>NW_027514169.1:0-1391609 GCF_048772815.1 Callospermophilus lateralis | reverse complement strand
CCTAGTGCTGGTGAAATCAAAGATAAATCCAATCTACAGCTTCTGCAATAGCCATCACTGAATTGCTTGTAGAACTTGCCTGGACACACTGTGAACTCATCTTTATGCATAGTGAACTATCTGTTGGCACAGCGACTTGTGGTAGTGTCGGGGTATATTTGCTGATGATGTCATCGGTGGTACAATTTTTCCAAAAGGAGCTGTCAATTGGCTTGGTGTATCTTCCTCCCTTCTGCGTGTCATGATCGTCCAGCTAAAATTTGGGGGCCAACAGAGGTGAGGCATAGAACGTCACCCCCCCCCCGCTTGTACAAAGACCTCTCCACAAGTGTGGCTGTATACTGGACCGGTAGTCAGTGACAGGTAAGATCTAATTGCAATGGTACCAACCTAATGGGTAAGGACCATATGTACTATTGTACAACCTAAGGCAGGCACTGTCCCTAAGCCACATGCATGTTGTTTAAACAGAGAGGGGAAGATGTTGAGAGTCACAGCCGAAGGGGCCCGAGTAAAATTCCAGGTGCCAGCAAACTTCTAGCAGCTGGCTGATTATTGGCTCAAAGCAGCCCCAGCAACATCTAGCTGATTGGCTCCTCTGCGGTGATGCTCATTGGGCTGTTTCCCTGCAATTTCAGACCACGGAGCTACTCATGGGGGCTTTTTTGGCTCTGCCCACATGACCCAGCCAATTGGCCACAAGAGCAGAAGGATTGTGGGAGGTGGAGAGAGGCTTGTGTGGGAGGGAGAGGCTTTTGGGAAGCCAGTGGTGGCATTTGGGGCTCTGAGGGTTTTTTCTGAGAGGCTGTTTTGTTTGGCGTGTGTGGTTCTAAAAATAAAGTTAGTTTCTTTTGACAAGTGGCTCCTCATTGTGCTCAGCAAGACTGCGGCATTATCCTAATATTTCTACAGTAACTGACCCAGTTTAACATCAATGCAAGTAGATTCTTACACTACATGATTTGTATTTTGACGTTCATTTTTATTCAACATTGGTACATTAGTTTATGCACATCAGAGGATGTATATTTCATCCACAAGCTAGCAAATTTATAGGCATTTGTTTCACTTTCAATTACTTCCTGCTTCAGAACACATGTATTCCTCCAGGTTTCTTGACTGGTCTTTTCATGAGTCTTCTTTCCAAACACAATATTTTTTATTTCCTTTATCGCATTTGAAGCAAAACTGACACACAATTCATGATAAACCATAACTACAATATAACCATTAGATGTATTACTGGTTGGAATGAATGATTGTATATCAATAAAAGATTTCTTATATATTTTCTGATATCAATTCAATGCATTATTTAAAGTGGAACCAGTTATATTATTTATTCACAGTACGGTCTATTCATGCATTTTCTCTATATTCATAGACACAGGGTACACCTCTTTGTACCCCCAATACTAATTTATACGTCTTCAAAATATTGCTCCCAGAAATGGAGCAAGAAGTACTCATGTCACCTGATCTAAATATGCATGTTACCAAAGTAATATTCTGGACACAAAATGCAAATTTCACATTGTACCAAAGCCTAAATGGAAATTGAACATGAATTACTAAAAACATCCATGTCCAGGTTGCCTAATGCTCTCAAATGTCAACTCTATCGGTGACTACATATTTGTTTCTTCCTAAGATAATATATTCAACCTCAAAACTGTTGAAAATGTCTAATCCTATCACTCACTTTATACTTTGTCTAATTTCCTAATGTCTCTATTGATATCTGTTTTCCTACATATTTTCCCCAGTTTATCATTGTGACTGACCCTTCACATGTGCTGACATTGATATTCACTCTCTAACTGAAACCCTATTGTTAAAGAACTTTTGGTCCAAATACTATACTCACCCTTGTTCCGAAACCTAACTACTATCTTTCTGATCCTATCGATTATCCCTGTTTGAGAGGATGTTCTCTTCTACATTCAATCATCCAAGGTACAAGTCCTATGCCATTGTATGTCGATTTATCTGACACATGTGTGCAGAACGTAATTCAAAGCTACGTATCCCAATCAGTTTCCCAATGCACTTCTGAGCTTCAAATCTTACCTAGATTTCTGTTTTCATACTGATATTTCACCTCTGTATTCCTATTAATATTGCAGGTTTGCAATATCATTATTCATCCCGCAGAATGATTCCTAACACAAATCGAACCTGTTATTATCCCTAACCATACACTGTTGACTCAATCTAACATTTCAAAAGAGCAGGGAAAGAGTTGGTCTTACAACAAAGCAATGTAGGGGATCTTCCACCTGCTGAGAACCTCAAAGTTCCATGCATAAATGATTCCTGGAGTAGATGTAGGCAGCTATGAAGGACCTGAGAGAGCAAAAGCCATTTTCCATGGCAAACACCTGGTGATAACGAAGGGATGTGTATGAATCAGCCTTTCTCTTCTTAATGTAGAGAAGATGGATCAAACCAGGCCTGTGTGGAGAGATGTTCCCGGGTGACCATTGTTGATATACCATTCTAACTTGGCAAAGTGTCACAAGAAGTAGAGGCAGCCTCCATCTCATGGGACCCATGAAAGCAACTGTTAGGACAAAGTGGTTGCCAAGGCAGTGACCTCATTCAGTTCCTGAAGGAAGTGACCTACCTAACTTCCTTGGTGATGGAACTCTCTGAAATTGGAATACAAGAAGCCAGGCACCAAGAGCCAGTCCCAGTCCCAGTCCCAGTGGTCGAGTTTGTTTGGATTTACCAATGACAGGGTCAGTCTTTATTGGTACCTAATTATGTGAGCATGGCCAAATGCCAGTTGAGCTCTGAGGAGGGGCCTTTCCTGAGATAGCAGGTAATGGCAACTTCTGACAACTTCGTAGAGTGGGCCATGGAGAACAAAGCTGAGACAGGACAGGCCATTTCGGGGGAACATAGTATGGCCCACCAGTCAGAAGACACTCCAGATAGACACAGACCTACTTTTGGGAAGAAGGTGCCATTGTGGGTGTGGGTGTGAGTTTGTGGTTTTGTCTCATGTTCTGAAAATAGGTAGGAAAGGTGGTTTGTTTGGTTTGGAGTCGACAGTTTCTAGTAAGTCTTTTGATAAGGTGAGTGTTTCTATGTCTGTGTATGCACTGTGTTCGTGGTTGTAGTCTTTAGAAAAGTGAATGCATCAATGGAGGTGTCCTGTCTAGTAGGAAACTTCCCAGCATTCATCCTGCCCATTTTATGAATGGACTGCGGGTTGCCTTATGGATGGGCAACACCTACTATCTTCCTAAGTTTCTGTAAATTTCTTGATTTCTGGCCTCTCTCTAGAAAAAGCTCATGGTTTTGTGTCCAAGATATGTACCACCTCCAAAATCTGTGACATGGCCATGTACTGGATAGCTGAAGGGAATGGGAACATCTCAGAAAACTCAGATATCAGTGTAACCAGTAATGTCTCAGTGGAGAAACCATGCCAGGGGCCATTTGTTTACCTATTGTTCTGTTGCCCTGAATGTCAGGAAGGTCTTTACCTCAGGCCACCCCTTTGTGAAGCCTGAAGAAAACAGTTTTCAAATGGAAATGAAGGGCATCACCTCTGGCTCTTTGCTTAATTGCTTTGGAAAGGGATGTGTCGGAATCAGCCTCTTGGAACTGTGTGAGGTTGTGGCTTTGATTCTCAGAACCTGATAGATCTAAAGAAAGATCCCATGTGTGCTTGGGTTTTCGATTGACTCCAATCACTTAAAGAACCTATACCTGGCAGTCAGCAGGATTAAATTGGAGAAGCAGAGTAGTATTTATGGCAGGCCTATTTGATCACTAGTGGTTCACAGGAAGTGTGTCCAGGTCACCCTGACTTTAGGCTAATGAGGGTCAAGGGATCTAATTCTGGACACTGTCTTGGGCTACGACCCTCATGGAAACCCCCATCCAGAGTGTCTATATGGAAGATGATGAGGGCCATGTGGCAGTGTTTTGGTTTTAAATGTGGTCATTTTTGTGGCGGTTGGAAGAGATGACTGGGTCCACCTTGACTTGAATTCTGGTGTGATTTCCCTTAGAGACTGAGTTCTGGAACTGAACTCAGAGAAGTATTGCCATGAATTGTGGTGGGATTTTCGGAGGCCACACATGAGAGTCGCCCTTGGAAACTGATATCTAGCCCCAGTGTGGCTTTCCACAGAGCACTGGGAATCTCAGCCAGGATATAACACAATTTTATTCCGAACGACTTGGCAGCCATAGTAAAGAGTCAAAACACACATAGAACTCACAATGTAGACATCAATGGGCCTGGCTTCATGTGAAATTTTGGCCACTCTGTGGGAAGCCTTGCCTTTTAGAGTTCTCCAGAGCTTTCATTGAAATGAGCTTCCTCACCATTTAATGGTTCCTGTAAGTTGGAGCCTTCTGAGTAGTGGGCCAAGAACAGTGGTGGGCAGGTGTGTGATTAAACATCTGTTGCTATGGACAAGGGGGCAGGCTATGTGTGATAGTGGACTGGTTGGTGCATTCTCCTACAGACCCTGACCCACCACACTTGACAGAACACCCTCTAGCACTGAACTGTGTCCCAGTTGAAATTCTTGTATTTCGTGAAGCAAACACCAAACTCCCAATGCAGCAGCAAGAAAGACCATGAAAAATGGAGGATGAGCAAATGGCTTCAGAGTCCACACGGGAAGACACTTAGCCCCCATTGGCCACAGTTTACCTACAAAGAGAGAATTCAGCACTGCTGCCTCATGTTCATTAAAGAATAAGAAACTATGTGCTCCAGGTTACATAGATGCAGACCCAGCTTTGATGGTCTCACTACAAAGGAAACTAAAGCTCCTGACTACAACATATATTTCAAGTGCCCAAATGCAGAGGCAGTTTCTTAAGAAGTCTTTAGGCCAGCAGAGCACCATGTTTGTGGAGTGTTTACCCTGTCCCTTACTTTTGGAAACTCTTCTACCACCTCCAAGTTTGTGAACACCTTAGCATATTCCATTCCAGATAAGTAATAACAGAATTTCTATCTCTTCTCCTCTAAATGTGTCTGACTTGGGGTGAAGGTAATGTCAAGGCATTGTTCTGGATGAGAGTGGGAAGATTTTTGTTTAGCACATATTTGCATAAACATTGGATTCATTTTCCTAATTTCCATTCGAAATACTGAATCCCTGACACTTACCCATACCCTGCTAGACTCTTGACTCTGACTACTAATTCTAATATAATGGAGAAAAATAACCCAAACAGAATAGAAATACAATCAGTTCAGAGGAGGCATGGTGTGTAATTGGACTTACCTTTTGCATTATATAGGTTTGGAGTTATAAGTCTAGTCAATTTTTTGTTGAAATAGTTTTCCATGTGTTTTTTTTTTTTTAATTTTTATTGTTGGTTGTTCAAAACATTGTATAGTTCTTGATATATCATGTTTCACACTTTGATTCAAGTGGGTTATGAACTCCCATTTTTATCCCATATACAGATTGCAAAATCATATCAGTTACACATCCATTGATTTACAAATTACCATAATAGTGTCTGTTGTATTCTGCTGCCTTTCCAATCCTCTACTATCTCCCCTCCCCTCCCCTCCCCTCCCCTCTTCTCTCTATACCTCCTCTCCTTTAATTCATTTCTTCCCATTGTATTTTTTTCCTTTTCCCCTCACTTCCTCTTGTACGTAATTTTGTATAACCCTGAGGGTCTTCTTCCATTTCCATGCAATTTCCCTTCTCTCTCCCGCTCCCTCCCACCTCTCATCCCTGTTTAATGTTAATCTTCTTCTCATGCTCTTAGTCCCTACTCTGATCTTAGTTACTCTCCTTATATCAAAAAAGAAAATTGGCATTTGTTTTTTAGGGATTGCCTAGCTTCACTTAGTATGATCTGCCCTAATGCCATCCATTTCCATGCAAATTCAATGATTTTGTAATTTTTTTAATGCAGAGTAATACTCCATTGTGCATAAATGCCACATATTTTATCCATTCGTCTATTGAAAGGCATCTAGGGTGCTTCCACAGTCTTGCTATTGTGAATTGTACTGCTATGAACATCGATGTAGCAGTGTCCATGTAGCATGCTATTTTTAGGTCTTTAGGGAATAGACTGAGAAGGGGAATAGCTGGGTCAAATAGTGGTTCCATTCCCAGTTTTCCAAAAAATCTCCTTACTGCTTTCCAAATTGGCTGCATCAATATCCAGTCCCACCAGCAATGTACAAGTGTACCCATTTCCACACATCCTCGCCAGCGCTTGTTGATGTTTGATTTAATAATGGCTGCCAATCTTACTGGAGTGAGATGGTATCTTAGGGTGGGTTTGATTTGCATTTCTCTGACTGCTAGAGATGGTGAGCATTTTTTCATGTACTTGTTGATTGATTTTATGTCCTCCTCTGAGAAGTGTCTGTTCATGTCCTTGGCCCATTTGTTGATTGGGTTATTTGTTACTTTATTTTCTAATTTTTTGTGTTCTTTGTATTCTCTGGATATTATGGCTGTATGTGAAGTGTGAGGAGTAAAGATTTGTTCTCAGGATGTAGGCTCCTTAATTACCTCTCTTCTTGTTTCTTTTGCTGAGAAAAAACTTTTAAGTTTGATTAAGTCCCATTTGTTTATTCTAGTTATTAACTCTTGTGCTATGGGTGTCCTAATGAGGAATTTTGACCCCTGCCCCACAGAATGTAGATCGTAGCCAACTTTTTCTTTTATCAGACGCCATGTCTCTGATTTGATATCAAGCTCCTTGATCCATTTTTAGTTAACTTTGTGCATGGCGAGAGAAAGGGATTCAGTTTTATTTTGTTGCATTTGGATTTCCAGTTTTCCCAGCACCATTTGTTGAAGTTGCTATCCTTCCTCCATTGCATGCTTTTAGCCCCTTTATCAAATATAAGATACTTGTAGTTTTGTGGATTGGCTTCTGTGTCCTCTATTCTGTACCATTGTTCCACCCGCCTGTTTTGGTACCAGTACCATGCTGTTTTTGTTACTATTGCTCTGTAGTATAGTTTGAGGTCTGGTGTCACTAAACCACCTGATTCACACTTTCTGCTTAGAGTTGTTTTTGCTATTCTGGGTATTTTATTTTTCCATATGAATTTCATAATTGCTTTATCTATTTGTACAAGAAATGCCATTGGGATTTTGATTGGCATTGCATTAAACCTGTTGAGAACTTGTGGTAATATCGCCATTTTGATGATGTTAGTTCTGCCTATCCATGAACAGGGTATATTTTCCCATCTTCTAAGATCTTCTTCTGTTTATCTCTTTAGGGTTCTGTAGTTTTCATTGTATAAGTCTTTCACCTTTTTTGTTAGGTTTATTCCCAGGTATTTTATTTTTCACAGGGTATTGTGAATGGAGTGGTTGTCCTCATTTCCATTTCAGAGGAGTTTTCACTGATATACAGGAATGCCTTTGATTAATGCATGTTGATCTTATATCCTGGCATTTTGGTGAATTTATTTATTAGCTCTAATAGTTTCTTTGTAGGCCCTTTTGGGTCTGCTAGGTACCGAAACATGTCACCTGCAAATATTGCTAATTTAAGTTCTTCTTTTCCTATATTTATGCCTTTAATTTCTTTCATCTGTCTAATTGCTCTGGCCAGTGTTTCGAGAACTATCTTGCACAGAAGTGGTGAGAGAGGACATCCCTGTCTTGTTCTAGATTTTAGCGGGAATGCCTTCAATTTTTCTCCATTCAGAATGATGCTAGTCTGAGGCTTAGCATAGATTGCTTTTACAATATTGAGGTATGTTCCTTTTATCCCTAGTTTTTCTCGAGTTTTGAACATAAAGGTATGCTGTACTTTGTGGAATGCTTTTTCTGCATCTATTGAGATGATCATATGGTTCTTATTTTTAAGTCTATTGTTGTGGGAAATAGCATTTATTGATTTCTGTATATTGAACCAGCCTTGCATCCCAGGGATGAATCCTACCTGATCATGGTGAACAATTTTTTTAATATGTTTTTTTATCCAATTCGTCAGAATTTTATCGAGGATTTTTGCATCTAGCTTCATTAGAGATATTGATCTGTAGTTTTGTTACTTTATAGTGAGTTTGTCTGGTTTAGGAATCAGGGTGATGTTGGCCTTATAGAATGAATTTTGAAGTTCTCCCTCTTTTTCTATTTCCTGAAATAGCTTGAAAAGTATTGGTATTAGTTCCTCTTTAAATGTTTTATAAAACTCTGTTGTATACACATCCGTTCCTGGGCTTTTCTTAGTTGGTATTCTTTGGATGGTTTCTTCTATTTCCTCAATTCATATTGGTCTGTTTAGGTTGTCTATATCCTCCTGACTCAATCTGGGCAGATTATATGACTTAAGACATTTTTCGATGCCTTCAATATCTTCTATTTTATTGGAGTATAAAGATTCAAAATAATTTCTGATTATCTTCTGTATTTCTGAAGTGTCTGTTGTGATATTCCCTTTTTCATCCCGTATGCTTGAAATTTGAGTTCTCTCTCTGCTTCTCTTCGTTAATATGGCTAAGGATCTGTTGATTTTATTTATTTTTTGAAAGAACCAGCTTTAAGTTTTGTCAATTTTTTCAATTGTTTCTTTTGTTTTGATTTCATTAATTTCAGCTCTGATTTTAATTATTTCTTGCCTTCTACTTTTTTTTTCTGTTGTTTTGCTATTCTTTATCTAGGATTTTGAGATGAAGTATGAGATCATTTATTTGTTTTTTTTTTCTTTTTTTAAGGAATGAACTCCAAGCCATAAATTTTCCTTTTAGAACTGCTTTCAATGTGTCCCATAGATTCTGATATGTTGTGTCTGTGTTTTCATTTATCTATAAGAATTTTTTAATTTCATCCTTGATGTCTTCTATAACCCATTGATCATTCAGTAACCTATTATTCATTCTCCAAGTGATGCATGATTTTTCCTTCCTTCTTATATCATTGATTTTCAGTTTCATTCCATTATGGTCAGATAAGATGCATGGTATTATCTCTACTCCTTTATATTGTCTAAGAGTTGCCCTTTGACATAATATATGGTCTATTTTGAGAAGGATCCATGTGCTGCTGACAAAAAAGTGTAACTGTTTGATGTTGGGTGGTTTATTCTATATTTGCCAATTAAGTCTATGTTATTAATTGTGTTATTGAGTTCTATACTGTTGCCTCAATCTAACATTACAAAAGAGCAGGGACAGAGTTCATCTTACAATACAAGAATGTAGGTTATCTTCGAACTACTAAGAACCTCAAAGTTCCATGCAGAAAATGATCCCTGGAGAAGATGCAGGCAGCTATGAAGAACCCGAGAGTGCAAAAGCCATTTTCCATGGCAAACGACCTGGACAGGACGAAGGGATGTGTCTGAATCAGCCTCTTTCTTCTTAATGTAGAGAAGATGGATCAAACCAAGACTTGTCTAGAGCTTTTTCCTTGTTCCTATTGTTGATATACAATTCTAACTAGTCAAATTGTCACAGGAAGTAGGGGCAGCCTCCATCTCATGGGACCCTTGGAAGCAACTGTTTGAACAAAGTTATTGCCAAGGCAGTGACCTCATTCAGTTCCTGAAAGAAGTTACCTACCTAACTTAATTGGTGATGAAACTCTCTGAAATTGGGATCCAAGAAGGCAGACACACAGAGCCAGTCCCAGTACCAGTCCCAGTGGGCTAACTTGTTTGTATTTACCAAGGTCAGATTCAGACCTTGTTGGTACCTACTGATGTGAGGATGGCCAAATGCCAGTAGAGATCTAAAGAGGGGCCTTTCATGAGATAGCAGGTAGTGGCTAACCACTGGCTCCTCACAGCATCACAGAGTTGGTCAAGGAAACAAGATCTGAGACAGGACAGGCTATATCGAGGGAAACATAGTATGGCCCACCAGTCAGAGTAAAGTCCGAATAGTCACAGACCTACTTTTGGGAAGGAGGTGCCTTTGTGGGTGTGGGTGTGAGTTTGTGGTTTTGTCTCATATTCTGAGAATAGGTAGGAAAGGTGGTTGGTTTGGTTTGGAGTCGTCTGTTTCTAGTAAGGCTTTTGACAAGGCGTGTGTTTCTATGTCTGTGTATCCAATGTGTCTGTGGTTTAAGACATTAGAAAAGAGAATGCATCAATGGAGGTGTCCTGTCTACTAGAAATCTTCCCAGCATTCATCCTGCACAATTGATGAATGTACTGTGGCTTTCCTTATGGATAGGAAACACCTACTAACTTTCTAAGTTCCTGTTTTCTTCCTGAATTCTGGCCACTCTCCAGAATAGGCTCATGGTTTATTGTCCAAGATATGCACCCCCTCCAAGCTCTGTGACAAAGCCACATTATTGATAGCTGAAGAGAATTGGAAAATCTCAGAAAACTCAGATATCAATGTGACCAGTAAAGTCTAAGTGGAGAAACCTTGCTTTGGGCCATTTGCTTACCTATGGTTCTGTTGCCCTGAATATCAGGAAGGTCTTTGCCTCAGGCCACCCCTTTTTGAAGCCTGAAGAAACAGTTTTCAAATGGAAATGTAGGGTTTCATCTGTGGCTCTTTGATTAATTGCTTTGTAAAGGGATGTGTCTGAATAAGACACTAGGCCCTGTTTGAGGCTCTGGCTTTTATTCTCAGCACCTGATAGATCTAAAGAATGATCCCATGTGTGCATCCAAAACCAAAATGGCAAAAAATCAGTCATTGTGGATGAAGTCTCTTGCCTTCCTCTGTTAGGTTTCTGAGCACCATCAAGTGAGAATAGGGATCCTTTGGGTCAAGTGATTTCTTCAAAGCCCTGCAGAAGTGCTTGGGTTCTCTTATGATGCCAAATCACATAAAGAATCTGTACCTGAAAGTCAGTAGGCCTCAAATTGGAGAAGCAGAGCAGTATTAATGGCAGGCCTATTTGATCATTCCTGGTTCACAGAAAGGGTGTCCAGGCCACCCTGATTTTAGACAAATGAGTGGCAAGGGTGCATATTTTGAATACTGTCTTGGGCTGCGCCCCTCATGGAAACCTATAGCCAGAGTTTATGATGTGTGTCTATATGGAAGAAGATGAGGGCCATGTGGGTATGTTTTGGTTTTAATTGTGGTCATTTATATGGCGGGTTTAAAGGATGACTGGGTCAACATGGGCTTGAACTTTTGTGTGATTTCCCTTAGAGACTGAGTTCTGGAAGTGACCTCAGAAGAGTATTGCCATAAATTCTGTTGGGAATGTAGGAGGCCACACAAGAGAGTTTCCCTTGAAACCTGAGATCTAGGCCCAGGGTGGCTTTCCACAGAGCACTGAGAATCTTAGCCAGGATATCACATGATTTTATTCTGAAAGACTTGGCAGTCATTGATAAGAGTCAAAACACACATGGAACTCACATTGTAGACCTCAATGGGCCTGGCTTCATGTGACCTTTGCACACTCTTTAAAAAGCCTTGCCTGTGAGAGTTCTCCAGAGTTTCATTGAAATGAGCTTCCTCACCATTTAATGGTTCCTGGATGAATGAAAACCCAACGTGCCTCCAACTTCATTCTTGAAAAATGGATAGATAAGTACCATAAAATTTTTGAAATTCCCAATGACCAGGTGGCACTGGAGAACCATTGGATGTCCTATAGCTCATCATGAGTGTAACAGACAGTACCTTGATTGACTGGGTTTCATGAAAATGGTGTAGAACAGAAATGCCAGTAATTTGGAGCCTGCTGAGTAGTGGGCCTAGAGCAGTGGTGTGCAGGTTTGTGATAATACATCTGTGGTGTGGCCATGTGGATCTGCCATTGGCTTCCAAATGGCTTATGAGTGACTTGGTGCAGCCAGCAGACCATTATATGAATAGGCATCATGTTATATGGAGAGGTTTCAGGTCAATGTTCAGAATCAGGTTGCTATGGACAAGGGGGCAGGCTATGTGGGATAGAAGACTGATTGGTGCATTATCCTGCATCTTCCATGGCAAACAACCTGGTAAGGATGAATGGATATGTCTAAATCAGCATCTCTCTTCATAATGTAGAGAAGATGGACCAAACCAGGGGTGTGTGGGGAGCTGTTCCCAGGTGTCAATGGTTGATATACCATTGTAACTTGTGAATGTGTCTCAGGAAGTAGGGGCAGCCTCCATCTCATGGGACCCCTGAAAGCAACTGTTAGGACAAAGTGGTTGCCAAGGCAGTGCCCTTATTAAGTTCCTGAAGGAAGTGACCTCACCTCACTTCCTTGGTGATGGAACACTCTGAACTTGGGATCCAGGAAGCCAGGCACACAGAGACAGTCCCAGTCCCATTCCCAGTGGTCTCCGTTGTTCGAATTTACCAAGGACAGACTCAGATTTTCTTGGTATCTACTGATATGAGGATGGCCAAATGCCAGGAAAGCTATGAAGAGGGGTCATTTCAGAGAAAGCAGGTAGTGGCTCACCACTGGATCCTGACAACTTCACAGAGTTGGCCAAGGAGACCAGGTATGAGAAAGAACATGCCATTTCCGTGGAACATAGTATGGCCCACCAGTCAGAGGATACTCCGGATAGACACAGACCTACTTGGGGGAAGGAGGTGCCTTTGTGGTGTGGGTGAGGGTTTGTGGTTTTGTCTCATGTTCTGAGAATAGGGAAGGCGGTTTGTTTGGTAACCCAAACAGAATTGAAATACAAAAAGTTCAGAGAAGGCATGGTGTATAGTTGGACTTTCCTCTTCCATGGTAAAGGGTAGGTGTTATAAATCTAGTCAATTTTTAATTGAAACAGTTCTCCATGTGATTTTAAAATTAACAAATACGTGAATTCCTGCCTCCCTTTTTCTGCAGCCTTTTCAGCACATGTATTTTTATAGGCACATAGAGAATCCTACCTGGTATCACACGTACATTTTTTTGAGGTGGCTGACATGTCAGATACACATTTTGAGATGAGATCACTCCTCCTAAACCTGTTGGAATTGAAAATTCAAATTATGGGTGAGCTTCCTAGTAGAACAACATTATACATAAATCCATGTTCAGTAAAATGTATATTTTTGGATCTGTGGATGATATATATTTCATGATGAATTTCGATTGGCATATATATGGCTACTTTTTAATGTCTGTGTGTTAAATATATATATATATATATATATATATATATATATATATATATATATATACACACACACACTCTCCACATTTTTCAAAATATGAAATATATATGTCTAATATACACTCACTAAATTCATTCGTGTTCATGTATGTATATTTATAATCAACTTTTTACAAGATTATTCTCAGAAATATTCATCCACCTGAAATTCATAATTTTTTAATAGTACTTGAAACTAACTTCAGTACTAGGTGCTTACAAATCCTAATATTTCTACAGTAACTGACATTTTTTCATTTACAATGCTTCAGAACACATATATTCCTCCTTGTTTCTTTACTGGTTTTATATAGGACTTCTTCCAAAAACATTATTTTTGATTTCCATAATCACTTTTGAGGCAAAAGTCACACACTCGTCATGATAAACCATAATTATAATATTATCATTAGATGTATAACTGGTTGGAATGAATGATTGTACATCAATATAAGATTTCTTATATATTTTCAGATATCAATTCAATCCATTATTTAAAGTGGAGCTAGTTATATTATTTATTCCCAGTATGTTCTATTCATGCATTATCTTTAAATTAATAGACACGGGGTACACCTTTTTCTACCCCCAATACTAATTTATATATCTTCAAAATATTGCTCCCAGAAATGCTGGAAGAAATACTCATGTCACCTGATCTACATATACATTTTATCACAGTAATATTCTGGACACAAAATGCAAAGGTCACACTTCTGATTGTACCAAAGCCTAAATGGAAAGTGAATATGGATTACTAAAACATCCATGTCCAGTAAGCCTAATGCTCTCATATGTCAATCCTATTGGTGACTACTTATTTATTTCTTCCTAATATTATATATTCAACCTCAACCCTGTTGAAAATGTCTGATACTATCATTCACTTTATATTTCGCCTGATTTCCTATTGTCTCTATTGATATCTGCTTTCATACATATTTTCCCCAGTTTATCATTGAGAATGACCCTTCCCATGTGATGACATTGACATTCACTCTATCAATAAAAGCCTATTGCTAAAGAACTTTTGGTTCAAATCCTGTACTCACCCTTCTTTCTAACCCTACTGATATTTTCCTAATCCTAACAACTATCGCTTTTGGACTGGATGTTCTCTTCTACAATTAATCATCCAAGGTATAAGGTCCTATGCCATTGTGTATTGACTTATCAGAGACATCACTGCAAAATATAATTCAAACCTAAGTATCCCAATCAACGGCCCAATGTTTTTCTCTGTTTCAAATCTTACCTAAGTTTCTGTGTTTATCATTATATTTCACCTATATATTCTTGTAATATCGCAGGTTCTCAATACCATAATTCATATATCAGAATGTTTCCAAAACCAAATCACACTTGTTATTAACCCTAACCATATACTGTTCCCTCAATCTAACTTTACAGAAAGCAGGGACAGAATAGGTCTTACAATACAGGAATGCAGGGGATCTTCCACGTGCTGAGAAACTCAAAGGACCATGCAGAAATAACCCCTGAAGATGTAGGCAGCTATAAAGGACCAGAGAGAGCAAAAGTCGTCTTCCTTGGCAAACAACCTGGTAAGGATGAAGGGATGAGTCTGAATCAGCCTCTCTCTTCTTAACGTAGAGAACATGGACCAAACCACCTGTGTGGAGAGCTATTACCGGGTGCCTATGGTTGATATATCATTGTAACTTGTGAATGTGTCACAGAAAGTAGGGGCAGCCTCCATCTCATGGTTCTTTCAGAAGCAACTGTTAGGAAAAAGTGGTTGCCAAGGCAGTGACCTCATTCACTTCATGAAATAACTGACCTACCTCACTTACTTGGTGATGGATCTCTCTGAACTTGGGATCCAGGAAGCCAGGCACCAAGAGCCAGTCCAAGTCCCAGTCCCAGTGGGCTCACTTGTTTGGATTTACCAAAGAGAGAGTCAGTCTTTCTTGGTACCTACTGATGTGAGGATGGCCAAATGCCAGGAGAGCTCTGAAGTGGGGCCTTTCCAGAGAAAGCGGGTAGTAGTTCACCGCTGGCTCCTGACAACTTCACAAAGTTGGCCAAGGAGACCAAATCTGAGACAGGACAGGCCATTTCTTGGAAACATAGTATGGCCCACGAGTCAGAGGACACTCCAGATAGTCATAGACCTACTGGGGAGAGGGGGTGACTTTGTGGGTGTGGGTGTGGATTTGTGATTTTGTATCATGTTCTGAGAAAAGGTAGGAAAGGTGGTTGGTTTGGTTTGGAGGGGACTGTTTCTAGTAAGTCGTTTGACAAGGCGAGTGTTTCTAAGTGAGTATATTCCACTGTGTCCATGGTTGTTGACATTAGAAAAGAGAATGTATCAATGGAAGTTTCCTATCTGGTTGAAAGCTTCCCAGCATTCAACCTGCCAATTTAGGAATGCACTGTGGCTTGCCTTATCAATGGGAAAAACCTACTATCTTCTGAAGTTTCTGTTTTCTTCCTGAATTCTGGCCACTCTCCAGAATACGCTCATGGTTATATGTCCAAGATATGTACCACCTCCAAGCTCTGTGACATGGCCATATACTGGATAGCTGAATGTAATAGCGAGCATCTCAGAAAACTTAAATATCAGTGTGACCAGGAAAGTCTCAGTGGAGAAACCGTGCTTTGGGCCTTTTGCCTATCTGTTGTTCTGTTGCCCTGAATGTCAGGAAGGTCTTTGCCTCAGACACCCACTTTGTGAAGCCTGAAGAAAACAGTTTTCAAATGGAAATGAATGGGCATCACCTGTGTCTCTTTGCTTAATTGATTTGAAAAGTGATTTGTCTGAATCAGGCACTTGGCCCTGTGTGAGGCTGTGACTTAGATTCTCAACACCAGATGGATCTAAAGAAAGATCCAATGTGTGCATCCAAAACAAAAATGGAAAAAAATCAGTCATTCTGGAGAAACTCTTGCCTTCCTCTGTAAGGTTTCTGAACTCCATCAAGTGAGAATAGGGATCCTTTGGGTCAAAATAGTTCTTCAAATCCCTGTAGAGGATAGCCAACAGGTGCCTGTGTTTTCTCATGTCTCCAATTCACAAAAAGAATGTAAACCCCACATTCAGTAGTCCTCAAAATGGAGAAGCAGACCAGTATGAAAGGCAGGCCTATTTGATCACTCCTAGTTCACAGGAAAAGTGTCTAGGCCACCCTGACTTTATGCAAATGAAGGACAAGCGAGCTTATTTTGGACACTGTGGGATGTGTCTGAATCAGCCTCTTTGCCCTGTGTGAGGCTGTGGCTTAGATTCTCAGCATGTGATGGATCTAAAAAAGATCCCAGGTGTGCAATCGAAACCAAAAGGGCAAAAAGAGCAGTCATTGAGGATGAATTTTCTTGCCTTCCTTTGTTAGATTCCTGATCTCCTTCAAGTGAGAATAGGGATATTTTGGGTCAAATGATTTCTTCAAATCCCTGCAGAGGCTAGATCATAAGTGCTTGGTTTTTCTCATGACTCCAATTCACATAAAGAATCTGTACCCAACAGTCATTAGGCCTCAAATTGGAGAAGTGGAGCAGTATTAAGGGCAGGGCTATTTGATCACTCCTGGATCACAGGAAGGGTGTCCAGTCCATCCTGACTATAGACAAATGAGGGGCAAGGTAGCTTATTATGGACAATGTCTTGGGTTGCAACCCTCATGGAAACCTCCAGCCAGAGTTTATGATGAGTCTATAAGGAAGAAGATGGGGGCTATGTGGAAGTGTTTTGAATTTAATTGTGGTCATTTGTGTGGCGTTTGGAAGAGATGACTGGGTCCACCAGGTCTTGTACTCTGGTGTGCTTCCTCTTAGAGACTGAGTTTTGGAACTTACCTCAGAGAAGTATTGCCATGAATTCTTTTGGGATTTTAGGAGGCCACGCATGAGATTTACCCTTGGAACCTGAGATCTAGGTCAAGGGTGGCTTTACACAGAGCACTGGGAATCTCAGCCAGGATATCAAAGGATTTTATTATGAAGGAATTGGCAGCCATTGTTAAGAGACAAAACACACATGGATCTCACATTGTAGACCTAGAAAGGCCTGGCTTAATGTGACCTTTTGGCCCCTTTTGGGACCACTAGCCTGTGAGAGTTCTCCAGAGCTTTCCTGGATGAATGGGAAACCCACAGTGCCTACAACTTCATCCTTGAAAAATGACTAGATAAAAGCCATGAAATTTTGGACATTCCTATCACCAGGTGGCACTGGAGAAACTTTGGATATCCTATTGCTGACCATGAGTGTACCAGACAGTGCCTTGATTGACTGGGTTTCATGAAAATTGTTGAGAACAGAGATTCAAGTAAGTTTTTGCCTTGTGAGTAGTGGGCCTAGAGCAGTGGTGTGTAGGTGTGTGAAAATACATCTTTGGTGTGGCTATGTGGATCTACCATTGGCTTCCAAATGGATTTTGACTGACATGGTGCAGCCAGCAGACCCTTAAAAGAAAAGGCATCTTGTTATATGGAGACGTTTCTGGGCAATGTTCAGAATCAGGTTGCTATGGATAAGAGGGCAAGCTATGTGGGATAGAAGCCTGGTTGATGCATTCTCCTGCAGAACCTGACACACCACACGTGACAGAATTCCCTCCAGCACTTTGACCCATTTGAACTCCTTGTATTTCATGAAGCAAATACCAAACTCCCAGTGTAGCAGCAAGAAACACCATGAAAAGTGGAGGATGACCAAATGGCTTCACAGTCCACACGGGGAGAAACTTAGCCCCCAATGGCCATAGTTTACCTACAAAGAGAGAATTCAGCACTGCTGCCTCATGTTCATTGGAAAATAAGAAACCATGTCCTCTAGGTCACATAGATGCAGATCCAGCTTTGATTGTCTCCCTACAAAGGAAGCTAAAACTCTAGACAACAACATATATTTCAAGTGCCCAACCTCGGAGGCAGTTACTCAAGAAGTCTTTAGGCCAGCAGAGCTTTATATTTGTGGAGTGTTTACCTGTGTCTTACTTTTGGAAACTCATCTACTACCTCCAAGCTTGTGAATTCTTGAATATTTTTCATTCCAGATATGTATTCACAGATTCCTAACTCTTCTTCTTTAATTGTGTCTTAAGTGAGGTGAAGGTAATGTTAAGGCATAGTTCTGGATAAGAGTGAGAAGATTTTTGTGTAGCACATATTTGCATACACATTTAATTCATTTTCCTATTTTCCATTTGAAATACTGAATCCCTGACACAAACACATAACCTACTAGCTTCTGACTACTAATCCTAATATGATGGAGAAAAATAACCCAAACAGAATGGAAATATAAGAAGTTCAGAGGAGGCATGCTGTATAGTTGGACTTTTCTTTTGCATGATAAATGGTAGGTGTTATAAATCTAGTCAATTTTAATTGAAATAGTTCTCCATGTGTTTTTAAAGTAAACAAATGTGTGAATTCCTGTCTCTCTTTCTCTGTAGCCTATTCAGCACATATATTTTTATATGCACATATAGAATCCTACCTGGTACAACATCTACATTTTGTGAGGTGGCTGATGGAAGATATAAATTATGAGAAGAGATCACTCCTCCTAAACGCTGTTGGAACTGAAAATACAACCTATGGGTGAGCTTCTAGTAGAACAATATTATACATAAATCCATGTTCAGTAAAATGAATATTTTTGCATCTGTGGATAATATATATTTCATGGTGAATTTCGATTTGCACATATACTGCTACCTTTTATTTTCTGTGTGTGGTTTTTTTGTGTATATATATATACAATCTCCAGATTTTTTAAAATATGAAATATATGTGTCAAATACACTCCCTAAATTCATTCATGTTCATGTATGTGAATTTATAATCAACTTTTCACAAGAATATTCTCAGAAATATTCATCCACCTGAAATACATATTTGTTTTCTGGTACTGAAAACTAACTTCAGAGAATGGTGCATACAAATCCTAATATTTATACAGTAACTTACCCAGTTTAACAGAAATGCACGTAGATTCCTATGGGACATGATGTGTATTTTGACGTTCATATTCATTCAACACTGGTACAATACTATTTCTTCATTGTTGCGCATCATAGAATATATATTTCATCCACAAATTCACAAATTTATACGCATTTGTTTCACTTTCAATGACTTCCTGCTTCAAAACACATGTATTCCTACAGGTTTCATGACTAGTCTTTTCATGAGACTTCTTTCCAAACATATTATTTTCGATTTCCATAATCATTTTGGAAGCAAAACTCGCACAATCTTCATGATAAACCATAATCCTAATATTACCATTAGATGTATAAATGGTTGGAATGAATGTATGTATATCAATATAAGATATCCTGTATATTTTCAGGTATCAATTCAATCCACAATTTAAAGTTGGAACCAGTTATATTATTTATTCACAGTATGGTCTATTGATGCATGTTCTCTATATTTATAGACACAGGGTACACCTCTTTGTACCCCCAATACTAATTTATACGTCTTCAAAATATTGCTCCCAGAAATGATGGAAGAAATACTTATGTCACCTGATCTACCTATACATTTTATCACAGTGATATTCTGGGAACAAAATGCAAAGATCACACTTATGATTGTACCAAAGGCTGAATGGAAAGTTAACATTGATTACTAAATCATCCATGTCCTGGTTGCCTAATGCTCTCAAATATCAATCCTATTAGTGACTACATATTTGGTTCTTCCAAAAATTATATATTCAAACTCAACTCTGTTGAAAATGTCTAATTCTATCACTCACTTTATACTTTGCCTGATTTCCTGATATCCCTATTGATATTTCCTTTCCTACATATTTTCCCCAGTTCATCATTGTGACTCTCTCTTCACATGTGCTGACATTTACATTCACTCCCTACCCGAAACCCTATTGCTAAAGAACTTTTGGTCCAAATCCTATACTCACTCTTCTTCTTAACCCTAACGGCTATCTTCCTAATCCTACCAATTATCACATTTGACTGGATGTTCTCTTTCACAGTCAATCATCTAAGGTACAAGGTCCTAAGCCATTGTATATTGATTTATCTGAGACAACTGTGCAGAACATAATTCAATGCCAAGTATCCGAATCAAGAGCCCAACGTTCTTCTGGGCTTCAAATCTTACCTATATATCTGTTTTTATACTTATAATTCTCCTCTATATTCTTATAGATATCACAGGTTCCCATTATTCATCCAGCAGAATGATTCCTAACCCAAATCGAACATGTTATTAAGCCTAACCATTCATTTTTCCTTCAATATAACTTTACAGAAGAGCAGGGACAGAGTTGGTCTTACAATATAGGAATGTAGGGGATCTTCCACCTCTTGAGAACCTCAAAGGTCCATGCAGAAATGATCCTTGGAGATAATGTAGGCATCTATGAAGGACCTGAGAGAGCAAAAGTTATCTACCATGGCAAACAACCTGGTCAGGAAGAAGGGTTGTGTCTGAATAAGCCTCTCTATTCCTATTGTAGAGAAGATGGACCAAACCAGGCCTGTGTGAAGAGCTGTTCCCGGGTGCCTATGGGTGATATACCATTCTAACTTCTGAAAGTGTCACGGGAAATAGGGGCAGCATCCATCTCATGGGACCCTTGGAAGAAACTGTTAGGACAAAGTGGTTGCAAAGGCAGTGACCTCATTCAGTTCCTGAAGGAAGTGACCTCATCTCAATTCCTTGGTGATGGAACTCTCTGAACTGGCAATCCAGGAAGCCAGGCACCCAGAGACAGTCCCAGTCCCAGTCCCACTGACCTCACTTGTTTTAATAATCCAAGGACAGAGTCCGTCTTTCTTGGTATCTACTGATGTGAGGATGCCCAAATGCCAGGAAATCTTTGAAGACTGGCCTTTCCAGAGAAAGCAAGTAGTGGCTCACAGCGGGCTCCTGACAACTTCACAGAGTTGGCCAAGGAGTCCAGATCTGAGACAGGACAGGCCATTTTGGAGGGACATAGTAAGGATTACTAGTGAGAGTACACTCCGGATAGTCACAGACCTACTTGGGGCAAGGAGATGCCTTAGTGGGTGTAGTTGTGTGTTTGTGGGTTTTTTTCATGTTCTGAGAAAAGGTAGAAAAGGTGGTTTGTTTGGTTTGGAGTGAACTGTTTCTAGTAAGTCGTTTGACAAGGCAAGTGTTTCTATGTCTGTGTATCCCAGTGTGTCTGTGGTTGTAGATATTAGAAAAGAGAATGCATCAATGGATGTGTCCTGTCTAGTAGAAAGCTTCCGAGTTTCCATCCTGCCCAATTTATGAATGGACTGTGTCTTGCCTTATCAAAGGGCAACACCTACAACCTTCCTAAGTTCTTATTTTCTTTCTGAATTCTGGCCACTCTCCAGAAGAGACTCATGGTTTTGTGTTCATGATATGTACCTCCTCCAAGCTCTGTGACATGGCCACGTACTGGATAGCTGAAATGAATAGCAAGCATGACAGAAAACTCAGGTATCAGTGTGAGCAGTAAACTCTCAGTAGAGAAACCCTGCTTTGGGCCTTTTGATTACATATTGTTTTGTTTCCCTGAATGTCAGGAAGGTCTCTGCCTCAGGCCAACCCTTTCTGAAGCATGAAGAAAATGGTTTTCAAAAGGAAATGAATTGGTGTCACCTGTTGCTCTTTGCTTACTTGCTTTGGAATGGGATGTGTCTGAATCAGCCTCTTGGCCCTGTGTGAGGCTGTGGCTTAGATCTCAGCACCTGATGGATCTAAAGAAAGATCCCATGTGTGCATCCAAAAGCTAATTTCCAAAAGAGCAGTCATTGTGGATGAAGTCTCTTGCCTTCCTCTGTAAGGTTCCTGACTTCCATCAAGTGAGAATAGGGATCCTTTGGGTAACATGAGTTCTTCAAAGCCCTGCAGAGTCTAGCCCATAGGTGCTTGGGATTTCTCATGATTCCAATTCACCTAAAGAATCTAAACCCCACCGTCTGTAGGCCTAAAATTGGATAGGCAGAGCAGTATTAATGGCAGGACTATTTGATCACTCCTGGTTCACAGGAAGGGTTTCCACGCCACCCTGACCTTATGCAAATGAGGGGCAAGGGAGCTTATATTGGACACTCTCTTTGGCTGCAACCCTCATGGAAACCTCCAGCCAAAGGTTATGATGATTGTTTATATGGAAGAAGATGAGGGAAATGGGAGAGTGTTTTGGTTTTAGTTGTGGTCATTTGTATGGTGTTTGGAAGAGATGACTGGGTCCAACTGGGTTTGAACTCTTGTGTGATACCTTTAGAGACTGAGTTTTGGATCTGACCTCAGAGAAGAACTGCCATGAATTGTGTTGGAATTTTAACAGTCCATGCATGAGAGTCGCCCTTGGAAACTGAGATCTACTCCCAGGGTTTCACTCCACAGAGCACTGGGAATCTCAGCTAGGATATCACATGATTGTATTCTGAAAGAACTGGCAGCCATAGTTGAGAGTTAAAACACACATGGACCTCACATTGTAGACCTCAATGGGCCTGGCTTCTTTTGACCTTTTGGCCACTCTTTGGAAAGGCTTGCATGTGAGAGTTCTTCAGACGTTTCATTGAAATGAGCTTCCTCAACATTTAATAGTTCCTGAATAAATTGAAACCCCCAGTGCCTCCAACTTTATCCTTGAGAAGTGGCGAGATAAATACCATGAAATTACGGAAATTCCCATGACCAGGTGGATTTGGAGAACCTTTGGATATCCTGTTGTTGATATGAGTATACCAGACAGTGCCTTCATTTACTGGGTTTTATGAAAATGGTTTAGAACAATGATGACAGTAATTTGGAGCCTGCTGAGAAGTGGGCCTAGAGAACAGTGGTGTGCAGGTGTGTGATAAAACATCTGTGTTGGGGCCATATGGATTTTCCATTGGCTTCCAAATGTCTTGTGACTGACATGGTGCAGCCAGCAGACCCTTCTATGTAAAGGCATATTGTTCTATGGAGAGTTTTCAGGGCAATGTTCAGAATCAGGTTGCTGTGGTCAAGGGGTCAAGCGATGTGGTATAGAAGCCAGGTTGGTGCATTCTCCTGCAGATCCCGACCCACCACACGTAACAGAACTCCTCCAAAGACTGTGTTCCAGTTGAACTCCTTTTATTTAGTGAAGCATAATTCAAATTCCCAGTGCACTAGCAAGAAACACAGTGGAAAGTGGAGGAGGACCAAATGGCTTCACAGTCCACACGGGGAGACACTTAGCCCCCAGGGTCCACAGTTAATCTACAAAGAGAGAATATAGCACTGCTGCCACATGTTCATTGGAAAATAAGAAACCATGTCCTCCAGGTAACATAGATGCAGACCCAGCTTTGATGGTCTCACTACAAAGGAAGCTAAAGCTCCTGACAACAACATATATTTCAAGGGCCCAACCTCAGAGTCAGTTTCTCAAGAAGTTTTTAGTCCAGCAGAACTCCATGTTTGTGAAGTGTTTACCCTGTCCTTTACTTTTGAAAACTCCTCTACCACTTCCAAAGTTGTGAACTCCTGAGCATATTCCATTCAATATATGTATTCACAGACTTTTTAACTCTTCTTGTATAATTGTGTATTACTTAAGGTAAGGGTAATGTCAAGGCATTTTTCAGGATGATAGTGGGAAGATTTTTGCGTATCACAATTTTGCATACATATTAGATTCATTTTCCTAGTTGAACAACATTATACACAAATTCATGTTCAGTAAAATAAATATTTTTGTATCTGTGGATGATATATATTTCACTAGGAATTTCAATTGGCATATATATTGCTACTTTTTAATATATATATATATATATATATATATATATATATATATATATATATATATACTATCCCAATTTTTCAAAATATGAAATATATGTGTTTTATTATACACTCTCTAAATACTATAATGTTCATATATGTGGATTTATAATCAACTTTTCACAAGATTATACTCAGAAATATTCATCCACCTGAAATACATATTTGTTTCCTAATACGGAAAACTAACTTCAGTGAATGGTGCATACAAATCCTAATATTTCTACAGTAACTGACTCAGTTTTACACCAATGCAAGTAGATTCATATGGGGCATGATATGTATTTTGACGTTCATTTTTATTCAACACTGGTACGTTGCCATTTCTTCAGTTTATGCACATCATACGATATATATTTCATCCACAAGTTAGCATATTAATAGGCATTTGTTTCACTTTCAATCACTTCCTGCTTCAGAACACATTTATTCCTCCATGTTTCTTGACTGGTCTTTTCAAGAGACTTGTTTCCAAACACATGATTTTCGGTTTACATAATCAGTTTTGAAGCAAAACTCACACACTTCATGATAAACCATAACCCTAATATTACCATTATATATATAACTGGTTGGAATGAATGATAGTATATCAATATAATATTTCTTATATATTTTAAAATATCAATTGAATCCATTATTTAAAGTGGAACTTGTTATATTATTTATTCGCAGTGTGGTCTACTCATGCATTATCTCTATATTTATAGACACAGGGTACATCTCTTTCTATCCCCAATAATAATTTATACGTCTTCAAAATATTGCTCCCAGAAATGGTGGAAGAATTACTCATGTAACCTGATCTACATATACATATTATCACAGTAATATTCTGCACACAAAATGCAACGGTCACTCTTATGATTGTACCAAAGCCTGAATGGAAAGTGAATATGGATTACTAAAAACATCCATGTCCAGGTTGCCTAATGCTCACAAATATCAATCCTATTGGTGACTACATATTTGTTTCTTCCTAAGATTATATATTCAAACTCAACCCTGTTAAAATGTCTAATCCTATCACTCACTTTATACTTTGAGTGATTGCCAAATGTCTCTATTGATATCTGCTTTCCTACATAATTTCCCCAGTTCATCATGTGACTGACTCTTCACATGTGCTGACATTTACATTCACTCTCTAACCGAAACCCTATTACTAACGAAATTTGTTCCAAATCCTATACTCACTCTTCTTCCTAAACCTACCGACTATCCCAGTTTGAGTGGATGTTCTCTTCTACATTCAATCATCCAAGGTACAAGGTCTTATGCCATTCTATATCGAATTTTCTGAGACATCTCTGCAGAATGTAATTCAAAGCTAAGTATCCCTATCAATGGCAAAATTCCCTTCTGGGCTTCAAATCTTACCTAGATTTCTGTTTTCATACTTATATTTCACGAATATATCCTTATAAATATTGCATGTTCCAATAACTTTATTCATCCCACAGAATGATTCCTAACCCAAATGGAACATGTTATTAACCCTAATCATGCACTCTTCCCTCAATCTTATTTTTCCATAGAGCACGGACAGAGTTTGTCTTACAATACAGGAATGTAGGGTATCTTCCACATGCTGAGAATATCAAAGGTCCATACAGAAATAATCCCTGGAGAAGATGTAGGCAGCTATGAAAGACCTGAGAGAGCAAAAGTCATCTTCCATGGCGAATATCCTGGTCACGATGAAGGGATGTGTCTGAATCAGCTTCTATATTCTTAATGTAGAGTAGATGGACAAAACCAGGCCTGTGTGGAGAGCTCTTCCCGGGTGGCTATGGTTGATATACCATTCTAACTTGTGAAAATTTCAAAGGAAGTACGGGCAGCCACCATCTCATAGGACAATTGAAAGCAACTGTTAGGACAAAGTGGTTGCCAAGTCAGTGACCTCACTCAGTCCCTGAAGGAAATGACCTCCCCTCACATTTTTGGTGATGGAACACTGTGAACTTGGGATCCAGGAAGCCAGGACCCCAGAGTCAGTCCTAGTCCCATTCATAGTAGGCTCACTTGTTTTGATTTAACAAGGACAGAATAATTATTTTTTTGTCCTACTGATGTGAGGATGATGAAATGCCAGGAAAGCTCTGAAAACTGGCCTTTCCAGAGAAAGCAGGTAGTGGCTCACCGCGGACTCCTGAAAACTTCACAGAGTTGGCCAAGGAGACCAGATCTGAGACAGAACAGGCCATTTTGGGGAAATATATTATGACCTACCAGTCAGACCACACTCCGGATAGTCACAGACCTACTTGGGGGAAGGAGGTGCCTTTGTGGTTGTGGGTGTGAGTTTGTGGTTTTCTCTCATGTTCTGAGAATAGGTAGGAAAGGCGGTTTCTTTGGTTTGGTATGGA
The DNA here is from genome assembly GCF_048772815.1 of Callospermophilus lateralis. Lineage (NCBI taxonomy): Eukaryota > Metazoa > Chordata > Mammalia > Rodentia > Sciuridae > Callospermophilus > Callospermophilus lateralis. The sequence continues at coordinate 1,365,425 of NW_027514169.1, read as the reverse complement.
CTGTTTCTAGTAAGTCATGTGACAAGGTGAGTGTTTCTATGTCTGTGTATCCCACTGTGTCCGTGGTTGTAGACATTAGAAAAGAGAATGCATCAATGGATATGTCCTGTCTAGTAGAAAGCTTCCCAGCATATATCCTGCCCAATTTATGATTAGACTGCAGATTGCCTTATGGATGGGCAACACTTGCTATCTTCCTAAGTTACTGTTTTCTTCCTGAATTTTGGCCACACTCCAGAATAGGCTCATGGTTTTGTGTCCAAGATATTTACCACCTCCAAGTCTGTGATATGGCCAAGTACTGTATAGCTGAAGGCAATGGCGAGCATCTCAGAAAACTCAGATATCAGTGTGCGAAGGAAAATCTCAGTGGAGAAACGCTGCTTTGTGCCTTTTGCTTACCTATTGTTCTTTTGCCCTGAATGTCAGGAAGGTCTTTCCCTCAGGCCACCCCTTTGTGAAGCCTGAAGAAAACAGTTGTCAAATGGAAATGAATGGGCATCACCTGTGGCTCTTTGCTCATTTGCTTTGGAAAGGGATGTCTCTGAATCAGCCTCTTGGTACTGTGTGAGGCTGTGGCTTAGATTCCCAACACCTGATAGATTTAAAGAAAGAACCCATGTGTGCATCCAAAATCAAAATGGCAAAAATTGCAGTCATTGTGGATGAAGTCTCTCGCCTTTCTTTGTAAAGTTACTGACCTCCGTCAAGTGAGAATAGGGATCCTTTGTGTCAAATGAATTCTTCAAAGCCCCGCAGAGGCTACCCACACGTGATTGGGTTTTCTCTTGACTCCAGTTCACATAAAGAATCTAAACCCCACAGTAAGAAGGCCTCAAATTGGAGAAGTGGAAAAGTATTAATGGCAGGCCTATTTGATCACTCCTGGTTCACAGGAAGTTTGTCTAGGCCACCGTGAATTTAGGCAAATGAGGGGAAAGGGAGCTTATTTTCGACACTGTCTTGCGCTGGGCTCATAATGGAAAACTCCAGCCAGAGGTTATGATGAGTGTCTATATGGAAGAAGATGAGGGCCGTGTGGGAGTGTTTTGGTTTTAATTGTGGTCATTTGTGTGGTGGTTGGAAGAAATGACTGGGTCCACCTCGGCTTGAACTCTGGTGTGATTCCCCTTAGAGACTGAGTTCTAGAACTGACCTCAGAGAAGAATTGCCATGAAATGTGTTGGGATTTTAGGAGGCCATGCATGAGTGTCGCCCTTGGAAACTGAGATGTAGGCCCAGGTTGGCTTTCCACAGATCACTGGGAATCTCATCCAGGATATCACATGATTTTATTTTGATAGACTTGGCAGCCATAGTTGAGAGTCAATAAACACATGGACCTCACATTGTAGACCTCAATAGGACTGGCTTCATGTGACCTTTTGGCCACTCTTAGGGAAGCCTTGCCTGTGAGAGTTCTCCAGAGCTTTCATTGAAATGAGCTTTCTCAACTTTTAATGGTTCCTGGGCCTTGTGCTTACCTATTGTTCTGTTTCCCTGAATGTCAGGAAGTTCTTTGCCTCAGGCCATGCCTTTGTGAAGCCTGAAGAAAATAGTTTTCAAATAGAAAAGAATGGCCATCACCTTTGGCTCTTTACTTAATTGCTTTGGAGAGGGATGTGTTTGAATCAGCCTCTTGGCCCTGTGTGAGGCTGTGGCTTAGATTCTCAGCACCTGATGGATCTAAAGAAAGATCCCATGTGTGCATCAAAAACCTAAGTGGCCAAAAGAGCAGTCATTGTGGATGAAGTCTCTCGCCTTCCTCTGTAAGGTTCCTGACCACCATCAAGTGAGAATAGGGATCCTGTGGGTCAAATGAGTTCTACAAAGCCCTGCAGAGGCAAGCCCATATGTGCTTGGGTTTTCTCATGACTCCAATTCACATAAAGAATCTAAACCACACAGTCAATAGGACTCAAATTGGAGAAGCCGAGCCATATTAATGGTAGGCCTATTTGATCACTCCTGGTTCACAGGAAGGGTGCCCATGCCACCCTGACTTTAGGCAAATGAGAGGCAAGGGAGCTTCTTTTGGAGACTGTCTTGGGCTGTGCCCCTCATGGAAACCTCCAGCCAGAGGCAATGATGAGTTTCTATATGGAAAAAGATGAGGGCAATGTGGGAGTGTTTTGGTTTTAACTGTGGTCATTTGTGTGGCACTTGGAAGAGATGACTGGGTCCACCTGGGCTTGAACTCTGGTGTGATTCCCCTTAGAGTCTGAGTTTCGGAACTGACCTCAGAGAAGTATTGCCATGAATTCTGTTGAGATTTTAGGAGCCCACGTATGAGAATCGCCCTTGGAAACTGAGATTTAGGTCCAAAGTGGCTTTCCAGAGAAGATTGGAAATCTCACCCAGGATATCACATGATTGTATTCTGAAAGACTTGGCAGCCATAGTTGAGAGTCAAAACACACATGAACCTCACATTGTACACTACAATGGGCCTGGCTTCATGTGACCTTTTGGCCACTCTTTGGGAAGCCTTGCCTGTGAGCGTTCTCCAGAGGTTTCATTGAAATGAGCTTCCTCACCATTTAATGGTTCCTGAAAGAATTGAAACCCACTGTGCCTCCAACTTCATCCTTGAAAAATTCCTAGATAAATACCATGAAATTTTTGAAATTCCCATGACCAGCTGGCACTGGAGAACCCTTGGATCTCCTGTTGCTGATCATGAGTGTACCAGACACTGCCTTGATTCACTGGGTTTCATGAAAATGGTGTAGAACAGAGATGCCCGTAAGTTGGAGACTGCTGAGTATTGGGCCTAGAGCATGGCGTGCAGGTGTGTAATAAAATATCTGTGGTGGGGTCATGTGGATCTGCCATTGGCTTCCAAATGGTTTCGAGTTAACATGGTGCAGCCATCAGACCCTTATATGTAAAGGCATCTTGTTATATGGAGAGGTTTCAGGGCAATGTTCAGAATCTTAATGCTATAGACACGGGGCCAAGCTATGTGAGATAGAAGCCTGATTGCTGCATTTTCCTGCAGACCCTGACCCGCCCTCTTGACAGAACTACCTCCAGCACTGTGTCCCAGTTGAACTCGTTGTATTTTGTGAAGCAAATACCAAACTCCTAGTACAGCAGCAAGAAACACCACAAATATTGGAGGATGGAAAATGGCTTCACAGTCCACAGGGGGAGACACTTAGCCCCCAGTAGCCACAGTTTACCTACAAAGAGAGAATTCAGCACTGCTGCCTCATGTTCATTGTAAAATAGGAAACCATATCCTCCAGGTTACATAGATGCAGACACAGCTTTGATTATCTCACTACAAAAAAAAACGAAAGCTCCTGACAACAACATAAATTTCAAGTGTCCAACCTCAGAGGCAGTTTCTCAAGAAGTCTTTAGGCCTTCAGAGCTCCATGTTTGTGGAGCATTTACCTATTTGACCAGGATGCAAGAAATGACCACTGACTCCAAATAAAATCAAATTAAACAAGCTCATTATTTCCACTGGCCAGGCTGCCTCTCCATCCCAAAACAGTTGGAAAAAGACAGCAACCCCACCTTTTCTACAGCCCAGATTTATAGCCCAGAAAGTTACACAAAAGGCAGGTTACAGATAACAGAACTCGGACAAGCATCACACTAATGGTAGTTTACTTTTTTTTTTTTTTTTGCTGGCCCCAACATCGGAATCTATGAGGACCATTAGAGACTCAAAGAGGGTCGTTGTCTGGCCAGGGAAGGCCAATATTTATGAGGTGTCACTAAAGCTTCAGAGAGGGCTGCTATCTGGTCAGAGAGCCAGGCATGGTTGAGTTCAAGGCACAGGCAGGCATTTCAAGAAGGTTCAGAATTTGCTGTAATTTATAGTAAAGCCAAAATTATCTTTTCATGGCTTTGTGGCAAGATGGCTACAAACTTTATAAAAGATCATGTTGGGTCTATCATTCCCCCCATTTCTAATGTGTCCCTTTCAAATCTTTTATAGAGTAGGTGAAGAGAACTGAGGAAATTTTAATCCATCAGGTAACAGTCTCCAAACTTTTGAACTCACTCAAAACCGGTCTCCCTGATTTTACATGACTTAATTAATTACTTATATTGATAGTCTATTTATTTTTGGCTCCAATGTTGTAAGAAGAGAGGCATCACTCTTTTTGGCTTCTTCTAAGCTGAGAGAGGGTGACGTGAGTGGGCACGGTGTGAGGGACATGAGTTGCCTTTTCAAAGTCAGTTGAGGGGAATGAGTTGCCTTTTAGAAGTCAGTTTGGTTTGAAGTCTGGTTGGCGAAGAACCGGTTGTAAAGTCATCTGGGGATGGTTCCTTCTATGTGAGAAACAGAAACCATGAGTACTGAAAAAATGTTGCAGCAGCTGGAACATGTGAGTGTATACAAGTTCTCTCCCCAGTTATCAGGACTGTCAACTTAATATTTAACTTTCAGTATTACATTTGTCCCTCTCATAAGAAACAGTTTAATAATTTAATGTCATCTGATCTTGCAAAATCCTTTTACTAGTATTACCTCTATGTCTAATAGAGAAACCTTTAATTCTGTTAGTCCGGGCTGGATAATCGTACTAGCAAACAGCAAGACTACCTGTGTAGGTTAGGAATATCTGTAGGCCCTAAACTGAAAACTTCTGCCTTTGTCAGCTCCTCTTGATAGTCTCTTTTTATGGTTATCAGGCATTCCGGTGTGAGAATCCTTCTTTGTAGCCTCCAGTCTTACTTATTTTGGGAGGCTAACATAAAGTGTATACCTTAAAAAAATATTATTATTATTATTATTATTATTATTATTATTATTATTTAAAATTCCAACAAATGGCTGTATTTTGGTTTTAACTGTCTTTGCTAAGTGTTTAAGATGAAGCAGTCAAACTGACTTTTGTTTTTATCTATTGTGAACAGTCAGCTGAGCTTTTATGGGAGTCATTCCTGGGGAAACTTGAGAGCAGCTTCTCAGTTCTGCTAGTGCCATTTGCGCTAAGTGTGTCCAGGTCTCGCTTGACCACGTGGCTCTTCTCCGGAAGCATCAGGGATGTCTCCCTTCTCTGATGACTCTCCTCTTCATAGCAAATGCACTGATTGGCTTTCTGTTCTTCAGTGGTCTCAATAATCTCCCTGATAAAGAGGTGATGTTGCCCAGAGTTGCAACGCTCTTTAGAGAAGTCCCCTGTTCCCTGGATTCAGACTCACTCAGAGGGCAAGAGCTATATATTAGTTTTCTTGGCCCTTTTCATTTAACTTTAATTTTAAATCCTAATCTTAAATATTCAGCAAATAAATTTTAACAGCCTTATATTAAGAGTACTGGGCTTTAATGTCTATAACTTTATAATTATTTATCTTTTAATTAATTGGGATCTGTATTATTCTGTCTGTCTTGTAGGTGAGGACTTATTATCTTAAATTAACGCATGTTGTGTTCTTAAAGCAACACTTCTGTAAAACACTAACAGGGAATCTTTAGATAACTTATAAGGAAATTACAAAATAAAATTTTTTAACAAGCGTATAAATACTTAGTTTGCATAATAGCTACCCTGAATTTTTTGGCTAAGTTATAAATTATATCCCCTGTTTAAGATCCTAGTAATCTTGACAGAAAAAAAATCAACTTTTGAACATAAATTTAAATGAAATATAATCTGACCTACTGCTTTCATAGTCATTCTCACATGTAGTAAGATGGGACACAGAGCCTTATCTCAGGTAAGGCAGGTCTCTTTACAAATTTTAAGAGTTTTAGTTATAAAGCTGATCATTTTTTTCATATATAATTTTACAAAGTTTACATAAATTGTTCGAGGTCACATGCACATTAGCTAACACCATATGATATCACATTTAAAACATGAATTAATGAAAGGCTGAAAGTTTTTAAACTTTACATAGATTAGGCTCTCATTAACTTAAAAATACATTTAAATTGTTCCCAATGTAAAAAGCAACATAAAACTTTACATATCTTATTGATAACAGATAAATAAATTATATATATATATATATATATATATATATATATATATATATATATATATATATTACCATACAACTTCAGAACACCAGCTTCATATAATGCTCTTTTAAGTTTCTACCTTACAGACTTCTATACGTGGAAGACATGAGCACATTAATAGCAACACAATTACATTGATGTTTCTACGTTAACCAAGATTAGCTTTTAAAGAAATTGCAGTACAGTGCTCTAAAATAACAATTCTTATTTAATCAGTTTTTAATTTTTATGGTTGCTAGTTCTAGAAAAAATAAAACTTAATAAACACAATGTTATGGGTAAACTTAAGTTTTAAGAAATTTTTGTCTCTTTAGAACATGACTGATTTTTCAATCTTATGCAGACTTTAGTACAAACTTGTGCAGACATTAGTAAATCAATCAGATATCTAACAAAAGTACTTATGAATGAGTAATCCCATATCAAATTTACTTTACTTATTTATCAAAATATTAGACAAATGTATTGAAGATTGTAAACCATTTTTTGTTGAAGGAAAAGTCCTAGAACCAAGGCGTATTAGACATTTTGTAGATATTAATATTTTATTAGATATTTGAACACCTAGAAAAACTTGTAAGCTTAAATTTAAAGACATTTATTTTTATCTGTTTATCCAATTGAAATTCAACCATTTAAATCACGTGAATTAAAGATCATTGGATCCACTTTTTAAAATTTGTTTTTATGAGCGTTTTTTTTTATGAGCGCTCTTTTATATGTTAATTTTTGTATCATATATATGATATACGGACATATGTCTATATAAACATACAACACATAAAAAAAGTGTGCACACATAAAAATAGTAAAGGCCTTATAGCTTTTCGCAGGTGAAATCTGCATTGCAATGTTTCAAAAACTCCACAGTTGGTCAAAGATAGAACTGATCAGAAAAACATTAACTTATGTCTGGTGGATCAAAATCATGAGCTCAAAAAAAAAAGGATCTAAGGAAAAAAATAAGAATTCTATAAAAAATGACTGGCCACTAATTAGTAAAAACCATACAATTTACCTTTTTTTTCCTTAGGCCTCAGATCAGTCTTCTACTGAGCTTGCAGGCTTCTTACATTTGCATTTCAAAATAAGTCCTGGCTGAGGTCCGGAAGGAGCAGGAAAAAACTGCTATTCTGAACAGACACCACAGGCGTAAGCCATTTTAAACATAATTTTCAGGTTAGGATTTTGAAAATTATGATACAAGTTTAAGATACATTTCACAAAATTTTATATCTTTACATCTTGTTTTGCCAACAGATACCATACAATGATTTACTATCCTTGTCCAAATTAATGCACTGGTACACACAGTGACATTTTCCCAGGCTACTCAATTCAAAATTGGTGAAACAAAAGACTGCATGATTGGGAAGTTACTTGTCAACTTGGAAGTAGAGTTCTTTAGATTTCCATCCTAAGTATTTAAGTTCTCTGGCATGAATTACCCGAAATCATAAACTAAACAATTACCTAAACCCAACTTTTAACTGCAAGATTGTGCAATCCTTCAAAAACCCATTCAGAGACCAGATTGTTACAATTAAATATCATCATTTAGACACACATTGAGCTAAGATCATTCCCAAGAAACAATTTATAATACCAACACATTATTGCACATGTCTTAAAGGGCCAGAAACAAAGAAACAAGACAGACAGAAGGAGCTTCAGACTATGGCTGACAGAAAGAAACCTTTAAAACAGAGCAGATAAGAGAAAAAATCTCCTACACCACTGGCACCATAGATGTCCCCACAAGGAGACCACATGTTTTCACAGAGGGGCAACCTGAAAAGTAAAATCAAGGGTCTCCATGGTGACTTTACTGAATTTAGTGTCCCCTTTTTCTTTTTCTCTTTTTTAAGAAGACAGAGGTGGCATAATCCTTACATTGCAGGGAAGAAAGTAGGGAAATCCCTGAATCACCAGGGCTTGGGCAGCTGCTAGGAGTTCCTCAGTCCCTCCTTTTACTTACAGGATTAGCTCCTCTGCTTCGGTTCCTTCCCAAGCATGCTCCATCTCCTAACATTTCAGTAGTCAGCTCTCAAGAAGTTCCTGGGCGGGGGGGCGGGGGTGTATCAAAATTTGTAACTTGAAGATCGGTTCCTGACCTTGAAACCAATTAATGCTATTTTAATAATGAGGACAGGGTTTGAGAAAAAGAAAAAGGGAGGTTTATTGCTTTGCTAACAAAGGAGAAACACAGGGGACTCTGCAAAAAAGGTTGTGACTCTTTTGATCTGGAGCGACAAGGGGGTTTTAAAGGAGTTTCACTTGTAAACCTGAGAGATACTCATTTTTTAGGTCCCCAGCAGGCATTGCCCTGTGCAGTGGGTGTGCTCCAGGCAGCCAACTAGGGGCTTCTCTCATCCTGCTTAACAAAGGGGGGTAAAGTTCATCACAGTTCCTTAAAAAACAGTCCAAAAAGGTGTGATGCTTACTTGTTTGTTACCCATTTTCACAGTCCAACATTCTTACATTTTTACCACAGAAATCACACAACAAAAAGCACAAAAACAAACAAACAAAAAATATATAGAACACAGAACAAAACAGAAAAAAACAGAAACCCGGTGCCGAAACAGAAAAACAGAGGAGCAATGCAACGCCTTGCTAAAGCTCCGGGGAAGGAGCTCCTGCATGCCCATTGGCACCTCTCTACCCTTTCAGAGGACTTCCCTACAGAACAGAACAGAGGACAGAATTATTCTTGTTACTGTCCCGGACAGGAGTATATGTGAGCCTCCCCAGGCCACCTCTCTGTCATCAGAAGAGATCTCCCTTAACCAGATATCAGATGTTATCAAGGCGCCACATACCTATGGAGGCCTCCTCCACCAGGTGCTTGCCAATAGTTTTAGTCCAGTGGTTCACTGCAGTACTCACTGGACCAAAAGCTCACTCCAAGGCGTTGGAAAATCTCAAGTTGAGCATCCCCTAGAATGGCTCTGTAGTCGGGAGCCCAGGAGAAAAGGCCAGCTTCAGAATTTCCAGCAGTCTGGTCTTGTGATCTGTTCAGGCAGCGTCATCTTGCTGGGGAACTCCAAAATGTTAGACCAGGATGAAAGAAAAGACGACTGACTCCAATTAAAATCAAATTAAGGCAAGTTTATTATTTCAACCGACTGGGCTGCCTCTCCCTCCCAAAATGGCGGGAACAAGACAACAACCCCACCTTTCCTATAGCCCAGCTATATAGCCCAGAAAGTTACAGAAAGGGGGGGATACAGATAACAGAACTTTGAAAAGCATCACAGTAATGGTCGTTTCCTTTTTTTTTTTTTTTTTTTTTTTGCTGGCCCCAACATCAGAAATTATGATGACCATTACAAACTCAGAGAGGGTCGTTGTCTGGCCAGGGAAGGCCAAAAATTATGATGTGTCACTAAAGTTTCAGAGAGGGCTGCTATCTGGTCAGAGAGATAGGCATGGTTGAGTTCAAGGCACGGGCAGGCATTCCAAGCAGGTTCAGAATTTGCAGTAATTTATAGTAAAGCCAAAATTATCTTTTCATGGCTTTGTGGCAAGATGACTCCCAATTTTAATAAAAGATCAGGTTGTGTCTATCAACCCTGTCCCTTACTTTTGGAAACTCCTCTACCACCTCCAAGGTTGTGAACTTCTGAGCATTTTCCATTCCAGTTATGTATTCACAGATTTTGTAACTCTTCTCCTCTAATTGTGTCTTACTTGGGTGGAAGGTAATGTCAAGCCATTGTTCTGGATGAGAGTGGGAAGATTTTTGTATAGCACATACTTGCATACACATTGTATTCCTTATCTAATTTTACATTAAAAATACTGAATTCCTGACCCTAACCCATACCCTATTAGACTCGGAACTAATCCTAATATGATGGAGAAAAATAACCCAAACAGAATAGAAATAGAAGCAGGTCAGAAGAGGCATTGTGTATAGTTGGATTTAACTTTTGCATGATATTGGGTAGGAGTTATAAATCTAGTCAATTTTGAATTGAAATAGGTCTCCATTTGTTTCTAAAGTTAACAAATATGTGAATTCCTGTCTCCCTTTCTCTGTACCTATTCAGCAAATGTATTCTTATATGCACATATAGAATCCTACGTCTTGTGATGTGGCTGAATTGGCAGATACAAATTGTGAGAAGAGATCACTCCTCATAAATGCTGTTGGAACTGAAAATTAAACCTATGGGTGAGCTTCCTAGTGGAACAACATTATACATGAACCCATGTTCAGTAAAATAAACATTTTGCATCTGTGGATTATGTATATTTCATGATGAATTTAGATTGGCATATATATATCTAATGTTAATGTCTGTGTGAGTGTTTTGTGTGTGTGTGTGTGTGTAAATATATATATATATATATATATATATATATATATATATATATATATGCACTCTACAGATTTTTCAAAATATGAAATATATGTGTCTTATACAGATTTTTCAAAATATGAAATATATGTGTCTTATATATACTCCCTAAATTCATTCTGGTTCATGTATGTGGATTTATCATTAACTTACAAGAAAATTATTCTCAGAAATATTCATCCACCTGAAATACATATTTGTTTCCTACTACTGAAAATTAACTTCAGTGAATGGTGCATACAAATCCTAATATTTCTACAGTAACTTACCCAGTTTAGCATTAATGCAAGTAGATTCCTATGGGACATTATGTGTATTTTGAAGTTCATTTTTATTTAACACTGGTACAATATTATTTCCTCACTTAATGCACATCATTGGATATATATTTCATTCGCATGTTCACAAGTTTATAGGCATTTGTTTCACTTTCAATCACTTCCTGTTTCTGAACACATATATTCCTCCATGTTTCTTGACTGGTTTTTCATGAGACTTCTTTCCAAGCACATTATTTTCCATATCCATAATCACTTTTGAAGCAAACTCACACACCATTCATGATAAACCATAACCCTAATATTACCATTATATGTATAACTGGTTGGAATGAATGTATGCATATCAATATAAGAATTCCTGCATATTTTCAGATATCAATTCAATCCATTATTTAAATTCGGAACCAGTTATATTATTAATTCAAAGTATGTTCTATTCATGCATTATCTGTATATTCATAGACACATGATATACCTCTTTGTACCAATAATACTAATTTATACGTCTTCAAAATATCGCTCCCAGTAATGGTGGAAGAATTACTCATGTCACCTGATCTACATGTACATGTTATCACAGTAACATTCTGGAAACAAAATTTAAAGTTCATGCTTCTGATTGTACCAAAGCCTAAATGGAAAGTGAGCATGGATTACTAAAAATATCTTTGTCCAGGTTGCCTAGTGCTCTCAAATATCAATCCTATTGGTGACTACATACCTGTTCCTTTTTAAGATTATATATTGAAACTCAAGCCTGTTGAAATTGTCTAGTCCTATCTCTCACTTTATACTTTGCCTGATTTCCTAATGTCTCTATCGATATCTGCTTTCCTACATGTTTTTTCCAGTTCATCATTGTGACTGACTGTTCCCATTTGCTGACCTTTGCACTCACTCTCTAACCAAAAATGTATTGCTAAAGAACTTTTGGTCCAAAAACTATACTCACTCTTCTTTCTAAACCCATTGAATATCTTCCTAATCCTACCGACTATCCCTGTTTGACTTGATATTCTCTGCTACATTCAATCATCCATGGTACAAGTTCCTATGACATTGTATATTGATTTATCTGAGACATCTGTGCAGAATGTAAATCAATGCTAAGTATCTCCAGGAAGGGCTCAATGTCCTTCTGGGCTTCAAATCTTACCTAGATTTCTGTTTTCATACTTATATTTTACCTCAATATTCTTATAAATATCGCAGGTTTCCAATACCATTATTCATCCTGCAGAATGATTCCTTACCCAAGTCGATGATGTTACTAATCCTAACCATACACTGTTCCCTCAATCTAACTGTACAGAAGAGCAGGCACAGAGTTGGTCTTACAATACAGGAATTTAGGGGATCTTCCACCTGCTGAGAACATCAAAGGTCCATGCAGAAATGATCCCTGGAGAAGATGTAGGGAGCTATGAAGGACCTGAGGGAGCAAAACTCATCTTCCATAGCAAACAACTTGGTCAGGATGAAGGGATGTGTCTGAATGAGCCTCTCTCTTCTCAATGTAGAGAAGGTGGACCAACCAGGCCTGTCTGGAGAGCTGTTCCTGGGTGCCTATGGTTGACATACCATTCTAGCTTGTGAAAGTGTCACAGGAAGTAGGGGCAGCCTCCATCTCATGGTACCTTGGAAGCAACTGTGAGGACAAAGTGGTTGCCAAGTCAGGGACCTCATTCACTTCATGAAAGAAGTGACCTCACCTCACTTACTTGGTGATGGAACTATCTGAACTTGGGATCCAGGAAGCCAGGCACCCAGAGACAGTTTCAGTCCCAGTTTCAGTGGGCTCACTTGTTTGAATTTACCAAGGACAGGGTCAATCTTTCTTGGTACCTAGTGAAGTGAGGATGGCCAAATGCCAGGAAAGCTCTGAAGAGGGGCCTTTCCTGAGAAAGCAGGTAGTGGCTCACAACTGGCTACTGACAACCTCAGAGTTGGCCAAGAAGACAAGATCTGAAAAAGGACAGGCCATTTCAGGGGAACATTGTATTGCCCACCAGTCAGAGGACACTCCATATAGTCACACACCTACTTGGGGGAACAGGTGCTTTTGTGGATGTGGGTGTGATTTTGTGGTTTTGTCTCATGTTCTGACAATAGGTATGAAAGGCAGTTTGTTTGGTGTTCACTGGACTGTTTCTAGAAAGTCGTTTGACAAGGCGTGTGATTCTATGTGTGTGTATCCCACTTTGTCCGTGGTTGTGGACATTAGAAAAGAGAATGCATCAATGGGTGTATCCTGTCTAGTAGAATACTTCCCAGCATTCATCCTGCCCAATTTATGAATGGACTGCGGCTAGCCTTATCGATGGGCAAAACCAGCTAGCGTCCTAAGTTTCTGTTCTCTTTCTGAATTCTGGCCACTCTCCAGATTAGGCTCATGGTTTAAATTTAAACTATTTGTCAGCTTCCTAGTTCAGCAACATTATATATAAATCCATGTTCAGAAAAATAAATATTTTTGGACCTATGGGTGATATATATTTCGTGGTGAATTTCGATTGCCATATATATTGCTACTATTTAATGTGTGTGTGTATGTGTGTGTGTGTGTGTGTTTGTGTATATATATATATATATATATATATATATATATATATATATATACACACCCTCTCCAGATTTTTCAAAATATGAAATATATGTCTTATTATACAGTCCCTAAATTCATTCATAATCATGTATGTGGATTTATAATCAAGTTTTCATAAGATTATTATCAGAAATATCCATCCATCTGAAATACATATTTGTTTCCTTGTACTGAAAACTAACTTCAGTGAATGTTTCATACAAATCCTACTTTTTCTACAGTAACTGACCCAGTTTAACATCAAAGCAAGTAGATTCATATAGGACATAATGTGTATTTTGACGTTCATTTATATTCAAAACTGGTACATTACTATTTCTTTAGTTTATGCACATCATATGATATATATTTCATCCACAAGTTCACAAATTTATAGGCATTTGTTTGACTTTCAATTACTTTCTGCTTCAGAACACATGTATTCCTCCATGTTTCTTGACTGGTCATTTCATAAGACTTCTTCCCAAACACACTATTTTTTATTTCCATTATCACCTTTGAAGCAAAACTCACACACCGTTCATGATAAACCATAACCCTAATATTACCATAAGATGTATAACTGGTTGGAATGAATTATTGTATATCAATATAAGATTTCTTATATATTTTCCAAAATCAATTCAATCCATTATAAAGTGGAACCACTTATGTTATTTATTCACTGTATGGTCTATTCATAGATTATCTCTATATTCATGGACAAAGGTTCACCTCTTTGTACCCCCAATACTAATTTATACATCTTCAAAATATTGCTCCCAGAAATGGTGGTAGAAATACTCATGTCACTTCATCTACAAATACATTTTATCACAGTAATATTCTGGACACAAAATGCAAGGGTCACACTTATGATTGTACCAAAGCCTAAATGGAAAGTGAACTTGGATTACTGAAAACATCCATGTCCCGTTTCTCTAATGCTCTCAAATGTCAATTCAATTGGTGACTACATAGTTGTTTCTTCCTAAGATTATATAATCAACCTCCAACCTTTTGAAAGTGTCTAATCCTATCACTCACTTTATGTTTTGCCTGATTTCCTAATGTCTCTATTGATATCTGCTTTCCCTCATATTTTCCCCAGTTCATCATTGTGAGTGACTCTTCACATGTGCTGAATTTTACATTCACTCTCTAACCGAAACCCTATTGCTAAAGAACTTTTTCTCCAAATCCTATACTCACTCTTCTTCTGAAACCTACCGACTATCTTCCTGATCCTACCTACTATCCCTTTTTGAGTGTATGATATCTTCTAGATTCAATCATCCAAGTTACAATATCCAATGCCACTGTATATTGATTTATCTGAGACATCTGTGCAGAATGTAATTCAATGCTAAGTTTCCGAATCTAGGGCCCAATTCCCTTCTGGGCCTCAATCTTACCTAGATTTCTGTTTTCATACTTATATTTCACCTCTATATTCTTATAAATATCGCAGGTTGCCAATACCATTTTTCATCCAGCAGAATGATTCCGAACCGAAATTGAACACGTTATTAACCCTAACCATACACTGTTCCCTCAATCTAACTTTGCAGAAGAGCAAAGACAGAGTTGGTCTTACAAAACATGAATGTAGTGGATCTTCCACTTACTGAGAACCTCAAAGTTCCATGCAGAAATGATACCTGGTGAAGATGAAGGCAGCTATGAAGGACCTGAGAGAGCAAAAGTCATCTTCCATGGCAAACAACCCGGTCAGGAAGAAGGGTTGTGTCTGAATCAGCCTCTCTCTTCTTAATGTAGACAACATGGACCAAAGAGAATGGAAATACAAGCAATTCAGAGTAGGCATGGTGTATAGTTGGACTTGCCTTTTGCATGATAAAGTGTATGTGTTATAAATATTGTCAATTTTTAATTGAAATAGTTCTCCATGTATTTTTTTAACTTTAATTTTTATTGTTGATTGTTCAAAACATTACATAGTTCTTGACATATCATATTTCACAATTTGATTCTAGTGGGTTATGAACTCCCATTTTTCCCCCGAATACAGATTGCAGCATCACATCGGTTACACATCCACTGTTTTACATTTTACTATACTAGTTTCTGTTTTATTCTGCTTCCTTTCCTATCCTCTACTATCCCCCATCCCCTCCCCTCCCATCTTCTCTCTCTACCCCATCTACTGAAATTCATTTCTCCCCCTTGTTTTTTTTCCCCTTTCCCCTCACTTCCTCTTGTATATAATTTTGTATAACCATGAGGGTCTCCTTCCATTTTCATGTAATTTCCCTTCTCTTTCCTTTTGCCTTTCACCTCTCACCCCTGTTTAATATTAATCTTTTTCTCATGCTCTTCCTCCCAACTCTGTTCTTAATTACTCTCCTTATATCAAAGAAAACATTTGGCATTTGTTTTTTAGGGATTGGCTGCTTCACTTAGCATAATCTGTTCTAATGCCATCCATTTCCCTGAAAATTCCATTATTTTGTCATTTTTTAATGCAGAGTAATACTCCAATGTGTATAAATACCACATTTTTTTTTATACATTCGTCTATTCAAGGGCAACTAGGTTGGTTCCACAGTCTTGCTATTGTGAATTGTGCTGCTATGAACATCGATGTAGCAGTGTCCCTGTAGCATGCTCTTTTTAGGTCTTTAGAGAATAGACCAAGAAGGCGAATAGCTGGGTCAAACGGTGGTTCCATTCCCAGCTTACCAAGAAAACTCCTTACTGCTTTCCAAATTGGCTGCACCAATTTGCAGTCCCACCAGCAATTTACCAGGTGTATCCTTTTGCCCACAATCTCGCCAGCACTTGTTGTCATTTGACTTCATAATAGCTGCCAATCTTCCTGGAGTGAGATGGTATCTTAGGGTGGGTTTGATTTGCATTTCTCTGACTGCTAGTGATGGTGAGCATATTTTCATGTACTTATTGATTGATTGTATGTCCTCCTCTGAGAAGTGTCTGTTCAGGTCCTTGGCCCATTTTTTGAATGGGTTATTCATTTTCTTATTTTTTAATTTTTTGAATTCTTTGTATACTTTGGATATTAGGGCTCTATCTGAAATTTGAGGAGTAAAAATTTGTTCCCAGGATGCAGACTCCCCATTTACCTCTCTTATTGATTCTTCTGCTGAGAAAAAAAACTTTTTAGGTTGAGTAAGTCCCATTTGTTGATTCTATTTATTAACTCTTGTGCTATGGGTGTCCTATTGAGGAATTTGGAGCCCGACCCCATAGTATGTGGATTGTAGCCAACTTTTTCTTGTATCAGATGCCGTGTCTCTGATTTGCTATCAAGGTCCTTGATCAATTTTGAGTTAAATTTTGTGCATGGCGAGAGAAAGGGATTCAGTTTCATTTTGTTGCATATGGACTTCCAGTTTTCCTAGCACCATTTGTTGAAGATGCTATCCTTCCTTTATTTCATGCTTTTAACCCCTTTATAAAATATAAGATAATTGTAGTTTTGTGGTATGGTTTCTGTGTCCTCTATTCTGTGGGATTGGTCCACCCGCCAGTATTGGTACCAGTACCATGCTGTTTTTGTTACTATTGCTCTGTAGTATAGTTTGAGGTCTGGTATCACTAAACCACCTGATTCACACTTCCTGCTTAGAGTTGTTTTTGCTATTCTGGGTCTTTTATTTTTCCATATGAATTTCATAATTGCTTTATTTATTTGTACAAGAAATGCCATTGGGATTTTGATTGGCATTGCATTAAACCTATAGAGAATTTTTGGTAATATCGCCATTTTGATGATGTTAATTCTTTCTATCCATTAACAGGGTACATTTTTCCATCTTCAAAGATCTTCTTCTATTTCTCTCTTTAGGTTTCTGTAGTTTTCATTGTATAAATTTTTCAGCTCTTTTGTTAGGTTGATTTCCAAGTATTTTATTTTTTGATTATTTTGTGAATGGAGTTGTTGTCTTCATTTCCATTTCAGAGGATTTGTCGCTGATATAAAGGAATGCCTTTGATTTATGCGTGTTGATTTTATATCCTGCCACTTTGCTAAATTCATTTATTATCTCTAATAGTTTCTTTGTATACCCTTTTGGGTCTGCTAGGTATAGAATATTGTCATGTGAAAATAGTGATAATTCAAGTTCTTCTTTTCCTATATTTATGCCTTTAATGTCTTTCATCTGTCTAATTGCTCTGGCCAGTGTTTCAAGAACTATGTTGAACAGAAGTGGTGAGAGAGGGCATCCCTGTCTTGTTCCAGAGTTTAGAGAGAATACCTACAATTTTTCTCAAATCAGATTGATGCTAGCCTGAGGCTTAGCATAGATTGCTTTTACAATATTGAGGTATGTTCCTGTTATCCGTAGGTATTCTAGAGTTTTGAACATAAATGGATGCTGTACTTTGTTCAACGCTTGTTCTGCATCTATCGAGATGATCATGTGGTTCTTATTTTTAAGTCTATTGATGTGGTGAATAACATTTATTGATTTCCGTATATTGAACCATCCTTGCATCCCAGGGATAAATCATACTTGATCATGTTGCACAATTTTTTTGATATGTTTTTGTATCCAATTCGCCAGAATTTTACTGAGAATTTTTGCATCTAGGTTCATTAGAGATATTGGTGTGTAGTTTTGTTTCTTTGAAGTGTCTTTGTCTGGTTTAGGATTCAGGGTGATGTTGGCCTCCTAGAATGAATTTGGAACCTCTCCCTCTTTTTCTATTTTTTTTAAATAGCTTGACAAATATTGGTATTAGTTCCTCTTTAAAGGTTTTTTAAAACTTTGCTTTATACTCGTCCGATCCTGGACTTTTCTTAGTTAGTAGTCTTTTGATGGTTTCTTCTATATCCTCAGTTGATAATGGTCTGTTTAGGTTGTGCATATCCTCCTGACTCAATCTGGTCAGATCATATGACTAAGAATTTATCGATGCCTTCACTGTCTTTTATTTTATTGGAGTATAAGGATTCAAAATAATTTTTGATTATCTTCTGTATTTCTGAAGTGTCTGTATTTCTGATTATCTTCTGTATTACTGAAGTTGTGATATTGCCTTTTTCATCCTGTATGCTCGTAATTTGAGTTCTCTCTCTTCTTCTCTTAGTTAGCATGGCTAAGGGTCTGTCAATTTTATTTATTTTTTCAAAGAACAACCTTTAATTTTGTCAATTTTTTCAATTGTTTCTTTTGTTTTGATTTCATTAATTTCAGCTCTGATTTTAATTATTTCTTGCTTTCTACTTCTTTTCCTGTTCTTTTGCTCTTCTTTTTCTAGGATTTTGAGATGATGTATGAGATCATTTATTTGTTGTTTTTTTTTTTAAAGAATGAACTCCAAGTAATAAATTTTTCTCTTAGAACTGCTTTCAATGTGTCCCATAGATTCTGATATGTTGTATCTGTGCTTTCATTTATCTCTAAGAATTTTTTAATTCACTCCTTGATGTCTTCTATAACCCATTGATCATTCAGTAACCTATTTTTCATTCTTCAAGAGATGCATGATTTTTCCTTCCTTCTTTTATGATTGATTTTCAGTTTCATTCCATTATTATCAGATAAGATGCCTGGTATTTCTCTACTCCTTTATATTGTCTAAGAGTTGCCCTGTGACATAATATATGATCTATTTTTGAGAAGTATCCATATGGTGCTGAGAAAAAAGTGTAACTGCTTGATGTTGAGTGGTATATTCTGTATATGTCAATTAAGTCTAGGTTATTAATTGTGTTATTGGGTTCTATAGTTTCCTTATTTAACTTTAGTTTGGAAGATCTTTCCAGTAGTGAGAGAGGTGTGTTGAAGTTATCCATGATTATTGTATGGTGGTTTATTAGACTCTTGAACTTGAGAAGAGTTTGTTTTATGAACATAGCTGCACCATTATTTGGGGCATATATATTTATGATTGTTATGTCTTGTTGGTGTATGGTTCCCTTGAGCAGTATGTAGTATCCCTTTTGATTAACTTTGGCTTGAAATCAAATTTTTTTGATATGAGTGCGGACATTGCTGCTTGTTTCTGAAGTCCATATGAGTGATATGATTGTTCCCAACCTTTCACCTTCAGTCTATGTATGTCTTTTCCTATCAAATGTGTCTCCTGTAGACAGCATATTGTTGGGTCTTGTTTTGTGATCCATTCTACTAGCCTGTGTCTCTTAATTGGTGAGTTTAAGCCATTAACATTTAGGGTTATTATTGAGATATGTTTTTTTTTCATCAAGCCGTATTTGTTTATTTACGTTGTTAAACATGGTTTGTTTTCCTCTTTGATTATTCTCCCCCCCATACTGTCCTACCTCCCACTGTTGGTTATCATTGTTATTTTCCATTTCCTCTTCCTATAATGTTTTGCTGAGGATGTTTTGAAGAGATGGTTTTCTAGTTTCAAATTCTTTTAACTTTTGTCTATTATGGAAGGTTTTAATTTCATCTTCCATCCTGAAGCTTAATTTCGCTGGATACACAATTCTTGGTTGGATTCGATTTTCTTACAGTGTTTGAAAAATGTTATTTCAGGATCTTCCAGTTTTCAGAGTCTTTGTTGAAAGATCACCTGTTATCCTGATTGATTTACCCCTAAATGTAATCTGCTTCCTTTCTCTTGTAGCTTTTAAAATTGTCTCCTTATTCTGTATGTTGGGCATCTTCATTATAATATGTCTAGATGTGGATCTCTTTGATTTTGCACATTTGGAGTCCTGTAGGCTTCTAGGATTTGGGATCCTGTCCTATTCTTCAAGTCTGGGAGGTTTTCTCATATTATTTTGTTGAATAGATTGCTCATTCCTTTTGTTTGGACCTCTATACCTTCCTGTATTCCAATGACTCTTTAGTTTGGTCTCTTTATGTTATGCCATATTTCTTGCATGTTCACCTCATGGTTTCTTAATAGTCTTGCTGAGATGTGTATGTTTTTTTCAAGTTGAAATACTTTGTCTTCATTGTCTCATGCTCTATCTTCTAAATGATTTACTCTGCTGGTAGTATTCTCAATTGAGTTTTTCAGTTGATTTATTGCTTCCTGCATTTCTACGATTTCTGTTGGTCTGTTTTTTATAACCTCTATCTCCCTGTATAGTTGATCTTTTGATTCTTGGATTTGTTTATGTAATTCATTGTGAAAGTGATCTTTCATTGTCTGATTTTGCTTTCTAATGTCTTCCTTGAAACTCCAGATCATCTGAAGAATGTATATCCTGAATTATATATCTGACATTCCATTTGCTGCAAATATTACCTTTTCTAAACTTGAGTTGACCTGCATTGCTTGTGGTCCATTCTTTCCTTGTCTTTTCATACTGTTTGCGTTTCTTTCTACTTGGGGAAACTGTTGTGTTATTGAATTTTCCCCCTATATATTTATATTGCTCTTGTATAGTTGCAACGTCTCCCTCACAGGTGCGGGTGGTGGCTCTTCCCCTCCTTGAATTGGGGCAATGTGCCTAGAACACCATAGGCTGCTGGGCCTGTTTTGCCGTTCAGTAGCAGGTACGCCTACCATGCAGGCACGGGCGATGGCTCTGCCCCTCTGCAGGCACTGGGCCTGTTCTGCCAGTGGGTCACAGGTCCGCCTACCTTGCAGGCGTGGGCGGCGCCTCTGCCCCTCCTTCAACCATGGCGATGTATCTACCACGCTGTCGGGCCCCTGTGCCTCGTCTGTTGGTCATCGCAGGTCCGCCTACCTTGCACGGGCGGAGGGTGGCTCTACCCCTTCGCAGGCCGCTGGGCCTCTTCTGATGGTGGGTCGCAGGTCCACCTACCTTGCAGGCGCGGGGAGCGGCTCTGCCCCTCCGTGGGTTGCAAGGCCTGTTCTGACTTTGGGTCGCAAGTCCGCCTACATTGCAGGTGCGAGTGGCGGCTCTTCCACTCCCCATCTCAATGTGTTTTTAAAGTGGAAAAGTATGTGAATTCCTGTCTCCCTTTCTCTGTAGCCTATTCAGCACATGTATTTTTATATGCACATAAAGAATTCTACCTGGTATCACAAGTACATAATTGTGAGTTTGTTGACATGGCAGATACAAATTGTGAGAAGAGATCACTCCTCCTAATCGCTGTTGAAATTGAAAATTACACCTATGGGTGAGCTTCCTGGTGGAACAACATTATACATAAATACATGTTCAGTAAAATGAAGATTTTTGGATCTGTGGATGATATATATTTCATGATGAATTTAGATTGGCATATATATTGCTTCTTTATAATGTCTGTGTGTGTGTGTGTGTGTGTGTGTGTGTGTGTATATATATATATATATATATATATATATATTCTCCAGATTTTTCAAAATATGAAATATATGTGTCCTATTATACACTCTCTAAATTCATTCATGTTCATGTGCATGGATTTATAATCTACTTTTCACAAGATTATACTCAGAAATATTCATCCACCTGAAATATGTATTTGATTCCTAGTCCTGACAACTAACTTCAGTGAATGGTGCATCCAAATCCTAATAATTCTACATAACTGACCCAGTTTAACATCAATGCAAGTAGATTCCTATGGGACATGATATGGATTTTGTCGTTCATTTATTTTCAACACTGGTACATTACTATGTCTTCAGTTTTTGCACATCATTGGATATATATTTCATCCACAAGTTCACAAATTTATAGGCATTTGTTTCACTTTTAATCACTTCCTGCTTCAGAACACATGAATACCTCCAGGTTTCTTGACTGGTCTTTTTATGAGACTTCTTTCCATTCTCATTATTTTCGATTTCCATAATCATTTTTAAAACAAAACTTACACACTCTTCATGATAAACTAAAACCCTAATATTACCATTAGATGTACAACTGGTTGAAATGAATGATTGTATATCAATATAAGTTTTCCTGTAACTTCAGGTATCAATTCAATCCATTATTTAAATTTGGAACCAGTTATATTATTTATTCACAGTATGGTCTATTCATGCATTATTTCTATATTCATAGACACAGGGTACACCTCTTTTACCAATATTAATTTATATGACTTCAAAACATCTCTCCAAGAAATGGTGGAAGAAATACTCATGTCACCCGATATACATATACATTTTATCACAGTAATATTCTGGACACAAAAAGTAGAGGTTACACTTATGATTGTACCAAAGCCTAAATGGAAAGTGAGCATGGATTACTAAATACATCCATGCCAAGGTTGCCAAATTCTCTCAAATGTCAATCCTATGGGAGACTGTATTTTAGTTTCTTCATAAGATTATATATTCAAACTAAACCCTGTTGAAAATGTCTAAACCTATCACTCACTTTATATTTTGCCTGATTTCATAATGTGTACATTGATATCTGCTTTCCTACATATTTTCCCCAGTTCATCATACTGACTGACTCTTCACTTGTGCTGATATTTACATTCAATCTCTAACCAAAACCCTATTGCTAAAGTAATTTTTGTCATAATTCTATTCTCACTCTTCTTCCTAATCATACCGATTATCTTCCTAATCTTACTTACTATCCCTTTTTGAATGGATCTTTTCTTCTACATTCAATCATCCATGGTACATGGTCCTATGCCATTGTATATCGATTTATCTGAGACATCTGTGCAGAACGTATTTCAATGCTAAGTGTCCCAATCAAGGCCCCAATGCCTTTCTGGGTTTCATATCTTACTTAGATTTATGTTTTCATACATATCTTTTACCTATATATTCTTATAAATATCACAGGTTCCCAATACCATTATTCATCCAGCAGAATGATTCCTAATCCAAATCGAACCTGTTATTAACCCTAACCTTACACTGTTACCTCAATTTAACTTTACAGAAGACCAGAGACAGAGTAGGTCTTACAATACAGGAATGTAGGGGATCTTCCAACTGCTAAGAAACTCAAAGGTCCATGCAGAAATAATCCCTGAAGAAGATGTAGGCAGCTATGAAGGACCTGAGAGAGCAAAAGTCTTCTTCCATTGCAAACAACCTGGTCAGAATGAAGGGATGTGTCTGAATCAGCCTCTTTCTTCTTAATGTAGAGCAGAAGGACCAAACCAGGCTGTGTGGTGAGCTCTTCCCAGTTGCCTATGGTTGATATATCATTCTAACTTGTGAAACTGTCACAGGAAGTAGGGGCAGCCTGCATCTCATTGGACATTTGGGAGCCACTGTTAGGAAAACGTGGATGCCAAGGCAATGACCTCTTTCAGTTCCTGAAGGTAGTGTCCTCACCCCACATTTTTGGTGATGGAGCTCTGTGATTTTGGGATCCAAGAACCCGGGCACCCACAATCAGTCCCAGTTCCAGTCCCAGTGGCTCACTTGTTTGGATTTACCAAGGACAGAGTCAGTCTTTCTTGGTACCTACTAATAAGAGGATGGCCAAATGCCGGAAAAGCTTTGAAGAGGGGCCTTTTCTGAGAAAGCAGGTAGTGCCTCAATGCTGGCTCCTGAAAACATCTCAGAGTTGGCCAAGGAGACCAGATCTGAGACAGGACAGGCCAATTTCGAGGGAACATAGTATGGCCCACCAGTCAGAGGACACATGGGATAGTCACAGAACTACTTGGGGGAAGGAGGTGCCTTTGTGTGTGTGTGTGTGATTTTGTCTCATGTTCTGAGAGTAGGTAGGAAAGGCGATATGTTTGGTTTGAAGTGAACTGTTTCTAGTAAGTCGTTTGACAAGGCGAGTGTTTCTATGTCTGTGTATTGCACTGTGTCCATGGTTGTAGACATTAGAAAAGAGAATGCATCAATGGATGTGTCCTGTATAGTAGAAAGCTTCCCAGCATACATTCTGCGCAATTTATAAATGGACTGCAGCTTGCCTTATAGATGGGCAACACCTGCTATCTGTCCGTGGTTGCAGATTTTAAAAAAGAGAATGCATCAATGGATGTGTCCTTCTAGTAGAAAGCTTCGCAGCATTCATCCTCTCCAATTGATGAAGGAACTGTGGCTTGATTTATGGATGGGCAACACCTGCTATCTTCCTAAGTTCCTGTTTTCTTCCTGAATTCTGGCCACTCTCCAGAATACGCTCATGGTTTTTTGTCCAAGATATGTACCACCTCCAAACTCTGTGACATGGCCATGTACTGGATAGCTGAAGGGAATGGCGAGAATCTCAGTAAACTCAGATATCAGTGTGACGAGTATTGTGTCAGTTTAAAAACCCTTCTTTGGTCCTTTTGCTTACCTATAGTTCTGTTGCCCTGAATATCAGGAAGGTCTTTGCCTCAGGCCACCCCTTTGTGAAGCCTGAAGAAAACAGTTTTCAAATGGAAATGAATGGGCATCACCTGTGTCTGTTTGCTTAATTGCTTTGGAAAGGGATGGGTCTGAAGCAGCCTCTTGGCCCTGTGTGAGGCTGTTGCTTAGATTCTCAGCACCTGATGGATCTAAGGAAATATCCCATGTGTGCATCCAAAACGAAAATGACCAAAACAGCATTCATTGTGGATGAAGTCTCTCACCTTCCTCTGTAAGGTTCCTGACCTCCATCTGGTGAGAATAGGGATCCATTGGATCAAATGAGTTCTTCAAAGCCCTGCAGAGGCTAGCAAATAGGTGCCTGAATTTTCTCATGACTCCACTTAATATAAAGAATCTAAACCCCACAGTCAGTATGCCTAAAATTGGAGAACCGAAGCAGTATTAACAGTAGACCTATTTGATCACTCCTGGTTCACAGGAAGGGTTACCAGGCCACCCTGAGAAGAGGCAAATGAGGAAATAGGGAGCTTATTTTTGACACTGTCGTGGGCTGCACCCCTCATGGAAACCTCCAGCCAGAGGTTATGAGTAGTGTCTACATGGAAGAAGATGAAGACCATGTGGGAGTGTTTTGGTTTTAATTATCGTCATTTGTGTGGCAGTTGGAGGAGATGACTAGGTCCACGTGGGCTTGAACTCTGCTGTGATTTTCCTTAGAGACTGAGTTCTGGAACTGACCTCAGAGAAGTATTGCCATGAATTGGGTTGGGATTTTAGGAGGCCACACATGAGAGTCGCTCTTGGAAACTGAGATCTAGGCCCAGGGTGGCTCTCCACAAAGCACAGAGAATCTCAGCCAGGATATCACATGATTTTATTCTGAGAGACTTGGCAGTCATAGTTGAGAGTCAAAACACACATGGACCTCACATTGTATATCTCAATGGGCCAGGCTTCATGTGACTTTTTGGCCACTCGTTGGGAAGCCTTGTCTGGGAGAGTTCTCCAGAGCTTTCATTGAAATGAGCTTCCTCACCATTTAATGGTTCCTGAATGAATTGAAACCCACAGTGCCTCCAACTAAATCCTTGGAAAATGACTATATAAATGCCATGAAATTTTTGAAATTCCCATGACCAGGTGGAACTGGAAAACCTTTGGATGTCCTGTTGCTGATCATGAGTGTACAAGACAGTGCCTTGATTGACTGGGTTTCAGGAAAATGGTGAAGAACAGAGATGGCAGTAAGTTAAAGCCTGCTGAGTAGTGGGCCTAGAGCCCAGAGTGGTGTTCAGGTGTGTGATAAAACATCTGTGGTGGGGTAATGTGTATCTGCCATTGTCTTCCAAATGGCTTGTGACTGACACGGTGCAGCCAACAGACCCTTCAATTTAAAGGCATCTTGTTATATGCAGAGGTTTCAGAGCAATGTTCAGAATCAGGTTGCTATTTACAAGGGGGCAAGCGATGAGGTATAGAAGCCTGGATGGTGCATTCACCCAAACTCCCAGTGCAGCAACAAGAAGCACCACGAAAAGTGGAGGATGACCATATGGCTTCACAGTCCACACGGGGAGACACTTAGCCTTCAGTGGCCAAAGTTTACCTACAAAAAGGGAATTTAGCTCTGCTGTCTCATGTTCATTGGAAAATAAGAAACCATGTCCTCCAGGACACATGTATGCAGACTCAGCTTTGATGGTCTCACTACAAAGGTAGCTAAAGCTCCTGACAACAACATATATTTCCAGGGCCCAACCTCAGAGGCAGTTTCTCCAGAAGACTTTAGGCCGGCAGAGCTCCATGTTTATGGAGTGTTTACCTGTTAGACTAGGACGCAAGAAAAGACAACTGACTCCAATTAAAATCACATTAATGCAAGCTAATTATTTGAAGCCCGGGCTGCCTCTTTCTCCCAAAAAGGCGGTAACAAGACAGGAACCCCACCTTTCCAACAGCTCAGCATTATAGCCCAGAAAGTTACACAAACTGGGGGTTACAGATAACAGAACTTTGAGAAGCATCACACTAATGGTAGTTTACATTTTTTTTTTTTTGCTGGCCCCACATCAGAATTTATGAGGACCATTAGAACCTCAGAGAGGGTCGTTGTCTCGCCATGGAATGTGAATATTTATGAGGTGTCACTAAAGTTTCAGAGAGGGCTGCTATCTGGTCAGAGAGCCAGGCATGTGTGAGTTCAAGGCACGGGCAGGCATTCCAAGCATGTTCAGAATTTGCAGTAATTTATAGTTAATCCAAAATATTCTTTGCATAGCTTTGTGGCATGATGGCTCCCAATTTTAATAAAAGATCAGGTTGGGTCTATCATTACCCCTTTTTCTAATGTGTGCCTTCCAAATCTTTCATAGGATAGGGGAAGAGCACTGAGGGAATTTTAATCCCTCAAGTAACAGTCTCCAAATTTTTAGAACTCTCCAAAAACCGGTCTCCATGATTTTACCTGACTTTATTAATTACTTATATTATCGTCAATTTATTTTTGGCTCCATTGTTGTAAGAACAGAAGCGTCACTCATTTTGGCTTCTTCTGAGCTGAGAGAGGGTGATGTGAAGGGGCACGGCATGAGGGACATGAGTTGCCTTTTAGAAGTCATTTCGGTTTGAAGTCTGGTTGGGGAAGAACAGGTTGTAAAGTCATCTGGGGATGGGTTCTTCTATGAAAGAAACAAAACCCTGAGTACTGAATAATGTTGCAGCAGCTGGAACATGTGACTCTATAGAAGTTCCCTCACCAGTCTTTAATATCCCCAGTTATCTGGACTGTCAACTTAACATTTCACTTTTAGTGTTACAGTTCTCTCTCCCCATAAGATAGAGTTTAATAATTTAGTGTCATCTGATCTTGCAAAATACTTTTACTAGTATGACCTTTGTGTCTAATACAGAAACCTTTAATTCTGTTACTCAATGGCTGGATAATTGTACTTGCAAACACCAAGCCTACCTGTGTAGTTTAGGAATATCTGTAGGCCTTAAACTAAATACTTCTGCTTCTGGCAGCTCCTCTTGATAGTCTCTTTTTAAAGTTATCAGGCATTCCTGTCTGAGAATCCTTCTTTGTGGCCTCCAGTCTTACTTATTTTGAGAAGCTAACATAAAGTGTGTACCTTAAAATATTATTATTATTATTATTATTATTATTATTATTATTATTATTATTATTATTTAAAATGCCCATGAATGGCTGCATTTTGGTTTTAGCGGTCTTTGCTAAGTGTTTAAGATGAAGCAGTCAATCTGACTTTTGTCTATCTATTGTTAACAGTCAGCTGTGCATTTATGGGAGTCATTCCTGGGGAAACTTGAGAGCAGCTTCTCAGTTCTGCTAGTGCCATTTGCGCTAGGTGGGTCCAGGTCTTGCTTGACCATGTGGCTTCCCTCAGAAGCATCAGGGATGTCTCTCTTCTCTGATGAATCTCCTCTTCCTAGCAAATGCACTGATTGGATTTCTGTTTTCCAGTGGTGTAATTAATCTCCCTGATCAGGAGGTTATGTGGCTCAGAGTTGCAAAGTTCTTTAGAGAAGTCCCCTGTTCCCTGGATTCAGACTTACTCAGAGGGCAATTGCCAAATATTGGTTATCTTGCCCCTTTTATTTAACTTTAATTTTAAATCCTAATCTTAAACATCTAGCAAATATAATTTAACAGGCTTATATCAAGAGTACTGTTCTTTAATGTCTATACCTTTATAACTATTTATCTTTTTATTACTTGGGATCTGTATTATCTGTCAGTCTTGTAGGTGATGTCTTATTATCTTAAATTAACCAATGTTTTGTTCTTAAAGCAACACATCTGAAAAACAATAACAGGGAATCTTTAGATCACTTATAAGGAAATTACAAAATAAAATTTTTTAACAAGAGTAAAAAAACTTAGTTTGCATAATAGCTACCCTGAAATTTTGGCTGAGTTTTACATTATATCCCCTATTTGAGATCCTAGTAATCTTGACAGAAAAAAAAAACGACTTTTGAACATAACTTTAAATGAAATAAAATCTGACCTACTGCTTTCTTAGTCATTCTCACATGTAGTAAGATGGGACACAGAGCCTTATCTCAGGTAAGGCAGGGCTCTTTAAAAATCTTAAGTATTTTAGTTCTAAAGCTGATCTTTGTTTTTTAAATATCATTTTACAAAGTTTACATAAATTGTTTGTGGTCACATGAACATTAGCTAACACCATATGATATCACATTCAAAACATGAATTAAAGAAAGGCTGAAAGTTTTTTACCTTTACATAGATTAGGCTATCGTTAACTTAAAAATATATTTAAATTGTTCCCCAATGAAAAAAGTAACAGAAAACTTTACATATCTTATTGATAAAAGGTAAATAAATCCCCAATATATTTTTTACCACACAACTTCAGAACACCAGCTTGATATGATGCTCTTTTAAAGTTTCTACATTATATACTTGTATACCTGGAAGATGTGAGCATAATAATAGCATCAGAATTACACTGATATTTCTTCATTAACCAAGTTTAGCTTTTAAAGAAATGGCAGTACAGTGCTCTAAAAGAACAGTTCTTATTTAATCAGTTGTTTAATTTTTATGGTTGCTTGCTCTAGAAAAAATAAAACTTAATAAACACAATGTTATGGGTAAACTTAAGTTTTATGAAATTTTTGTCTCTTTAAATCATGACTGATTTTTGCAATATTATGCAGACTTTAGGACAAACTTATACAGACCTTAGTAAATCAATCAGATGTCTAACAAAAGTATCCATGAATGAGTAATCCCATATCAAATTTCCTTTACTTATTTATCAAAATATTAGACAAATGTATTTAAGAGTGTAAACCATTTTTATGTTGAAGGAAAAGTCGTAGAAACAAAGCATATTAGACCTTTTGTGGACATTAATATTTTATAAGATTTTTGAACACCTAGAAAAACTTGTAGGCTTAAATTTAAAGACATTTATTTTTATCTGTTTATCCAATTTAAATTGAAAAATTTAAATCACGTGAATTAAAAATCATTGGATCCACTTTTTAAAATTTGTTGTTATGAGCGCTTTTCTATGAGTGCACCTTATATATGTTAATTTGTGTATCCTATATATGATATATGTATATATATATATATATATATATATATATATATATATATATATATGTATATACATGCAACACATAACAAAAGTATGCACACATAGTAATAGTAAAGGCCTTGTAGCTTTTAAGAGATGAAATCTCCATTGCAATGTTTCAAAACTCCACAGTTGGTCAAAGATAGAACAGATCAGAAAAACATTAACCTAAGTCTATACGATCAAAATCAGGAGCTCAAAAAAAAAAATGAATCTAAGGAAAAAAATAAGAGTCCTAGAAAAAATGACTAGCCAGTAATTAGTAGATACCATACAATTTCCTTTTTTTTCCCTCTTAGGCCTCAGATCAGTCTCCTACTGAGCTTGCAGGCTTCTTTTATTTGCATTTTAACATAAGTCTTGGCTGAGGTCTGGAAGGAGCTGGAAAAAACTGCTATTCTGAGGAGAAACCTCAGGCCTAAGGCATTTTAACCATAATTTTCAGGTTAGGATGTTGAAAATTATGAAACAAGTTTAAGATACAATTAAAAAAATTTTATATCTTTACATCTTGTTTTGTCAAAAGATATAATATGATTTATTATCCTTCTCCAAATTAATGCACTGGAACACTCAGTGACATTTTCCCAGGCTACCCAATTCAAAATTGGTTAAAAAAAGACTGAATGATTGGAAAGTTACTTGCCAAGTTGGAAGTAGAGTTCTTTAGTTTTCCATCATAAGTATTTAAGTTCTTTGGGATGAATTATCTGAAATCATAAACTAAACAATTACCTAAACCCGACTATTAACTGAAATATTGTGCAATGCTTAAAAAATCCATTCAGATGCCAGATTCTTATAATCAAACATCATCATTTAGACACACATTCAGCTAAGATCATTTCCAAGAAACAATTTAAAATATCAACACATTATTGCACATGTCTTAAAGGGCCAGATACAAAGACACAAGACAGACAGAAAGGAGCTCCAGACTATGGCTGACAGACAGAAGCCTTTAAAACAGAGCAGAAAAGAGAAAAATCTCCTACACCAGTGGCACCATAGATGTCCCCACAAGGGGACCGGATGTTTTCACAGAGGGGCAACCTGAAATGTTAAATTAAGGGTCTCCATGGTGACTTTACTGCATTTAGTGTCCCCTTTTTCTTTTTCTCTTTTTTAAGAAGACAGAGGTGGCATAATTATTGCAGTGCAGGGAAGGAAGGAGAGAATTCCCTGAAGCAACAGGGCTTGGGCAGCTGCTGGGGGTCCCTCAATCCCTCCTTTTACTTACAAGATTAGCTCCTCTGCTTCACTTCCACCCTAAGCACGCTCTATCTCCTAACATTTCAGAAGTCAGCTCTCAAAACTTTCCAGGGCAGGGGTGGGGGTGTTGTATCAAAATTTGTAACTTAAAGTTCGGTTCCTGACCTTGAAGCCAATTAATGCTAATTTAATAATGAGGACAGGGTTTTGTGAAATAGTAAAAAGGGAGGTTTATTGCTTTTCTAACAAGGGAGAAACACAGGGGACTCTGCCCAAAGGTTGTGACTCTCTTGATCAGGAGGGACAAGGGGTTTTAAAGGAGTTTCACTTGTTAACCTGGGAGATACTCAGTTCTTAGGTCCTCAGTAGGCATTGCCCTGTGCAGTGGGTGTGCTCCATGCAGCCAGCTAGGGGCTTCTCTCATCCTGCTTAACAAAGGGGGGTAAAGTTCATCACAATTCCTTAAAACACAGTCCAAAGGGGTGTCAGGCTTACTTGCTATGTTAACCAATTTCACGTCCAATATCCTTAAATTTTTACGACAGAAATCACACAACAAAATGCACAAAACCAAACAAACAATAAACATATAGAACACAGAACAAAACACACACAAAAAAACAGAAACCCGGTGCCAAAACAGAAATACAGAAGAGCAATGCAACATCTTGCTATAGCTCTGGGGTAGGAATGCGTGTCTGCCCTTCTGCAACCCTCTACCCTTCCAGAGGAATTCCCTACAGAACAGAACAGAGGACAGAACGATTCTCATTACTATCCTGGACAGGAGTGTATGTGAGCCTCCCTAGGCCACCTCTCTGTCATCAGAAGACATCTCCCTTAACCGGATATCAGATGTTAAAAAGGCGCCACTTTCCTATGGAGGCCTCCTCCACCAGGTGCTTGCGAATCGTTTTAGTGCAGTGGTTCACTGCAGTGCTCCCCGGACCTAAAGCTCACTCCATGGCCTTGGAACATCTCAAGTTGCACACCCCTAGAGTGGCTCTCCAGCCCAGAACACTGGAGGAAAGGCCAGCTTCAGAATTTCCAGCAGTTTGGTCTTGTGATCTTGTCGGGCAGGGTCATCTCCCTGGGGAACTTCAAAATTTTAGACCAGGACTCAAGAAAAGACCACTGATTCCCGAATACAAAAGCATATCAAAAAAATTGTGCACCATGATCAAGTAGGATTCATCCCTGGGATGCAAGATTGGTTCAATATACGGCAATCAATAAATACTATTCACCACATCAATAGACTTAAAGACAAGAACCATATGATCATCTCGATATATGCAGAAAACCATTTGACAAAGTACAGCATCCCTTTATGTTCAAAACTCTAGAAAACTAGGGATAACAGGAACATACCTCAATATTGTAAAAGCAATCTATGCTAAGCCTCAGGTTAGCATCATTCTGAATGGAGAAAAATTGAAGGCATTATCTCTAAAATCTGAAAGAAGATAGGGGCTAAAAGCATGCAATGGAGGAAGGATAGCATCTTCAACAAATGGTGAAGAGAAAATTGGAAATCCATATGCAACAAAATGAAACAGAATCCCTTTTTCTCCCCACGCACAAAAGTTAACTCAAAATGGATCAAGGAGCTAGATATTAAATCAGAGACACAGCATCTGATAGAAGAAAAAGTTTGCTACGATGTACATACTGTGGGGTCGGGCTCCAAATTCCTTAAAAGGACGCCCATAGCCCTAGAGTTAACAGCAAGAATAAATAAATGGGACTTACTTAAACTAAAAAGTTTTTCTTCAGTAAGAGAAACAATAACAGAGTTAAATAGAGAGCCTACATCCTGGGAACAAATTTTTACCCCTCACACTTCACATAGAGCCCTAGTATCCAGAATATAAAAAGAACTCAAAAAATTAAACAATAAAATAACAAATAACCCAATCAACAAATGGGCCAAGGACTTGAACAGACACTTCACAGAGGAGGACATACAATCAATCAACAAGTACATGAAAAAATGCTCACCATCTCTAGCAGTCAGAGAAATGCAAATCAAAACCACCCTAAGATACCATCTCACTCCAGTAAGATTTGCAGCCATTATGAAGTCAAACAACGATAAGTGTTGGTGAGAATGTGGGGAAAGGGTACACTTGGGCACTGCTGGTGGGACTGCAAATTGGTAATGCCAATTTGGAAAGCAGTATGGCAATACCTGGGAAAGCTGGGAATGGATCCACCATTTGACCCTGCTATCGCCCTCCTCAGACTATTCCCTGAGGAACTTAAAACAGTGTACTATAGGGATACTACCACATCAATGATCATAGCAGCACAGTTCACAATAGCTAGACTGTGGAACCAACCTAGATGCCCTTCAATAGATGAATGGATAAAAAAATGTGGCATCTATACACAATGGAGTACTATGCAGCAATAAGAAACTCCAAAATCATAGAATTTGCAGGGAAATGGATGGCATCAGAGCAGATAATACTCAGCGAAGCAGGCCAATCCTTAAAAAACAAATGTCAAATGTCTTCTTTGATATAAAGAGAGCAACTAAGAACAGAACAGGGAGGAAGAGCATGAGGAAAAGATTAACATTAAACAACGACGAATGGAGGGAGAGAAAGGAAGAAAGAAGGGAAAGCATAAGGAAATGGTAGGAGACCCTCAATGTTACACAAAATTACATAAAAGAGGATGTGAGGGGAAAGGGTGGGGGCAAAAAGGGATAGAATTGAACAACAGCAGATGAGGTAGAGAGAGATGAGATGATGGGAGGGGAGGGGAGCAGAGATAGTAGGGGAAAAGAAAGGTAGCAGAATACAACAGCAACTAATATGCCATTATGTAAAAATGTGAGTGTGTAATGGATATCATTCTGCAATTTGTATTTGGGGTGTAAATGGGTGTTCATCGCCCAATTGTGTCAAATTTATGAAAGATGCTATATCATGAGCTTTGTAAAGTTTGGAACAACCAATAAAAAAAAAGACCACTGATTCCACTTAAAATCAAATTAAGGCAAGCTTATTATTTCAAGCAGCCAGGCTGCCTCTCCCTAACAAAACGGCGGGAACAAGACAGCAACACCACCTTTACAACAGCCCAACTGTATAACCCAGAAAGATACACAAAAGGGACGTTACAGATAACAGAACTTTGACAAGCATCACACTAATGGTAGTATATATTTTATTTCTGGCCCCAACATCAGAAATTATGATGACTTACAAACTCAGAGAGGGTCGTTGTCTGGCCAGGAAAGGCCAAAAATTATGATTTGTCACTAAAGTTTCAGAGACGGCTGCAATCTGGTCAGAGAGATAGGCATTGGTGAGTTCAAGGCACGGGCAGGCATTCCAAGCACATTCAGAATTTGCAGTAATTTATAGTAAAGTCAAAATTATCTTTCCATGGCTTTGTGGCAAGTTGGCTCCCAATTTGAATAAAATGTCAGGTTGGGTCTATCAACACTTTCCCTTACTTTTGGAAACTTCTCTACCACCTCCAAGGTTGTGAACTCCTGAGCATTTTCCATTCCAGATATATATTCACAGAATTTCTAACTCTTCTCCTCTAATTGTGTCTTACTTGCGGGGAAGGTAATGCAAGGCATTGTTCTGGATGAGACTGGGAAGATTTTTATGTAGCCCATTTTTGCATACACATTGGATTCATTTTCTTATTTTCCATTAAAAATACTGAATACCTGACACTAACCCATACCCTACTAGACTCTGACTTCTAATCCTAATATGATGGAGAATAATAACCCAAACAGAATAGAAATACAAGTAGTTCAGAGGAGGCATGGTGTATAGTTGGACTTGCCTTTGGCATGACAAAGTGTTGGTGTTATAAATGTAGTCAATTTTTAATTGAAATAGTTTTCCATGTGTTTTTAAAGTTAACAAATATGTGAATTCCTGTCTCCATTTCTCTGTAGCCTATTCAGCACATTTATTTTTATATGCACATATAGAATATCACAGGAACATTCTTGTGTGGTGGCTGACTTGGCAGATTCAAATTGTGAGAAGAGATCACTTCTCCTAAACACTGTTGGACCACAAAATTCAATATATGGGTGAGCTTCCGAGTTGAACAACATTATACATAAATTCAAGTTCAGTAAAACAAATAGTTTTGGATCTATGGATGATATATATTTCATGATGAATTTCAATTGGCATATATATATATATTGCTAATTTTTAAGGTGTTTTTGTGTGTGTGTATATATACACACACACACACACACACACACACACACACACACACAAACACACACACACTCTCCAGACTTTTCAAAATATGAAATATATGTGTCTTATATACACTCCCTAAATTCATTCATGTTAATGTATGTGGATTTATAATCAACGTTTCACAAAATTATTCTCAGAAATACTCATCTCAGAAATACATATTTGTTTCCTAGTACTGAAAACAAAATTCAGTGAATGGTGCATACATATCCTAATATTTCTACAGTAACTGACCCAGTTTAACATCAATGCACGTGGAATTCTATGGGACATGATGTGTATTTTGACGTTCATTTTTATTCAACATTGGTACATTTCTATTTCTTTAGTTTGTGCACATCATAAGATATATAGTTCATCCACAAGTTCACAAATTTATAAGCATTTCTTTCACTTTCAATCACTTCCTGCTTCAGAACACATGTATTCATCCAGGTTTCTTGACTTGTCTATTCATGAGACTTCTTTCCAAACACATAATTTTTGATTTCCATAATCAATTTTGAATCAAAACTCACACACTTTTTATGAAAAACCATTACCCTAATATTACCATTAGATGTATAACTGGATGGAATGAATGAATGTATATCAATATAAGATTTATTGCATATTTTCAGATATCAATTTAATCCGTTATTTAAAGTTGGAACCAGTTATATTATTTATTCACAGTATGGTTTATTCATGCATCATCTCAATATTCATATACACATGGTACATGTATTTGTACGCCCAATACTAATTTATACGTCTTCAAAATATTGCTCCCAGAAATCCAGTGAGAAATACTCATGTCACTCAGATATACATATACTTTTTATCACAGTAATATTCTGGACACAAAAAGCAAATATCACACTTATGATTGTATCAAAGCCTAAATGAAATGTGAGCATGGAATACTAAAATCACCAATGTCCAGGTTGCCTAATGCTCTCAAATGTCAATCCTATTGGTGACTACTTATTTGTTTCTTCCTAAGATTTTATATTCAAGCTCAAGCCTGTTGAAAATGTCTAATCCTATCACTCACTTTATACTTTGCCTGATTTCCTAATGTCTCCAATGATATCTGCTTTCCTACATATTTTCCCCTGTTCATCATTGTGACTGACTCTTCACATGTGCTGACATTTCCATTCACTCTCTACCCGAAACCCTGTTGCTAAAGAACTTTTGGTCCAAATCTTAGAATCACTCTTCTTTCTAAACATATCGACTATCTTTCTAATCCTAATGACTATCTCTTTTTGACTCGATGTTCTTTTCAACATTCAATCATCCAAGGTCCAAATTCCTATGCCATTGCATATCGATTTAACTAAGAAATCTGTTTAGTACATAATTCAAAGCTAAGTATCCCAATCAAGGGCCCAATGCCCTTCTGGGCTTCATATTTTACCTAGATTTCTGTTTTCATACTTATATTTCACCTATATATTACTGTACATATCGCAGATTCCCAATACCATTATTCATCACGCAGGATGACTCTTAACCCAAATCGAACATGTTACTAGCAATAACCATACAGGTTCCCTCAAACTAACTTTACAGAAGAGAAGGGACAGTGATGGTCTTACAATACAGGAATGTAGGGGATCTTCCACCTGCTGAGAACATCAAAGGTCCATGCAGAAATGATCCATGGAGAAGATGTAGGCAGCTAAGAAGGACCTGAGAGAGCAAAAGTCATCTTCCATGGCAAACAACCTGGTCAGGATGAAGGGTTGTGTGTGAGGCAGCCTCTCCATTCTTAATGTAGAGAAGATGTACCAAACCAGGCCTGTGTGGACAGCTGTTCCTGGGTGCCTATGGTTGATACACCATTCTAACTTGTGTAAGTGTCACAGGAAGTAGGGTCAGCCTCCATTTCATGGGAACCTTGGAAGCAACTGTTAGGAAAATGTGGTTGCCAAGGCAGTGACCTCATTCAGTTCCTGAAGGAAGTGATCTCACCTCACTTCCTTGGTGATGGAACACTCCGAACTTAGGATCTAAAAAAGCCAGGCACACAGAGCCAGTCCCAGTCCAAGTCCAAGTGGGCTCATTTATTTGTATTTACAAAGGACAGAGTCAGTCTTTCTTGTTACCTAGTGATGTGAGGATGGCCAAATACCAGGAGAGCTCTGAAGAGGGGCCTGTCGTGAGAAAGCAGGTAGTGCCTACCGCTGGCTCCTGACAACTCCACAGAGTTGGCCATGGAGACCATATCTGAGACAGTCCAGGCCATTTCGTGGGAACATAGTATGGCCCACAAGTCAGAGGAAACTCCGGATGATCACAGACCTACTGGGGGAAGGAGATTCCTTTGTGGGTGTGGGTGTGAGTTTAAGTTTTTGTCTCATGTTCTGAGAAAAGGTAGGAAAGGCGGTTTGTTTGGTTTGGTGTGGACTGTTTCTAGTAATTCGTTTGACAAGGCGAATTTTTTTTTTTATGTCTGTGTATCCCACTTTGTCCGTGGTTCCAGATTTTAAAAAAGAGAATGCATCAATGGATGTGTCCTTTCTAGTAGAAAGCTTTGCAGCATTCATCCTGCCCAATTGATGAAGGAACTGTGGCTTGATTTATGGATGGGCAACACCTGCTATCTTCCTAAGTTCCTGTTTTCTTCCTGAATTCTGGCTACTCTCCAGAATAGGCTCATTGTTTGTGTCCAAGATATATACCACCTCCAAGCTCTGTGACATGGCCATGTACTGGATAGCTGAAGGGAATCACAAGCATCTCAGAAAACTCAGATAACAGTGTGACCAGGAAAGTCTCAGTGGAGGAACCCTGCTTTTGGCCTTTGGCTTACCTGTTCTTCTGTTGCACTGAATGTCAGAAAGGTCTTAGCCTCAAGCCACCCCTGTGTGAAGACTGAAGAAAAGAGTTATCAAATGGAAATAAATGGGCCTCACCTTGGCTCTTTGCTTAATTGCTTTGGAAAGGATGTGTATGAATCATCCTCTTGTCCCTGTTTGAGGCTGTGGCTTAGATTGTCAGAAACCGATGGATCTAAAGAAAGATCCCATGTGTGCATCCAAAACCAAAATGGCAAAAAGACTAGTCTCAGTGGATGACGTCTCTCACATTCCTCTGTAAGGTTCCTGACCTCCATCAAATGAGAATAGGGATTCTTCAGGACAAATGAGTTCTTGAAAGCCCTGCAGAAGCTAGCCCAGAGCTAATTGGATTTTCTCATGACTCCAATTAACCCAAAGAATCTATACCCGACAGTCTGTATGCCTCAAACTGGAGAAGCAGATCAGTATTAATGGCAGGACTATTTGATCACTCCTGGTTCAGAGGATTGGTGTCCAGGCCACCTTGACTTTAGGCAAATGAGGTGAAATGGAGATTATTTTGGAGAGTGTCTTGGGCCCCTCATGGAAACCTCCAGCCAGAGGTTATGATGAGTGTCTATATAAAAGAAGATGAGGGCCATGTGGGATTATTTGGTTTTTAATTGTGGTTATTTGTGTGGCAGTTGGAAGAGATTCCTGGGTGAACCTAGGATTGAACTCTGGTGTGATTCCCCTTAGAGACTGAGTTCTGGAACTGATCTTAGAGAAGTATTCCCATGATTTGTTTGGGGATTTTAGGAGACCAGGCATGAGAGTCGCCTTTGGAAACTGAGATCTAGGCCCAGAATGGCTTTCCACAGATCACGGGGAATCTCAGCTAGGATATCACATGATTTTATTATGAAAGACTTGGCAGCCATAGTTGGGAGTCAAAACACACATGGAACTCACATTGTAGACCTCAATGTGCCCGGCTTCCTGTGACCTTTCCACCACTCCTTGGGAAGCCTTGCCTGTGAGAGTTCTCCAGAGCTTTCATTGAAATGAGATTCCTTACCATTTAATAGTTCCTTTATAAATTGAAACCCACAGTGCCTCCAACATCATATTTGAAAAATGGCTAGATAAATACCATGAAATTTTTGAAATTCTCATGACCACGTGGCACTGGAGAACCTTTGGGTGTTCTGCTGCTGATCATGAGTGTACAAGACAGTGCCTTAATTGACTGGGTTTCATGAAAATGGTGTAGAACAGAGATGCCAGAGAGTTGGAGCCTGTGGATTAGTGGGCCTAGAGAAGTGAAGTGTAGGTGTGTGAAAAAATATTTGTGGTGGGGCCACGTGTATCTGCCATTGGCTTCCAAATGACTAGTGACTGACACGGTGCAGTCAGCAGACCCTTATATGTAAAGGCATCTTGTTATATGGACACGATTCCAGAAAATGTTCAGAATCAAGTTTCTATTGTCAAGGGGGCAAGGTATGTGGAATAGAAGCCTGCTTGGTGCATTCTCCTGCAGATGCTGATTACTACTCATGAGAGTACTCCCTCCAGCACTGTGTCTCAGTTAAACTCCTTGTATTTTGTGAAGCCAAAACAAAACTCCCAGTGCAGCAGTAAGAAACACCATGAAAAGTGGAGGATGACCAAATGGCTTCACAGACCACACGGTTAGACACCTAGAACCCACTGGCCACAGTTTACCTGCAAAGAGATAATTGAGAACTGCTGCCTCATGTTCATTAGAAAATAAGAAACTGTGTCCTCCAGATCACATAAATGCAGACCCATCTTTGATGGTCTCACTACAAAGGAAGCTAAAACTCCTGACAACAACATATATTTCAAGGACCCAAACTCAGAGACATTTTCGGAAAAAGACATTAGGCCAGCAGAGATCCATATTTGTGGAGGGTTTACTCTCTCCTTTACTTTTGGAAACTGTTCTACCACCTCCAAGGTTTTGAAATCCTGAGCATTTTTCTTTCCACATATGTATTCACAGATTTCTAACTCTTCTGCACTAATTGTGTCTTACTTGGGGCGAAGGTAATGTCAAGGCATTGTTCTGGATGAGAGTGGGAAGATTTTTGTGTAGCACATATTTGCATACACATTAGATTCATTTTCCTATTTTACATTTGAAATACTTAATCCCTGACACTATTCCATACCCTACTAGACTCTGACTACTAAACCTCATATGATGGAGAAAAAAAAAGAATCCTAACGGAATAGAAATAGAGGCCATTCATTGGAGGCATGGTGTATACTTGGACTTTCCTTCTGCTTTATCAAGGGTATGTGTAATAAATCTAGTCAACTTTTCATTGTAATAATTCTCCATGAGTTTTTAAAGTTAACACATATGTAGATTTCTGTGTCCCTTTCTCTGTAGCCTATTCAGCACATGTATTTTTTATACATATTTAGAATCCTACCTGGTATCACACGTACATTCTTGTGAGCTTGCTGATTTCGGAAGATACAAATTGTGAGAAGAGATCACTCCCCCTATATACTGATGCAACTGGAAATTCAACCCATGGGTAAATTTCCTAGATGAACAACATTATACCTAAATCAATGCTCAGTAAAATGAATATTTTTGGATATGTGGATGATATATATTTCATGATGAATTTCGATTGGCATATATATTGCTACATTTATATGTCTGTGTATGTGTGTATCTATCTATCTATCTATCTGTCTCTCTATTTCTCTCTCTCTCTCTCTCTCTCTCTATATATATATATATATATATATATATATACACACATACTCTCCAGATTTTCCAAAATAGGAAATATATGTGTCTTTTTATACACTCCCTAAATTTGCTCATGTTTCTGTATGTGGATTTATAATCAACATTTCATAAGACAATTGTTATAAATATTCATCCACCTGAAATACATATTTATTTCCTAGTACTTAAAATTAATATCAGTGAATGGTGCTTACAAATCCTAATATTTCTACAGTAACTGACCCAATTTAACATCAATGCAAGTAGATACCTATGGGACATGATGTGTATTTTGAAGTTCATTTTTATTCAACAATGGTACATTACTATTTCTTCAGTTTATGGACATCACAGGATATGTCCTTTCATCCACAATTTCACAAATTTATAGGCATTTGGTGTACTATCAATCACTTCCTGCTTCAGAACACATATATTCCTCCATGTTTCTTGACTGGTCTTTTCATGAGACTTCTTTCCAAACATATTATTTTTTTTATTTCAATAATCATTTTTAAAGCAAAACTCACACACTCTTCATGATAATCCATAACGCTAATATTAACATTAGATGTATAACTGGTTGGAATGAATGTATGCATATCAACATAAGATTTCCTATATATTTTGAGATATCAAATCAATCCATTATTTAAAGTTTGAACCAGTTATATTATTTATTCACAGTATGGTCTATTAAGGCATCATCTCTATTTTCTTTGACACACCGTACACTATTTGTATCCCCAAACTAATTTATAATTCATTAAAACATGGCTTTCAGAAATGGTGGAAGAAATACTTTAGTCACCTGGTATACATATACATTTCATCACAGTATTATTGCTGACACGAAATGCAAGGGTCACACATATGATTTTACCAAAGCCTAAATTGAAAGTGAGCAAGTATTACTAACAGCATCCATGTCCTGGTTCCCTAATGCTCTCAAATATCATTCTTATTGATGACTACATATTTGTTTCTTCCTAAGATTATATATTCAACCTCAACCCTCTTAAAAATGTCTTATACTATCACTCACATTGTACTTTGCCTGATTTTCTAATGTCTCTATTGATATCTGCTTTCCTACACATCTTCTCCAGCTCATTGTGACTGACTCTTCACATGTGCTGACATTTACGATCACTCTGTAACCAAAACCCTATTGCTAAAGATCTTTTGGTCCAACTGCTAGACTCACTCAAATGGATTCTTCAAAGCCCTGCAGAGGGTAGCTCATAGGAGCTTGGGTTTTCTCATGACTCCAATTCACAAAAAGAATCTATATCCCACAGACAGTAGGCCTCAAATTGGAGAAGAAGAGCAGTATTAACGGCAGGCATATTTGATCAGTGCTGGTACACAGGAAGGGTTTCCAGGCCACCCTGACTTTAGGAAAATGAGTGGCAAGGGAGATTATTTTGGAAAGTGTCTTGGGCTGCGTTCCTCATGGAAACCTCCAGCCAGAGGTTATGATGAGTGTCTATATAGAAGAAGATGAGTGCCAAGTTGGAGTGTTTTGGTTT
Organism: Callospermophilus lateralis; assembly: GCF_048772815.1. Classification (NCBI taxonomy): domain Eukaryota; kingdom Metazoa; phylum Chordata; class Mammalia; order Rodentia; family Sciuridae; genus Callospermophilus; species Callospermophilus lateralis. Next base: position 1,323,356 of record NW_027514169.1, on the reverse strand, counting down.
TAATTGTGGTCATTTTTGTGGCAGTTTGAAGAGAAGACTTGGTCCACCCGGGCTTGGACTCAATTGGCTCCATGTGACCTTTGGGCCACTATTTCGGTACCCTTGGCTGTGAGAGTTCTCCCGAGCTTTTATGGAAATGAGCTTCCTCACCATTTAATGGTTCCTGAATGAATTGAAACCCACAGCGATACCAACTTCATCCTTGAGAAAGGCTAGATGAATACCTTGAATTTTTTTAAATTCCCATGACCAGGTGGCACTGGAAAACCTTTGGATGTCCTGTTGCTGATCATGAGTGTACCAGACAGTGCCTTGATTGAATGGGTTTCATGAAAATGGTGTCGAGCAGAGATGCCAGTAAGTTGGAGCCTGCTGAGTAGTGGGCCTAGAGCAGTGGTGTGCAGGTGTATGATAAAACATCTGTGGTGGGGCCACGTGGATCTGCATTGGCTTTCAAATGGCTTGTGACTGACATGGTGCAGCCAGCATACCCTTATATGTAAAGGCATCTTGTTATATGGAGATGTTTCTGGGAAATGTTCCGAATCAGTTTGCTATGGACAAGGGGGCAAGATTTGTGGGATAGAAGGCTGGTTGGTGCATTCTCTTGCAGACCCTGACCCACCACACGTGAGAGTACTCCCTCCAGTACTGTGTCCCAGTTGAACTCCTTGTATTCAGTGAAGCCAATACCAAAATTACAGTGCAGCAGTAAGAAACACCAGGAAAATTGGAGGATGACCAAATGACTTCACAGTCCACAGAAATGGTGTAAGACATACTCATTTCACCTGATCTACATACACATTTTATGACAGTAATATTCTGGACACAAATGCAAAGGTCACACTTATGATTGTACCAAAGCCTAAAACGAAAGTAAGCATGGATTACTGAAAACATCCATGTCCAGGTTTCCTAATGCTCTCAAAGGTCAATCCTCTTGATCACTACATATTTTTTTCTTCCAAAGATTATATATACAACATCAACCCTGTTGAAAATGTCTAATCCTATTCCACACTTTATACTTTGCCTGATTTCGTAATGTTTATATTGTTATCTGCTTTCTTACTTATTTTCGCCAGTTCATCATAGTGATGACTCTTCACATGTGCTGACATTTACATTCACTCTCTAACCGAAATCCTACTGCTAAAGAACTTTTGGTCCAAATCCTATACTCACTTTTCTTCCTAAACCTACTGGTTATCTTCCTAATCCTACCGACTATCTCTTTTTGACTGGATGTACTGTTCTACATTCAATCATCCAAGGTACAAGGTCCGATGCCATTGTATATCAAATTATCTGAGACATCTGTTCACAACATAATTTATAGCTAAGTATCCCATTCAAGGGCCCAATGCCCTTCTTGGCTTCAAATGATACCTAGATTTCTGTTTTCATACTTATATTTCATCTCTATATTCTAGTAAATATCGCAGGTTCCCATTACCATTGTTCATCATGCAGAATGATACCTAACCCAAATCGAACCTGTTATTAACCATAAACATACACTGTTCCCTCAATCACATTTTACAGAAGATCAGAGTCAGAGTTGTTCTTTCAATACATGAAATTAGGGGACCTTCCTCTTTCTGAGAACCTCAAAGGTCCATGCAGAAATGATACCTTGAGAAGTTCTAGGCAGGTATGAAGAACCTGAGAGAGCAGTAGTCATCTTCCATGGCAAACAACCTGGTCAGGATGAATTGATGTGTCTGAATCAGCCTCTCTCTTCTTATTGTAGAGAAGATGGACCAAACCAGGCCAGGGTGGAGAGCTGTTCCCGGGTGCCTATGGCTGATATACCATTCCAACTTGTGAAAGTGTCACAGGAAGTAGGGGCAGCCTCCATCTCATGGGATCCTTGGAAGAAAATGTTAGGACAATGTGGTTGCCAAGGCAGTGACCTCATTCAGTTCGAAAGAAAGTGACATACACCATTTCCTTGGTGATGGAACTCTCGGATCATGGTATCCAAGAAGAAAGGCACCCAGAAGCAGTGCCAGTCCCAGTCCCAGTGAGCTTACTTGTTTATATTTACCAAGGACAGAGTCAGTCTTTCTTGGTACCTACTGATGTGAGGATGGCCAAATGCCAGGAGAGCTCTGAAGAGGGACCTTTCCTGAGAAAGCAGGGAGTGGCTCACCACTTTTTGCTAACAACTTCACAGAGTTGGCCAAGAAATCAGATCTGAGACTGGACATGCCATTTCGAGGGAACGTAGTATGGCCCACTAGTCAGAGGTCACTCCGGATAGTCACAGACCTACTTGGGGGAAGGAGGAACCATTGTGGGAGTGGGTGTGGGTTTGTGGTTTTGTCTCATGTTCTGAGAATATGTAGTAAAGGCGGTTTGTTTGGTTTGCAGTGGTCTGTTTCTAGTAAGTCGTTTGAGAAGGCGAGTGTTTCTATGTCTGTGTATCCCACTGTGTAAGTGGTTGTAGACATTAGAAAAAAAATGCATTAATGGATGTGTCCTGTCTACTATAAGTCTTCCCATAATCTTCCTGCCCAATTTTTAAATGGATTGCAGCTTCCCTTATCGATGGGCAACACCTGATATCTTCCTAAGTTCCTGTTTTCTTCCTGAATTCTGGCCACTCTCCAGAATAGGCTCATGTTTTTGTGTCCAAGATATGTACCTCCTCCAAGCTCTGTGACATGGCCATGTACTGGATAGCTGAAGAGAATGGCCTGCACCTCAGAAAACTCAGATATCAGTGTGACCAGGAAAATCTCAGTGAAGAAACCCTGCTTTGGGCCTTTTTCTTACCCATTGTAATGTTACACTAAATGTCAGAAAGTTCTTTTCCTCAGGCCACTACTTTGTGAAGCCTGAAGAAAACAGTTTTCAAATGGAAATGAATATTCATCACCTGTGGCTCTTAATTGCTTTGGAAAGGGATGTGTCTGAATTAGCCTCTTGGCATTTTGTGTGGCTGTGACTTAGATTCTCAGCACCTGATGGATCTAATGAATGATCACATGTGTGCATCCCAAACCATAACAGCAAAAAATCAGTCAATGTGGATGAAGTCTCTTGCCTTCCTCTGTTAGGTTCCTGAACACCATTAAGTGAGAATAGGGATTCTTTGGGTCAAATGAGTTCCTCAAAGCCCTGCAGAGGTGCTTGGGTTTTCTCATGACTCCAAATCACATAAAAAATCTATACCTGATAGTCAGTAGGCCTCAAATTGGAGAAACAGAGCAGTATTAATGGCACGCTTATTTGATCACTCCTGGTTCACATAAAGGGTGTTCAGGCCACCCTGACTGTAGGCAGATGAGGGGCAAGGGAGCTTATTGTAGACACTGTCTTTGACTGTGCCCCTCATGGAAACCTCCATCCAGAAGTTATGATGAGTGAGTATATGGAAGAAGATGAGGGCCATGTGGGAGTGTTTTGGTTTTAATTTTTGTGATTTGTGTGGCGGTTGGAAGAAATGACTGGGTATACCTGGGCTTAAACTCTGGTGTGATTCCCCTCAGAGACTGAGTTGTGGAAAAAAAACTCAGAGAAGTATTGCCATTAATTGTGCTGGGATTTTAGGAGGCCACACATGAGAGTCGCCCTTGGAAACTAGATCTAGGCCCCAGGGTGGCTTTGCACAGAGCACGGGGAATCTCAGCCAGGATATCACAAAATTTCATTCTGAAAGACTTGACAGCCATTGGTGAGATCAAAACACTCATGGACCTCAATTGTAGACATCACTGGGATTGACTTCATGTGACCTTTTGGACAATTTCTGGTAGCCTTGCCTGTGAGAGTTTCCCAGAGTTTTCATTGAATTGAGCTTCCTCACCATTTAATAGTTCCTGAATGAATTGAAACCCACAGTGCCCCCAATGTCATCTTTCAAAAATGGCTAGATAAATACCATGAAATTTTTGAAATTCCCATGACCAGGTGGCACTGGAGAACCTTTGGATTTCCTATTGCTGATCATGAGTGTACCAGACAGTGCCTTGATTGATTTGGTTTCATGAAAATGGTGTAGAAAAGAGATGCCAGTAAGTTGCAGCCTGCTAAGTAGAGGGCGTAGAACAGTGCTGGTCAGGTGTGTGATAAAACATCTGTGGTGGGGCTAAGTGGCTCTGCCATTGGATTCTAAATATCTTTAGACGGACATGGTGCAGCCAGGAGACCATTATAAGTAAAGGCATCCTTTTATATAGAGAGGTTTCAGGGTAATTTAAAGAATCAGGCTGCTGTGGTCAAGGGGGTAAGCTATGTGGTATATAGACGCCTGTTTGGTGCATGCTCATGCACACCCTGACCCACCACACCTGACAGAAGTTCCTCCAGCACTGTGTCCGAGGTGAACTCCTTGTATTTAGTGAAGAAAACACAAAACTCCCAGTGCATCAGCAAGAAACACTAGGAAAAGTGGAGGACGAACAAATGGCTTCACACTAAACACGGGGAGACACTTAGCCCCCAGTGGCCACAGTTAACCTGCAAAGAGAGGATTCAGCACTGCTGTCTCATGTTAATTGGAAAATAAGAAACCATGTCCTACAGGTCACATAGATGCAGACTCAGCTTTTATGGTCTCACTACAACGGAAGCTAAAATTCCAGACAACGATATTTATTTCAAGTGCCTAACCTCAGAAGCAGTTTCTCAAGAACTCTTTAAGGCCAGCAGAGGTACATGTTTGTGGAGTGTGTACCCTGTCCCTTACTTTTGGAAACTCCTCTACACCTCCAAGGTTGTGAACTCCTGAGCATATTCCATTCCAGATTTGTATTCAGAGATTTTCTAACTTTTCTCCTCTAATTGTGTCTTACTTGGGGCGAGGGTAATGTCAAGGCATTGTTCTGGATGAGAGTGGGAAGATTTTTGTGTAGCACATATTTACAAACACATTGGATTTATTTTCCAATTTTCCAATTGAAATAACTTAATCCCTGACACTAAACCCTACCCTATTATACTCTGACTACTAATCCTAATAAGATGGAGGAAAATTACCCAAACAGAATAGAAATTCAAGCAGTTCAGAGAAGGCATGTTGTATAGTTGGACTTGCCTTTTGCAGTATATAGGTTAGGAGTTATAAATCTAGTCAATTTTTCGTTAAAATAGTTCTCCATGTGTTTTTAAAGTTAACAAATATGTGAATTCCTGTCTCCCTTTCTCTGTAGCCTATTCAGCACATGTATTTTTATATGCACATATAGAATCCTACCTGGTACCATGCGTACATTCTTGTGAGGAGGCTGATTGGAAGATACAAATTGTGAGAAGAAATCACTACTCTTAAATGCTGTTGGAACTGAAAATTCAACCTATGTGTGAGCTTTTAAGTCAAACAACATTATACATAAATCCATATTCAGTAAAATGAATATTTGAATATTTTTGGATCTGTGAATTTTATATATATAGATATAGATATAGATATAGATATAGATATAGATATAGATATAGATGTAGATATTTCAAGTTGAAATTCAATTGGCATATATTGCTACTTTTTAATGTCTCTGTGTGTGTACACACTCTCCAGATTTTTCAAAATATAAATATATGTGTCTTATATACACTCCCTAAATTCATTCTTATTCATGTATTTTGATTTATAATCAAGTTTTCACAAGATTATTCTTGGAAATACTCATCCACCTGAAATACATATTTGTTTCCTAGTACTGAAAACTAACTTCAGTGAATGGTGCATACAAATCCTAATATTTCTACAGTAACTGACCCAGTTTAACATCAATGGAAGTACATTCCTATGGGATGTGATGTGTATTCTGATGTTCAATTAATTCAACACTGGTACATTACTATTTCTTTAGTTATGCACATCATAGGATATATATTTCATCCACAATTTCGCAAATTTATAGGCATTTGTTTCACTTTCAATCATTTCCTGCTTCAGAATACATGTATTCCTCCATGTTTCTTGACTGGTCTTTTCATGAGACTTCTTTCCAAAAACATTAGTTTTGTTTTTTATAATCACTTTTGGAGCAAAACTCACACACCTTTCATGATAAACCATAACCCTAATATTACCATTAGATGTATAACTGGTTGAAATTAAAGATTGTCTATCAATGTAAGATTTCTTATATATTTTCAGATATCAATTCAATCCATTATTTAAGTGGAACCAGTTATATTATTTATCCACAATATGGTCTATTCATGCAATATCTCTATATTCATAGACACAGGGTACACATCTTTGTACCCCCAATACTAATTTAAATGTCTTCAAAATATTGCTCCCAGAAATGGTGGAAGAAATACTCATGTCTACATATACATTTGATAACAGTTATATTCTGGACACAAAATGCAAAGTTTACACTTATGATTGTACCAAATCCTAAATAGAAAGTGAACATGGATTAGTAAAAACATCCATGTCCAAGTTGCCTAATGCTCTCAAATGTCAATCCTATTCGTGACAACATATTTGTTTCTTCTTTGATTATATATTCAAACTCAACCCTGTTGAAAATGTCTAATCCTATCACTCACTTTATACTTTGCCTTATTTCTTAATGTCTCTATTGATATATGCTTTCCTACATATTTTCCCCAGTTCATCATTTTGACTGACTCTTCACAAGTGCTGACATTTACATTCACTCTGTAACCGAAACCCTATTGCTAAAGAACTTTTTGTCCAAATCCTATACTCACTCTTCTTACTAAACCTACAAACTATCTTCCTGATCCTACCGACTACCCTTATTTGAGTGGATGTTCTCTTCTACATTGAATCATCCAACGTACAAGGTCCTATGCAATTGTATATCGATTTATCTGAGACATCTGTGCACAACGTAATTCAATGCTAAGTATCCCAATTCAGTGCCCAATGCCCTTCTGGGATTCATATATTACTTAAATTTTTGTTTTCATACATATATTTTACCTCTATATTCTTGTAAATATCACAGGTTTCCAGTACCATTATTCAGCAAGCAGAATACTGCCTAACCCAAATCAAACATACTTTTAACCCTAACCATACACTGTTTCCTCAATCTAACTTTACAGAAGAGCAGGGACAGAGTTAGTCTTACCATACAGAAATGTAGGGGATTTACCACCTGCTGAGAACCTCAAGGATCAATGCAGAAATTATTCCTGGAGAAGATGTAGGCAGCTATGAAGGAACTGAGAGAGCAAAAGTCATCTTCCATGCCAAAAAAGCCTGGTCAGGATGAAGGGTTGTGTCTGAATCAGCCTCTGTCTTCTTAATGTAGAGAAGATGGATCAAACCAGTCCTGTGTGGAGAGCTGTTCCCGGGTTCCTATGGTTAATATACCATTCTAACTTCTGAAAGTTTCAAAAGAAGTAGGGGTAGTCTCCATCTCATAGGACCTTTGGAACCAACTGTTAGGACAATGTGGTTGCCAAGGCAGTGACCTCATTTAGTTACTGACAGAAGTGACCTCTCCTCACACCTATAGCTATGGAAATTTTGAACTTGAAATCCAGGAAGACAGGCACCCAGAGCCAGTCCCATTCCTAGTTCCAGTGGTCCCACTTGCTTGGAATTACCAAGGACAGAGTCAGTCTTTCATGGTACCTACTGATGTGAGGATGGCCAAGTGCCAGGAAAGCTCTGAAGAGGGGCCTTTCCTGAGAAAGCAGGTAGTGTCTCACTGCTGACTCCTGACAACTTCACAGAGTTGCCCAAGTAGACCAGATGTGAGACAGGACAGGCCATTTCTGAGAAATATAGTATAGCCCACCAGTCAGAGGACACTCCAGATAATCACAGATCTACATGTGGGAAAGAGGTGCCTTTGTGGGTGTGGGTGTGGGTTTGTGGTTTTGTCTCATGTTCTGAGAATAGGTAGGAAAGGTAGTTTGGTTAGTTTGGAGTGAACTGATTTTAGTAAGTCCTTTGAAAAACGAGTGTTTCTATGTCTGTGTATCCAACTGTGTTCGTATTTGTAGACATTAGAAAAGAGAATGCATCAATGGATGTTTTCTGTCTAGCAGAAAGCATCCCAGCATTCATCCTGCCCAATTTATGAATGGGCTGTGGCTTGCCTTATCGATGGCAACACCTGCTATCTTCATAAGTTCCTTTTTTCTTCCTGAAATCTGGCCACTCTACAGAATAGGCTCATGGATTTGTGTCCAAGATATGTACCACCTCCAAGCTCTCTGACATGGCCATGTTCTGGATAGCTGAAGGGAATGGCAAGCATCTCAGAAAACTCAGATTGCAGTGTGCCCGGGGAAGTCGCAGTAGACAAAACCTGCTTTGGGCCTTCTGCTTATATATTGTTCTGTTGCCCTGAGTGTCAGGAAGTTGTTTGCCTCAGGCCAACCCTTTGGTAAGCCTGAAGAAAACAGTTTTCAAATGGAAATCAATGTGCATAACCTGTGGCTCTTTGCTTAATTGCTTTGGCAAGGGATGTGTCTGAATCAGCCTCTTGGCCCTGTTTGAGGCTGTGGCTTAGATTCTCAGCACCTGATGGATCTAAAGAATGATCCCATGTGTGCATCCAAAACCAAAATGGCCAAAAGAGTAATCATTGTGGATGAAGTCTCTTGCCTTCCTCTGAAAGGTTCCTGACCTCCATCAAGTGAGAATAGGGATCCTTTGTGACAAATGAGTTCTTAAAAGCCCTGCAAATGCTAGCACATAAGACCTTGGGTTTTCTCATGCCTCCAATTCACATAAAGAATATAAACCCCACAGTAAGTAGACCTCAAAATGGAGAAGTAGATCAGTATTAATGGCAGGCCTATTTGATCACTCCTGGTTCAAAGGAAGTGTGTCCAGGCCACCCTGACTTTAGGCAAATGAGGGGCCAGGAAGCTTATTTTGGACCCTGTCTTCTGGATGCACCCCTCATGGAAACCTCCATGCAGATGTAATGATAAGTGTGTATATGGAAAAAGATGAGGGCCATGTGGGAGTGTTTTGGTTTTAATTGTGTTCATTTGTCTATTTGTTGAAAGAGATGACTGGCTACACCTGGGCTTGAACTCTGGTGTGATTTTCCTTAGAGACTGAGTTGTGGAACAAACCTCAGAGAAGTATTGCCATGAATTGTGTTGGGATTTTAGGAGGCCATGCATGAGAGTCGCCCTTGGAATTTAAGATCTAGGCCCAGTGTGCCTTTCCTCGGTGCACTGGAAATCTCAGGCAGAATTTCACATGATTTTATTCTTAAAGACTTGGCAGCCATAGTTGAGAGTCAAAATACACATGGTCCTCACGTTGTAGACCTCAATGGGCCTGGCTTCATGTGACCTCTTGGCCACTCTTTGGGAAGCATTGCCTGTGAGAATACTCCAGATATTTCATTGAAATAAACTTCCTCACCATTTAATGGTTCCTGAATGAATTGAAACCCACAGTGCCTCCAACTTCATCCTTGAAAAGTGGCTAGATAAATTGCTGTGGTCAAGGTGGCAAGGTATGTGAGATAGAAGCATGGTTGGTGCATTCTCCTGAAGACCCTGACACACCAAACCTGACACAAAACCCTCCAGCACTGGGTCCCAGTTGAACTCCTTTTATTTCATGAAGAAAATACCAACTCCCAGTGAAGAAGCAAGAAACACCAAGAAAATTGGAGAATGACCAAATGGCTTCACAGTCCACATGGGGATACACTTAGGCCACAGTGGCCACAGTTTACCTACAAGGAGAGAATTAAGCACTGCTGCCACATGTTCATTGGAAAATAAGAAACCATGTCCTCCAGGTCACATAGATGCAGACCCAGGTTTGATGGTCTCACTACAAGGGAAGCTAAAGCTCCTGACCACTACATATATTTCATGTGCCCAACCTCAGAGGCAGTTTCTCAAGAAGTCTTTAGGCCAGCAGAGCTCCATGTTTGTGGTGTGTTTACCTTGTCCCTTACTTTTGGAAACTCCTCTACAACCTCCAAGGTTGTGAAATCCTGAGCATGTTCCATTCCAGATATATATTCACAGATTTTCAAACTCTTATCTTCTAATTGCGTCTTAGTTTGGGGTAAAGGTTATGTCAAGGCATTGTTCTGGATGAGTGTGGAAAGATTTTTTGTTTTGAACATATTTGCCTACCTATTGGATTCATTTTCCAATTTTCATTTGAAATACTGAATTCCTGACACTATCCCATAACCTACTGGACTCTGACTACTAATCCTAATATGATGGAGAAAAATAACCCATAAAGATTATAAATTCAAGCAGTTCAGAAGAGGCATGGTGTATAGTTGGACTTGCCTTTTGCAACATATAGGGTAGGAGTTATAAATCTAGTCAATATGTAATTGAAATAGTTCTACATGTGTTTTTACAGTTAACAAATATGTGAATTATTGTCTCCCTTTATCTGTAGCCTATTCAGAACATGTATATTTATATGCACATATACAATCCTACCTGGTTTCACATGTACATTCTTCTGAGGTGGCTGACATGGAAGATACAAATTGTGAGAAGAGTTCACTCTTCTTAAACACTGTTGGAACTTAATATTCAAACTATGGGTGAGCATCCTAGCTGAATAACATTATACATAAATTCATGTTCAGTAAAATGAATAGTTTTGAATCTGTGGATGATATATATTTCATGGTGAATTCCAATTGGCATATATATTGCTACTTTTTCATGTCTGTCTGTGTGTGTGTATGTGTGTGTGTTTGTGTGTGTGTGTGTGTGTGTGTTTGTGTGTGTGTGTGTGTGTGTGTGTGTGTGTGTATATATATATATATATATATATATATACACACACAATCTCCAGATTATTCAAAATATGAAATATATGTGTCTTATATACACTCCCTAAATTTATTCATATTCATGTATGTGGATTTATAATTAACATTTCACAAGATTATTCTCAGAAATATTCATCCACCTGAACTACATATTTGATTCCTGGTACTGAAAATTAACTTCAATAAAGAGTGCATACATATCCTAAAATTTCTGCAGTAACTGACCAGTTTAACATTAATGCAAGTAGATTCCTATGGACATGATGTGTATTTTGACGTTCATTTTTTATTCAATACTGGTACATTACATTTTCTTCAGTTAATGCACATGATAAGATATATATTTCATCAACAAGTTCACAAATTTATAGGCATTTTGTTTTACTTTCCATCACTTCCTAATTCAGAACACATGTATTCCTCCACGTTTTTTGACTGGTCTTTTCATGAGACTTCTTTCAAAACACATTATTTTCGATTTCCACAATCCCTTTTGAGGCAAAACTCACACACTCTTCATGATAAAACATAACCCTAATATTACCATTAGAAGAATAACTTTTAGTAATGAATGTCTGTATATCAATATTAGATTTCCTGTATATTTTCAGATATCAATTCAATTCATTATTTAAAGTTGGAACCATTTATATTATTTATTCACTCTATGGTCTATTCATGCATTATCTCTATATTCATAGACACATGGTACATCTATTTGTACCCCCAATACTAATTAATAGGTCTTCAAAATATTGCTCCTAGAAATGGTGGAAGAAACACTCATGTCACCTGATCTACATATACATTTTATCACTGTAATATTCTGTGCACAAAATGCAAAGGTCACACTTATGATTGTAGCAAAGTACAAATGGAAAGTGAGCATGGATTACTAAAAACATACATGTCCAGGTTGCATAATGCTATAAAATGTCAATCCTATTTGTGACCAAATATTTGTTTCTTCCTAAGATTATATATTCAACCTTAACACTGTTGAAAATGTCTGATCCTATCACTCACTTTATACTTTGCCTGATTTCCTAATGTCTCTATTGATTTATGGTTTCCTACATATTTTCCAATGTTCATCAAAGTGACCGACTCTTCACAAGTGCTAATATTTACATTCACTCTCTACCCAAAACCCTACTGGTAAAGAACTTTTAGTCCAAATCCTATACTCACTCTGCTTTCTAAACCTACTTAATATCTTACTAATCATATTCACTATCCTTTTGACTGGATTTTTTTTGACATTCAATCATCCAAGGTACAAGGTAATATGCCATTGTATTTTGATTTATCTTAGAAATCTCTGCAGAATATAATTCAAAGCTAAGTATCCCAATCAAGGGCCGAATGCACTTCTGGGCTTCAAATCTTACCTAGATTTCTGTTTTCATACTTATATTTCACCTATTTATTCTTGTAAATATCACAGTTTCCCAATACCATTACTCATCCTGCAGAATCATTCCTAACCCAAATCGAACCTGTTATTAACCCTAACCATACACTGTTTTCTCAATCTAACTTTACAATAGAGCAGGGACAGAGTTGGTCTTACAATACAGAAATATAGTGGATCTTCAACTGCTGAGAAACTCAAAGGTACATGCAAAAATGATCACTGGAGAAGACTTAGGCATCTATAAAGAACCTGAGAGAACACAATCATCTTCAATGGCAGACAAACCGATCAGGATGAAGGGTTGTGTCTTAATCATCCTCTCTGTTCTTAATCTAGAGAAGATGGACAAAACCAGGCCTGTGTGGAGAGCTGTTCTCTGGTGCCTATGGTTGATATACCATTCTAACTTGTGAATGTGTCATAGGAAGTAGGGGCAGCCTCCATCTCATGGGACCATTGTAAGCAAATGTTAGGAAAAAGTGATTGCCAAGGCATTGACCTCATTCGATTCATGAAGGAAGTTACCTACCTCACTTTCTTGGTGATGGAACTCTCTGAACTTGGGATCCAGGAATCCAGGCACACAGAGCCTGTCCCTATCCCAGTCACAGTGGGCTCACTTTTTTGGATTTACCAAGGACTTGGATTTACTTGGTACTTACTGATGTGAGGATGGCCAAATGCCAGGAGAGCTCTGAAGAGGGGCCTTTCCTGAGAAAGCAGGTAGTGGCTAACCACTGGCTCATGACAACTTCACAGAGTTGACAAAGGAGACCAGATCTGAGACAAGGCAGGCCATTTCGGGAGAACATAGTATGTCCCACCAGTCAGAGGACACTCCGGATAGTCACATACCTACTTGGGGGAAGGAGGCGCATTTTGGGGTGTGGGTGTGAGTTTGTGGTTTTGTCTCATGTTCTGAGAATATGTAGAAAAGATGGTTTGTTTGGTTTGGATTGGACGGTTTCTAGTAAGTCTTTTGACAAGGTGAGTGTTTCTATGTCTGTGTATCCCACTGTCCCTGGTTGTAGATATTAGAAAAGAGAATGTATCAATGGACGTGTCCTGTCTATTAGAGAGCTTCCCAGCATTCATCCAACCCAATTTATGAATGGACTGCTGCTTGCCTTATGGATGGGCAACTCCTGCTATATTCCTAAGTTCCTGTTTTCTTCTTGAATATGAGCCTATCCAAAATAGGCTCATGGTTTTGTGTCCAAGATATGTACCACCTCCAAGCTCTGTGATATGGTCATGTACTGGATAGCTGAAGGGAATGGCGAGCATCTCAGAAATCTCAGATATCAGTGTGACCAGGAAAGTCTCAGTGGAGAAACCTTACTTTGGGCCTTTTGTTTACCTATTGTTTTGTTGCCCTGAATGTCAGGAAGGTCTTTTTCTCAGGCCACACCTTTGTGAAGCCTGAAGAAAACAGTTTTCAAAAGGAAATAAATGGGCATCACCTGATGCTCTTTGCTTAAATGCTTTGGAAAGGGATGTGTCTGAATCAGCCTCTTGTCCCTGTGTGAGGCTTTGACTTAGATTTTCAGCAACTGATAGATCTAAAGAAAGATCCCATGTGTGCATCCAAAACCAAAATGGCAAAAAGATCAGTCATTGTGGATGAAGTCTTTTGCCTTCCTATGTTAGGTTCCTGACCTACATTATTTGAGAATAGAGATCCTTTGGGTCAAATGAGCTCTTCAAATCCCTGTAGAGGCTAGCCCATAGGTGCTTGGGTTTTTTCACTACTCCAATTCACATAAAAAATCTAAACCCCAGAGTTAGTAGGCCTCAAATTGAAGAAGCAGAGCAGTATTAATGGCCGGCCTATTTGAACAATCCTGGATCACAGTAAAGTTGCCCAGGCCACACTGATTTTAGGTAAATGAGTGGCAAGGGCTCTTATTTTGGACACAGTCTTGGAGTGCACCCCTCATGGAAACCTCCAGCCAGAGGTTATGATGAGTGTCTATATGGACGAAGATGAGGGTCATGTGGGAGTGTTTTGGGTTTAATTATGGTCAAGTGAGTGGTGCTTTGAAAGAGATGACTGGGTAAACCTGGGCTTGAACTCTGGTGTGATTGCCCTTAGAGTCTAAGTTCTGGAACTGACCTCAGAGAAGAATTGCAATAAACAGTGTTAGAATTTTAGGAGGCCACACATGAGAGTTGCCCTTGGAAACTGAGATCTAGGCCCAGGGTGGCTTTCCACAGAGCACTGGGAATCTCAGCCATGATATCACATGATTTTATTCTTAGATACTTGGAAGCCATAGGTGAGAGACAAAACACACATGGAGTTCACATTGTAGACCTCAATGGGCCTGGCTTCATGTGTCATTTTTTCCACTCTTTGGAATCCTTGCCTAAGAGGGTTCTCCAGAGCTTTCATTGAAATTAGCTTCCTCTATTTTTTATGCTTCCTGAATAAATTGAAACCCACAGGGCCTCCAACACAATCCTTGAACAGTGGCTAGATAAATACCATGAAATTTTTGAAATTCCCATGACCAGGTGACACTGGAGAACCTTTGGATGTCCTGCTGCTGATCATGAGTGTACCAGACAGTGTCATGATTGACTGGGTTTCATGAAAATGTTGAAGAACAGAGATGCCAGATAGTTGGAGCCTGCTGAGTAGTGGACCTAGAGCAGTGGTGTGCAGGCGTGTGATAAAAAATCTGTGGTGTGGCCATGTGGATCTGCCATTGGCTTCCAAATGGCTTGCGACTGACATGGTGCAGCCAGCAGACCCTTATATGTAATGTCATATTTTTATATGGAGAGGTTTCAGGGCAATGTTCAGAATCAGGTTGCTATGGTCAAGGGGGCAAGATATGTGAGGTAGAAGCCTGGTTGGTGCATTCTCCTGCAGACCCTGTCCCACCACACGTGACAGAACTTCCTACAGCACTGTGTCCTTGTTGAGCTCCTTGTATTTCGTGAAGCAAATACCAAACATCCAGTGCAGCAGCAAGAACCACCACAAAAAGTGGAGGAATTCCAAATGACTTCACAGTCCACACGGGGAGACACTTAGCTCCCCGTGTCCTCATTTACCAACAAAGAGAATTCAGCACTGCTGCCTCATATTCAGTGGAAATTAAGAAACCATGTCCTCCAGTTCACAAAGATGCAAACCCATCTTTAATGGTCTCAATAGAAAAGAAGCTAAAGCTCCGTACAACAGAATATATTTCAAACCAACGTCAGAGGCAGTTTCTCAAGAAGATTTTAGGCCAGCAGAGCTCCACGTTTGTGTAGTGTTTACCCTGTCCCTTACTTTTGGTAACACCTCTACCTCATCCAAGGTTGTAAACTCCTGAGCATTTTCCATTCCAGTTATGTATTCACAGATTTTCTAACTCTTTTCCTGTAATTCTGTCTTACTTGGGGCGAAGGTATTGTCAAGGCATTGTTCTGGATGAAAGTGGGAAGATTTTTGTGTAGCACATATTTGAATACACATTGGATTCATTTTCCAAATTTCCATTAGAAATCCTGAATCCCTGACACTAACCCATACCCTACTAGACTCTCACTACTAATCCTAAAATGATGGAGAAAAATAACCCAAACAGAATAGAAATACAAGCAGTTCAGTGGAGGTCTGGTGTATATTTGGACTTGTGTTTTGCATTATATAGGGCAGGAGTTATAAATGTAGTCAATTTTTTGTTGAAATAGTTCTCCATGTGATTTTAAAGTTAACAAATATGTGAATTCCTGTCTCCCTTTCTCTGTAGCCTATTCAGCACATGTATTTTTATATGCACAAATAGAATCCTAACTGGTATCACACATACATTTTTTTTGAGGTGGCTGACTTGGAAGATACAAATTGTATGAAGAGATCACTCCTCCTAAAACTGTTGGAACTGAATATTCAACATATGGGTGAGCTTCCTGGTTGAACAACATTATATATAAATCCATGTTCAGTAAAATGAATATTTTTGGATCTGTGGAGGATATATATTTCACGATTAATTTGGATTGGCATATGTATTGCTACTTTTTAATGTCTCTGTGTGGGTTTTGTGTGTATATATATATATATATATATATATATATATATATATATATGGATTTCTAATCAACTTTTCACAAGATTATTCTCAAAAATATTCAACCACCTGAAATACACATTTGTTTCCTAGTACTGAAAAGCACAATTCAGTGAATTGTGCACATAAATCCTAATATTTCTACAGTAACTTACCCAGTTTAACATCAATTCAAGTAGATTCCGTTCAGATATGATGTGTATTTTGATAATCATTATTTTCAACAGTGGTACATTACTAGTTCTTCAGTTTATGCACATCACAGGATATATATTTTATCCACAAATATATAGGCATTTGTTTCACTTTGAATCACTTCCTGCTTCAGAACACATATATTCCTCCAGGTTTCTTGACTGGTCTTTTCATGGGACTTCTTTCCAAACACATTATTTTCGATTTTCATATTCACTTTTGAAGCAAAACTCACACACTGTTCATGATAAACCATAACCCTAATATTACCATTAGATATATAACTGGTTGGAATGAATGTATGGATATCAATATAAAATTTTCTGTATATTTTAAGATATCAATTCAATCGATTGTTTGAAGTTGGAATCAGTTATATTATTTATTCACAGTATGGTCTTTTCATGCATTATCTCTATATTCATGGACACACGGTACCCCTATTTGTACCACCAATACTAATTTATATGACTTCAATATATTGCTCCCAGAAATGGTGGAAGTAATATTCATATTCCCTACTCTACATAAACATTTTATCACAGTAATATTCTGGACACAAAAAGCAAAGATCACACTTATGATTGTACCAAATCCAAAATGGAAAATGAGCATGGATTACTAAAAATATCCATATCCTTGTTATCTAATGCTCTCAATTGTCAATAATATTTTTGACGACCTATTTGTTTCTTCCTAAGATTATATATTAACCTCAAGCCTGTTGAAAATGTCTAATCCTATCACTCACTTTGTACATTGTCTAATTTCCTAATGTCTCTATTGATACCTGTTTCCTACATATTTTCCCGAGTTCATCATTGTGACTGACTCTTCACATCTGCTGACATTTACATTCACTCTCTACCCTAAACCCTATTGCTAAAGAAATTTATTTCCAAATCCTATACTCACTCTTCTTTCTAAACCTACCGACTATCTTCCTAATTCTACCGACTATCCCCTTTTGCTGGATGTTCACTTCTACACTCAATCATCCAAGGTACAAGGTTTTATGCCAATGAATATCGATTTATCTTAGACATCTCTGCAGAACATATTTCAAAACTAAGTATCCCAAGCAAGGGCCCAATGCCATTCTGGGCTTCAAATCTTACCTAGATTTCTGTTTTCATACTTATATTTCTCCTATATAATCTTGTAAATATCGCAGTTTCCCACAACAGTATTTATCTAAAAGAATGATTCCTAACCCAAATCAAACCTGTTAGTAACCCTAACCATACACTACCCCCTCAATCTAACTTTACAGAAGAGCAGGGACAGAGTTTGTCTTACAATACAAGAATGTAGGGTATCTTTTACCTGCTGATTATCTCAAAGGTCCATGCAGAAATAATCCCTGGAAAGGATGTAGGCAGCTATGAAGGAACTGGGAGAGAAAAAGTCATCTTCCATGGCAAACAACCTGGTCAGGATGAATGGATGTGTCTGAATCAGAATCTCTCTTCTTAATGTAGAGAAGATGGATCAAACCTGGCCTGTGAGGAGAGCTGTTCCCAGGTGCCTATGGTTGATATACCATTATAACTTGTGAAAGTGTCACAGGAAGTAGCGGCAGCCTCCTTCTCATGGTGTCCTTGAATTCAACTGTTAGGACAAAGTGGTTGCCAAGGCAGTGACCTCATTCAGTTCCTGAAGGAAGTGATCTCACTTCACATTTTTGGTGATGAAACTCTGTGATCCTGGGATTCAAGATGCCAGGCACCCAGAGCCCATCCCCGTCCCAGTCCCAATGGGCTCACTTGTTTGGATTTACCAAGGACAGAGTGAGTCTTTCTTGGTACCTACTGATGTGAGGATGGCCAAATGTCAGGAGAGCTCAGAAGAGGGGACTTTACTGAGAAAGCAGGTAGTTGTTCACCACTGGCTCCTGACAACTTCACAGAGTTGGCCAAGGAGACCTGATCTGAGACAGGACAGGCCTTTTTGTGGGAACATAGTACTGCCCACCAGTCAGAGGACACTCTGGATATTCACAGACCTACTTGGGGGAATGAGGTGCATTGGTGTGTGTGGATGTCAGTTTGTGGTGTTCTCTCATGTTCTGAGAATAGGCAAAAAAGGTGGTTTGTTTGGTTTGGAGTGGACTGTTTCTAGTAAGTTGTTTAACATGGCGAGTGATTCTGTGTCTATGTATCCCACTGTCTACATGGTTGTAGATATTTGAAAAAAGTATGCCTCAATGCGTGTGTCCTGTGTATTAGAAAGCTTCCCAGCATTCATACTGACCAATTTATGAATGGACTGCAGCTTGCCTTATTGATGGGCAACACCTGCTATCTTCCTAAGTTCCTGTTTTTTTTTTTTTCCTGAATTCTCACCACTCTCCAGAATAGGCTCATCTTTTTGTGTCCAAGATATGTACCTTCTCTAAGATCTGTGACATGGTCATGTACAGGATAGCTGAAGATTATGGCGAGTATCTCAGAAAACTAAGATATCAGTGTGACCAGGAAAGTCTCAGTGGAGAAACCCTGCTTTGAGTCTTTTGCTTACCTATTCTTCTGTTGCCCTGAATGTCAGGAAGGTCCTTGCCTCAGGCCACTTCTTTGTGAAGCCTGAAGAAACAGTTTCAAATGAAAATAAATGGCCATCACCTGTGGCTCTTTGCTTAATTGCATTGGAAAGGATGTGTCTGAATCAGCCTCTTGGCCCTGTGTGAGGCTGTATCTTAGATTGTCAGAACCTGATGGATGTAAAGAATGATCCCATGTGTGCATCCAAAACCAAAATGGCAAACAGAGCAGTCACAGCGGATGAAGTCTCTCTCCTTCCTCTGTAAGATTCCTGACCTCCATCAAATGAGAATAGGGATCCTTTGGGTCAAATGAGTTTTTCAAAGCCCTGCAGAGGCTCGCCCATAGGTGCTTGGGTTTTCTAATGACATCAAATCATATAAACAATCTATACCCGACAGTCAGTAGGCCTCAAATTGGAGAAGAGGAACACTTTAACAGCAGGAATATTTGATCACTCCTGGTTCACAGCCACGCCCCTGGTACCTGGTGCAAGAGACCTCAGTTGTCAGCACTGGTGGAAGCAGTAGCCGGGAGTTCCACCCCGGAAGTCCCGTGCCACTCCTGACTCCCTCGGTCAGGCTATCATGCTCATAGGAGAGCTGGGAGGGGCCCTTAAGGTTTCCCCGCTTTTTGGAGAGAGATGGCTAGGGGATTAGACACCTGTCGTGATGGTTTCAATGAAGTTATCTTCTCAGCCCATGATGTCAGTTCTCTGCCATGGTGGTATCCCATGCAAATGGTGACCGTTCGTTCCCTTTGCCGGTTTACCAATGCAATGGGTGGGTCCTGACTGTCTCTCCCAAGCACCGTTTCAATCCTGTGGCCACTGCCTATGAAGGCTCACTTGGCTTTTACCTCTATAAATTCAGAGGGCTAACCAGTTATTCCAGTGGGAACGTTAGTGCTAAGTCACGAGAAGCAGGCGAACCTGAGCTTGAATGCAGCCGATCTGGGCTCTGTGTGTGTTCTGATGGGCCCAGACTGTTCGCCCTAGATCCACGTCAGGTCAGCATTGACTAGTGATTCTGAGCAAACAGCATTAAGACAGTTTACTACTCCCTATGCCCACGCAGCTGAAAAGGTCAGAGACTTGATCTCTCTATGTCCGCTCCTATATTGCTACTTTTTAATGTCTGTGCCTGTGTGTGTGCATATATGTGTGTGTGTGTGTATATATATATATATATATATATATATATATATAAATATATTTCTCCTGATTTTTCAAAACATGAAATATATGTGTCTTATTATACACTCCCTAAATTAATTCATATTCATGTATGTGGATTTACAATCAACTTTCCACAAGATTATTCTCAGAAATATTCAACCACCTGAAATACATATTTGTTTCCAAGTACTGAAAACTAGCTTCATTAATGGTGCATACAAACCCTAATATTTCAAAGTAACGGACCCAGTTTAACATCAATGCAAGTAGATTCCTATGGGACATGATGTGTATTTTGACGTTCATTTTTATTCAACACTGTTACGTTACTATTTCTTCAGTTTATGCACACCATAGGATATATATTTCATCCACAAGTTTGCAAATATATAGGCATTTGTTTCAATATCAATCACTTCCTGCTTCAGAACACATATATTCCTCCATGTTTCTTGACTGGTCTTTTCATGAGACTTCTTTCCAAAAACATTATTTTCGTTTTTCATAATCACTTATGAAGCAAAACTCAAACACCCTTCATGATAAACCATAATCCTAATATTACCATTAGATGTATAACTGGTTGGAATGAATGATTGTATAACAATATAAATTTTTTTATATATTTTCAGATATCAATTTAATCCATTATTTAAAGTGGAACCAGTTATATTATTTATTCACAGTACATTCTATTCATGCGTTATCTCTATATTCATAGACAAATGGTACACCTCTTTGTTCCCCTAATACTAATGTATAGGTCTTCAAAATATTGTTCACAGAAATGGTGGAAGAAATACTCATGTCATCTGATCTACATGTACATTTTATCACAGTAATATTCTCGACACAAAATGCAAAGGTCACACTTATGATTGTACCAAAGCCTAAAAGGATAGTGAACATGGATAACTAAAAACATCCATGTCCAGGTTGCCTAATGCTCTGAAATATCAATCCTATTGGTGAGTACATATTTGTTTTTATCTAAGATTATATATTCTATCTCAACCCTGTTGAAAATGTCTAATCCTATCACCCATTTTATAATTCGTCTAATTTCATAATGTCACTACTGATACCTGCTTTCCTACATATTTTCTCCACTTCATCATTGTGACTGACTCATCACATGTGCTGACCTTTACATTCTCTAAACGAAACCCTATTGCTTGAGAACTTTTGTTTCAAATCATATACTCATTCTTCTTCCTAAACGCACCGAATATCTTCCTAAGCCTACTGACTATCCCTTTTTGACTGGATGTTCTCTTCTACATTCAAGCATCCAAAGTACAAGGTCCTATGCCATTGTATATAGATTTATCTGAGGCAATTGTGCAGAACGTAATGCAATGCTAAATATTCCCATCAAGGGCCCAATGCCCTCTGGGCTTCAAATCTTACTTAGATTTCTGTTTTCATACATACCCTAACCACATAGTGTTCCCTCAATTTACCTTTACAAAGAGCAGGGACAGAGTTGGTCTTACAATACAGGAATGTAGTAGATCTTCCACCTGCTGAGAGCCTCAAAGGTCCATGCAGAAATTATCCCTGGAGAAGGTGTAGGCAGCTATGAAGGACATCAGAAAGCAAAAGTCATTTTCCATGGCAATCATTCTGGTCAGGATGAAGGGTTGTGTTTTAATCAGCCTCTGTCTTCTTAATGTAGAGGAGATGGACCAAATCAGGCCTGTGTGGAGAGCTGTTCCTGGGTGCCTCTGGTTGATATACAATTCTAACTTGTAAAAGTGTAACAGGCAGTCGGGGCAGCCTCCAACTTATGGGACATTTGGAAGCAACTGTTAGGACAAAGTGGTTGCAAAGGCAGTGACCTCATTCAGTTCCTGAAGGAGGTGACCTCAACTCACTTCCTTGGTTTTGGAACTCTCTGAACAAGGGATCCAGTAAGCCAGGCACCCAGAGCTAGTCCCTGTCCCAGTCCCAGTTATATCACTTGTTTGGATTTACCAAGGACAGAGTCAGTCTTTCTTGGTAGCAACTGATGTGAGGATGGCCAAATGCCAGGAAACTTCTGAAGAGGGCCCTTTCCTGAGAAAGATGGTAGTGTCTCACCTCTGGCTCCAGACAACTTCACAGAGTTGGCCATGCGGACCAGATCTGAGACAGGCAATTTCGGGGGAAGATAGTATGGCCCACCAGTCAGAAGACACTCCAGATACTCACAGACATAAATAGAAAAAGGAGGTGCCTTTGTGGGTGTGGGTGTAATTTTGTGGTTTTGTCTCATGTTCTGAGAATAGGGAGGAGAGGCAGTTTGTTTGGTTGGGAGTGGACTGTTTCTAGTAAGTCGTTTGACAAAGTGGGTGCTTCTATGTCTGTGTATCCCACTGTGTCCATGGTTGTAGACATTAGAAAAGAGAATGCATCAATGGATGTGTCCTGTCTAGTAGAAATCTTCCCAGCATTCATCCTGCCCAATTTATGAATGGACTGCGGCTTGCCTTATGGATGGGAAACACCTACTATCTTCCTAATTTCCTGTTTTCTTCCTGAATTCTGGCCACGCTCCAGAATAGGATCATGGTTTTTTGTCCAAGTTATGTACCACCTCCAGGATCTGTGGCATGGCCATGTACAGGATAGCTGAAGAGAATGGCGAGCATCTCAGAAAACTCAGATATCAGTGTGACCAGGAAAGTCTCAGTGGAGAATCCCTGCTTTGTTCCTTTTGCTTACCTATCCTTCTGTTGCCCTGAATGTCAGGAAGTTCTTTGCCTCAGGCCACACCTTTGTGAAGCCTGAAAAAAACAGTTTTCAAATGGAAATCAATGTGCATAACCTGTGGCTCTTTGCTTAAATGCTCTGGAAAGGGATGTGTCTGAAACAGCCTCTTGGCCCTGTGTGAGGCTGTGGCTTAGATTCTCAGCACCTGATGGATCTAAAGAAAGATCCCATGTGTGCATCAAAAACCTAAATGGCCAAAAGAGCAGTCATTGTGCATGAAGTCTCTTGCCTTCCTCTGTAAGGTTCCTGACCTCCATCAAGTGAGAATAGGGATCATTTGGGTTAAAGAAGTTCTTCAAAGCTCTGCAGAGGCTAACCCATATGTGCTTGGGTTTTTTCATGAATCAAATTCACATAAAGAATCTAAACCCTACATTCAGCAGGCCTCAAGTTGAAGAATCAGAGAAGTGTTAATGGCAGGCCTATTTGATCACTCGTGGTTCAAAGGAAGGGTGTCCAGGCCAACCTGACTTTAGGCGAATGAAGAACAACGGAGCTTATTTTGGACACTGTGTTGGGCTTAGCCTCTCATGGAAACCTCCAGCCAGAGGTTATGATGAGTGTCTATATGGAAGAAGATGAGGGCCATGTGGGAATGTTTTGGTTTTAATTGTGGTCATTTGTGTGGCAGTTGGAAGACATGGCTGGGTCCACCTGGGATTAAACTCTGGTGTGATTCCCCTTAGAGACTTAGTTCTGGAACTGACCTCAGAGAAGTATTGTCATTAATTGTGTTGGGATATTAGAAGACCACACATGAGAGTCACCCTTGGAAAGTGACATCTACTCCCAGGGTGGCTTTCCACAGTGCACTGGTAATATCAGCCAGGATATCACATGATTTTATTCTGAAAGTCTTGTTAGCCGTAGTTGAGAGTCAAAAGACACATGGACCTCACATGGTAGACCTCAATGTGCCTGGCTTCATGTGACCATTTGGCCACTCTTTGGGAAGTCTTGCTTGTGCGAGTTATCCAGAACTTTCTTTGAAATGAGCTTTTTCACCATTTAATATTTCCTGAAAGAATTGAAATACACAGTGCCTCAAACTTCATCCTTAAAATTGGCTAGATAAATACCATGAAATTTTTGAAATTCCCATGAACAGGTGGCACTGGAGACCCTTTGGATGTCCTGTTGCTTATCATGAAGATACCTGAAAGTGCCTAAACTGACTGGATTTCATGAAAATGGTGTAGAACAGAGATTCCAGTAATTTGGAGCCTGCTGAGTAGTGGGCCTAGGGCAGTGGTGGCCATGTGTGTGATGAAACATCATGCTGGGGCCATGTGGATCTGCCATTGGCTTCAAAATGGCTTGTGCCTGACATGGTGCAGCCATCAGACCTTTATATGTAAGGGCATCTTGTTATATGGAGAGGTTTGGGGCAATGTTCGGAATCAGGTTGCTATGGTTATTGGGGCAAGCAATGGGATAGAAGCCTGGTTGGTGCATTCTCCTGTAGACCAAGACCTACCTCACAGGACAGAACTCGCTCCAGCATTGTGTCCCAGTTGAACTCCTTGTATTTTGTGAAGCAAATACCAAATTACCAGTGCAGCAGCAAGACACACCAGGAAAAATGGAGGATGACCAAATGTTTTCATAGTCCACATCAAGAGACACTTAACCCTCAGTGGCCACAGATTACCTAAAAAGAGAGAATTCAGCAATTCTGCCTAATGTTCATTGGAATATAAGAAACCATGTCCTCCAGGTCACATAGATGCAGACCCAGCTTTGATGGTCTCACCACAAATAAGCTAAAGCTCATGTCAACAACAAATATTTCAAGTGCCCAACCTTGGAGGCAATTTCTCAAGAAGTTTTAGGCCATCAGAGCTCCATGTTTGTGGAGTGTTTACCCTTTCCTTTAATTTTGGAAACTCCTCTACCACCTCCAACATTGTGAACTTTTGAGCATATTCCATTCCTGATATGTAGTCACAGATTTTCACACTTTTCTACTCTAAATGTGTCTTACTTGTGGCAAAGATAATGTCAAGGCATTGTTCTGGATGTGAGTGGGAAGATTTTTCTGTAGCACATATTTACATACACGTTAAATTCATTTTCCAATTTTTCCATTTGAAATACTGAATCCCTGACACTAACCCATACCCTACTAGACTGTGACTAATAATCCTAATATGATGGAGAAAAATAACCCAAACAGAATAGAAATAGAAGCAGTTCAGAGAAGGCATGGTGTATATTTGGACTTGCCTTTTGCATTATGTAGGGTAGGAGTTATAAATCTAGTCAACTTTTTTTGAAACAGTTCTTCATGTGTTTTTAAAGTTAACAAATATGTGAATTCCTGTCTCCCATTCTCTGTAGCCTATTCAGCACATTTATGTTTATATGCACAAATAGAATCCTACCTTTTATCACACGTACATACTTGTGAGGTGGCTGAATTGGCAGATACAAATTGTGAGAAGAGATAACTCCTCCTAAACGCTGTTGGAACTGAAAATTCAACTTATGGGTGAGCTTCCTATTTGAATAACATTATACAAAAATCCATGATCAGGAAAATGAATATTTTTGATCTGTGGTTTATATATATTTCATGATGAATTTCGATTGGCATATATATTGCTACTTTATTTTTCTTTTATTGGTTGTTCAAAACATTGCAAAGCTCTTGACATATAATATTTCATACATTAGATTCAAGTGGGTTATAAACTCCCATTTTTAACCCCATTACAGATTGTAGAATCACATCGGTTACACATCCACATTTTTACATAATGCCCTATTAGTTCCTATTGTATTCTGCTCCCTTTCCTATCCTCTTCTATCCCCCCTCCCCTCCCCTCCCATCTTCTCTCTCTACCCCATCTACCCACCTGATATATATTTGTTTCCAAGTACTGAAAATGAACTTCATTAATGGTGCATAAAAACCCTAATATTTCTAAAGTAACTGACCCATTTTAACATCAATGCAAGTAGATTCCTAGGGGACATGATGTGTATTTTGATGTTCATTTTTATTCAACACTGGTACGTTACTATTTCTTCAGTTTATGCACACCATAGGATATATATTCCATCCACAAGTTAGCAAATATATAGGCATTTGTTTCAATATCAATCACTTCCTGCTTCAGAACAGATGTATTCCTCCATGTTTCTAGATTGGTCTTTTCATGAGACTTCTTTCCAAACACATTATTTTTGTTTTTCATAATCACTTATGAATCAAAACTCAAACACCCTTCATGATAAACCATAATCTTAATATTACCAGTAGATGTATAACTGGTTGGAATGAATGATTGTATAACAATATAAGATTTCTTATATATTTTCAGATATCAATTCAATCCATTATTTAAAGTGGAACCAGTTACATTATTTATTCACAGTATATTCTATTCATGCATTATCTCTATATTCATAGACAAATGGTACACCTCTTTGTTCCCCTAATACTAATGTATAGGTCTTCAAAATATTGTTCCCAGAAATGGTGGAAGAAATACTCATGTCACCTGATCTACATGTACATTTTATCACAGTAATATTCTCGACACAAAATGCAAAGGTCACACTTATGATTGTACCAAAGCCTAAAAGATTAGTGAACATGGATAACGGAAATCATCCATGTCCAGGTTGCCTAATGCTCTCAAATGTCAATCCTATTGGTGAGTACATATTTGTTTTTATCTAAGATTATATATTCTATCTCAACCCTGTTGAAAATGTTTAATCCTATCACTGATTTTATAAATCACCTGATTTTGTAATGTCACTATTGATACCTGCTTTCCTACATATTTTCCCCAGTTCATCATTGTGACTGACTCATCACATGTGCTGACATTTACATTCACTCTCTAAATGAAACCCTATTGCTAAAAAACTTTTGTTCCAAATCATATACTCATTCCTGTTCCTAAACCTACTGACTATCTTCCTAATCGTACCGACTATCCCTTTTTGACTGCATGTTCTCTTCTACATTCACTCATCCCACTTACAATGTCCTATGCCATTGTATATCGATTTATCTGAGACAATTGTGTAGAACGTAATGCAACGCGAAATATTCTAATCAAGGGCCCAATGCCCTTCTGGGCTTCATATCTTACTTAGATTTCTGTTTCCATACATATATTTCACCTATATATTCTTATAAATATTGCAGGTTCCAAATACCATTATTCATCCCGCAGAATGATTTCTAAGCCAAATCAAACCTTTTATTAACCCTAACCACACACTCTTCCCTCAACTGAACTTTACAGAAGATCAGGGAAAGAGTTGGTCTTACAATACAGGAATGTAGGGGATCTTCCACCTTCTGCGAACCTCAAAGGTCCATGAAGAAATGATCCCTATAGAAGATGTAGGCATCTATGAAGGACCTGAGAGAGCAAAAGTCATCTTCCATGGCAAAAAACCTGGTCAGACTGAAGGGATGTGTCTGAATCAGTTTTTCTCTTCTTAATGTAGAGAAGATGGACCAAACCAGGCCTGTGTGGAGAGCTGTTCCTGGGTGCCTATGGTTGATATACCATTCTTACTTATGAAAGTGTCACCGGAAGTACGGGCAGCCTCCATCTCATGGGACCCTTGGAAGCAACTGTTAGGACAAAGTTGTTGCCAAGGCAGTGACCTCATTCAGTTCCTGAAGAAAGTGACCTACCTCACTTCTATGGTGATAGAACTCTATTAACCTAGGATTCAGGAAGCCAGGCACCCAGTGCCAATACCATTCACAGTCCCATTAGGCAAACTTTTATGGACTTACCAAAATCATAATCAGTCTTTCTTTGTACCTACTCATGTGAAGATGGCCAAATGCCAGGAGAGCTCTGAAGTGTGGCCTTTCCTGAGAAAGCAGGTAGTTGTTCATGGCTGGCACCTGCAAATCCACAGAGTTGGTCAAGGAGACCAGATCTGAGACAGGGTACACCATCTTGGGGGAAATTGTATGGACCACCAGTCAGAGGACACTCCGGATAGTCAAAGACCTACTTAAGGGAAGGAAATGCCATTGTGGGTGTGGGTGTGGGTTTGTGGATTTGTCTCACGTTCTGAGAATAGGTAGGAAAGGCGGTTTGTTTGGTTTGGAGTGAACAGTTTCTAGTAAGTCATCTGATAAGGAGAGTGTTTCTATGTCTGTGTATCCCACTTTGTTCGTGGTTGTAGACATTAGAAAAGAGAATGCATCAATGGATGTGTGCTGTCTAGTGGAAAGCTTCCCAGCATTCATCCTGCTTAATTTATAAATGGACTGTGGCTTGCCTTATCTATGGGCTACGCCTGTTTTCTTCCTAAGTTCCTGTTTTTTTTTTTCCTGAATTCTGGCCACTCTACAGAATAGGCTCATGGTTTTGTGTCCAAGATATATACTCCCTCCAAGCTCTGTCACATGGACATGTACTGGATAGCTGAAGGGAATGGCGAGCATCTCAGTAAACTCAGATATCAGTTTGACCAGTACAGTCTCAGTGGAGAAACCCTGCTTTGGACCATTTGCTTACTTATTGTTCTGTTTCCCTGAATGTCAAGAAGGTCTTTACCTCAGGACACCCCTTTGTGAATCCTGAAGAAAACAGTTTTCAGAAGGAAATGAATGGGCTTCACCTGTGGCTCTTTGCTTAATTGCTTTGAAAAGCGATGTGTCTGAATCAGCCTCTAAGCCCTGTTTGAGGCTGTGGCTTAGATTCTCAGCACCTGATAGATCTAAAGAAAGATCCCATGTGTGCATCCAAAACCAAATTGGCAAAAAGTGCAGTCATTGTGGGTGAAGTTTCTCGCCTTCCTCTGTTAGGTTCCTTATGTCCATCAAGTGAGAATAGGGATCCTTTAGGTCAAATGAGTTCTTCAAAGCACTGTAGATGTGCTTGGGTTTTCTTATGACTCCAAATAAAATAAAGAATCTATACCTGACAGTCAGTAGGCTTCAAATTGCAGAAAAAGAGTAGTATTAATGGCAGGCCTATTTGATCACTCCTGGTTCACAGGAAGTGTGTCCAGTCCACCCTGACTTTAGGCAAATGAGGGGCAAGGGAGCTTATTTTGGACACTGTCTTGGGCTACGCCCCTCATGGAAACTTCCAGCCAGAGGTTATGATGAGTGTCTATATGGAAGAAGATGAGGGCAGGGGGGGGGAGTGTTTTGGTTTTAATTGTGGTCATTTGTGTGGCGGGTGGAAGAGATGACTGGGTCCACCTGGACTTGAACTCTGGTGTGATTCCCCATAGAGACTGAGTTCTGGAACTGACCTCACAGAAGTATTGCCATGAATTGTTTTGGGATATTAGGGGACCACACATGAGAGTCGCCCTTTAAACTGAGATCTAGCATTGAAGTGCTCTGTCCCATAATGAAAGATACACAATCAGTGAAAGCAAGGACACACGACACAGACCAGACAAGACAATAAAGACAGGCAATGGAAAACCAACACTGAAACCAGCACTGAGTAAACGGCAAATCCAATGGGCTAGCAATACTGAATCCAAAACAAAATATCAAAGAGTTGAGGAGACTATTGTAACTCAATTTCCCAAGTCCTCTGTCAATTTCCCAAGTCCTAGGGATATGGCCTGTGGCTCTGTGACACGTCTGTCAGCCACCGTGGGAGAGAGCTCACGCTCTTCATCGACAGCCATTTTGCCAAGTCCTAACCTGAAACCTGAAACCAGAAAAAGGCGGAGGAAGAGACCACCAAGAAACTGACTCATGCAACACAAAGGGTTTATTGGGGGTCCAGCATGCTGGGGCTCAGAGCTTACTTGAATACAGAAGTTAGCCCTGAGAACAGCTTGAGCAGAGCTTATATACTTTCCTTGGAGAGGGCATGGAGGGAAGTTTATTGATGGGTCAGGGCGAGTGGGCAGTTTGCTTTCAACCGGGTGACTGAGTACATTCTGCAGTTTGGCAGTTGGGGAAAGCACATTCTGGGAACAAGATTAGCAAACAGTTCTCAAGATTTCAACAGTGTTTTGTTAAGCATACAGAAAAACAGAAAGTGACAAGTACCTATTTTATTAACCATTCACTACCGACTGTACCTTATTAACTAGATGTTCTCATCTACATTCAATCTTCCAAGGTACAAGGTCCTATGCCATTGTATATCAATTTATCTGAGACATCTGTGCAGAACGTAATTCAATGCTAAGAATACCAATCAAGGGCCCAATGCCCTCCTGGGATTCAAATCTTACTTAGATTTCTGTTTTCCAAAATATATTTCATGTATATATTCTTATACATATTGCAGGTTCTCTATGCGATTATTCATCCAGCAGAATGATTCCTAACCCAAATCGAACTTGTTATTTACCCTAACCATACAATTTTCCCTCAATCTAACTTTACAGAAGAGCACGGACAGAGTTGGTCTTACAATACAGGAATGTAGGGGATCTTCCACATGCTGAGAACCTCAAAGGTCCATGCAGACATTATCCATGGAGAAGATATAGGCAACGATGAAGGACCTGAGAGAGCAAAAGTCACCTTCAATGGCAAACAACCTGGTCAGAATGAAGGGATGTCTCTGAATCAGCCACTCTCTTCTTAATGTAGGGAAGAAGGACAAAACAAAGCCTGCATGGAGAATGGTTCCCAGGTGCCTATGGTGGATATACGATTCTAACTTGTGAAAGTGTGACAGGAAGTAGGGGCAGCCTCCATCTCATGGGACCCTTAGAAGCAACTGTTAGGACAAAGTGGTTTCCAAGGCTGTGACCTCATTCAGTTCTTGAAGTAAGTGACCTCACCTCACTTCCTTGGTGATGGAACTCTCTGAACTTGGGTTCCAGGAATCCCGGCACCCACATCCTCTCCCAGTCCCAGTCCCAGTGGGCAAACTTGATTGGTTTTACCAAGGACAAAGTCAGCCTTTCTTTGTACCTACTGATGTGATAATGGCCAAATGCCAGGAAAGCTCTGAAGAAGGCCCTGTCCTGAGAAAGCAGGTAGTGACTCACCGCTGGCTCCTGACAACTTCACAGCGTTGGCCAAGGAGGCCAGATCTGAGACAGGGCATGCCATTTCGGGGGAATATAGTATGGCCCACCAGTCAGAGGACCCTCCGGATAGTCACAGACCTACTTGGAGGAAGGAGGTGCCTTGGTGGGTGTGGGTGTGAGTTGGTGGTTTTGTCTCATGTTCTGAGAATAGGTAGGAAAGGCGGTTTTTTGGTTTAAAGTGAACTCTTTCTTGAAAGTCGTTTGACAAGGAGAGTGTTTCTATGTCTAGTATCCCACTGTGTCCATGGTTGTAGACATTAAAAGATAGAATGCATCAATGGTTGTATCCTGTCTAAAAGAAAGCTTCCCAGCATTCATCCTGCCCAATTTATCAATGGACTGTGGATTCTGAAAGACTTGGGAGCAATAGTTGAGAGTCAAAACACACATGAAACCCACATTGTAGACCTCAATGGGCCTGGCTTCATGTGAACTTTTGGCCACTCTTTGGGAGGTCTTGCCTGTGAGGGTTCCCCAGGGCTTTCATGGCAATGAGCTTTTTCACCATTTAATGGTTCCTGAATAAATTGAAACCCACAGTGCCTCCAACTTCATCCTTGAAAAATGGCTAGTATAATACCATGACATTTTTTTAAATTCCCATGACTAGGTGGCACTGGTGAACCTTTTAGTGTCCTGTTGCTGATCATGTGTGTACCAGACAGTGCCTTGATTGACTGAGATTCATAAAAATGGTGTACAACTGAGATTCCAGTAAGTTGGACCCTGCTGAGTAATGGGCCTAGAGCAGGGGTGTGCAGGTGTGTGATAAAACATCTGTGGTGGGGTCATGTGGATCTGCCATTGTCTTCCAATTGGCTTTTTACTGACATGGTGCAGCCAGGAGAACCTTGTATGTAAAAGAATGTTGTTATACGCAAAGGTTTCAGGGCAATGTTCAGATTCAGGTTGCTATGGTTAATGGGGCAAGCTATGTGGGATAAAAGCCTGGTTGGTGCATTCTCCTGCAGACCCTCACAGACCACACGTGACAGAACTCCAACCAGCACTGTGTCCCAGTTGAACTCCTTGTATTTTGTGAAGCAATTACCAAACTCCCAGTGCAGCATCAAGAAACACCATGAAAATTGGAGGATGACCAAATGGCTTCAGAGTCCACACGGAGCGACACTTAGAGCCCAGTGGAAACAGTTTACCTACAAAAAGAGAATTCAGCACTTCTGCCTCATGTTCATTGGAAAATAAGAAACCATGTCCTCCAGGTCACATAGATGCAGACCAAGCTTTGATGGTCTCAATAGAAAGGAAGATAAAACTCCTAACATCAACATATATTTCAAGTGCCAAAGCTCAGAGGTAGTTTCTCCAGAAGTCTTTAGCACAGTAGAGCTCCATGTTTGTGGAGTTTTTACCCTGTTCCTTACTTTTGGAAACTCCTCTACCACCTCCAAAACTGTGAAATCCTGAGCATTTTCCATTCCAGATATGTATTCACAGATTTTCTAACTCTTCTCCTATAATTGTGTCTTAATTGGTGCCAACGTAATGTCAAGGCATTGTTCTGAATGAGAATGAGAAAATTTTTTTGTAGCACATATTTGCATACACATTGGATTCATTTTCCAATTTTCCCATCCAAATACTCAATCCCTGAATGTCAGGGGCTAGAAGGAAGTTCTCCTTCAAAGAATAGCCTGCCACTTACAAGAAACAGCCCCCTATGAGACATCCTGCCTGGGAGACATCCTGTAGCCATCTATCTCCCTGAGACATCCTGCGGCCATCTGTCTTTGTGAAACATCCTGACGTTATCTCACCTTGTGAAGATATCCAGCAACTGCCGAAAAGAGAGCTTTTCCATTCCCAGCATATAAATACCCCTGTGTGAACAATAAAAGTTTGCAGCTTGATCAGATGTCCTGTCTTTCTGTCATCTCTCATGTCTCTTGTCCCATCATTCCTCCCCATCTAGGTTCACCCAACACGTGGATGTGTACAGGTGGCTGGGACATCTGGAGCCCACCGACAGGGGCTCGAGACTTTGACTGAGGGGGAACGCCATCCTCTGTGAAGACTTGGCCAAGGGGAGGTAACGATTATTTTTGTCAAGCCTCAAGGAGTCCCTGAACACATGGTGGGCGCGTGTTAAGAAAAAGGATTTAAAATTATTCTTTTCATACATAGGAGAATTGTGACCATGCTTTTCCCTTGAAGGGACCATTGATGGTAAACAACAGCTTAGAGTAGGAGCCTGTTTAAAAGATTATTATGAATCCTTTGGTCCAGAAAAGGGGCCTGTTCTTACTGGAACTTAATTAATGAAAGTCTTAATACTTCACCCTTTGACAATGGTACCTTAAAACTTGTTGGGATTGGGGAAGAGGCTATGCAAAAGACCTCTCATCCCCCCTCGGCATGCCCTTCAGTTAGTATAGACATAGACACTTCTCAGTCTCCCCAAGACCCTGGGAACCTTCCTGGTCACCCTCAAAAAAACCCACACTAATGAATAGGGCTCCCAGGGTTACCAACCGCCTTTATCCAGTTTTAAATCCCTGAGACACATTGACCCCTGGGGAGGAGGCTTCCTTGGAGAAGGAAGCAGCTCGCTACCATTCAGAAGACCCAGCATCTCACAGGACCCTGCCACAGACTATAAGACTTACACATCCACCTCCCTCTTATATCCCTTCTGTCTTTTGTGCTCCAGCCATTCAGAGGCCAACTGCTCCCCCAGATATTTTTTTTCCCACTTCCCTTGCCTAACCTGGCTCCCTTGTGAGAGTCTCTCCAACATAGACGGGAACAGATCCAACTTTTAAAAGAATTAAGATCCCTTGACTCTGGGCTCTGCTCATTAGCCTTAGGCATGGAGTCAACAGAAGCTGGACCACGGTGGTCTAATACAAAGGCTAAGCTGCTCCATCTGCTTGTTCTTGCCTTCCCAGTCACCCACTGTCAGATAGATAAGCCCGCCCAGGGTGAGGTCAAAGTCTTAGATCAGGATAAAGAGGAGGAAGTGGGGGAAATGGATCAAGGGGAATAGTCGGGGGAATGGCAAGAGGAAGATCAGAATTCAGAGGATGAGGAGTTCACCCGTAAGGAGGAAGGAAACCAGAGTGTCTACAAAAAATTAAGCCTGCATTTTCTTGAAAAACTTAAAAAGGCTTGTGCTCACTATGGCCCCACTGTGCCCTACACGTTGGTTATATTAGAAAGCCACAGTGCACAATGGCTTACTCCCAATGATGGGAATTTTTTAGCCCGAGCTACCCTCAGTGCCAGAGACTACCTGTTGTGGAATGCAGATTTCAAAGAGCACTGTCGGGAAACTGCTAAAAATAATTAACTAAGGCCTCCTCTAAATTCTGAACTTATGTTAAGCTAGTGGGCAAAGCTCCTATTGACACTAACCCTAAACAGGCACGTTTCCCTGCTGGACTTTTGGCGCAGATTCAGATGACTGGCTTATATGCTTGGAGACTCCTCCCTCAAAAGGGCTCGGCTACCTCTTCCCTGGCAAAATTTGACAAGGGCCCAACGAGCCTGGCTTAACCTAGCTGGGGAATGCTTGCTGGGACCAAGTGAAAGCGAAAGCACCTTTGTAAAACATCTTGCCTTTGAAAACGCCAACGCGGCATGTCAGGATGTTCTTTGACCACATAAAGATAAAGAGGAAATTTCTGACTTTATTCGACTCTGTTTCGGGGTGGGTGCAGCCCATGCCATTTGTCTCACCATAGGTGCTGCCTTTACCAAGGCCTTTCACAATCCTGGCTCACGTACTTGCTTTACTTGTAAACAACCTGGCCAAGTTTCAGGCCAGTGTCTGACAGGCAAACAAAGCCTAGTGGTATCGTCTCCTCAAACTGTGGCTAAACCGCACACAGCCACCCTTTTCCCTATATGTGGTAAAGGTCATCACTGGGCCAGTGAGTGTGGATCTAAGACAAATTCCCTCGGACAGCCTATTTCTTCCTGCTTCTCGGGAAACTCTCTGTGGGGCCAGCCCCTGGCCCCAACCTCACCCAGGACAAACCAAGGTGCAATAAGGTTTGTTCCCTCGCAAATATCCAACTTACCTCAAAATCCTTCTCCACAATTGCCTTCCTCAAACAAGCCACCCCAGTCAGTGCAGGATTGGACCTCAGTGCCACCACCGATACAATATTAGACTCAATGAAAGGGCCCCAGATAATACCCACTGGAATTATGGGTCACCTTCCATCTCATATATGTGCCCTTATTCTTGGAAGAGCCTCTACTACCTTTCAAGGTGTTCAGTTATTCCCTGGCATTAATGTTAATGATTTCACTGGAGAAATAAAAATAATGGCCACACCTATTAATGGAGTTGTGGCCATCCCTGCCGGAACAAGACTTGCAGAATTAATACTCCTTCCCTTAGATTCAGGAGACACTTGCACCGCCCAAACCCAACCGCGGGGGACTGCCTCTTTGGGCTCCTTTGATGTTTATTGGGTTCATCCCATTTCTCACAATAGACCCACCCTGACTTTACTTATTGAAGGAAAGGAATTCCAAGGAATTCTAGATTCTGGTGCTGATGCCACAATTATTTCTCAAAAATACTGGCCTTCAGTTTGGCACCTCACACCATCCTTGACTTACCTTAAAGGGATAGGACAGTCAAAAAATCCTCTGGTCAGCTCTAGGGCTCTTCGCTGGACTGATAAAGAGGGTAATAAGGGAACTATCACTCCTTTCGTTGTTCCTGACCTCCCTGTTAACCTATGGGGCCGAGATATTTTGAGTCAAATGGAAGTTATTCTTGCCAGTCACAATTCCATGGTGACTCATCAAATGCTTCATATGAATTTTGTCCCTGTTACAGGCCTTGTGAGACTGAGACAAGGACTGGTTGAGCCTATACAACCCATACAAAATAAAATACATATGGACTTGGGTATTCGGAATTTTAGTGTCGGTCCCTGACCCTCCTGTACCCCACGGAGATAAAATAATTGGCAGTCTCAAACTCCTGTATGGGTGAATCAGTGGCCCCTTACCCAAGAAAAATTGGAGGCTGCCTCCATGTTAGTGCATGAACAGCTCGCAGCCAGCCATGTAGAGCCGTCAACTTCACCATGGAATACTCCTATTTTTGTTATCAAGAAAAAAATCAGGCCAATGGAGCCTTTTACAAGATTTGAGCGCCATTAATAAAGTTATGTGCCCGATGGGAGCACTACAGCCAGGCATTCCCACACCAGTGGCTATTCCCAAAAACTATTGTAAAATGGTTGTTGACTTAAAACATTGCTTTTTAACCATTCCTTTACATCCTGAGGATAGACCCTATTTTGCCTTCAGTCTCCCTCACATTAATTTTCAGGGCCCTATGCAGAGATTCAATGGAAGTTTCTTCCCCAAGGCATGGCCAACAGCCCTACTCTTTGCCACAAATACATTGCTCAAGCAGTAGACCCTGTGAGAGAGCAACGGCCAAAAATTTATATTTTACATTATATGGATGATTTGTTAATTGCTGCACCTAATACCCATGGCCTTAATAATTGTTACTTGGAGCTTTGCAAAACCCTTACTACCTTGGGACTACAGATAGCTCCTGATAAGTTTCAAACAAAGGACCCTTATACCTATTTGGGCCTTAAACTTCAAGATAATCAGATCCAAATTTCTAAGATACAACTACGTGTTGACCATCTTCACACCCTTAATGATTTTCAAAAATTACTGGGTGATATTCAATGGCTAAGACCATATTTAAAATTACCCACTTGTGGACTTTTGCCCTTTAAAGATATTTTGAGAGCTGTTTCCCACCCCTCCTCCCCTCGAAATCTTACTCCTGAGGCATGACAGGCATTAAACCAAGTCAGTGAAGCCATTGCCCAACAGTTTATTACACAAATTTCTTATAACCTTCCTCTGGTTCTGGTTATTTTACACACTCCTCATACACCCACAGGAATATTTTGGCAGCGAGATCCACAGTTTAAAAACAAAGGCTGCCCCTTGCTTTGGGTCCATTTACCCACCACATCCTCCAAGATTATTACTGTTTATCCTGCTTAGGTAGCTTCTATCATTATTAAATGTCGCTTGATTCTCGACAACATTTTGGCAAAGACCTTGATAATATTTTAATTCCATATACTAAGAACCAAACCCAATTTTTACTACAGAAAGGAGATGAATGTGGTATTGCCCTATCAGGCTTTTTGGGAACAATTGATAACCACCTCCCCAATGACACCCTTTTACATTTTGCCCAAATACATCCATTATTTTTCCCAAAATTACTCAAAAGTCTCCCATTCCTCAAGCCCTTACTGTCTTTACAGACATTTCCAGTACTGACCATGCAGTCTTTGTTGTCAATAACCAGGCTACCACCTTTGATACTCTCTATCAGTCAGCACAGCTCGTGAAATTTTTTGCCATAACACAAGTTTTTATAACATTTTTTTTGATAATCCTGTTAATATTTATACAGACAGTGCCAACATTGCTCATTCTGTGCCCCTGCTGGAGATTTCACCCGCCATTAAGGCTTCTCCCAAAGCGGCCTTTCTTTTTCACCAGCTGTAGCAGCTAATTGAGGCCAGACAACACCCATTTTTCTTAGGACACATCAGGGCACACTCTGATCTTTCCAGCCCTCTAACACAAGGTATTGCCCAAGCTGATGCAGCAACTCATTCCATCTTTCCAATTTTTGTTGGCTCCATTCAAAGGGCCACGGAGTTACACAATCTTCACCATCTAAATTCCCAGAGCCTTCGATTAATTTGTAAAATTACCAGGCAACAGGCACGAGAAATATTAAAAGCATGCCCTGTTTGCGTTGTCTCCCTCCCCATTCAACACTTGGGAGTTAACCCCCCGAGGATTACTGCCAAATCAGGTTTGGCAAATGGATGTTACTCATTTTCCTGAATTTGGAAAAATCAAATATATACACGTTTCTATAGATACCTTCAGCAGCTTTATTTTTGCATCACCACATTCTGGAGAGGCTACCAAATATGTCCTTTCTCATCTTTTTTCAGCCTTTTCCGTAATGGGTAAACAATACATATTCAAACAGATCATTGTCCTGCATATACCAGTGCCAAGTTCAAACAGTTTTGTGCTACCTTGCAAATGTTTCATACTACTGTAATTCCATACAACCCTCAGGGCCAAGACATTGTGGAAGGTGCCCACCTTACCTTAAAGACTTGGCTAACCTGCCTTAAGGCTTCTGCCCTTGTATTTACCACTCCCAGGGATCACCTTAACCATTCATTATTTGCCCTTAATTTTTTTACCCTAGACAGTGAAGGCCATTCGGCCGCAGACAGACACTGGCATCACTCGTCCAATTCTGTTTGCCCCCCTTTTTTGTGGCGAGATCCCCTTACAAATAAATGGAAATGCCCAGATCCTGCCCTCATCTGGAGACGAGGCTCAGCTTTTGTTTTGGACCGAGAGCAAGCAGCCCCAAGTGGTTACCAGAACACCTGGTTAAACAGGTTAATGACTTACCTCAACCCAGGGACGGAGGCCCCCCCCCCCCCCGAGGACAAATTTTCCTCTTTTTCAGATGCAGCCAACAATCTGTGTGAGGATCCTGCTTAAGGCACTTCTGCTGAACAGGTTTGTACACGGAGGCCTTGGCCCTCCACCTTCCAACATCATGGAGTATCTTTTTGGCCCCCCTGCGAATGCAAGGGAGGATCTTGGACACAGGCTCCCACTAGTTGGAACCAGATTGTTGACTGCGTGACTAAAGTGGCTTACCCCCGTGCTGAGGTTGTCCATAAACTCAGAGGAGTTCATCAACCTAAATGGGTATGTGTTAACAAGCCAAAGATTATTCCCCCTAGTACAAGTAAAGCTCTCCAACATTGTTCTGCAACTTGTATGCATACATTCCCAGGCGGTGCATGTATCTTGTTATGCGTTGGCCTCAATTTGTGTTAACAAGCAGGGAGAACAATTTTCTTGAAGCTACCCTAACTAAAACTCATGCTGCAAAGGGAATCACTATTCATTATACCCCCGTTCTCTTAGACCGGGGAGTAGAAGGCAAATACACAAAGCTACAGCCAGCTGGGTGCCAAGGCACTGTCGGTAAACCCTCCTGTTGGCCCATTAAGGGCCCTACAGGGGTCTCTGATGGTGGAGGACCCACTGATGCTGTCAAGCATTTTCAGATAATCAAACTTTTGAAACCCCGAATCCCTAAGCTCACATATCATACCTTAATGCTGTCTAAATCCCAGCTCCCAGATTTAGATACAAATACATTAGATATTTTGGAAACTACCTTCTCCTTGCTTAATGATTCCAATCCCACCCTTGTGGTGATTGCTGGCTC
Organism: Callospermophilus lateralis; assembly: GCF_048772815.1. Classification (NCBI taxonomy): domain Eukaryota; kingdom Metazoa; phylum Chordata; class Mammalia; order Rodentia; family Sciuridae; genus Callospermophilus; species Callospermophilus lateralis. The sequence goes on along the minus strand of NW_027514169.1, from coordinate 1,284,152 downwards.
TGCATGACCTCAGGGGCAATCAGGCCTATGGCAGTTCCTATTAATTCTATCATAGACAATGATAATACATGCCATCCAGGATTTCCTTTTAAAATTATTCCTATAGGCACATTTAGATTATGACTTTTAGGCATGATGCAGAATAATACCTATGATATTGATGTTGGAGTTACTTCCTTTGAAAATTGCTCAACAGTACAAAATTATTCCTCACTCACCCCATCTTTTTGTAACCACAATGGCACAGTTTTTATGTGTGGAGGAAAATCGGCCTTCCCCAGTCTTCCAGTGAATTGGACCAGTGGCTGTGTTCTTGCCTTATTACTCCCTAATATAACTATTGTCCCAGGAGACGAACCTCTACCCATTCCTAGCCTAGACACCTTAGTCAAAAGACACAGGCGGGCAATACAGGCCTTACCACTCATTGCCAGCCTAGGAATAACAGCTGCTGTGGGCCCAGGTACAGCTGGCTTAGGCATGGCTATCCACTCCTACCGTCGCCTGACTTAACAACTTATAAATGATGTACAAACTCTATCAGGAACCATTAAAGATTTGCAGGACCAAATAGACTCCCTGGCAGAAGTGTTCCTTCAAACCAGACGAGGCTTATATTTGCTGACAGCTAACCAGGGAGGTATTTGCTTGTCCTTAGGGAACGATGATGCTTTTATGCCAATAAATCAGGCATAGTACGCACTAAAATTAAACAGATTCAAGAAGATCTAGAAAAGAGACGAAGGGAACTATTTAAAAATCCCCTTTGGACTGGGCTTAATGAATTTCTACCCTAACTTCTTCACCTATTAAGCCCTTTGTTGGATTTACTTTTATTGGTGTCCATAGGACCTTGCATTATAAACAGGCTGGTACAATTTATTAAAGAACAGATTAATATTTTGGCCTCTAAGCCCATACAGGTCCACTGTCATCGTCTGGAGATGGATGACCGTGCTGCCAAGATTTAAAAGGATGTTCTACCCTTCTCACAGGCTTATTTCTTAAGTTTACATCTCTCTTTTTATATAAAATATGAGTAACAGCTCTCAACAACCATCTTCTGCCCTTGCCATAAGGGTGCGCTCCTCCATGGGCCCCTCTGCTTGGAGGAGGACGCACCCATGGAGTGAGGATGTTAGGCCATAATAACGGAGGGTGCAGGAAGGACTGAAGGAGCATAGATCCATGGATTACAAAACACAAGACCTCTAAGTGACACGCTCTGGAGCATTGTGGTTGGCATGCTTTGCCGTAAAGCCGTCTCCTCCAAAAACATGCCAAAGCCACCACAAAATCTCCTAGTGAAGACGCTCGCTCGGATCAGAAGATATTCGAAGGCCTCCTACAGGAACAGAGCCTCTATCACCCCCTAAAAACATGGCCAGTAAGATATGGTCAAATATTTTATATAAGAAAGGGGGAGATGTCAGGGGCTAGAAGGAAGTTCTCCTTCGAAGAGTAACCTGACACTTACATGAAACAGCCCCCTGGGAGATATCCAGCCTTGGAGACATCTTTCAACCATCTATCTCCCTGAGACATCCTGCAGCCATCTGTCTTCCTGAAACATCCTGAGATTATGTCACCTTGTGAAGACATTCAGCAACTGCCAGTAAGAGAGCTTTCCCATCACCAGCATATAAATACCCCTATGTGAACAAAGAAAGTTTGCACCTAAATCAGAACTCCTGTCTTGCTGTCATCTCTCGTGTCTCTTGTACCTTCATTCATCCCCAACTAAGATTGCCACCCACGTTGATGTGTCCTGCCAGCAGGGACACCTAACACTAACCCATACCCTACTGCTCTCTGACTACTAATCCTAATAAGATGGTGAAAAATAACCCAAACACAATAGAAATAGAAGCAGTTCAGAGGAGGCATGGTGTATAGTTGGACTTGCCTTTTGCATTATAAAGGGTAGGTGTTGTAAATCTAGTCAATTTTTAATTGAAATAGTTCTCCATGTGTTTTTAATGTTAACAAATATGTGAATTCCTGTCTCCCTTACTCTGTAAACTATTTGCACATGTATTTTTATATGCACATATAGAATCCTACCTGGTATCACACGTACATTGTTGTGAGCTGGTTGACTTGGCAGATACAAATTGTGAGAAGAGATCACTCCTCCTAGACGCTTTTGGAACTGAAAATTCAAACTATGGGTGAGCTTCCTAGTTGAACAACATTATACATAAATCAATGTTCACTAAATAAATATTTTTGCATTAGTGTATGATATATTTTTCATGATGAATTTCGATTGACATATATATTGCTACTTTTTAATGTCTGTGTGTTTGTTTTATATATATATATATATATATATATATATATATATATAAATATATATATATATATAAATATATATATATATATATATATATATATATATATATATACACACACACACACACACACACACACACACACACCCTCCAGATTTTTCAAAATATGAAATATATATGTCTTATATGCACTCCCTAAATTCATTCATGTTCATGTATGTGGATTTTTAATCAACTTTTACAAGATTATTCTCCAAAATATTCATCCACCTGAAATATATATTTGTTTCCTAGTACTGAAAAATAACTTCTGTGAATGGTGCTTACAAATCCTAATATTTCTACAGTAACTGACCCAGTTTGACATCAATGGAAGGAGATTCCAATGGGACATGATGTGTATTTTGTCATTCATTTTTTCAACAATGGTACATTACTATTTCTTCAGATTATGCACATAATAGGATATATATTTCATCCACAAGTTCACAAATTTATAGGCATTTGTTTCACTTTCATTCAATTCCTGCTTCAGAACACATGTATTCCTCCATGTTTCTTGACTGATCTTTTCATGAGACTTCTTTCCAAACACATTATTTTCGATTTCCATAATCACTTTTGAAACAAAACTCACACACTCTTCATACTAAACCATAACCCTATTATTACCTTTAGATGTACAACTGGTTGGAATGAATGTATGTATATCAATATAAGGTTTCCTGTATATTTTCAGATATCAATTCAATCCATTATTTAAATTGGAACCAGTTATATTATTTATTCACAGTATGGTCTCTTCATGTATTATCTCTATATTCATAGACACAGTGTACACCTATTTGTACCCCCGATACTAATTTATACATCTTCAAAATATTTCTCCCAGAAATGGTGGAAGAAAAATTCATGTCTCCTGATCTACATATACATTTTATCACAGTAATATTCTGGACACAAAATGCAAAGGTCACACTAATGATTGTACCAAATCCTAAATGGACAGTGAGAATGGATTACTGAAAATATACATGTCTATGTTTCCTAATTGTTTCAAATGTCAATCCTATTAGTGACTACATATTTGTTTCTTCCTAAGATTATATAGCCAACCTCAACCTATTGAAAATGTCTAATCTTATCACTCACTTTATACTTTGCCTGATTTCCTAATGTCTCTTTTGATATCTGCTTTCCTACATATTTTTCTCAGTTCATCATTGTGACTGACTCTTCACATGTGCTGACATTTACATTGACTCTCTAACCGAAACCGTATTGCTAAAGAACAATTTGTCCAACTCCTTGACTCACTCTTCTTCCTTAACCTACTGACTATCTTCCTAATCATATGGACTATCCATTTTTGACTGGATGTTCTCTTCTGCATTCAATCATCTGAGATACAGGGTCCTATGACATTGTATATCAATTCATCTGAGACCTCGATGAAGAACAAAATTCAAGTTAAGTATCCAAATCAACGGCCCAATGCCCTTCTGGGCTTCAAATCTTTTCTAGATTTCTGTTTCCATACTTATATTTCATGTCTATATTCTTATAAGTATCACAGGTTCCCAATACCATTATTCATCCAGCAGAATGATTCCTAACCCAAATCGAACATACTATTAACCCTAACCATAGACTGTTCCCTCAATTTCACTTTACAGAAAAGCAGGGACAGAGTTGATCTTACAATACAGGAAGTTAGGGGATCTTCCACCATTTGAGAATTTCAAAAGTCCATGCAGAAATAATCCCTGGAGAAGATGTAGGGAGATACAAAGTACCTGAGAGAGCAAAAGTCATCTTACATGACAAACAACCAGTTCAGGATGAAGGGTTGTGTCTAAATCAGCCTCTCTCTACTTAATATAGAGAAGATGGACCAAACCAGCCCTGTGTGGAGAGCTGCTCCCAGCTGCTATGGTTTGTATACTATTCTAACTTGTGAAAGTGTCACAGGAAGTAGGGGCAGCCTCCGTCTCATGAGACCCTAGGAAACAACACTTAGGACAAAGTGGTGGACAAGGCAGTGACCTCATTCAGTTCCTGAAGAAAGTGACCTCACCTACTTCCTTGGTGATGGAACTCTCTGAATTTGGGATCCAGGAAGCGACGAACCCAGAGCAAGTCCCAGTCACAGTCCCAGTGGGCTCACTTGTTTGGATTTACCAAGTACAGAGTCAGTCTTTCTTGGTACCTACTGATGTGAGCATGGGCAAATGCTAAGAAAGCTCTGAAGAGGGGCCTTTCCTGAGAAAGTAGGTAGGGGCTCACCACTGTCTCCTTACAACTTCACAGAGTTGACCAGGGAGACGTGATCTGAGACAGGAAAGGCCATTTCTGGGGAACATCGTATGGTCTACCAGTCAGAGGACACTCTGGATAGTCACAGACCTACTTGGAGGAAGGAGGTGCCTTGGTGTGTGTGGACGACAGTTTGTGGTTTTGTCTCATGTTCTGAGAATAGGTAAAAAAGGCGGTTTGTTTGGTTTGGAGGGGACTGTTTCTAGTAAGTCGTTTGACAAGGCGAGTGTTTCTACGTCTGTACATCTTACTGTCTCTGTGGTTGTAGACATTAGAAAAAAGAATGCCTCAATGGGTGTGTCCTGTTTAGTAGAAACCTTCCCAGCATTCATGCTGCCCAATTTATGAATGGACTGTGGCTTGCCTTATTCATGGGCAACACCTACTATCATTCTAAGTTTCTGCTTTCTTCCTAAATTCTGGCCACTCTCCAGAATAGGCTCGTGGTTTTGTGTCCAAGATATGTACCACCTCCAAGCTCTGTGACATGGCCATGTACTAAATACCTGAAGGGAATGGCGAGCATCTCAGAAAACTCAGATGTCAGTGTGACCAGAAAAGTCTCAGTGGAGAAACCCTGATTTGGGCCTTTTGCTGACCTATTGTTCTGTGGCCCGGAAAGTCAGGAAGGTCTTTGCCTCAGGCCACCCCTTTGTGAAGCCTGAAGAAAACAGTTTTTAAATGGAAATGTATGGGCCTCACCTGTGGCTCTTTGCTTAATTGCTTTGGAAAAGGATGTGTCTGAATCAGCCTCATGGCCCTGTGTGAGGCTGTGGCTTAGATTGTCAAAACCTGATGGATCTAATGAAAGATCCCATGTGTGCATCAAAAACCAAAATGGCAAAAATATCAGTCAGTGTGGATGAATTCTCTCGCTTTCCTTTGTAACTTACCTGACCTCCATCAAGTGAGAATAGGGATCCTTTGGATCAAATGAGTTCTTCAAAGCCCTGCAGAGGCAAGCCCATAGGTGCCTGGGTTTTCTCATGACTCCAATTCACATTAACAATCTATACCCTATACTAATCCATGATCACTTTCCATTTAAGCTTTGGTACAATCATAAGTGTGACCATTGCATTTTGTGTCCAGAATATTACTGTGATAAAATGTATATGTAGATCAGGTGACATGAGTAATTCTTCCACCATTTCTGGGAGCAATATTTTGAAGACATATAAATTAGTATTAGGGGTACAAAGAGGTGTACCCTGTGTCTATGAATTTAGAGGTAATGCATGAATAGACCATACTGTGACTAAATAATATAACTGGTTCCGCTTTAAATAATGGATTGAATGGATATCTGAAAATATATAAGAAATCTTATATTGATATATAATCATTCATTCCAACCAGTTATATATCTAATGGTAACATTATGGTTATGGTTTATCATGAAGGGTGTGTGAGTTTTGTATATGGGATAAAAATGGGAGTTCATACCCCAATTCAATCAAAGTGTGAAATATGATATATTAAGAACTATGTAATGTTTTCAACAACCAACAATAAAAATTAAAAAAAGAAAGATCCCATGAGTGCATCCAAAACCAAAATGGCCAAAGTGCATTCATTGTGGATGAAGTCTCTTGCCTTCCTGCAGCAAACAGACCGTTATATATAAAGGCATCTTGTTAAATGGAGAGGTTTTAGGGCAATGTTCAGAATCAGGTTGCTATGGTCAAGGTGGCAAGCTATGTGTGATAGAAGCGTGGTTGGTGCATTCTCCTGCAGACCCTGAGCCACCACACGTGAGAGTACTCCCTCCAGCACTCTGTCCCAGTTGAACTCCTTCTATTTCACGAAGCCAATACCAAACTCCCAGTGTAGCACTAAGAAACACCACGAAAAGTGGAGGATGATCAAATGGCTTCAGAGACCACACGGGTAGAAATTTAGACCCCAGTGGCCACAGTTTACTAAAAAATAAAAATTCAGAACTGCTGCCTCATGTTCATTAGAAAATAAGGAAGCATGTCCTCCAGGTCACACAGATGCATACCCAGCTTTGATGGTCTCACTACCAAGAAAGCTAAAGCTCCTGATAACATCATATATTTCAAGGGCCCAACCTCAGAGGCAGTTTATCAAAAAGTCATTAGGCCAGCAGAGCTCCATGTTTGTGTAGTGTTTACCCTCTCCCTTACTTTTGGAAACTGTTCTACCACCTCCAAATTTGTGAACTCCTGAGCATTTTCCTTTCGACATTTGTATTCAAAGATTTTCTAACTCTTCTCCTCTAATTGTGTCTTACTTGTGGCGAAGGTAATGTCAAGGCATTGTTCTGGATGAGAGTAGGAATATTTTTGTGTAGCACATATTTGCATACACATTAGATTCATTTTGCTATTTTCCATTTGAAATACTGAATCCCTGACACTAACCCATACCCATCTAGACTCTGACTACTAATCCAAATATGATGGAGAAAAAGAAACCTAACAGAATAGGAATACAGGTTACTCATAGAAAGCATGGTGTATACTTTGAATTGCCTTCTGCTTTATCAATGGTATGTGTTATAAATCTAGTCAATTTTTCATCGTAATACTTCTCCATGAGTTTTTAAAATTAACACATATGTAAATTTCTGTCTCCCTTTCTCTGTAGTCTATTCAGCACATGTATTATTTTATGCATATTTAGAATCCTACCTGGTATGACACGTACATTCTCGTGAGCTCAATGATTTTGGAAGCTACAAATTGTGAAAAGAGATAACTCCACCTAAATACTGATGGAAATGGAATTCAGCCTATGAATGAATATCCTAGATGAACAACATTATACATAAATCCATATTCAGTAAAATGAATATTTTTGGATAAGTGGATGATATATATTTCACGATGAATTTCGATTGTCATATATATTGCTACATTTTAATGTCTTTGTATGTGTGTTTCTATCTATCTATCTATCTATCCATCTATGTATCTATCCATCTACCTATCTATATATCTATCTGTATATATATATATATATACTCTCTAGATTTTTCAAAATATGAAATATATGTGTCTTATTATACACTTCCTAAATTCACTCATGTTTCTAAATGTGGATTTATAATCAACATTTCACAAGATTATTCTCAGAAATATTCATCCACCTGAAATACATATTCATTACCTAGTACTGAAAACTAACTTCGGTGAATGGTGCTTATAAATCCTAATATTTCTACAGTAACTGACCCAGTTTAACATGAATGCAATTAGAATCCTATGGTTCATGATGAATATTTGAAGGTCATTTTTATTCAACACCTGTACATTATTATTTCTTCAGTTTATGGACGTCATAGGATATATCCTTTCATCCACAAGTTCAAAAATTTATAGGCATTTGGTTCACTTTCAATCACTTCCTGCTTCAGAACACATGTATTCCTCCATGTTTCTTGATTGGTCTTTTCATGAGACTTCGTTCCAAACACATTATTTTCGATTTCCATAATCATTTTTGAAGCAAAACTCACACACTTTTCATGATAAACCGTAACGCTAATGTCAAAATTTGATGTATAACTGATTGGAATGAATGTATGTATATCAATATAAGATTTTCTATATATTTTCAGATATCAATTCAATCCATTATTTAAAGTTTAAAAAAGTTATGTTATTTATTTACAGTGTTTTCTATTAAGGCATCATCTCTATATTCATAGACACAGGGTACACCACTTGAATCCCCAATACTAATGTATAAGTCCTAAAGATATTACTTCAGAACCGGTGGAATCAATACTTTACTCACCTGATATACATATACATTTCATCTCACTAATATTTCTGACACAAAATGCAAAGGTCACACTTATGATTGTATCAAAGCCTAAATTGAATGTGACCATGTATTACTAAAAACATCCATGTCCTGGTTCCATAATGCTCTCAAATATCATTCCTATTGTTGACTACATATTTGTTTCTTCCTAATATTATGTACTCGACCTCAACCCTGTTAAAAATGTCTTTTCCTATCCCACATTTTGTACTTTGCCTGATTTCCTAATGTCTGTATTGATATCTGCTTTCTTACATCTTTTCTCCATTTCATCATTGTGAATGATTCTTCACATGTGCTGACATTTACCTTCAATCTCTAAACAAAACTCTTTTGCTATAGAACTTTTGGTCCAACTCCTAGACTCACTCAAATGGGTTGTTCAAATCCCTGCAAAAGGTAGCCCATAGGTGCTTGGGTTTTCTCATGACTCCAATTCACATAAAGAATCTAAACCCCACAGTCAGTAGGCCTCAAATTGGAGAAGTGGAGCAGAATTGACGGCAGGCCTATTTGATCACTCCTGGTTCACTCCAGGCCATCTTGACTTTGGTGAAATGAGGGGCAAGGGAGCTTTTTTTGGACACTGTTTGGGCTGCGCCCCTCATGGAAAGCCACAGCTAGAGGTTATAATGAGTGTCTATATGGAAAAAGATGAGGGCCATGTGGGAGTGTTTTGGTTTTAATTGTGGTCATTTGTGTGGTGGTTGGAAGAGATGACTGGGTCCACCTGGGGTTGAACTCTGATGTGATTCCCCTAAGATACTGAGTTTTGGAAATGACCTCAGAGAAGTATTGCCATGAATTGTGTTGGGATATTAGGAGGCCACGCATGAGCATCACCCAGGCATGACAGTAGGCCTCAAATTGGAGAAGCAGAACTTTTTGTCCAAATCCTTAACTCATTCTTCTTTCTAATCCTACCGACTATCTTCCTAATCCTACCGACTATTCCTTTTTGACTGGATGTTCTCTTTGACATTCAGTCATCCATGGTATAAGGTCCTGTTCCATTGTATATCGATTTATCTGAGACACCTCTGCAGAACATAATTCAATTCTAAGTATCACAATCAAGGGCCCGATGTTCTTCTGGGCTTCAAATCTTTCCTAGGCTTCTGTTTTCATACTTATATTTCACCTATATATCCATGTTAAGTAAAATAAATACTTTTGGATCTGTGGATGATATATATTTCTTGATGAATTTTCTACTCACCTGATATACATATACATTTTATCTCAGTAATATTACTGACACAAAATACAAGGCTCACACTTATGATTGTACCAAAGCCTAAATTGAATGTGACCATGTATTACTAACAACATCCATTTCCTGGTTTCCTAATGTTCTCAAATATCATTCATATTGGTGAGTACATATTTGTTTCTTCCTAAGATAATATATTCAACCTCAACCCTGTTAAAAATATCTTTTCCTTTCACACACTTTTTACTTTGCCTGATTTCCTAATGTCTCTATTGATATCTGCTTTCCTACACATTTTCTTCAGTTAATCATTGTGAATGACACTTCACATGCGCTGACATTGACATTCACTCTCTAACTGAATCCCCATTGCTAAAGAACTTTTGGTCCAAATGCTTTACTCACTCTTCTTTTCAAACCTACCAACTATCTTCCTAATCCTACCGATTATCCCTGTTTGAGTGCATGTTCTCTTCTACATTCAATGATCCAAGGTACAAGGTCCTATGCCATTGATTAACTATTTATCTGAAACATCTGTTCAGAACGTAATTCAAAGCTAAGTATACCAATCAAGTGCCCAATGACCTTCTGGGCTTCCAATCTTTCCTAGATTTCTGTTTTTATACTTATATTTCACCTCAATAGTCTAATAAATATCACAGGTTCGCAATACCATTATTCATCCAGCAGAATGATTTCTAACTCAAATCGAACATAATATTAACCCTAACCATACATTGTTCCCTCAATCTAACTTTACATAAGAGCAGGGAAAGTGTTGGTCTTCAAATACAGGAATGTAGGGGATCCTCCACCTGCTGAGAACCTCAAACGTCCATGCAGAAATGATCTCTGTAGAAGATGTAGGCAGCTATGAAGGACCTGAGAGAGTATGAGTCATCTTCAATGGCAAACAACCTGGTCAGGATGAAGGGTTGTGTCTGAATCAGCCTCTCTCTTCTTAATGTAGAAAAGATGAACCAAAGCAGGCCTGTGTGGAGAGCTGTTCCTGAGTTCCTATGGTTGATATACCATTCTAACTGTGAAAGTGTCACAGGAAGTAGGGGCAGCCTCCATCTCATGGGACCCTTAAAAGTAACTATTAGGATAATGTGGTTGCCAAAGCAGTGACCTCATTCATTTCCTGAAGGAAGTGACCAAACTTCACTTCCTTGGTGATGGAACTCTGAACATGGGATCCAGGAAGCCAGGCACCCAGAGCCAGTCCCAGTCCCAGTCCCAGTGGTCACACTTGTTTGGATTTACCAAGTACAGAGTCAGTCTTTCTTGGTATCTACTGATGTGAGGATGGCCTAATGCCAGGAGAGCTCTGAAGAGGTGCCTTTCCTGAGAAACCAGGTAGTGACTCATCACTGGCCGGTGTCAACTTCACAGAGTTGAAGAAGAAAAACAGATCTGAGAAAGGACAGGCCATTTCCGGGGAACATAGTACGGTCCACCAGTCAGAGGACACTCCGGATAGTCACAGACCTACTTGGGGAAAGAGGTGCCTTTGTGGGTGTGGGTGTGGTTTTGTGGTTTTCTGGTTTTTTCTCATGTTGTGAGAATAGGTAAGAAACGCAGTTGGTTTGGTGTGGAGTGAAGTGATTCTAGTAAGTCGTTTGACAAGGCAAGTGTTTCTAGGTCTGTGTATCCCACTGTGTCCATGGTTGTAGACATTAGAAAAGAGAATGCTTCAATAGATGTGTCCTGTCTAGTAGAACACTTTATAGCATTCATAATTCCCAATTAATGAATGGACTGCAACTTGCCTTATCGATGGGCAACCCCTGATATCCTCCTAAGTTCCTGTTTTCTTTCTGAATTCTGGCCACTCTACAGAATAGAATCATGGTTTTGTGTCCAGGGTATGTACCACCTCCAAGCTCTGTGACATGGCCATGTACTGGATAGCTGAAGGGAATGGCGAACATCTCAGAAAAATCAGATATCAGTGTGATCAGGAAAGTTTCAATGGAGAAACCCTGATTTGGGCCATTTGCTTACCTATTGTTCTGTTGCCCTGAATGTCAGGAAGATCTTTTCCTCAGGCCACCCTTTGGGAAGCCTGAAGAAAACAATTTTCAAATGGAAATGAATGGGCATCACCTGTGGCTTTTTGCTTAATTGCTTTGGAAAGGGATGTGTCTGAATCAGGCTCTAGGTCCTATGTGAGGCTGTGGCTTTGATTCTCAGCATAGGATGAATGTAAAGAAAGATCCCATGTGTGCATCCAAAACTAAATTGGCCAAAAGAACAGTCATTGTGGAAGAAGTTGCTCGCCTTCCTCTGTTAGGTTCCTGACCTCCATCAAGTGCGAATATGAACCTTTGGCTCAAATGAGTTCTTCACCGCTCTGCAGAGTCCAGCCCATAGGTGCTTGGGGTTTCTCCAGAATCCAAATCACATAAAGAATCTATACCCGACATTCAGCAGGCCTCAAATTGGAGAAGCAGAGTAGTATTAATAGCAGGCCTATTTGTTCACTCCAGGTTCCCCGGACAGGTGTCCAGGCCACCATGACTTAAGGCAAATGAGGGGCAAGGGAGCATATTTTGGACACTGTCTTGGGCTGTGCCCCTCATGGAAACCTCCAGCCAGAGGTTATGATGAGTGTCTATATGGAATAAGATGAGGGCCTTGTGGGAGTGTTATGGTTTTAGTTGTGGTCATTTGTGTGGCGGTTGGAAGAGATGACTGGGTCTACCTGGGCTTGAACTCTGGTGTGATTTCCCTTAGAGACTGAGCTGTGGAACTGACCTCAGAGAATCATTGCCAAGAATTGTGTTGGGATTTTAGGAGGCTTCGCATGAGAGTCGCCCTTGGAAACTGAGATCTAGGCCCAGGGTGACTTTTCACAGAGCACTGGGAATCTCAGCCAGGATATCACATGATTTTATTCTGAAAGACTTGGCAACCATAGTTGAGAGTCAAAACACACATGGACCTCACATTGTAGACCTCAATGGGCCTGGATTCTGTGATCTTTTGGCCACTATTTGGGAAGCCTTGCCTGTGAGAGTTCTCCAGAGATTTCATTGAAATGAGCTTCCTCACAATTTAATGGTTCCAGAATGAATAGAAACCCACAGTGCCTCCAACTTCATCCTTGAAAATGGCTAGATAAATACCATGAAATTTTTAAAATTCCGATGACCAGTTGGCACTGGAGAATCTTTGGATATGCTATGGCTGATCATGAGTGTAAAAGACAATGCCTTGGTTGACTGGTTTTTAAGAAAATGGTGCAGAAGAGAGATACCAGCAAGTTGGAGCCTGCTGAGGAGTGGGCCTAGAGGAGCGGTGGGCAGGTGTGTGATGAAACATCTGTGGTTGGGCCATGTGGATCTCCCATTGGCTTCCAAATGGCTTGTGACTGACATGGTACTGCCAGCACACCTTTAAATGTAAAGGCATCTTGTTAGATGGAGAGGTTTCAAGGCAATGATTAGAATCAGGTTGCTATGGTCAAGGTTGCAAGCTATGTGGGATATAAGCCTGGTTGGTGCATTCTTCTGCAGACCCTTACCCACCACACGTGAGAGAACTCCCTCCACCACGGTGTCCCAGTTGAACTCCTTGTATTTTGTGAAGAAAACACCAAACACCCAGTGCAGCTGCAAGAAACACCACGAAAAGTGGAGGATGATTAAATGCCTTCACAGTCCACATGTGGATAAACTTAGACCCCGTGTCCTCAGTTTACCTAAAAAGAGAGAATTCAGCACTGCTTCCTCATATTCAGTGGAAAATAAGAAACTATGTCTTCCAGGTCACATAGATGCAGAGCCAGATTTGATGTTCTCACTACAAAAGAAGCTAAAGCTCCCGACAACAACATATATTTCAAGTGCCCAACCTCAGAGGCAGATTCTCAAGAAGTCATTAGGCCAGCAGAGTTCCATATTTGTGGAGGGTTTACCCTGTCCCTTACCTTTGGAATCTCCTCTACCACCTCCAAGGTTGTGAACTCTTGAGCATATTCCATTACAGATATTTATTCACAGATTTTCTAACGCCTCTCCTCTAATTGTGTCTTACTCTGGGTGATTGTAATGTCAAGGCATAGTTCTGGATGAGAGTGGGAAGATTTTTGTGTACAACATATTTACATATAAATTGGATTCATTTTCCAATTTTCCATTCGAAACACTGAATACCTACCCTATTATACTTTGACAACTAATCCTAATAAGATGGAGTAAAATAACCCAAAAAGAATAATAATACATGCAGTTCAGAGGAGGCATGGTGTATAGTTGAAATTGCCTTTTGCATTATAAAGGGTAGGAGTTTAAAATCTAGTCAATTATTTGTTGAAATAATTCTCTATGTTTTTTTTAATCTTTTTTTTATTTTAATTTTTTATTGTTGGTTGTTCAAAACATTACATAATTCTTGATATATCATATTTCCCTCTTTGATTGAAGTGGGTTATGAACTCCCATTTTTACCCCATATACAAATTGCAGAATCACATCAGTTACACATCTATTGATTTACATATTGCCATACTAGTGTCTGTTGTGTTCTGCTGCCCTTCCTATCCTCTATTATACCCCCTCTTCTCCACTCCCATCCCCTCTTCTCTCTCTACCCCCTCTACTGTCATTCATTTCTCCCCCTTGTATTACTTTTCCCTTTTCCCTCACTTCCTCTTATGTACTTTTGTATAAACCTGAGGGTCTCCTTGCATTTCCATGCAATTTTTCTTCTCTCTCCCTTTCCCTCCCACCTCTCATCCCTGTTTAATGTTAATCTTCTTCTCATGCTCTTCGTCCCTACTCTGTTCTGAGTTACTCTTTTTATATGAAAGAAGACATTTGGCATTTGTTTTTAGGGATTGGCTAGCTTCACTTAGCAAAATCTGCTCTAATGACATCCATTTTCCTGCAAATTCTATGATTTTGTCATTTTTTAATGCAGAGTAATACTCCATTGTGTATAAGTGCCACATTTTTTTTATCCATTCCTTTATTGAAGGGCATCTAGGTTGGTTCCACAGTCTTGCTATTGTGAATTGTGCTGCTATGAACATCAGTGTAGCAGTGTCCCTGTAGCATGATCTTTTTAGGTCTTTAGGAAATAGACCAAGAAGGTGAATAGCTGGCTCAATTGGTGACTCCATTCAGAGATTTCCAAGAAATCTCCATACTGCTTTCCAAATTGGCTCCACCAATTTGCAGTCCCACCAGCAATGTACAAGTGTACCCTTTTCCCCACATCCTCGCCAGCACTTGTTGCTGTTTGACTTTATAATGGCTGCCAATCTTACAGGAGTGAGATGGTATCTTAGGGTGGTTTTGAGTTGCATTCTCTGACTGCTAGAGATGGTGAGCATTTTTTTATGTACTTGTTGTTTGCTTGTAGGTCTTCCTCTGAGAAGTGTCTGTTCAGGTCCTTGGCCCATTTGTTGATTGGGTTGTTTGTTATCTTATTGTCTAATTTTTTGAGTTCTTTGTATACTCTGGATATTAGGGCTCTATCTGAAGTGTGAGGAGTAAAGACTTGTTCCTGGGATGTAGGCTCCCTATTTACCTCTCTAATTGTTTCTTTGGCTGAGAAAAAAACTTTTTAGTTTGAGTAAGTCCCATTTTTTGTTTCTAGTTATTAACTTTTGTGCTATGGGTGTCCTATTGAGAAATATGGAGCCCGACCCCACAGTATGTAGATCGTAGCCAACTTTTTCTTTTATCAGATGGCGTGTCTCTGATTTGATATCAAGCTCCTTGATCCATTTTGTATTAACTCTTGTGCATGGCGAGAGAAAGGGATTCTGTTTCATTTTGTTGCATATGGATTTCCAGTTTTCCCTGCACCATTTGTTGAAGATGCTATCCTTTTTCCTTTGCATGCTTTTAGCCCCTTTATCAAATATAAGATAGTTGTAGTTTTGTGGATTGGTTTCTGGGTCCTCTATTCTGTACCATTGGTCCACCAGCCTGTTTTGGTACCAATACCATGCTGTTTTTGTTACTATTGCTCTGTTGTATACTTTGAAGTCTGGTATCGCTATACCACCTGATTCACACTTCCTGCTTGACATTGTTTTTGCTATTCTGGGTCTTTTATTCTTCCACATGAATTTCATGATTGCTTTCTCTATTTCTACAAGAAATGCCATTGATATTTTGATTGGCTTTGCATTAAACCTATAGAGAACTTTTGGTAATATTGCCGTTTTGATGATGTTAGTTCTGCCTATCCATGAACAGGGTATATTTTTCCATCTTCTAAGATATTCTTCTATTTCTCTCTTTAGGGTTCTGTACTTTTTATTGTATAAGTCTTTCACCTCTTTTGTTAGGTTGATTCCCAAGTATTTTATTTTTTTGACAAAATTGTGAATCGAGTGGTTGTCCTCATTTCCCTTTCAGAGGATTTATCACTGATATGTAAGTCTTTACTGGTCACACTGATAACTGTGTTTTGTGAGATGTTTGCAATTCCCTTCAGCTATCCAGTACATGGCCATGTCACAGAGCTTGGAGGTGGCACATATCTTGCAAAAAAATCATGAGCCTATTCTGGAGAATTCAGAAAGAAAACAGGAACTTAGGAAGATAGCAGGTGTTGCCCATTGAAAGGCAACCTGTAGTCCATTTCTAAATTGGGCAGAATGAATGCTGGGATCCTTTGATTCAAATGAGTTCTTAAAATCCCTGCAGAGTCTAGACAATAGGTGCTTGGGTTTTCTGATGACTCCAATTAACATAAAGAATCTAAACCCCACAGTCAGTAGGCCCCAAAATGTGGAATCAGAGCACAATTAATTTCAGGCCTCTTTGATCACTTCTGGTTCACAGGAAGGGTGTCCCGTCCACACTGACTTTAGGCAAATGGGTGCAAGAGAGCACATTTTCGACATTGTCTTTGGCTGCGCCCCTCATGGAAACCTACAGCCTGAGGTAATGATGAGTGTCTATATGGAAGAAGATGAGGGCCATGTGGGAGTGTTTTGGTTTTAAATGTGGTCATTTGTGTGGCCTTTGGAAGACATGACTGGGTCCACCTGGGCTTGAACACTGCTGTGATTCCTCTAGAGACTGAGTTCTGGAACTGATCTCAAAGAAGTATTGCTGTGTATTGTGTTGGGATTTTAGGAGGCCACACATGAGATTTGCCATTGGAAACTGAGAACTAGGCCCAGTGTGGCTTTCCACAGAGCACTGGGAATCTCAGGAAGGATATCACATGATTTTATTCTTAAAGTCTTGGCAGCCATAGTTGAGAGTCAAAACACACATGGACCACACATTGTAGACCTCAATGGGCCTGGCTTCATGTGACCTTTTGGCCTGTCTTGGGGAAGACTTGCCTGTTAGAGTTCTCCAGAGCTTTCATTGAAATGAGCTTCCTCTTCATTTAATGGTTCCTGAATGAATTGAAACCCACAATGCCTCCAACTTCATCTTTGAAAAATGGCTAGATAAAAACCATAAAATTTTTGAATTTCCCATTACCAGGTGCCACTGGAGAACCTTTGGATGTCCTTTTGATGACCATAAGTGTACCAGACAGTGCCTTGATTGACTGGGTTTCATGAAAATTGTGTAGAACTGAGATGCCAGTATTTTGGAGCCTGCTGAGTAGTCGACCTAGAGCAGTGGTGTGCAGGTGTGTGTAAAAACATCTGTGGTGGGGTAATGTGGTTCTGCCATTGGCTTCAAAATAGGTTGTGACTGACATGGTACAGTCCCCAGACCCTTGTATGTAAAGGCATCTTGTAATATGGAGAAATTTCAGTGCAATGTTTGGAATCAGATTGCTATGGTCAAGGGGGCAAGCTATGTGGGATAGAAGCTTGGTTGGTGCATTCTCCTTAAGACCCTTACCCACCACACGTGAGAGAACTCCCTCCAGCACTGTGTCCCAGTTGAACTCCTTGTATTTTGTGAAGAAAACACCAAACTCCCAGTGCAGCAACAAGAAACACCAGGAAAAATGGAGGATGACCAAAGGGCTTCCCAGTCCACAGGGGGGTAGACACTTAGTCCCCAATGGCCACAGTTTGCCTACAAGGATTTTTTTTGAAGCACATATTTGCCTACCCATTGGATTCATTTTCCAATTTTTCTTGGAAATACTGAATCCCTGACATTACCCCATACCCGTCTAGACTCTGACTACTAATCTTAATATGATGGAGAAAAATAACCCAAACAGATTGGAAATTCAAGCAGTTCAGAGTAGACATGGTGTACAGTTGGATTTGCCTTTTGCATGACAAAGTGTAGCTGTAATAAATCTAGTCAATTTTTGGTTGAAATAGCTCTCCATGTGTTTTTAAGACACATATTTTTTTTAACAAATATATGAATTCCTGTCTCCCTTTCTCTGTAGCCTATTCAGCATATGTAGTTTTATATGCACATATAGATTCCTACGTGGTATCACATGTACATTCTTTTGAGATGGCTGATTTGGCAGATACAAATTGTGAGCAGAGATCACTCCTATTAATCGCTGTTGGAACTGAAAATTCAAATTATGGTTGAATTTCCTAGTTGAACAACATTATACATAAATCCAAGTTCAGTAAAATAAATATATTTGGATCTGTGGATATATATATTTCAAGATGAATTTTGATTGGCATATATATTGCTAATTTTTAATGTCTGTGTTATATATGTATATATATATATATATATATATATATATATATATATATATATATACACATATGTACACAAACACACACACACTCTCCAGATTTTTCAAAATATGAAATATACGTGTCTTGTTATACACTCTATAAATTCATTCATGTTCATGTATGTGGATTCATACTCAACATTTCACAAGAATTTTCTCAGAAATATTCATCCACCCGAAATACATATTGTTTCCTGGTACTGACAACTAACTTCAGTGAATGGTGCATACAAATGCTAATATTTCTACAGTACCTCACCCAGTTTAACATCAATGAAAGTAGATTCCTATGGGATATTATGTGTGTTTTGACATTGATTTTTATTCAACACTGGTACTTTACTCTTTCTTCAGTTTATGCACATCATAAGATATATATTTCATCCACAAGTTTGCAAAATTATAGGCATTAATTTCACTTTCAATCACTTCCTGTTTCAGAACACATGTATTCCTCCAGGTTTCTTGACGGGTCTTTTCATGAGACTTCTTTCCAAGCACATTTTTTTTTGATTCCCTTAATCACTTTTGAAGCAAAACTCACACACCCTTCATGATAATTCATAACACTAATGTTAACATTAGATGTACAAGTGGTTGGAATGTATATCAATATAAGATTTCTTATATATTTTCAGATATCAATTCAATCCATTATTTAAAGTGGAATCAGTTATATTAATTATTCACAGTATCGTCTATTCATGCATTATCTTTATATTCATAGACATAGGGTACACCTCATTGTACCCCAAATACTAATTTATATGTCTTAAAAATATTGCTCCCAGAAATGGTGGAAGAAATACCTATGTCACCTGATCTACATATACAATTTATCACAGTAATATTCAGGACACCAAAAGCAAATGTCACACTTATGATTGTACCAAACCTAAATGGAAAGTGAACTTGGATTACTAAAAACATCCATGTCCAGGTTGCCGAATGCTCTCAAATGAAAATCCTATTTGTGACTCCATATTTGTTTTTTCCAAAGATTATATATTCAAACTCAACCCTTTTGAAGAAGTCTAATCCTATAACTCACTGTATACTTGCCTGATTTTGTAATGTCTCTATTAATATCTTCTTTCCTACATATTTTCCCCAGTTCATCATTGTGACTGAATCTTCACATGTGGTGACACTTACATTCACTCTCTAACCGAAACCCTATTGCTAAAGAACATTTGTTCCAAATCCTATATTCACTCTTCTTCCTAAACCTACCGACTATCTTCCTAATCCTAACTTCTATCACTTCTTGACTGGATGTTCTCTTCTACATTCAATCATCCAAGGTACAAGGTCCTATGCCATTGTATATCGATTTATCTGAGACATCTGTGCAGAACGTAATTCAACGCTACGTATCCTGATCAAGGGCCCAATGACATTCTGGGCTTCAAATCTTACATAGATTTCTGTTTTCTTAATTATATTTCACCTATGTATTGTTGTAAATATTGCAGGTTCCCAATACCTTTATTCATCTTGCAGAATTATTCCTAATCAAAATCGAATCTGTTATTAACCCTAACCATACACTGTTCCCTCAATCTTACATTACAGAAGAGCAGGGACAGAGTTGGTGTTAAAATACAGGAATGTAGGGGATCTTACACATGTTTAGAATCTCAAAGGTCCATGCAGAAATTATCCCTGGGGAAGATGTAGACAGCTATGAAGGACCTGAGAGAGCAAATGTCATCTTCCATGGAAAGCACCCTGGTCAGGATGAAGGGTTGTGTCTGAATCAGCATCTCTCTTCTTAATTTAGCTGTTCCCAGGTGGCCATGTTGGATATACCATTCTAACTTGAGAAAGTGTCAAAGGAAGTAGGGGCAGCCTCCATCTCATGGAACCCTTGGAAGCAACTGTTAGGACAAAGTGGTTGCCAAGGCAGTGACCTCATTTAGTTCAGAAAGGAAGTGACCTCACCTCACTTCCTTGGTGAAGAAACTCTCTGAACTTGGCATCCGGAAAGCCAGGCACCCAGAGCCAGAACCAGTCCCAGTCCCAGTGGTCTCACTTGTTTGGATTTACCAAGGACAGAGTCAGTCTTTCTTGGTACCTACTGCTGTGAGGATGGCCAAATTCCAGGAAGTCTCTGAAGAGGGGCCTTTCCTGAGAAAGCAGGTCGTGTCTCACCACTCGCTTCTGACAACTTCTCAGAGTTGGCCAAGGAGACCAGATCTGAGATAGGACAGGCCATTTCCGGTGAACATAGTATGGCCCACCAGTCAGAGGACACTCTGGAGAGTCACAGACCTACTTGGGGGAAGGAGGTGCCATTTTGGGTGTGGGTGTGGTTTTGTGGTTTTGTCTCATGTTCTGAGAATAGGTAGGAAAGGCAGTTTATTTGGTTTGGAGTGAACAGTTTTTAGTAAATCATTTGACAAGGCAAGTGTTTCTATGTCTGTGCATCCCATTGTGTCCGTGGTTGTAGACATTAGAAAAGAGAATGCATCAATGGATATGTCCTGTCTAGTAGAAAGCTTCCCAGCATTCATCCTGCCCATTTTATGAATGGACTCCAGGTTGCCTTATCGATGGAAAACACCTGCTATCTTCCTAAGTTCCTGTTTTCTTCCTGAATTGTGGCCAATCTCCACAATAGGCTCATGGGTTTTTGTCCAAGATATGTACCACCTCCAAGCTCTGTGACATGGCCATGTACTGGACAGCTGAAGGGAATGGGAGCATCTCAGATAACTCAGATATCAGTGTGACCAGTAAAGTCTCAGCAGAAAAACCCAGGTTTGGGACTTTTTCTTACCTATTGTTCTGTTGCCCTGAATACAGGAAGGTATTTGCCTCAGGACCCACCTTTGTGAAGCCTGAAGAAAACAGTTTTCAAATGAAAATGAGTGGACATCACCAGTGGCTCTTTGCTTAATTGCTTTGGAAAGGGATATGTCTGAATCAGCATTTTGGCCCTCTGTGAGGCTGTGGCTTAGATTTTCAGCACCCAATGGATCTAAAGAAAGATACCTTGTGTGAATCCAAAATCAAAATGGCCAAAAGAGCACTCATTGTGGATGAAGTCCAACCAACACCACTAACCAACTAACAGTGAAAGAAATAACTGTTGAAGTGGAGGGGACCCCAGTAAACTTTGAAGTGGATACAGGGGCAATATATACTCACTCCCGTCGTCCCCTCTGCTCTACCTGTTCTACTGCTCAAGTTTTTGTTGCTAGAAAATCCCAAACCCCTTTCCCAATATTCTTTTACATATCTCCTTCCTGATTCTCAGATCCATGGAGCTGCTCTCAGCCTTGGCTTCCCTGTCTTTCCCCTCTGTACCAGACCCACAGAAAAGTCTTAAATGACCTTCTCCAGAAGTCTTCACCATGGCTGAATTTAGGATTTTCAGGAAAAGAGTCCCTATAAAAGAGTTCACTGTAGATAAACTTCCTCTTTTCGTGTTGCCCTGGTCTACTTGGCAACTGGCTAAAAAATCAGGACTCCTAAGCTAGACACACCCTTACTAGTTTTTCACAAAATATGTGAAGAAGGCCTCTGGCCTTGAGTTGGGGCTTCACAGAGATGGCTACATTTCTAAGATAAAAAAGTTACCAACTAGGCTCCATGATAACAGCTAGCAGGGAGAAAAAAAAGAGAAAAAAAGCTCTCCCCCTTTCAGGTGTCCTTGAAAAGTTAACTTGCCCAGAACAGAGGAAAAAATAACAGAAACAAAAACTGATTTTTGTGAACTTCTGCAGACTGTGATCTTCTGAGCCCCTTCTCTTACATGTTGGGTGCAAATTCTGAAACTACCTAAACTTGAGGTTCAGGGGATTAATTGATAACAACAGAAGCAATGCCCTCTAAATCCAAATAGGACTGTTTCCCTGTCTTTGGTGCTATCTTATGTGCCTTGCCTTGTCCATCTCTACAACCGAATGATTCTATATACTTAAACAGTGTTTATGTTTTCATGAAATGGTCAACAAATGTGATTAATTATGTAATGGTGCAGATGTTTCCCAGAGTGTTCAATGATGATGCAGGTGCATTTAAGGATCAAATAGAAGGGCATGCAACCCAGTTCCACCGGGAACCTGTATCTCTCACTTTAGCCATCCTATTAGGAATTGGAGTTGCTGCAGGGGTGGGCACAGGAACTACTGCCCTAGTCCATGGGATGCAACAAATGCCCCAATTAGAAGCAGCAATAGACCAAAACTTAAAGATAATAAAACCTCCCTCACAGCTATACAGGAATCTTTAACCTCTCTCTCTGAAGTTGTTTAAAGAACAGGCGAGGGTTAAAACATCCTTTTCATGAGAGAAGGGGGAAAATGTGCTGCACTGAGGGAAGAATGTTGTTTTATGCCGACCATACTGGAGTTTTAAAAGAATCTATGAGTAAATTAAGAAAACACCTTGAAGAGCATCAACGAGAGAAAGAGGCCCAAAAAGGGTGGCTTGAGTCTTGGTTCACACAGTCCCTCTGGTTAACTATGCTTTCAACAGCCCTGGCCAGTCCATTAATAAACTTCATATTATTGCGAACTGTACGACCCTGTTGGCTCAACCATGTAGTTTCCTTTCTCCAAGCTCAAATTGGACAAGTTAAACTTATGGTAATCAAACAACAATATACCCCACTAGGAGACATAAAATGTAACACCCCTCAATGATCACTTTTATGATTAAAAGTAACCAGATGAAGAAGTGGGGAAAGAAAGGTTAATAAAATAGGTACTTGTCACTTCCTGTTTTTCTGTATGCTTAACAAAACACTGTTGAAATCTTGAGAACTGTTTGCTAATCTTGTTCCCAGAATGTGCTGTCCCCAACTGCCAAACTGCAGAAAGTAGTCAGTCACCCGGTTGAAAGCAAACTGCCCACTCGCCCTGACCCATCAATAAACTTCCATCCCTGCCTTCTCCAAAGAAAGTATATAAGCTCTGCTTAAGCTGTTCTCAGGGCTCTCTGCTATGTTCAAGTGAGCTCTGCACCCCAGCATGCTGGACCCACAATAAAACCTTTGTTGGTGTATGAGACAGTCTCTTGGTGGTCTCTTCCTCCTATGCTCAGCTGATCATTATAATATTTCACCGCTATTTTCTTATAAATATTGCAGGTTACCATTACCATTATTCTTCCAGCAGAATGATTCCTAACACAAATTGAACATGTTATTAATCCTAACCATACCCTCTTCCCTCAATCTAACTTTACAGAAGAGCAGGCACAGACTTGGTACTACAATACAGGAATGTAGGGGATCTTTCAACTGCTGAGAACCTCAAAGTCCATGCAGATATGATCCCTGGAGAAGATGTAGGCAGCTATGAAGGACCTGAGAGAGCAAAAGTCATCTTCCATGGCTAACAACCAGGTCAGGATGAAGGGATGTGTCTGAATCAGCCTCTATCTTCTTAATGTAGAGAAGATGGAACAAACCAGGCCTGTGTGGAGAGTTCTTTCCGGTTGCCTGTGGTTGATATACCATTCTAACTTGTGAAACTGTAACAGGTAGTAGGAGCAGTCTGCATCTCATGGGACCCTTGGAAGCAACTGTTAGAACAAAGTGGTTGCCAAGGCAGTGACCTCATTCAGTTCCTGAAGGAAGTGACCTCACCTCACTTCCTTGTTGATGGAACTCTCTGAACTTGGGATCCAGGAAGGCAGGCACCCAGAGCCAGTCCCAGTCCCAGTCCCAGTGTTCTCACTTGTTTGTATTTACCAAGGACAGAATCAGTCTTTTGTGGTACCTACTGATGTGAGGATGGCAAAATACCAAGAGAATTCTCAAGAGGGGCCTTTCCTGGAAAAAAAGGTAGTTGCTCACTGTTGGCTCCTGACAACTTCACAGAGTTGGTTAAGCAGAACAGATCTGAGACAGGGCATGCCATTTTGATGGAACATACTATGGCCCACAAGTCAGAGGACACTCCAGATAGTCTCAGAATTACTTGGGGTAAGGAGGTGCCTTTGTGGCTGTGGGTGTAGGTTTGTGGTTTTCCCTTGTTCTGAGAATAGGTAGGAAAGGCGGTTTGTTTGGATTTAGTGAACCTTTTCTAGTAAGTCCTTTGACAAGGCGAGTGTTTCTATGTCTGTGTATCCCACTGTGTCCGTGGTTGTAGACATTAGAAAAGAGAATGCATCAATGGATGTGTCCTGTCTAGTAGAAAGCTTCCCAGAATTCATCTTGCCCAAATTATGAATGGACTGCGACTTGCCTTATCGATGGGCTACACCTGCTATCGTCCTAAGATCCTGTTTTCTTCCTGAATTCTGGCCACTCTCTAGAATAGGCTCATTGTTTTGTGTCCACGTTATGTACCACCTCTAAGCTCTGTGACATGGCCATGTACTGGATAGCTGAAGGTAAAGGCGAGCATCTCAGAAAACTCAGAAATCACTTGGACCAGGAAAGTCTCAATGGAGAAACCCTGATTTGGGCCTTCTGCTTACCTATTGTTCTGTTGCCCTGAATGTCAGGAATGTCTTTGCCTCATGCCACCCCTTTATAAAGCCAGAAGAAAACAGTTTTCCAATGGAATTGAATTGGCATCACCTGTGGCTCTTTGCTTAATTGCTTTGAAAAGGATGTGTCTTATTCAGACTCTTGGCCCTGTGTGAGGCTTTGGCTTAGATTCTCAGCACCTGATGGATCTAAAGAAAGATTCCATGTGTACATCCAAAACGAAAATTGCCATAAAAACAGTCCGTGTGAATAAAGTCTCTTGCATTCCTCTGTAAGTTTCCTGACCTCCATCAAGTGGGAATAGGGATCCTTTGGGTCAAATGAGTTCCTCAAAGTCCTGCAGAGGCTAGCCCATAGGTGCTTGGGTTTTCTTATGATTCCAATTCACATAAAGAATCTAAAACCCACAGTCAGAAGGCCTCAAAATGTGGAATCAGAGCACTATTAATTTCAGGCCTCTTTGATCACTCCTTGTTCACAGGAAGGGTGTCCAGGCCACCCTGACTTTAGGCAAATGAGGGGCAAGGGAGATTATTTTGGAAACTGTCTTGGGCTGAGCCCCTCATGGAAACCTCCAGCCAGAAGTTATGATGAGTGTCTAAATGGAAGAAAATGAGGGTCATGTGGGAGTGTTTTGATTTTAATTGTGGTCATTTGTGTGGCAGTTGGAAGATATGACTGGGTCAACCTGGGCTTGAACTCTAGTGTGATTCCGCTTAGAGACTGAGTTCTGGAACTGTCCTCAGTGAAGTATTGGCATGAATTTTCTTGGGATTTTAGGAGGCCAAGTATGAGATTCGCAGTTAGAAACTGAGATCTAGGCCCAGGGTGGCTTTCCACAGAGAACTGGGAATCTCAGCCAGGATATCACATGATTTTATTCTGAAGGACTTGGCAGCCATAGTTGAGAGTCAAAACACACATGGACCTCACATTGTAGACCTCAATGCACCTTGGTTCCTGTGACCTTTTGGCTACTCTTTGGGAAGACTTCCCTCTGAGAGATTCCAGAGCTTTCATTGAAATGAGAATCCTCACCATTTAATTGTTCCTGAATGCACTGAAACCCACATTGCCTCCAACTTCATCCTTGAAAAATTGCTTGATAAATGCAATGAAATTTTAAATTTTCATGAACAGGTGGCACTGGAGAACGTTTGAATATCCTGTTGCTGATTATAAGTATACCAGACAGTGCCTTGATTGACTGGTTTTCAAGAAAATGGTGTAGAACCGACATGCCAGTAAGTTGGAGCCTGCTGAGTAGTGGGCCTATAGCCGTGGTGGGCAGGTGTGTGATGGAACATCTGTGGTGGGGCCATGTGGATCGGCCGTTGGCCTCCAAATGGCTTTTGGCTGACAAGGTGCCCCCAGCAGACCCTTATATGTAATGGCATCTTGTTATATGGAGAGGTTTCAGGGCAATGTTCAGAATCAAGTTGTTATGGTCAAAGGGCAAGCTATGAGGGATATAACCTTGTTTGGTGCATTCTCGTGCAGACCCTGAACCACCACACATGACAGAACTCCCTCCAGCACTGTGTTTCAGTTGACCTCCTTGTATTTCCAGAACCAAATACCAAACTACCAGTGCAGCAGCAAGAAACCCCATAAAATGTGGAGGATGACCAAATGGCTTCAGAATCCCCATGGGGAGACACATAGCCCCCAGTGGCGACAGTTTACCTACAAAGATTGAATTCAGCACTGCTACCTCATGTTCATTGAAAAATATTAAACCATGTCCTCCAGGTCACATTGATGCAGACCCAGCTTTGATGGTCTCATTACAAAGGAAGCTAAAGCTCCTGACAGCAACATATATATCAAGTGCCCAAACTCAGAGGCAGTTTCTCAAGAAGTATTTAGGCCAGCAAAGCTCCATGTTTGTTGAGTGTTTACCCTGTCCCTTACGTTTGAAAACTACTCTATCACTTCCAAGGTTTTAAACTTTTGAGCATATTCTATTCCAGATATTTATTCCCAGATTTTCTAACTCTTCTCCTCTAAAGATGTATTACTTGGGGCGAGGGTAATTTCAAGGCATTGTTCTGGATGAGAGTGGGAAATTTTTTGAGTAGCACATATTTGCATACACATTGGGTTCATTTTCCAATTTTCCATTCGAAATACTGAATCCCTGACACTAACCAATACCCTAATAGACTCTGACTACTAGTCCTCATATGATCGAGAAAAGCAACCCTAACAGAATAGAATTACAAGCATTTCAGAGGAGGCATGATGTATAGTTGCACTTGAATTTTGGATTATATAAGGTAGCAGTTATAAATCTAGTCAAATTTGTGTTGAAATACTTCTCTATGTGTTTTTTTTCAATTATTTTTTTTCAGTTTATTTTATTTTATTTTTTTAGTTGGTTGTTCAAACCTTACAAAGCACTTGACATACCATATTTCATACATTAGATTCAAGTGGGTTATGAACTCCCATTTTTACCCCAAATACAGATTGCAGAATCACATCGTTTACACGTCCACATTTTGCATAATGCCATATTAGTAACTTTTGTATTCTGCTAGCTTTCCTATCCTCTACTATCCCCCTCACCTCCCCTCCCATATTCTCTCTCTGCCCCATCTACTGTAATTCATTTCTCTCCTTATTTATTTTCCCATTCCCCTCACAATCTCTTATATGTAATTTTGTGTAACAATGAGGGTCTCCCTCAATTACCTTGCATTTTCCTTTTTCTCTCCCTTACCCCCCCAACTCATGACTCTGTTTAATGTTAATCTTTTCTTCCTGCTCTTCCTCCATGCTCTGTTCTCAGTTGCTCTCATTATATCAAATAAGGCATTTGATATTTGTTTTTTAGTGATTGGCTAGCTTCACTGAGAATAATCTGCTCTAGTGCCATCCATTTCCCTGAAAATTCCATGATTTTGTCATTTTTTTGTGCTGCATAATACTCCATCGTGTAAAAATGCCACATTTTTTTTATCCTTTCATCTATTGTAGAACATCTGGGTTGGCTCCTCAGTTCAGCAATTGTGAATTCTGCTTCTATGAACATCGATGTAGCAGTATCCCCATAATACGTTCTTTTAAGGTCTTCAGGGAATAGTCCGAGAAGAGCAATAGCTGGGTTAAATGGTGGTTCCATTCCCAGCTCTCCCAGGATTCTCCATACTGCTTTCCAAATTGGCCGCACCAGTTTGCAGTTTCACCAGCAATGCACAAGAGTACCCTTTTCCCCAATCCTCGCCAGCACTTGTTGTTGTTTGGCTTCGTAATGGCTGCCAATCTTACCGGAGTGAGATGGTATCTTAGGGTGGTTTTGATTTGCATTTCTCAGAATGCTAGAAATGGAGAGCATTTTTTCATATACTTATTGATTTATTGTATGTCCTCCTCTGAGAAGTGTCAGTTCAGGTCCTTGGCCCATTTGTTGATTGGGTTATTTGTTATCTTATTGTCTAATTTTTTGAGTTCTTTGAGGAGTAAAAATGAGTTCCCATGATGTAGGCTCCCTATTTACCTCTCTTATTGTTTCTCTTGCTGAGAAAAAAAAAATTCAGTTTAAGGAAGTCCCATTTGTTGATTCTTGTTATTAACACTTGTGCTATGGGTGTCCTATTAAGGAATTTGGAGCGTGACCCAAGAATATGTAGATCGGAGCCAACTTTTGATTCTAACAGATGCAGAGTCTCTGATTTGATATCTAGCTCCTTGATCCACTTTTAGTTAACTCTTGTGCATGGCGAGAGGAGGGGATTCAGTTTCATTTTGTTGCATATGGATTTCCAGTTTACCCAACACCATTTGTTGAAGATGCTATCCTTCGTCCATTGCATGCTTTTAGCTCCTTGATCAAATATAACATAGTTGTAGCTTTGTGGATTAGTCTCTTGTGTCCTGTATTCTGTACCGTTGGTCCACCCGCCTCTTTTGGTACCAGTACCATGCTGTTTTTGTTACTATAGCTCTATGATATAGTTTGAAATCTGGTATCACTAATCCGCCTGATTCACACTTCCTGCTTAGAATTGCTTTTGTATTTGTGGGTCTTTTATTTCTCCATATGAGTCTCATGATTGCTGTATCTATTTCTACAAGAAATGCCGATGGGATTCTGATTGGCATTGCATTGAACCTATAGAGAACTTTTGGTAATATCACCATTTTGATGATGTCAGTTCTGCCTATCCATGAACAGGGTATATTTTTCTATCTTCTAAGATGTTCTTCTATTTCTCTCTTTAGGGTTATGTACTTTTCCTTGTATAAGTCTTTCACCTCTTTTGTTAGGTTGATTCCCAAGTATTTTATTTATTTTTTTTTAAATATTGTGAATGGAGTGGTTGTCCTCATTTTCCATTCAGAGGATTTGTCGCTGATATATAAGTCTTTACTAGTCACACTGATATCTGAGTTTTGTGAGATGTTTTAAATGGACTGTTTTTTAGAAGGGTTATTTCCATTTCAGAAGATTTGTCGCTGATATACAGAAATGCCTTTGATTTATGCATGTTGATTCTATATCCTGCTACTTTGCTGAATTCATTAATTAGTTCTAGTAGTTTTTTTGTAGACCCTTTTGGGTTTTCTATGTATAGAATCATGTCACCAGCAAATAGTGATAATTTAAGTTCTTCTTTTCCTATTTTTATGCCTTTGATTTCTTTCGTCTGTCTAATTGCTCTGGCCAGTTTTTCGAGAACTATATTGAATAGAAGTGGTGATAGAGTGCATCCCTGTCTTGTTCCACATTTTAGAGAGAATGCCTTCAATTTTTCTCCATTCAGAATATTAGCCTGAGGCTTAACATAGATAGCTTTTACAATGTCGAGGTAAGTTTCTGTATCCCTAGTTTTTCTAATGTTTTGAACATAAAGGGATGCTGTACTTTGTCGAATGCTTTTTCAGTGTATATTGAGATGATCATATGGTTCTTATCTTTAATTCTTTTGATGTGGTGAATAAGATTTATTGATTTCTGTATATTGACAAATCCTTGCATCCCAGGGATGAATCCTACTTGATCATGGTGCACAATTTTTTTGATATACCTTTGTATTCGATTCGTGAGAATTTTATTGAGGATTTTTGCATCTAGGTTCATCAGAGATATTGGTCTGAAGTTTCCTTTCGTTGAGGTGTCTTTGTCTGGTTTCAGAATCAGGGTGATGTTGGCCTTATAGAATGAATTTGGAAGAGCTCACTCTTTTTCTATTTCCCGAAATAACTTGAAAAGTATTGGTATTAATTCTTTTTTAATGGTTTTGTAAAACTCCGCTGTATACTCACCTGGTCCTGGCCTTTTCTTAGTTGGTAGTCTTTTGATTGCTTCTTCTATTTCATCCATTGTTAGTGGTCTGTTCAAATTGTGTGTATCCTCCTGACTTAGTCTGGGCAAATCATATGACTAAAGAAATTTATCGATGTTTTCACTATTTTCTATTTTATTGGAATATAGGTTTTCAAAATAATTTCTAATTGTCTTCTGTATTTCTGTAGCTTCTGTTGTGATATTGGCTTTTTCATCCCGTATGTTAGTAATCTGAGTTCTGTCTCTTCTTCTCTTCGTTCTCATGGCTAAGGGTCTGTCGATCTTATTTATTTTTTCGAAGAACCAACTTTTAGTTTTGTTAATTTTTTTTAATTTTTTTTTATTTGTTGTTCACAACCTTACAAAGCTCTTGACATATCATATTTCATACATTAGCATACATTAGCTTCAAGTGAGTTATGAACTCCCTTTTTTACCCCAAGTACAGATTGCAGAATCACATGGGTTACACATCCACGTTTTTACATAATGACATACTAGTAACTGTTGTATTCTGCTACCTTTCCTATCCTCTACTATCCACCCTCCCCTCCCTTCCCATCTTCTCTTCTTACCCCATCTACTGTAATTCATTTCTCACCTTGTTTATTTTCCCATTCCACTCACAACTTCTTATATGTAATTTAGTATAACAATAAGGGTCTCCCTCCCTTTCCATGCAATTCCCCTTTTCTCCCCTTTCCCTCCCACCTCATGTCTCTGTTTAATGTTAATCTTTTCTTTCTGCTCTTCCTCCCTGCTCTATTCTTAGTTGCTCTCATTATATCAAAGAAGACATTTGATATTTGCTTTTTAGGGATTGGCTAGCTTCACTAAGCATAATCTGCTCTAGTGCCGTCCATTTCCCTACAAATTCCATAATTTTGTCATTTTTTAGTGCTGCATAATACTCCATGGTGTATAGATGCCACATTTTTTTAATCCATTCATCCATTGAAGGGCATCTGGGTTGGTTCCACAGACTAGCTATTGTGAATTGTGGTGTTATGAACATCGATGTGGCAGTATCCCTATAATACGCTCTTTTAAGACTTCAGGGAATAGTCCGAGAAGAGCAATAGCTGGATCAAATGGTGGTTCCATTCCCAGCTTTCTCAGGAATCTCCATACTGCTTTCCAAATTGGCCGCACCAATTTGCAATCCCACCAGCAATGCATAAGAGAACCCTTTTACCCACATCCTCGCCAGCACTTATTGTTGTTTGACTTCATAATGGCTGCCAATCTTACTGGAGTGAGATGGTATCTTAGGGTGGTTTTGATTTGCATTTCTCTGACTGCTAGAGATGATGAGCATTTTTTCATGTACTTGTTGGTTGATAGTATGTCCTCCTCTGAGAAGTTTCTGTTCAGGTCCTTGTCCCATTTGTTGATTGGTTTATTTGTTATCTTATTGTCTAATTTTTTGAGTTCTTTGTATATTCTGGATATTAGGGCTCTATCTGAAGTGTGAGAAGTAAATATTTGTTCCCATGATGTAGGCTTTCTATTTACCTCTCTTATTGTTTCTCTTGCTGTGAAAAAACTTTTTAGTGTAATTAAGTCCCATTTGTTGAGTCTTGGTATTAACTCTTGTGCTATGGGTGTCCTATTAAGGAAGTTGGAGCCCGACCCCACTATATGTAGATCATAGCAAACTTTTTCTTCTATCAGACGCACAGTCTCTGATTTGATATTAAGGTCCTTGATCCATTATGAGTTAACTTTTGTGCATAGTGAGAGGAGAAGGTTCAGTTTCATTTTGGTGCATATGGATTTCCAGTTTTCCCAACACCATTTGTTGAAGATGCTATCCTTCCTCCATTGCATGCTTTTAGCCCCTTTATCAAATATAAGATAGTTGTAACTTTGTGGATTGGTATCTGTGACCTCTATTCTGTACCATTGGTCCATCCCCCGGTTTTGGTACCAGTACCATGCTGTCTTTGTTACTAATGCTCTGTAATATAGTTTGAAATCCGCTATCGCTAGACCACCTGATTCACACTTCCTGCTTAGAATTGCTTTTGCTATTCTGGGTCATTTATTTTTTCATATGAATTTCATGATTGCCTTATCTATTTCTACAAGCAATGCCTTTGGGATTTTAATTGGCATTGCATTAAACCTATAGAGAACTTTTGGTAATATCGCCATTTTGAAGATGTTAGTTCTGCCTATCAATGAACAGGGTATATTTTTCCATTTCTTAGATCTTCTTCTATTTCTCTCTTTAGGGTTCTGTAGCTTTCATCGTATAAATCTTTCACCTCTTTTGTTAGGTTAATTCCCAAGTATTTTATTTTTTTTTGAGGATATTGTGAATGGAGTGTTTTTCCTCATTTCCGTTTCAGAAGTTTTGTCGCTGATATATAGGAATGCCTTTGATTTATGCGTGTTGATTTTATATCCTGCCACTTTGCTGAATTCATTTATTAGTTCTAGTAGTTTTTTTTGTAGATCCTTTTGAGTCTTCTAGGTATAAAATCATGTCATCCACAAATAGTGATAATTTAAGTTCTTCTTTTCCAATTTTAATGCCTTTAATTTCTTTCATCTGTCTAATTGCTCTGGCCAGTGTTTCGAGAACTATATTGAAAAGAAGTGGTGATAGAGTGCATCCCTGTCTTGTTCCACATTTTAGAGGGAATGCCTTCAATTTTTCTCCATTAAGAATGATGCTAGCCTGAGGCTTAGCATAGATAGCTTTTACAATTTCAAGGTAATTTCCTGTTGTCCCTAGTTTTTCTAATGTTTTGAACATAAAGGGATGCTGTACTTTATTGAATGCTTTTTCTATGTCTATCGAGATGATCATATGGTTCTTATCTTTAAGTCTATTCATTTGGTGAATAACATTTATTGATTTCCATATATTGAACCATCCTTGCATCCCAGGGATGAATCCTACTTGATCATGGTGCACAATTTTTTTTGATGTGCCTTTGTATCCGATTCACTAGAATTTTATTGAGGATTTTTGCATATAGGTTCATCAGGGATATTGTTCTGTAGTTTTCTTTCTTTGAGATGTCTTTGTCTGGTTTCGGAATCAACGGGTTGTTGGCTCCATAGAATGAATTTGGAAGAGCTCCCTCTTTTTCTGTTTCCTGAAATAACTTGAAAAATATTGGTATTAATTCTTCTTTAAAGGTTTTGTAAAACTCCGCTGTATACCCATCCGGTCCTGGGCTTTTCTTGGTTGGTAGTTTTTTGATTGCTTTTTCAATTTCATCCACTGATATTGTTCTGTTCAAATTGTGTGTATCCACCTGACTAAATTTGGGCAAATCATATGTCTTAAGAAATTTATCGATGTCTTCACTAACTTCTATTTCATTTGAATACAGGTTTTCAAAATAATTTCTAATTGTCTTCTGTAATTCTGTAGCATCTGTTGTGATATTGCCTTTTTCATCCTGTATGTTAGTAATTTGAGTTCTCTCTCTTCTTCTCTTCATTAGCATGAATAAGTGCCTGTCAATCTTGTTTATTTTTTCGAAGGACCAACTTTTAGTTTTGTTAATTTTTTTCAGTAGTTTCTTTTGTTTCAATTTCCTTGATTTCCGCTCTGATTTTAACTATTTCTTGCCTTCTGCTGCATTTGCTATTGTTTTGTTCTTCCTTTTCTAGGGCTTTGAGATAAAGTGTGAGATCACTTATTTGTTGGTTTTTCTTTTTTTTGAGGAATGACCTCCAGGCAATGAATTTCCCTCTTAAAACTGCTTTCATTGTGTCCCATAGATTCCGATAAGTTGTGTCTATATTTTCATTTTTCTCTAAGAAGTTTTTGATTTCCTCCTTTACGTCAAAAGAACTTTATGTCTGTAACCCCTTGATCATTCAGTAACATATTGTTCATTTTCCATGTGATATAGGATTTTCCCATCCTTCTTTCATCATTGATTTCCAGTTTCATTCCATAATGATCAGATAAAATGCATGGTATTATCTCCACCCCTTTATCTTTACTGAGGGTTGCCCTATGGCATAATATATGGTCTATTTTTGAGAAAGATCCATGTGCTGTTGAGGAAAAAGTATATCCACTTGATGATGGTTGATATATTCTATATATGTCAGTTAAGTCTAGGTTATTGATTATGATATTGAGATCTATAGTTTCTTTATTCAACTTTTGTTTGGAGGATCTGTCCAATGGTGAAAGAGGTGTCTTGAAGTAACCCATAATTATTGTGTTGTGGTCTATTTGATTCTTGAACTTGAGGAAAATTTGTTTTATGAACGTCGCAGCACCATTATTTGGTGCATAAATATTGAGAATTGTTATGTCTTGTTGGAGAATGGTTCCTTTTAACAGTATATACTGTCCTTCCTTATCCCTTTGGATTAACTTAGTCTTGAACTCGATTTTATTTGATATGAGGATGGCCACCCTGCTTGTTTGCGAGGACCATGTGTGGTATATTTTTTCCCAACCTTTAACCTTCAACCTGTGTATGTCTTTTCCAGTCAGATGTGTCTCCTGGAGGCATCATATTGTTGGATTTGTTTTTTTTAATCCAAGTTACCAGCCTATGTTGCTTTATTGGAGAGTTTAAGCCATTAACGTTTACAGTTTCTATTGATGTATGGTGTGTACTGCCAGCCATGTTTGATTATTTATCTTTTTTTTGAATTTAGATTGTTTCTCCATGATTAGCTTTCCCCCCGCCCTCTGTCATTACCGAGGCACATCCCACTGATGGTTTTGGTTGTTGTTTTTTATTTCTTCCTTGTGTAGTGTTTTGCTCAAGACACTTTGCAATGCTGGTTTTCTGGCTGCATATTCATTTAGCTTTTGTTTATCATGAAAGATTTTTATTTTGTTGTGTACCTGAAGCTTAATTTTGCTGGATACAGAATTCTTGGTTGGCATCCATTGTCTTTCAGTGTTTGAAATACGTTGTTCCAGGATCTTCTCGCTTTCATCGTCTATGATGAAATATCTGTTGTTAACCTTATTGGTTTACCCCTGAATGTAATTTGCCTCCTTTCCCTTGTAGCTTTTAATATTTTCTCTTTGTTCTGTATATTGGATATCTTCATAACAATGTATCTTGGCTTTGGTCTACTGTGATTTTGTGTGCTCGGTGTCCTCTATGCATCTACAATTTGTATATCCGTTTCCTTTTTTATTTCTGGAATGTTTTCTGTAATTATTTCATTCAGTAGGTTACTGATTCCCTTGGTTTGAATCTCTGTACCTTCCTCTATCCCATTGACGTGTAAGTTTTTTTTTTTTTTTAATGTTATCCCATATCTCTTGGATGTTTTTCTTGTGATATTTTACCAGCCTTTCTGAGTTGGATAGACTCTTTTCAAGATGATATATGTTGTCTTCATTATCTGACGTTCTGGCTTCTACTTGCTCCACTCTCAGTTGAGTTTTTAATTTGGTTTATCATTTCCTTCATTTCTGGAATTATTGTTTGATTTTCTTTAATAATCTCTATCTGCTGATAAAGATGCTTAACTTCTTTTTTTTATCTGTTTATGTAATTTATTTTCAATGTGTTCTTTCACTGTTTGGATTTGCTGTCTCGTAGCCTCTTTAAGGTTCCATTCCATCTGTCTAAGGTATTCCTTCATTTCTTTATATAAACATTTTTCTGATGACTTTAGGTCCTCCTGAATATTTAGGCTGTCCTTAATTGTTTGTACTCCTTGTCTTCCTTGCTTGTTTATGCTGCTCTTGTTACTTCTTGTTTTGTTTGACTGCTGAGTTACTGTTTACTCTTATAAATTTATTTGATGCTTGGGAGGAAAGATATTAGAAGGAAAAGAAAGAAGTCACTAAATAGAATGAGAGTAGGCAGGTAGAATTCAAGGAAGGGGGAATAAGAAAATTGAAAAGAAATGAAAAGACAAAAGAAAAACATAGAAAATAAAGAAAGAAATATTTTTTTTAAAAAAATAATAATGTTAAAAAAATAAAAATTTAAATTTAAAAATAGTAGTAATAATAAATTTTTTTAAAAAATTAAAAACATTAAAAAATTTAAAGAACAACAACAACAAAAAAATGAAAATGAAAGAAAAAGAAAAAAACCAAAAAACCAAAAACCAAACAAAACAAAAAACCAAAATTAAAAAATAAATAAATAAATAAATAATAATAATAATAAATGCAGTCATAGAGTTTGATTAACTTCTCTTCCAGTAGGTGGAGCTGTGCCCACTGGAGCAAGGTTCTCCTCTCAATAGGTGGTAACCAATCACTGTTCAGCAGCTCTTCCTGCCAGACTAGGCAGGTGTCCAATCCTGAGTGCCTAGGGCCTTCTCTTGTGTTTCCTCAAGCCAAGCCTCATTCACCTTTGATGCCCCCCACAATACTGGCTACACACCAGGTCTGCTGTTCCTGGAAGCCCTGTTTTCATTAACGCCTGGGCACCCTCTCCCTGTTTGCCTCCCTCAGAACCTATGTTTGTAGATTTTGGGGCTGAGAACCCCCAGCGAATTTGCTTGCACTCTGGGAGCCACGCCCCCTGTAGCTGTAGCAAGAGACCTCAGTTGTGAGCACTGGTGGGAGCGGTAGCCTGGATTTCTGTACCGTGAGTCCCACGCCACTCCTGATTACCTCGGTCTGGCTATCATGCTCATGGAAGAGCTGAGAGGGGCCCTTAAAGCTTCCTTGCTGTGTGGAGAGAGGTGGCTAGGGGATTACACACCTGTCGCGCTGGTTTCAATGAAGTTATCTCCTCCGCCTGTGACGTCAGTTCTATGCTATGGTGGTATCTCATGAAAATGGTGACTGTTCATTCCCTTTGCCAGGTGACCAATGCAACGGGTGGGTCCTGACTGTCTCTCCCAAGCCCCGTTTCAATCCTCTTTCCACTGCCTATGAAGGCTCGGTTGGCTTTAACCTCTGTAAGTTCAGAAGGGCCGACCAGTTATTTCAGCAGAATTGTTAGTGCTGAGTCACGAGAAGCAGGCAAATCAGAGGATGAATGCAGCCTATCCGGGCTCGGTGTGTGCTCTGAGGGGCCCAGACTGTTTGACCCAGATTCACGTCAGCTCAGCATTGCCTAGTGATCCTGAGCAAACAGCATTTAGAAAGTTTACGACTCCCTACTCCCGTGCAGCTGAAGAGGTCAGAGACTTGATCTCTCCACACACGCTGCCATTTTGGATCTCTCTCCATGTGTTTCATGCAAAGATTTGCTTCTGTTGTAATCAATTAATCCCCTAAAACCCAAGTTTAGGTAGTTTCAGAATTTTGTACCCAACATGTAAGGGAAGGGTCTCAGAAGTTCAAAGTCTGCAGAAGGTCACAAAAAGCAGTTTTTGTTTCTGTTTTTTCCACAGTTTGGGGCAAGTCAACTTTTCAAGGACACCTGGGTGGGGGAGAGCTTTTCTTCCCTTTCTTTTTTTCCCCCTGCCAGCTGTTTCTATGCAGCCCAGTTTGTAACTTCTTTATCTTAGAAATGTAGCCATCTCTGTGAAGCCCCAGCTCAAGGCCAGAGGCCTTTTTTCACATATTTTGTGAAAAACTAGTAAGGGTGTGTCTAGATCAGGAGTGCTGAATTTATTAGCCAGTTGCCAAGTAGACCACAGCAACAGGAAAAGAGGAAGTTTATCTACAGTGAACTCTTTTATAGGGACTCTTTAGCTGAAAGTCCTAAAGTCAGCCATCATGAAGACTTCTGGAGAAGGTCAGTTAAGACTTGTCTGTGGGCCTGGTACAGAGGGGGAAGACTGGGAAGGCAGGGCTGAGAGCAGCTCCTTGGATCTGAGAATGAGGATGGAGAGATGTAAAAGAATATTGGGAAAGGGGTTTGGGATTTTCTAGCAACAAAAACTTGAGCAGAACAGGTAGAGCAGAGAGGAAGACGGGAGTGAGTATCCCAAAAAGTCTGTGAGAGACATTAAATTCTTAGTAACCTGTTTACATTGATGACAAATCAACTTTAAAGGCCATTCTCTACATCTAGGATAGGGGTCTGAGAGATCTCATCAGCTGGTTTGAGCTTTGGGTTAGCTGGTAAGAGGACCTGGTGGGACCCGTTGCGGGCATTGACAGGAGAAGAGAGGAGTGAGTGAGTGGAGTGGTACCTCAGTACCTGCTAACTCAGCAAGGGGGAAATGGTCTGAGAACTGGCAGAGGTTTGGGTTTTTGATCTAGTAATTGGAGGGGAGAAATCAAATTCCTGAGGTGGGAGTGACAGCAGAGAGTCTGGAGCAGAAGGCTGAGGGTGAGCATCTATTGGAGAAGCATAGTTTAGGATGTGAGCAAAGGAGGGAAAAGGCCTCCACATAGGGAATTCTCCTTTCACCCTTTTGAGCACTTGCAGAAGTTAAAAATGTCATGCAGAATTTGAGGATCTTGTGACCCCTCTGTGGGCCATCAGTTTTGGTTATCTAATTGGTAATATGGCCAATGCTGTGTACAAAATTTGATGAGGAGTTTGGGTTCCATCTGGCAGTCCCTGTATGCTCACATGCCCATGACTTACAGAAGAAGTCGGCTGTCCCCCGACACAGCTGTGACTGTTTGTGCCTTTGATAGTTTGCTGGGCAAACATAGTAGTCTAGACTAGCCAACCTGCATCTGGCTCGCGTGTCCCTACATCCATAATGTTTGTTTCTATTATCTCTGGTATGGAAAAGATTTAATGGAATTTTAGTGGGATC
This sequence comes from Callospermophilus lateralis, assembly GCF_048772815.1. Taxonomy (NCBI): domain Eukaryota; kingdom Metazoa; phylum Chordata; class Mammalia; order Rodentia; family Sciuridae; genus Callospermophilus; species Callospermophilus lateralis. The sequence goes on along the minus strand of NW_027514169.1, from coordinate 1,245,498 downwards.
CTCTTTATCAGGGATATCCCAATAGGAAAGACCTATAGCCAGCTGACAAATGTCTGGGTGGAGAGATGGCCACCAGGTCCGTAAGAGGGCTGTATGCGAGAGAGACCATACTTCTTGTTCAGTAGGATTTGTGATCAGCCATTCCTGCTCAACAGGCTGATGAGGGTTAGGACTACTTGTGGTCAAGGGGAGAGTCTATAGCCATATCCACACGGTGAATACACAATTTGAAAGCGTTACCAGTTTTTTCCAGTTTCCAGTCAGAGTCTGGACATGGTGCAGGATTGAGATGAGAGGCATCGATCCAGGAAGTGATTCCGTCTACCTTTACTGCTGTAGGTGTTATAAGTAGCACCTGGGGTGCTCCTATCCAGCGTGGTTCCAGGGATGACACCTGTTGTCATCTTATGTAGATGAAGTCTCTTACTTGATATTGATGTGGAGTCCCCTCGTTCCCAGGTTGGTAGACAGTGGCCATCTGTTTTAACAGGTATCCCTGAGTTCTTTCAAGAGCTTTAAGTCTGTCAAGCAAGGGGATGTGGAAGGGATCTTTAGGTCTTAGAGTTGGGGTAGATCCCTTACTGGAGGAGGGGCACCATAGAGAATTTCCTAGGGGGTGAGGTTACACAAAGAAACAGAGGGAGTATTTCTTGCATGAAACAGTGCATGAGGCAGGAGCATACTCCAAACTTTTATGCCGGTCTCTAAGCTTAATTTTGTTATGGTCTCTTTAATGGTTCTAATCATTCTTTCTACCTATCCTGAACTCGGGGTCTATAAGCACACTGTAACTTCCAATTAATCCCCAGAATCCTGGCTAACCCCTAACTTACCTGGGCTACGAACACCGGTACATTATCAGACCCTATTATTTTAGGCAGGCCTTATCATGGAAAAATATCTTCCAGGATCTTCTTGACAACCATTTGCACTGCTTCTTTTTTTTTCTTTTTCTTTTTTTTTTGTGGGGAAGTCTTCAATGCATCCTGAAAATGTATCTACAAAGACTAGGAGATATTTAAGTCCATAACTTGCTGGCTTAATTTCAGTAAAGTCCACTTCCCAGAATTGTCCTGGTCTGGTTTCTCATAGGTGCTTTCCTGCAGGAAGCTTGGAAGGGTAAACATTAACCAATTGATGGACCCGACAGGCTTTTGTTTCCCATTCAGTTATTTCCTTTCGTTGTGAGTTGCTTAGTGAAAAACTCTGTTCTTGATCCTTCAGAAATGAATGCAGTTTCTTTGAACCAAGGTGAGTGAGTTGATGTACATTTTCTACTGACATAGTTAGAGCCATGATTATAGGAGATTTTACTGAAGGATTTAGAAATTCCACCTGGGGGCCTTTAGGGTTAAAAGTTATTTTGGCCCAGAGTTTGGTGAGTAGATCTCTGCCCATCAATGGGGACCGGCATTCTGGGATTACTAGGAAGGAGTGATGGATTTTTCCTTTCCCCTAGTCCATGGTCCTCTTAGTTGTCAAATCCCGATATTTACTGCCATTAGCCCCTTGAATTAGAGATCTTTTATTTGATAGAAGGCCCAATGGGGCCTTAAGGGCTGAGTATATTGCCCCTGTATCTACTTCAAAGTTTACTGGGGTCTCCTCCACTTCAAAAGTTACCCTGAGGTCGGGGAGAGGGTCTGAGCCCCGACTTTCTTAGTCATCCTCCAGATTCAGAATGTCTGGTTGGCGTGGCTGTCTCTTTCTTGGGCACTCTTTGGCCCAGTGTCCTTTTTCGTCATAGTAGGCCCATTTATCTGAGGCCAGGGGTGGCCTCTAGTGTGGGCCCAGGTATCCCTTTCTGTCTCCATGTTTCTTAATTTCTGGCCTATTTGTTGTTTTGACCAGGACCTTAGTCAATGACTTAGTCTGTCTTTTGTTTCTTTTATCCTCCCTTTGCTCCCTTCTCTTCCTCAGTTTCTCTCTTAGAGTATACCTTCTTGGCTTCTCTGACTAAATCTCTCAAAGTCATATCTTATAATCCATCTAAGCATTACAACTTTCTTTTAATATCCAGGGCAGTTTGCCCAATAAAGACCATCGTGACAGATGCCTTTTGATCCTCTGACTGAGGATCGAAAGGAGTATATCTCCTATATGCCTCCATAATTCTCTCTAGGGACATAGAGAGAGGTTCATCAGGCCCTTGAATATTCTCTCTTAAGTTGGCCAAATTACTTGGCCACCTAGCGGCCACTAAGATACCCACTATTAGAGCCTGGCGATAAGTGGACAGATGCTCTCCACCTTCAAAGATGTTGGGGTCCCAGTTAGGTCGTTTCAAGGGAAAGCCGGCTTTGAATATGTTGGGAAGTTGTGTCAGTCACACATCTGGTCCGAGGATATTTTTTTTCTAGAATCCAGGAGGATTCTATTTTGTTCCTTTCTCATGAAGAGAGTCCCTAGGTGTTGTTGGCAGTCATCCCAAGTAGGCTGGTGTGAAAACATCAATGACTCAACCAGACCTGGGAGCTGGGTTGGGTCCTCAGTAAAAGGCGGATTTTTATTTTTCCAGTTATATAGGTCTGAAGAGGAGAAAGGCCAATACTGGTAGGCTTGCATTTTTCCCCCATGGCTGTCGTCAATCATTGGCCCGTAGGGATGGAGGGGGAGCAACACGGGAGTTCCAGGGTTTTCAATCATTTGCCGCCGGCGAGTTCCTTTAGCCAGGCCAGTTTCCTCCAGGGGAGGAGGGGCTGTGTGTGCCACAGGGGAGTTATCTGGAGGGCGCTGGGCTGGCTTAGCTTCCTCCAATGGTGGAGAGGCGGAGTCAGCAGCAGGGAAATCACTTAGAGGGTGTTGGGGGTTGGGGGACGAGAGCAGAGGATAAAGAGGGGGACTAGAGTCCAGTAGAGTCAAATCTTGTGAATCAGGGAGAACAGAGGGTGGAGGAGGAGGAGAAGTAGAGGGTTTGAGAGATCGTGGGGAAAGGAGTAGGAGCGGAAGCAGGGGCAAGGAAAGGCTTCACCCATGAAGGAGGAGATTTGCAGAGGTCCTGCAAAGTTAAGAGATATGGCTGTTGATCTAGATGGCTATGTGGCCCTCTCTAAAAGAAAATATCTCTGACTTTTTAAATTAGTGGGAAGTAGAAAGATCCTTCTAGGGGCCATCCGAATCCAAAGGTGGGCCATTCTGAGGCACAGAGAGTCTGCCAAGTCCAGCGTTTTACTGAAAAGTAAGATTCTGAGCCCTTAAGAGGACTTTGGTCCAGTGATCAAGGGTCAGGGAGAGAGGAATTGAAGTGATCTGTCCCATAATGAAAGATACACAAACAGTAAAAGCAACGACACACGACACAGACAAGAAAAGACAATAAAGACAGGAAATGGACGTCCAACACTGAGACCAGGACTGAGTAGCCCGCAAAATCCGATGGGCTGGAAATACTGAATCTGAAACAAAATATCACTGAGTCAAGAAGACTATTGTTCCTCAATTTCCCAAGTCCTCTGTGGCGTCCCCCAGGGACGTGGCCTGTGGCTCTGGTGACATGTCTGTCAGCAACCATCAGAGAGAACTCACGCTATTTATCGACAGCCATTTTGCAAAGCCCTTACCTGAAACCTGAAACCAGAAAGAGGTGCCCTACTTACTCTGAGAGGAGCCCGTTGGGGTCTCTCATCCGCCGCTGCTGGATTTTGGTGGAACCTAAATATGTAAAGGTTGGGCGAGCGTTGGTGGGAGACAATGAAGACACTGTCTCATGCAAAAGCAAAGGGTTTATTGGGGATCCAGCATGCTGGGGCTCAGAGCTCATTTGAATAGAGCAGAGAACCCTGAGAAAGCTTAAGCAGAGCTTATATACTTTCCTTGAAGAGGGCAGGGAAGAAAGTTTATTGATGGGTCCGGGCGAATGAGTGGTTTGCGTGCAACCGGGTGAGGGAGTACATTCTGCAGTTTGGCAGTTGGGGACAGCACATTCTGGAAACAAGATTTGCAAACAGTTCTCAAGATTTCAACAGTGTTTTATTAAGCATACAGAAAAACAGGAAGTGACAAGTACCTATTTTATTAACATTTCACTACCAACTATACTTTGCCAGATTTTCTAATGTCTCTATTGATATCTGCTTTCCTACATCTTTTCCCCAGTTCATCATTGTGACTGACTCTTCACATTGTGCTGACATTTACATTCACTCTATACCCGAAACCCTATAGCTAAAGAAATTTTGGTCCAAATTCTATACTCACTCTCCTTTATAAACCACCGATTATCTTCCTAATCCTACTGACTATGCCTTTTTGGCTGGAAGTTCTTTTTGAAAATCAATCATCCAAGTTACAAGGTCCTATGCAATTGTATATCGATTTATCTGAGACATCTGTGAAGAATATAAATCAAAGCTAAGTATCGCAATCAAGGGCCCAATGCCCTTCTGGGTTTCAAATCTTACCTATAATTGTGTTTTCATACTTTTATTTCACCTATATATTTTTGTAAATATCACAGGTTTCCAATACCATTATTCATCCAGCAGAATGATTTCTAATCCAAGTCTTACCTGTTATTAACCCTAACCATACACTGTTCCCTCAATCTAACTTTACAGAAAAGCAGGGTAAGAGTTGGTCTTACAATACAGGAATGTAGTGGATCTTCCAACTGCTGAGAAATTCAAAGGTCCATGCAAAAATTATCCCTGGAGAGTTGTAGGCAGCTGTGAAGGTACTGAGAGACAAAAGTCATCTTCCATTGCAAACAACCTGGTCAGCATGAAGGGATGTGTCTGAATCAGCCTCTCTCTTCTTTATGTAGAGAAGAAGGACCAAACCAGGCCTGTGTGGAGAGCTGTTCCTGGTTACCAATGATTTATATACTATTCTAACTTGTGAAATTGTCACAGGAAGTAAGGGCAGCCTTTTTTTCATGGGACACTTGGAATCAACTGTTAGGACAACATGGTTGCCAAGGCAGTGATCTCATTCAGTTCCTGAATGAAGTGACCTCACCTCACATCCTTGGTGATGGAACTCTGAACTTGGGATACAGGAAGCCAGGCACAGTCCCAGTCCCAGTCCCAGTGGTCTCACTTCTTTGGATTTACCAAGGAAAGAAACAGTCTTTCTTGATACCTACTGATGTGAGGATGGCCAAATGCCAGGAAAGCTCTGAAGAGTGGCCTTTCCTGAGAAAGCAGGTAGTGGCTCACTGCTGGCTCCTGACAACTTCACAGAGTTGGCCAAGGAAACCAGATATGAGACAGGAGAGGTCATTTCACGGGAACATAGTATAGCCCACCAGTCAGAGGACACACCCGATAGTCAGAGACCTACTTTGGTGTAGAAGGTGCCTTTGTGGGAGTGGGTGTGTGTTTGTGGATTTGTCTCATGTTCTGAGAATAGGTAGGAAAGGTGGTTTGTTTGGTTTGGAGTGAACTGTTTCTAATAAGTGATTTGACAAGGCGAGTGTTTCTATATCTGTGTATCCCACTGTGTCCGTGGTTGTAGACATTAGAAAAGAGAATGCATCAAAGGATGTGTCCAGTCTAGTAGAAATTTTCCCAGCATTCATCCTGCCCAATTTATGAATGCACAGCAGCTTGCATTATTTATGGGCTGCCGCAGACTAGCTGGGCACAAAATCACGAGCCACTTACAGCCTTGTAGATTCAAACAGCAATTCTTTATTCCCAAACTCACACCGGTACTCTACAAACACTTTCTGGGGGAATTCACGTTCTGGGCCCAAAACATGTTCTGGATCCCAAAACCTCTCTGAATCCCACGAGAACTCAAGGGGAACTCAAGAAGGGGGCATCCCTGAGGCAGCAGGATATGCCCTATTCCCAGCAGGGAACACCTTAAACCTGGAACCGCCCTAAACCCAAGGAGCGGGATTCTCCCTAATCCCAGCAGGATACACCCTAAACCTGGATCCACCCTGGTCCTTGAACAAGGTCACCTTACACGCAATGACACTGCAAATGACCTGGGTCATGCCATGCATCATTCTTACATAGAAATGGCCCTCAACATCTCCCCACTTCTGATTAATTAAACAACAAGCAATGTGGCTTAAGGACCGTGCCTGGTAGGTTGTCCAATTCAACATATGGTTCTTACCCATCATGGGAAAAACTGACCTCTAGGCGTCAGCCTCCTGTCTTAGGTTAATACCACTACAATTTGATCATACCCTTCACTGACTACCGATCCAGCATACAGCCATAATTGTGGATAGACCTATGGACCAGTGGTGGGGGGGGGGTGAGGTTCTTGATGTAGAACAGAGATGCCAGTGATTTCGAGCCTGCTGAGTAGTGCGTCTAGCGCTGTGGTGGGCAGGTGTGTGACAAAACATCTGTGATGGGGCAATGTGGATCTGCCATTGGCTTCCAAAAAGCTTGTGATTGACATGGTGTAGCCACCAGACTCTTCTATGTAGAGAAATCTTGTTATATAGAGAGGTTTCGGGGAAATGTTCAGAAACACGTTGCTATGGAAAAGGGGGCAATGGGGCAAGCTATGAGGGATACAAGCCTGGTTGATGCATTTTTCTGCAGAACCTGACCCACCACAATTGACAGAACTCCCTCCAGCACTGTGTCCCAGTTGAACTCCTTGTATGTCGTGAAGCAAATACCAAACTCCAAGTGCAGCAGCAAGAAACACCAAGAAAAGTGGAGGATGACCAAATGGCTTCACAGTCCACAAGGGGGGACACTTAGCCCACAGTGGCCACAGTTTTCCTACAAAGAGATAATTCAGCACTGCTGCCTCATGTTCATTGGAATATATGAAACCATATCCTCCAGGTCACATAGATGCAGACCCAGCTTTGATGGTTTCACTAAAAATAAAGCTAAAACTTTTGAAAACAACATATATTTCAAGTGCCCAACCTCAGAGGCAATTTCTCAAAAAGTTTTTAGTCCAGAAGAGATCCATGTTTGTGGAGTGTTTACCCTGTCATTTGCTTTTGAAAACTCCTCAACCAATTCCAAGTTTGTGAACTCCTGAGCATTTTCCATTCCAGATATGTATTCACAAATTTTCTTACTTTTCTCCTCTAATTGTGTCTTAACCCAAACAGAATAGAAATACAAGCGGTTCAAAGGAGGCATGGTGGACATTTGGACTTGCCTTTTGCATGATAAACTTTAGGTGCCCAACCTCGACACTGGTACATTATTATTTCTTCAGTTTATCCACATCATTGGATATATACATCATCCACAAGTTCACAAATTTATAGGCATTTGTTTCACTTTCAATCAAATCCTGCTTCAGAACACATGTATTTCTCCAGGTTTCTTGACTGGTCTTTTCATGAAACTTCTTTCCAAACACATTATTTTCGATTTCCATAAACACTGTTGAAGCAAAACTCACACACCCTTCATGATAAACGATAAACATAATAATAACATCAGATGTATAACTGGTTGAAATGAATGACAGTATATCAAAATATGATTTCTTATATATTTTCAAATATCAATTCAATCCACTCTTTAAAGTGGAAACAGTTATATAATTTATTCCCATTATGGTCTATTCATGCATTATCTCTATATTCATAGACACAGGGTACAGCTCTTTGTACCCCCATAATAATTCATACGTCTTCAAAATATTGCCCATAGAAATGATGGAAGAAATACTCATGTCACCTGATCTACATATACATTTTATCACAGTAATATTCTGGACACAAAATGCAAAGGTCACACTTATGATTCTACCGAAGCCTAAATGGAAAGTAAACATGGATTACTAAAAATATCCATGTCCAGGTTGCCTAATGCTCTCAAAAGTCAATCCTACTTGTGACTACATATTTGTTTCTTCTTATGATTATATAATCAACCTCAACCCTGTTAAAAATGACTAATCCTACCATTCACTTTATACTTTGCCTGATTTCCTAATGTCTCTATGTATATCTGCTTTCCTACATATTTTCCCCACTTCATCATTGTCACTGCCCCTTCACAAGTGCTGACATTGACATTCACTCTCTAACCGAGATCCTATTGCTAAAGAACTTATGGTCCAATTCCTGTACTCACTCTTCTTCTGAAACCTACAGACTGTCTTTCTAATCCAAAAGACTATCCCTTTTTGACTGGATGTTCTCTTAGACATTCAATCATCCAATGTACATGGACCCATGCCATTGTATATCGATTTATCTGAAACATCTGTGAAGAACATAATTCAAAACTAAGTATCCCAATCAAGAGCCCAATGCCCTTCTGGACTTCAAATTTTACCTAGATTTTTGTTTTCATACTTATATTTCACCTATATATTCATATAAATATCACAGGTTCCCAATACCATTATTCATCCTGCAGAATGATTCCTAACCCAAATCGAACATGTTCTTAACCTTAACCATACACAGTTCCCTCAATCTAACTTAACAGAAGAGCTGGAACAGAGTTGGTCTTACAATACGGGAATGTAGGGGATCTTCCACTTACTGAGAACCTCAAAGGTCCATGCAGAAATTATCCCTGGAAAACATGTAGACAGGTATGAAGACCTGAGAGAGCAAAAGTCATCTTCCATGCAAACAGCCGGGTCAGGATGATGGTTTGTGTCTGAATCAGCCTCTCTTTTCTTAATGTAGAGATGATTGACCAAACCAGGCCTGTGTGGAGAACTTTTCCGGGGTGCCTATGGTTGATATACCATGTGAAAATTTCACAGAAATTGGGGCAGCTTCCGTCTCATGGGACACTTGGAAGCAACTGTTAGCACAAAGTGGTTCCCAAGGCAGTGACCTCATTCAGTTCCTGGAAGAAGTGACCTCACCTTACTTCCTTGGTGATGGAACTCTCTGAACTTTGGATCCAGGAAGCCAGGCACCCAGAGCCAGTCCCAGTCTCAGTCTCAGTGGTCTCACTTGTTTGGATTTACCAAGGACAGAGTCAGTCTTTCTTGGTACCTACTGAAGTGAGGATGGCCAAATGCCAGGAACGCTCTGAAGAGGGGTGTTTCCTGAGAAAGCAGGAAGTGTTCACCTCTGGCTCCTGACTACTTCAAAGAGTTGGCAAAGACACCAGATCTGAGACAGTACAGGACATTTCAGGGGAACATAGTATGGCCGACCAGTCAGAGAAAACTCCGGATAATCAAAGACCTACTTGGGGAAAGGAGGTGCTTTGTGGGTGTGGGTGTGAGTTTGTGGTTTTGTCTCATGTTCTGAGAATAAGTAGGAAATGCGGTTTGTTTGATTTGGAGAGGACTGTTTCTAATAAGTCGTTTCACAATGCGATATTTCTATGTCTGTGTATCCCACTGTGTCCGTGGTTGTAGACATTAAAAAAGAGAATGCATCAATGGATGTGTCCTATCTAGTAGAAAACTTCCCAGCATTCATCCTGCCCAATTTATGAATGGACTGTGGCTTGCCTTATGGATGGGCAACACCTACTAACTTTCTAAGTTCCTGTTTTCTTCCTGAATTTTGGCCACTCTCCAGAATAGGCTCATGGTTTTGGGTCCAAGTTATGTTCCACCTCCAAGCTCTGTCACATCGCCATGTACTGGATAGCTGACGGCAATGGCGAGCATCTCAGAAATCTCAGATAGCAGTGTGACCAGTAAAGTCTCAGTGGAGAAACCCTGCTTTGGGCCTTTTGATTACCTAATGTTCTGTTACCCTGAAAGTCAGGAAGGTCATTGTCTCAGGCCAACTTTTTGTGAAGCCTGAAGAAAAGAGTTTTCAAATGGAAATAAATGGGCATCACCTGTGGCTCTTTGCTTAATTGCTTTGTAAAGGGATGTGTCTGAATCAGCCTCTTGGCCCTGTGTGAGCCTGTGGCTTAGATTCTCAGCACCTGATGCATATAAAGAAAGATTCCATGTGTGCATCCAAAACCAAAATGGCCAAAATAGCAGTCATTGTGGATGAAGACTTTCGCCTTCTTCTATAAGGTTCCTGAACTCCATCAAGTGAGAATAGAGATCCTTTGGGTAAAATGTGTTTTTCAAAGTACTGCACAGACTACCCCATAGGTGCTTGGGTTTGACAGTCAGTGAGCCTCAAATTGGAGAAGCAGAGCAGTATTAAGGGCAGGCATATTTGATCACTCCTGATTCACAGGAAGGGTGTCCAGGCCACCCTGACGTTAGGCACATGAGGGGCAAGGGAGCTTATTTTGGACACTGTCTTGGGTTGCGCCCCTCATGGAAACCTCCAGCCAGAGGTTATGATGAGTGTCTATATGGAAAAAGATGACCACCACGTGGGAGTTTTTTGTTTTTAATTGTGGTCATGTGTGTGGTAGTTTTAAAAGAGATTTTAAGAAATGACTGGATCCACCTGGGCTTGAACTCTGGTGTGATTCCTCTTAGAGACTGAGTTCTGGAACTGACCTCAGAGATGCATTGCAATGAATTGTGTTGGGATTTCAAAAGGCCACGCATGAGAGTCGCCCTTGTAAAATGAGATCTATGCCCAGGGTGGTTTTCCACAAATCACTGGGAATCTCAGCCTGGATAACACATAATTTTATGCTGAAACACTTGGCAGCCATAGTTGAGAATCAATACTCACATGTACCTAACATCGTAGACTCAATGGGCCTGATTTCATGTGATCTTTTGGCCACTGTTTCAGAAGCCTTGCCTGTGAGAATTCTCCAGAGCTTTCTTGAAATGAGCGTCCTCAGCATTTAATGGTTTCTGAATGAATTGAAACCCACAGTGCCTCCTACTTCACCCTGAAAAATGGCTAGATAAATACCATGAAATTTTTGAAATACCCATGACCAGGTGGCACTGGAGAACCTTTGGATGTCCTGTTGCTGATCATGAGTATACCAGACAGTGCCTTGATTGTCTCGGTATCATGAAAATGGTGTAGAACAGAGATGCCAGTAAGTTGGAGCCTGCTGAATAGTGGGCCTAGAGGAGTGGTAGGAAGTTGTGTGGTAAAAAATCTGTGGTGGGGCCATGTGGATCTACCATTGCCTTTCAGAATGTTTGTGACTGACATGGTGCAGCCGGCATACCCTTATATGTAAATGTATCTTTTTATATGGAGAGGTTTCAAGGAAATGTTCAGAATCAAGTTGCTATGGTCAAGGGGGCAAGCTATGTGGGATAGAAGCCTCGTTGGTGCATTATCTTGCCGACCCTTACACACCACACGTGACAGAACTCCCTCTAGCCCTGGATCCCAGTTGAACTCCTTGTATTTCGTGAAGCAAACACCAAACTCCCAGTGCGGCAGAAAGAAACACCACGAAAAGTGGAGAATGACCAAATGGCTTCACAGTGCACACGGGGAGACATGTAGCCCTCAGTGGCCAGAAGATCTCCATGTTTGTGAAGTGTTTACCTTGTCCCTTACTTTTGCAAACTCCTCTACCACCTCCAAGTTTGTGAACACCTGAGCATATTCCATTCCAGATTTGTATTCACAAAATTTCTAACTCTTCTCCTCCAATTGTGTCTTACTTGGGGCGAAGGTAATGTCATGGCATTGTTCTGGATGAGAGTGGGAAGATTTTTGTGTAGCACATATTTGCATACAGATAGGATTCATTTTCCAATTTTCCATTTGGAATACTGAATCCCTGACACTAACCCATACCTTACTAGACTCTGACTACTAATTCTAATATGATGGAGAAAACTAACCCAAACAGAATAGAAATACAAGCAGTTCAGAGGAGGCATGGTGTATACTTGGAGTTGCATTTTGCATTATATAGGGTAGGAGTTACATTTCAAGTCAATTTTTTGTTGAAATAATTCTCCATGTGCTTTTAAAGTTAACAATTAAGTGAATTTCTGTCTCCCTTTCTTTGTAGCCTATTCAGCACATGTATTTTTATACGCACATATAGAATCCTACTGGTATCACATGTACATTCTTGTGAGGTGGCTGACTTGGCAGATACAAATTGTGAGAAGAGATCACTTCTCCTAAACCATGTTGCAATTGAAAATTCAACCAATAGGTGATCTTCCTAGTAGAAAAACATTATATATTAATCCATTTTAAGTAAAATGAATATTTTTGGATCTCTGAATGATATATATTTCATGATGATTTTCGATTGGCATATATATTGCTACTATTTAATGTCTGTGTGTGTGTGTGTGTGTGTGTATACACACACTCCATATTTTTCAAAATAAGAAATTTATGTGTCTTATTTACACTCCCTACATTCATTCATGTTCATATATGCGAATATATAATCAACATTTCACAAGATTATTCTCAGAAATAGTCATCCACCTGAAATACCTATTTGTTTACTAGTACTGAAAACTAACTTCAGTGAATGGTGCATACAAATACTAATATTTCTACAGTAACTGACCTAGTTTAACATCAATGCAAGTAGACACCTATGAGACATGATATGTATTTTGACTTTCATTTTCATTCAAAACTAGTATATAAATATTTCTTCAGTTTATGCACATCATAGGATATATATGTCATCCACAAGTTCATAAAATATAGGCATTTGTTTCACTTTCAATCATTTCCTGCTTCACAACACATGTATTCCTCCAGGTTTTTGACTTGACTTTTCATGAGACTTCTTTCCAAACACATTATTTTCGATTTCCATAATCACGTTTGAAGCAAAACTCATACGCTCTTATGATAAATCATAACCCTAATATTACCATTAGATATATAACTGGTTGGAATTGATTGCATATCAATATAAGATTTTGTGTATATTTTAAGATATCAATTCAATCCATTATTTAAAGTTTGAACCAGTTATATTATTTATTCACAGTATGGTCAATTCAGACATTATCTCTATATACATAGACACAGGGTACACCTATTTGTACCCCCAAACTACTTTACATGTTTTCAAAATATTGATCCCAGAAATGGTGAAATACTCATGTCACCTGATCTACATATACATTTTATCACAGTAATATTCTGGACACAAAAAGCAAAGTTCACTCTTATGATTGTGCAAATGCCTAAAAGGAAATTGAGCATGGATTGCTAAAAACATCCATGTACAGGTAGCCTAATGTGCTCAAATGTCAATCCTTTTGGTGACTACAAAATTCTTTCTTAATAAGATTATATATTCAAGCTTAAGCCTGTTGAAAATGTCTAATCCTATCACTCACTTCATACATTGCCTGATTTCCTATAGTCTCTATTGATACCTGCTTTCCTACATATTTTCCCCAGTTCATAATTGTGACTGACTCTTCACGTGAGCTGATATTTACATTCACTCTCTACCCGAAAACCTATTGCTAAAGAACTTTTGGTCCAAATCATATACTCACTCTTCTTTCTATACCTACCGAATATATTCTTTATCCTACCGACTATCTCTTTTTGAATGGATGTTCTCTTTGACATTCAATCATCCAAGGTACAATGTCCTATGCCATTCAATATAGATTTATCTGAGACATCTGTGCAGAATGTATTTCAAAACTAAGTATCCCAATCAAGGGCCCAATGCCCTTCTGGGCTTCAAATATTACCTAGATTTCTGTTTTCATACTTATATTTTACCTGTATATTGTTGTAAATATCATAGGTTCTCAATACCATTTTTCATTATGCAAAATGTTTCCTACTCCAAATTGAACATGTTATTAACCCTAACCATACACTGTTCCCTCAATCTAACTTTACAGAAAAGCTGTGACAGAGTTGGTCTTACAATACAGGAATGTAGGGAATCTTCCACCTGCTGAGAACCTCAAAGGTCCATGCAGAATGATCCCTGGAGAAGATGTAGGCAGCCATGAAGACCTGAGAGAGCAAAAGTCATCTTCCATGGCAAACATCCTGTAGAGGATGAAGGAATGTGTCTGAACCAGCCTCTATCTTCTTAATGTAGAGAAGATGGACCAAACCAGGCCAGTTTGGAGATCTTTGTTCGGGTGCCTATGGTTTTTATACCATTCTAACTTGTGAAAGTGTCACAGGAATCAGGGGCAGCCTCCCTCTCATGGGACCCTTGGAAGCAACTGTTAGGACAATGTGGTTGCCAAGGAAGTGACCTCATTCAGTTCCTGAAGAAAGTGAACTACCTCACTTCCTGGGTGATGGTACTCTCTGAACTTGGGATCCAGGAAGCTTGGCACCCAGTGCCAGTCCCAGTTCCAGTCCCAGTGGTCACACTTGTTTGGTTCTACCAAGGACAGTGTCAGTCTCTCTTGGTACCTACTGTGGTGAGGATTGCCAAATGCCAGAAGAGCTCTGAAGAGGGGCCTTTCCTTCGAAAGCAGGTAGTGGTTCATAGCTGGCTCCTGACAACTTCAAAGGGTGGCCAAGGAGACAAGATCTGAAACAAGTCAGGCTATTTTGGGGGAACATAATAAGTCTCACCAGTCAGAGGACACTCCGGGTACTCACAGACCTGCTTTGGGGAAGGAGGTGCCTTTGTGGGTGTGGGTGTTAGTTTGTGGTTTTGTCTCATGTTCTGAGAATAGGTAGGAAAAGCAGTTTGTTTGGTTTAAAATGGACTGTTTCTTGTAAGTCGTTTGACATGGTGAGTGTTTCTATGTCTAGTATCCCACTGTGTCCATGGTTGTAGACATTATAAAATAAAATGTATCAATGGATGTATCCTGTCTAGAAGAAAGCTTCCCAGCATTCATCCTGCCCAATTGATGAATGGAATGCAGCTTGCCTTATGAATGGGCAACACCTAATATCTTCCTAAGCTCCTGTTTTCTTCCCGAATTCTGGCCAATCTCCACAATAGGCTCATGGTTTTGTGTCCAAGATATGTACCACCTCCAATCTCTGTGACATGCCCATGTACTGGATAGCTGAAGGGAATGGGAGCATCTCAGAAAACTCAGATATCAGTGTGACCAGGAAAGTCTCAGTGGAGAAACCCTGCTTTGGGCCTTTTGCTTACCTATTGTTCTGTTGCCCTAAATGTCAGGAAAGTCTTTGACTTAGGCCACCCCTTTGTGAAGCCTGAAGAAAACAGTTTTCAAATGGAAATGAATGGGCATCACCTGCGGCTCTTTGCTTAATTGCTTGGAAAGGGATGTGTCTGAATCAGCCCATTGGCCCTGTGTGAGTCTGTTGCTTAGATTCTCAGCACCTGATGGATCTACAGAAAGATCCCATGTGTGAATCCAAAACCAAAATGCCAAAAGAAGAGTCAATGTGGATAAAGTATCTTGCCTTCTGCTGTAAGGTCCTGACCTCTATCAAGTGAGAATAGATATCCTTTGAGTCAATTGAGTTCGTCAAAGCCCTGAAGCGGCTAGGGCATTGGTGCTTGGATTTTCTCATGACTCCAATTCACAGAAAGAATCTATACCCGACAGTCAGTAAGCCTCAAAATGGAGAAGCAGAGCAGTATTATGGGCAGGCCTTTTTGATCACTCTTGGTTCTCAGGAAGGGTGTCCAGGCCACCCTGACTTTAGGCAAATGAGGCATAAGGGAGCTTATTTTGGACCCTGTCTTGGACTGCGCCCCTCATGAAAACCTCCAGCCAGAGGCAATGATGAGTGTCTGTATGGGAGAAGATTAGGGCCATGTGGGAGTGTTTTGTTTTTAATTCTGGTCATTTGTGTGGCGGTGGAAGAGATGACTGGGTCCACCTGGGCTCGAACTCTGGTGTGAATCACCTTAGAGACTGAGTTCTGGAACTGACCTCAGAGAAGTTTTGCCATGAATTGTGTTGGGATTTTACGAGGCCATGCATGAGAGTCGTTCTTGGAAACTGAGAACTAGGCTCATGGTGGATTTCCACAGAGCACTGGAATCTCAGACAGGATATCACAGGGTTTTATTCTGAAAGACATGGCAGCCATAGTTGAGAGTCAAAACACACATGGACCACACATTGTAGACCTCAATGGGCCTGGCTTCATGTGACATTTTGGCTACTCTTTGGGAAGCCTTGCCTGTGAGAGTTCTCCAGAGCTTTCATTGAAGTGAGCTTCCTCACCTTTTAATGGTTCCTGAATGAATTGAATCCCACAGTGCCTCCAACTTCATCCTTGAAAATTGGCTAGATAAATACAATGAAATTTTTGAAATTCCCATGACCAGGTGGCACTGGAGAATCATTGGATGTCCTGTTGCTTATCATGAGTGTACCAGACAGTGCCTTGATTGACTGGGTTTCATGAAAATGGTGTAGAACAGAGATGCCAGTAAGTTTAAGCCTGCTGAATAGAGGGGCTAGAGCCGTGGTGGGCAGGTGTGTGATAACATATCTGTGGTGGAGTCATGTGGATCTGTCATTTGCTTCCAAATGGCTTGTGACTGACATGGTGCAGCCAGCAGACCCTTAAATGTATAGACCTCTTGTTATATGGAGAGGCGTCAGGGCAATGTTCAGAATCAGGTTGCTATGGAAAAGGGGGCAAGCAATGTGGGATAGAATTCTGGTTGGTGCATGATCCTGCAGACCCTGACCCACCACACATGACAGAACTCCCTTCAGCACTGTGTCCCTGCTGAACTCCTTGTATTTCATGAAGCAAATACCAAACTCCCAGTGCAGCAAGAAACACCATGAAAATTGGAAGATGAACAAATGGCTTCACAGTCCACACAGGGAGACACTTACCTTCCAGAGGCAACAGTTTACCTACAAAGAGAGATTTCAGCACCGTTGCTTCATGTCCATTGGAAAATCAGAAACCATGTCCTCCAGGTCACATAGATGCAGACCCAGCTTTGATGGTCTCACTACAAAGGAAGCTAAAGCTCCTGACAATAACATATATTTCAAGTGCCCAAACTCAGAGGCAGTTTCTCAAGAAGTCCTTAGGTCGGCAGAGCTCCATGTTTGTGGAGTGTTTACTTTTTAGACCAGGACGCAAGAAAAGACCACTGACTAAAATTAAAATCAAATTAAAGCAAGCTTTTTATTTCCACTGGTCAGGCTGCGTCTCCCTCCCAAAATGGCGGGAACAATACAACAACCCCACCTTTCCTACAGCCCAGCTTTATAGCCCAGAAAGTTACACAAAACGAGGGTTACAGATAACAGATCTCTGACAAGTATCACACTAATGGTAGTTTACATTTTCTTTTGCTGGCCCCAACATCAGAATTTATGAGCACCAATAGAGCCTCAGACAGGGTCGTTTTCTGGGCAGGGAAGGCCAATATTTATGAGGTGTCACTAAAGTTTCAGAAAGGGCTGATATCTGGTCAGAGAGCCAGGAATGGGTGAGTTCAAGGCACTGGCAGGCATTCCAAGCAGGTTCAGAATTTGCTGTAATTTATAGTTAAGCCAAAACTATCTTTTCATGGCTTTCTGGAAAGATGGCTACCAATTTTAATAAAAGATCATGTTGGGTCTATCATTCCACCCTTTCTAATGTGTCCCTTTCAAATCTTTGATGGAATAGGGGAAGAGCACTGAGGAAATTTTAATCACTCAAGTAACAGTCTCCAAATTTTTAGAACTCACCCAAAACTGAATTCCTGATTTTACCTGCCTTAATTATTTACTTATATTGATAGTCTATTTATTTTTGGCTTCATTGTTGTAAGAAGAGAGGCGTCACACATTTTGGCTTCTTCTGAGCTGAGAGAGGGTCATGTGAGGGGCCACGGTGTGAGGGACATGAGTTGCCTTTTAGAATTCAGTTAAAGGACATGAGTTGCCCTTTAGAAGTCAGTTCGTTTTGAAGTCTGGTTGGGGAAGAACAGGTTGTAAAGCCATCTGAGGATGGATCCTTCCATGAGAGAAACAAAAATCATGAGTACTGAATAAATGTTGCAGCAGCTGGAACATGTCACTTTTAGAAGTTCCCTCACCAGTCTTTAATATCCCCAGTTATTAGGACTTTAAACTTAATATTTAACTTTTAGTGTTACAGTTGTCCTTTCCCATAAGTTACAATTTAATAATTTAATGTCATCTGATCTTGCAAAATCCTTTTACTAGTATTACCTCTGTGTCTAATAGAGAAACTTTTAATTCTATTACTCAGGGCTGGATAATCGTACTAGCAAACACCAAGCCTACCTCTGTATGTTAGGAATATCTGTAGGCCTTAAACTAAAACTTCTGCCCCTGGAAGCTCCTCTTGATAGTCCCTTTTTATGGTTATCAGGCATTCTTGTCTGAGAATCCTTCTTTGTAACCTCCAGTCTTACTTATTTTCGGAGGCTAACATAAAGTGTATACCTTAAAATATTATTATTATTATTATTATTATTATTATTATTATTATTATTTAAAATGCCCAGGAATGGCTGTATTATGCTTTCAACTGTCTTTGCTAAGTGTTTAAGATAAAGCAGTCAAACTGACTTTTGTTTCTATCTATTGTTAACAGTCAGCTGAGATTTAATGGGAGTCATTCCTGGGGAAACTTGAGAGCAGCTTCTCAGTTCTGCTAGTGCCATTTGTGCTAGGTGGGTCCAGGTCTTGCTTAACCATGTGGCTTCCCTCAGAAGCATCAGGGATGTCTCCCTTCTCTGATGACTCTCCTCTTCGTAACAAATGCAATGATTGGCTTCCTGTTCTCCAGTGGTCTCATTTATCTCCCTGATCAGGAGGTTATTTGGGTCAGAGTTACAAAGCTCTTTAGAGAAGTCCCCTGTTCCATGGATTTAGACTGACTCAGAGGGCAAAAGCCAAATATTAGTTTTCTTGACCCTTTCATTTAACTTTAATTTTAAATCCTAATCTTAAGCACCCAGCAAATAAATTTTGACAGCCTTATATTAAGAGTACTGGGCTTTAAAGTCTATAACTTTATAATTATTTATCTTTTTATTAATTGTGATCTGTATTATTTTGTCTGTATTGTAGGTGATGATTTATTATCTAGAATAAACCCATGTTGTGTTCTTAAAGCAACACATCTGTAAAACAATAACAGGGAATCTTTAGATCACTTATAGGAAAATTTCAAAATAAAATTAACACAAGTAAAAATACTTAGTTCGTTTAATACCTACCCTGAATTTTTGGCTGAGTTATACATTATATCCCCTGTTTGAGATCCTAGTAATCTTGACTGAAAAAAAAAACAACTTTTGAACATAACTTTAAATGACATAAAATCTGACCTATTGGTTTCGTAGTTATTCTAACATGTAGTAAGATGGGCCAGCAGAGCTCCATGTTTGTTGCCTTTTTTCCATGTCCCTTACTTTTGGAAACTCCTCTACCAGCTTCAAGGTTGTGAACTCCTGAGCATTTTCCATTCCAGATATATATTCACAGATTTTCTAATTCTTTTCCTCTAATTGTGTGTTACTTGGGGCGACGGTAATGTCAAGGCATTGTTCTGGACGAGAGTGGGAAGATTTTTGTGTAGCACATATTTGCATACACATTGGATTTATTTTCAAAATTTCCATTTGAAGTGCTGATTCCCTGAATGTCAGTGGTAGAAGGAAGTTCTCCTTCATTGAATAGCCTGACACAAAAAACAGCCCCCTGTGAGACTTCGTGCCTGGGAGACATCCTGTAGCCATCTGTCTTCCTGAGACCTCCTGCGGCCATCTGTCTCCTGAAACATCCAGGGTTATCTCACCTTGTGAAGACATCCAGGAACTGCCGATAAGAGTGTGTTCCTATCCCCAGCATATAAATACCCCTGTGTGAACAATAAAAGTTTGCAGCTTGATCAGAATTTCTGTCTTGCTGTCATCTCTCGTGTCTCTTGTCCCTTCATTCCTCTAAATATAGGTTCGCTGCCCACGTTGATGTGTCCTGCAGGATGGGATATCTGGCGCCCACTGACTGGGGCTCGAGCCTTTGAAAGAGGGGTACCCCATCCTCCTGAAAGACTTGGCCAAGCGGAGCTTGCGATCGCCTTGGCAGACACCACCGAGAGACAGATCTAGGAGGAGAGTGGGGATGATGCACTGTGGGTGACCCACCATGGGACAAGGAGTTTTGTCACATGATTTGTTTTTGTCAGGACTCAAGGAGTCCCTCAAGATTGGGGCGTGCATGTTAAGAAGAAGAACTTAAAATTATTCTTTTCATACATAGGAGAATTGTGTCCTAGGTTTCCCCTTGAAGGGACCATTGATGATAAAAAATGGCTTAGAGTAGGAGACTGTTTAAAAGATTATAATGAATCCTTTGGCCCAGGAAAAGTGCCTGTTTCCACCTTTTCTTACTGGAACTTAATTAATGAAATTCTTAAAAATTCACCCTTTGAAAATGGTACCTTAAAATTTGTCAGGATTTGGGAAGATGCTATGCAAAAGACCTCTCGTCCCCCCTCGGCATGCCAATCAGTTAGTATAGACATAGACCCATCTCAGTCTCTCCAGGACCCTGAGAACCTTCCTGCTCCCCCTCAAAATCCCACTGTAATAAATAATGCTCCAATGGTTACCAACCGCCTTTATTCAGTTTCAAATCCCTGAGACACATTGACCCCTGGGGAGGAGGCTACCCTGGAGAAGGAAGCAACTTGCTACCATTGAGAAGACCCGCCACCTTTCAGGACCCTGCCACAGCCTATAGGACTTACATATCCACCTCTCTCCTATATCCCTCCTACATTTTGTGCTCTGGCCCTTCAGGGGCCAACTGCCCCCCCCTCAGATATTTTTTCCCCACTTTCCTTGCCTGACCTGGCTCCCTTGCAAGATTCTCTCCAACATAGAAGGGAACAGATTCAACTTCTAAATGAGATAAGATCCCTTGACTCTGAGCTCTGCTCAGTAGCCTTAGGCAAGGAGTCAATGGGAGCTGGCCCAAGGTGGTCTAATACAAAGGTTAAGCCGCTCCATCGGCCTGTTCTCGCCTTCCCAGTCACAACCAGTCAGATAGATAAGCCTGCCCAAGCTGAGAACAAAGACTTATAAGAGGATCAAGAGGAGAAAGCGGGGGGGGTGGGGGAATTGACCAAGGTGGACGAAGGGGGGAAGGGCAAGAGGAAGATCAGGACTCAGAGGATGAGGAGTTCAGCCTTAGGCAGTAAGGAACCCAGAGTGTCTACAAAAAATTAAGGCTGTGTTTTCTTGAAAAACTTAAACATGTTTGTGCTCACTATGGCCCCACTGCACCCAACACGTTGGCTTTATTAGAAAGCCACAGCACACAATGGCTTACTTTCAATGATGGGAAATTTTTAGCCCGAGCTATTCTCAGTGCCACAGACTACCTATTATGGAATGCAGATTTCAAAGAGCACTGTCGGGAAACTGCTCAAAAAATATTTATCTAAGCCCTCCTCTAAATCCTGGACTTATGTTAAGCTAGTGGGCAATGTGCCTTTTGACACTAACCCTAAACAGGCGCGTTTCCCTGCTGGACTTTTGGCGCAGATTCAGGTGGCTGGCTTACATGCTTGGAGAAGCCTCCCTCAAAAGGGCTCAGCTACCACTTCCCTGGCAAAAATTTGACAAGGGCCTGAGGAGCCTTATAGCGACTTTGTTTCCCGGCTTAACCTAGCCACAGAATGCTTGCTTGGACCAAGCGAAAGCTAAAGCACCTTTGTAAAACATCTTGCCTTGGAAAACGCCAACCCAGCATGTAAGGATGGTCTTCAACCACATAAGGATAAAGGGGAACTTTCTGACTTTATTAGACTCTGTGCCAGGGTGGGTGAAGCCCGTGCCATTGGTCTCGCCCTAGGTGCCACCTTTACCAACACCTTTCACAATCCTGGCTCACGTACTTGCTTTACTTGTAAACAACCTGGCCATTTTGCACGCGAGTGTACAACAGGCAAACAAAGCCTAGGAATAAAATCTCCTCAAACTGGGACTAAATCGCCCCCAGCTACCCTTTGCCTTAGATGTGGTAAAGGTCATCACTGGGCCAGTAAGTGTAGATTTAAGAAAAATGCCCTCAGACAGCCTATTTCTTCCCACTTCTAGGGAAACTCCCTGCAGGGCCAGCCCCTGGCCCTGACCTCCCCCAGGACAAACCCAGGGAGAAAAAAGGTTTGTTCCCT
The DNA here is from genome assembly GCF_048772815.1 of Callospermophilus lateralis. Classification (NCBI taxonomy): domain Eukaryota; kingdom Metazoa; phylum Chordata; class Mammalia; order Rodentia; family Sciuridae; genus Callospermophilus; species Callospermophilus lateralis. The sequence continues at coordinate 1,223,657 of NW_027514169.1, read as the reverse complement.
CCAAAACTCCCAACCTATCTCAAAATCCTTCTCCACAATTGCCTCCCTCCAAGGAGCAACCCCTGACAGCACAGGATTGGACCTCTGTGCCACCACCGATACAATATAAGACTCAATGCAAGGGCCCCAGATAATACCCACTGGAATAATGGGTCCCCCTCCATCTCATCCGTGTGCCCTTATTCTTGGAAGAGCCTCTACTACCTTACAAGGTGTTCAGGTCTTCCCTAGCATTATTGATAATGATTTCACTGGAGAAATAAATATACTGGCCACAGCTATTAATGGAGTTGCAGTCATCCCAGCAGGAACAAGACTTGCACAATTGATACTTTTTCCCTAAGATTAAGGAGGCACTTCCACCACCCAAAACCTACCGTGGGGGACTGACTCCTTGGGCTCCTCTGATGTGTATTGGGTTCAGCCCATTTCTCATTATAGACCCACCCTTACCTTACTAATTGAAGGAAAGAAATTCCAAGTAATTCTAGATATTGGAGCTGATGCCACAATTATTTCTCAAAAATACGGGCCATAAGGTTGGCCCCTCACCCCATCCTTGACTGACCTTAAAAAGATAGGACAGTCAAAAAATCCTCTGGTCAGCTCTAGGGCTCTTAGCTGGACTGATAAAGAGGGTAATAAGGGAACTGTCACTCCTTTCGTTGTTCCTGACCTCCCTGTTAACATATGGGGTCGAGACAAATGGAAGTTATTCTTGCCAGTCCCAATTCCATGGTGACTCATCAAATGCTTCATATGAATTTTGTCCCTGGTACAGGGCTAGAGAGACTGAGACAAGGACTGGTTGAGCCTATACAACCCATACATAAAACAAATACATATGGACTTGGGTATTCGGATTTTTAGTGTCGGTCTCTGACCCTCCTGTACCCCATGCAGATAAAATTATTTGGGAGACTCAGATTCCTTTGTGAGTGGATCAGTGGCCCCTTACCCAAGAAAAATTGAGGCTGCCTCCATGTTAGTGCAGGAACAGCTGGCAGCCGGCCATATAGAGCCCTCAAACTCACCATGGAATACTCTTATTTTGTTATCAAGAAAAAATCAGGCAAGTGTTTCCTTTTACAGGATTTGTGTGCCATTAATAAACTTATGAGCCCGATGGGAGCACTACACCATTGGCTATTCCCAAAAAGTATTATAAAATGTTTATTGATTTAAAAGACTGCTTTTTTACCATTCCTTTACATCCTGAGGATAGACCCTATTTTGCCTTTAGTCTCACTCACATTAATTTTCATGGCCCTATGCAGAGATTTCAATGGAAGTTTCTTCCCCAAGGTATGGCCAACAGCCCTAGTCTTTGCCAAAAATATGTTGCTCAAGCAGTGGACACTGTGAGAGAGCGATGGCCACAAATTTAAATTTTATATTATATGAATGATATATTAATTGCTGCACATAATACCCATGACTTTAATAATTGTTACTTGGACCTTTACAAAACCCTCACTACCTTGGGACTACAGATAGCTCTGATAAGGTTCAAACACAGGACCCTTATACCTATTTGGGCCTTAAACTTCAAGATAATAAGATCCAAATTCCTAAAATACAACTATGTGTGTACCATCTTCACACCCTTAATGATTTTCAGAAATTACTGGGGGATATTCAATGGCTAAGAACATATTTAAAATTGCCCACTTGTGTACTTTTCCCCGTTAATGATATTTTGAGAGGGGATTCCCACCTCTCCTCCCTTTGAAAGCTTACTCCCAAGGCATGACAGGCATTAAACCAAGTCACTGAAGCCATTGCCCAACAGTTTGTTACACAAATTTCTTATAACCTTCCTCTGGTTCTGGTTATTTTACACACTCCTCATACACCCACAGGAATATTTTGGCAGCGAGATCCACAGTTTAAAAACAAAGGCTGCCCCTTGCTTTGGGTCCATTTACCCACCACATCCTCCAAAATTATTACTGTTTATCCTGCTTAGGTAGCTTCTATCATTATTAAATGTCGCTTGATTCTCGACAACATTTTGGCAAAGACCTTGATAATATTTTAATTCCATATACTAAGAACCAAACCCAATTTTTACTACAGAAAGGGGATGAATGTGGTATTGCCCTATCAGGCTTTTTGGGAACAATTGATAACCACCTCCCCAATGACCCCCTTTTACATTTTTCCCAATTACATCCATTTATTTTTCTCAAAATTACTCAAAAGTCTCCCATTCCTCAAGCACTTACTGTCTTTAGAGATGGTTCCAGTAATGGCCGTGTGGTCTTTGTTGTCAATAATCAGCCTAACACCTTTGATACTGTCTATAGGTCAGCACAGCTTGTGAAATTTTTTTTGCCATAACACAAGTTTTTATAACATTTTTTGATAAGCCTGTTAATATTTACACAGACAGTGCTTACATTGCTCATTCTGTGCCCCTGATGGAGATTTCAACCGCCATTAAGGCTTCTTCCAATGTGGCCATTCTGTTTCACCAGCTTCAGCAGCTAATTCAGGCCAGACAAAACCCATTTTTCTTAGGACACATGAGGGCACACTCAGATCTTCCCGGCCCTCTAACAAAAATTAATGCCCAAGCTGATGCAGCAACTCATTCCATCTTTCCAATTTTTGTTGGCTCCATTCAAAATGCCACGGAGTTACACAATCTTCACCATCTAAATTCCCAGAGCCTTTGATTACTTTGTAAAATTACCAGGCATCAGGCACGAGAAATAGTAAAATCATGCCCTGCTTGTGCTGTCTCCCTCCCCATTCAACAATTGGGAGTTAACCCCGAGGATTACTGCCCAATCAGGTTTGCAAATGGATGTTACTCATTTTCCTGAATTTGGAAAAAAACAAATATATACACGTTTCTATACATACCTTCAGCGGCTTTTTTTTCGCATCACCACATTCCGGAGAGGCTACCAAAGATGTCCTTTCTAATCTTGTTTCACCCTTTTCTGTAATGAGTAAACCAATACATATTAAAACAGATAATGGTCCTGCACATACCAGTGCCAAGTTTAAACAGTTCTGTGATACCTTGCAAATATGTCATACTACTGGGATTCCATACAACCGTCAGGGCCAAGGCATTGTGGAACGTGCCCACCTTACCTAAATGACTTGGCTAATCCACCTGAAGGCTTCCGCCCTTGTATTTACAACTCCCAGGGATTGCCTTAACCTTGCATTATTTGCCCTTAATTTTCTTACCCTAGACAGTGAAGGCCAGTAATATTCTGGACACAAAAAGCAAAGGTCACACTTATGATTGTACCACTGTAAAGGTCGAGCAAGCGTCGGAGGAAGAGACAAGCAAGAGACTGTCTCATGCAACAGCAAAGGGTTTATTGGTGGTCCAGCATGCTGGGGCTCAGAGTTCACTTGAATATAGAAGAGAGTCCTGGGAACAGCTTAAGCAGGGCTTATATACTTTCCTTGGAGAGGGCAGGGGGGAAAGTTTATTGATGGGTCAGTGTGAGTGGGCAGTTTGCGTGCAAATGGGTGAGGGAGTACATTCTGCAGTTTGGCAGTTGGGGACATCACATATTGGGAACAAGATTATCAAAGAGTTCTCAAGATTTCAACAGTGTTTTGTTAAGCATACAGAAAAACAGGAAGTGACAAGTACCTATTTTATTAACCTTTCATTCCACACTTCTTCGTCTGGTTACTTTTAATCATAAAATTGATCATTGGGGGGTGTCACATTTTATGACTGCTAGTGGGGTATATTGTTGTCTGATTACTGTAAGTTTAACTTGTCTAATTTGTGCTTGGAGAAAGGAAACTACACGGTTGAGCCAACAGGGATCTACAATTAGCAATAATATCAGGGTTATTAATGGATCAGCCAGGGATGATAAAAGCATAGTAAACCAGGTGGACTGTGTGAACCAAGACTCAAACCACCCTTTTTGGGCCTCTGTCTCTCGATGAGGCTCTTCAAGGAGTTTTCTTAATTTACTCATAGATTCTTTTACAACTCCAGTATTGTTGGAATAAAAACAACATTCTTCCCTCAATGCAGCACAAAGGCCCCCTTCTTTCATGAAGAGGAGGTCCAACCCTCACCTGTTCTGTAAAACAACTTCAGAGAGAGATGATAAAGACTCCTGTAAAGCCGTGATGGAGGTTTTTAATATCTTAAGTTTTGGTCTATTGCTGCTTCTAATTGGGTCATTTGTATATCCCATGGACTAGGGCAGTGGTTCCTGTGTGCACCCCTGCAGCAACCATTATTCCTAATAGGATGGCTAAAATGAGGGCTATAGGTTCCTGACAGAACCGGGTTGTATGCCCCCCTGTTTGATCTTTAAATGAAACTGCATTATGATAGAGCACTCTGGGAAACATCTGCGCCATTACATAGTTAATGATATCTCTTGGCCATTTTATGAAAACATAAACAATGTTTAAGTATATAGAGTAATACTGTTGTAGGGACGGACAAGGCAAGGCATCTAAGATACCACTGAAGACAGCGAAACAGTCCTATTTGGTTGCAACCGGATTCAGAGGGCATTGCTTCTGTTGTAATCAATTAATCCCCTGAACCCCAAGTTTAGATAGTTTCAGAATTTTGTACCCAACATGTAAGGGAAGGGGCTCAGAAGATCACAGTTTGCAGCAGTTCACAAAAATCAGCTTTTGTTTCTGTTTTTTCCTCTGTTCTGGGCAAGTTAACTTTTCAAGGACACCTGAGAGGGGGAGAGATTTTTCTTCCTTTTTTTCCCTCCTGCCAGCTGTTGCTATGGAGCCCAGTTGGTAAATTCTTTATCTTAGAAATGAAGCCATCTCAGTGAAGCCCCAGCTCAAGGCCAGAGGCCTTGTTCACATATTTTGTTAAAAACTAGTAAGGGGGTGTCTAGCTTAGGAGTTTTGATTTTTCCAGCCAGTGGCCAAGTAAAACAGAGCAACACGAAAAGAGGAAATTTATCAACATTGAACTCTTTTATAGGGACTCTTTTGCTGAAAGTCCTAAATTCCGCCATGGTGAAGACTTCTGGAGAAGGTCAGTTAAGACTTTTCTGTGGACCTGGTACAAATGTGGAAGACGGGGAAGGCAGGGCTGAGAGCAGCTCCTTGGATCTGAGAATGAGGAAGGAGATATGTAAAAGAGTAATGGTAAAGGGGTTTGGGATTTTCCAGGCAACAAAAACGTGAGCAGTAGAACAGGTAGTGCAGAGGGGAAGATGGAAGTGAGTATCCCAAAAAGTCTGTGAGGGACTTTAAATTCTTAGTAGTCTGTTTTCAGTGATGACAAAGCAACGTTAAAGGCCATTTTCATTACATCTTGGATAGGGGTCTGAGGGTTTTTCTCAGCTGGTTTGGGCTTTTGGTTAGCTGGTAAGAGTACCTGCTGGGACCCGTTGCGGGCACTGACAGGAGAAGAGAGGAATGTCTGGGTGGAGGGGTACCTCAGTACCTGCTACCTCAGCAAGGGAGCAATGGTCTGAGAACTGGTGGAAGTTTGGAGTTTTGATCTAGTAATTGGAGGGGAAAAATCATGTTGCTGAGGTGGGAGTGACAGCAGACTGTCTGGAGCAGAAGGCTGAGGGTGAGGATCTAGTAGAGAAGCATAGTTCAGGATGTGAGCAAAGGAGGGAAAAGGCCTCAAAGTAGGGGAATTTCCTTCAACCCTTTTGAGCACTTGCTGAAGTTAAAAAGGTCATGCAGAATTTGATTATCTAGAGACCCCTCTGTGTGCCATGGTTTTGGTTGTCTAATTGGTAATATGGCCAATGCTGTGTACTGAATTTGATGAGGAGTTTGGGTTCCAGCAGGCACCCCCTGTATGCTCACATGACTGTATCCCCATGACTTACAGAAGAAGTCGGATTTTCCCCAAACAGCCGTGGCTGTTTGTGCCTTTGATAGTCCGCTGGGCAAACATAGTAATCGAGGCTAGCCAACCTGCATCTGGCTCACGTGTCCCTAAATCCATAAGATTTGTTTCCATTATCAATGGTATGAAAGGGATTTAATGGAATTTTAGTGGGATCCTCTTCATCAGGCCTATCCCAATATGAAAGACCTATAGCCAGCTGACAAATGTCTGGGTGGAGGTCCCTAAGGGGGCTGTATGCGAGATAGACCATACTTCTTGTCTAGTAGGATTTGTGATCAGCCATCCCTGCTGGACGGGCTGATGATGGTTAGGACTACCGGTGGCAAAGGGGAGAGTCTATAGCCTTTTCCACAAGGCAAACACACAATTTGAAAGGGTTACCAGTATTTTCCATGGAACAGGCTTGAGATGAGAGGCATGGATTCAGGAAGTGATTCCGTCTACCTTTACCACTGTAGGTGTTATATGTAGCACCTGGTATGGTCCTTTCCAGCTGGGTTCCAGGGATGACACATGATGTCATCTTTAGTAGATGAAGTCTCTTACTTGATATCGATGTGGAGTCCCATCATCCCCAGGTTGGTAGGCAGTGGCCAGCTGTTTCAACAAGTATCGCTGAGTTCTTTCAACAGCTTTAAGTTTGTCAAGCAACGGGGTGTGGAAGGGATCGTTATGTCTTAGAGTTGGGGTTAGGTCCCTTACCTGAGGAGGGGCACCATAGAGAATTTCATAGGCGGTGAGGGTAGACAAAGAAACAGAGGGAGTATTTCTTGCATGATCATTGCATAAGGCAGGAGCATAGTCCAATCTTTTATGCCCGTCTCTGAGCTTAATTTCGTTAAGGTCTCTTTAATTGTTCTATTTATTTTTTTACCTGTCCTGAGCTCTGGGATCTATAAGCACAATGTAACTTCCAATAAATCCCCAGCATCCTGGCTAACCCCTGACTTATCTGGGCCATGAACTCAGGTCCATTATCAGGCCCTATTACCTTAGGCAGGCAGAATCTTGGAAAAATATCTTTCAGGATATTTTTGACCACCATTTGCGCCGTTTATTTTTCTTTTCTTTTCTTTTTTTTTTTTTTTTTTTTTTTTTTTTTTTGTGGGAGAGGCTTCAATCCACCCTGAAAAGGTATCTACAAAGACTAGGAAATATTTAAGTCCATACCTTGCTGGCTTTATTTCAGTAAAGTCCACTTCCCAATTCCCAGAATTGTCCTGGTCTGGTTCCTCGTAGGTGCTTTCCTGCAAGAAACTTGGAACGGTAAGCATTAACCAATTGACAGACCCGACAGGCTTTTTTTACCCATTCAGTTATTTCCTTTCTCTGTGAGTCGATCAGTGGAAAACTCTGTTCTTGATCCTTCAGGAATGCCTGCAATTTCTTTGAACCAAGGTGAGTGAGTTGATATACATTTTTAACTTAGTGTAGGTCTTTCTGAAATTGCAGGCTGGGCTCAGTGATGGTAAGGCGTTCACTGTCCGTGTCCTTAGGTGTTATCAAAAGCTTCATTGCGCTCAGGGGTCCATTGGAAATGGCCATCTCCCTTTAGCCCCGGGTATAAAGGAGAAGCTAATGACGCAAACCCAGTTTTCCCAAATCTGCAAAAGCCAGCAGTCCTAAAAAACTCTCTGAGATGTCTGCTGTTAGATGCAGGTGGTATCTGCACAACGGTTTGTTTTCTGGGCTCAGTGAGCCATTCTTTACAGGCCCTAAAGGAATAGCACAGGAAGATTACTTCATGATGGCAAATTTGGGCCTTTTTGGCAGAAGCTCTATACCTGAGTTGAGCAAGCTCGAATAATAGTGCTTGGGTCCCAGACTCACAGTTTTCCTGGTGTTGGCTGCCAGTAGCAGGCCATCCACATGTTGAAGCAGGGTGACTTCAGGGTGCGCTGTTCTGAAGTTGTTGAAATCTCTGTGGAGGGCTCCATCAAAGAGAGTGGGGGAGTTTTTGAACCCCTGTGCGAGTCTAGTCCAAGTTAGTTGACCAGACGTTCCAGGTTCTGGGTCTACCCACTCGAAAACAAACAGCAACTGACTATCTTTATGCAGAGGCAAGCAAAATAAATCATCTTTTAAGTACAGAACAGTATAGCATTTCCACTTAGGGTTCAGAGTGCTAGGCAGATTTTACAGATTAGGTACCAAGGGGTGAATGTCCTGCACTCTGTTGTTGATATCTCTTAGGTCTTTAATGGGGTGATTGTTCCCTGTTCCTGGCTTTTTTTACTGGTAGCAGGGTAGTGTTGCAGGCTGATTGACAGGGCCTTAGGACCCCTAAGACCAGATATTTCTGAATATGGGGCCTTATCCCATCTTTACCTTTTTTGCTCAGAGGGTATTTTTTGACATTGATTGGAGAGGCTGAGGTTTTTAACTCCACTGTTATTGGAGGATTTTTCAAGGCTAGGCCTAACCCAGCAGTTTTTGTCCAAGCATCTGGGTAACCTGTTATCCAATTCTGGCGTAGCTTGCCTGTTTGATCAGTCTTGGGGGGTGTGAAGAGTTGATGTTCATCTTCTACTGACAGTTAAAGCCGTGACTATAGGAGTTTTTACTGAAGGATTTATAAATTTCACTTGCGGGCCTTCAGGGTTAAAAGTTATTCTGGCCTGAAGCTTGGTGCACAGATCTTGGCCCATCAATGGGGCTGGGCATCCTGGGATTACTAGGAAGGAGTGATGGATTTTTCCTTTCTCCAGGTCCATGGTCCTCTTAGTTTTCTATGCCCGATATTTACTGCCATTAGCCCCTTGAACTAGAGAACTTCTATTTGATGGAGGGCCCAATGGGGCCTTAAGGGCTGAGTATACTGCCCCTGTATCCACTTCAAAGTTTAATGGGGTCCCCTACACTTCAAAAGTTACCCTGAGCTCGGGGAGGGGATCTGAGCCCCGACTTTCTTAGTCATCCTTCAGAGTCAGAATATCTGGCTGGTGTGGCTGTCTCTTTCTAGGGCACTCTTTGGCCCAGTGTCCTTTTTCTTTAGAGTAGGCACATTGATCTGAGGCCAGGGCTGGCTTTTGGCGTGGGCCCAGGTATTCCTTCCTGTCTCCCTGTTTCTTCATTTCTGGCCTATTTTTTGTTGTGACCAGGACCTTAGTCAATGCCTTTGTCTATCTTTTGCTTCTCGCATCCTCTCTTTGCTCCCTTTCTTTCTTCCTCCTTTGTTCCTTCTCTTCCTCAGTTTATCTCTTATAGTATACTTTTCTGGCTTCTCTGACTAAATCTCTCAAAGTCATATCTTGTAATTCATCTATGCATTGTAACTTTCTTTTAATATCCAGGGCAGCTTGCCCAATGAAGGCCATCATGACAGATGCCTTTTGATCCTCTGCCTGAGGATCGAAAGGAGTATATCTCCTATATGCCTCCATAATTCTTTCTAGAAAAATAGAGGGAGATTCATCAGGCCCTTGAATAATCTCTCAAACGTTGGCCAAATTAGTTGGTCACCTAAGCGGCCGCTTGGAGATCTGCTATTAGAGCCCAGCAATAAGTGGACAGATGCTCCCTACCTTCAAAAGTGTTGGTGTCCCAGTTGGGTTGTTTCAATGGGAAGACGGCTTTGATTATGTTTGAAAGTTTTGTCGGTAACCCATCTGGTCAGAGGATATTTTTATTTAGCTTTCAGAAGGTTTTTCTCTCGTTCCTCTGTCATGAAGAGAGTCCCTAGGAGTTGTTGGCAGTCATCCCAACTAGGCAGGTCTGAAAAGGCCGGTGAGTTCTTTCAGTTCTTTTAACTGGACCAGCTTTCTCCAGGGAAAGAGGGGCTTTGTGTGCCGTGGGGTAGTCATCTGGAGGGCGCTGGGCCGGCCTAGCTTCCTCCAATGGTGGAGAGGCTGAGTCAGCAGCAGGGGAATCACTTAGAGGTTGTTGGGGGTTGGGGGACGAGGGCAGGGGAGAAGGAGGGGGAGGAGAGTCCAGTTGAGTCTTGAGACTCAGAGAGAACAGAGGGTGGAGAAGGAGGAGCAGAGAGTTTGAGAGATTGAATCATGGAGGAAGGAGTAGGAGTGGGGGCCAGACAAGGAAAGGCTTCACAAATGGAGGAGGATATTTGTAAAGGTCCTGCAAAGTTAAGATATATGGCTTTCGATCTGGATGGCTATGTGGCCCCGGCTGGAAAACAATATCTCTGACTTTTCGAATTAGTTGGGAGTAGAAAGATCCTTCTTGCGACCATCCGACTCCTAAGGTGAGTCATTCTGAGGCACAGAGAGTCTGCCAGGTCCAGGGTTTTACTGAAAAAGAAAGATTCTGAGCCCTTAAGCAGACTTTGGTCCACTGAACAAGAGTCAGGGACAGAGTCATTGAAGTGCTCTGTCCCATAATGAAAGATATACAAACAGTGAAAGCAAAGACACATGACACAGACAAGACCAGACAATAAAGACAGGCAATGGACGTCCAATACTGAGACCAGAACTAAGTAGCCGGCAAAACCTGATGGGCTGGTAATACCGAATCCGAAACAAAATATCACTGAGTTGAGGAGACTATTTATCCTCAATTTCCCGAGTCATCTGGGGCATCCAACAGTAACGTGGCCTGTGGCTCTGTGACACGTCTGTCAGCCACCATCGGAGAGAGCTCACGCTCATCACCGATATCCATTCTGCAAAGCCCTAACCTGAAACCTGAAACACGAAAAAGGTACCTTACTTACCCTGATAGGAGCTCGTTGAGGGTCTTTCGTCCACTGCTGCTGGATCTCGCTGGTGTTTCCAGATGTAAAGTTCGGGCGAGCATTGGAGGAAGAGACCACCAAGAGACTGACTCATGCAAAAGTAAAGGGTTCATTGGGAGTCCAGCATGCTGGTGCTCAGAGCTCACTTGAATAGTGCAGAGAGCCCTGAGAACAGCTTAAGCAGAGCTTATATTCTTTCCATGGAGAGGACAGGGAGGAAATTTTATTGATGGGTCCGGGCGACTGGGCGGTTTGCGTGCAAATGGGTGAGAGAGTACATTCTGCAGTTTGGCAGTTGGGGACAACACATTCTGGGAACAGGATTAGCAAACAGTTCTCAAAAATTCAACAGTGTTTTGTTAAGCATACAGAAAAACAGGAAGTTACAAGTACCTATTTTATTAACCTTTCACCAAAGCCTAAAAGGAAAGTGAGCATGGATTACTAAAAACATCCATGTCCAGGTTGCCTAATGCTCTCAAATATCAATCTTATTGGTGACTACATATTTGTTTCTTCCTAAGATTCTATATTCAACCTCAACCCTGTTAAAAATGTAAAATCCTATCACTCCCTTTATACTTTGGCTGATTTCTTATTGTCTCTATTGATATCTGCTTTCCTACATATTTATCCCAGTTCATCATTGTGATTGACTCTTCACATGGGCTGATATTTGCATTCACTCTCTACCCAAAACCCTATTGCTAAAGAACATTTGGCACCAATCCTATACTAACTCTTCCTTCTAAACCAACTGATTACCTTCCTAATCCTACTGACTATCCCTTTTTGACTGGATGTTCTCTTCGACATTCAATCATCCAAGGTACAAGGTCCTATGACATTGTATATTGAATTACCTGAGACACCTGTGCAGAACATAATTCAAAGCTAAGAATTCCAATCAAGGGCCCAATGCCCTTCTGAGCTTCAAATTTTACCTAGATTTCTGTTTTCATACTTATTTTTCACCTCTATATTCCTATAAATATGGCAGGTTCCCAACACCATTATTCATCCCACAGAATGATTACTAACCCAAATCGAACATGTTATTACCCCTAACCATACACTGTTCACTCAATATAACTTTACAGAAGAGGAGGGAGAGAGTTGGTCTTACAATACAGGAATGTAGGGAATCTTCCACCTGCTGAGAACATCAAAAGTGCATGCAGAAATTATCCCTGGAGAAGATGTAAGCAGCTATGAAGAACCTGAGAGAGTAAAAGTCATCTATCATGGCAAACAACCGGTCAGGATGAAGGGTTGTGTCTGAATCAGACTCTCTGTTCTTAATGTAGAGAAAATGGAACAAACCAGGCCTGTGTGGAGAGCTGTTCCCAGGTGAGTAGGGTGGATATATCATTTGAACTTGAGAAAGTGTCACAGGAAGTAGGGGCAGCCTCCATCTCATGGGACCTATGGAAGAAACTGTTAGGACAAAGTGGTTGCCAAGGCAGTGACCTCATTCAGTTCCTGAAGGAAGTGACCTACCTCACTTCCTTGGGGACAGAACTCTCTGAACTTGTAATCCAGGAAGCCAGGCACTCAGAGCCAGTCCCAGTCCCTGTCCCAGTGGGCACACTTGTTTGGATTTACCAAGGACAGAGTAAGTCTTTCTTGGTACCTACTGATGTGAGGATGGCCAAATGCCAGAAGAGCTCTGAAGAGAGGCCTTTCCTGAGAAAGCAGGTAGTGGCTCACCACTGGCACCTGACAACTTCACAGAGTTGGTTAAGGAGACCAGATCTGAGACAGGACAGGCTATTTCCAGGGAACATAGTAAGGCCCATCAGTCAGAGGACTCTCCGGATAGTCACAGACCTACTTTGGGGAAGGACGTGACTTTGTGGGTGTGGGTGTGAGTTTGTGGTTTTGTCTCATGTTCTGAGAATAGGGAGAAAGGCAGTTTGTTTGGTGTTGAGTGGGCTGCTTCTAGTAAGTCGTTTGACAAGGTGAGTGTTTCTATGTCTGTGTGTCCCACTGTATCCGTGGTTGTAGATATTAGAAAAGAGAATGCATCAATGGATATGTCCTGTCTAGTAAAAAGCTTCACAGTATTCATCCTGCCCAATTAATGAATTGACTGTGACTTGCCTTATGAATGGGCAACACCTACTATCTTCCTTAGTTGCTGTTATCTTCCTGAATTCTGGCCACTCTCCAGAATAGGCTCATGGTTTTGTGTCCAATAAATGTACCAGCTACAAGCTCTATGACATGGCCATGTACTCGATAGCTGAAGGGATTGGGAGCTTCTCAGAAAAATCAGATATCAGTGTGACCAGGAAAGTCTCAGTGGAGAAACCCTGCTTTGGGCCATTTGCTTACCTTTTTTTCTGTTGCCCTGAATGTCAGAAAGGTCTTTGGCTCAGGCCACCACTTTGTGAGGCCTGAAGAAAACATTTCAAACGGAAATTAATGGGCATCACCTGTGGCTCTTTGCTTAATTCCTTTGGAAAGGAATGTGTCTGAATCAGCCTCTTGGCCCTGTGTAAGGCGTTGGCTTAGATTCTCACCACCTGATGGATCTAAAGAAATATCCCATGTGTACATTCAAAAGCAAAATGGCCAAAAGAGCAGTCATTGTGGATGAAGTCTCTCGCCTTCCTCTGTAAGGTTCCTTAACTCCATTAAGTGAGAATAGGGATCCTTTGGGTCAAATGAGTTCTTCAAAGCCCTGCAGAGGCTAGCCCATAGGTGCTTGGTTTTTCTCATGACTCCAATTCACTTAAACAATCTAAACCCCACAGTCAATATGCCTAAAATTGGAGAAGCAGAGGAGTATTAACAACAGGCCTATTTGATCACTCCTGGATCACAGGAAGGATGTCCACGGCACCCTAACTTTAGGCAAATGAGGGGCAAGTGAGGTTATTTTGGACACTGTCTTGGGCTGCAACCCTCATGGAAACCTCCAGAGAGGTTATGATGAGAGTCTATATGGAAGAAGATGAGTGCCGTGGGGGGGTGTTTTGGTTTTAATTGTGGTCATTTGTGTGGCTTTTGGAAGAGATAACTGGGTCCAACTTGGCTTGAAATCTGGTGTGATTCCACTTAGAAACTGTGTTCTGGAACTGACCTCAGAGAAGGTTCAAGGTCCTATGCCATTTATATTGATATTTCTGGGACATCTGTGCAGAACGTAATTCAATGATAAGTATACCAATCAAGGGCCCAATGAACTTCTGGGCTTCACATCTTACCTAGATTTCTGTTTTCATACTTATTTTGAAAGGTTAATAAAATAAGTACTTGTCACTTGCTGTTTTTCTGTATAATTAACACAATACTGTTGAAATCTTGAGAACTGTTTGCTCTTCTTGGTCCCAGAATGTGTTGTCCCCAACTGCCAAACTGCAGAATGTACTCCGTCACCCATTTGCACGCAAACCGCCCACTCACTGTGACCCATCAATAAACTTCCCTTCCTGCCCTCTCCAAGGATAGTATATAAGCACTTCTTAAGCTGTTCTCAGGGCTCTCTGCTCTATTCAAGTGAGCTCTGTGCACTTGCATGCCAGACCCGCAATAAACCCTTTGCTGTTGCATGAGACAGTCTCTTAGTGGTCTCCTCCTCTGACGCTCGCCCGACCTTTACATCTGGTGGCTCCAGCGAGATCCAGCAGCCACAGACGAAAGACCCCCAATGGGCTTCTCGGGGGTAAATAAGGCCCCTCTTTCTGGTTTCATGTTTCAGGTTAGGGCTTGGCAAAATGGCTATTGGTGAAGAGTGTGAGCTGTCTCCGATGGTGGCTGACAGATATGTCACAGAGACACAGGCCATGTCCCTGGGGGATGGACTCGGAAAATCGAGGAACAATACTCTCCTCGACTCAGTGACATTTGTTTCAGATTCGGTATTGCAGCCCATCGGGTTTTGCCAGCTACTCAGTCCTGGTCTCAGTATTGGACGTCCATTGCCTGTCTTTATTGTCTTGTCTTGTTTGTGTTCTGTGTCCTTGCTTTCACTGTCTATGTATCTTTAATTATGGGACAGAGCACTTCAATGCCTCTGTCCCTGACCCTTGATCACTGGATTTAAGTCTGCTTAAGGGCTCAGAATCTTTCTTTTTCAGTAAAACGCCAGACCTGGCAGATTCTGTGTCTCAGAATGATACACCTTTGGAGTCGGATGGCCCCAGAAGGATCTTTCTACTTCACCACGCCAGCCAGACATTCTGACTCTGGAGGATGACTAAGAAAGTCGGGGCTCAGATCCCTTCCCCTAGCTCAGGGTAACGTTTGGAGTATAGGGGACCCCAGTAAACTTTGAAGTGAATACAGAAGCAGTATACTCAGCCTTTAAGGCCCCATTGGGCCCTCTACCAAATAAAAGGTCTGTAGTTCAAAGGGCTAATGACAGTAAATATCGGGTTTAGACAAGTAAGAGGACATTGGACCTGGGGAAAGAAAACATCCATCACTCCTTCCTTGTAATCCCAGAATGCTCGGACCCATTTATGGGTAGAGATCTGCTCACTTTGCTCTGGGCCAAAATAATTTTTAAACCTGAAGTACCCCAAATGAAATTTCTAAATCCTTCAGTAAAAACTCCTATAGTCACAGCTTTAACTATGTTAGTAGAAGATGAACATCAACTCTTCACACCCCCCAAGCTGATCAAACAGGCAAGCTACCCCAGAAATGGATAACCGATTACCCATATGCCTGGACAAAAACTGCTGAGTTAGGCCTGGCCGTGAAAAAACCTCCAATAACAGTGGAGTTAAAAACCTCAGCCTCCCCAATCAAAGTCAAACATTATCCTATAAGCAAAAAAAGCTAAAAATGGATAAGACCAAATATTCAGAAATATCTGGCCTTAGGGTCTTAAGGCCCTGTCAATCGGCCATGAACACTTTCCTGCTACCAGAAAAAAAAAAAAAAAGCCAGGAACTCTGGACTATCGCCCCGTTAAAGACCTAAGAGCGATCAACAACAGAGTGCAGGACATTCAACACACGGTACCTAATCCGTACAATCTGCTTAGCACTATGAACCCTGAGAGGAAATGGTATACTGTTCTGGACTTAAAAGATGCTTTCTATTGCTTGCCTCTGCATAAAGATAGTCAGTTGCTGTTTGCTTTTGAGTGGGTAGACCCAGAAACCGGATCGTCTGGTCAACTAACTTGGACTAGACACCCACAGGGGTTCAAAAACTCCCCCACTCTCTTTGATGAAGCCCTCCACAGAGATCTCAACAACTTCAGAACAATGCACCCCAAAGTCACACTGCTTCAATATGTGGATGACAAGCTACTGGCAGCCAACACCAAGGAAAACTGTGAGTCTGGGTCCTAAGCACTATTATCCAAGCTTGCTCAACTCAGGTATAGAGATTCTGCCAAAAAGGCTCAAATTTGCTAGCATGACGTAATCTTCCTGGGCTATTCCCTTAGGGGCAGTAAACAATGGCTCACTGAGCCCAGAAAACATACTGTTTTGCAGATACCACCCCATCTAACAGGAGACAACTCAGAGAGTTTCTTGGGCCTGCTGGCTTTTACAGGTTATGAATACCTATGTTTGGGTCCTTAGCTGCTCCTTTATACCTGCTGTTAAAGGGAGATCCCCATTTCCAATGGACTCCCGAGCACCAGGAAGTTTTTTATAACATCAAAGGTTACTGAGACTGAATGCCTCAACTTCAATGCGCCCAGCCTTCAATTTCAGAAAGCCCTACACGACGTTAAAAATGTACATCAACTCACTCACCTTGATTCAAAAAAACTACAAGCATTCCTGAAGGATCAAGAACAGAGTTTTCAGCTAATAGACTCACAGCGAAAGGAAATATTTGAACGGGTAACAAAAGCCTGTCGGGTCTGTCAATTGCTTAATGCTTATCCTTTCAAGCTTCCTGCAGGAAAGCACCTACGAGGAACCAGACAAGGACAATTCTGGGAAGTGGAATTTACTGAAATTAAGCCAGAAAGGTATGGACTTAAATATATTCTAGTCTTTGTACATATATTTTCAGGATGGATTGAAGCCTTACCCACACACACAAAAAAAAACAAAAACAAAAAAACAAACAAACAATGGTACAAATAGTTTTCAAGAAGATCCTGAAAGATATTTTTTCCAAGATACGGTCTGCCTAAGGTAATAGGGTCTGATAATGGACTGGTGTTCATGGCCCAGGTAAGTCAGGGGTTAACCAGGACCCTGAGGATTAATTGGAAGTTACATTGTGCTTATAGACCCCAGAGCTCAGGACAGGTAGAAAAAATAAATAAAACCATTAAAGAGGCCTAAACGAAATTAAGCTTAGAGACCGGCATAAATGATTGGACTATTCTCCTGCCTGATGCACTGTTACTTGTGAGAAATACTCCCTCTGTTTCTTTGTGTAAACTCACCCCATATGAAATTCTCTATGGTGCTGCTCCTCCAGAAAGGGAACTAACGCCAACTCTAAGGCCTAAGGATCCCTTCCACACCCCCTTGCTTGACAGACTTAAAGCTCTTCTAAGAACTCAGTGATACCTGTGGAAACAGCTGGCCACTGCCTACCAACCTGGGGACGAGGGGCCTCCACATCAATATCAAGTAAGAGACTTCATCTACATAAGACGACATCAAGTGTCATCCCTGGAACCCCTCTGGAAAGGAACATACCAGGTGCTACTTAAAACTCCTTCAGTGGTAAAAGTATTCGGAATCACTTCCTGGATCCATGCCTCTCATCTCAAGCCTGCACCATGTCCAGATTCTGTTTGGAAACTGGAAAAGACTGGTAACCGTTTCAAATTGGGTAATCACCATGTGGATAAGGCTATAGACTCTCCCCTTGGCCACCAGTAGTCCTAACACTCATCAGCCCATTCAGCAGTGATGGCTGATCACAAATCCTACTAGACAAGAAGTATGGTCCATCTTGCATAAACCCCCCTTAGGGAACTGGTGGCCATCTCTCCACCCAGACAGTTTTCAGCTGGCTATAGGTCGTTCCTATTGGGATATCCCTGATGAAGAGGATCCCACTAAAATTCCATTAAATCCCTTCCATACCATAGATAATGGAAACAAACATTATGGATGCAGGGACACGCGAGCCAGATTCAGGTTGGCTAGCCTAGATTATTATGTTTGCCCGGACGACTATCAAAGCCACAAAGAGCCACGGCTGTGTGGTGGAAAAGCCAACTTCTTCTGTAAGTCATGGGGATGTGAGCATACAGGGGCTGCCCGGCGGAACCCAAACTCCTCATGAAATTCAGTACACAGCATTGGCCATATTAGCAATTAGACAAGCAAAAGCTATGGCCCACAGAGAGGTCTCTAGATAATCAAATTCTGGGTGACCTTTTTAACTTCATCAAGTGCTCAAAAGGGTGGAAGGAAATTCCCCTATGTGGAGTCCTTTTCCCTCCTTCTCTCACATCCTGTACTATGCTTCTCCAAAGGTTCCTCACTCTCAGCCTTCTGCTCTAGACTCTCTGCTGTCATTCCCACCTCAGCAACCTGATTTCTCCCCTCCAATTACTAGATCAAAAACCCAATCCTCCGCCGGATCTCAGACCATTGCCCCCTTGCTGAGGTAGCAGGTATTGAGGTCCGCTCCACCCACTCACTCTTCTCTTTTCCTGTCTGTGCCCGCACTGGGTCCCACCAGGTAATCTAACAAGCTAACCCAAAGATCAAACCAGCTGAGAAGTGCCCTCAGACCACTCTCCAAGATGTAATGAAAATGGCCTTTAAAGTTGCTTTGTGATCACTGAAAACAGGTTACTAAGAATTTAAAGTCCATTACAGGCTTTTTGGGATAATGACTCCCATCTTCCCCTCTGCTCTACCTGTTCTACTGCTCAAGGTTTTGTTGCTAGGAAAATCCCAAACACTTTTCCCATTAATCTTTTACATCTTTCCTTCCTCATTCTCAGATCCACTGAGCTGCTCTCAGCCTCGCCTACCCCATCTTCCCCCTCTGTACCAGGCCCCCAGAAAAGTCTTAAATCACCTTCTCCAGAAGTCTTCACCAAGGCTTATTTTAGGTCTTTCAGCAAAAGAGTCCCTCTGTAAGAGTTCAATGTAGAAAAACTTCCTCTTTTCGTGTTGCCCTGTTCTACTTGGCCACTGGCTGGAAGAATCACCACTCCTAAGCTAGACACCCCCTTACTAGCTTTTCACAAAATATGTGAACAAGGCCTCTGGCCTTGAGCTGGGACTTCACAGAGATGGCTACATTTCTAAGATAAAAAAGTTACCAACTGGGCTCGGTGGTGACAGCTGGCAGGGAGAAAAAAAAAGAGACAAAAAGCTGTCCCCTTCCATGGTTTCCTTTAACTGTTAACTGGCCCAGAACAGAGGAAAATAAAACAGAAACAAAAACTGCTTTTTGTGAACTTCTGCAGACTCTGAACTTCTGAGCCCCTTCCCTTACATGTTGGGTACAAATTCTAAAACTACCGAAACGTGGGGTTCAGGGGATTAATTGATTACAACAGAAGCAATGCCCTCTATATCCGGATGCAACCAAATAAGACTGTTTTCCTGTCTTCGATGCCTTGCCTTGTCCGTCCCTACAAAAGTATAATTCTATACACTTAAACATTGTTTATGTTTTCATAAAATGGTCAACAGATGTGATTAATTATGTAATGATGCAGATGTTTTCCAGAGTGCTCTATCATGATGCAGGTTCGTTTAAAGTTCAAATAGGGGGGAATACAACCCGGTTCCACCTGGAACCTGTATCCCTCACTTTAGCCATCCTATTATTAACAATAGTTGCTGCAGGGGTTGGCACAGGAAAAACTGCCCTAGTCCTTGGAAAAAAACAAATGACACAATTAGAAGCAGCAATAAACCAAAACTTAAAGATATTAAAAACATCCATCACAGCTTTACAGGAATCTTTAACCTCTCTCTCTCTGAAGTTGTTTTACAGAACAGGCGAGTGTTGGACCTCCTCTTCATGAGAGAAGGGGGCCTTTGTGCTTGCATTGAGGGAAGAAAGTTGTTTTTATGCCGACAATACTGGAGTTGTAAAAGAATCTATGAGTAATTTAAGAAAGCGCCTTGAAGAGCGTCAACGAGAGAAAGTGGCCCAAAAAGGGTGGTTTGAGTCTTGGTTCACACAATCCTCCTGCTTAACTACTCTTTTATCTGCCCTGGCCGGTCCATTAAAAATCCTCATATTATTGCTAACTGTAGGACCCTGTTAGCTCAACCGTGTAGTTTCCTTTCCAACCCAAATCAAACCTGTTATTAAACATAACCATACCCTGTTCCCTCAGTCTAATTTTACAGAAGAGCGGGGACAGAGTTGGTCTTAAAATACAGGAATATAGAGGATCTTCCACCTGCTGAGAACCTCAAAGGTCCATGCAGAAATGATCCTTGGAGAATATATAGGCTGCTATGAAGGACCTGAGAGAGCAAAAGTCATCTTCCTTGGCAAACAACCTGGTCAGGATGAAGGGGTGTGTATGAAGCAGTCTCTCTCTTCTTAATGTAGAGAAGATGGACCAAACCAGGCGTGTGGGGAGAGCTGCTCCTGTGTGCCTATGGTTGATATACCATTCTAACTTGTGAAAGTGTCACAAAAAGTAGGGGCAGCCTCCCTCTCATCAGAACCTTAGAAGCAACTGTTAGGACAAAGTGGTTGCCAAATCACTGACCTCATCCAGTTCCTGAAGGATGGGACCTCACCTCACTTCCTTGGTGATGGAAGTCTCTGAACTTGGAATCCAGAAAGCCAGGCACCCAAAGCCAGTCCCAGTTCCATTCCCAGTGGTTGAGCTTATTTTGATTTACCAAGGACAGACTCAGTCTTTCTTGGGACTTACTGATGTGAGGATGGTCAAATGCCAGGAGAGGTCTGAAGAGGGGCGTTTCCTGAGAGAGCAGGTAGTGGCTCACCGCTGGCTCCTGACAACTTCACAAAGTTGTCCAAGGAGATCAGATCTGAGACAGGACAGGCCAATTTGGGGGAACATAGTATGGCTCACCAACCAGAGGACATTCGGGATAGTCACAGACCTACTTGGGGGAAGGAAGTGCCTTTGTGTATGTGGGTGTGAGTTTGTGGTTTTGTCTCATGTTCTGAGAATAGGTAGGAAAGGTGGTTTGTTTGGTTTGCAGTGGACTGTTTCTAGAAAGTTGTTTGACAAGATAAGTGATTCTATGTCTGTGTATCCCACTGTGTCCCTGATTGTAGACATTAGAAAAGAGAATGCATCATTGGTTGTGTCCTGTCGAGTAGAAAGCTTCCAAGCATTCATCCTGCCCAATTTATGAATGGACTGCAGGTTGCCTTATAAATGGGCAGCACCTACTACCTTCCTATGTTCCTGTTTTCTTCCTGAATTCTGGCCACTCTCCAGAATAGGCTCATGGTTTTGTGTCGAAAATATGTACAACCTCCAAGATCTGTGACAACCCCATGTACTGAATAGCTGAAGGGAAAGAGAGCATCTCAGAATATGCTGATATTAGTGTGAACAGGAAAGTCTCAGTGGAGAAACCCTGCTTTGGGCCTTTTGCTTACCTATTGTTCTATTGCCCTGAATGTCAGGAAGGTCTTTGCCTCAGGCTACCTCTTTGTGAAGCCAGAAGAAAACAGTTTTCAAATGGATATGAATGGGCATCACCTGTGGCTCTTTGCTTAAATGCTTTGGAGAGGGATGTGTCTGAATCAGCCTCTTGGCCTGTGTGAAGCTGTGGAATATATTCTAAGCACCTGATGGATCTAAGTAAAGATCCCATGTGTACATCCAAAACCAAAATGGCAAAAAATCAGTCATTTTGAATGAAGTCTCTTGCCATCCTCTGTTTGGTTCCTGACGTCCATCAAGTGAGAAGAGGGATCCTTTGGGTCAACCTAGTTCTTCAAGCCCAGCAGAGGCTTTCCCATAGGTGCTTGGGTTTTCTCATGACTCCAGTTCACATAAATAATCTATACCTGACAGTCAGTAGGCCTCAAATTGGAGAAGTGAAGCAGTATTAAGGGCAGGCCTATTTGATCACTCCTTGTTTACAGGAAGGGTGTCCAGGCCAGCCTTACTTTAGACAAATGAGTGGCAAGGGAGCTTATTTTGGACACTGTCTTTGGCTGCACCCCTCATGGACACCTCCAGCCAGAGGTTATAATGAGTGTCTATATGGAAGAAAATGAGGGCCATGTGAAAATGTTTTGGTTTAATTGTGGTCATTTGTTTGGCGGTTGGAAGTGATGACTGGGTCCACCTGGGTTTGAACTCTAGTGTGATTTCCTTTAGAGACTGAGTTCTGGAATTGACCTCAGAGAAGTATTGCCATGAATTGTGTTGGGATTTTAGAAGGCCACTCATGACAGTCCCCCTTAGAGCCTGAGGTCTAGCTAAGGGTGGCTATCCACAGAGCACGGTTAATCTCAGGCAGGATATCACAAGATTTGATTCTGAATGTCTTGGCAGCCATAGTTGAGAGTCAAAACACACATGGACCTCACATTGTAGACCTCAATGGGCCTGGGTTAATGTGATCTTATGGCCACTCTTTGGAAAGCCTTGCCTGTGAGAGTTCTCCAGACCTTTCATTGAAATTAGCTTACTCACCATTTAATGGTTCCTGAATGAATTGAAACCCATAGTGCCTCCAACTTCATTCTTGAAAAATGACTAGAAAAATGCCATGACATTTTTAAAATTCCCATGACCAGCTGGCACTGGAGAAACTTTGGATGTCCTGTTGCTTATCAGGGGTGTACCAGACAGTGCCTTGATTGACTGGGCTTCATGAAAATGATGTAGAACCAAGATGTCAGTAAGTTGGAGCCTACTGAGTAGTGGGTCTAGAGCAGTAGTGTGCAGCTGTGCAATAAAACATCTGTGGAGGGGTCATGTGGATCTTCCATTGGCTTCCAAATGGCTTGTGACTGAAATGGTGCAGGAAGCAGACCCTTATATGTCGAGGCATCTTTTTATATGGGGAGGTTTCAGGGCAATGTTCAGAATCAGTTTGCTATGGTCAAGGGGGCAAGCAATGTGGGATAGAAGCCTGGTTGGTGCATTCTTCTGCAGACCCTGACCCACCATACCTGAAAGAACTCCCTCCAGCACTGTGACACAGTTGAAATGTTTGTATTTCGTGAAGCAAATACAAAACTCCCAGTGCAGTAGCAAGAAACACCGCGAAAAGTGGAGGATCACCAAATGGCTTCACAGTCCCCACGGGGTGACACTTAGCCCACAGTGACAACAGTTTACCTACAAAGAGAAAATCCAGTACTGCTGCATCATGTTTATTGGAAAATAAAAAACCATGTCCTCCAAGTAACATAGATGCAGACCCAACTTTGATGGTCTCAGTATAAAGGAAGCTAAAGCTCATGACAAGAACATATATTTCAAGTGCCCAACTTCAGATACAGTTTCTACAAAAGTCTTTAGGCTGTCAGAGTTATTATATGTGGAGTCTTTACCCTGTTCCTTTCGTTTTGAAACTTTTCTACCACCTCCCAGGTTGTGAACTCCTGAGCATTTTTCATTCCAGATATGTATTCAAAGATTTTCTAACTCTACTCCTCTAATTTTGTCAAACCATATATAAAATTGGAACCAGTTATATTATTTATTCACATAATGGACTATTCATGCATTATCTCTATATTCATAGACACAGTGTACACCTATTTGTACCCCCAATAGTAATTTATACGTCTTCAAAATATTGCTCCCAGAAATGGTGGAAGAAATACTCATGTCACCTGATCTACATATACGTTTTATCACATTAATATTCTGGACACAAATAGCAAAGGTCACACTTAAGACTGTATGAAAGCCTAAATGAAAAGTGAGAATTTATGACTAAAAACATCCATTTTCAGGTTGCCTCATCCTCGCAAATGTCAATCCTATTGGTGACTACATATTTGTTTCTTCCTAAGATTATATATTCAAACTCAACCCTGTTGAAAATGTCTAATCCTATCACTCACTTTATACTTTGCCTGATTTCCTAATGTCTCTATTGATATCTGCTTTCCTACATAATTTCCCCAGTTCAACATTGTGAATGACTCTTCACATGTGCTGACATTTACATTCACTCTCTAACCAAAACCCTATTGGTAAAGAACTTTTTGTCCAAATCCTATACTCGCACTTCTTTCTAAACCTACCAACTATCTTCCTAATCCAAATGACTATCCATTTTGGACTGGATGTTCTCTTCGACATTCAATCATCCAAGGTACAAAGTCTTATGCCATTGTGTATGGATTTATCTGAGACATCTGTGCAGAAATTAATTAAACACTAAGTATTCCAATCAAGGGCCCAATGCTCTTCCTGGCTTCAAATCTTACCTAGATTTCTGTTTTCATACTTATATTTCAAGTCTATATTCTTATGAATATTACAGGTTCCAAATACCATTATTCATCTGGCAGAATGATCCCTAACCGAAATCGAACCTATTATTAACCCTAACCATACATTGTTCCCTCAATCTAACTTTACAGAAAAGCAGGGACAGAGTTGGTCTTACAATACAGGAATGTAGGGGATCTTCCACCTGCTAAGAACCTCAAAGGTCCATGCAGAAAAAATCACTGAAGAAGATGTAGGCAGCTATGAAGGACCTGAGAGACCAAAATTCATCTTCCTTGGCAAACAACCTGGTCAGGATGAAGGGATGGGTCTGAATCATCCTCTCACTTCTTAATGTAGAGAAGATGGAGCTAACCTGGTCTGTGTGGAGAGGTGAACCCGGGTGCCTATGGTTGATATACCATTTTAACTTGGGAAAGTGTCAAGGAAGTAGGGGCAGTCTCCATCTCATGGGACACTTGGAAGAAACTGTTAAGACAATGCGGTTGCCAAGGCAGTGACTTCATTCAGTTCCTGAAGGAAGTGACCTACATCACTTCCTTGGTGATGGAACTTACTGAACTTGGGATCCAGGAAGCTAGGTACGCAAAGCCAATCCCATTCCCAGTCCTAGTGGCCTCCTTGTTTGTTTTCTCAAAGGACAGGTTCAGTCTTTCTTTTTACCTACTGATGTGAGAATGGCCAAATACCAAGAGATCTAAGAAGAGGGGCCTTTCCTGAGAACGCAGGTAGTGGCTCACCCTTGGCTCCATACAACTTCACAGAGTTGGCCATGGAGACCAGATTTGAGACAGGACAGGCCATTTTGGGTGATCATAGTATGGCCCACCAGTCAGAAGAGACTCCTGATAGTCACAGACCTACTTGAGATAAGGAGATGGGTGTGGGTGTGAGTTTGTGGTTTTGTCTTATCTTATGAGAATAGGTAGGAAAGGTGGTTTGTTTTTTGGGTGTGGGTGTGAGTTTGTGGTTTTGTCTTATGTTATGAGAATAGGTAAAAAAGGTGGTTTGTTTGGTTTGGAGTAGACATTTTCTAGTAAGTCTTTTGACAAAGCGAGTGTTTCTGTGTCTGTGTATCCCACTTTGTCCGTGGTTGTAGACCATCGAAAAGAGAATGCATCAATGGATGTGTCCTGTCTAGTATAAAGCTTCCCATCATTCATCCTGCCCAATTTATGAATGGACTGTGACTTGCCTTATGGATGGGCAACACCTGCTATCTTCCTAAGATCCTGTTTTCTTCCTGAATTCTGGCCAATGTCCACAATAGGGTCATGGATTTCTGTCCATGATATATAACAAATCCAAACACTGTGACATGGCCATGTACTGGATAGCTTAAAGGAATGGTGAACACCTCAGAAAACTCAGATATCAGTGTGACCAGGAAAGTGTCAGTGGAGAAACCCTGCTTTGGGCCTTTTGCTTACCTATTGTTCTGTTGCCCTGAATGGCAGGAAGGTCTTTGCCTCAGGCCAGCCCTTTTTGAAGCCTGAAGAAAACAGTTTTCAAATGGAAATGAATGGGCATCACCTGTGGCTCTTTGCTTAATTGCTTTGCAAAGGGATGTGTCTGAATCAGCCTCTTGGCCCTGTGTGAGGCTGTGGAATATATTCTAAGCACCTGATGGATCTAAAGAAAGATCCCATGTGTGCATCCAAAACGAAAATGACAAAAGTTCAGTACTTGTAAATGAAGTCTCTTGCCTTCCGCTCTTTGGTTCCTGACTTCCATCAAGTGAAATAGGGATCCTTTGTGTCAAATGAGTTCTTCAAAGCCCTGCAGTGGCTAGACCATGGTGCTTGGGTTTTCTCATGACTCCAATTCACACAAAGAGTCTATACAGGACAGTCAGTAAGCCTCAAGTTGGAGAAGCAGAGTAGTATTAAGGGCAGGCCTATTTGATCACTCCTGGTTCACAGGAAGGGTATCCAGGCCACCATGACTTTAGGCAAATGAAGGTCAATTGAGATTATTTTGCACACTGTCTTGGGCTGAACCCTCATGAAAACCTCTAGCCAGAGTTATGATGAGTGTCTATATGGAAGAAGATGAGGGCCATGTGGGAGTGTTTTCTTTCAAATGTGGTCACTTGTGTCACAGTTGGAAGAAATGAGTTGGTCCACTTGGGCTTGAACTCTGTTTTGTGTCAAAACACATATGGACCTCACATTTTAGACCTCAATGGGCCTGGCTTCATGTGACCTTTTGGCAACTCTTTGGGAAGCTTTGCCTGTGAGAGTTCTCCAGAGCTTCCATTGAAATGAGCTTCCTCACCATTTCACGGTTCCTGAATGAATTGAAACCCACAATGCCTTCAACTTCATCCATGAAAAATGGCTAGATAAATACCATGATATTTTTTGAAATTCCCATGACCAGGTGGCACTGGAGAACCATTGGATGACCTATTGCTGATCATGAGTGTTCCAGACAGTGCCTTGATTGACTGGGTTTCATGAAAATGGTGTAGAACCGAGATGCCAGTAAGTTGGAGCCTAATGAATAGTGGGCCTAGAACAGTGGTGTGCAGGTCTGTGATAAAACATATGTGGTGGGGCAATGTGGATCTGCCATTGGCTTTCCAATGGCTTGTGACTGACATGGTGAAGCCAGCAGACCATTCTATGTAAAGGCATCTTGTTATATGGAGAGTTTTCAGGGCAATGTTCAGAATCAGTTTGCTATGGTCAATTGGGCAAGCTATGTGGGATAGAAGCCTGGTTGGTGCATTCTCCTGCAGACCATGAATCACCACATGTGACAGAACTCCCTCCAGCTCTGTGTCCCTGTTGATCTCCTTGTAATTCTTGAAGCAAATACCAAACTCCCAGGGTAGCAGCAAGAAACACCAGGAATACTGGAGGATGACCAAATGGCTTCACAGTCCACATGGAAAGACACTTAGCCCACAGTTTACCTACAATGAGAGAATTCAGCACTGCTGCCTCATGTTCAATGGAAAATAAGAAACCATTTCCTCCAGGTCACATAGATGCATACCTAGCTTTGATGATCTCACTACAAAGAAGCTAAAGCTCCTGACAAGATCATGTATTTCAAGTGCTCAAACTCAGAGGCAGTTTCTCAAGAACTATATAGTCCAGCAGAGCTCAATGTTTGTGGAGTGTTTACCCTTTCCTTACTTTTGGAAACTCCTCTACCAACTCCAAGGTTGTGAACTCCTGAGCATTTTCCATTCCATATATGTATTCACAGATTTTCTAACTCTTCTCTTTTAATAGGGTCTTACTTGGGACGAAAGTAATGTCAAGGCAATGTCCTGGATAAGAGTGGGAAGATTTTTGTGTAGCACATATTTACATACACATTGAATTCATTTTCCAATTTTCCAATCAAAATACTGAATTACTGACACTAACCCTTACCCTACTAGACTCTGACTACTAATCCTAATAATATGGATAAAAATAACCCAAACAGAATAGAAATACAAGCAGTTCAGAGGAGTCATGGTGTAGATTTGGACTTGCCTTTTGCATTATATAGAGTAGGAGTTATAAATCTATTCAAATTTTTGTTGAAATAGTTCTCCATGTGTTTTTAAAGTTAACAAATATGTGAATTCCTGTCTCCCTTTCTCTGAACCTATTCAGCACATCAATTTTTATATGCTCATATAAAATACTAGCTGGTACCACACGTACATTCTTGCGGGGTGGCTGACTTGGCTGATGCAAATTGTAAGAGATCACACCTCCTAAACACTATTGGAACTGAAAATGAAACCTATCGGTGAGCGTCCTAGTTGAACAACATTATACATAAATCCATATTCATTTATATATATATATAAATATATATATATATATATATATATATATATATATATATATATATATATATATATATATCTGTGGATAGTAAATATTTCATGGTGAATTTCGATTGGCATATATACTGATATTTTAATGTCTGTGTGTGTGTGTGTGTGCATGTGTGTGTGTATATATATATATATATATATATATATATATATATATATACATACACACACTCTCCAGATTTTTCACATTATGAAATATGTGTCTTATTATACACTCCCCAAATTCATTCATATTCATGTATGTGGATTAATAATGAACTTTTCAAAAGATTATTCTCAGAAATATTAATCTACCTTAAATACATATTTGTTTCCTAGTACTGACAACTAACTTCAGTGAATAATGCATACAAATCCTAAAATTTCTACAGTAACTGACCCAGTTTAACAGCAATGCAAGTAGATTCCTATGGGACCTGATGTGTATTTTGACGTTCATTTTTTTCAACACTAGTACATTAGTATTTCTTCAGTTTATGCACATCATAGGAAACATATTTCATTCACTCGTTAGCAAATTTATATGCATTTATTTCACTTTCAATCACAACCTTCTTCAAAACACATGTATTTCTCCATGTTTCCTGACTTGTCTTTTCTTGATACTATATTCCAAACACATTTTTTTCGATTTCCATAATCATTTTTGAAGCAAAATTCACACAGAATTCATGATAAACCATAACGCTAAAATTACCATTTGATATATAACTGGTTGGAATGAATGATTCTATATCAATATAAGTTTTCTTATATATTTTCATATATCAATTCAATCCGCTACTTTAAGTGGAAATAGGTATATTATTTATTCACAGTATGGTCTATTCATGTGTTATCTCTATATTCATAGGCAGAGGGTACACCTCTTTGTACCCCCAATACTAATTAATATGTCTTCAAAATTTTGCTCCCAGAAATGGTAAAAGAAATACTCATGTTATCTGACCTATATATACATTTTATCACAGTAATATTCTGGACACAAAAGGCAAAGTTTATCCTTATGATTGCACAAAACCTTAAATGAAAAGTGAACAAGGATTACTAAAAACATCCATGTTCAGGTTGCCTAATGCTCTCAAATGTCAATCCTGTTGGTGACTACATATTTGTTTCTTCCTAAGATTATATATTCAAACTCAACCCTGTTGAAAATGTCTAATCCTATCACTCACTTTATACTTTGCCTGATTCCGTGATTTCTCTATTGATATTTGCTTTCCTACATATTTTTCCCAGTTCATCATTTTGACTGACTATTCACATGTACTGAAATTTACATTCACTCTCTGACCGAAACCCTATTGCTAAAGAACATTTGGTCGAAATCCTATACTGACTCTTCTCCGGAAACCTACTGACTATCTTCCAGATCCTACCGACTATCCCTGTTTGAAAGGATGTTCTCTTCTACATTCAATCATCCAAGGTACATGGTTCTATGTCATTTTATATCAATTTATCTGAGACACTTGTGCAAAACGTAATTCAAACCTAAGTATCCCAAACAA
Source organism: Callospermophilus lateralis (assembly GCF_048772815.1). Taxonomy (NCBI): domain Eukaryota; kingdom Metazoa; phylum Chordata; class Mammalia; order Rodentia; family Sciuridae; genus Callospermophilus; species Callospermophilus lateralis. The sequence continues at coordinate 1,194,425 of NW_027514169.1, read as the reverse complement.
GGGCCCAATGCCCTTCTGGGCTTCAAATCTTACCTAGATTTCTGATTTCATACTTATATTTCACCTCTATATTCTTATAAATATCGCATTTTCCAAATACCATTATTCATCCAGCAGAATGATTCCTAACCCAAAACAAAAGTGTTTTTAACCATAACCATATATTGTTCCCTCAATCTAACTTAACAGAAGAGCAGGGACAGAGTTGTTCTTACAATAGAGGAATGTAGGGGATCTTTCACCTGCTGAGAACTTCAAAAGTCCATGCAGAAATGATCCCTGGAGAAGATGTAGGCAGCTATGAAGGATCTGAGAGAGCAAAAGTCATCTTCCATTACAAACATCCTCGTCAGGATGAAGGGTTTTGTACGAATCAGCCTCTCTCTTCTTAATGTAGAGAACACAGACCAAACCAGGCCTGTGTGGAGAGCTGTTCCTGGGTTCCTATGGTTGGTATACCATTCTAACCTGTGAAGGTGTCACAGAAAGTAGGGGCAGTCTCCAACTCATGGGACCATTGGAAGCAACTGTTAGGACAAAGTGGTTGCTAAGGCAGTGACCTCATTCAGTTCCTGAAGAAAGTGACCTCACCTCACTTCCTTGGTGAAGGAACTCTCTTAATTTGGGATCCAGGAAGACAGGCTACCAGAGCCAGTCGCAGTACCAGTCCCAGTGGTCTCAGTTGTTTGGATTTACCAAGGACAGATTCAGTCTTTCTTGGTACCTAATGATGTGAGGATGGCCAAATGCCAGGAAAGCTCTGAATGGCCGCTGTTCCTGAGAAAGCAGGTAGTGGCTCACCAGTGTTTCCTGACCACTTCATAGAGGTGGCCAAGGATACCGAATCTGAGACAGGACAGACAATTTTGGGGGAACTGTGTATGGCCCACCAGTCAGAGGTCACTCTGGATAGTCACAGACATTCTTTGGGGAAGGAGGTGCCTTAGTGGTTGTGGGTGTGGGTTTGTGGTTTTGTCTCATGTTCTGAGAATAGGTAGGAAAGGCGGTTTTATTTTGTTGTTGTTGTTGTTGTTGTTGTTTGGAGTGAAATTTTTCTAGTAAGTCGTTTGACAAGGCTACTGTTTCTATGTCTGTGTATCTCACTGTGTCCGTGGTTGTACACATGAGAAAAGAGAATGCATCAATGGATGTGTCCTGTCTTGTAGAAAGCTTCCCAGCATTCATCCTGCCCAATTTATGAATGGACTAGGGCTTGCCTTATCGATAGGCAACACCTGCTATCTTCCTAAGTTCCTGTTTTCTTCTGGAATTCTGGCCACTGTCCAGAATAGACTCATGGTTTTGTGTCCAAGATATGTACCACCTCCAAGCTCTGTGACATGGGAATGTACTGGATAGCTGAAGGGAGTGGCTAGCATCTCAGAAGACTCAGATATCAGTGTGACCAGAAAAGTCTCAGTGGAGAAACCCTGCTTAGGGCCTTTTTCTTACCTATTGCTCTGTTGCCCTGAATGTCAGGATTGTCTTTGACTCAGGCCACCTCTTTGTGAAGCCTGAAGAAAACAGTTTTTAAATGGAAATGAATGGGCATTACCTGTGGCTCTTTGCTTAATTCCTTTGTAAAGGGATGTGGCTGAATCAGCCTCTTGGCCCTGTGTGAGGCTGTGGCTTAGATTCTCAGCACCTGATGGATGTAAAGAGAGATCCCATGTGTGCTTCCAAAACCAAAATGGCCTAAAGAGCAGTCACTGTGGATGAAGTCTCTCGCCTTCCTCTGTAAGATTCTTGAACACCATCAAGTAAGAATAGGGATCCTTTGGGTCAAAAGGGTTCTTCAAAGACCTGCAGAGGTTCTTGTGTTTTCTCATGACTCCAAATCGCATAAAAATATATACCTGACAGTCAGGTTTACTCAAATTGGAGAAGCACAGCAGTATTAACGTCTATCATATTTGATCACTCCTGGTTCACAAGAAGGGTGTCCAGACCACAGTGATTTTAAGCCAATGAGGGGCAAGGGAGTTATTTTGGACACTCTCTTGGACTCCTCCCCTCATGAAAAACTCCATCCAGAGGTTATGATTAGTGTCTATATGAAAGAAGATGAGGGCCATGTGGGAGTGTTTTGGTTTGAATTGTGATCATTTGTGTGGTGGTTGGAAAAGATGACTGGGTCCACCTGGGCATGAGCTCTGCTGTGATTTCCCTTAGAGAATGAGTTATGGAACTAACTTCAGAGAAGTATTGCCATGAATTTTGTTGGTATTCTAGGAGTCCACCCATGAGAATCACACTTGGAAACTGAGATTTAGGCCCAGGGTTGCTTTCCAGAGAGCCCTGGGAATCTCAGCCAGGATATCACATGATTTTATTCTGAAAGACATGGCATGCATAGTTGAGAGTCCAACACCCATGGACGTCACATTGTAGACCTCAATGGGCCTGGCTTCATGTGACCTTTTGGCCACTCTTTGGGAGGCCTTGCCTGTGAGAGTTCTCCAGAGATTTAATTGAAATGAGCTTCCTCACCATTGAATGGTTCCTGAATGAATTGAAACACACAGTGCCTCCAACTTCATCCTTGAAAAATGCCTAGATAAATACCATGAAATTTTTGAAATTCCCATGACCAGGTGGCACTGGAAAACCTTTGGATTTCCTGTTGCTGATCATGAGTGTACCAGACAGTGCCTTAATTGACTTGGTTTTATGAAAATGGTGTAGAACAGAGATGCCAGGAAGTTGGCACCTACTTAGTAGTGGGCCTAGAGCAGTGGTGGGCAGGTGTGTGATAAAACATCTGTGGTGGGGCCATGTGGATCTTCCATTGGCTTCCAAATAGCTTGTGACTGACATTGTGCAGCCAGCAGACCCTTCCATGTAAAGTCATCTTGTTATATGGAGATGTTTGTGTGTAATGTTCAGAATCATGTTGCTATGGACAAGGGGCCAAGCTATGTGGGATAGAAGCCTGTTTGGTGCATTCTCCTGCAGACAGCGACACACCACATGTGACAGAATTGCCTCAGCACTGTGTTCCAGTTGAACTCCTTGTATTTCATGAAGCAAATGCCAAAGTCCCAGTGCAGCAGCGAGGAACACCACAAAAAGTGGAGGATGACCAAATGGCTTCACAGTCCACATGGTAAGACACTTAGCCCCCAGTGGCCACAATTTACATAAAAAAAGAGAATTCAGCACTGGTGACTCATGTTCATTGGAAAAGAAGAAACCAGGTCCTCCAGGTCACATAGATGCAGACAAAGTTTGATGCTCTCACTAGAAAAAAGCTAAAGCTCCTGACAACAACATATATTTCAAGGGCCCAACCTCAGAGGCAGTTTCTCAAGAAGTCTTTAGGCCAGCAGAGCTCCATATTTGTGGAGAATTTACACTGTCCCATACTTTTGGAAACTCCTCTACAAATTCCAAGGTTGTGAACTCCTGAGCATATTCCATTCCAGATATGTATTCACAGATTTTCTAACTGTTCTCCTCTAATTGTGTCTTACTTTGGGCAAAGGTGATGTCAAGGAATTGTTCTGGATGAGAGTTGGAAGATTTTGGTTTAGCACATATTTGCATATGCATTGGATTCATTTTCCTATTTTACATTTGAAATACTGAATCCCTGACACTAACACATACCATACTAGATTCTGAATACTAATCCTAATGTGATGGAGAAAAATAACCCAAACAGAATAGAAATACTAGCAGTTCAAGGGAGGCATGTTGTACACTTGGACTTGCCTTTTGCATTATATAGGTTAGGAGTTATAAATCTAGTCAATTTTTTGTTGAAATAGATGTACATGTGTTTTTAAAGTTAACAAATATGTGAATTCCTGTCTCCCTTTTTCTGTAGTCTATTCAGCACATGTATTTTTATATGCACATATAGAATCCTACGTGGTCTCAGACGTACATTCTTGTGAGTTATATGACTGGGCAGATACAAAGTGTGAGAAGAGATCACTCCTCCTAAACGCTGTTGGAACTGAAAATTCAACCTATGGGTGAGCTTCCTAGTTGAAAAAAGTTATACATCAATCCATACTCAGTAAAATGAATATTTTTGGATCTGTGGATGATATATATTTCACGGTGTAATTCGATTGGCATATATATTGCTACTTTTTAAAGTCTGTGTGTGGGTATTGTGTATATATATATATATATATATATATATATATATATATATATATATACTCTCCAGATATTTTTAAAAATTAAATATATGTGTCTTATTATACACTCCATAAATTCATTCATGTTCATGTATGTGGATTTATAATCAACTATTCACAAGATGATTCTCAGAAACATTCATTCACCTGAAATAAATATTTGTTTCCTAGTACTGAAAACTAACTTCAGTTAAGGGTACTTATATCTCCTAATATTTCTACAGTAACTGACCCAGTTTACCATCAATACAAGTAGATACCTATGGGACATGATATGTATTTTGAAGTTCATTTTCATACAACACTGGTACATTACTATTTGTTCAGTTCATGCACATTGTAGGATGTATATTTCATCCACAAGTTCACAAATTTATAGGCATTTATTTAACTTTCAATCACTTCCTGCTTCAGAAAACATGTATTCCTCCATGTTTCTTGACTGTTTTTTTCATGAGACTTCTTTCCAAACACATTATTTTTGATTTCCATAATCACTTTTGAAGCAAAACTCACACACTCTTCATGATAAACCATAACTTTAATATTACAATTAGACGTATAACTAGTTGTTATGAATGATTCTATATCAATATATGATTTCTTATATATTTTCAGGTATCAATTCAATCCGTTATTTAAAGTGGAATCAGTTATGTTTTTATTAACTGTATGGTCTATTCATGCATTATCTCTATATTCATACACAAAGTGTACACCTCTTTTTATCCTCAATACTAATTTATACGTCTTCAAAATATTCCTCAAAGAAATGGTGGAAGAAATACTCATGTCACCTGATCTACATATACATTTTATCACAGTAATATTCTGGACACAAAAAGCCAAGGTCACACTTACAATTGTACCAAAGCCTAAATGGAAAGTGAGCATGGATTACTAAAAACTTCCTTGTCCAGGTTGCCTAATGCTCTCAAATGTCAATGCTATTGGTGACTACATATTTGTTTCTTCCTAAGATTATATATTCAACCTCAAGCCTGCTGAAAATGTCTAATACTATCACTCACTTTATACTTTGCCAGATTAGGTAATGTCTCGATTTATATCTGCTTTCCTACATATTTTCCCCCATTCATCATTGTGACTGACTCTTCACATGTGTTGACATTTACATTCACTGTCTACCCGAAACCCTAATGTTTAAGAACTTTTGGTCTAAATCCTATACTCACTCTTCTTTCTAAACCTACTGACTATCTTCCTAATCCTACCTACTATCCCATTTTGAGTGGATGTTCTCTTCGGCATTCAATCATCCAAGGTACAAGGTCCTATGCCATTGTATATCGATTTATCTGAGACATTTATGCAGAACATAATTCAAAGATAAGTATACCAATTAAGGGCCCAATGCCCTTCTGGACTTCATATCTTCCCTAGATTTTTGTTTTTATACTTATATTTCACCTATATATTCTTGTAAATATCATAGTTTCCAAATACCATTATTCGTCATGCAGAAAGATTTCTAACCCAAATTGAACATGTTATTAACCCTAACCATACACTGTTCCCTCAATCTAACATTACATAAGAGCAAGGACAGAGTTGGTCTTACAATACAGGAATGTAGGGGATCTTCCACCTGTTGAGAACATCAAAGGTCCTTGCAGAAATGATCCCTTGAGAAGATGAAGACAGCTATTAAAAACCTGAGAAAGAAAAGTCATCTTCTATGGAAAACAGCCTGGTCAGCATGAAGGGATGTGTGTGAATCAGCCTCTCTCTTCTTAATGTAGAGAAGATGGACCAAACCAGTCCTAGGTGGAGAGCTGTAATGGGTGCCCATGGTTTATATACAATTCTTACTTGTAAATTTGTCACAGGAAGTAGGGAAAGCCTCCGTATCATGGGACCCTTGAAATCAACTGTTAAGACAAAGTTTTTGACAAGGCAGTGACCTCATTCAGTTCCTGATGAAGTAACCTACCTCACTTCCTTGGTGATGGAACTCTCTGAACTTGGGATCCAGGAAGTTAGGCATGTGTAGCCATTCCAGTCCCAGTCCCAGTGGGCTCACTTGTTTGGATTTACCAAGGAGAGTGTCAGTCTTTCTTGTTACCTACAGATATGAGGATGGCCAAATACCAGGAGAGACCTGAATAGTGACTTTTTCTGAGAAAGCAGGTAGTGGTTCACCAGTGGCTCCTGACACCTTCACAGAGTTTGGAAAGGAGAACAGATCTGAGAAAAGACAGACCATTTTGGGGGAACATCGGATAGCCCAACAGTCAGAGGACACTCTGGATAGTCACAGAGTTTCATGGGGAAAGAAGGTGACTTTGTGGGTGTGGCTGTGATTTTGTGGTTTTGTCTCATGATCTGAGAATAGGTAGGAAAGACGGTTTGTTTGATTTGGAGTGGACTGCTGCTCGTAAGTCGTTTGACAAAGCAAGTGTTTTTATGTCTGTGTATCCCACTGTGCCCGTGGTTGTAGACATTAGAAAAGAGAATGAAACAATTGATGTGTCCTGTCTAGTAGAAAGCTTCCCAGAATTCATCCTGCCCAATTTATGAATGCACTACGGCTTGCCTTATTCATGGGCAACACCTGCTATCTTTCTAAGTTCCTGATTTCTTCCTGAATTCTCGCCACTCTCCAGAATAGGCTAATGGTTTTGTGTCCAAAATATGTACCACCTCCAAGCTTTGAGACATGGCCATGTACAGGATAGATGAAAGGAATGGCAAGCATCTCAGAAAACACAGATATCAGTGTGACCAGGAAAGTGTCAGTGGAGAAACCCTGCTTTGGGCCTTTTGCTTACCAATTGTTCTGTTGCCCTGAATGTCAGGAAGATCTTTGCCTCAGGCCACCGCTTTGTGAAGCCTGAAGAAAACAGTTTCAAATAGAAATGAATGGGCATTACCTGTGGCTCTTTGCTTAATTGCTTTGAAAAGGGATGTGTCTGAATCAGCCTCTTGGTCCTGTGTGAGGCTGTGGCTTTGATTCTCAGACCCTGATGGATGTAAAGAAAGATCCCATGTGTGCATCCAAAACCAAAATGGCCAAAAGAGCAGTTATTGTGAATGAAGTCTCTCACCTTCATTTGTAATGTTTTGGACGTCCATCAAGTTAGAATAGGGATCCTTTGGGTCAAATGATTTCTTCAAAGCCCTGCAGAGCCTAGCCTATAGGTTTTTGGGTTTTCTCATGACTCCCAATAATATAAAGAATCTATACCTGACATTCAGTAGGCCTCAAATTGGAGATGCAGAGCAGTATTAACAGCAGGCCTATTTGATCACTCCTTGTTTACAGGAAGGGTTTTCATACCACTCTGAATTTGGGCAAATGAGGGGCAATGGAGCTTATTTGTTACACTGTCTTGGGTTGCACCCCTCATGGAAAACACCAGCCAGAAGTTATGATGAGTATCTATATGGAAGAAGATGACGGCCATGTGTGATTGTTTTGGTTTTAATTGTGGTCATTTGTGTAGCGGTTGGAAGAGATGACTGGATCAACCTGGGCTTGAACTCTGTTGTGATTCCTCTTAGAGACTGAGTTCTGGAACTGACCTCAGAGAAGAATTGCCATGAAATGTGTTGGAATTTTAGAAGGCCACGCATGATAATCGCCCTTAGAAACTGAGATCGAGGGCCACAGTGCCTTTCCACAGAGCACTGGCAATCTCAGCCAGGATATCACATGATTTTATTCTGAAAGACTTGGTAGCCATAGTTGAGAGTCTAAACACACATGGAACTCACATTGTAGACCTCAATGATCCTTGCTTCATATGACCTTTTGGTCACTCTTTGGGAAGCCTTGCCTGTGGGAGTTCTCCAGAGATTTCATTGAAATGAGCTTCCTCACTATATAATGATTCCTGCATGAATTGAAACCCACAGTGCCTCCAACTTCATCCTTCAAAAATGGCTAAATAAATGCTATCAAATTTCTGAAATTTCTATCACCAGGTGGCACTGGAGAACCTTTGGATGTCCTGTTGCTGATCATGAGTGAAAGAATTCCCCACGCAAAGACACTTCGCTGGGAGAATTCCAATTTTATTGCAATAAGCTGTGTGCTTATATAGAACTAAGGGGGAGATGGTAGGGCTTAGATAAATGGCAGGCATTCATTTATTGGCAAGTTCTTTTAGATATCAGATCCAGAGCACAGGAATTAGTTCTCATTGGGGCTAAGGTTCCCCACCAGCGAGATTTGAAATTTGCGCTGGTGGGAGAGTTCACACGGGCGGGAACTTTACGCACCACTGCAGAAAAGAAGAAGGTAGGAAGATGAAGTCCTTAGGCACCATGTTGGGGTTTTTACTCTGGGGTATGGCTGCCGTTTATACGTTTCCCAAAATTTCTCCCTTTTTGTTTTTTTAGGAAGTGTGGCGTTGTTGGTCAGATTTGGCTGCTTCTTGCTGTTTGGGGGCACTGTGGGGCCTAGAAAGGGAAGTGGAGGAATGGTCAGGGGCAGGTCTGGGGATATTATGGCAGCCAGAACAAAAAACCAGTGGCTATAGACAGCTACTTCTGTAGGGTTGAAGTCAATGAAAGTTCCCTGAAGCCACAAGTTGTCAATGGCATGGAACCAGTCCTGGATGGAGGAGTTTGTTGGTATCAGCTACTGATCCTGTAACAGAGACTCTAGGAAATACTGGAAGCATTGCCTGGACATGGCATCATCAGCACCCGAAGAAGATCAGAGCGAATAAAAACAGAATGAAGATAAAAATTAAAGCAAAGGTAAATTGTTGGCAGAAGTACCATGTTGGGAGACTGACAGAGTAGAGGCCAAGGACCATGAGGAAGCTTAGAAGGACATAAAGACTCATTAATCCAGGATGGCAGATTAAGAGGTTCTCCGAGCTCATTGTCTCTCGCCGTCTGATGTCCGTTGCATTCCATCGTGCCTGGTAGTAAACTTCAGCACTGAGTGAACTGTTCTCTTGGAGATGTTGAGGGTTCTTCGATCATCAGAGGCTGGTAGTGCCTAAGAAAAAGCTGGTTGAATGTTTGATTAGAAATTTTTTGCAATTGGGTTTGAAGGAACGTCATTATGCAGGGCAAGAGAGCAAAAAAATGAGCATCCCAATAAGGGGCCCCATGATAGGTAGTAAGTACATGGCAAGAGAGGATTGGAAGAACCCCGTTATGGGATTGGAGGAGGTAGGTTTGAGCAATTGGGTCGATAATTCCTGCAATTTAACAACATTTTTTTCTATTAGCCCAGATTCATTAACATAATAGCAACATTCCTCTCTGAGGAACAGGCATGTACCCCCTTTTTCTGCAGTGAGAAATCAATTGCCCTTCGGTTCTGTAAAGCCACTTGTGCCAATGAAGTAACCTGCCACTGCAAGGAGCCCAGAGACTCAGCAGTGCTATGGAGTGCTTCCTTCAGTTTTTGTTGCAGGTCATTGGATGCCCATAGAGCATGACCTATAGCTCCACCAGAGAGTCTGAGACTTGCCACTGAGGTTGTTAATGTGAGGCCTACGAGAACCAGCATAAAGACTGCCCTACGGGTGCGGAAAGGTACGGCCAACTGTTGGAATTTGGTGGGAGTATACAAAGACAGCTGAGGGACTACAGTAACCAAGGTGCCAGAGACATTGATCGTTGAGGTACTTAAAGACACATTACACCAGAGAAAATGTCCAGGTTTCATAAACGCAGGGCTCGATGGGGTGCTATTGCTCAAGGAACAAATGGGTAAACGATTCATTATTGTCAGGTGGAAACAGATGAAAGGAAATGAAGTATTGGTGGAATAACTTTCCCATAGTGGGATACGTGTCACATGTAGGGGTTATCCTTTCTTAGAAAAATTGTAGGTTTTTGCTGAAATATTTCCAACCGCTAATGGGACCACTGCTAGAAGTGGACGACTAAGTGAAGCACAGAGAAAGAACTGAGAAGTAGGCACAGAAAGAGGAGTGGAGTGTAATAATCGAAGAGTTTGGTGTAGCAAATTGAGCCATGTGGGAGGGGGACCTGAGGGGGTTGAAGGCTCTGAATCCTCTTTGGATGAGCTATGGATAAGATCTCAAAAGTTTTGATTCTGACTCCTTTATGTGTTCGACTACCTGGATGGTTGCCTTAGGTGGCGTAATCAGGGTGCGGCCAACAGTCATCCACATTGTGGGTCTGGCTGAGATTGTCCGAGAATAGACAGCAAACTCAACATAGTCCCAACGTTTGGCCTTGGGGTCAGGTATATCAAAAGTATACCATCCATTGTTATCGGATGAAGAGCCTTTATGCCACTTTAGGTAACTAGAAGTCCACCCTTCAGGGTAACCAAGTGAGTGGTAAGAAGAGCTACCACGTTCATCATGGAACCTGCATGACTTATAGGGGCACCCATTATATATCTCAGGCCACCAATGACAATAGTCTTTGGTTTGATCAAAAAGGAAGCAAATGAAAGGCCAGTTCCAGCTACCAGGGATGAAGGTCCTTGAAGGTGACAATTTTAGGGAAATAGAGGTGCAGTTGTGGATGAAGCAAGTAGTTGCATCCACTGCGCAGACCTTCTGCATGCCATGTTCTAAGTATCGTTCCCGAAGAGTGAAAAAATACATGGTAGGAGAGGAGGGTAAAGACCAGTCCTGACAGAGCACAGAAAATAAGCAGAGCACAAAAAAAAAGCAGTTAGATAAGACTAGGGTGTTGGGAGACCTCATTTTGCCTTCTTTAAGAGGAATTGTGCTGTGGGGAACACCGTGTTAGCCGCAACTTAAATGGGTGAGATGGGTGTGGAGAGCAGGAGTAAAGGGGAGGTTCAGGAGGTGATTTTTGGAGTTCCTCTGGGGTGCCCCTGTAGTCAGCAGGTGGGGCCTCCTGGTGATATGGCTTCAACCTATATATGTGAATCCAAAAAGTGAGACGGTTGTCTGGTAAGGAGAGTTTGGTGGCGGTGGGGGTACAGAGAATGACAGGATAGGGGCCTTCCCATTTTGGGGCAAGAGGCCCTTTCTCCTCTGGGGTATTATAGTAGACTAGACTCCCAGCTGTTAAGGGAGGAGTGTTTGGAGCAGAGACTGGGTCCGAAAGAAGCCAGTTCTGATGTTTCCAGAGTTCCGAGCGGAGATGAAACAAGAGAGACAAAGACAAATGTCGGGTAAGAGGTCCTTGTGAAATGACCAACCCAGGGGGTATAAGAGGTCTTTCATACCTTATCTCAAAGGGAGACAGTAATGATGGTTTCTTACGGAGAGCTCTGATTCGAAGCAAAGCCAAGGGAAGGAGTTTGACCCAGTCCAAGTTTAATTCCATTGTCAATTTGGTAATTACTTCCTTTAGAGTACGATTTACCCTTTCCACTTTCCCTGAAGCCTGGGGGTGATATGGACAGTGGAAACGCCACTTGAAGGAGAGGTCTTGAGAGACCTTTTGTGTGATCCTAGAATGAAACTCAGGGCCATTATCAGATTGTAGGGAAATGGGCATACCAAACCTGGGGATGATGTCTGTCAGAAAGATTGAAGCTACAGTGGAAGCCTTTTTATTGGAAGTGGGAAATGCCTCAACCCAACCTGAGAAAGTGTCCGCAAAGACAAGGAGGTATTTAGTGTGCTGTACTGTGGGCATGTTGGTGAAGTCTACCTGCCAGTCAGCAACGGGAATGTGTCCCCGGGCTTGGTGGGGAGGGAAAGGTTTGGGCCCTAAAAGAGTATGAGGGTTGGTCCGCTGACAGATCTGACAATTAGAGGCTATATTCTGCAGCATGACTTTGTCAGAGGGGTGAGGGAGAAGAAGCTCTTTAAAAAGAGGGTCAAACACTGAGAAATGGAATGGAATAAAGTATGAAGGAACTTGAAAAGATTCTTGTTCTTACTGGAAGAAGTAGTGGCTTCAGATGAGATGTCTAAAGTGGCCATTATATGTCCCCCAGGGGGGCCATAATTGGAAGTGGTGGTAGCTATTTGTGCACCCTGGTCAGCTTTGGCATTGCCCTCAGTGATAAAAGACCCATCCTTCTGATGGGACCTACAATGGACAACTCCCAACTGGGTGGGTAAGTGGGAGGCCTCTATGAGATTGGTTATAAGAGCCGAAATAGTGATCGCATTACCTTTGGTGGTAAGTAGTCCTTGCTCCTTTCATATTGCAGCATGGGACAATAAGATATGGAAGACATATTTTGAGTCAGTATAAAGGGTGAGGGATTTGCCTTGTGCTAGAATGTAGGCACAAGTGGCTGCTATAAGTTCAGTCTGCTGGTTGGTAGTTCCTGAAGGCAGAGCTTTGGCCTCTAAAATCTCAGTGGCTGAAAGTAGAGCGTATCCAGAGTAATGAGTGTCGTTCTGCCTAAAGGAACGGCCGTCAGTGAACCAGATAAGGTCAGGCTTGGTGAGTGGTCCCTTAGAAATGGAAGAATGACAGGGGAGGAAATCATCTAAGGTTTCCAAGCAATTATGAATTGGTGTGTTAGACGTGGGAGTCATTGGGAGTAGTGAGGCAGGGTTCAGTGTAGAGCAGGGGAGGAAAGTAATATTAGGGTTTTCCAGAAAGGAAGTGAGTAGCGACAGAAATCTGGATGGAGGAAGGGTTTGAACTCTCTTATAAGCTAAAAGATCCTTCAAGTGATGTGGGGAGTGGATAGTTAAAGGGTCCCCAAAAGTCAGCTTAGAGGCTTCTTTGTGTAAAATTTGTCAACCAGCCAGAGCTCTTAAGCAAGGGGCCCACCCATGGATGCTAGGGTTGAGTTTATTGGACATATATGCCACAGGTGCAAATGTAGGCCCATAGTTTTGACCTAAGACCCCAGGTGCTTGCTCCCCTTTTTTATGGACATATAGATGAAATGGTCTTGAAATATCAGGAAGGTGAAAGGCAGGTGCCTTTAAGAGGAGTTGCTGAAGCCTGAAGAAATGGTAGTTGCGGGAGGAGGCAAGAGATTCACTAGAGGGTCCTTTTGCTAGGTAATACAGGGGTTTGGATAGAAGCAAATAATTTGGGATCCAGGCCCTAAAATAACCTGCTAGTCCTAGGAATGATAGTATTTCAGCTTTTGTATGGGGCACTGGAAGATCAGAGAGGAGTTGCCTCTTATCCAGTGTTATTTTCTTTTTCCTGGGTATAAGGCGAAAACCAAGATAGGTGACAGAAGACTGGGAAACCTGGGCCTTGTGGGGAGACACCCTATATCCCTTGTATGCTAGGAAATTAAGAAGCTGGGCAGTGTGGGATTGAGAGTGTTCCCAAGAGGGACTACATAGAAGAAGGTCATCGACATATTGAAGGAGAGTAGAGTCAGGACAGGTCGGGTGAAAGGATTTGAGGTCCTGGGCAAGAACTTGGCAAAAGAGATGGGGGCTATCCCTGAATCCTTGTGGGAGTACAGTCCAGGTAAGCTGACGAGAATTGCGGGTGTGAGAGTCAGTCCACGTAATAGCAAAGATATCCTGAGATTTTGATGACAAGGGAATAGAAAAGAATGCATCTTTTAAATCTAGGACCGAGAAATGGGTAGTAGTGGCAGGGATCTGAGAAAGGCAGGTGTAAGGGTTGGGCACTACCGGGTGGATGGGGACCACATAGGAGTTGACAAGGCGAAGGTCTTGAACCAGCCTGTAGGACCCGTTAGGTTTCTTTAATGCCAGAATGGGTGTGTTGAAAAAAGAGTGTGTAGGTCTAAGATACCCCTTTAGTAATAAATCCTGGATGATGGGTTCTAATCCAAGGAGGGCTGTGGTTGTGAGTGGATATTGTGGTTGACTAATATATCTTGAAGGGTCGCGTAAGACAATATGAATAGGACTGCATTTAACCATAGAGGGTGTAGTTGTGTCCCAAACCTCAGGGTTAACTGGTTTAGATAGTCGTGGGAGAGTGCATGAAAGAGGTGTATCTGCCCCTAGGAACATCATGAGGAAATGAGAGGTAGGAGAGGTGTTGGGTGATATGTGGTGACTTTTAATAGTGAGAGTATGTCCCTTCCCAGAAGGGGAATGGGGCAATGGCTCATAACAAGAAAGAAGTGTGTGAAGGACAAAAGGGATCCCTGCATATAACATGATAAGGGGGGGAGTTTTTTGAGGGAAAATCTGTTTACCTCCTACCCTGACAATAGGAGTTTTTGAGGGTGTGGTAGGACCCACCAGTATCCAAGAGGAAGGTAATGAAGCTTCCAACCACCAAGAAGGTGACCCTAGGCTCTTGCTTCTTGATGGTAATAGTTGGGAGGGAAGGCCCAGGGCTCCATCAATCCTCCTCTTCCAAGCCCAAAAGACGCTGGGGTTGCCGGGTGGCTGACCAACCTCCCTTCCGGGTTTTTGGGCAGTCTTCCCCCCAGTGTCCCCTTTGATGGCATTTTGGGCAGGGGTTGGAGGGTGTCCGGGGCCAAGGACAATCCCTGGCCCAATGTCCCTCCTTACCACATTTGAAGCAAGCTCCTGGGGATGTCTTATTGGGACATCGTGGTGATGGACCTTCTCTGAATGACCTAGGCCAACATTTGGAATTTGGCATTTTCAGCCCTCTGCCTACGGTGTTCACTTTCATCTTCTCTACCAGAAAAACCTTGAAAGCGACAGCGAGGATTTCTGTCTGAGGAATAGCAGGGCCCTGTTCAAGCTTTTAAAGCTTGGCTTTAATGTCAGGGTAGCTTTGGGCCAGAACATATGTCATTAAGACATGATGGCCATCAGGGGTTTCTGGTTCGAGGTTTGTGTACTGTTGAAGGGCCTTGGTTAGTCTATCCAGGAATTCTGAAGGTGTTTCCTCCTTCCTTTGAATGACCTCCTGCACCTTTTGAAAGTTAAAAGCCTTGCAGGTGACCTTTTTCAGGCCCGCCAAGAGGCAGGATGTAAAAAGGTCATGAGACTGTAAGCCTTCAGGGGTATTGTAATCCCTTAGGGGATTCTGCTCTGGGATGGCATGAGTGCCCGTGGGGTGGTTAGGATTGGTCCTATGATTTTCATCAGTGTGGGCTTGGGCTAGCTCCCAGACCCGTTGCCTTTCCTCCAGGAGAAGTGTTTTGGCCAAGAGCATGAAGATATCATGATGAGTGAGGCTATATACTTGCAGGACCCATTGAAACTCCTGAATGTAAGTGGTGGGGTCAGTGGTGATTGAGCATAACTACCTCTCTAGCTGAGTAATGTCTGACATGGAGAAGGGCACATGGACTCTGATGATACCCATGGGACCAGCTACCTCACGAAGGGTTGCAATTGTCTTGGGGGTGGGAAGGAGTCCCTTAGACCTTTTAACAGGAGGACTGAAAGAGGCAGGCAATGGACAGGAAGGCGAGGGAGAGGAAGGGAGTGTCTCAGTGGAGGAGGAGGTGGAGCAGGCAGAAGAGGGAGGAGGGGAGGGGGCTGAGGATCCATGGAATCAGGCAGAGGAAGAGGAAGGTATAGCGGGAGAGAAGGCGCAGATGGGGCTTGGGGATAAGGTGGGGGTTCATCTGCTGGGTCGAATGAGGAAGAATCTGCGAAGTCAGGAATAGAAGTAGGGGAAGAGAGGGGTTTGCAAGCAAGGAGGACCTGAGAGGGAGGGCAAAAGGAGCAGAGAGAAGGGTGCTGTGTGTGAAGGCAAAAACCTTCAACTCAGGGAATCACCCTCCACTTTTTCAGACACTGGCAGTAGTTAAAAAGGTCACGGAGGAGGTTTGAATCTAAGGAGACTTCTGGTGGCCAATGATTGCCATTATCCAGTGGTTATGTAGACCAATCTTGGGTACAGAATTTGATTAGAAGTTTGGGTTGATGTCTGGTGTGAGGGAGAGTGTGGCCAGATATTTTATTAAACATTTGAGAGGTGAGGCTTCAGGTACAGATGAAGAGGTGCCCATAGTCACAGGAAGAGATGGAAGAGAGAGAAAGAGAGAGAGAGAGAGAGAGAGAGAGAGAGAGAGAGAGAGAGAGAGAGAGAGTAAAAGTAAGCGAGAGAGACAAAGAGAAAACCCCGGCTGGAACGGCCTCCAGGAAGCTCAGGGCGAACAGGGGTCAGGTGGGCATCCCCAAAATGACCAGCCATCACGAGGAAATACAGAGGGCACTACCTGGTCGTCACCAGTGAAGTGCGATCTGTGAGACCCAAAGGGATTGGAGCCACGGGCAACCTGACGTCAGGAAAGTTTTCGACTGCAGCAAAAGAAGTCAGTAATGAAAACAGAACCCTGGCTCCGGCAGAATGCAGTTCCAGGCCGGGATTTCAGTTTTCCCCGAGCAGAGAGGCAGCTTCAGCCAGACACAGCAGCCCCGCAGGAAACAGCAACTCTAGCCAGCAGCAGCAGCAGCAGTGTAGGAGAAAAAAAGACAGAGCCTCTCCTGTAAACTCAGAAGCCTCACGCAGCAAAGGGAAATTGATCACCAGAGGGTCCACTGCGACCAGTAAAGGTCTTAGTGGGAGGAATTCCCTCCCCCCTAAGGGGCGTCTGGAGTGTGCTGGACAATCATGGTCACAAACCAGCGGTAGCCCAAAGGGTGTTGGCGAGCTGGGGTCAGGGGAGGATTACCTACATCAGATAAGTAGTCAGTGCAGGAAGCCGGCGATTGAAAAGAGTGGACCAGGGCAGAGTGTCTTGGCGGAGTGGGGGATGGGGCTCTTTTTGAAAAGAGCTCACCTGTATCCTCACACGTGGCACCAGAATGATAGAAGTCCCCACGCACAGACACTTCGCCTGGAGAATTCCAATTTTATTGCAAAAAGCTCTGTGCTTATATAGAACTAAGGGGGAGATGGAAGGGCTTAGATAAATGGCAGGCAACCCATTTATTGGGAAGTTCTTTCAGATATCAGCTCCAGAGCCCAGGAATTAGTTCTCATTGGGGCTAAGTTTCCCCGCCAGCGAGATTTGAAATTGGAGCAGGCGGGAGAGTTCACACGGGCGGGAACTTTACGTGCCACTGCAGAAAAGAAGAAGGAAGGAAGAAGAAGTCCTTAGGCGCCATACTGGGGATTTTCTCTGGGGTATGGCTGCCGTTTATACTTTTCCCGACAACGAGTATACCAGACAGTTCCTTGATTGACTGGTTTTCATGACAATGGTGTTTAACAGAGATGCCAGAATGTTGCATCCTGCTGAGTAATAGGCCTAGAGCAATGGTGGGCAGGTGTGTGATAAAACATCTGTGGTGTCGCCATGTGGATCTGCCATTGGCCTCCAAATGGCTTGTGACTGACATGGTGAAGCCAGCAGACCCTTATATGTAAAGGCATCTTGTTATATGTAGAGGTTTCAGGACATTGTTCAGAATCAGGTTGCTATGGTCAAGGAGGCAAGCTATGTGGGATAGAAGCCTTGTTCTTCTATTCTCCTGCAGACCCTGACGCACCACACGTGACAGAACTCCCTCCCACACTGTGTCCCAGTTGAAAACCTTGTATATCATGAAACAAATACAAAACTCCCAGTGCAACAGCAAGATACACCACGAAAATGGAGGATGACCATATGGTTTCACAGATCACATGGGGAGACATTTAGCCCTCATTGGCCACAGTTTAACTACAAAGAGAGAATTCAGCACTTCTGCCTCATGTTCATTGGAAAAGAAGAAACCATGTCCTCCAGGTCTCATAGATGCAGACCCAGCTTTGATGGTCTCACTAGAAAGAAAGCTAAAGCTCCTGACAACAACATATGTTTCAAGTGCCCAACCTCACAGGCAGTTTCTCAAGAAGTCTCTAGGCAAGTAGACCTCCATGTTTGTGGAGTGTTTACCCTGCCCTTTACTTTTGGAAACTTCTCTACCACTTCCAAGGTTGTGAACTCCTGAGCATATTCCATTCCAGATATGTATTCACAGATTTTCTAACTCTTCTCCTCTAATTGTGTCTTACTTAGGGTAAAGGTTTTGTCAAGGCCTTGTTCTGGATGAGAGTGGGAAGATTTTTGTGTAGCACATCTTTACATACACATTGGATTCATTTTCAAATTTTCCATTCAAAATACTGAATCCCAGACACTAACCCATTCCCTACTAGACTCTGACTACAAATCCTAAAATGATGGAGAAAAATAACCCAAAAAGAATAGAAATACAAGGAGTTCAGAGGAGGCACGGTGTATCGTTGGTCTTGCCTTTTGCATGATATAGGGTAGGAGTTAGAAATCATGTCAATTTTTTGTTGAAATAGTTCTCCATGTGTTTTGAAAGTTAACAAATATGTGAATTCCTGTTTCCCTTTCTCTGTAGCCTGTTCAGCACATGTATTTTCATATGCACATATAGAATCCTACCTGGTATCACATGTACATTCCTGTGAGGCGGCAAACTTGGCAGATACAAAGTGTGAGAAGAGATCACTCCTCCTAAATGCTTTTGGAACTAAAAATTCGAACTATTAGTGAGCTTCCTAGTAAAACAACAGTATACATAAATCCATGTTCAGTAAAATTAATATTTTTGGATCTGTGGATGATATATATTTCACAATAAATTTTGATTGGCATATATATTGCTACTTTTTAATGTCTTTGTTTGTGTTTTGTGTATATATATATATATATATATATATATATATATATATATATATACACACTCTCCAGATTTTTGAAAATATGAAATATATGCATCTTATTATAGAGTCCCTACGTTCATTCATGTTCATGTATGTGGATTTATAGTAAACTTTTCACAAAATTATTCTCAGAAATATTCATCCACCTGAAATACATATTTTTTTCGTACTTCTGAAAACTAACTTCAGTGAATGGTGCATACAAATCCTAATATTTCTACAGTAACTGACCCAGTTTAACATTAATGCAAGTAGATTCCTATGAGACATGATGTATATTTTAATGTTAATTTTTATTCATTCAACACTGCTACATTACTATTTCTTCAATTTATGCACATCATAGGATATATATTTCATCCAGAGTTTGCAAATTTATACGCATTTGTTTCACTTTGAATCACTTCCTGCTTCAGAACACATGTATTCCTCCATGTTTCTTGACTGGTCTTTTCATGAGACTTCTTTCCAAACACATTTTTTTCAATTTCCATAAACACTTTTGAAGTGTAACTCACACACTCTTCATGATAAACCATAACCCTAATATTACCATTAGATTTATAACTCGTTGAAAAGAATGTATGTATATCAATATAAGATTTCGTGTATTTTTTCAGATATCAATTCAATCCATTATTTAAAGTTGAACTAGTTATATTATTTATTCACAGTATGGTCTACTCATGCATTATCTCTATATTCCTAGACACAGGGTGCTGGGAGCCATCAGCCAAGTAGGTATGACAATTTCCTTGCCAGCATACCCCCATGTTTCTTTAGTGGAAGGACTCATGGAAATAGGACATTTTGCAGGACATTGCATGTAAGGTGACCTTGATCAAGGACCAGGGCAGGATCCATATTTAGGGTGTTCCCCCTTTAGAATAGGGCGGTTTAGCATAATAGAAGATTAGGGTGTTCCCCCTTTAGAATAGGGCGTATCCTGCTGCTGAGTTCCTCTTGAGTTCTTAGGGTCAGACAGTATATTTGGGAGACAGAAGCCCAGGAGTAGTGAATTAGGGCAGAGAGTGGATTTGGGCAGAGTGTGGATTTGGGCAGAGAGTGGATTTGGGCAGAGTGTGGATTTGGGCAGAGAACGTGGATTCCCCCAGAACGTGTTTGTAGACGGCCGGTGTGAGCTCGGGAATAAAGAATTACTGTTTGAATCTACAAGCTGTGTGGAGGCTCGTGATTTGTGCCCAGCCAGAGACTGCGGCAACAGGGTACACCTATTTGTACCCCCAATACTAATTTAAATGTCTTCAAAATATTGCTCCAAGAAATGGTGGAAGAAATACTCATGTCTCCTGATATACATATACATTTTATCACAGTAATATTTTGGACACAAAAAGCAAAGGTCACACTTATGTTTGTACCAATGTAAAGGTCATTCTAGCTTTGGAGGAAGAGACAACCAAGAGACTGTCTCATGCAACAACAAAGGGTTTATTGGGGGTTCAGCATGCTGGGGCTCAGAGCTCACTTGAATAGAGCAGAGAGCCCTTATAACATCTTAAGCAGAGAATACATACTTAACTTGGAGAGGGCAGGGAGGGAAGTTTATTGGTTGGTCAGGGCGAATGGGCGGTTTGCGTGCAACCGGGTGAGGGATTCCATTCTGCAGTTTGGCAGTTGGAGACAGCACATTCTGGGAACAAGATTTCCAAACAGTTCTCATGATTTCAATAGTGTTTTGTTAAGAATACAGCAAAACAGGAAGTGACAAATACCTATTTTATTAATCTTTCATTCCCCACTTCTTTTTCTGGTTACTTTTAATCATAAAAGTGATCATTGGGGGGTGTCATATTTTATGTCTGCTAATGGGATATATTGTTGTCTGATTACCAAAATTTAACTTGTCCAATTTGAGCTTTAAGAAATGAAACTACACGGTGGAGCAAACAGGGTCTACAGTTAGCAATAATATGATGATTATTAATGGACCGGCCAGAGCTGATAAAAGCGTAGTTAACCAGGGGGACTGTGTGAATGAAGACTCTAACCACCCTTTTTGGGCCTCTCTCTCTCTTGTTGATGCTCTGCAAGGTGTCTTCTCAATTTACTCATAGATAATCTTACAACCAGTATGATCAGAATAAAAACAACATTCTTCCCTCAATACAGCACAATGGCCCTCTTTTCTCATGAAGAGGAGGTTCAACCCTCGCCTGTTCTGTAAAACAACTTCAGAGAGAGATTTTAAAGATTCCTGTAAGGCTGTGATGAAGGTTTTTAATATCTTTAAGCTTTGTTCTACTGCTGCTTCTAATTGGCTCATTTGTTGTGTTCCATGGACAAGGGCAGTGGTTCCTGTGCCCACCCCTGCAGCAACTCCCATTCCTAATAGGATGGCTAAAGTGAGGAATACAGGTTCCCAGCAGAACTGGGTTGTATGCCCCCCGCTATTTGATCTTAATGAACCTGCATCATAATAGAGCACTCTGGGAAACATCTGCACCATTACATAATTAATCGCACCAGTTGAACATTTTATGAAAACATAAACAATGTTTAAGTATATAGAATTATACTCTTGTAGGTATGGACAGGGCAAGGCACCTAAGAAAGCACCGAAAACAGGGAAAGAGTCCTATTTGGTTGCAACCGGATTTAGAGGGCATTGCTTCTGTTGTAATCAATTAATCCCCTGAACACCAAGTTTAGGTAGTTTCAGAATTTTGTACCCAACATGTAAGGGAAGGGGCTCAGAAGTTCACAGTCTGCAGAAGTCCACAAAAAGCAGTATTTGTTTCTGTTTTTTTTTCCTCTGTTCTGGCCAAGTTAACTTTTTAAGGAGACCTAGGATGGGGAGAGCTTTTTTCTTCTCTTTTTTGTTTTCTTTCTGCCAGCTGTTACCATGGCACCCAGTTGGTAACTTCTTTCTCTTACAAATGTAGCCATATCTGTGAAGCCCCAGCTGAAGGCCAGAGGCCTTGTTCACATATTTTGTGAAAATCTAGTAAGGGGGTGTCTAGCTTAGGAGTGCTGATTTTTCCAGCCAGTTGCCAAGTAGAACAGGCAACATGAAAAGAGGAAGTTTATCTACATTGAACTCTTTTATAGGGACTTTTTCGCTGAAAGTACTAAAGTCAGCCATGGTGAAGAATTTTGGAGAAGGTCACTTAAGACTTTTCTGTGGGCCTTGTACAGAGAGGGAAGACTGGGAAGGCGTGGGGTGAGAAAGGAGAGATGTAAAAGAATAATGGGAAAGGGGTTTGGGATTTTCCTAGCAACAAAATCTTGAGCAGTAGAACAGGTAGAGCAGAGGGGAAGACGGGAGTGAGTATCCCAAAAAGCCTGTGAGGGAATTTAAATTCTTAGTAACCTGTTTTCAGTGATAACAAAGCAACTTTAAAAGCAATTTTCATTACAATTTGGATAGGGGTCTGAAGGCTCTCCTCAGGTTGTTTGAGCTTAAGTATAGCTGGTAAGAGGACCTGGTGGGACCCGGTGCGGGCACTGACAGGAGAAGAGATGAGTGAGTGAGTGGAGGGGTGCCTCAGTACCTGCTACCTCAGCAAGGGGGCAATTGTCTGAGAACCGAGGTTTGGGTTTTGATCTAGTAATTGGAGGGGAGAAATCAGGTTGCTGAGGTGGGAGTGACAGCAGAGATTCTGGAGCAGAAGGCGGAGGGTAAGGATCTATTGGAGAAGCATAGTTCAGGATATGAGAGAAGGAGGGATTAGGCCTCCACATAGGGGAATCTCCATTCACCGTTTTGAGCACTTGCAGAAGTTAAAAGGGTCACACAGAATTTGAGGATCTAGAGACCCATCTGGGGGCCATAAGTTTTGGTTGTCTAATTGGTAATATGGCCAATGCTGTGTACTGAATTTGATGAGGAGTTTGGGTTCCACCAGGCAGCCCCTGTATACTTACATCCCCATGACTTACAGAAGATGTCGGCTTTTCCCCCACACATCCATGGCTGTTTGTTGTTTTTGTAGTCTGCCGGGAAAACATAGTAATCTAGGCTAGCCAACCTGCATCTGGCTCGCGTGTCCCTACATCCATAATGTTTGTTTCCATTATCTATGGTACGGAATGGATTTAATGAAATTTTAGTGGGATTCGCTTCTTCAGGGATATCTTAATAGGAAAGACCTATAGCCAGCTGACAAATGTCTGAGTGGAGAGATGGCCACCAGGTCCCTAAGGGGCCTGTATGCAAGATAGACCATACTTCTTGTCTAGTAAGATTTGTGATCAGCCATCGCTGCTGAACGGGCTGATGAGCATTAGGACTACTCGTGGCCAAGGGGAGAATCTATAGTCTTATCCATATGGTGGATACACCATTTGAAAGGGTTACCACTGTTTTCCAGTATCCAGCCAGAGTCTGGACAGGGCGCAGGCTTGAGATGAGAGGCATGGATCCAGGAAGTGATTCCGTCTACATATACCACTGTAGGTGTTATAAGTAGCACCTGGTGTGGTCCTTTTCAGCGGGGTTCCAGGGATGACACCTGATGTCGTCTTATTTAGATGAAGTCTCTTACTTGATATCAATGTGGAGTCCGCTCGTCCCCAGGTTGGTAGGCAGTGGCCAGCTGTTTCTACAGGTATCGCTGAGTTCTTTCAAGAGCTTTTAGTATGTCAAGCAAGGGGGTGTGGAAAGGATCGTTAGGTCTTAGAGTTGGGGTTAGGTCCCTTACTGGAGGAGGGCCAACATAGAGAATTTAATAGAGGGTGAGGTTACACAAAGAAACAGAGGGAGTATTTCTTTCATGAAACAGTGCATAAGGCAGGAGGATACTCTAATCTTTTATGCCGGTCTTTAAGCTTAATTTCGTTTAGGTCTCTTTAATGGTTCTATTTATTTTTTTTTACCTGTCCTGAGCTCTGGGGTCTATAAGCACAATGTAACTTCCATATAATCCCCAGGGTCCTGGCTAACCCATGACTTATTTGGGCCATGAATGCCATTCAAATATCATACCCTATTACCTTAGGCAGACCGTATCTAGGAAAAATATCTTTCACGATCTTCTTGACCACCATTTGCTCTTTTTTTTTTTTTTTTTTTTTTTTTTTTTTTTGTGGGAACGGCTTCAATCCATCCTGAAAATATATCTACAAAGACTAGGATATATTTAAGTCCATACCTTGCTGGCTTGATTTCAGTAAAGTCCACTACCCAGAATTGTCCTTGTCTGGTTCCTTATAGGTGCTTTCCTGCAGGAAGCTTGGAACCGTAAGCATTAACCAATTGACAGACCCGACAGGCTTTTGTTACCCGTTCAGATATTTCCTTTTGCTCTGAGTCGCTTAGTCAAAAACTCTGTTCTTGATCCTTCAGGAATGCCTTTAGTTTCTTTGAACCAAGGTGAGTGAGTTGTTCTACACTTTTAATGTAGTGTAGGGCTTTCTGTAATTGCAGGCTGGGCTCAGTGAAGTTGATAATTTCAGTGTCAGTATCCTTAGATGTTATCAAAAGCTTGCTGATGCTCAGGGGTCCATTGGAATTGGGCATCCTCATTTAACAGAGTGTATAAAGGAATATCTAAGAACACAAACCCAGGTATCCGTAACCTGCAAAAGTCTCCAGTCCCAAGAAACTCTCTGTGTTGTCTCCTGTTAGATGGGGGTGGTAGCTGCACAACAGTTTGTTTTCTGGGCTCAGTGAGCCATCATTTACCGCCCCTAAGGGAATACCCCAGGAAGATTACTTCTTCCTGGCAAATTTTTGCCTTTTTGGCCGAAGCTCTATACCCGAGTTCAGCAAGCTCAGATAATTTTGCTTGGGTCCCAGCCTCACAGTTTTTCTTGGTGTTGGCAGCCAGTAGCAGGACATCCACATATTGAAGCAGGGTGACTTCGAGGTGTGTAGTTCTGAAGTTGTTGAGATCTCTGTGGAGGGCTGCATCAAAGAGAGTGGGGGAGTTTTTGAAACCCTGTGGGTGTCTAGTCCTAGTTAGTTGACCAGATGTTCCGGTTTCTGGGTCTACCCAGTCGAAAGCAAACAGAAACTGACTATCTTTATGCAGAGGCAAGCAAAAGAAAGCATCTTTTAAATCCAGAAGAGTATATCATTTTCACTCAAGCTACAGCAAACGGTTTATTGGGGGTCCAGCCTGCTGGGGCTAAGAGCTCACATGAATATAGCACAGAGCCCTGAGAACAGCTTAAAGAGAGCTTATATACTTTACTTGGAGATAGCAGGGAAGGAAATTTTTTGATGGGTCAGGGCGAGTGGGCGGTGTGCGTGCAACCGAACCGAGTGAGGGAGTACATTTTGCAGTTTGGCAGTTGGGGACAGCACATTCTGGGAACAAAATTAGCAAACACTTCTCAAGATTTCAACAGTGTTTTGTTAAGCATACAGAAAACAGGAAGTGACAAGTACCTATTGTATTAACCTTTCACCAAAGCAAAATGCAAAGTGAGCATGGATTACTAAAATCAACCATGTCCAGATTGCCTAATGCTCTCAAATGTCAATCCTATCGGTTACTACATATTTGTTTCTTCATAAGATTATACATTCAACTTCAACCATGTTGAAAGTGTCTAATCCAATCACTCACCTTATACTGTGCCTGATTTCCTAATGTCTCTATTGATATCTGCTTTCCCACATATTTTCCCCAGTTCATCATTGTGAATGACTTTTCACATGTGCTAATATTTACGTTCACTCTCTAAACGAAACAATATTGCTAATAAACTTTTGGTCCAAATTCTATACTCACTCATTTTACTAAACCTACAGACTATCTTCCTAGTGCTACAGACTATTCATTTTTGCCGGGATGTTCTCTTTGACATTCAATCATCCAAGGTACAAGGTCCTATGCCATTGCATATCGATTTATCTGAGACATCTCTGCAGAACACAATTCAAAGCTAAGTATCCCACTATAGGGCCCAATGCCCTTCAGGGCTTCAAATCATACCTAGATTTTCTGGTTTCATACTTATATTTCACCTATATATTCTTGTGAATATCGCAGGTTCCCAATACCGTTATCCATCCCGCAAAATGATTCCTAACCCAAATACAATATGTTATAAACACTAATCGAACTGATTGTGTTCCCTCAATCTAACTTTACAGAAGAGCAGAGACAGAGTTGGTTTTACAATACTGGCATGTAGGTGATCTCCCAATTGCTGAGAACCTCAAAGGTTGATGCAGAAATGATCCCAGGAGAAGATGTAGGCAGATATAAAAGACCTGTGAGAGGAAAAGTCATCTTCCATGGCAAACAACCTGTTAATGATGAAAGGATGTGTCTGAATCAGCCTCTCTCCTCTTAATATAAAGAAGATGGACAAAACCAGACCTGTGTGGAGAGCTTCTCCATGGTCCCTATGGTTGATATACCATTCTTACTTGTGAAAGTGTCACAGGAAGTAGGGGCAGCCTCCATCTCAAGGGACCCTTGGAAGCAACCGTTAGGACAAAGTGGTTGCAAAGGCAGTGACTTCATTCCGTTCCTGAAGGAATTGACCTACGTCACATCTTTGGTGATGGAACTCTCTGAACTTGCAATCCAGGAAGCCAGGCACACAGCCAGTCCCAGTCCCAGTTCCATTTGGCTCACTTGTTTGGATTTACCAAGGACAGAGTCTGCCTTGTTTGGTACATAATGATTTGAGGATGGCAAAATGCAAGTAGAGCTCTGAAGACAGTCCTTTCCTGAGAAAGCAGGTAGTGGTCAGCACAGGCTCCTGACAACTTCACAGATTTGGACAAAGAGACCAGATCTGAGACCCGACAGGCCATTTCGGGAAAAGATAGTATGGTCCACCAGTCAGAGGACACTCTGGAAAGTCACAGACTTACTTGGGGGAAGGAGGTGCCTTTGTGAATGTGGGTGTGAGTTTGTGGATTTGTCTCATGTTCTCAGAATAGGTAGGAAAGTCAGTATATTTGGTTTGGAGTGGACTGTTTCTAGAAAGTCATTTGACAAGGTGAGTGTTTCTATGTCTGTGTATCTCACTGTGTCCATGGTTGAAGACATTAGAAATAAGAATGCATCAATGGATGTGTCCTGTCTAGTAGAAAGCTTCCCAGCATTCATCCTGCCCATTTTAGGAATGGACTGCAGGTTTCCTTATTGATGGGCAACACCTACTATCTTCTCAAGTTCCTGTTTTATTCCTGAATTCTGGCCACTCTCCAGAATAGGCTCATGGTTTTGTGTCCAAGATATGTACCACCTCCAAGCTCTGTGACATGGCC
This sequence comes from Callospermophilus lateralis, assembly GCF_048772815.1. Lineage (NCBI taxonomy): Eukaryota > Metazoa > Chordata > Mammalia > Rodentia > Sciuridae > Callospermophilus > Callospermophilus lateralis. The sequence continues at coordinate 1,167,614 of NW_027514169.1, read as the reverse complement.
ATGTACTGGATAGCTGAAGGGAATGCGAGCATCTCAGAAAACTCAGATATCAGTGTGACCAGGAATGTCTCAGTGGAGGAACCCTGCTTTGGGCCTTCTGTTAATCTGTTTGCCTGTTGCCATGAATGTCAGGAAGGTCTTTGCCTCAGGCCACCCCTTTGTGAATCCTGAAGAAAACTGTTTTCAAATGGTAATGAATGTTCATCACCTGTGGCTCTTTGCTTAAATGCTTTAGAAAGGGATGTGTCTGAATCAGCCTCTTGGCCCTGTGTGAGGCAGTGGCTTAGATTCTCAGCGCCTGTTGGATCTAAAGAAAAATCCAATGTGTGCATCCAAAACCAAAATGGCAAAAAGATCAGTCATTGTGTATGAAGTCTCTCACCTTCCTCTGTTAGGTTCCTGACCTCCATCATGTGAGAATATTGATCCTTTGTGACAAATGAGTTCTTTCAAGCCCTGCAGAGGTGATTGGGTTTCCTCATGACTCCAAATCACATAAGGAAAATATACCTGACTGTCAGTAGGCCTCAAATTGGAGAAGCAGAGCAGTATTAATGGCAGACCTATGTGATCAATCCTGGTTCACAGGAAGGGTGTCCAGGCCACTCTGAGGTTAGGCAAATGAGGGGCAAGGGAGCTTATTTTGGACACTCTCTTAGGCTGCGCCATTCATGGAAACATCCAGCCAGAGGTTATGATGAATGTATATGTGGAAGAAGATGAGGGCCTTGGGGGAGTGTTTTGGTTTTAATTGTGGTCATTTGTGTGGCAGTTGGAAGAGATTACTGGGTCCACCTGGGCTTGAACTCTGGTGTGATTCCCCTCAGAGACTGAGTTCTGTAACTGACCTCAGAGAAGTAATTGCTTTGGAAAGGGATGTGTCTTAATCAGCCTCTTGACCCTGTGTGAGGCTGTGGCTTTGATTATCAGCACCATATGGATCTAAAGAAAGATCTCATGTGTGCATCCAAAACCAAAATGGCCAAAATTTCAGTCATTGTGGATGAAGTCTCTGGCCTTCCTTTGTAAGGTTTTGAAAGAATAAAAGAAATTGAAATTGAAACGTAAAGAACCAGGTTTTGTAAAGTTTCCAAGCTGCACTCAGAACCTGAAATTCCTGTGGCAGTTAAGACAATTCCCGGAACTGCCCATTAGATGTGTGTTGAAATCTTCCCTGACCACCTAGTTACTTAACAACCTCTTCCCAGAAACCGTGCAGCTCAGCACGTATACATCTCAGAGCTTCAACCAATCAGTTTAAATGTATACCCCTTCTCAGGGCTGACCAATCACCCCCTGCCCGACCTGTTCCTGCCAATGAATGTGCTAATCATGTTTTAGACTTGTTATTTGATTTTCCCACGGTATATGGTGATTTGCTAAAGGAAGCTATGATGTATGTAAAGTTCCTGCCCTCTCTAAAGAATGTATATAAAATCTGCTCAAGTTGTTCTTGGGGATATTTGTTCTTTGCTCCTCAGAAGTGAGCTCTGACCCCGAGCATGCTGGACCCCCAATAAACCCTTTGCTGTTGCATGAGAAATTCTCTTGTTGGTCTTTTCCTCTGATGTTCGGCCCACCTTTTCATCTGGAGGCCCCAGCTGAGATATCCAGCAGTGATGGACAAAACAACCCAATGGATTCCTCTTGGGGTAAGTAAGGTGCCTCTTTCTAGTTTTGGGTTTCAGGTTAGGGCTTGGCAAAGTGGCTGTCGGTGAAGAACATTAGCTCTCTGCAACGGTTGGTGACAGAGGTGTCACAGAGCCACAGGCCATGTCCCTGGGGGACACTCCAGAGGACTCGGGAAATCGAGGAATAGTAGTTTCCTCAACTCGGTTATATTTTGCTTCAGTATTCGGTTTGCCAGCCCATCAGGATTTGCCGGCTACTCAGTTTTGTTCATTGTTAGGAACTCATGTTGAGTTTACTGTCTGTCTTTATTGACTAACCCATCAGGTTTTGCAAGTTACTCAGTTCTAATGTTTGTCTTGGACTCATGTAAAACGTTTACTGTTTGTCTTTGTCTTTATCACGTTTGTGTATTCACTGTCCCTGTTTGAGTAACTCCCATTATGGGACATTATGGGACAAAGCACTTCCACGCCTCTGTCTTTTACCCTTGATCATTGGACTGATGTCCTCTCAAGGACCCAGAATCTTTCTTTTTCAGTAAAATGCCGGACCTGGCAGACTCTCTTTGCTTCAGAATGGACCATCCTCGGTGTTGGATGGGCCCCAGAAGGATCCTTCCACTTCACTCTAATCCGAAAAGTCAGAGATACTGTCTTTCAGCCAGGGCCACGTGGCCACCCCGATCAAGAGCCATATACCCCTTCCCCCACAATCCAACATTCAAACAGTCTGTTCCTCCCCCTCTTCCCTCCATTCTGAGTCACAAGACTGGACACTCCTCCCCCTCCTTATCCTCTACCCTCACTCCCCAACCCCCAACACGTTCCAGATGATCCTCCCGCCACTGACTCAGCCTCTTCGCCGCTAGAGGCTATTGAGCCAGACCCAAGCCCTCCAGGGGACTTTCCCACAGCAGCAGCAGCCCCGCCTCCCCTGGAGGAAGCTGGGCCACCTAAAGGAACGTGCAGGAGATGGATAATAGAAAACTCGAAAGCCCCTGTGATGCCCCCTCTCCGTCCCTCGGGCCCATGAACCGAACCAACTGGGACCCCAACACCTTTGACAGTAGGTAGCATCTGTCCACTTATCACCATTCTCTAATAGTGGGTCTCCGAGCGGCCGCCAGAGGGCCAACTAATTTGGCCAAGGAAAGAGAGATTATCCAAGGGCCTAATGAGTCTCCCTCTATGTTTCTGGAGATAATTATGGAAGCATATAGGAAATATACTCCTTTTGATTCTCAGGCAGAGGACCAAAAGGCATCTTTTGCAATGGCCTTTATCGAGCAGACTGCCCTAGATATTAAGAGAAAGTTACAACGTCTAGATGAATTACAAGATATGACCTTAAGAGATTTAGTCAGAGAAACTGAGAAAGTATATTATAAGAGAGAAATTGAGGAGGAAAGGGAATAGAGGAGAAAGAAAGGGAAAAAAAGGAGGATGAAAGGAGCAAAAGGCAGACTAAAGCAATGGCTAATGTTTTGTTCATAGCAGCAAATAGGCCAGAAGTTAAAAAGCAGGGAGACAGGAAGGAATACCTGGGCCCACGCCAAAGGCTGCCCCTGGCCTCAGATCAATGTGCCTACTGTAAAGAAAAAAGACACTGGGCCAAAGAGTGACCCCAAAAGAAGCAGCCATGCCAGCCCGCTGTGCTGACTCTAGAAGAGGACTAGAAAAGTCGGGGCTCGGATACCCTCCCCGAGCTCAGAGTAACATTTGAAGTTGAGGGGAACACAGTGAACTTTAAAGTGATTACAGGAGCAGTATACTCAGCCCTTAAGACCCCACCGGGCCCCCTATCAATTAAATGGTCCCTAGTTCAAGGGGCTAATGGCAGTAGATATCGGGCTTGAACAACTAAAATGAATATGGACCTAGGAAAGGGAAAAGTCCACCACTCTTTTTTAGTAATCCCAGAATGCCCAGCCCCATTGATGGGCAGGAATCTTCTTACCAAACTCTGGACTAGAATAACCTTTAACCCTAATGGTCCCCAAGTGGAGTTTCTAAAGCCTTCAGTAAAAACTCCGATAGTCACGTCTTTGACTACGTCCGTAGAAGATGAACATCAACTCTTCGCGCCCCCTAGGACTGATCAAACAGGCAAACTACCCCAGAAATGAATAAAAGATTATCCTAATGCCAGGGCAGTAACTGGTGGATTAGGTCTAGCCATAAGCAACCTTCAATAGTAGTAGAATTAAAAGCCTCTCCCTCTCCAATCAGTGTTAAACAATATCCTCTATGCAAAGAAGCTAAGGATGGGATAAGGCCCCATATTCATAAATACCTGGCTCTTGGGGTCCTAAGGCCCTGTCAATCAGCCTGGAATACCCCCCCCCGTATCAGTAAGAAAGCCAGGAACTTGGGACTACCGTCCTGTTTAGGACCTAAGAGAGATCAACAACAGAGTGCAGGACATTCACCTCACGGTACCCAATCCATATAATTTGCTTAGAACTCTGAATCTGGAGCGGGAATGGTACACTGTGCTGGACTTAAAAGATGCTTACTTCTGCTCGCCCCTACATAAGGACTTTCAGTTGGTGTTTGCTTTCGAGTGGATAGACCCAGAAACTGGAACATCTGGCCAACTAACCTGGACTAGACTCCCACAGGGGTTTAAAAACTCCCCCACTCTCTTTGATGAAGCCCTCCACAGGGACATCAATGACTTCAGAACTGCACACCCCGAAGTCACCCTACTCCAATATGTGGATGATCTTCTACTGGTAGCCGACATCAAGGAGACCTATGAGTCTGGGACCCAAGCACTATTATCTGAGCTTGCTCGGCTTGGATATAGGGGTTCAGCCAAAAGGCCCAAATTTGTCAGCAAGAAGTAATCTTCATGGGTTATTCTCTTAGGGGTGGCAAACGATGGCTCCCTGAGCCCCGAAAACAAACCGTTGTGCAGATACTGCCCCCATCTAATAAGAGACAACTCAGAGAGTTTCTTGGGACTGCCGGCTTTTGCAGGTTATGGATTCCTGGGTTTGTATCTCTGGCTGCCCCTTTATACCCGCTGATAAATGGGGATGCTCACTTCCAATGTACCCCTGAGCATCAACAAGCTTTCGATAATGTCAAAAAAAGTGCTGCTATCTGCTCCGGCCTTAGCACTCCCAGATGTAGAAAAACCCTTCATTCTCTACATCGAGGAAAAGAAAGGAATAGCATGGGGAGTGCTCACTCAGACTTTGGGACCTTGGAAAAGGCCGGTAGCATATTTATCAAAAAAACTGGACCCAGTGGCTAGCGGTTGGCCCCATTGCTTAAGTCCTATAGCAGCGGCAGCCCTTCTAATAAAAGATGCTCATAAATGAACGTTGGGACAGAAGCTAACCATTATAGCCCCCCATGCCCTAGAGAGCATCATCTGTCAGCCTCCAGAGAGGTCGCTGTCAAACTCCAGAATAAACCACTACCAGAGCCTCTTGCTTGACAAAGACAGAATAACGCTGGGACCCACTGCTCCACTCAACCCAGCTCCACTGCTGCAAGAAGAATCATCAGGACCCATCACTCATGAGTGTCAACACATATTTCCAAGGAAACCAGTATACGACGAGACTTGAAGGATCAGCCACTGCCTCGCGATGAAGTCGTATGGTTTACGGACAGCAGCAGCTTCCTCCAAGATGGTAAACAGCGGGCTGGAGCAGCAGCAATTAGCAAAACTAATTTCATCTGATCCTCTGGTCTCCCAGATGGGACATCAGTCCAAAAAGCAGAACTGATTGCCCTTATGAAAGCATTGGAACTAGCAATAGGCAAAAGGGCCACCAAATACACTGATAGCCCATATGCATTTGCCAAAGTTCATATGCACGGGACTATTTACCAACAATGGGAGCTATTAACCTCTGCTGGGAAAGAAATAAAGAATAAAGATGAGATCCTCCACCTTCTCTCAGCAGTGCAGGGCCATAAGAAATTAGCAATAGGGCACTGTCCAGGGCACCAGAAGAGAAACGACCCCTAGGCGGTTGGAAACAGAAGGGCAGATGAGGAAGCTTAATTGGCAGCCATAAACGGAGTGACTCTGTTAACTTTTTCCACACCGGGGGAAACAACAACCAGGAGACTTGGCCGCCCCAGAACATACAGGCAACTTATCATCTGAGGAGACAGATACAGAACTCTGGGACCCTACAGAGCCAAGTTTACAATTTCAAAAAGTCCACCTTTACTTCAAAGACGTACACCAGCTCACCCACTTAGGCTCAAAGAAGTTATAGGCACTCTTAAAAAACTGAAGAAAGAACTTATTATTGACTGACTCACAGAGGAAAGAAATAGCTGAGCAGGTGACGAGAGCTTTTCAAGTCTGCAAATTAGTTAATACTTTCCCATCCAAGCTTCCTGCAGAGAAGCGCTTATGAGGAACCAGACCAGGACAATTCTGGGAAGTGAACTTTACTGAAATTAAGCCACAAGGTATGGACTTAAATATCTCCTAGTCTTTGTAGATACTTTTTCAGGATGGATTGAAGCCTTTCCCATGAAGAAAGAAACAGCTCAGATGGTGGTCAAAAAGATCCTAGAAGACATTTTTCCAAGGTTCGGTCTGCCTAAGGTAATAGGGTCTGATAACGGAGCGGCATTCATGGCCCAGGTATGTCAGGGATTTTCCAGGACCCTGGGGATTAATTGGAAGTTATATTGTGCTTATAGACCCCAGAGCTCAGGACAGGTAGAAAGGATGAATAGAACCATCAAAGAGACCTTAACGAAATTAGGCTTGGAGACCGGCATAAAAAATTGAAAATATGCTCCTACCTCATGCACTTTTACGTGCAAGAAATACCCCCTCTGCCTCTTTGTGTAACCTCACCCCTTATGAAATTCTCTATGGTGCCCCTCCTCCAGTAAGGGACCTAACCCCAACTCTGAGATTAATTATTTCTTTCACATCCCCTTGCTTGACAGACTTAAAACCCTTGAACAAACCCAGCACCCAGCGATACCTGTGGAAACTCTTGGCCACTGCTTATCAGCCTGGAGACGAGGGAACCCCACATTGATATCAAGTGGGAGACTTCGTCTACGTGAGAGAGCATCAGGTGTCATCCCTGGAACCCCGCTGGAAAGGATCATTCCAGGTGCTGCTTATAACACCTAGAGTGGTGAAAGTGGATGGGATCACTTCCTGGATCCATGCCCCCAATCTCAAGCCTGCGCCCTGTCCAGACTCCGGCTGGAAACTGGAACAGACTGGCAAACCTCTCAAGGTGCATGTCCGTGGTGTGGGTTGGGCTATGGATTCTTCTTCTGATCACAAGCAGTCCTAATCCCCATCAGCCTGTTCAGCAACAAGTTATAAATTCTACTGGGCAGGTAGTGTGGTCTATTTCATATACAGCCCCCTTATGGACTTGGTGGCCATCTATCCACCTGGACATTGTCAGCTTCCCATAGGCCTCTCTGAGTGGGATCTCCCTGACATAGTGGACCCCACACAGATCCCACTCATACCCAAAATAGGGCAACATAGACCAACTTACCCCAGGAATTATGGATGTAATCTCCCCCAGCTCAGGTGTAAACTAGCCAGTCTTGTTTATTATTTGTGCCCAACTGATTTCTGAAGTCGCAAACAGGCCCAAACCTGTGGAGGACCCAGTGACTTTTATTGTAGATCTTAGGGTTGTGAACAAATGGGAGCTGCATTGTGTAACCCAAACTCCCCAGACAGTATGATTCAATTTCATCCTACCCGAATGAACACCTGGATTGATCCCAATAAATGTGCTGCTATCCAAGTGGTGTCAAAAACTCGCTGTGGAAAGAATAGTATATGTTACCCCCTCAATATAAAAGGAAGGGGCTACCTCAGAACAACATGGCCTATGGGAAATACTTGGGGAATGTGATTCTATATTTATGGCGCTGGTTATGACTTTGGTCTCTGGTTCACCATCTGGCTTAAAAAAAAAGAAAATCCCACAGCAATAGGGCCCAATCACCTCATGTCAGAAATTACACCTCCTCAATCTCCCATGCCTAGATCTACCAGAACCCCTCTACCATCTCATACTTCCCAGTTTCCATCTTTGCCTACTTCCCCAGTCCAGAGTACAGCTGACTCCTCCCACAGGAACTAATTAAACGAACCTTTATGGTACTGAACACCACACAGTCAGAACTCCTTGCATTTCAGCCCAGGTATTAGACAGCTCTGTATATTATTGTGTAATGGTGCAGATACTCCCCAGGGTGCTCTATCATGATGCAGAATCCTTTAAAGGTCTACTAGGGGGACAAAACCCTGATTTTGCCGGGAGCCAGTGTCCCTTACTCTAGCCATCCTATTGGGGATAGGAGCTGCTGCAGGAGTGGGTACGGGAACAGCTGATATGATCCATGGGTCACAACAAATGGCCCGATTAGAAACAGCAATAAATCAAGACTTGAAGACATTAGAGACCTCCATCACAGTTTTGCAGGAATCCTTAACCTCTCTCTCTGAAGTTGTTTTACAGAACAGGCGAGTATTAGACCTCCATTTCATGAGGGAGGGGGGCCTCTGTCCTGTACTGAGAAAAGAATGCTGTTTTCATGCTGACCATACTGGAGTTGTAAAAGAATCCATGAGTAATTGAGAAAATGCCTTGAAGAGCACCAGAGAGAAAGGGAGATTCAACAAGTGTGGTTTGAATCATGGTTTACCCAATCCCCCTGGTTAACTACACTCCTATCAGCCTTAGCTGGACGCCTGATCATGCTTATGGTGTTGCGAACTGTGGGACCTCGTTTGCTTAACCACATAGTTTCCTTTCTTCAGGCTCAGATTCTGCAGGTAAAACTCATGGTAATCAGACAGAAATACACTCCACTGGCAGAAGTAGAATGTGAGACCCCGCAATAATTATGATTCATTACTTAATTAAAGATTAAAAGTAGTCAGAAAAAGGAGTGGGAAATGAAAGAATTAAAGAAATTAAAATTGAAACGTAAAGAAACAGATTTTGTAAAGTTTACAAGCTACGCTCAGAACCTAAAATTTTTGTGTCAGTTAAGACAATTCCCGGAACTGCCCATTAGATGTGTTGAAATCTTCCCTGAACACTAGTTACTTAACAACCCCTTCCCAGAAACCATGTATCTCAGCACGTATACATCTCAGGGCTTCAACCAATCAGTTTAAATGTATACCCCTTCTCAGGGCTGACCAATCACCCCCTACCCGAACTGTTCCCACCAATGAATGTGCTAATCATGTTTTCGAGTTGTTATTTGATTTTCCCGCAGTATTTGATGATTTGCTAAAGGAGGGTATGATGTATATAAAGTCCCTGCACTCTCTAAAGAATGTATATAATCTCTTCGAGTTGTTCTTGGGGCTCTTTGTTCTTTGCTCCTCTGAAGTGAGCTCTGAGCCCCAGCATGCTGGACCCCCAATAAACCCTTTTCTGTGGCATGAGACAGTCTCCTGGTGGTCTTTTCTTCCAACGTTCGAACAACCTTTTAAGTTTCTGACTTCCATCAAGTGAGAATAGGTATCCTTTGGGTCAAATGAGTTCCTCAAAGCCCTGCAGAGGCTAGCACCATTGGTGCTTGGATTTTCTCATGACTCCAAATCACATAAAAAATCTATACCTGACAGTCAGTAGGCCTCAAATTGGAGAAGCAGTGCAGTATTAGAGGCAAGCCTATTTGATCACTCCTGGATCATAGGAAGGGTGTCCAGGCCACCCAATGACCTTCTGGACTTCAAATATTACCTAGATTTCTGTTTTCATACTTATATTTCACCTGTATATTCTTGTAAATATCGGAGGTTCCCAATGCCATTATTCATCTCGCAGAATGATTCCTAATCCAAATCGAACCTGTTATTAACCTTAACCATGCAATATTTCCTCAATCTAACTTTACAGAAGAACAAGGACATTGTTGGTCTTACAATACAGGAATGAAGGGAATCTTCCACCTGCTGAGAACCTCAAAGTTCCATGCAGAAATGATGTCTGAAGTAGATGTAGACACCTCTGAAAGACCTGAGAGAGCAAAAATCAACTTCCATGTAAAACAACCTGGTCAGGATGAAGGGATGTGCCTGAATCAGTCTCTCTCTTCTTAATGTAGATTAAATGGACCAAACCAGGCCTGTGTGGAGAGCTGTTCCCGGGTGCCTGTGGTTGATATACCATTGTAACTTGTGAAAGTGTCACAGGAAGTAGGGGCAGACTCCATCTCATGGGACCCTTGGAAGCAACTGTTAGGACAAAGTGGTTGCCAAGGCAGTGAGCTCATTCAGTTCCTGAAGGAAGTGACCTACCACACTTCCTTGGTGATGGAACTCTCTGAACTTGGATCCAGGAAGCCAGGCACCCAGAGCAAGTCCCAGTCCCAGTCCCAGTGGTCTCAATTGTTTGGATTTACCAAGGACAGAGTCAGTCTTTCTTGGTACCTACTGAAGTGAGGATGGCCAAATGCCTGGAGAGCTCTGAAGAGCGGCCTTTTCTGGGAAAGCAGGTAGTGGCACAACCATGGCTCCTGACAACTTCAAAGGGTTGGCAAAGAAGACCAGGTCTGAGATAGGACAGGCCATTTTGGGGGAATATAGTATGGCCCACCAATCAGAGGACACCACCTTTTAGTTTTGTTAATTTTTTTCAATAGTTTCTTTTGTTTCAATTTCATTCATTCTGCTCTGATTTTAATTATTTCTGCCTTCTCCTACATTTGCTGTTGTTTTGCTCTTCCTTTTCTAGGGCTTTGAGATGAAGTGTGAGCTCATTTGTTTGTTGGTTTTTCTTTTTTTTTTTTTTCAGGAATGACCTCCAGGCAATGGATTTCCCTCTTAAAACTGCTTTCATTGTGTCCCATAGATTCCGATATGTTGTGTCTATATTTTCATTTATCTCTAAGAATCTTTTGATTTCCTCCTTTATGTCTTCAGTAACCCACTTATCATTCAGTAACATATTGTTCATTTTCCATGTGATGTAGGATTTTTCCTTCCTTCTTTTATCATTGGTTTCCACTTTCATTCCATTATGATCAGAAAAAATTCATTTTATTATCTCCACCGCTTTATATTTACTGAGGGTTGCCCTATGGAATAATATATGGTATATATTTTAGAAGGATCCATGTGCAACTGAGAAAAAAGTATATTCACTTGATGATGGTTGATATATTCTATATATGTCAGTTAAGTCTAGGTTATTGATTTTAATATTGAGTTCTATAGTTTCTTTGTTCCACTTTTGTTTGGAGGATCTGTCCATGGTGAGAGAGGTGTGTTGAAGTCACCCATAATTATTGTGTTGTGGTCTATTTCATTGAGGTACTTGAGGAGAATTTGTTTTTTGAACATCGCAGCACCATTAATTGATAATTTTCATGTATTGTTGGTGAGCAATATAGTATATAATGTCCTTCCATATCCCTTTTGATTAAATTAATCTTGAAGTCGATTTTATTCGATATGAGGATGGCCACCCCTGCTTGCTTACGAGGACTGTGTGCATGGTATATTTTTTCCAACCTTGCACCTTCAGCCTGTGTATGTCTTTTCCATTGAGATGTGTCTCCTGGAGGCAACATATTGTTGGATTCGTTTTTATTCCAAGTTACAAACCTATGTCGCGTTATTGGAGAGTTTAAGCCGTTAACATTAGAGTTACTATTGATATATGGTTTGTACTGCCACCCCTGTTTGATTATTTATCTTTTTTTTAAATTTAGTTTGTTTCTCCATGATTAGCTTTTCCCCCACCCTCTGTCATTACTGAGGCACTTCCCACTGATGGTTTTGGTTGTTAATTTTCATTTCTTCCTCATGAATTGTTTTCCTCAAGATGCTTTGCAATGCTGGTTTTCTGGTTGCAAATTCTTTTAGCTTTTGTTTATCATGGAAGATTTTTCTGCAGCTTCATTTTGCTGGATACAGCTGCAGCTTAATTTTGCTTAATTTTGCAGCTTAATTTTGCTGGATACAGAATTCTTGGTTGGCATCAATTGTCTTTCAGTATTTGAAATATATTGTTCCAGAATGTTCTCGCTTTCAGCGACTGTGATGAATAATCCATTGTCAACTTTATTGGTTTACCCCTGAATGTAATCTGCCTCCTTTCTCTTATACCATTTAATATTTTATCTTTGTTCTGTATATTGGATATCTTCATAACAATGTGTCTTCGTGTTGGTCTACTGTGATTTTGTGTGCTCGGTGTCCTGTAAGCATGTACAATTTGTATATCCATTTCCTTTTTTATTTTTGGAAAGTTTTCTGTAATTATTTCATTCAGCAGGTTACTCATTCCCTTGGTTTGAATCTCTGTACCTATCCAGATGACACATAAATTTGGTTTTTTTACGTTATCCCATATATCTTGGATGTTTTAGTCATGATTTTTTACCAGCCTTTCTGTGTTGGCTAGATTCTTTTCAAGATGATATATTTTGTCTTCATTATCTGAGATTCTGTCTTCTTCTTGCTCCACAGTGTTAGTGATACTCTCAAATGAGTTTTTAATTTGGTTTATCGTTTCCTACATTTGTGGAATTATTGATTTTTTAATAATCTCTATCTCTTGATAAAGAAGCTTAACTTCTTCTTTTATCTATTTATGGAATTCATTTTCAATGTGTTCTTTCACTGTTTGGATTTGCTGTCTCGTATCCTCTTTAAGTTTCCATTCCATCAGTCTAAGGTATTTTTTGAGTTCTTTTTATGACCATTTTTCTGATGACTAGAAATCCTCCTGAATATTTAGGCTGTCCTTCATTGTTTGTACTTATTTTCTTCCTTGATTTTTTGTGCTTCTCATGTTACTTCTTGCTCTGTTTGACTGCTGAGTTACTGCTTACTCTTATAAATTTATTTGATGCTTGGGAGGAAAGATAGTAGTAGGGATGGGAAGAAGCACTAAAGAGAAAGAGAGTAGGCAGGTAGAATTCAAGGAAGGGGGAATAAGAAAATCAAGAAGAAATGATAAAACAAAAGAAAAAAAAAGAATAGAAAATAAATAAAGAAAAAAATTAAATAACAATGATAGTTTAAAAAATGAAAATTAAAATTTAAAATAATAATAATAATAAAATAAAAATATTAAAAAATGAGAACATTTTAAAAACTTAAAGTACAACAACAAAAAAATGAATTCACATAAAGAATCTAAACCCCACAGTCAGTAGGCCTCGAGCTGAAGAAGCAGAGAAGTATTAACGGCAGGCCTATTTGATCACTCCTGGTTCACAGGAAGGGTGTCCAGGCCACCCTGATTTTAGGCAAATGAGGGCCAAGGGAGCTTATTTTGGACACTGACATGGGCTGTGTACCTCATGAAAACCTCCAGCCGGAGGTAATAATTAGTGTCTATATGGAAGAAGATGAGGGCCATGTGGGGGCGTTTTGGTTTTAATTGTGGACATTTGTATGGCGGTTGGAAAAGATGACAGGGTCCACCTTGGCTTGAACTCTGGTGTGATTCCACTTAGAGACTGAGTTTTGGAACTGAACTCAGAGAAGTATTGCCATGAATTGTTTTGGGATTTTAGAAGGCCATACATAAGAGTCACCTTTGGAAAGTGAGATCTAGGCCCAAGTTGGCTTTCCACAGAGCAAAGGGAATCTCAGCCAGGATATCACATGATTTTATTCTGAAAGACTTGGCAGCCATAGTTGACAGTCAAAACACACATGGACCTCACATTGTAGACCAAATGGGCCTGGCTTCATGTGACCTTTTGGCCACTCCTTGAGAAGCCTTGCCTCTGAGTGTTCCCAAGAGCTTTCATTGAAATGAGCTTCCTCACCATTTAATGTTTCCTGAATGAATTGAAACCCACAGTGCCAACAACTTCATCCTTGAAAATTGGCTAGATAATAACCATGAAGTTTTTGAAATTCCCATGACTAGGTGTCACTGGAGAACCTTTGGATGTCTTCTTGCTGATCATGAGGGTATCAGACAGTGCCTTGAATTACTGGGTTTCATGAACATGGTGTAGAACAGAGATGCCAGTAAGTTGGAGTCTGCTGAGTAGTGTTCCTAGAGCTGTGGTGGGCAGTTGTGTAATAAAATATCTCTGGAGTGGCCATGTTTATCTGCCATTGGCTTCCAAATAGCTTGTGACTGACATTTTGCAGCCAGTAGACCCTTATATGTAACAGCATCTTGTTATATGGAGATGTTTCAGGGCAATGTTCAGAATCATGTTGCTATGGTCAATGGGGCAAGTTATGTAAGATAGAAGCCTGGTTGGTGCATTCTCCTATAGAACCCGACCCACCACACGTGACAGAACTCCCTACAGCACTGTGTCCCAGTTGAACTCCTTTTATTTCATGAAGCAAATACCAAACTCCCAGTGCAGGAGCAAGAAAAACCACGAAAAGTGGAGGATAAACAAATGGCTTCACAGTCCACATGGGGAGACACTTAGCCACCAGTGGCCACAGTTTACCTACAAAGAGAAAATTCAGCACTGCTGCCTCATGTTCATTGGAAAATAAGAAACCATGTCATCCATGTCACCTAGATGCAGACCCAGTTTTTATGGTCTCACTACAAAGAAAGCTAATGCTCCTGACAACAAAATATATTTCCATTGCCCAACCTCAGAGGCAGTTTCTCCAGATGTTAGGCTGGCAGAGCTTCATGTTTGTGGAGTGTTTCTCCTGTCCCTTACTTTTGGAAACTCCTCTACCACCGCCAAATTTGTGAACTCCTGAGCATTTTCCATTCCAGATATGTATTCACAGATTTTCTAACTCTTCTCCTCTAATTGTGTCTTATGTAGGGGCGAAGGTAATGTCAAGGCATTGTTCTGAATGAAAGTGGGAAGATATTTCTGTAGCACATATTTGCATAAACATTGGATACATTTTCCAATTTTCCATTCGAAATACTGAATCCCTGACACTAACAGATTCCCTACTAGACTTTTACTTCTAATCCTAATATGATGGAGAAAAGTAACCCAAACAGAATGGAAATACAAGAGGTTCACAGCAGGCATGGTGTATAGTTGGACTTGCCTTTCGTATGATAAATGGTAGGTGTTATAAATCTAGCCAATTTTAATTGAAATGTGTTTTAAAAGTTAACAAATATGTGAATAACTGTCTCCCTTTCTCTGTAGCCTATTCAGCACATGTATTTTTTATGCACATATAGAATTCTACCTGGTATCACACATACATTTTGTGAGGTGGCTGACTTGTCAGATACAAATTGTGAGAAGAGATCACTCCTACTAAACGCTGTTGGAACTGAAAATTCAACACATGCGTGAGCTTCCTACTTGAAAAACATTAATCGATGTTCAGTAAAATGAATATTTTTGGATCTGTGGATGATATATATTTCATGGTGAATTTCAATTGGCTTACATAATGCTACTTTTTAATGTCTCTGTGTGTTTGTGTGTGTGTATATATCTATATCTATATCTATATCTATATCTATATCTATATCTATATCTATATATATTCACTCTCCAGATTTTTCAAAGTATGAAATGTATTTGTCTTATTATACACTCCCTAAATTCTTCCATATTCATGTATGTGGATTTATAATCAACTTTTCACAAGTTTATTCTCAGAAATATTCATCCACCTGAAATACATATTCGTTTTCTAGTACTGAAAACTAACTTCAGGGGATCATATGATGGTGGCGAAAAGAGTGCATCAACCCCATGTACAGCGTCACTGTGCAGGAGAATGACGAGTTAGAACGGCTAAAACCCATCTTGTTAGGAATTTCCATCAAAATTGGGGTGCTCCAAAACCTAGTGGAAGTATTTCCATCTCACGAGGATCAGCTACGGGGCTCAAACGTGAGTGATTCGTCTGCACGGAGCATCATGCTGCTTATTCAGCAAATTGCCCCGCGGCTAGGGTCTGAGGTGCGCACTGGGAAATGACGAGATAGCAACACAAATATATAGCAGTGCGGATTCAGTGGGCTCCTGCCAGCTCTGCAATCACTGTGCTCATTGCTGAATTCTGGGTTTGAGACGGGGGAAGGAATCGGTCCAATTCGGTTTTCCACACTGGACAGACCACAGAGGAAGCCAGGGGCCACCATCTTGGAGAGGTGACGTCACCATCCCTGTTTTCGACTGATCGCAGCTCATTCAGCTATAGAACAGGTAATCTCAGGCTACCATTTTCCTGTGTCTAGCAGACAAATTACTCAGGTTCAGGTTCAGTGCTAACTCCTTCCTGGGGCCTGCTCCTATCAGAACATACACCGAGCCCAGAGCGGCCGAATTCTGGCTCCTGGGAACTGATCTGGCCCAGTGCTAAAGAACCTGTGGAAACTGCTTCTCGGTCCAGGTCTTGCTGAATATTGTGGAGGTAAATACCTACCGAGCCTTCATACGCAGTGGCTACACGATTGAGATGGGGCTTGTGAGGGACGGTCAGGACTCACCCGTTGCTTTGGTCACCCGGCAAAGGGAACGAAATGCTGCAATTCGCACGAGATACCAACATGGTGGAGATCTGATGTCATCACAAAGCGGTGGAGGAGATAACTTCATCGATACCAGCGGTGACAGAAACAGTTGGTCTCCTGGTAAAGAAAGTGAGTCACAAACACCCGTGTCTCTCTCACTTTGTCATCACGCCAGAGGGGCAGAGCAGAGTCACCACCCATGCCCGGCACAGGCCCAGCGACCCACAGGCATGGTAGTCACATCATCCCAATTGGATTAGGGGTAGAGCAGAGCCGTCGCCCGTGACCAAAACAGGCCCAGTGACCCGCACGCGTGGTAGTCACGTCACCCCATTTGGAGTAGGGGCAGAGCAGAGCCACCACCCGTGCCCGGAATAGGCCCAACGACCCGCCGGTGTGGTAGACGCGGCACCCCAATTGGAGTAGTGGCAGAGCAGAGCCTTTGCCCGTGCCCAGAACCGGCCCAGCGACCTGCCGGCATGGTAGTCACGACACCCCAATTGGAGTAGGAGCATAGCAGAGCCACCACCCTCGCCCACAACATAGGAAGACCTGCAACCAACTGACGAAACAGGCCCAACAGCCTGCCGGCACGGCAGACACATCACCCCATTTGGAGTAGGGGCAGAGCAGATCCACTGCCCGTGCCCGCAAGGTAGGCAGACCTGCGACCTACCAGCAGAACAGGCCCAGCGGCCTGCCGGCATGGTAGACACGTCATCCCAATTGGAGTAGGGGCAGAGCAGAGCCGCCTCCTGTGCCTGGAACAGGCCCAGCGACCCGCCAGCATGGTAGACACGTCACCTCAATTGGATTAAGGGCAGAGTAGAGCCGCCGCCCGCACCTGCAAGGTAGGCAGACCTGTGACCGATCTGCAGAACAGCCCGAGGGTTCCGCGGGCATGATAGACACGTCACACCAATTGGAGGAGGGGCAGAGCAGAGCCGCCGCCCGCGCCCGCATGGTAGGCAGATCTGCAACCAACAAGCTGAACAGGCCCAGTAGCCTGTCAGCTTGGTAGATAGATCACCCGATTTGGAGGAGCAGCACAGCCGCCCCCCGCTCATGCAACCGAGACTTTTCAACTATACAAGAGCAATATAAATATATAGGGGAAAAATTTCAAAAACACAAGTTTCACCAAGCAGAGAGAAATGCGAGCAGTATAAAAAGACAAGGAAAGAAAGGACCACAAGCAATGAAGGTCAGCACAACTTTAGAAGAGGTAATAGCTACAGCAGATGGAATGTCAGATAAAGAATTCAGGATACACATGCTTCAGATTATCTGGAGTCTCAAGGAAGACATTAGACAACAAAATCAGACAATGAAAGATCACTTCGGCAATGAATTACATAAACAAATCCAAGAAGCAAAAGATCAACTATACAGGGAGATAGAGGTTGTAAAAACAAACAAACAGAAATCCTAGAATTGCAGGAAGCAATAAACCAACTTAAAAACTCAATTGAGAAAACTACCAGCAGAGTAGAACTCTTAGAACATAGAACATCAGACAATGAAGACAAAGTATTTCAACTTTTAAAGAACATAGCTTAGCAAGACTGTTAAGAAACCAGGAGCAGAATATCCAAGAAATATGGGATAACATAAAGAGACCAAACTTAAGAGTCATTGGGATACAGGAAGGTATAGAGGTCCAAACCAAAGGGATGAGCAACCTATTCAATGAAATAATATGAGAAAACTTCCCAGACTTGAGGAATGAAACAGAATCCAAAGTACTAGAAGCCTACAGGACGCTGAATGTGCAAAATCATAACAGATCCACACCTAGACACATTATAATGAAGATGCCCAACATACAGAAAAAGGAGAGAATTTTAAAAGCTACAAGAGAAAGGAAGCAGATTACATTTAGGAGTAAACCAATCAGGATAACAGCTGATCTTTCAAAACTGACTCTGAAAGCTAGAAGATCCAGGAATAACATATTTCCAACACTGAAAGAAAATTGGTTCCAACCAAGAATTGTGTATCCAGCGAAATTACTTCAGAATGGAAGATTAAATTAAAACCTTCCATGATAAACAAAAGTGAAAAGAATTTGCAGCTAGAAAACAATCTCTTCAAAACATCTTTGGCAAAACATTGCAAGAAGAGGAAATGGAAAATAGCAATGGAAACCAACAGTGGGAGGTAGGAAATTAAAGGGGGGGAAATAATCAAAGAGGAAAATAAACCATGTTTAGTAACATATATAAACAAATATGGCTGGAAGAACAAACATATCTCAATAATAACCCTAAATCTTAATGGCTTAAACTCACCAATTAGGACACACCGGCTAGTAGAATTGATCACAAAACAAGACCCATCAATATGCTGCCTACAGGAGACATATTTGATAGAAAAATGCATACATAGACTAACAGTGAAAGTTTGGGAAAAATCATATCACTCATATGGACTTTGGAAACAAGCAGGAGTGTCCATACTCATATCGAATAAAAGAGATTTCAAGTCAAAGTTAATCAAAAGGGATAACGAGAGACACTACATACTGCTCAAGGGAACCATACACCAACAAGACACAACAATCATAAATATATATGCCCCAAACAATGGTGCAGCTATGTTCATCAAACTAACTCTTCTCAAGTTCAAGAGTCTAATAGACCACCATACAATAATCATTGGAGACTTCAACACACCTCTCTCACCACTAGACTATCTTCCAAACAAAAGTTGAATAAGGAAACTATAGAACTCAATAACACAATTAATAACCTAGATTTATTTGACATATATGAAATATAACACCCAACATCAAGCAGTTACATTTTTCCCCCGCAGCACATGGATTCTTCTAAAAAATACATCATATATTATGTCACAGGGCAACGCTTAGACAATATAAAGGAGTAGAGATAATACCATGCATCTTATCTGAACATAATGGAATGAAACTAAAAAACAATGATAAAAGAAGGAAGGAAAAATCATGCATCACTTGGAGAATGAACAATAGGTTACTGAATGATCAATGGGTTATAGAAGACATCAAGGAGAAAATTAAAAAAATCTCAGAGATAAATAAAAACACAGACACAACATATCGGAATCTATGGGACACATTGGAAGCAGTTCTAAGAGGAAAAGTCATGCTTGGAGTTCATTCCTTACAAAAAGAAAAAAACAACAAATAAATGATCTCATATTTCATCTCAAAATCCTAGAAAAAGAGGACGAAAACAACAGCAAAAGAAGTAGCAGCCAAGAAATAATTAAAATCAAAGCTGAAATTAAAGAAATTGAAGCAAAAGAACCAATTGAAAAAACTTGACAAAACTAAAAGTTGGTTCTTTGAAAAAATAAATAAAATCGACAGACCCTTAGCCATGCTAACGAAGAGAAGAAGAGAGAGAACTCAAATTACTAGCATAAGGGATTAAAAAAGGAAATATCACAACAGATATTTCAGAAATACAGAAGATAATCAGAAATTATTTTGAATCCTTAAACTCCAATAAAATAGAAGACAGTGAAGGCATCGATAAATTTCTTAAGTCATATGATCTGCCCAGATTGAGTCAGGAGGATATAGACAACCTAAACAGACCAATATCAATTGAGGAAATAAAGAAACCATCAAAACACTACCAACTTAGAAAAGCAAAGGACCGTATGGGTATACAGCAGAGTTTTACAAAACCTTTAAAGAGGAACTAATACCAACATTTTTCAAGCTATTTCAGGAAATAGAAAAAGAGGGAGATCTTCCAAATTCATTCTACGAGGCCAACATCACCCTGATTCCTACACCAGACAAAGACACTTCAAAGAAAGAAAACTACAGACCAATATCTCTAATGAACCTAGATGAAAAAATCCTCAATAAAATTCTGGCGAATTGAATACAAAAACATATCAAAAAAATTGTGCACCCTGATAAAGTAGGATTCATCCGTGTGTTGCAAGGCTGGTTCAATATACGGAAATCAATAAATGTTATTCACCACATCAATAGACTTAAAAATAAGAACCATATGATCATCTCAATAGGTGCAGAAAAAGCATTTGACAAAGTACAGCATTCCATTATGTTCAACACTCTAGAAAAACTAGTGATAACAGGAACATACCTCAATATTGTAAAAGCAATCTATGCTAAGCCTCAGGCTAGCATCATTCTGAATGGAGAAAAATTGAAGGCATTCCCTCTAATATCTGGAACAAGACAGGGATGCCCTCTCTCACCACTTCTTTTCAACATAGTTCTCAAAACACTGGCCAGAGCAATTACACAGATGAAAGAAATAAAAGGCATAAAATTAGGAAAAGAAGAATTTAAATTATCACTATTGCAGATGACATGATTCTATATCTAGCAGTCCCAAAAGTTTCTACAAAGAAACTAATGGAGCTAATAAATGAATTCAGCAAAGTGGCAGGATATAAAATCAACACGCAAAAATCAAAGGCATTCCTGTATATCAGCGACAAATCCTCTGAAATGTAAATGAGGACAACCACTCCATACACAATATCCTAAAAAAGAATAATAATAATTAGGAATCAACCTAACAAAAGATGTGAAAGTCTTATACAATGAAAACTACAGAACCCTAAAGAGAGAAATAGAAGAAGATCTTAGAAGATGTAAAAATATATCCTGTTCATGGATAGACAGAACTAACAGCATCAAAATGGCGATATTACCAAAAGTTCTCTATAGGTTTAATGCATTGCCAATCAAAATCCAAATGGCATTTCTTCTAGAAATAGAGAAAGCAATCATGAAATTCATATGGAAATAATAAAAGACCCAGAATAGAAAAACAATGCTAAGCAGGAAGTGTGAATCAGGCGGTATAGCGATACCTGACTTCAAACTATACTACAGAGCACTAATAACAAAAATAGCATAGTACTGGTACCAAAAGAGGCGGGTGGACCGATGGTACAGAATAGAGGACACAGAAACCAAGCCAGAAAACTACAACTATCTTATATTTGATGGAGGCTCTAAAAGCATGCAATAGAGGAAGGATAGCATCTTCAACAAATTGTGCTGGGAAAACTGGAAATCCATATGTAACAAAATGAAACAGAATCCCTTTCTCTCGCCATGCACAAAAGTTAACTCAAAATGGATCAAGGAGCTTGATATCAAATCAGAGACACGGCGTCTTATAGAAGAAAAATTTGGCTATGATCTACATACTGTGGGGTCGGGCTCCAAATTCCTCAATAGGACACCCATAGCACAAGAGTTAATAACTAGAATCAACAAATGGGACTTACTCAAACAAAAATTTTCTTCTCAGCAAAAGAAACAATAAGAGAGGTAAATACGGAGCCTAAATTCTGGGAACAAATCATTACTCCTCACACTTCAGATAGAGCCCTAATATTCAGAGTATACAATGAACTCAAAAAATTGGACAATAAGATAACAAATAACCCAATAAACAAATGGGCCAAGGACCTGAACAGACACTTCTCAGAGGAGGACATACAATCAAACAACAAGTACATGAAAAAATGCTCACCATCTGCAGCAGTCAGAGAAATGCAAATCAAAACCATCCTAAGATACCATCTCACTCCAGTAAGATTGGCAGCCATTATGAAGTCAAACAACAACAAGTGCTGGTGGGGATGTGGGGAAACAGGTACACTTGTACATTATTAGAGGGACTGCAAATTGGTGCAGCCAATTTGGAAAGCAGTATGGAGATTTCTTGGAAAGCTGGGAATGGAACTACCATTTGACCGAGCTATTCCCCTTCTCGGTCTATTCCCTAAATACCTAAAAAGAGCATGCTACAGGGACACTGCTACATCGATGTTCATAGCAGCACAATTCACAATAGCAAGACTGTGGAGCCAACCTAGATGCACTTCAATAGAAGAATGGATAAAAAACAATTGTGGCATTTATACACAATGAAGTGTTACTCTGCATTAAAAAATGACAAAATCATTGAATTTGCAGGAAAATAGATGGCATTAGAGCAGATTACGCTAAGTGGAGCTAGCCAATCCATAAA
Organism: Callospermophilus lateralis; assembly: GCF_048772815.1. NCBI lineage: Eukaryota > Metazoa > Chordata > Mammalia > Rodentia > Sciuridae > Callospermophilus > Callospermophilus lateralis. Next base: position 1,145,537 of record NW_027514169.1, on the reverse strand, counting down.
AAACAAATGCCAAATGCCTTCTTTGATATAAGGAGAGTAACTAAGAACAGAGTAGGGACGAAGAGCATGAGAAGAAGATTAACATTAAACAGGGAGGAGAGGTGGGAGAGAAAGGGAGAGAGAAGGGAAATTGCAGGGAAATGGAAGGAGACCCTCTGGGTTATACAAAATTACATACAAGAGGAAGTGAGGGGAAAAGAAAAAATAATACAAAAGGGAGAAATTTATTACAGTAGAGAGAGAAGAGGCGAAGAGAGGGAAGGAGAGGGCGGATAGTAGAGGATAGGGAAGGCAGCAGAATACAATAGACACTAGTATGGCAATATGTGAATCAATGAATGTGTAACAGATGTGATTCTGCAATCTGTATACCGGGTAAAAATGGGAGTTCATAACCCACTTGAATAAAAGTGTGAAATATGATATATCAAGAACTATGTAATGTTTTGAACAACCATAAATAAAAATTTAAAAAAAAGGAAAACTAACTTCGGTGAATGATGCACACGAATCCTAATATTTCTACAGTAACTGACCAAGTTTAAAATCAATGCAAGAAGATTCCTATGGGAAATGATGTGTATTTTTACGTTAATTTTTATTCAAAACTGGTACATTACTATTTCATCAGTTTATGCACATCATAGGATATATATTTCATATACAATTTAGCAAATTTATAGGCATTTGTTTCACTTTCAATCACTTCCTGCTTCAAAACACATGTATTCCTCCATATTTCTTGACGTGTCTTTGCATGAGACTTCTTTCCAAACACATTATTTTCGATTTCCATAATCACTTTTGAAGCAAAACACACACACTCTTTATGATAAACCAAAACACTAATATTATCATTACATGTATAACTGGTTGGAATGAATGTTTGTAAATCAATATATGATTTCCTGTAATTTTTCAGATATCAGTTCAATCAATTATTTAAAGTTGGAACAATTTATATTATGTATTCACAGTATGGTCTATTCATGCTTTATCTCTATATTCATAGATACAGGATACACCTGTTTGTACCCCCAATACTAATTTTACATTCAATATATTGCTCCCAGAAATGGTGGTAGAAATACTCATGTCACCTGATCTACATATACATTTTATCACAGTAATATTCTGGACAAAAAATGAAAAGGTCATACTTATGATTGTACCAAAGCCTAAATAGAAAGAGAACATAGATTACTAAAAACATCCATGTTCAGGATGCCTAATGCTCTCAAATGTCAATCCTATTGGTGATGACATATTTGTTTCTTCCTAAGATTATATATTCAAACTCAACCCTGGTGAAAATATCTAATCCTGTCACTCACTTTATACTTTGCCTGATTTCGTAATGTCTCTATGGATATCTGCTTTTCTACATAATTTCCCAATTTCATCATAGTGACTGACTCTTCATATGTGTTGACATTTACATTCACTCTCTAACCGAAACCCTGTTGCTAAAGCATTTTTATTCCAAATCCTATACACACTCTTCTTCCTAAACCTACCGACTATCTTCCTAATCCAACCGACTATCCCTTTTGTCTGGATGTTCTCTTCTACATTCAATCATCCAAGGTACAAGGTCCTATGCCATTGTATATCGAATTATGTGAGACATCTTTGCAGAACATAATTCAAAACAAAGTATCCCAATCAAGGGCCCAATGCCCCTCTGGGCTTCAAATCATACCTAGATTTCTGTTTTCATACTTATATTTCACCTCGATATTCTTGTAAATATTGCAGGTTCCCAATACCATTATTCATTGCACAGAATGATTTCTAACCCAAATCGAACCTGTAATTAACCCTAAATATACACTGTTCCCTCAATCTCATTTTAAATAAGAGCAGGGACAGAGTGGTTCTTACAATACTGAAAAGTAGGCGACATTCCATCTGCTGAGAACCTCAAAGGTCCATTCAGAAATGATACCTGGAGAAGTTGTAGGCAGGTATGTAGGACCTGAGAGAGCAAAAGTCATCTTCCATGGCAAACAACCTGGTCAGGATGAAGGGATGTGTCTGAATCATCCTCTCTCTTCTTATTGTAGAGAAGATGGACCAAATCAGTCCTGTGTGGAGAGCTGCTCCTGGGTGCCTATGGTTGATATACCATTTTACCTTGTGAAAGTGTAACAGGAAGAAGGGGCAGCCTCCATCTCATGGGACACTTTGAAGCAACTGTTAGGACAAAGTGGTTGACACGACAGTGACCTCATTCAGTTCCAAACAAAGAGACATACCTCATTTCCTTGGTGATGGAACTCTCTGAACTTGGTATCCAAGAATCCGGGCACCCAGAGGCAGCCCCAGTCCCAATGGGCTTACTTGTTTTGATTTACCAAGTTCAGAGTCAGTCTTTCTTGGTAACTACTGATGTGATGATGGCCAAATTCCAGGAGAGCTCTGTAGAGGGACCTTTCCTGAGAAAGCAGGTAGTGGCTCTTCCCTTTTTCCTGACAACTTCACAGAGTTGGCCAAGGAAACCAGATCTGAGAGAGGACAGGCCATGTTCTGAGAATAGGTCAGAAAATCGGTTTGTTTGGTTTGGAGTAGATTGTTTCTAGTTAGTCGTTTGACCAGGTGAGTGTTTCTATGTCTGTGTATCCCACTGTGTCCGTTGATGTAGACATTAGAAAAGTGAATGCATTAATGGATGTGTCCTGTCTAGTATAAATCTTACCATAATTCATCCTGCCCAATTTATGAATGGACTTCAGCTTGTCTTATCGAGGGGCAATACCTTCTATCTTCCTAAGTTCCTGTTTTCTTCCTGAATCCTGGCAACTCTCCAGAATAGGCTCATGATTTTGTGTCCAAGATATGTACCACTCCAAGCTCTGTGACATGGACATGTATAGGATACCTGAAGAGAATGGCCAGCATTTCAGAAAACTCAGATATCAGTGTGAACAGGAACGTCTCAGTGGAGAAACCCTGCTTTGGGCCTTTGGGCCTATTGTTCTGTTGCACTGAATGTCAGGAAGGTCTTTGCCTCAGGCCACCCCTTTTTGAAGCCTGAAGAAAACAGTTTTCAAATGGAAATGAATGGGCAACGCCTGTGGCTTTTGCTTAATTGCTTTGGAAAGGGATGTGGGTTAATTAGCCTCTTGGCCTTGTGTGTGGCTGTGACTTACATTCTCAGCACCTGATAGAGCTAAAGAATGATCCCATGTGTGCATCCATAACCATAATGGCAAAAAGATCAGTCATTGTGGATGAAGTTTCTTCCCTTCCTCTGTTAGGTTCCTTACCTCCATCAAGTGAGAAAATGGATTCTTTGGGTCAAATGAGTTCTTCGAAGCCCTGCAGAGGTGCTTGGGGTTTTGCATGACTCCAAATCACATAAAGAATGTATAACTGAAAATCAGTAGGCCTCAAATTGGAGAAACAGAGGAGTATTAATGGCAGGTTTATTTGATCACTCCTGGTTCACAGGAACGGTGTCCAGGTCGACCTGACTTTAGGCAAATGAAGGGCAAGTGAGCTTATTTTGGACACTGTCTTGGGCTTTGCCCCTCATGGAAACCTTCAGCCAGACGTTAAGATGAATGACTATATGTAAGAAGATGAGGGCCATGTGGGAGTGTTTTCGTTTTAATTTTTGTCATTTGTGTGGTGGTTGGAAGAAATAAGTGGGTCCACCTGGGCTTGAACTCTGGTGTGATTCCCCTTAGAGACTGAGTTGTGGAACTGACCTCAGAGAAGTATTGCCATGAATTTGGTTGGGATTTTAGGAGGCCACACATGAGAGTCGCCCTTGGAACTGAGATCTAGGCCCAGGGTTGCTTTCCACAGATCACTGGGAATCTCTGCCAGGATATCACATAATTTTATTCTTAAAAACTTGGCAGCCATAGTTGAGAGTCAAAATACACATGAACCGCACATTGTAGACTTCAATGGGCCTGGCTTCATGTGAACTTTTGGCCACTCTTTGGGAAGCCTTGACTGTGAGAGTTCTCCAGAGCTCTCATTGAAATAATCTTCCTCAACATTTAATGGTTCCTTAAAGAATTGAAACCCACAGTGCCTCCAACCTCATCCGTAAAAAATGGCTATATAAATTCCATGGAATATTTGAAATTCCCATGAGCAGTTGGCACTGGAGAACCTTTGGATGTCCTGTGGCTGATCATGAGTATACCAGACAGTTCCTTGATTGACTGGGTTTCATGAAAATGGAGTAGAACAGAGATGCCATTAAGTTGGTGCCTGCTGAGAAGTGGGCCTAGAGCAGTGGTGGGCACGTGTGTGATAAAACATCAGTGGTAGGGCCATGAGGATCTACGATTGGATTCCAAATGGCTTGTGACTGACATGGTGCAGCCAGCAGACCCTTATATGTAAAGTCATCTTGTTATATGGAGAGTTTTCAGGGTAATGTTGAGAATCAGGTTAATATGGACAAGGGGGCAATGGGGCAAGCTATGAGGGATAGAAGCCTGGTTGGTGCATTCTCCTGTAGACACTGACGCACCACACATGACAGAACTCCCTCCATCACTGTGTCCCAGTTGAACTCCTTGTATTTTGTGAAGCAAATACCAAACTCCCAGTGCAGCAGCAAAAACACCACAAAAAGTGGAGGATGACCAAATGTCTTCACAGTCCACACGGGGAGACACTTAGTACCCAGTGGCCACACTTAACCTACAAAGAGAGGATTCACCAATGCTGCCTCATGTTCTAGACAATAAGAATCCATGTACTCCAGGTCACATAGATGCAGACCCAGCTTTGATGGTCTTACTACAAAGGAAGCCAAATCTCCTGAAATCAACATATACTTCAAGTGCCCAACCTCAAAGGCAGTTTTTCACAAAGTTTTTAGGCCAGCAGAGCTCCATGTTTGTGGAGTTTTTGTTCTGTCCCTTACTTTTGGAGACTCCTCTACCACCTCCAAGGTTGTGAACTCCTGATAATGTTCCATTCCAGATATATACTCACTGATTTTCTAACTCTTGTCCTCTAATTGTGTCTTACTTGGGGCGAAGGTAATGTCAAGGCATTGTTCTGGATGAGAGTTGGAGGATATTTTTGCAGCACATATTTGCATACACACTACATTCATTTTCCAATTTTCTTTTTGAAATACTGACTCCCTGACACTAACCCATACCTACTAGACTCAGACAACTCATCCTAATATAATGGAGAAAAATAACCCAAACCGAATAGAAATACAAGCAGTTCAGAGGAGGCATGATGTATAGTTGGACTTGCCTTGTGCATTATATAAGGTAGGAGTTATAAATCTAGTCAAAATTTATTGAAATTTTCTCCATGTGTTTTTAAAGGTAACAAATTTGTGAATTTTTTCTTTCTTTTCTCTCTAGCCTATTCACACATGTATATTTATATGCACATATAGAATCCTACCAGGTATCACATGTACATTTTTGTGAGGTGGCTGAGTTGGCAGATATAAATTGTGAGAAGACATCACTCCTCCTAAACGCTGTTGGAACAGAAAATTCAACCTATAGGGGAGCTTCCTAGCAGAACAAAATTATACATAAATTCAGGTTCAGTAAAATAAATATTTTTGCATCTGTGGATAATATATATTTAATGATGCATTTCGATTGGCATATATATTGCTACTTCTTAATGTCTGTGTTTATTTGTGTGTGTGTGTGTTTGTGTGTATGTATATATATATATATATATATATATATATATATATATATATATATATAGACACACTCTCCAGATTTTTCAAAATGTGTCTAATATACACACTCTAAATTCATTCATGTTCATGTATGTGGATTTTTAATCAACTTTTCACAAGATTATTCTCAGAAATATTCATCCACCTGAAATACATATTTTTTCCTAGTACTGATAAGAAACTTCAGTGAATGGTGCATACAAATCCTAATTATTCTACAGTAACAGACCCAGTGTAACATCAATGCAAGTAGATTCGTATGGGACATGATATGTAATTTGACGTTCATTTGTATTCAACACTGGTGCATTATTATTTCTTCAGTTTTTGCACATAATAGGATATACATTTCATCCACAAGTTCTCAAATTTATAGGAATTTGTTTCAACTTTAATGACTTTCTGCTTCAGAACACATGTATTGTCAGGGTTTCTTGACTGGTCTTTTCATGAGGCTTTTTTCCAAACACATTATTTTCGATTTCCATAATTACTTTTGAAGCAAAACTCACACACTCTTTATGATAAACCAAAACACTAATATTACCATTAGATGTATAACTGGTTGGAATAAACGAATGTATATCAATATAAGATTTATTGTATATTTTCAGATATCAATTCAATCCATTATTTAAAGTTGGAACCAGTTGTATTTTTTATTCACAGTATGGTCTATTAATGCTTTATCTCTATATTCATAGACACAGGGTACACCTGTTTGTACCCCCAATACTAATTTTACATCTTCAATATATTGCTCCAAGAAATAGTTGAATAAATACTCATGTCACCTGATCTACATATACATTTTATCTGGGCACAAAATGAAAAGTTTACACTTATGATTGTACCAAAGCCTAAACGGAAATTGAGCATGGATTACTAAAAACATCCATGTCCATGTTGCCTAATGCTCTCAAATGTCAATCCTATTGGTGATGACATATTGGTTTCTTCCTAAGATTATATATTCAAACTCAACCGTGGTGGAAATGTCTAATCCTATCACTCACTTTATACTTTGCCTGATTTCATAATGTTTTTTTTGATATCTGCTTATCTACATATTTTCCCCAGTTCATCATAGTGACTGACTCTTCATATGTGCTGATATTTACATTCACTCTCTAACCGAAACCCTATTGCTAAAGAACTCTTGGTCCAAATCCTATACTCACTCTTCTTCCTAAACCTACTGACTATCTTCCTAATCCTATTGACTATCCCTTTTTGACTCAATGTTCTCTTCTACATTCAATCATCCAAGGTACAAGGTCCTATGCAATTGTATATTGAATTATCTGAGACAACTTTGCAGAACATTATTCAAAGCTAAGTATCCCAATCAAGGGCCCAATGACTTCTGGGCTTCATTCATAGCTAGATTTCTGTTTTCATACTTATATTTTACCTCTATATTATTAGAAATATCACAGATTCCAATACCATTATTCATCCAGCAGAATGACCCCTAAACCAATTCGAACATGTTATTAACCATAACCATACACTGTTCCCTCAATCTAACTTTACAGAAGAGAAGAGACAGAGTTGGGATTACAATACAGTAATGTAGGGGATCTTCCACCTGCTGAGAAACTCAAAGGTCCATGGAGAAATGATCATTGGAGAAGATGTAGGAAGCTATGAAGGACCTGAGAAAGCAAAAGTCAATTTCCATGGCAAACAACCTAGTCAACATAAAGGGTTGTGTCTGAATCAGCCTCTCTCTTCTTAATGTAGAGAAGATGGACCAAACAAGGCCTGTGTGCAGAGCTGTTCCTGATTGCCAATGGTTGATATACCATTCTAACTTGTGAAAGTGTCACAGGAAGTAGGGGCAGCCTCCATCTCATAGGACCCTTGGAAGCAACTGTTAGGACAAAGTGGTTCCAAAGCTGTGACCTCATTCAGTTCCTGAAAAAAGTGACCTCACCTCACTTCCTTGGTGATGGAACTCTCTGATCTTGGGATCCAGGAATTCAGGCACAAAAGCCAGTCCCAGTTCCAGTCCCAGTGGTCTCACTTGTTTGGATTTACCAAGGACAGAGTCAGTCTTTTTTGGTACCTACTGATGTGAGGATGGCCAAATGGCAAGAAATCTCTGAAAAGGGGCCTTTCTTGAGAAATCAGGTAGTGGCTCACAGCTGGCTCCTGACAATTTCATAGAGTTGGCCAAGGAGTCCAAATCTGAGACAGGAGAGGCCATTTCGGGGGACCATACTATGGCCCATAAGTCAGAGGACACTCCAGATAGTCACAGACCTAGTCGGCAGAAGGAGGTGCCTTTGTGGGTGTGGGTTTGGGTTTGTGGTTTTGTCTCATGTTCTGAGAATAGGCAGGGAAGGTGGTTTGTTTGGTTTGGAGTGAACTGTTTCTAGTAAGTAGTTTGGCAAGGCGAGTGTTTCTATGTCTGTGTATCCCACTGTTATCCGTGATTGCAGACATTAGAAAAGATATTGGATCAATGGATGTGTCCTGTCCAGTAGAAAGCTTCCCAGAATTCATGCTGCACAATTTATGAATGGACTGCGGCTTGCCTTATCAATGAGCTACACCTGCTATCTTCCTAAGTTCCTCTTTTCTTCCTGAATTCTGGCCACTCTCCAGAATAGGCTCATGATTTTTTGTGCAAGATATATACCACCTCCAAGCTCTGTATCATGGCCATGTACTGGATAGCTGAAGGGAATGGCGAGCATCACAGTAAACTCAGAAATCACTGTGACCATTAAAGTCTCAATGGAGAAACCCTGCTTTGGGCCTTTTGGTTACCTATTGTTCTGTTGCCCTGAATGTCAGGAAGGTCTTTGCCTTAGGCCACCCCTTTGTGAAGTATGAAGAAAACAGTTTTCAAATGGAAATGAATGGGAATCACCTGTGGCTCTTTGCTTAATTGCTTTAAAAAGGATCTGTCTCATTCAGACTCTTGGCCCTGTGTGAGGCTGTTGCTTAGTTTCTCATCACCTGATGGATCTAAAGAAATAATCCATGTGTACACCCAAAACCAAAGTGGCAAAAAAAGCAGTCATTGTGGATGAAGTCTCTCGCCTTCCTCTGTAAGGTTCCTGACCTCCATCAAGTGAGAATAGGGATCCTTTGGGTCAAATGAGTACCTCAAAGCCCTGCAGATTCTATCCCATAGGAGCTTGGGTTTTCTTATGACTCAAATTTACATAAAGAATCTAAAAACCACAGTCAGTAGTCCTCAAATTGGAGAAGCAGAGCAGTATTAATGGCAGGCCTATTTGATCACTCCTGGTTCACAGGAAGGGTGTACAGGCCACCCTGACATTAGTCAAAATGAGGGGCAAGGGAGATTATTTTTGACACTGTCTTGGGTGGATCCCCTTATGGAAACCTCCAGCCAGAAGTTGTGATGAGTGTCTAGATGGACGAATATGAGGGTCATGTGGGAGTGTTTTGGTTTTAATTGTGGTCCTTTGTGTGGCGGTTGGAAGTGATGACTGGGTCCACCTGTGCTTGAACTCGGGTGTGATTCCCCTTAGAGACTGAGTTGTAGTACTGACCTCAGAGAAGTATTGCCATGAATTTTGTTGGGATTTTAGGAGGCCACGCATGAGATTCGGCCTTGGAAACTGATATCTAAGCCCAGGGTGGCTTTGCACAGAGCACTGGGAATCTCAGCCAGGGTGTCACATGATTTTATTCTGAAAGACTTGGCAGCAATAGTTGAGAGTCAAAACATACATGGACCTCACATTGTAGACCTCAATACCTAGCTTCATGTGACCATTGGCCACTCCTTGGGAAGCCTTGCTTCTGAGAGTTCTCCAGAGCTTTCATTGAAATGAGCATCCTCACCATTTAATGGTTCCTGAATGAATTGAAACCCACAGTGCCTTCAACTTCATCCTTGAAAAATGGCTAGATAAATACCATGAAATTTTTGAAATTTTCATCACCAGGTGGCACTGGAGAACCTTTGGATATCCTGTTGCTGACTATGAGCATACCAGACAGTGCCTGATGGACTGGGTTTCAAGAAAATGGTGTAGAGCAGAGATACCAGTAATTTGGAGCCTGCTGAGTAGTGAGCATATAGCTGTGGTCGGCAGGTGTGTGATAAATCATCTGTGGTGGGGCCATGTGGATCTTCCATTGGCTTCCAAATTGCTTGTGACTGACATGGTGCAGCGAGAAGACCCTTATATGTAAAGGCGTCTTGTTATTTGGAGAGGTTTCAGGGCAATGTTCAGAATCAGGTTGCTATGATCAAGAGGCATGCTATGTGGGATAGAACCTTGGTTGGTGCATTCTCCTGCAGACCCTGACCCATCACACATGAGAAACTCCCTCCAATACTTTGTCCCAGTTGAACTCCTTGAATTTCGTGAAGCAAATACCAAACTACAAGTGTAGCAGCAAGAAACACTACGAAATGCAGAGGATCACCAAATGGCTTCACACTCCACACGGGTAGACATTTAGCTCTCAGTGACCATAGTTTACCTACAAAGATTGAATTCAGCACTGCTGACTCATGTTCATTGGAACCTAAGAAACCGTGTCCTCCAGGTAACATAGATGCAGACCCAGCTTTGATGGTCTCATTACAAAGGAATCTAAAGGTCCTGACAACAACATATATTTCAAGTGCCCAACCTCAGAGGCAATTTCTGAAGAAGTCTTTAGGCCAGCAGAGCTTCATGTTTGTGGAGTGTTTACCCTGTCCCTTACTTTAGGAAACTACTCTACCACCTCCAAGGTTGTGAACTTTTGAGCATATTAAAATCCAGAAATGTGTTCCCAGATTTTCTAACTATTCTCCTCTAATGATGTATTACTTGGGGCAAGAGTAATGTCAAGGCATTCTTCTGAATGAGAGTGAAATAGTTCTACATGTGTTTTTTTTTCAATTATTTTATTTCATATTATCTTATTTTATTTTTTTAATTGGTTGTTCAAAACATTACAAAGCTCTTGACATATCATATTTCATACATTAGATTCAAGTGGATTATGAACTCCCATTTTTATCCCAAATATGGATTGCAGAATCATATCGGTAACACATCCACATTTTTATAATGCCCTATTAGTAACTGTTGTATTCTGCTACCTTTTCTATCCTCTACTATCTATACCCCCTCCCCTCCCATCTTCTCTCTCTACCCAATCTACTGTAATTAATTTACCTCCTTGTTTATTTTCCCATTCCCCTCATAACCTCTTATATGTAATTTTGTGTAACAATGAGGGTCTCCCTCCATTACCATGCAATTTCCTTTATCTCTCTCTTTCCGCCCCCCACCTCATGTCTCTGTTTAATGTTAATCTTTTCTTCCTGCTCTTCCCCCCTGCTCTGTTGTTAGTTGCTCTCATTATATCAAAGAAGACATTTGGTATTTGTTTTTTAGGGTTTGGGTAGCTTCACTAATCATAATCTGCTCTAGTGCCATCCATTTTCCTGCAAATTCAATGATTTTGTCATTTTTTAATGCTGCGTAATACTCAATGGTGTATAAATGCCACATTTTTTTTTTATCCATTCATCTACTGAAGGGCATCTGGGTTGGTTCCACAGTCTAGCAATTGTGAATTGTGCTGCTATGAACACTGAAGTGGTAGTATCCCTGTAATATGCTCTTTAAAGATCTTCAGGGAATAGTCCGAGAAGGGCAATAGCTGGGTCAAATGGTGGTACCATTCCCAGCTTTCCCATGAATCTCCATACTGCTTTCCAAATTGGCTGCAACAGTTTGCAGTCTCACCAGCAATGTACAAGAGTACCCTTTTCCCCACATCCTCGCCAGCACTTGTTGTTGTTTGACTTCATAATGGCTGCCAATCTTACTGGAGTAGGATGGTATCTTAGGGTGGTTTTAATTTGCATTTCTCTGACTGCTAGAGATGGTGAGCATTTTTTCATGTACTTACTGATTGATTTTATGTCCACCTCTGAGAAGTGTCTGTTCAGGTCCTTGGCCCATTTTTTGATTGGGTTATTTGTCATCATATTGTCTATTTTTTTGAGTTATTGGTATATTCTGGTATTAGGGCTCTATCTGAAGTGTGAGGAGTAAAATTTGTTCCCATGATTTAGGCTCCCTATTTACCTCTCTTTTTTTATTCTGCTGAGAAAAAACTTTTCAGTTTAAGTAAGTTCCATTTGATGATTCCTGTTATTAACTCTTGTGCTATGGGTGTCCTGTTAAGAAATTTGGAGCCCGACCCCACATTATGTAGATCGGAGCCAACTTTTTCTGCTATTAAATGCAGAGTCTCTGATTTGGTATCTAGCTCCTTGATTCACTTTGAGTTAACTTTTGTGCATGTGAGGGGATTCAGTTTCATTTTGTTGCATATGGATTTCCAGTTTTCAAAACACCATTTGTTGAAGATGCTATCCTCCCTCCATTGCATGCTTTTAGCTCCTTTATCAAATATAGTTGTAGCTTTGTGGATTAGTCTCTGTGTCCTCTATTCTGTACCATTGGTCCTCCACCTGTTTTGGTACCAGTGCCATGCTGTTTTTGTTACTATTGCTCTGTAGTATAGTTTGAGGTCTGGTATCGCTATACCGCCAGATTCACACTTCCTGTTTAGTATTGCTTTTGCTATTCTTCGTCTTATATTTTTCCATATGAATTCCATGATTGCTTTATCTATTTCTACAAGAAATGCCCTTGGGATTTTGACTGGCATTGCTTAAACCTATAGAAAACTTTTGGTAATATCGCCATTTTTATGATGTTAGTTCTGCCTATCCATGAACAGGGTATATTTTTCCATTTTCTAAGATCTTGTTCTACTTCTCTTTTTAGGGTTTTGTAGTTTTCATTGTATAAGTCTTTCACCTCTTTTGTTAGGTTGATTTTCAAGTATTTTATTTTTTTTTTTTTTGAGGATATTGTGAATGGAGTGTTTTTCCTCATTTCCATTTCAGAAGTTTTGTGGCTGATATAGAGAAATGCCTTTGATTAATGCGTTTTGATTGTATATCCTGCTACTTTCCTGAATTCATTTATTAGTTCTAGTAGTTTTTTGTAGACCCTTTTGGGTCTTCTATGTATAGAAATATGTCACCAGCAAATAGTGATAATTTAAGTTCTTCTTTTCCTATTTGTATGCCTTTGATTTCTTTCGTCTGTCTAATTGCTCTGGCCAGTTTTTCGAGAACTATATTGAATAGAAGTGGTGATAGAGGGCATCCCTGTCTTGTTCCAGATTTTAGAGGGAATGCCTACAATTTTTCTCTATTCAGAATGATGCTAGCCTGAGGCTTAGCATAGATAGCTTTTACAATGTGGAGGTAAGTTCCTGTTATCCCTAGTTTTTCTAATGTTTTGAACATAAAGTGATGCTGTACTTTGTCGAATGCATTTTCTGCGTCTATCGAGATGATCACATGGTTCTTATCTTTAAGTCCATTGATGTGATGAATAACATTTATTCATTTCCATAGCTTTTACTATGTGGAGGTAAGTTCCTGTTATCCCTAGTTTTTCTAATGTTTTGAACATAAAGGGATGCTGTACTTTGTCGAATGCATTTTCTGTGTCTATCGAGATGATCATATAGTTCTTATCATTAAGTCTATTGATGTGATGAATAACATTTATTGATTTCCATATATTGAACCATCCTTGAATCCCAGGGATGAATCCTACTTGATCCTGGTACACAATTTTTTTGATGTGCCTTTGTATTCGATTCGCCAGAATTTTATTGAGGATTTTTGCGTCTAGGTTCATCAGATATATTGGTCTGTAGTTCTCTTTCTTTGAGGTGTCTTTTTCTGTTTTCGGAATCAGGGTGATGTTGGCCTCATAGAATGAATTTGGCAGAGCTCCCTCTTTTTCTATTTCCTGAAATCACTTGAAAAGTATTGGTATTAATTCTTCTTTAAAGGATTTCTAAAACTCTGCTGTATAGCCAACCGGTCCTGGGCTTTTCTTGGTTGGTAGTCTTTTGATTACTTATTCTATTTCATCCATTGATATTGGTCGGTTTAAATTGTGTGTATCCTCCTGACTCAGTCTGCGCAAATCATATGACTTAAGAAATTTATGGATGTCTTTACTATTTTCTATTTTATTGGAATAATGGTTTTCAAAATAATTTCTAATTGTCTTCTGTATTTCTGTAGCACCTGTTGTGATATTGCCTTTTTCATCCCATATGTTAGTAATTTGAGTTCTCTCTCTTCATCTCTTCTTTAGCATGGCTAAAAGTCTGTTGATCTTATTTATTTTTTCGAAGAACCAACTTTTAGTTTTGTTAATTGTTTCAATAGTTTCTTTCGTTTCAATTTTGTTGATTTCCGCTCTGATTTTAATTATTTCTTGCCTTCTGCTACATTTGCTGTTGTTTTGCTATGCCTTTTCTAGGGCTTTGAGATGAAGTGTGAGCTCATTTATTTGTTGGTTTTTCCTTTTTTTCAGGAATGACCTCCAGGTGATGAATTTCCTTCTTAAAACTGCTTTCATTGTGTCCCATAGATTCCGATATGTTGTGTCTGTAATTTCATCTATCTCCAAGAATTTTTTGATTTCCTCCTTTATGTCTTCTGTAACCCATTGATTATTGAGTAACATATTGCTCATTTTCCAAGGATTTTTCCTTTCTTCTTTTATCATTGATTTCCAGTTTCATTCCATTATGATCAGATAAAATGCATGGTATTATCTCCACACCTTTATATTTACTGAGGGTTGCCCTATGGCATAATATATGGTCTATTTTTGAGAAGGATCCAAGTGCTGCTGAGAAAAAAGTATATCCATTTGATGATGGTTGATATATTCTATATATGTCAGTTACATCTAGGTTATTGATTGTGATTTTGAGTTCTATTGTTTCTTTATTCCACTTTTGTTTGGAGGATCTGTCCAATGGTGAGAGATCTGTGTTAAAGTAACCCATAATTATTGCGTTGTGGTCTATTTGATTCTTGAACTTGAGGAGAATTTGTTTTATGAACATCGCAGCACCATTATTTGGTGCATAAATATTGATAATTGTTATGTCTTGTTGGTGAATGGTTCCTTTTAACAGTATATAATGTCCTTCCTTATCCCTTTTGATTAACTTAGTCTTGAAGTCAATTTTATTCGAAATGAGGATGTCCACCCCTGCTCGCTTACGAGGACCGTGTGCATGGTGTATTTTTTCCCAACCTTTGACCTTCAGCCTGTGTATGTCTTTTCATTTCAGATGTGTCTCCTGGAGGCAACATATTGTTGGATTTGTTTATTTAATCCAAGTTACCCGCCTATGTCGCTTTATTGGAGAGTTTAAGCCATTAACGTTTAGAGTTACTTTTGATGTATGGTTTGTACTGCCAGCCATGTTTGATTATTTATCTTTTTTTTATTTTAGTTTGTTTCTCCATGATTAGCTTTCACCCCGCCCTATGTCATTACCAAGGTACTTCCCACTGATGGTTTTGTTTGTTGTTTTTCATTTCTCCCTCATGTAGTGTTTATTTCAAGATGCTTTGCAATGCTGGTTTTCTGGCTGCAAATTCTTATAGCTTTTGTTTATCATGAAAGATTTTTATTTCGTTGTCGTACCTGAAGTTTAATCTTTCTGGATACAGAATTCTTGGTTGGCATAAATTGTCCTTCAGTGTTTGAAATACGTTTTCCCAGGATCTTCTCACTTTCAGCGTCTGTGATGAAATATCTGTTGTTAACCTTATTGGTTTACCTCTGAATGTAATCTGCCTCCATTCTATTGTAGCTTTTATTATTTTCTCTTTGTTCTGTACATTGGATATCTTCATAACAATGTGTCTTGGCATTGGTCTACTGTGATTTTGTGTGCTCAGTGTCCTGTATGCATCTACAATTTGTATATCCCTTTCTTTTTTTATTTCTGGAAAGTTTTCTGTAATTTTTCATCCAGCAGGTTTCTCATTCCGTTGGTTTGAATCTCTGTACCTTCCTCTCTCTGGATGACTCGTAAGTGTGTTTCTTTTATGTTATCCCATATCTCTTGAATGTTTTTCTCGTGATTTTTTACCAGCCTTTCTGAGTTGGCTAGACTCGTTTCAAGCTGATATATTTTGTCTTCATTATCTGACGTTCTGGCTTCTACTTGCTCCACTCTCTTAGTGATACTCTCAATTGAGTTCTTAATTTGGTGTATCGTTTCCTTCATTTCTAGAATTATTGTTTGATTTTTTTTATAATCTCTATCTCCTGATAAAGATGCTTAACTTCTTCATTTATCTGTTTATGTAATTCATTTTCAATGTGTTCTTTGACTGTTTGGATTTTCTGTCTCGTATCCTCTTTAAGGATCCATTCCATCTGTTTAAGGTATTCCTTGAGTCTTTATATGACCATTTTCTGATGACTCTAGGTCCTCCTGAATATTTAGGGTGTCCTTCATTGTTTGTACTCCTTTTCTTTCTTGCTTGTTTATGCTGCTCATGTTACTTCTTGTTCTGTTTGACTGCTGAGTTACTGTTTACTCTTAAAAATTTATTTGATGCTTGGAAGGAAAGATTTTAGAAGGAAAGGGAAGAAGTCACTAAAGAGAATGAGAGTAGGCAGGTAGAATTCAAGGAAGGGGGAATAAGAAAATTGAAAAGAAATTAAAAGAAAATAGAAAATAAAGAAAGAAAATGAATTTTTTTAAGAAAATGATGAAGATAATATAAAATTAAAATTTAAAAAAATAATATGAAAATTAAAAAATTGAAAACATTTAAAAAAGTTAAAGAACAACAACAAAAAATAAAAATGGAAGAAAAAGAAAAACAAAACAAAACAAAACCTAATTTAAAATAATAATAATAATAATAAATGCAGTCATAGATTTTTATAAACTTCTTTTCCCGTAGGTGGAGCTGTGCCCACTGGGACAAGCTTCTCCTTTCAATAGGTGGGAACCAATCACTGTGCAGCAGCTCTTCCTCCCAGACTGGGTGGGTGTCCAATCCTGAGTGCCTAGGGCCTTCACTTGTGTTTCCTCAAGCCAGGCCCCACTCACCTGTGACACTCACCACAATACTGGCTACATGCCAGGTCTGCTGCTTCTGGGAGCCCTGTTTTCATGAACGCCTGGGCACACTCTCCCTGTTTGTCTCCCTCAGACCCTAAGTTTGTAGAGCTTGGGCCTGAGAACCCCCAGCAAATTTGCTTGCCCTCCGGAAGCCATGCCCCCGAAGCTGGAGCAAGAGACCTCAGTTGTAGCACTGGTGGGAGCGGTAGACTGCAGGTCTGCACCACGAGTCCCGTGCTACTCCTAATTCCCTCGGTGTGGCTATCGTGCTCAATGGAGAGCTGGGACGGGCCCTTAAGATTTCCCAACAAGTTCGCAAATTTATAAGAATTTGTTTCACTTTCAATCACTTCCTGCTTCAGGACACATGTATTCTTCCATATTTATTGACTGGTCATTTCATGAGACTTCTTTCCAAACACATTATTTTCAATTTCCATAATCACTTTTGACGGAAAACTCACATAAACTTCATGATAAATTATAACTCTGATATTACCATTAGATGTATAACTCGTTGGAATTAATGATTGTATACCAATATAGGATTTCTTATATATTTTCAGATAAAAATTCAATCCATTATTTAAAGTGGAATGAGTTATATTATTTATTCACAGTATGGTCTCTTCATGCATTATCTCTATATTCATAGACTCAGTGTACACTTCTTTGTACCCCCAATACTAATTTATACGTCTTCATAATATTGCTCCCTGAAATGGTGGAAGAAATACTCATATCACCTGATCTACTTATACATTTAATCACAGAAATATTTGGAACACAAAATGCAAAGTCACACCTATGTTTGTACCAAAGCCTAAATGGAAAGTAAACATGGATTACTAAAAACATCCATGTCCAGGTTGCCTAATGCTCTCAAATGTCAATCTTATTGGTGACTACATATTTGTTTCTTCTTAAGTTTATATATTCAAACTCAACCCTACTAAAAATGACTAATTCTATCCCTCACTTTATACATTGCCTGATTTCATACTGGCTCTATTGCTATCTGTTTCCTACATATTTTCCCCAGTTCATCATTGTGACTGACTCTTCACATGTGCTGACATTTATATTCACACTCTAATCGATAACCTATTGCTAATAAACTTTTGTTCCAAATCCTATAATCACTCTTCTTTTTAAACTTACCGACTATCACCTAATTCTACCGACTATCCTTTTTTGACTGGATGTTCTCTTCTACATTCAATCATGCAAGGTACAAGGTCTTATGCCATTGTACATTGATTTATCTGATACCACTGTGCAGAATGTAACTCAATGCTAAGTTTCACAATCAAGGGTCCAATGCCCTTCTGGCCTTCAAATGTTACCTAAATTTCTGATTTCATACTTATATTTCACATATATATTCTTGTAAATATCGCAGTTTCAAATACAATTATTCATTTTGCAGAATGATTCCTAAACCAAATCCAACATGTTATTGACCCTAAACATACACTGTTCCCTCAATCTAACTTTACAGAAGAGCAGGGACAGAGTTGGTCTTACATTACAGGAATGTAGGGGATCTTCCACCTGCTGAGATCTTCAAAGGTCCATGCAGACATGATCCCTGGAAAAGAGGTAGGCAGGTTGAAGAACCTGAGAGAGCAAAAGTCATCTTCCATGGCAAACAACCTGGTCAGGAAGAAGGGGTGTGTCTGAATCAGCCACTTTCTTCTTAATGTAGAGAAGATGGACCAAACCAGGCCTGTGTGGAGAGCTGTTCCAATGTGCCTATAGTTGGTATACCATTCTAACTTGTGGAAGTGTCACAGGAAGTAGGGGCAGCCTCCATCTCATGGGACCCTTGGAAGCAACTGTTAGGACAAAGTGTTTGCCAAGGCATTGACCTCATTCAGTTCCTGAAGGAAGTGACCTACCTCACTTCTTTGGTGATGGAACTCTCTGAACTTCGGATCCAGGAAGTCAGGCACCCAGAGCCAGTCCCAGTCCCAGTCCCAGTGTGCTCACTTGTTTAGTTTTACCAATGACAGATTCTGTCTTTCTTGGTACCTACTGATGTGAGGATGGCCAAATGCCAGGAGAGCTCTGAAGATGGGCCTTTCCTGAGTAAGAAGGTAGTGGCTCACCGATGGCTCCTAACAACTTCACAGAGTTGTCCAAGGAGACCAGATCTGAGACAGGACAGGCCATTTCATTGGAACATAGTATGGCCCACCAGTCAGAGGACACTCTGGATATTCACAGACTTACTTGGGGGAAGGAGGTGCCTTTGTGTTTGTGGGTGTGACTTTGTGATTTTGTCTCATTTTCTGAAAATAGGTAGGAAATTTGGTATGTCTGGTTTGCAGTGGACTGTTTCTAGATAGTTGTTTGACAAGGCGAGTATTTCTATGTCTGTGTATCCCACTGTGTCCGTGGTTGTAGCCATTAGAATAGAGAATGCATCAACGTATGTGTCCTGTCTAGTAGAAAGCTTCCCAGCATTCATCCTTCCCAATTTATGACTGGACTGCAGGTTGCCTTTTCGATGGGCAACACCTATTATCTTCCTAAGTTTCAGATTTCTTCCTGAATTCTGGCCAATCTTCAGAAGAGTCTCATGTTTTTGTGTCCAAGATAGGTACCACCCCAAGCTCTATCACATGGCCATGTACTTAATAGCTGAAGGTAATGGCGAGCATCTTAGAAAACTCAGATATCAGTGTGACCAGGTAAGTCTCAGTGGAGAAACCATGCTTTGTGCCTTTTGCTTACCTATTTTTCTGTTTCACTGAATGACAGGAAGGTCTTTGCCTCAGGCCACCCCTTTGTGAAGTATGAAGAAAACAGTTTTCATATTGAAATGAATGGGCATCACCTGTGGCTTTTTGCTTAATTGCTTTGGAAAGGATGTGTCTGAATCAGCCTCTTGGCCCTGTGTGAGGCTGTGGCTTAGATTCTCAGCACCTAATGGAACTAAAGAAAGATCCCATGTGTGCATCCAAAACCAAAATGGCAAAATTCAGTCATTGTGGATGATTTCTCTCTTCTTCCTCTATTAGGTTGCAGACATCCATCAAGTGAGTATGGGGATCCTTTATGTCAATTGAGTTCTTCAAAGCCATGCAGAGGTGCTTGGGTTTTCTCATGATTCCAATTCACATAAAGAATCTAAACCCCACAGTCAGTAGGCCTCAAATTGTAGAAGCAGAGCAGTAGTAATTGCAGGCCTATTTGATCACTACCAGTTCACAGGAATGGTGTTCAGGCCAACCTGACTTTAGGCAAATGATGGCCAAGGGAGCTTATTTTGGACACTCTCTTGGGCTGCACCCCACATGGAAATCTCCAGCCAGAGGTTATAATGAGTGTCTATGTGGAAGAAGATGAGAGACATGTGGGAATGTTTTGGTTTTAATTTTGGTCATTTGTGTGGCAGGTGGAAGGGATGACTGGGTCCACCTGGGCTTGAACTCTGGTGTGATGCTCCTTAGATACTGAGTTCTGGAACTGATCTCAAAGAAGTATTGCCATGAATTGTGTTGGGATTTTAGGAGGCCACGCATGAGAGTCGCCTTGGAAACTTAGATCTAGGCCCAGGGTGGCTTTCCACAGAGCAATGGGAATCTCAGCCAGGATATTACATGATTTATTCTGAAAAACTTGGAACACATAGTTGAGAGTAAAAACACACATGGACCTCACATTGCAGACCTCAATGGTCCTGCCTTCATGTGACCTTTTGGCCACTCTTTGGGAGGCCTTGCCTGTGATTGTTTTCCATAGTTTTATTGAAATTAGCTTCCTCAATATTTAATGGTTCCTGAATGAATTGAAACCCACAGTGCCAATAACTTCTTCCTTGAATAATGGCTAGATAAATACCATAAAATTTTTGAAATTCCCATGACCAGATGGCACTGGAAAACCTTTGGATGTCCTATTGCTGATCATGAGTATACCAGACAGTGCCTTGATTGACTGGGTTTCATGAAAATGGTGTAGAACAGAGATGCCAGTTAGTTGGCGCCTGCTAATTAGTGGGCCTAGACCAGTGGTGGGCGGGTGTGTGATAAAACATCTGTGGTGGGGCCACGTGGATATGCCATTGGCTTCCAAATGGCTTGTGACTGACATGGTTACAGCCAACAGACCCAATATGTAAAGGCATCTTGTTATATGTAGAGGTTTCAGGGAAATGTTCAGAATCAGGTTGCTATGGTCAAGGGGGCAATCTATGTGGATTAGAAGCCTGGTTATTGCATTCTCCAGCAAACCCTCACCCACCACACGTGACAGAACTCCCTCCAGCAATGTGTCCCAGTTGAACTCCTTTATTTCGTGAAGTAAATACCAAACTCCCAGTGCAGTAGCAAGAAACACCACAAAAAGTGGAGGATGACCAAATGGATTCCCAATTATCATAGGGAGACACTTAGCCCCAGTGGCCACAATTTAGCTACGAAGAGAGAATTCAGCACTGCTGCCACATGTTCATTGGAAAATAAGAAACCATGTCTTATAGGTTACATATATGCAGAACCAGCTTTGATGGTCTCTCTACAAAAAAACTAAATCTCCTGACAACAACATATATTTCAAGTGCCCAACCTCAGAGGCAGTTTCTCAAGAATTCTTTAGGCCAGCAGAGCTCGATGTTTGAGGAGTGTTTACCTTTTGCCTTATTTTTTTGAACTCTGCTACCACCTCCAAGCTTGTGAACTCCTGAGCATATTCCATTCCAGATATGTATTCACAGATTTTCTAACTCTTCTCCTGTAACTGTGTCTTACTTTGGTAAAAGGTAATGTCAAGGCATTGCTCTGGATGAAAGTGGGAATTTTTTTGTAGCACATATTTGCATACATATTGGATTTATTTTTCAATTTTTTTCTTTAAAATACTGAATCTCTGACCCTAACCCATACCCAACTAGACTCTGACTACTAATCCTAATAAGTTGGAGAAAAATAACACAAACAGAATAAAAATACAAGCATTTCAGAGGAGGCATGGTGTATAGTTGAACTTGCCTTTTGCATTATATAGGGAAGGTGTTATAAATCTAGTCAATTTTTAATTGAAATACTTCTCAATGGGTTTTTAAAGTTAACAAATATGTGAATTCCTGTCTCCCTATCTCTGTAGCCTATTCAGCACATGTATTTTTATATGCACACATAGAATTCTGCCTGGTACCACACGTACACTCTTGTGAGGTGACTGACTTGGCAGATACAAATTGTGAGAAGAGATCATTCCTCCTAAACGCTGTTGGAACTGCAATTTCAAACTATGGGTGAGCTTCCTAGTCGAACAACATTATACATAAATCCATATTCACTAAAATGAATATTTTTGCATCTGTGGATGATATATATTTCATGGTGAATTTCAATTGGCATATGTATTGCTAATTTTTAATGTCTGTCTGTGTGTGTGTGTGTGTGTGTTTGTATATATATATATATATATATATACACAATCTAAATTTATTTCAAATATAAAATATATGTGTCTTATTATACACTCCCTAAATTCATTCATATTCATGTATGTGGATTAATAGTTAACATTTCACAAGATTATTCATGGAAATATTCATCCACCTGAAATACATATTTCTTTCCTAGTACTGAAAACTGACTTAAGTGAATGGTGGATACAAATCCTAATATTTCTACAATAATCGATCCAGTTTCTCATCAATGGAAGTAGATTCCTATGGCACATGATGTGTATTTTGAAGTTCATTCTTATTCACCACTGGTAAGTTACAATTTCTTCAGTTTATGCACATTATAGGATATATATATTATCCATACTTTAGCAAAATTATAGGCATTTGTTTCACTTTCAATCATTTTCTGCTTTAGAACACATGGATTCCACCATGTTTCTTGACTGGTTTTTTCATGAGACTTCATACCAAACATATTATTTTTGATTTCCATAATCATATTTGAAGCAAAACTCACACACCCTTCATGATAAACTATAACCCTAATATTACTATTAGATGTATAACTGATTGGAATAAATGATTGTATATCAATATAAGATTTCTTATATATTTTCAGATATCAAATCAATCTATTATTTAAAGTGGAACCTGTTATATTATTTATTCACACTATTGTCTATTCATGAATTGTCTCTATATTCATAGACACAGGATTCACCTCTTTGTACCCCCATACTAATTTATAGGTCTTCAAAATATTTCTACCAGAAATGGTGGAAGAAATACTCATGTCAACTGATCTAAATCTACATTTTATCACATTAATAATCTGGACACAAAGAGCAAATGTCACACTTATGATTGTACCAGAGCCTAAATGGAAATTGAGCAAGGATTACTAAAAACATCCATGTCAAGGTTGCCTAATGCTCTCAAAAGTCAATCCTATTTGTGACAAAATATTTGTTTCTTCCTAGGATTATATATTCAAACTCAATCCTGTTGAAAATATCTAATCCTATCTCTCACTTTATACTTTTCCTGATTTCATAATGTCTCTATATCAGCTTTCCTACATACTTTCCCCAGTTCATCATTGTTCATCACTCTTCAATTGTGCTTACATTTACATTCACACTCTAATCGATACCCTATTGCTAAGGAACTTTTGTTCCAAATCCTATACTCACTCTTCTTCCTAAACCTACTGACTATCTTCCTAATCCTACCCATTATCACTTTTTGACTGGATGTTCTCTTATACATTCAATAATCCAAGGTACAGGGTCTTAAGCCATTGTATATCGATCTATCTCAGACATCTGTGCAGAACATAATTCAACGCTAAGTATCAAAATCAAGGGCCCAATCCCATTCTGGGCTTCCAATCTTACTTAGATTTCTGTTGTCATACATATATTTCACCTGTATATACTTATAAATGTCGCAGGTTCCGAACACCATTATTCATCAAGCAGAATGATTCCTAATCCAAATCGAACATATTATTAATCCTAACCATACACTGTTCCCTCAATCTAACTTTACAGAAGAGCAGGGACAGAGTTGGTCTTACAATTCAGGAATATAGGGGATATTCCACCAGCTGAGAACCTCAAGGTCCATGCAGAAATGATCCCTGGAGAAGATGTAGGCAGCTATGAAGGACCTGAGAGAGCAAAAGTCATGTTCCATGGCAAAAAATCTGGTCAGGATGAAGGGTTGTTTATGAATCAGACTCTCTCTTCTTAATGTAGAGAAGATGGACCAAACCAGGTTTGTGTGGAGAGCTGTTCCTGGGTGCCTATATTTGACATACCATTCTAACTTATGAAAGTGTCACAGGAAGTAGGGGCAGCCTCCATCTCATGGTAGCCTTGGAAGCAACCGTTAACACAAAGTGGTTACCAAGGCAGTGATCTGATTCAGTTCCTTAAAGAAATGACCTCACCTCACTTCTTTGTTGATGGAACTCTCTGAACTTGGTATCCAAGAAGCCAGGCACCCAGAGGCAGTCCCAGTCCCAGTGGTCTCACTTGTTTGGATTTGCCAAGGACAGAGTCAGTCATTCTTGGTACCTACGGATGTGAGGACGGTCAAAAGCCAGGAAAGCTCTGAAGAGGGGCTTTTCCTGAGAAAGCAGCTAGTGGTTAACTGCTGGCTCCTGACAACTTCACAGAGTTGGCCAAGGAGACCAGATCTGAGACAGGAAAGGCCATTTCATTGGAACATAGTATGGCCCACCAGTCAGAGGACACTCTGGATAGTCACAGACCTACTTGGGGGATGGAGGTGTCTTTGTGGGTGTGGGTGTGGGTTTGTGGTTTTGTCTCATATTCTGAGAATAGGTAGGAATGGCGGTTTGTTTGGTTTGGAGGGAACTGTTTCTAGTAAGTCATTTGACAAGACGAGTGTATACCACTGTGTCTTTGGTTGTAGACATTAGGAAAGAAAATACATCAATGGGTGAGTCCTGTCTAGTAGAAAGCTTCCCAGCTTTCATTCTGCCGAATTTATGAATGGATTGTGGCTTGACTTATCTATGGGGAACACCTGCTAACTTCTTAAGTTCCTATTTTTTTCCTGAATTGTGTGCACTCTGCAGAATAGGCTCATGGTTTTGTGTACAAGATATGTACCACCTCCAATCTCTGTGATAATGGCCATGTACTGGATAGCTGAAGGGAATGGCGAGCATCTCAGAAAACTCAGATATCAGTGTGACCAGGAATGTCTCAGTGGAGAAACCCTGCTTTGGTCCTTTGCTTACCTATTCTTCTGTTGCCCTGAATGTCAGGAAGGACTTTGCCTCAGGCCACCCCTTTGTGAAGCCTGAAGAAAACAGTTTTCAATTGGAAATGTATGGGCATCACCTGTGGCTCTTTGCTTAATTGCTTTGGAAAGGGATGTGTCTGAATAGGACTCTTGGCCCTGTGTGAAGCTGTCACTCAGATTCTCAGCACCTGATGGATCTAAAGAAAGATCCCATGTGTGCATCCAAAACCAAAATGGCCAAAAGAACTGTCATTGTGGATGAAGTCTCTCGCCTTCCTCTGTAAGGTTCCTGACCTCCATCATTGAGAATAGGGATCCTTTGGGTCAAATGAGTTCTTCACACCCCTGCAGAGGCTAGACCATAGGCGCTTGGGTTTTCTCATGACTCCAATTAACATGAAGAATCTCAACCCCACAATCATTAGGCCTCAAAATGGAGAATCAAAGCAGTATTAACGGCAGGCCTCTTTGATCACTCATGGTTTACAGGAAGGGTGTCCCGGCCACACTGACTTTAGGCAAATGGGGGTAAGGGACATTATTTTGGATACTGTCTTGGGCTTCACCCCTAATGGAAACCTACAGCCTGAGGTTATGATGAGTGTCTATATGGAAAAAGATGAGGGCCATGTGGGAGTGTTTTGGTTTTAATTGTGGCCATTTTTGTGGCCGTTGAAAGAGATGACTATGTCCACCTGGGCTTGAACACTGGTGTGATTCCCCTTAGAGACTGAGTTCTGGAACTGATCTCAAAGAAGTATTGCCATGTATTGTGTTGGGATTTTAGGAGGCCACGCATGAGAGTCGCCCTTAGAAACTGAGATCTAGGCCCAGGGTGGCTTTCCACAGAGCACTGGAAATCTCAGGAAGGATATCACATGATTTTATTCTTAAAGACTTAGCAGCCATCATTGCAAGTCAAAACACACATGGACCTCACATTGTAGACCTCAAATGCCTTGCTTAATGTGACCTTATAGCCTGTCTATGGGAAGCCTTGCCTGTTAGAATTCTCTAGAGCTTTCATTGAAATGAGCTTCTTCTTTATTTAATGGTTCCTGAATGAATTGAAAACCACAGTGCCTCCTACTGCATCCTTGAAAAATGGCTAGATGAATACCATTAAAGTTTGAAAATTCCCATGACCTGGTGGCACTGGAGAACCTTTGGATGTCCTATTGCTGATCATGAGTGTACCAGACAGAGCCTTCATTGACTGGGTTTCATGAAAATTGTGTAGAACAGAGATGTCAGTAACTTGGAGCCTGATCAGTAGTCGGCCTAGAGCAGTGGTGTGCAGGTGTGTGTTAAAACATCTGTGGTGGGGTGATGTGGATATGCCATTGGCTTCCAAATGCTTTGTGACTGATATGGTGCAGCCACCATACCCTTGTATGTAAAGGAATCTTGTTATATGGAGAGGTTTCAGGGAAAAGTTTAGAATCAGATTGCAATGGTCAAGGGGGCAATATATGTGGGATATAAGCCTGGTTGGTGCATTCTCCTGCAGACCCTTACCCACCACACGTGACAGAACTCCCTCCAGCACTGTGTCCCAGTTGAACTCCTCATACTTTGTGAAGTAAATACCAAACTTCCAGTGCAGCTGCAAGAAACACCACGAAAAGTGGAGGATGACCAAATGGCTTCACAGTCCACACTGGGAGACACTTATCACCCAGTGACAACAGTTTACCTATAAAGTGAGAATTCAGCCCTGCTGCCACATGTTCATTGGAAAATAAGAAACCATGTCCTCCAGGTCACATAGATGCAGACCCAGCTTTGATGTTCTCACTACAAAGGAAGCTAAAGCTCCTGTCATCAACATATATTTCAAATGCCTAACCTCAGAGGCAGTTTCTCAAGAACCCTAGGCCAGCAGAATCCATGTTTGTGAAGTTTTTACCATATCCCTTACTTTTGGAAACTCCTCTACAACCTCCAAGGTTGTGAACTCCTGAGCATTTTCCATTCCCGATTTGTATTCACAGATTTTCTAACTCTTCTCTTCTAATTGTGTCTTACTTGGGGTGAAGAAAATGTCAAGGCATTGTTCTGAATGAGAGTGGAAAGATTTGGGGGTAG
Organism: Callospermophilus lateralis; assembly: GCF_048772815.1. NCBI lineage: Eukaryota > Metazoa > Chordata > Mammalia > Rodentia > Sciuridae > Callospermophilus > Callospermophilus lateralis. Next base: position 1,118,574 of record NW_027514169.1, on the reverse strand, counting down.
CACATATTTGCAAACACATTGGATTCATTTTCCAATTTTCCATTTGAAATACTGAATCCCTGACTGTCAGGGGTAGAAAGAATTCTTCTTCAAAGAACAGCTTGACACTTACAAGAAACAGCCCCCAGGAGACATCCTGTCTTGGAGACATCCTGTCGCCATCTGTGTCCCTGAGACATCCTGTGGCCATGTTTCTTCCTGAAACATCTTGAGTTTATCTCGTCTTGTGAGGACATCCAGGAAATGCCAAAAATAGAGCTTTCCCAAATCCAGCATATAAATACCCCTGTGTGAACAATAAAAAGTTTGCAGCTTGATCAGAACTTCTGTTTTGCTGTCATCTCTCTTGTGTCTTGTCCCTTCATTCCTCCCCATCTAGGTTCGCTGCCCACGTTGATGTGTCCTTCTGGCCGAGATATCTGGCACCCACTGAATGGGGCTCAAGCCTTTTACTGAGGGGGAACCCCATCCTCCTGGAAGACTTGGTCAAGCGGAGCTCGTGATCGCCTCAGCAGACACCACCAAGAGACAGATCCAGGAGGAGGGTGGGGATGATGCTTGGTGAGTGACCCACCATGGGACAAGCAGTTTCGTCACATGATTTGTTTTTGTCAGGCCTCAAGGAGTCCTTCAAGACATGGGGGGCACGTGTTAAGAAAAAGGAGTTAAAATTTTTCTTTTCATATATAGGAAAATTGTGTCCATGGTTTCCCCTTGAAGGGACCATTGATGGCAAAAATGGCTTACAGTAGGAGACTGTTTAAAAGATTATTATGAATCTTTTGGCCCAGAAAAAGTGCCAGTTCACACCTTTTCTTACTGGAACTTAATTAATTAAATTCTTAAAAGTTCACCCTTTGATAATGGTACCTTACAACTTGTCAGGATTGGGGAAGAGACTATGCAAAAGACCTCTCGTCCCCCTCTGCATGCCCATCATTAGTATAGACATAGACACTTCTCAGTCTCCCCAGGACCCTGGGAACCTTCCTGGTCCGGCTCAAAATACGACCATAATGAATAAGGCTCCAAAGATTAAAAACTGCCTTTATCCAGTTTTAAATCCCAGAGACACATTGACCCCTGGGGAGGAGGCTATCTTGGAGAAGGAAGCAGCTCTCTACCATTCAGAAGACCCGCCACCTCTCAGGACCCTTCCACAGCCTATAGGACTTACACATCCACCTCCCTCCTATTTCCCTCCTGCCTTTTGTGCTCTGAACTTTCAGGGGCCAAGTGCCCCCCCAGATATTTTTTCCCCACTTCCCCTGCCTAACCTCGCTCCCTTACCAGTGTCCTTCCAACATAGACGGGAACAGATCCAACTTTTAAAAGAATTCAGATCCCTTGACTCTGAGCTCTGTTCATTAGCCTTAGGCACGGAGTCAAAGCAAGCTGGCCCACAGAGGTCTAATACAAAGGCAAAGCCACTCCATCGGCCTGTTCTCGCCTTCCGAGTCACCACCAGTCAGATAGATAAGCCTGCCCAGTCTGAGGTCAAAGACTTAGACGAGGATCAAGAGGAGGAAGTGGGGGAAATGGATGAAGGAGATCAGGACTCAGAGGATGAGCAGTTCACCCCTAGGCAGGAAGGAACCCAGAGTCTACAAAAAATTAAGCCTATGTTTTCTTAAAAAACTTAAAAAGGCTTGTCCTCACTATGGCCCCATTGTGCCCTACATGTTGGCTTTATTAGAAAGCCACAATGCACAATGGCTTACTCCCAATGATTGGAAATGTTTAGACCAAGCTACCCTCAGTCCCGGAGACTTCCTGTTATGGAATGCAGATTTCAAAGAGCAATGTCTCGAAATTGCTCAAAAAATTTTAACTAAGACCTCCTCTGAATCTGGGACTTAAGGTAGTGGGCAATGCGCCTTTTGACACTAAAAATAACAGAAACGTTTCCCTGCTGGACTCTTGGCGCAGACTCAGATGGCTGGCTTACCTGCTTGGTGACACCTCCCTCAAATGGCCTCGGCTACCAATTCCCTGGCAAAAATTCGACAAGGGTCAGATGAGCCTTATAGCCACTTTGTTCCCCGGCTTAACCTAGCTGTGGAATGCTTGCATGGACCAAGCAAATGCGAAAGCACCTTTGTAAAACATCTTGCCTTTGAAAATGCCAACTCAGCATGTCAGGATGTTCTTCGACCACATAAGGATAAAGGGAAACTTTCTGACTTTATTAGACTCTGTGCAGGGGTGGGTGCAGCCCATGCCATGGGTCTCGCTTTAGGGGCAGCCTTTACCGAGGCCTTTCACAATCCTGGCTCATGTAATTGATTTACTTGTAAACAACCTGGCCATTTTGCACGTGAGTGTCCGACAGGCAAACAAAGCCTAGGAATAGCGTCTCCTCAAACTGGGGCTAAACCGCCCCCAGCTACCCTTTTCCCTAGATGTGGTAAAGGTCATCACTGGGCCAGTGAGGGTAGATCTAAGACAAATGCCCTAGGACAGCCTATTTCTTCCTGCTTCTCGGGAAACTCCTTGCGGCGCCAGCCCCTGGACACAACATCCCCCAGGACAAACCCAGGGGCAATAAGGTTTGTTCCCTACCAAACTCCCAACCTACCTCAAAATCCTTCTCCTCAATTGCCTCCCTCCAACTAGCCACCCCAGGCAGCGCAGGATTGGACCTCTGTGCCACCACCGATACAATATTAGACTCAATGCAAGGGCCCCAGATAATACCCACTGGAATTATGGGTCCTCCTCCATCTCATACGTGTGCCCTTATTCTTGGAAGAGCCTCTACTACCATACAAGGTGTTCAGGTCTTCCCTGGCATTAATGATAATGATTTCACTGGAGAAATAAAAAATACTGGCCACAGCTATTAATGGAGTTGCCGCCATCCCAGCAGGAAAAAGACTTGCACAATTAATACTTCTTCCCTTGGATTCAGAAGGCATTTTCACCACCCAAACCTACCTTGGGAGACTGCCTCCTTGGGCTACTCTCATGTGCATTGGGTTCAGCCCATTTCTCACAATAGACCCACCCTTACCTTACTTCCTGAATGAAAGGAATTCCAAAGAATTCTACATATTGGAGCTGATGCCACAATTATTTCTCAAAAATACTGGCCATAAGGTTGGCCCCTCACTCCATCCTTGACTGACCTTAAAGGGATAGGACAATCAAAAATACTCTGGTCAGCTCTATGTCTATTAGTTGGACTGATTAAGAGGGTAATAAGTCAACTGTCACTCATTTCGTTGATCCTGACCTCCCTGTTAACGTATAGGGCCGAGGTATTTTGAGTCATTGGAAGTTATTCTTGCCAGTCCCAATTCCATGGTGACTCATCAAATGCTTCGTATGAATTTTGTTCCTGGTACAGGCCTGGGGAGACTGAAACAAGGACTGATGGAGCTTATACAACCCATACAAAAAACAAATAAATATGGACTTGGGTATTCGGATTTTTAGAGTCGGTCCTTGACCCTCCTGTACCCCATGTAGATAAAATTATTTGGGAGACTCAGAATCCTGTGTGGGTGGATCAGTGGCTCCTTACCCAAGAAAAATTGGAAACTGCCTCCATGTTAGTGCAGGACCAGCTGGCAGCCGGCCATGTAAAGCCCTCAACCTCACCATGGATTACTCCTATTTTTATTATCAAGAAAAAAATCAGGCAAGTGGCGTCTTTTACAATATTTGTGTGCCATTAATAAAGTTATGCGCCCGATGGGAGCACTACAGCCAGGCATTCCCACACCAGTGGCTATTCCCAAAAACTACTGTAAAATGGTTATTGAATTAAAAGATTGCTTTTTTACCATTCCTTTATATTTTGAGGATAGACCCTATTTTGCCTTTAGTCTCCCTCGCATTAATTTTCAGGGCCCTATGCAGAGATTTCAATGGAAGGTTCTTCCCCAAGGTATGGCCAACAGCCCTAGTCTTTGCCAAAAATAAGTTGCTCAAGCAGTAGACCCTTTGAGAGTGCGATGGCCACAAAATTATATTTTACATTATATGGATGATTTGTTAATTGATGCACCTAATACCCATGACCTTAATAATTGTTATTTCGACTTTTAGAAAACCCTCACTACCTTGGGACTACAGATAGCTCCTGATAAGGTTCAAACACAGGACCCTTATACCTATTTGGGCCTTAAACTTCAAGATAATCAGATCCAAATTCCTTAAATACAACTATGTGTGGACTATCTTCACACCCTTAATGATTTTCAAATATCACTGGGGGTATTCAATGGCTAGGAACATATTTAAAATTACCCACTTGTGTACTTTTTCCCCTTAATGATATTTTGAGATGTGATTCCCACCCCCCCCTCAAAAGCTTACTCCAGAGGCATGATAGGCATTAAACCAAGCCACAGAAGCCATTGCCCAACAGTTTGTTGCACAAATTTCTTATAACTTTCCTCTAGTTCTGGTTATTTTCCACACTCCTCATACACCCACAGCAATATTTTGGCAGCGAGATCCACATTTTAAAACTAAAGGCTGCCCCTTGAGTTGGGTCTTTGTACCCACCACATCCTCCAAGGTTATTACTGTTTATCTTGCTCAGGTAGCTTCTATTATTATTAAAGGTTGTTTGCTTTCTCGACAACATTTTGGCAAAAACCCTGATAATATTTTAATTCCATATACTAAGGACCAAACCCAATTTTTACTACAGACAGAGAATGAATGGGGTATTGCCCTATCAGGCTTTTTGGAAACAATTGATAACCACCTCCCCAATGACCCCCTTTTAAATTTTGTCCAGTTACATCAATTTATTTTTCCCAAAATTACTCAAAAGGCTCCCATTCCTCAAGCACTAACTGTCTTTACAGACGGTTCCAGTAATGGCCGTGCAGACTTTGTTGTCAATAACAAGCCTACCACCTTTGATACTGTCTATCAGTCAGCAAAGTTTGTGGAATTGTTTGCCATAACACAAGTTTTCATAACATGTTTTGGTAATTCTTTTAATATTTATGCAGACAGTGCCTACATTGCTCATTCTGTGCCCCTGCTGGAGATTTCACCCACCATGAAGGCTTCTTCCAATGCCCCCTTTTTGTTTCACCAGCTTCAGCCGCTAATTCAGGCCAGAAAAACACCCATTTTCCTTAGGACACATCATGACACACTCTGATCTTCCGAGCCCTCTAACACAAGGTAATGCCCAAGCTGATGCAGCAACTCGTTCCATCTTTCCAAATTTGTTGGCTCCATTCAAAAGGCCATGGAGTTACACAATCTTCACCATCTAAATTCCCAGAGCCTTCGATTACTTTGTAAAATTACCAGGCTACAGTCATGAGAAATAGTAAAAGCATGCCCTAGTTGCACTGTCTCCCTCCCCATTTAACACTTGGGAGTTAACCCCCGAGGATTACTGCCCAATCAGGTTTAGCAAATGGATGTTACTAATTTTACTGAATTTGGAAAAACCAAATATATATACGTTTCTATAGATACCTTCAGCAGCTTTATTTTTGCATCACCACATTCTGGAGAGGCTACCAAAGATGTCCTTTCTCATCTTGTTTCAGCCTTTTCCGTAATGGGCAAACAAATACATATTAAAACAGATAATTGTCTTGCATATACCAGTGCCAAGTTTAAACAGTTTTGTGCTGCCTTTCAAATTTGTCATACTACTGGAATTCCATACAACCCTCAGGGACAAGGCATTGTGGAATTTGCCCAGCTTACCTTAAAGACTTGGCTATCCCGCCTTAAGGCTTCTGTCCTTGTATTTAACACTCTCAGGGATCGCCTTAACCATAAATTCTTGGCCCTTATTTTTCTTACCCTAGACAGTGAAGGCCATTTGGACGCACACAGACACTGGCATTCCTTGTCCATTTCTGTTCGCACACCTGTTATGTGGCGCAATCCCATTACAAATAAATGGAAATGCCTAGCACCTATCCTCATCTGGGGATGAGACTCAGCTTGTGTTTTGGACCAAGAGCAAGCATCCCCAAGATGGTTACCAGAACGACTGGTTAAACAGGTTAATGACTCACCTCAACCCAGGGATGGAGGCCCTCCCCCTGAGAACAAATTTTCCTCTTTTTCAGATACAGCCAAAAATCTGTGCGAGGATCCTGCTTAAGGCACTTCTGCTGAACAGGTTTGAACACGGAGGCCTTAGCCCTCCACCTTCCAACATCATGGAGTACCTTTTAGCCCCACCCTCCTTCGAATGCAAGTGAGAATCTTGGACTGAGGCTCCCAATAGTTAGACCCAGATTGCTGACTGCATGACTAAGGTGGCTTACCCCTGTGCTGAGGTTGACCATAAACTTGGAGGAGTTCATCAGCCTAAATGGGTATGTGTTAACAAGCCAAAGATTATTCCCCCTAGTACAGGTAAAGCTCTCCAAAATTGTTCTGCAACTTGTACGCATACCCAGGCGATGCATGTCTTTTGTTATGTGTCGGCTTCAATTTGTGTTAACAAACTGGGAGAAAAATTTTTTGAAGCCTCCCTAACTAAAACTCATGCAGCAGGGGGGACCACTATTCATAATATCGCCGTTCTCTTTGACCAGGGAGGAGATGGCAAATACACAAAGCTACAGTCAGCTGGGTGCCAAGGCCCTGTCGGCAAACCTACCTGCTGGCCCATTAAGGCCCCTACAGGGGTCTCTGATGGTGGAGGACCCACTGATGCTGTCAAGCATCCTCAGATAATCAAACTTTTGAAACCCCAAATCCCTGAGCTCACAAATCATCCCTTAATGTAGCCTAAATCCCAGTTCCCAGGTTTAGATACCAATACATTAGATATTTTGGAAACTACATTCTCCTAGCTTAATAATTCGAACCCCACCCTTGCTGGTGATTGCTGGCTCTGCATGACAACAGGGGCAATCTTGCCTATGGCAGTTCCTATTAATTCTATCATGGACAATGATAATACATGCCAACCCGGATTTCCTTTTAAAGTACAGCCTATAGGCACTTTTAAATTATGTCTTTTAGGTGCGATGCAAAATAATACCTATGATATTGATGATGGAGTTACTTCCTTTGGAAATTTCTCAACAGTATAAAATTATTCCTCACCCACCCTATCTCTTTGTCCCCCCAATGGCACAGTGTTTATGTGTGGAGAAAACTCGGCCTTTCCAGGCTTCCAGCGAATTGGACCATTGGCTGTGTTCTTGCCTTATTACTTTCTGATATAACTATTGTCCCAGGAGATGAACCTCTACCCATTCCTAGCCTAGACACCTTAGTCAAAAGACATAGGTGGGCAATACAGGCCTTACCACTCATTGCCAGCCTTGGAAAAACAGCTGCTGTGGGTACAGGGACAGTGGCTTAGGCACGGCTATACACTCTTACCATCGCCTGTCTCAACAACTTATAAATTATGTACAAACTCTATCAGGAACCATTAAAGATTTCAGGACCAAATAGACTCCCTGGCAGAAGTGTTCCTTCAAAACACATGAGGCTTAGATTTGCTGACAGCTAATCAGGGAGGTATTTGCGTGGCCTTAGGGGAACGATGCTACTTTTGTGCCAATAAATCAGGCATAGTATGCACTAAAATTAAGCAGCTTCAAGAAGATCTAGAAAAGAGACAAAGGGAACTATTTGAAAATCCCCTCTGGACTGGGCATAATGGATTTCTACCCTACCTCTCCCTATTAGGCCCTTTGTTGGGTTTACTTTTAATGGTGTTCATAGGACCCTGCATTATAAACAGGCTGGTACAATTTATTAAAGAACAGATTAATATTTTGGCCTCTAAGCCCATACAGGTCCACTATCATCGTCTGGAGATGAAAGACAGCACTGCCAACATTTAAAAGAATGTTCTACCCTTCTCACAGGCTTATTAAGGTTACATCCCCACAGATCTCTCTTTCTTACATAAAACTATAAGTAACAGCTCTGACCAACTGTCTTCTGCCCTTGCAATAAGGGTTCGTCCTCCATGGGCCCCACCGCTTGGGGGAGGACACACCCTTGGAATGAGGACGTTAGGCCATAATAACGAAGGGTGCAGGAAGGACTGCAGGAGGATGGATTCACAGATCCCAAAACACAAGACCTCTGAGTGACACGCTCTGGTGCATGGCGGTTGGCATGCCACCCCTTCAAAGACGTCTTCTCTAAAACATGCCAAAGCCACGATGAAATCTCATAGTAAAACTGCTCGCTCGGATCAGGAGATATTCTAAGGCATCCTAGAGAAACAGAGCCTCTATCACACCCTAAATACATGGCCTGAAAGGTATGGCTGAATATTTTTATAAGAAAGGGGGAGATGTCAGGGGCTAGAAGGAAGCTCTCCTTCAAAGAATAGACTGACACAAGAAACAGCCCCCTTGGAGACAACCTGCCTGGGAGACATCCCGCAGCCATCTATCTCCTTTAGACATCCCGCTGCCATCTGTCTTCCTGAAACATCCTGAGGTCATCTCACCCTGTGAAGACATCCAGCAACTGCCGATAAGAGAGCTTTCCTATCCTCAGCATATACATACCCTGAGAACAATTAAAGTTTGCAGCATGATCAGAACTCCTGTCTTGCTGTCATCTCTCGTGTCTCTTGTCCCTTCATTCCTCTCTAACTAGGACCGATGCTAAGTTGATGTTTCCTGCCGACCGGGCCACCTGACACTAACCCATAATTTCTTAGACTCTGATTACTAATCCTAATATGATGGAGAAAAATAACCCAAACAGAATAGAAATACAAGCAGTTCAGAGAAGGCATGGGGTATAGTTGCACTTGTCTTTTGCATGATATAGGGTAGGTGTTATAAATCTAGTTAATTATTAATTGAAATAGTTCTCCATGTGTTTTCAAAGTTAACAAATATGTGAATTCCTGTCTCCCTTTCTCTGTAGCCTATCCAGCATATTTATTTTTATATGCGCATATAGAATCCTACCTGGTATCACACGTGCATTCTTGTGAGGTGGCTGACTTGAAGGATACAAATTGTGAGAATAGATCTCTCCTCCTAAACGCTGTTGGAACAGAAAATTCAACCAATGGGTGAGCTTCCTAGTAGAACATTATACATAAATCCATGTTCAGTAAAATAAATATTTTTGCATCTGTGGATGATATATATTTCATGATGAATTTTGATTGGCATATATATTGCTACTTTTTATTGTCTGTGTTATATATATATATATATACACTCTCAATATTTTTCAAAATATGTGTCTTGTATATACTACCTGAATTCATTCATGTTCATCTATGTGGATTTATAATCAACTTTTCACAATATTATTCTCAGAAATATTCATCCACCTGAATTACATATTTGTTTCCTAGTACTGAAAACTAACTTCAGTGAATGGTGCATACAATCCTAATATTTCTACAGTAACTGACCCAGTTTAACGTCAATGCAGGTAGATTCCTCTTGGATATGATGTCTATTTTGAAGTTCATTTTATTCAACACTGGTACATTACTATTTGTTCAGTTTATACACATCATAGGATATATGTTTCATCAACAACTTCAATAATTTATAGGATTTTGATTCACTTTCAATCATTTCCTGCTTCAGAACACATGTAATCCTCCACGTTACTTGACTGTTCTTTTCATGAGACTTCTTTCTAAACGCATTTTTTTCGATTTCCATAATCATTTTGAAGCAAAACTCACACACTCTTCATGATAAACCATAACCCTAACATTACCATTAGATGTATAACTGGTTGGAATGAATGATTGCATATAAATATATGATTTCCTTGTTTATTTTCAGATATCAATTCAATCCAATATTTTAAGTTTGAAAAAGTTATATTATTTATTCACAGTATGGTCTATTCATGAATTATCTCTATATTCATAGAAACAGAATAAATCTATTTGTAACCTCAATACTAATTTTTTCATCTTCAAAATGTTGCTCCCTGAAATGGTGGAAGAAATAATCATGTCACCTGATCTACATAAACAATTTATCAGAGTAATATTCTGGACACCAAAAGAAGAGGTCACACTTATGATTGTATCAAAGCTTAAATGGAAAGTGAGCATAGATTACTAAAAACATTCATGTTCAGGGTGCCTAATGCTCTCAAATGTCAATCCTATTGGTGACTACATATTTGTTTCTTTCTAAGACTATATATTGAACCTCAACCCTGTTGCAAATATCTAATCCTATCACTCACTTTATACATTGCCTGATTTCCTAATGTCTCTATTGATGTCTGCTTTCCTAAATATTTTCCCCAGTTCACCATTGTGACTGACTCTTCACATGTGCTGACATTTACATTCACTCTCTACCCAATACCCTATTGCTAAAGAACTTTTAGTCCAAATCCTGTACTCACTCTTCTTCTGAAACTTATCAAATATCTTCCTAATCCTACCGACTATCCCTTTTCTAGTGGATATTCAATTCTACATTCAATCATCCAAGGTACAAGGTCCTATGCCTTTGATTATCGATTTATCTGAAACACCTGTGCAGAACGTATTTCAAAGCTAAGTATCCCAATCAATAGCGCAATGCCCTTCTGGGCTTCAAATCTTACCTAGATTTTTGTTTTCATACTTAAATTTCACCTATATATTCTTATAAATATCACAGGTTCTCAATACCATTATTCATCAAGTAGAATAATTCCTAACCCAAATCGAACCTGTTATTAACCCTAACCATACACTGTTCCCTCAATCTAACTTTACAGAAGAGCAGGGATAGTGTTGGTCTTACAATACAGGAATGTAGGGAATCTTCCACCTGTTGGAAAACTCAAAAGTCCATGAAGAAGTTATCCCTGGAGAAGATGTAGGCAGCCATGAAAGACCTGAGAGAGCAAAGTCATTGTCCATTGCAAACAACCTGGTCAGAATGAAGGGTTGTGTCTGAATCAGCCTCTCTGTTCTTAATGTAGAGAAGATGGACCCAAACAGTCCTGTTTGGAGAGCTGTTCCCGGGTGCCTATGGTTGAAATACCATTCTAACTTGTGAAAGTGTCACAGGAAGTAGGGCAGCCTCGATCTCATTTGACCCTTGGAAGCAACTGTTAGGACAAAGTGGTTGCCAAGGCAGTGACCTTATTCAGTTCCTGAAGGAAGTGACCTCACCTCACTTCCTTGGTGATGGAACTCTCGGAACTTGGGATCTAGGAAGCAAGGCACCAAGAGCCTGTCGCACTCCCAGTTCCAGTGGGCTCACTTGTTTGGATTTACCAAGGACATAGTCAGTCTTTCTTGCTACTTACAGATATGAGGATGGCAAACTGCCAGGAAAGCTCAGAAGATGGGCCTTTCCTGAGAAAGCAGCTAGTGGCCCACCGCTGGCTCCTGACAAGTTCACAGAGTTGGTTAAGGAGACCAGAACTGAGACAGGACTGGCCATTTCCGGGAAATATGTTAGCCCACCAGTCAGAGGACACTCTGGATAGTCACAGACGTATTTTTTGGAAGGTGGTGCCTCTGTGGTTGTGGGTGTGGGTTTGTGGTTTTGTCTCATGTTCTGAGAATAGGTAGGAAAGGCGGTTTGTTTGGTTTGGAGTGAACTGTTTCTAGTAAGTCGTTTGACAATGCAAGTGTTTCTATGTCTGTGTATCCCACTGTGTCCATAGTTTTAGACATTAGAGAACAGAATGCATGAATTGTTGTGTCCTGTCTAGTAGAAAGCTTCACAGCATTCATCCTGCCGAATTTATGAATGGATTTCGGCTTGCCTTATCGATGGGCAACACGTGCTATCTTCCAAAATTCCTGCATTCTTCCTGAATTCTGGCTACTCTCCAGAATAGGCTCATTTTTTTGAGTCCAAGATATGTACCAGTTCCAAGCCCTGTGACATGTCTATGTACTGGATAGCTGAAGGGAATGGCGAGCATCTCAGAAAACTCAGATATAAGTGTGACCATGATAGTCTCAGTTGAGAAACCCTGCTTTGGGCCTTTTGCTTACCTATTGTTCTGTTGCCCTGAATGTCAGGAAGGTCTTTGCCTCAAGCCACCCTTTTGTGAAGCCGGAAGAAAACAGGTTGAAATGAAAATGAATGGACATCACCTGTGGATCTTTGCTTAATTTTTTTGGAAATGGAAGTGTCTGAATCAGCCTCTTGGTCCTGTGTGAGGCCGTGGCTTAGATTCTCATCACCTGAAGGATCTAAAGAAACATCCCATGTGTGCAACCAAAACAAAAATGGCCAAAAGTGCAGTTATTGTGGATGAAGTCTCCCCCCTTTCTCTGTGAGTTTCATGACCTCCATCAAGTTAGAATAGGGATCCTTTGTGTCAAATGATTTCTTCAAAGCCCTACAGAGGCTAGCCCAAAAGTGCTTGGGTTTTCTTATGGCTCCAATTCACATAAAGATTCTAAACCGCACAGTCAGTAGGCCTCAAATTGGAGAAGAAGAGAAGTATTAACAGCAGGCTTATTTGAACACTCCTGGTTCACAGGAATGGTGTCCAGGCCACCCTGAATTTAGGCAAATGAGGGGCAAGAGAGATTATTTAGGAGACTGTGTTGGGCTTCACCCCTCAAGGAAACTTCCAGCCAGAGGTTCCGATATTTGTCTATAAAAGAAAGAACATGAGGGCCATGTGGGAGTGTTTTTGTTTTAATTGTGGTTGTTTTGTGGTGGTTGGAAGAGATGACTGGGTCCACCTTGACATAAACTCTGGTGTGATTCCCCTTAGAGACTGAGTTCTGGAACTGACCTCAGGGAAGTATTGCCATTAATTGTGTTGGGATTTTAAGAGGCCACGCATGAGAGTCGCCCTTGGAAACTGAGATCTAGGACCAGGGTGGCATTCCACAGAGCACTGGGAATCACAGCCAAGATATCACATGATTTTATTCTGAAAGACTTGGCAGTCATAGTTGAGAGTCAAAACACATGGACTTCACATTGTAGACCTCAATGGGCCTGGCTTCATGTGACCTTTTGGCCATTCTTTGGGAAGCATTGCGTGTGAGATTTCTCCAGAGATTTCATTGAAATGAGCTTTGTCAAATTTATGTTTCTGGAATGAATTGAAACCCACCCTGCCTCCACCTTCATTATTGAAACATGGCTAGAAAAATACCATGAAATTGTTGAAATTCCCATGACCAGCTTGCACTGGAGAACCTTTGGATGTCCTGTTGCTGATCATGAGTATACCAGACAGTGCCTTGATTGACTGGGTTTCATGAAAATTGTGTAGAGCAGAGATGCCAATAAGTTGGAGCCTGATGATTAGTGGGCCTAGAGCAGTGGTGGGCAGGTGTGTGATAAAACATCTGTAGTGGGGCCATGTGTATCTGCCATTGGCTTTCAAATGGCTTGTGACTGACATTGTGCAGCCAGCAGTCCCTTCTAAGAAAAGGCATCTTGTTATATAGAGAGGTTTCAGGGCAATGTTAAGAATCAAGTTTCTATGGTCAATGGGGCAAGCCATGTGATATAGAAGCATGTTTGGTGCATTCTCCTGAAGACAGTGACACACCACATGTGACAGAATTGCCTCCAGCACTGTGTTCCAGTTGAACTCCTTGTATTTCATGAAGCAAATACCAAACTCCCATTGCAGCAGCAAGAAACAACATGAAAATTGGAGGATGACCAAATGGCTTCACAGTCCACAGGGGGAGACACTTAGACCCCAGTGGCCACAGTTTACCTACAAAGAGAGAATTCAGCACTGCTGCCTCATGTTCATTCGAAAATCAGAAACCATATCCTCCAGGTCACATAGGTGCAGACCCAGCTTTGATGATCTCACTACAAAGGAAGCTAAATCTCCTGATAACAACATATGTTTCAACTACCCAACCTCAGAGGCAATTTCTCAAAAAGTCTTTAGGCCAGCAGAGCTTCATGTTTGTGGAGTGTTTACCCTGTCCCTTATTTTTGGAATCTCCTCTACCACCTCACAGGTAGTGAACTCCTTAGCATATTCCATTTCAGATAAGTATTCACAGATTTTCTAACTCTTCTCCTCTAAGTATGTCTTACTTGGGGCGAAGATAATGTCAAGCCATTTTTCTGGATGAGTGTGGGAAGATTTTGTGTAGAAATTATTTGCATACACATTGGATTCATTTTCCAATTTTCCATTCGAAATACTGAATCCCTCACACTATCCCCTACCCTACTAGACTCTGACTACTAATTGTAATATGATGGAGAATAATAACCCAAACAGAATAGAAATACAAGAAGTTCAGAGGAGGTATGGTGTATAGTTGCACTTGCCTTTTGCATAATATAGTGTAGGAGTTATAAATCTAGTCAATTTTTTGTTGAAATAGTTCTCCGTGTGTTTTTAAAGTTAAGAAATATGTGAATTCCTTTCTCCCTTTCTCTGTAGCCTATTCAGCACATGTATATTTATATGCACATATAGAATCGTACCTGGTATCACACGTACATTTTTGTGAGGTGACTGACTTGGCAAATACAAATTGTGAAAAGAGATCACTCCTCCTAAATGGTGTTGGAACTGAAAATTCAACCTATGGGTAAGCCTCCTAGTTGAACAACATTATTCATAAATCCATGTTCAGTAAAATGAATATTTTGGGGTCTGTGGATGATATGTATTTCATGATGAATTTCGATTGGCATATATATTGCTAGTTTTTAATGTCTGTCTCTGTGTGTGTGTGTGTGTGTGTGTATGTATATATATACATATATATACTCTCCAGATTTTTCAAAATATGAAATATATGTGTCTTATTATGCACTCCCTAAATTCATTCATATTCATAAATGTGGATTTATAATCCACTTTTTAAAAAAATATTCTCAGAAATATTCATCCACCTGAAATACATATTTTTTCCCAGTACTGAAATATGTCTTCAGTAAATGGTGCATCCAAATCCTAATATTTCGACATTGCATGATGGCCATGAATAGAGTGCATCACACCCAGTGTACCATGCCACTACGCAGGTGAATAACGAGTTAGAATGACAAAAAACTATCTTGTTAGGATCTTACAGCAAAATTGGTGTGCACCGAAACATAGAAGAATGATTTCCACCACCGAGGTCCGGTAATTGAGTCTCAAACACTAGCCACCTGTGCAACCGGAGATCAGGTCTGACTGATCCGCGTGGCCTGCCCCGTGGCTACAGATGGTTGGGCACCATCGAGAAGCGACCAGCAAGCAGGGAGAAACGTTGCTGCGGATTCTGTGGAATCCTGCCGGCTGAGCATCCACCGAGCCCCCGGCTGAATTCGGGATTTCAGACAGGGAAGTAAGCAGTACATTTCTATCCCCCAAAACGGAAACTCCACCAAGGAAACCAACGGCTACCATCTTGGAAAGCTGAAGTAACCACCGCCACTCCCCGACAGATTGCAACAATAAAACAGGTGTGTGTTTCTCAGCTCATCTCCCATACAGAGGGGAATTCGCATAAAATCTCTCCTAGGCTTTTCAGGGGAGGGATTATCAGAGCAAGCCTCCATAAAGATGGGGGGAAAATTAGAGGCACCTGACCTTCATCTCCCCTTCCCATCAGCGGAGAAAATGAAACCTGTCTAGCAAGCACTGGGGGAGGGGCAAGCAGAAAAAATTAAAACAATAGAGTGCCAGGCTTCCCAATAGACACCCTCCCCACCCAACAAACAGCAGACCCAGAGTACAGTTTGAGCTGCCGAGAAGCATCACTCAGGAGAAATCTGGTCTTGCAGGAGAAATCAGGACTAGCAGGAGAAACCAGGGGACTAGAGGCCAGGCCCTTCTGACTGGGTGGCTGGAGAACACCGGCCCGCTGCCAGTGCGACTGGGCAACTGGAGACCGCCTTCCTGCCAGCGACAGCCCACCCGCTGACCGCATGTCTTGACGGCTGGAGACCGCGTGCCCGCCGGCGACCAAACGCGCGACGGTGTGGCTAGAGATCACCCACCCGCTGGCGACAGCCCACTCGCTGCCCGCGCAACTGGGTGGCTGGAGACTGACCACCCGCCAGCGACCGGGAGCTGAAACCAACCAGAGACAGTCCAGTCCCACCCCCCCCATTCGGACACTCCAGCAAGGAGCCTGGGGCCCGCCATAACAGAGAGGTGACATCACTGGAGCTCGGTCGTCGGAATTCCTTAACAGCGGAATCCACTTTAGCAGGCATAGTCTACCAACACAAAGGAGAGACAACAGAGATATATAAAACCAAAACAAATCTATAGAAGAGAGCAGAAACACAGCAATCAAATAGAGCTGGAAAGTAAAGTGAACGTCATGAAAAAACAAGGGAAAAAAAGGTGTACAAACAATGCAGGACAACTTAATACTACAGGAGGACCTAGAAGCATCAGAAACAGGGATAGGGAAAAAACTCAAGGCATACCTAACTCAGATGGAAAGGAATATTAGAGAAGACATGAGGCAGCAAGTCCAAGCAATAAAAGTATATTTTGAAAATGAATTAAACAAACAAATTCAAATGGCAAACAAGGATAAAGTAGGACACTATATACTGTTAAAAGGAACCATCCACCAACAAGATATAACAATTACCAATTGGTATGCACCAAACAATTGAGCTGCAATGCTCATAAAACAAACTCTCCTCAAGTTTAAGAGTCAAATAGACTACACCACAATAATTATGGGTGACTTCAACACACCACTGTCGCCATTAGACAGATCCTCTAGACAAAAACTGAATAAAGAAACTATAGAATTCAACAGCACAATCAATAACCTAGACTTCACCGACATATATGGAATATATCAACCATCATCAAGTGGATACACTTTCTTCTCAGCAGCAGCACATGGATCCTACTCAAAGATAGACCATAAATTATGCCATAGGGCAACTCTTAGTAAATATAAAGGCATGGAGATAATACCATGCACCATATCTGATCATAATGGAATGAAACTGGAAATCAATTATAAAAGAAGAAAGGAAAAATCCTACATCACATGGAAAATGAACAATATTCTACTGAATTATCAATGGGTTACAGAAGACATAAAGAAGGAGATAAAAAAAATTCTTAGAATCAAATGACAATAGAGACACAACATACTGGAATCTATGGGACACAAAGAAGGCAGTTTTAAGAGGGAAATTCATTTCTTGGAATTCTTTCCTCAAAAAAAGAATAAAACAACAAATAAATGAACTCACACTACACATCAAAAACCTAGAAAAGGAAGAGCAAAACAACAGCAAATGTAGTAGAAGACAAAAAATAATTTAGAGCAGAAATCAACAAAATTGAAACAAAAAAAATTGAAAAAAATTGATAAAACTAAAAGTTGGTTCTTTGAAAAAATAAATAAGGTCGACAGGCCCTTAGCCATGCTAAGGAAGAGAAGAAGAGAGAGAACTCAAATTACTAACATACAGAATGAAAAAGGCAATATCACAACAGACACTACAGAAACACAGAAGATAATTAGAAAGTATTTTGAAAACCTATATTCCAATAAAATAGAAGATAGCGAAAATATCAATAAATTTCCTAAGTCATACGATCTGCCCACATTCAGTCAGGAAGACACACACAATTTAAACACACCAAAAACAAAAGAAGAAATAGAAGAAGCCATCCAAAGACTACCAACCAAAAAAAGCCCTGGACCTGATGGGTATACAGCGGAGTTCAACAAAACCTTCAAAGAGAATTAATACCAATACTTTTCAAGCTCTATCAACAAATAGAAAAATAAGGAGCTCTTCCAAATCCATTCTCTGAGTCCAAAATCACTCTGATCCCAAAACCAGACAAAGACACTTCAAAAAAGAAAACTACAGACCAATATCTCTAATGAACTTGGATGCAAAAATTCTCAATAAAATCCAGTTGAATCGAATACAAGAGCATATCAAAATAGTTGTGCACCATGATCAAGTAGGATTCATCCCTGTGATGCAAGGTTGGTTCAATATACGGAAATCAATAAATGCTATTCATCACATCAATAGACTTAAAGACAAGAACCATATGATCATCTTGATAGATGTAGAAACAACATTCAACAAAGTTCAGCATCCCTTTATGTTCAAAACACTAGAAAAACTAGGGATAACAGGAACTTACCTCAACATTGTAAAAGCTGTATATGCTAAACCTCAGGCTAGCATCATCGTACATGGAGAAAACTGAAGGCATTCTCTCTAAAATCTGTAACAAGACAGGGATGCCCTCTATCACCACTTCTATTCAATTTAGTTCTTGAAATACTAACCAGAGCAATTAGACAAAAGAAATTAAAAGCATAATTAAATTTAAGGCATAAAAAAAAGCATAATTAAATTTAAGGCATAAAATTAAAGGCATAAAAATAGTAAAAGAGAAATGCAAATCAAAACAACCCTAAGATACCAACTTACTCCAGTAATATCAGCAGCCATTAGGAAGTCAAAGAACAATAAGTGTTGGCGAGGATGTGGGGTAAAGGGTACACTTGTACACTGCTGGTGGGATGGCAAATTGGTGAGGCCAATTTGGAAAGAAGTATGGATATTCCTGGGAAAGCTGGGAATGGATCCACCATTTGACCCAGCTATCACCCATCTTGGACTATTCCCTGAGGATCTTAGAAGAGCGTACTATAGGGATACTGCCACATCAATGATCATAGCGGCACAATTCACAATTGCTAGACTGTGGAACCAACCTAGATGCCCTTCAATAGATGAATGGATAAAAAATGTGGCATCTAAACACAATGCAGTATTACACAGCACTAAAAAATGACAAAATCATAGTATTTGCAGGGAAATTGATGACATTAGAGCAGATTACGCTAAGCGAGGCTAGTCAATCCTTAAAAAGACAAATGCCAAATGTCTTCTCTGATATAAAGAGAGCAACTAAGAACAGAACAGGGAGGAAGAGCATGAGAAAAAGATTAACATTAAACAAAGACAAGTGGGGGGAGAGAAAGGGAGAGAGAAGGGAAAGCTTATGAAAATGGTAGGAAACCATCAATGTTACACAAAATTACATATAAGATGTTGTGAGGGGAAGTGGGGGGAAACAATGGAGAAAACTGAACAACAGCAGATGAGGTAGAGAGGAAAGATGTGAGGGGAGGAGAGGGTGGATAGTAGGGGATAGGAAAGGTAGCAGAATACAACAGTCACCAATATGCCATTATGTAAAAATGTCAATGTGTAACCGATGTGATTCTGCAATTCGTATTTGGGAAAAAAATGGGAGTTCATAACGCAATTGAGTCAATTGTATAAAAGATGATATATCTTGAGCTTTGTAATGTTTTGAAAAACCAATAAAAATAAATAAATAAATAGAGGTTTAAAATTGAGTGGGAAGAAATCAGCTAAAAATGGGTTGAGATGCATTCATTTTGCTATGCAGAAACTTTGTTTTGTGTAGTTGTAAATATCACAAATTTATTTTACCAGAAAATGCACATAAATTGAGATTAAAGGATAATTCACCTAAATTCATGAAAAATTCATAGCATTTCCTACATTTTTCATATTTCATTTTTTTCGTGAATATTTTGTCATGGACCAGGTCTAGTCTTAGGCTGTTCTTCCAGAATACTACCTCATCTGACAAATTGGTAAAATGTGTTGGATTGTTCTTTTCATCTTTTATTTAATAGTTTTTAGCTGATAATGTGTATTTTTCCTTATCTTTATTTGGACATACAAACCCAACTATATCTTTGCATTTTATGTTTTACTGGGGAAGAAACACATCAAAAGCTCTTTGTTATATGTATCAACAATCAAACATTTAGAGCATGCAATTATTCTTAATTTTGCATGAACATATTTTTGTACCATTTTTCTTACAAAGATGTAGTATTATGAATAATGTCCCTACTGTAATAAGTAACTACTTACAATAAGAATTAAACAATTGACTTTATATCAATTATGAACATAAAAAGTACTAAAATAAGTATTTGGCAATTAACACACAATTGATAGAAATTGAAATCACAAGAAAGCCATTTAAAATGTCAGTGCATATGGTCCTTTAATAAAAGGTTGTTCAAATAAAATTACTCTAATCCATAAGAGTTAATATGCCATATTACACCTTAATGTGATATAAAACCTTAAATTATCAGTATTGATAAATAAGAATGAGTCCTGTTTACTTAAATATGTTTATTTGATTTTCACTGTAAGATGTTAATTCTGGAAGAATTGAGAATTAAGAAAGACTTGGTCTATATTATTTCTAACAGGAAAATCAAAGTACTTTTAAATATATATGTGTGTGTGTGTATATATATATATATATATATATATATATATATATATATGTAATGCATATGCATGAATATAGATACATATGTATAATAAATGTATGGTGATATATCTATCAGGTGATTATAATTTTTAAATTTTCTAAAGAAAAAAGAATGACTATAAAAAACAGTCTTAAATTTAAATTTCATAGCATTCTACTGTTTGTAATGACATGAGAGAAAAATAGATATGGAGGGGAAACAAAAAAAAGGAAGAGAAGAGGAAAAATGAGGAAGAAAATGAGTAAAGAAGAGGGAGAGGAGTGTATGATGTTAAGATAAAAGTGGAGGGGCTGGGTTTGTGGCTCAGTTGTAACATGCTTGTCTAGCATGTGTGAGGCACTGGGTTCTATTCTCAGCACCACATACAAATAAACATAATGAAGGTCAATCAACAACTGAAAAAATAAAAAATAAAAAAGTTGAAATATTACGAAAATTCCAAGCTTTTATGAATGTTAAATAAAAAAATTATGTTCCAAAGCCTTATGTAATTTCTAGACTACCAAAAATAGTCACTAAATGTTAGATTATTAGTGCTATAACTAAAAATCCATTGATCTTTCCTCTGCATTCTCTGTTTTGGTTTTAATTGTGGTCATTTGTTTGGCTGATGGAAGAGATGACTGGGTCCACCTTTGCTTGAACTCTGGTGTGATTCCCCTTAGAGACTGAGTTCTGAAAATTACTGCAGAGATTTATTGCCATGAATTGTGCTGGAATTTTTGGAGGCCACGCATGATAGTGGCCCTTGGAAACTGAAATCTAGGCCCAGGGGGCTTCCCACAGTGCACTGGGAATCTCAACCAGAATATCACATGATTTTATTCTGAAAGACTTGGCAGCCATAGTTGAGAGTAAAAACAAACATGGACCTCACATAGTAGACCTCAATGGACCTGGCTTCATGTGATCTTTTGCCCACTCTTTGGGAAGCCTTGCCTGTGAGAGTTCTCCGGATCTTTCATTGAAATGAGCTTCCTCACCATTTAATGTTTCCAGAATGAATTCAATCCCACAGTACCTCCAACCTCATCCTTTAAAAATGGCTAGATAAATATCATGAAGTTTTTGAAATTCCCATGAGCAGGTGACACTGGAGACACATTGGATTTCCTGTGGCTGATCATGAGTGTACCAGACAATGCCTTGATTGACTGGGTTTCTTGAAAATGGTGTAGAACAGAGATGCAAATAAGTTAAAGTCTACTGAGTAGTGGGCTTAGAGCAGTGTTTTGCAGGTCTGTGATAAAACTTCTGTGGTGGGGTCATGTGGATCTGCCAAAATGCTTGTAAATGACATGGTGTAGCAAGCAGACCCTTGTATGTAAAGGCATCTTGTTTAATAGAGAGGTTTCAAGACAATGTTCAGAATCAGGTTGCTATGGTCAAGCGGGCAATCTATGTGGGATAGAAGCCTGGTTGGTGCATTCTCCTGCAGACCCTGACGCACAACATGTGACAGATCTCCCTCCAGCACTTTGACCCAGTTGAATTCCTTTTATTTCCTTAAGCCAATACCAAACTCCCAGTGCAGCAGCAAGAACAGCATGAAAAGTGGAGGATGACCAAATGGCTTCACAGTCCACACGGGGTGTCACTTAGCCTCCAGTGGCAAGAGTTTATTTACAAAGAGAGAATTCAGCCTTACTGCCTCATGTTCTTTGGAAAATAAGAAACCATGTTCTGCAGGTCACATAGATGGAGACCCAGCTTTGGTGGTCTCACTAGAAAGGAAGCCATAGCTCCTGACAACAACATATACTTCAAGTGCCCAACCTCAGAGGCAGGTTCTCCAGAAGTCTTTAGGCTGGCAGATCTCCATATTAGTGCAGTTTTTGCCCTGTCCCTTACTTTTGGAAACTCCTCTACCACCTCCAAGGTTGTGAACTCCTTACCATGTTCCATTCCTGATATGTATTCACAGATCTTCTAACTCTTCTCCTTTAATTGTGTCTTACTTGGGGCAAAGGTAATGTCAAGGTATTGTTCTGAATGAGAGTGGGAAGATTTTGTGTAGCACATATTAGCATACACATTGGATTCATTTTCCTATTTTACATTCGAAATACTGAATCTCTGACACTAACCCATACCCTACTAGACTCTGACTACTAATCCTAATATGATGGAGAGAAATAATGCAAACAGAATTGAAATACAAACAGTTCAGAGGAGGCATGGTGTATAGTTGGATTTGACTTTTGCATGATAAAGTGTAGGTGTTATAAATCTAGTCAATTTTTAATTGAAACAGTTCACCATGTGTTTTTGTAGTTAACAAATATGTGAATTCCTGTCTCCCTTTCTCTGTAGCCTATTCAGCAAATGTGATTTTATATGCACATATAGAATCCTACCTGGTATCATACGTATATTTTTGTGACTTGGCTGACTTGGAGATACAAATTGTGAGAAGAGATAACTCCTCTTAAACGCTGTTGGAACTGAAAATTCAACCTATGTGTGAGCTTCCTAGGAGAACAACATTGTACATAAATCCATGTTCAGTACAATAAATAATTTTGCAACTGTGAATGTTATATATTTCATGATGAATATCGATTGGCATATATATTGCTATTTTTAATATCTCTGTGTGTGTTTTGGGGGTGTGTGTGTGTATATATATATATATATATATATATATATATATATATATATATATACACACTCTCAAGATTTTTCACAATATGAAATATGAAATATATGTGTCTTATATACACTACCTAAATTCATTCATGTTCATGTATGTGGATTTATAATCAACATTTCACAAGATTATTCTCAGAAATATTATTCATCCACCTGAACTACATATTAGTTTCCTAGTACTGAAAACTAACTTCAGTAAAAGGTGCCTACAAATCCTAATATTTTTACAGTAATTGACCCTGGTAACATCAATGCAATTAGATTCCTGTGGCACATGGTGTGTATTTTGATGTTCATTTTTATTCAACACTGGTTCATTAATATTTCTTCAGTTTATGCACATCATATGATATATATTTCATCCACAAGTTCAAAAATTTATAGGCATTTGTTTCACTTTCAATCACTTCCTGCTTCAGAACACATGTATTTCTCTAGGTCTCTTTACTGGACTTTTCATGAGACTTCTTTCCAAACACATTATTTTCGATTTCCATAATGACTTTTGAAGCAAATGTCACACACTCTTCATTATAAAACCTAACCCAAATATACAATTAGATGTGTAACTGGTTGGAATGAATGATTGTATATCAATATAAGATTTTATGTATATTTTCAGATATCAATTCAATCCATTATTTAAAGTTGAAACCAGGTATATTATTTATTCACAGTATTGTCAATTCATGCATTTCTTCTATATTCATAGACACAGGGTACAAGTCTTTGTACCCCAATAATAATTTATATATTTTAAAATTATTGCTCCCAGAAATGTTGGAAGAAATACTCATGTCACCTGATCTACATATACATTTTATCATAGTAATATTCGGGTCACAAAATGCAAAGGTCAAACTATGATTGTACCAAAGCCTAAATTGAAAGTGAGCATGGATTACTAAAAACATCCATGTCCACGGTGTCTAATATTCTCAAATGTCAATCCAATTTGTGACAACATATTTGTTTCTTCCTCAGATTATATATTCAAACTCAACACTGTTGAAAATATCTAACCCTATCACTCACTTTATACTTTGCCTGATTTCCTAATATCTCTATTGATATCTGCTTTCCGACATATTTTCCCCAGTTCATCATTGTGACTGACTCTTCACATGTGCTCACATTTAAATTCACTCTCTACCCGAAACCCTATTGCTAGAGAACTTTTTGTCAAATTCCTTTACTCACTCTTCTTTCTAAAACTCCGACTATCTTTCTAATAATTCCGACTATCCCTTTTTGACTCGAAGTTCTCTTCAACATTGAATCATCCAACATACAAGGTCCTATGCCATTGTAGATCAACTTATCTGAGACAACTCTGCAGAAAATTATTCAACTCTAAGGATCCCAATCAAGGGCCCAATGCCCATCTGGGCTTCAAATCTTACCTAGATTTCTGTTTTCATACTTATATTTTACTAATATATTTTTGTAAATATTGAAGGTTCCCAATACCATTATTCATCCTGCAGAATGATTCCTAACTCAAATCGAACATGTTATTAATCCTAACCATACACTTTTCCCTCAATCTACCTTTACAGAAGATTATGGACAGAGTTGGTCTTACAATACAGGAATGTAGCGGATCTTCCACCTGCTTAGATCCTTAAAGGTCCATACAGAAATAATCCCTGGAGAAGATTTAGGCAGCTATGAAGGACATGAGAGATAAAAAGTCATCTCCATGGAATGGCTCACCGCTGGCTCCTAACAATTTCACAGAGTTGGCCAAGGAGACCAGATCTGAGACAGGACACGCCATTTCTGGTGAACATAGTATGGCCCACCAGTCAGAGGACACTCCAGATTGTCACAGACCTACTTGGGGGAAGGAGGTGTTTTTGTGGGTTGGGTGTGCGTTTGTGGTCTTGTCTAATTTTCTGAGAATAGATAGGAAAGGCAATTTGTTCATTTTGGAGTGGACTATTTCTAGAAAGTCGTATGACAAGGAGTGTGTTTCTATGTCTGTGTATCCCACTGTGTTCGTGGATGAAGACATTAGAAAGAGCATGCATCAATGGATGTGTTCTGTCTAGTAGAAAGCTTCCCAGCATTCATCCTTCCCAATTTATGAATGGAATTGGCTTGCCTTCTGGATGGGCAACACCTACTGTCTTCCTAAGTTCCTGTTTTCTGCCTGAATTCTGGCCACTCTCCATAATAGGTGCATGGTTTTGTGTCCAAGATTTGTACCACCTCCAAGCTCTGGGACATGGCCATGTTCAGGATAGCTGAAGGAAATTGGAGCATCTCAGAAAACTCAGATATCAATGTGACCAGTAAAGTCTCTGTGGAGAAACCCTGCTTTGGGATTTTTGCATACCTATTTTTCTGTTGCACTGAATAACAGGAAGGTCTTTGATTAGGCCACCCCTTTGTGAAGCCTGAAGAAAACAGTTTTCAAAAGGAAATGATTGGGCATCACTTGGGGCTCTTTGATTAATTGTTTGGAAATGGATGTGTGTGAATTGGCCACTTGGCCCTCTGTGAGGCTGTGGCTTAGATTCTCAGCACCTGATGGATCTAAAGAAAGATCCCATGTGTGGACCCAAATCCAAAATGTCCATAAAGCATTCATTGTGGATGACATCTCTTGCCTTCCTCTGTAAGGTTCCTGATCTCCATCAAGTTAGAATAGGGATCCTTTGCGTCAAATGAGTTCTTTAAAGCCCTGCAGAGTCTAGCCCATAGGTACTTGTGATTTCTCATAACTCCAGTTCACATAAAGAATCTAAATCCCACAGTCAGTAGGCCTCAAATTGGCATAGTTTAGCAGTATTAAAGGCAGGGCTCTATGATCATTTCGTGTTCAAAGGAAGGGTGTCCAGGCAACCCTGACTTGTGACAAATGAGGTGCAAGGGTGCATATTTGAACACTGTGTTGGTCTTCGCCCCTCATGGAAACCTCCAGCCAGATGTTATAATTAGTGTCTATATGGAAGAAGATGAGGGCCATGTGGGAGTGTATTGTTTTGAATTGTGGTCATTTGTGTGGCGGTTGGAAGAGATGTCTGGTTCCACCTGGGCTTGAACTCTTGTGTGATTCCCCTTAGAGACTGAATTCTGGAACTGTCCTCAGAGAAGTATTGCCATGAATTGTGTTGGGATTTTAGGAGGCCACACATAAGATTCAATCTTGGAAACTGAGATCTAGGCCGAGGGTGGCTTTCCACAGAGCACAGGTTATCTCAGCCAGGATATCACACAATTTTATTGTTAAAGACCTGGCAACCATAGTTCAGAGTCAAAACAAACTTGGAGCTCACATTGTAGACCTCAATGGGCCTGGCTTCATGTGACCTTTTGGCCACTCTTTGGGAAGCCTTGCCTGTGATTGTTCTCCAGATCATTCGTTCAAATGAGTTTCCTCGCCATTTAATGGTTTCTGAATAATTTGAAACCCACAGTGCCTCCAACTTCATCCTTGAAAAATAGCTAGATTAATACCACGAAATTTTTTAAATTCCCATGACCAGGTGGCACTGGAGAACCTTTGGATTCCTGTTGCTGATCATGAGTATACCACACAGTGCCTTGATTGACTTGGTTTCATGAAAATGGTGTAGAACAGAGATGCCAGTAAGTTGGAGCCTGCTGAGTAGTTGGCCTAGAGCAGTGGTGGGCAGGTGTCTGATAAAACATTTGTGGTGGGGCCATGTTTATCTGCCATTGGCTTCCAAATGGCTTGTGACTGACATTTTACATCCAGCAGACCCTTGTATGTAAAAGCATCTTGTTATATGGAGAGGTTTCAGAGCAATGTTCAGAATCAGGTTGCTATGGTGAATGGGGCAAGCTCTGTGGGAAAGAAGTTTGCTTGGTGCATTCTCCTGCAGACCCTGACACACCACATTTGACAGAACTCCCTCCAGCACTTTGTCCCAGTGGAATTCCTTGTATTTCATGAAACAAAAACCAAACTCCCAGTGCAGCAGCAAGAAACACCACGAAAAGTGGAGGATGACAAAATGGCTTTCCAGTAAACATAAGGAGACACTTAGCACCCAGTGGCCACAGTTTACCTACAAAAAGAAAATTCAGCACTGCTGCCTCATGTTCTTTGGGAAATAAGAAACAATGTCCTCCAGGTCACATAGATGCCGACCCAGTTATGATGGTCTCACTAGAAAGGAAGCTAAATCTCCTGACAACAACATATATTTCAAGTGCCCAACCTCAGAGGCAGTTTCTCAAAAGTCTTTAGGACAGCAGAGCTCCACGTTTGTGGAGTGTTTACCCTGTCCCTTACTTTTGGAAACTCCTATACCACCTCCAAGGTTGTGAACTCCTGAGAATATTCCATTGCTGATATGTATTCACAGATTTTCTAAATCATCTAATTGTGTCTTACTTTGGGCGAAGGTATTGTCAAGGCATTGTTCAGGATGAGAGTGGGAAGATTTTTGTGTAGCACATATTTGAATAAATATTGAATTATTTTACTATTTTCAATTTGAAATATGAATACCTGACACTAACACATACCCTACTAGACTCTGACTACTAATCTTAATATGATGGAGAAAAATAACCCAGACAGAATAGAAATACAAGCAGTTCAGAGGAGGCATGGTGTATAGTTGTACTTTCCTTTTGCATGATAAAGGGTTAGTGTTATAAGTCTAGTCAATTTGTAGTTGAAATAGTTCTCTATGCGTTTTTAAAGTTAACAAATATGTGAATTCCTATCTCCCTTTCTCTGTAGCCTATTCAGCACATGCATTTTTATATGCACATATAGAATCCTACATGGTATCACAGGTACATATTTGTGAGGTAACTGCCTTGGCAAATACAAATTGTTAGAAGAGATCACTTCTCCTAAATGCTGTTGGAACTGAAAATTCAACCTATGGGTGAGCTTCCTAGTTGAACAAGATAAATCCATGTTTAGTAAAATCAATATTTTTGGATCTCTGGATGATATATATTCCATGGTGAATTTCGATTGGCATACATAATGCTACTTTGTAATGTCTGTGTGTAGGTGTGTATATATATATATATATATATATATATATATATATATATATATATATATATATATTCACTCTCCTAATTTTTCAAAATATGAAATATATGTGTCTTATTATACACTTCCTAAATTCATTCATATTCATGTATGTGGATTTATAATCAACTTTTCACAAGATTATTCTCAGAAATATTCATCCACCTGAAATACATGTTTGTTTCCTAGTACTGAAAACTAACTTCGGGGGATCATATGATGTCGGCGATGGGAGTTCATCTCCCCCATGTACCGCGTCACTTAGCGGGAGAATGACGAGTTAGAACGGCTAAAATCTATCTTGTTAGGAATTTCCAGGAAAATTGGTGTGCTCCAAAACGTACAGGAAGGTTTTCCATTGCACAAGGACCAGCTATGGGGGCTCAAATGCCAGCGATTCGTCCACATAGAGGGTCACGCTGCTTTTTCAGCAAATTGCCCCACAGCTAGAGTCTGCAGTGCGCGCTGGAAAACGACAAGAGAGCAACGCAAAGATACAGCCCTGCGGATTATGCGGGCTCCTGCCACCTGTGCAATCACTGTGCTCAGTGCTGAATTCTAGGTTGGAAACGGGGAAAAGAAGCGGTCCAATTCAGTTCTGCACATCGGTCAGACCACAGGGGAAGCCAGCGGCCACCATCTTGGAGAGTTGATGTCACCATCCCTGTTTTCGACTGATCACAGCTCATTCAGATACAGAACAGGTAATTTCAGGCTGCCATTCGCCTGCATCTTGCAGACAAATTACTCAGGGTCAGTGCTAAAGAACCCACGGAAATTGCTTCTTGGATCCTGCTCCTATCAGAACATACACCCAGCCTGGAACGGCTGAATTCCTAGTCCCAGAACTGCTCTGGCCCAGGGCTAAAGAACCCACGGAAACTGTTTCTTGGTCTGGGTCCTGCTAAATACTGTGGAGGTATATGCCAACTGAGCCTTCATAGGAAGTGGCAACAGGATTGAGAAGGGGCTTGTGAGGGCTGGTCAGGACTCACCCGTTGCTTTGGTCACCCGGCAAAGGGAATGAATGCTGCCATTCACATGGGATACCAACATGGCAGAGATCTGATGTCATCACAAAGCGGTGATTGAGATAACTTCATCGATACCAGCGGTGACAGAAACAGTTGGTCTCGTGGTAAAGAAAGTGAGTCACAAACATCCGAGTCTCTCTCACTTTGTCATCAAGCCAGAGGTGTACAGCAGAGCCACCGCATGTGCCCGGAAAAGGCCCAGCGACCCACCGGCGTGGTAGTCACGTCACCCCAATTGGAGTAGGGGCAGAGCAGTCCCGCTGCCCGAGCCTGCAAGGTAGGCAGACCTGCGACCGACCAGCGGAACACGCCCCATGGCCTGCTGGCATGGTAGACACGTCACCCCAATTGGAGTAGGGGCAGAGCAGAGTCTTCACTCGCGCCTAGTACAGGCCCAAAGGCCTGCCAGTGTGGTATTCACGTCACCCCAATTGGAGTAGGGGCAGAGTAGAGCCGTCACCCATGCCTGCAAGGTAGGCAGACGTGCGACAGACCGGCAGAACAAGGCCAGCGGCCGGTCAGCATGGTAGACTGATCACCCCAATTGGAGGAGCAGCACAGCCGCCGACCGCATCTTCAATGGAGACTTTTCCACTATACAAGAGCAATATAAATAAATAGGGGGAAAATTTCAAAAACACAACAGTTTCACCAAGCAGAAAGAAATGCGAGCAGTACGAAAAGACAAGGAAAGAAAGGACCACAAGCAATGCAGGTCAACTCAACTTTAGAAGAGGTAATAGATGCAGCAGATTGAATGTCAGATAAAGAATTCAGGATATACATGCTTCAGATGATCTGAAATGATCTCAAGGAAGACATTAGACAGCAAAGTTAGACAAGGAAAGATCACTTCGACAATGAACTACATAAAAAAAATCCAAGTAGCAAAGATCAATTATACAGGGAGATAGAGGTTATAAAAAGCAAACAAACAGAAATCCAAGAAATGCAGGAAGCAATGAACCATCTTGAAAACTCAATTGGGAATACTACCAGCAGAGTAGAATACTTAGAAGATAGAACATCAGACAATGAAGACAAAGTATTTCAACTCGAAAAGAACATAGACAGCTCAGCAAGACTGTTAAGAAACCATGAGCAGAACATCCAAGAAATATGGGATAACATAAATAGACCAAACTTAAGAGTCATTGGGATACAGGAATATATAGAGGTCCAAACCAAAAGAATGAGCAATGTATTCAATGAAATAATACGAGAAAACTTCTTAGACTTGAAGAATGAGACAAAATCCCAAATCCTAAAAGTCTACAGGACACCGAATATGCAAAATCAAAAGAGATCCACACCTAGACACATTATAATGAAGATGCCCAACGTACAGAATAAAGAGAGAATTTTAAAAGCTACAAGAGAAAGGAAACAGATTATATTTAGTGGTAAACGAACCAGGATAACAGCTGATCTTTCAAAACAGACTCTGAAAGCTAGAAGATCCTTTAATAACATGCTTCAAACACTGAACAAAAATGGGTTGCAACCAATAATCATGTATCCAGCGAAATTAAGCTTCAGATGGAAGATGAAATTAAAACCTTCCACGATAAACAAAAGTGAAAAGAATTGGCAGCTAGAAAACCATCTTTTCAAAACATCCTCGGAAAAACATTACAGGAAGAGGAAATGGAAAATAGAAATGAAAACCAACATTTGGAGGTAGGACATTAAAGGGGGAAAAATAATCAGAGAGGGAAACAAACCATGGTTAGTAACATAAATAAACAAATATGGCTGGAAGCACAACCCATATCTCAATAATAACCAAAAATCTTAATGGCTTAAGCTCACCAATTAAGAGACACAGGCTTGTAGAATGGATCACAAAACAAGAACCAACAAAATGCTGCCTACAGGAGACGCATTTGATAGGAAAAGACATACATAGACTGAAGGTGAAAGATTGGAATAATCATATCACTCATATGGACTTCGGAAACAAGCAGGAGTGCCCATACTCATATCAAATAAAATAGATTTCAAGCCAAAGTTAATCAAAAGGGATAAAGAGGGACACTACATACTACTCAAGGGAACCATACACCAACAAGACATAACAATCATAAATATATATATATGCTCCAAACAATGGTGCAGCTATGTTCATCAAACAAACTTTTCTCAATTTCAAGAGTCTAATAGACCACAATAAAGTAATCATGGGAGACTTGAACACACCTCTCTCACCACTGGACAGATCTTCCAAACAAAAGTTGAAATAAGAAACTATAGAACTTAATAACACAATTAATAACCTAGACTTAATTGACATATATAGAATATACAACCCAACATCAAGTAGTTACAGTTTTTTCTCAGCAAAACATAGATCCTTCCCAAAAATAGATGATATATTATGTCACAGGGCAACTCTTAGACAATATAAAGGAGTAAAGATAATACCATGCATTTTATCTGATCATAATGGAATGAAACTAAAAATCAATGATAAAAGAAAGAAGGAGAAATCATTCATCACTTGGAGAATGAACAATAGGTTACTGAATGATCAATGGGTTATAGAAGACATCAAGGAGGAAATTAAAAAATTCTTAGAGATAAATGAAAACACAGACACAATATATTGCAATCTAAGGGACACATTGAAAGCAGTTCTAAGAGGAAAATTCATTGCTTGGAGTTCATTCCTCAGAAAAAGAAAAAACCAACAAATAAATGATCTCATACTTCATCTCAAAATCTTAGAAAAAGAAGAGCAAAACAACAGCAAAAGAAGTAGAAGGCAAGAAATAATTAAAATCAGAGCTGAAATTAATGAAATGGAAACAAAAGCAACAATTGAAAATATTGACAAAACTAAAAGTTGGTTCTTCGAGAAAATAAATAAAATTGACAGACCCTTAGGCATGCTAACAAAGAGAAGAAGAGAGAGAACTCAAATTACTAGCATACGGCATGAAAAAGGCAATATAAAAAGAGACATTTCAGAAATACAGAAGATAATCAGAAATTATTTTGAATTCTTATACTTCAATAAAATAGAAGATAGTGAAGGCATCGTAAATTTCTTAAGTCATATGATCTGTCCAGATTGAGTCAGGAGGATATAGACAACCTAAACAGACCAATATCAGTTGAGGAAACAGAAGAAACCATCAAAAGACTACCAACTAAGAAAAGCCCAGGACCGGATGGGTATAGAGCAGAGTTTTACAAAAGCTTTAAAGAGGAACAAAAACCAATACTTTTCAAGCTATTTCAGGAAAAATGCAAAAATCCTCAAAAAATTCTGGTGAATCGGACACAAAAACATATCAAAAAAATTGTGCACCATGATCAAGTAAGATTCATCCCTGGGATACAAGGCTGGTACAATATACGGAAATCAATAAATTTTATTCATCACATCAATAGACTTAAAAATAAGAACCATATGATCATCTCAATAGATGTGGAAAAAGCATTTGACAAGGTACAGCATTGCTTTATGTTCAAAACTTTAGAAAAACTAGGGATAACAGGAACATACTTCCATATAATAAAAGCAGTCTATGCTAATCCTCAGGCTAGCATCATTCTGAATGGAGAAAAATTGAAGGCATTCCCTCTAAAATCTGGAACAAGACAGGGATGCCCTCTCTCACCCCTTCTGTTCAACATAGTTTTAGAAACACTGGCCAGAGCAATTAAACAAACTAAAAAAATAAAAGGCATAAAAATAGGAAAAGAAGAACTTAAATTATCACTCTTTGCAAAAGACATGATTCTATACCTAGCAGACCCAAAGGGTCTACAAAGAAACTATTAGAGCTAATAAATGAATTCAGCAAAGTGGCAAGATATTAAATCACCATGCATAAATCAAAGGCATTCCTGTATATGAGTGAAAAATCCTCTGAAATGGAAATGAGGAAAATCACTCCATTCACAATATACTCAAAAAAAAATAAAATAAAATACTTGGGAATCAACCTAACAAAAGAGGTGAAAGACTTAAACAATGAAAACTACAGAACCCCAAAGACAGAAATAGAAGAAGATCTTAGAAGATTGAAAAATATACCCTTTTCATGGATAGGAAGAACTAACATCATCAAAATGGCAATATTACCAAAAGTTCTCTAAAAGTTTAATGCAATGCCAATCAAAATCCAAACTGCATTTCTTGTAGAAATAAAGAAAGCTATCATGAAATTCATATGGAAAAATAAAAGACCCAGAAGAGCAAAAACAATGCTAAGCAGGAAGTCTGAATCTGGTGGTATATCGATACCAGACTTCAAACTATACAACAGAGCAATAGTAACAAAAATAGCATGGTACTGGTACCAAAACAGGCGGGTGGACAAATGGTAGAGAATAGAGGACACAGAAACCAATCCACAAAACCACAACTATCTTATATTTGATAAAAAGGCTAAAAGCATGCAATAGAGAAAGAAAAGCATCTTCAACAAATGGTGCTGGGAAAACTGGAAAACCATATGCAACAAAATGAAACTGAATCCCTTTCTCTCGCCATGCACAAAAGTTAACTCAAAATGGATCAAGGAGCTTGATATCAAATCAGAGATACGGCAT
Organism: Callospermophilus lateralis; assembly: GCF_048772815.1. Taxonomy (NCBI): domain Eukaryota; kingdom Metazoa; phylum Chordata; class Mammalia; order Rodentia; family Sciuridae; genus Callospermophilus; species Callospermophilus lateralis. The sequence goes on along the minus strand of NW_027514169.1, from coordinate 1,085,093 downwards.
CTGATAGAAGAAAAAGTTGGCTATGATCTACATACTGTGGAGTCTGTCTCCAAATTCCTTAATATGACACCCATAACATAATAGTTAATAACTAGAATCAACAAATGGGACTTAATCAAACTAAAATGTTTTTTTTCTCAGCAAAAGAAACAATAAGAGAGGTAAATAGGGAGCCTACATCATGGGAACAAATCTTTACTCCTCACACTTCAGATAGAGCCCCAATATCCAGAATATACAAAGAATTCAAAAAATTAGAAAATAAAATAACAAATAACCCAATCAACAAATGGCCCAAGGACCTGAACAGACAATTCTCATAGGAGGACATACAATCAATCCACAAGTACATGAAAAAATGCTCACCATCTCTAGCAGTCAGAGAAATGCAAATCAAAACCACCCTACGATACCATCTCACTCCAGTAAGATTGGCAGCCATTATGAAGTCAAACAACAAGTTCTGGTGAGGATGTGGGGAAAAGGGTACACTTGTACATTGCTGGTGGGACTGCAAATTGGTGCAGCCAATTTGGAAAGCAGTGTGAAATTTTTTGTAAAGCTGGGAATGGAACCACCATTTGACCCAGCTATTCCCCTTCTCGTTCTATTCCCCGAAGACCTAAAAAGAGCATGCTACAGGGACACTGCTACATCAATGTTCATAGCAGCACAATTCATAATAGCAAGAGTGTGGAACCAACCTATATGCCCTTCAATAGACGAATGGATAAAAAATGTGGTATTAATACACAATGGATTATTACTCTGCATTAAAAAATGACAAAATCATAGAATTTGCAGGAAAATGGATGGCATTAGAGCAGATTATGCTAAGTGAAGCTAGCCAATCCCTAAAACACAAATGCCAAATGTCTTCTATGATATAAGGAGAGTAACTAAGAACAGAGTAGGGATGAAGAGCATGAGAAGAAGATTAACATTAAACATGGATGAGACATGGGAGAAAAAGGAAGAACGAAGGGAAATTGCATGGAAATGGAAGGAGACCCTCATGGTTATATAAAATTACATACAAGAGGAAGTGAGGGGAAAAAGAAAAATAATACATGGGGGAGAAATGAATTACAGTAGAGGGGGTAGAGAGAGAAGAGGGGAGAGGAGGAGAGGGGAGGGAGGATAGTAGAGGTTAGGAAAGGCAGCAGAATACAAGAGACACTAGTATGGCAATATGTAAATCAATGGATGTGTAACTGATGTGATTCTGCAATCTGTATACAGGGTAAAAATGGGAGTTCATAACCCACTTGAATCAAAGTGTGAAATATGATACATCAAGAACTATGTAATGTTTTGAACAACCAACAATAAAAATAAAAAAAAAGAAAAGTAACTTCAGTGAATGGTGCACATGAATCCTAATATTTTTACAGTAACTGACCCAGTTCAACATCAATGCAGGTAGATTCCTATGGGACATGATGTGTATTTTCATGTTCATTTTTATTCAACACTGGAACATTACTATTTATTCAGTTTATTCACATTCACATTATAGAATATATATTTCATCTACAAGTTAGCAAATTTAGAGTCATTTTTAAAATTTCAATCACTTCCTGCTTCAGAACTCATGATTTCCTCGATGTTCCTTGACTGGTCTTTTCATGAGACTTCTTTCCAAACACATTATTTTCGATTTCCATAATCACTTTTGAAGTAAAACTCACACAAACTTCATGATAAAATATAACCCTAATATTAACATTAGGTGTATAACTGGTTGGAATGAATGATTGAATATCAATATTAGATTTCTTATATATTTTCAGATATCAATTCAATCCATTATTTAAAGTGGATCCAGTTATATTATTTGTTCGCAGTAAGGTTTATTCATGCATTATCTGTATATTCATAGAAACGGGTAGACCTCTTTGTACCCCAAATACTAATTTATATGTCTTCAAAATATGGCTCCCAGAAATGGTGGAAGAAATAATCATGTCACCTGATCTACATGTACATTTTTTCACAGTAATATTCTGGAAACCAAATGCAAATGTCCCACTTAGGATTGTACCAAAGCCTAAATGGAAAGTGAGCATAGATTACTAACAACATCCATGTCCATGTTGCCTAATGCTCTCAAATGTCAGTCCTATTGGTAACTACATATTTGTTTCTTCCTAAGATTATATATTCAACCTCAAGGCTGTTGAAAATGTCTAACCTATCACTCACTTTATACTTTGCCTGATTTCCTAATGTCTCTATTGATATCTCTTTTCCTACATATTTTCTCCAGTTCATCATTGTGTCTGACTCTTCATATGTTCTGATATTTACATTCACTTTCTACCCGAAAAAATATTGCTAAAGAATTTTTGTTACATATTCTATACTAACTCCAGTTGCTAAACCTAACGACTATCTTCCTAATCCTACCGACTATCCCTTTTGAATGGATGTTCTCTTCGGCATTCAATCATCCAAGGTTCAAGTTCCTCTGCCATTGTATATTGATTTATATGAGACATCTGTGCAGATATAATTCAAAGCTAAATATCCCCATCTAGGTCCCAATGCCCTTCTGGGATTTAAATCTTACTTTGATTTCTTTTTTCATACATATATTTCACCTCTATATTCTTATAAATATTGCAGGTTCCCAATACCATTATTCATTCAGCAGAATTATTCCTAATCCAAATCGAACATGATATTATCCCTAACCATACACTGTTCCCTCAATATAACTTTACAGAAAAGCAGGGAAAGATTTGTTCTTACGATACCAGAATGTAGGGGATTTTCCACCTGTTGAGAACCTCAAAGGTCCATGCAGAAATGATCCCTGGAGAAGATGTACGCAGCAATGAAGGACCTGAGAGACCAAAAGTCACCTTCCATGTCAAACAACTAGGTCAGGATGAAGGGTTGTGTCTGAATCAGCCTCTCTCTTCTTAATGTAGAGAAGATGGACCAAACCAGGCTTGTGTGGAGAGCTGATCCCGGGTGTCTAAGGTTGATATACCATTCTAACTTGTGAAATTTTCAAAGAAAATAGGGGCAGCCTCCATATCATGGGACCCTTGGAAGCAACTGTTAGGACAAAGTGGTTGCCAAGGCAGTGACTTCATTCAGTTTTTGAAGGAAGTGACCTACCTCACTTCCTTGTTGATGGAACTCTCTAAACATGGGATCAAGGAAGACAGGCACCCAGAGCCAGTCCCAATCACAGTCTCAGACGTCTCATTTGTTTGGAATCACCAAAGAAAGAGTCAGTCTTCTTGGTACTGACTGATGTGAGAATGGCCAAATGCCAGGAAACCTCCAAAGGAGGGCCTTTCCTGAGAAAGCAGGTAGTGGCTCACCGCTGGCTCCTGACAGCTTCACAGAGTAGGCCAAGGAGACCAGATCTGAGACAGGACAGTCCATTACCAGGGAACATAGTATGGCCCACCAGTCAGAGGACACTCCGGATAGTCACAGACCTACTTGAGGGAAGGAGGTGCCTTTGTGAGTGTGGGTGTGTGGTTTTGTCTCTTTTCTGAGAATAGGTAGGAAAGGATGTTTTTTTGGTTTGGAGTGAACTGTTTCTGCGAAGTCGTTTGACAAGGTGAGTGTTTATTTGCCTGTGTATCCCACTGTGTCCCTGGTTGTAGATATTAGAAAAGAGAATGCATCAATGGATGTGTCCTCTCTAGTAGAAAGCTTCCCAGCATTCATCCTGCCCAATTTATGAATGGAGTGCGGCTTGCCATATGGATGGGAAACACCTACTAACTTCCTAAGTCCCTGTTTTCTTCCTGAATTCTGGCCACTCTCCAGAATAGGCTCATGGTTTTGTGTCCAAGATATGTACCACCTCCAAGCTCTGTGACATGGCCATGTACTGGATACCTGAAGGGAATGGCCAGCATCTCAGAAAACTCAGAAATCAGTGTGACCAGGAACGTCTCAATGGAGATACCCTACTTTGCACCTTTTGCTTACCTATTGTTCTGTTTCCCTGAATGTCCGGATCTCTTTGTCTCAGGCCACCCCTTTGCGAAGCCTGAAGCAAACAGTTTTCAAATGGAAATGAATGGGCATCACCTGTGGCTCTTTGCTTAATTGCTTTGGAAAGGGATGTGTCTGAATCAGCCTCTTGGCCCTGTGTGAGGCTGTGGCTTAGATTCTCAGCCCCTGATGGATCTAAAGAAAGATCCCATGTGTGCATCCAAAACCAAAATGGTAAAAAGTTCACTCATTGTGAACGAATTCTTTTACTTTCCTCTGTTAGGAACTTGACCTCCATCAAGTGAGAATAGGGATCCTTTTGGTCAAATGAGTTCCTCAAATCTCTGCAGAGGTGCGTGGGTTTTCTCATGACTCCAATTCACATAAAGAATCTAAACTGCACAGTCAGAAGGCCTCAAATTGGAAACGCGGAGCAGTATTAATGACAGGACTATTTGATCACTTCTGGTTTACAGGAAGTGTGTCCAGGCCACCTTGACGTTAGGCAAATGAGGGGAACAGGAGCTTATTTTGGACACTGTCTTGGGCTGCGCCCCTCATGGAAAACTCCAGCCAGACGTGATGAGTAGTGTCTATATGGAAGAAGATGAGGGCGATGTGGGAGTGTATTGGTTTTAATTGTGGTCATTTGTGTGGCGGTTGGAAGAGATGACTTTGTCCACTTGAGCTTGAACACTGGTGTGATTCCCTTAGAGACTGAGTTCTGGAACTGACCTCTAAGAAGTATTGCCATGAATTGTGTTGGGATTTTAGGAGGCCACGCATGAGAGTCGCCCTTGGAACCTGAGATCAAGGCCCAGGTTGGATTTCCACAGAACACTGGGAATCCCAGCCCGACTATTACATAAAATTATTCTTTAAGACATGGCAGCCATATTTGAGTTTCAAAACACACATGGACCTCACATTGTAGATCTCAATAGGCCTGGCTTCATGTGACGTTTTGGCCACTCTTAGGGAAGCCTTGCCTGTGAGAGTGCTCCACAGCTTTCTTTGAAATTAACTTCCTCACCATTTAATGGTTCCTGAATTAATTGAATCCCACGAAGCCTCAACTTCATCCATGAAAAATGGCTAGATAATTACCATGAAATTTTTTATATTCCCATGACAGCTGGCACGGGAGAACCTTTGGATGTCCTGTTTCTGATCATGAATATATCAGACACTGCCTTGGTTAACTGGGTTTCATGAAAATGCTGTAGAACATAGATGCCAGTAATTTGTAGCCTGGTGAGTCGTGGGCCTAGAGCAGTGGTATGAAATTGTGTGATAAAACATCTGTGGTGGGGCCATGTGGATATGCCATTGGCTTTCAAATGGCTTGTGACTCACATGGTGCAGCCAGCAGATCCATATATGTAAAGGCATCATGTTATATGGAGAGGTTTCAGGGCAATGTTCAGAATCATGTTGCTATTATCAAGGGGGCAAGCTACGTGGGATAGAACCTTGGTTGGTGCATTCTCCTGCAGACCCTGACTCTCCACACCATAAAGAACTCCCTCCACCACTCTGTCCCATTTTAACTCCTTGTATTTCGTGAAGCAAATACCAAACTCCCAGTGCAGCAGCGAGAAACACCACGAAAAGTGGAGGATGACCAAATGCCTTCACAGGCCACACAAGGACACACTTAACCCCCAGTGGCCACAGTTTACCTACAAAAAGAGAATTCAGCACTGCTGCCTCATGTTCATTGGAAAATAAGAAACCATGTCCTCCAGGTCATATAGATGCAGACCCTGCTTTAATGGTCTCTCTACAAAGGAACGAAATCTCCTGTCAAGATCATATATTTCAAGTGCCCAACCTCAGAGGCAGTTTCTCAAAAAGTATTTAGGCCAGCAGAGTTCCATGTTTGTGGAGTGTTTACCGTGTCCCTTACTTTTAGAAACTCCTGTACCACCTCCAAAGTTGTGAACTCCTGAGCATTTTCCATTCCAGATATATATCTAGAGATTTTTTAATTCTTCTCCTCTAATTGTGTCTTACTTGAGGCGAAGGTAATGTCAAGGCATTGTTCTGGATTAGAGTGGGAAGATTTTTGTGTAGCACATATTTGCATACACATTGGATTCAATTTCCTATTTTCCATTAGAAAAACTGAATCTCTGGCACTAACACATACTGTACTACACTCTGACTACTAATCATAATATGATGGAGAAAAATAAAACAAACAGAATAGAAATACAAGCAGTTCAGAGGCGGCATAGTGTATAGTTAGACTTGCCTTTTGCATGATATAGCGTAGCAGTTCTAAATCTAGTCAAATATTTTTTTGAAATAGTTCTCCATGTATTTTTAAAGTTAACAAGTAAGTGAATTCCTGTCACCCTTCTCTGTAGTCTATTCAGCACATGTATTTTTATAAGCACAAATAGAATACTACCTGGTACCACACGTACATTCTTGTGAGGTGGCTGATTTGGCAAATACAAATTTGGAGAAGAGATCACTCCCCCTAAACCTTGTTTGAACTGAAAATTCAAACTGTGAGTGAACTTCCTAGTTGAACAACATTATACATAAATCCATATTCAATAAAATGAATATTTTTGAATCTGTGGATGATATATATTTCATGGTGAATTTCAACTGGCATATATATTTCTAGTTTTAATGTCTCTCCGTGTGTGTGTGTACATATATATAGATACACTCTCAAGATTTTTCAATATATGAAATATGTGTCTTATTATACACTCCTTAAATTCATTCATATTTATGTATGTGGATTTATAGTCAACCTTTCACAACATTTTTCTCAGAAATATTCATCCACCTGAAATACATATTTGTTTCCATTCCAGATATATACTCACAGATTTTCAAACTCTTATACTCTAATTGTGTCTTACTTGGGGTGAAGGTAATGTAAAGGCATTGTTCTGGATGAGAGTGGGAAGATTATTGTGTAGCATATATTTGCATACACATTGGATTCAATTTCCTATTTTTCATTCGAAATACTGAATCCCTGACAATAAGCCATACCCTAATATACTCTGTCTTCTAATCCTAATATGATGGTGAAAAACAACCCAAACAGAATAGAAATACAAGCAGTTCAGAGGAGGCATGGTGTATAGTTAGACTTGCCTTTTGCATGATAAAGTGTAGGTGTTATAAATCTAGTCAATTTTTAATTGAAATAGTTCTCCATTTGTTGTTAAAGTTAACAAAGACGTAAATTCCTGTCTTCCTTTCTCTGTAGCCTATTCAGCACGTGTATTTTTATATGCATATATAGAATCCTAACTGCTCTCACAGTGAGGTGGCTGATTTGGCAGATACAAATTGTTGGAAGAGATCACTCCTCCTAAACGCTGTTGGAACTGAAAATTGAAACTATGTGTGTGCTTCCTAGTAGAACAACATTATACATACATCCATGTTCAGTAAAATAAATATTTTTGCATCTGTGGATGCTATATATTTGATGATGAATTTCGATTGGCATATATATTTCTACATTTTAATTTCTGTGTGTGTGTGTTTTGCATGTGTGTATATATACTCTCCTGATTTTTCAATATATGAAATATATGTATCTTATATACACTCCCTAAATTCATTCGTGTTCAAGAATGTTGATTTATAATGAACTTTTCACAAGATTATTCTCAGAAATATTCATCCACCTGAAATATACATTTGTTTCCTAGTACTGAAAACTATCTTCAGTAAATGGTGATAACAAATCCTAATATTTGTACAGCAACTGACCCAGTTTCACATCAATCAAGTAGATTCCTATGGGATATGATGTGTATTTTGACGTTCATTTTCTTTCAACACTGGTACATTACTATTTCTTCAGTTTTTGCAAATCATAGGATATATATTTCATCCACAAGTTCACCAGTTTAGAGGCATTTGTTTCACAATCACTTCCTGCTTCAGAACACATGTATTTCTCCAGGTTTCTTGACTGATCTTTTCATGAGACTTCTTTCCAAACACATTATTTTTGATTTCCATAATCACGTTTGAATCAAAACTCACACACACTTCATGATAAACCATATCCTTAAAATTACCATTAGATATATAACTGGTTGGAATGAATGATTATATCTGCTTTCCTACATATTTTTTCCAGTTCATCATTGTGACTGAATCTTCACATGTGCAGACATTTACATTCACTCTCTACCCGAAATCCTATTTGTAAAGATCTTTTGGTCCAAATCCTATACTCACTCTTCTTTCTAAACCTACTGACTATCTTGCTAATCCTAAGGACTATTCTTTTTGACTTTATATTCTGTTTGTTATTCAATCATTCAAGGTACAAGATTCTATTTTATTCTATATCGATTTATCTGAGACATCTGTGCAGAATATAATTCAAAGCTAAGTATCCCACTCAAGGGCACAATGCCCTACTTGGCTTCAAATCTTCCCTAGATTTCTGTTTCCATAGTTATATTTCACCTATATATTCCTGTAAATATCACAGGTTCCCAATACCATTATTCATCCAGCAGAATGATTCCTAACCCAAATTGAACATGTTATTAACCCTAACCATACTCTGTTCCCTCAATCTAACTTTACAGCAGTGCAGGGACAGACTTGGTCTTAAATACAAGAATGTAGGGGATCTTCCACCTGCTCAGAATCTCAAAGTTCCATGCAGAAATGATCCTGAAGAAGACGTAGACTGCTATGTAGGACCTGAGAGAGCCAAAGTCATCTTCTGTGGCAAACAACCTGGTCAGGATGAAGAGATGTGTCTGAATCAGCCTCTCTCTTTTTAATGAAGAGAAAATGGACCAAACCAGGCCTGTGTGGAGATCTTTCCCCCAGTACCTATGGATGATATACCATTTTAACATATGAATGTGTCACAGGAAGTAGGGGCAGCCTCCATCTCATGGGATGCAAGGAATAAACTGTTAGGACAAAGTGGTTGCCAAGTCTGTGAGCTCATTCAGTTCACGAAGGAAGTGAACTAACTCACTTCCTTGGTGATGGAACTCTCTGAACTTGGGATCCTGGAAACCAGGCACCCAGAGCCAGGCCCAGTAACAGTCACAGAGGTCTCACTTGTTTGGATTTATCAAGGAGAGAGTCAGTCTTTCTTGGTACCTACCAGATGTGAGGATGGCCAAATCCCAAAAAAAGATGTGAAGAGGGGTTTTTCTGAGAAAGCAGGTAGTGGCTCACCGCTGGCTCCTGATAACATCACAAAGTGGGCCAAGGAGTCCAGATTTGAGAAGAGTCAGGCCATTTTGGGGGAACACAGTATGGCCCACCAGGCAGAGGACACTCCAGATAGTCACAAACCTACATGGGGAAAGGAGGCGCCTTTGTGGGAATGAGTGTGGGTTTGTGGTTTTGTCTCATGTTCTGTGAATAGGTAGGAAACGCGGTTTCTTTGTTTTGGGGTGGACTTTTTCTAGTAAGTCATTTGACAAGGCGAATGTTTCTATGTCTGTGTATCCCACTGTGTCCGTGGTTGTAGACATTACAAAAGAAAATGCATCAATGGATGTGTCCTGTCTAGGAGAAAGCTTCCCAACATTCATCTTGTCCAATTTATGAAAGGACGGTGGCTTGCCTTATTGATGGGCAAGACCTGCTGTCTTCCGAACTTCTTGTTTTCTTCCTGAATTCTGGCCACTCTCCAGAATAGGCTCACGGTTTTGTGACCAACATATGTACCACCTCCAAGCTCTGTGACATGGCCATATACTGGATAGTTGAAGGGAATGACGACCATCTCAAAAAACTCACATATCAGTGTGACCAGGAAAATCTCAGTGGAGAAACCCTGCTTTGGGTCTTTTGCTTACCTATTGTTCTGTAGTACTGAATTTCAGGAAGGTATTTGCCTAAGGCCACCCCTTTGTGAAGCCTGAATAAAACAGTTTCCTAATGGAAATGAATGGGCATCACCTGTCGCTCTTTCAGTAATTGCTTTCAAAAGGGATGTGTTTGAATCAGTCTGTTGGCCCTGTGTGAGGCTGTGGCTTAGATTCTCAGCACCTGATGGATCTAAAGAAAGATCCCATGGGTGCATCCAAAACCAAAATGGCCAAAAAGCAGTCAGTGTGGATGAAGACTCTCGCCTTCCTCTCTAGGGTCCCGGACATCAAGTGAGAATAGGGATCCTTTGGGTCAAATGAGTTCTTCAAAGCCCTGCAGAGGCTAGCCCATAGGTGTTTTGGTTTTCTCATGACCCCAATTCACATAAAGAATCTAAACCCCACAGTCAGTAGGCCTCAAATTGGAGAAGCAGAGCAGTATTAATGGTAAGCCTATTTGATCTCTCCTGGTTCACAGGAAGGGTGTCCAGGCCACCCTGACTTTAGGGAAATGATGGGCAAGGGAGCTTATTTGGGACACTGTCTTGTCCTGCGCCCCTCATAGAAACCTACAGCTAGAGGTTATGATGAGTGTCTATATGGAAGAAAATGAAGGCCATGTGGGGGTGTTTTGGGCTTAATTGTGGTCATTTCTGTGGCGGTTGGAAGAGATGACTGGGTCCACCTGGGCTTGAACTCTGGTGTGAATCCCCTTAGAGACTGAGTTCTGGAACTGACCTCAGAGATGTATTGTCATGAATTGTGTTGGGATTTGAGGAGGCCACGCATGAGAGTCACCCTTATAAACTGAGATCAAGGCTTAGGGTGGCTTTCCACAGAGCATTGGGAATCTCAGCCAAGATATTTCATGATTTTAGTCTTAAAGACTTGGAAGCCATAGTTGAGATTCAAAACACACATGGACCTCACATTGTAGACCTCAATTGGTCTGGCTTCATGTGACATTTTGGCCTCTCTTTGAAAAGCCTTGCCTATGAGATTTCTCCAGAATTTCATTGAAATGAGCTTTCTCAAAATTTAATGATTCTTGAATCCCACAGTGCCTCCAACTTCAACCTTGAAAAATGGCTAGATAAATACCATGAAATTTTTGAAATTCCCATTACCAGGTGGCACTGGAGAATCTTTGGATGTCCTGTTGCTGATGATTAGTATACCAGAGTGTGACTTGATCGAATGGGTTTCATGAAAACAATGTAGAACAGAGATGCCAGTAAGTTGGAGCCTGTAGAGTAGTGGGCCTAGAGCAGTGGTGGGTAGGTGTGTGATAAAACATCTGTGGTGGGTCCATGTGGTTCTACCATTGGCTTTGAAATGACTTGTGACTGACATGGTGCAGCCAGCAGACCCTTATCCATAAAGGCATCTTGTTATATGGAGAGGTTTCTGGGCAATGTTCAGAATCAGGTTGATATGGTCAAGGGTGCAAGGAATGTGGGAAAGAAGCCTGGTTGGTGCATTTTCCTGCAGACCCTGACCCATCACACGTGACAGAACTCTCTCCAGCACTGTGTTCCAGGTAAACTTGTTGTATTTTGTGAAGCAAATACCAAAGTTCCAGTGCAGCAGCAAGAACCACCACGAAAAGTGGAGAAGGACCAATTGGCTTCACAATCCACACGGGGTGACACTTAGACCCAGTGGCCACAGTTTACCTACAAAGAGAGAATTCAGCACTGCTGCCTCAGGTTCATTGGAAAATCAGAAACCATGTCATCCAGGTAACATTGATGCAGACCCAGCTTTGATGGTCTCACTACAAAGGAAGCTAAAGCTCCTGACAACAACATGTACTTCAAGTGCCCAACCTCAGAGGCAGTTTCTCAAGATGTCTTTGGCCTGCAGAGCTCCATGTTTGTGGAGTGGTTACCATGTCCCTTACTTTTCGAAACTGCTCTACCACCTCCAAGGTTGTGAACTACTGAGCATATTCCATTCCAGATATGTATTCACAGAATTTCTAACTCTTCTCCTCTAATTGTGTCTTACTTGGGGCGAAGGTAATGTCAAGGCATTGTTGTGGATGAGAGTGGGAAAATTTTTATGTACCACATATTTGCATACACATTGGATTCATTTTCAAATTTTCCATTCAAAATACTGAATCCCTGACATGAACGCATATCCTACTAGAATCTGACTACTAATCCTAATATGATGGAGAAAAATAACCCAAACAGAATATAAATACAAGCAGTTCAGAGGAGGAATGGTGTATAGTTGGACTTGCCTTTTGCATTATGTAGGGTAGGTGTTATAAATCCAGTCAATTTTTTTGTTGAAATAGTTCTGCATCTGTTTTTAAAGTTAAAAAATATGTGAATTCCTCTCTCCCTTTCAGTGAAGTCTATTCAGCACATGTATTTTTATATGCACATATAGAATTCTACCTGGTATCACATGTACAATTTTGTGAGGTGGCTTACTTGGCAGATACAAATTATCAGAAGAGATAACTCCTCCTAAACGCTTTTGGATCTTAAAATTCAACTTATGAGAGACCTTCCTAGTTGAAAAACATTATTAATAAATCCACATTCAGTAAAATTAATATTTTTGGATCTGTGGATGATATATATTTCACCATGAATTTCGATTGGCATATATATTGCTAATTTTTAAAATCTGTGTGTGTTTTGTATATATATGTATATATATATATATATATATATATATATATATATATATATATACTCTCCAGAAATTTCAAAATATGAAACATATGTGTCATATTATACACTCCCTAAATACATTCGTATTCATGTATGTGAATTTGTAATCAACTTTTAACAAGATTATTATCAGAAATATTCATCCACCTGAAACACATATTTGTTTCCTAGTACTGAAAACTAACTTCATTGAATGGTGCATACAAATCCTAATATTTCTACAGTAACTTACCCAGTTTAACATCAGTGCAAGTAGATACGTATGGGACATGATATGTATTTTGATGTTCATTTTTATTCAACACTGGTACAGTACTCTTTCTTCAGTTTATGCATATCACAGGATAAATATTTTATCCAAAATTTGCAAAATTTAAAATATTTGTTTTACTTTCAATCAAACTCCCAATGCAGCAGCAAGAAACACCAGGAAAAGTAGAATATGACCAAATGGCTTCACAGTCCACATGGAGAGACACTTATCCCCCAGTTGCCACAGTTTACCTACAAAGTGAGAATTCAGCACTCCTGCCTCATTTTCATTGGAAAATAAGATACCATGTGCTTCAGGTCACATAGATGCTTACCCAGTTTTGATGCTCTCACTACATAGGAAGCTAAAGCTACTGACAACAACATACATTTCAAGTGTCCAAACTCAGAAGCAGTTTCTCAAGAAGTCTTTAGGCATGCAGAGCTCCATGTAGGTGGAGTGTTTACCTTGTCCTTTACTTTTGGAAACTCCTCTACCACCTCCAAGGTTGTGAACTGCTGAGCATATTCCATTCCGGGTATGTATTTACAGATTTTCTAACTCTTCTCCTCTAATTGTGCATTACTTTGGGCGAGGGTAATATCAAGGCATTGTTCTTAATATGAGTGGGAAGATTTTTGTGTAGCACATATCTGCAATCCAATTGGGTTTTCTTTCCTATTTTCCATTTGAAATACTGAATCTCTGACACTAACCCATACCCTACTAGACTCTGACTACTAATCCTTATATGATGGAGAATAGTAACTCAAACAGAATACAAATACCAGGAGTTCAGAGAAGGCATGGTATGTAGTTGGACATCCCTTTTGCATTATATAGTGTAGGAGTTATAAATATAGTCAATGTTTATTGAAATAGTTCTCCATGTCTTTTTAAAATTAACAAATATGTGAATTCCTCTCTCCCTTTTTCTGTAGCCTATTAAGCACATGTATTTTTATATGCACATTTAGAATCCTACCTGGTATCACAAGTATATTCTTCTGAGGTTGCTGACATGGCAGATATCAATTGTGAGAAGAGATCTCTCCTTCTAAACGCTGTTGGAACTGAAAATTCAACCTATGGGTGAGCTTCCTAGTTGAACAACATTATACATAAATCCATTTTCAGTAAAATGTATATTTTTGGATATGTGGATGATATATATTTCATGATGATTTCGATTGGCATATATATTGCTACATTTAATGTCTGTGTGTGTTTGTGTTTGTGTGTGTGTGTGTGTGTGTGTGTGTGTGTGTGTGTATATATATATATATATATATTCACTCTCCATATTTTTCAAAATATGAAATATATGTGTCTTATTATACACTCCCTAAAATCATTCATATTCATGTATGAGGATTTATAATCAACTTTTCACAAGACTATTCTCAGAAATATTCATCCACCTGAAATACATATTTGTTTCCTAATACTGAAAACTAACTTCAGTAAATGGTGCATAGAAATCATAATATTTCGACATTGTAAGAGGGCCGCAAATAGAGTGCATCAAATAGAGTACCGCGCCACTGCGCAGGTGAATAACGACTTAGAATGACAAAAAACTATCTTGTTAGGAACTTACAGCAAAATGGGGGTGCACTGAAACCTAGAAGAAGGATTTCTAGCACCGAGTTCCGGTAATTGAGTCTCAAACACGAGCCAACTGTGCGACCGGAGATCCTGTCTGATCCGCACGACCCGCCCAGTGGCTACAGACGGCGGGGCACCATGGAGATGCGATCAAAAAGCAGGGACAAACGTTGATGCAGATTCTGTGGAATCCTGCCGGTACAGCCCCCACTGAGCCCTGGGCTGAGTTCAGGATTTCAGAAGGGGATGGAATTGGTACAGTCCTATCCCCCACAAAAGTAAAGCTGTTACTCAGCTCATCTCCCATACATATGGGAATTCACATAAAATATCTCCTAGGCTTTCTGGGGGATAGATTATTAGAGCAAGCCTGCATAAAGATGGGGGAAAACTAGAGGCACCTGACTTTCAACTCCCCCTCCCATCAGCGGTGAAAAAAATCCTCTCTAGCCAGCGCTTGGGGAGGGGCAAGCGGAAAAAATCAAATAATAGAGTTCCGGGGTTCCCAATAGCCAACTGTGCGACCAGAGATCCGGGCTGATTGAATCATGTGACCAGGCCCGCTGTTACAGATGGCGGGGCACCACAGAGAAGAGACCTGCAAGCAGGGAGAAATGTTGCTGCGGATTCTGTGGAATCCTGCAGACTGAGCTCCCACTGAGCCCCGGGCTGAGTTTGGAAATTCACACAGGGAAGCAATCGGTACAGTCCTATCCCCCACAAAAGAAACTCCACCAAGGAAACAAGCGGCCACCATCTTTGAGAGCTGAGGTAACCACTGCTCCTCTCCAATAGATTGCAACAATAAAACATGAGGCAGCAAGTCCAAGCAATAAAAGTATATTTTGAAAATGAATTAAACAAACAAATTCGAATCTTAAAAAATCAAACAGTAATCCTAGAAATGCAGGAAACTATAAACCAAATTAAAAACTCAAACGAGAATATTACAAATAGACTACATCAAGTAGATGTCAGAACATCAGAAAATGAAGACAAAGTTTATCAACTTGAAAAGAATATAGTCAACACAGAAAAGATGCTAAAATCCCACAATCAATCTATTCAAGAGATATGGGATGTCATAAAAAAAAAATTGAGGGTCATCGGGATCGAAGAAGGCATAGAGATTCAAACCAAAGGAATAGACAACATATTAAATGAAATAATTCTAGAAAACTTCCCAGAGATGATAGATTGATTGGATTGTCAAATCCTGAAACCCTATAGGACTCCAAACATTCAAAATCAAAATAGACCAACTCCAAGACATATAATTATGACGATAGCCAACATACAGAACAAGGAGAGAATATTAAAAGCTATAAGAAAAAGGATGCAGATTACATTCAGGGGTAAACCAATTAGGTTAACAACTGAGTTTTCATCACATACTTTGAAAGTGAGAAGATCCTGGAACAATGTATTTCAAAGGCTGAAAAATAATGGATTCCAACCAAGAATACTGTATACAGCAAAATGAAGCTTCAGATTTGACAATGAAATTAAAGTCTTTCATGATAAACAAAAGCTAAAACAATTCTGAGGCAGAAAACCAGCACTGCAAAGCATTTTGTGCAAAATACTACAAGAAGATGAGTTGAAAAATAGTGCCCAGAACTAACAGCGGGAAGTATCTCAGTAAAGGGGAAGAAAAATAACCAAAAAAGTAAAAACTATTCAAACTAAAATATAATAAGTAAATAAACATGACTGGAAGTACAAATCATATTTCAATTGTAACCTTAAATGTTAATGGCCTAAACTCACCAATCAAGAGACATGTGCTAGTAACCTGGATCAAAAAAACAAATCCAACAATATTCTGCCTTCAGGAGACTCATATGATAGGAAAAGACATACACAGGCTGAAGGTAAAAGGTTGGGAATAATTATACCACTCACAAGGCCCTCGGAAGAAAGAAGGATTTGCCATACTCATATGGAATAAAATCAACTTCAAACCTAAGTTAATCAAAAGGCATAAAGAAGGACACTATATTCTTTTAAGAGAAATCATCCACCAAAAAGAAATAAACAATAATCAATTTTAATGCACCAAGCAATGCAGGTGCAATGTTCATAAAACAAACTCTCCTCAAGTTCAAGAGTCAAATAGACTACAACACAATAATTATGGGTGACTTCAACACACCACTCTCGGCAATAGACAGATCCTCTAGACAAAAACTCAATAAAGAAACTATAGAACTCAACAGCACAATCAATAACCTAGACTTAACCGACATATATAGAATATATCAACCATCATAAATTAGATACATGTTCTTCTCAGCAGCACATGGATCCTACTCAAAGATAGACCATATATTATGCCATAGGGCAATTCTTAGTAAATATAAAGGCATGGAGATAATATCATGCACCATATCTGATCATAATGTAATGAAACTGGAAATCAATGATAAAAGAAGGATGGAAAAATCCTACATCACCTGGAAAATGAACAACCTGCTACTGAATGATCAATGGGTTACAGAAGACATAAAGAAGGAGATAAAAAAATTCTTACACACAAATGACAATACAGACACAACATACCGGAAACTATGGGACACAATGAAAGCTGTTTTAAGAGGGAAATTCATTTCTTGGAGTTCTTTCCTCAAAAAAAGAAAACAACAACAAATAAATGAACTCACACTACACCTCAAAAACCTAGAAAAGGAAGAGCAAAACAACAGCAAATGTAGTAGAAGACAAGAAATAATTAA
This sequence comes from Callospermophilus lateralis, assembly GCF_048772815.1. NCBI lineage: Eukaryota > Metazoa > Chordata > Mammalia > Rodentia > Sciuridae > Callospermophilus > Callospermophilus lateralis. The sequence goes on along the minus strand of NW_027514169.1, from coordinate 1,067,998 downwards.
AATTAGAGCAGAAATCAACGAAATTGAAACAAAAAAATATTGAAAAAATTGATAAAACTAAAAGTTGGTTCTTTGAAAAAATAAGTAAGATTGACAGGCCCTTAGCCATGCTAAGGAAGAGAAGAAGAGAGAGAACTCAAATTACTAACATATGGGATGAAATAGGCAATATCACAACAGACACTACAGAAATACAGAAGATAATTAGAAAGTATTTTGAAACACTATATTCCAATAAAATAGAATATTGTGAAGATATGGATAAATTTCTTAAGTCATAGGATCTGCCCAGATTGAGTCAGGAAGACACACACAATTTAAACAAGCCAATAACAAAGAAAGTAATAGAAGAAGCCATAAAAAGACTACCAACCAAAAACAGCCATGGACCAGATGGGTATACAGCGGATTTCTACAAAGCCTTCAAAGAAGAATTAATACCGATATTTTTCAAGCTATTTCAAGAATTAGAAAAAGAAGAAGCTCTTCCAAATTCATTCTATGAGGCCAACATCACCCTGATCCCGAAACCAGACAAAGACACTTCAAAGAAAGAATACTACAGACCAATATCTCTGATGAGCTTGGATGCAAAACTTCTCAATAAAATCATGGAGAATCGAAAACAAAAGCATATCAAAAAAATTGTGCACCATCATCAAGTAGGATTCATCCCTGTGATGCAAGGCTGGTTCAATATACGGAAATCAAAAAATGCCATTCACCACATCAATAGACTTAAAGACAAGAACCATATGATCATCTCGATAGATGCAGAAAAAGCATTTGACAAAGTAAAGCATACCTTTATGTTCAAAACACTGGAAAAACTAGGGATAACAGGAACTTACCTCAACATTGTAAAAGCTATATATGCTAAAATTCAGGCTAGCATCATCCTAAATGGAGAAAAAATGAAGACATTCCCTTTAAAATCTGGAACAAGACAGGGATGCCCTCCATCACCACTTTTATTCAATTTAGTTCTTGAAATACTAGCCAGAGCAATTAAACAGACAAAAGAAATTAAAGGCATAAAAATAGTAAAAGAAGAATTTCAAGTATCGCTATTTGCAGATGACATGATAATATATTTAACGGACAAAAAAAGGGTCTACAAAGAAATGGCTAGAGTTAATAAATGAATTCAGAAAAGTGGCAGGATATAAAATCAACACGCATAAATCAAAGGCATTCCTGTATAACAGCAACAAAACTTCTGAAATGGAAATTAGGAAATTTCACTCCATTCACTATATCCTCAAATAAAATAAGATACTTGGGAATCAACCTTACAAAATAGGTGAAAGATTTATATAATGAAAACTAGAGAACTCTAAAGAAAGAGATAGAAGAAGATCTCAGAAGATGGAAACATGTACCCTGTTCATGGATAGGCAGAACTAACATCATCAAAATGGTGATATTACCCAAAATTCTCTACTGGTTTAATGCAATGCCAATCAAAATCCCAATGGCATTTCTTGTAGAAATAGATAAAGCAATCATGAAATACATATGGAGAAACAAAAGACCCAGAATAGCAAAAGCAACTCTAAGCAGGAAGTGTGAATCTGGAGGTATAGCGATACCAGAGTTCAAAATGTACTACAAAGCAATAGTAACAAAAACAGCGTGGTACTGGTACCGAAAAAGGCAGGTGGACCAATGGTACAGAATAGAGGACACAGAAACCAATCCACAAAATTACAACGTTCTTATATTTGATAAAGGAGGTAAAAGCATGCAATGGAGGAAGGATAGCATCTTCAACAAATGGTGCTGGGAAAAGTTGAAATCCATATGCAACAAAATGCACAAAATTTAACTCAACATGGATCAAGAAGCTAGATATAAATTCAGAGACACTGCGTTTCATAGAAGAAAAAGTTGGCTACGATCTACATACTGTGGGGTTGGGCTCCAAATTCCTTAGTAGGACACCCATAGCCCAAGAGTTAATAACAAGAATAAAAAAATGAGACTTACTTAAACTAAAAAGTTTTTTTCTCTGCAAGAGAAACAATAAGAGAGATAAATAGAGAGCCTACATCCTGGGAACAAATTTTTACCCTCACACTTCAGATAGAGCCCTAATATCCAGAATATACAAAGAATTCAAAAAATTAAACAATAAGATAACAAATAACCTAATCAGCAAATGGGCCATGAACCTGAAAAGACACTTCACCAAGGAGGACATACAATCAATCAACAAGTACATGAAAAAATGCTCACCATCTCTAGCAGTCAGAGAAATGCAAATCAAACCCTCCCTAAGATACCATCTCACTCCAGTATGATTGGCAGCCATTATGAAGTCAAACAACAACAAGTTTTGACGAGGATATGGGGATAGGGGGACACTTGTACACTGCTGGATGGACTGCAAATTGGTGAGGCAAACATGGAAAGCAGTATGGAGATTCCTGGGAAAGCTTATGAATGGATCAGCTATAGCCCTTCTCGGACTATTCCCTGAGGATCTTAAAAGAGCGTACTATAGGAATACTGCCACATCAATGATCATAGTGGCACAATTCACAATAGCTAGACTGCGGAACCAACCTAGATGCCCTTAAATAGATGAATGGATAAAAGAATGCGGCATCTATATACGATGGATTATTATGCAGCACTAAAAAATGACAAAATCATAGAATTTGCAGGGAAATGGAGGGCATTCGAGCAGATTATGCTAAGAGAAGCTAGCCATTCCTTAAAAACACAAATGCCAAATGTCTTCTTTGATAAAAAGATAGCAACAGGGAGGAAGAGCATGAGGAAAAGATTAATATTAAACAAAGACGAGTGGGAGAAAGAAAGGGATAAAGAAGGGAAAGCATATGGAAATGGTAGGAGACCCTCAATGTTACAAAAAATTACATATAAGAGGTTGTGAGGGGAAAGGGGGGGACAAGGGAAAGAAGTGAAGAACAGCAGATGAGGAAGAGAGGGAAGATGGGAGAGGAGGGGAGGGGGGATGGTAGGGGGTAGTAAATGTAGCAGAATACAACAGTCACTAATATGACATTATGTAAAAATGTGAATGTGTAACTGATGTGATTCTGCAATTCGTATTTGGGAAAAATTGGGTGTTCATAACCCATTTGAGTCAAATGTATGAAAGGTGATATATCATGAGCTTTGTAATGTTTTGAACAACCAATGAAAAATAAATAAACAAAGGTTTAAAATTGACTGGGAAGAAATCAGCTTAAAGAGGGTTGAGATGCATTCATTTTTCTAAGCAGAAAGTTTGTTTTGTGTAGTTGTAAATATCACAAATTTATTTTACCAGAAAACTGGGTTTTGAAAATGCACATAATTGAGATTAAAGGATAATCCACCTACCTTCATGAAAAATTCATAGCCTTTCATATATTTTTCATATTTCATTTTTTTGTGAATATTTTTTCATGGACCAGGTCTAGTCTTAGGATATTTTTCCAGAATACTACCTCATCTGACAAGTTCATACAATGTGTTGGATTGTTCCTTTCTTCTTTTATTTAATAGTTTCTAGCTGATAATGTGTATTTTTCCTTATCTTTATATGGACATATATACCCAACTACATCTTTTCATTTTATATTTTACTGGGTAAGAGGCTCATCAAAAGCTCTTTATTATATGTATCAACAATCAAACATTTAGAGCATGCAATTATTCTTACTTTTGCATGAAAATATCTTTGTACCATTTTTCTTATAAAAATGTAGAATTATTAATACTCTCCCTACTGTTATAAGTAACTACTTACAAGAAGAATTAAACAGTTGATTTTATATCAATTATGAATATGAAAATTACTAAAATAAGTATTTGTCAATAAATATGCAATTGATAGAAATTGAAATCACGAGAAAGCCATTTAAAATGTCAAGGCATATGGTCCTTAAATAATAGGTTGTTCAAAAAAATTTCTCTAATTCATATGAGTTAATATGCCATATTGCAGCTTAATGTGATATAAAACCTTAAATTATAAATATTGATAAATAAGAATGATACCTGTTTACTTAAATATGTTTATTTGATTTTTCACTGTAAAAGATGTTAATTCTGGAAGATTTGAAAATTAAGAAAGACTTGGTCTATATTATTTCTAACAGGCAAATCAAAGTACTTTTAAAAATATATGTATATATAATATATGTAATACATATGCATGAATATAGATACATATGTATAATAAATGTATTGTAATATATCTATCAGGTGATTATGATTTTTAAATTTTTTCAATAAAAAAGAATGACTATAAAAAACAGTCTTAAATGTAAATTTCATAGCATATTACTGTTTGTAATGCATGAGAGTAAAATACATATGGAGGGAAAATGAAAAAGGAAGAGAGATAAGGGGGAAATGAGGAAGAAAGTGAGTAAAGAAGAGGGAGAGGAGTGTTTGATGATAAGATATAAGTGTAGGGTCTGGGTGTGTGGCTCAGTGGTAACATGCTTGTCTAGCATGTGTGAGGCACTGGGTTATATTCTCAGCACCACATATAAATAAATAAAATGAAGGTCTATCAACAACTGAAAAAAAAAGAAAAAAATAAAAAAGTAGAAATATTACCAAAATACCAAGTATTTATGAACGCTAAATAAAAAAAAAAAATTGTTACATAGCCTTATGTAATTTCTAGACTCCCCAAAATAGTCATTTAATGTTAGATTACTAGTGCTATAACTAAAAATCCATTGCTCTTTCCTCGACATTCTGTGGCATGCTAGTGCTAAAATAAATTGTATTATAAAAACAAAAAAATTCTAATATTTCTACAGTAACTGACCCAGTTTAACATCAATGCAAGAAGATTCCTATGGAATATAATGTGTATTTTGACGTTCATTTTTATTCAACACTGGTACATTACTATTTCTCCAGTTTATGCACATCATAGGATGTATATTTCAACCACAATTTAGCAAATTTATACGCATTTGTTTTACTTTCAATCACTTCCTGCTTCAGAACCCATGTATTCCTCCATGTTTCTTGACTGCTCTTTTCATGAGACTTCTTTCCAAACACATTATTTTCAATTTCCATTATCAATTTGAAGCAAAACTCACACACCCGTCATGATAAACCATAACCCTAATATTACCATTAGATGTAAAACTGGTGGGAATGAATGATTGCATATCAATATAAATTTCTTGTATACTTTCAGATATCAATTCAATCCATTATTTAAAGTGGAACCAGTTATATTATTTATTCACAGTATGTTCTATTCATGCATTATCTCTATATTGATAGACACAGGGTACACCTCTGTGTACCACCAATAATAATTTGTATATCTTCAAGATATTGCTCCCAGAAATGGTGGAAGAAATACTCATGTCAACTGATCTACATATACATTTCATCACAGTAATATTCTGGACACAAAATGGAAAGGTCACACTTACGATTGTACCAAAGCCTAAATGGAAATTGAACATGGATTACTAAAAACATCCATGACCTGGATGCCTAATGCTCTCAAATGTCAATCCTATTGGTGACTATATATTTGTTTCTTCCCAATATTATATATACAACCTCAACCATGTTGAAAACGTCTAATCCTATCACTCACTTTATATTTTGCCTGATTTCCTAATGTCTCTATTGATATGTCTTTTCCTACATATTTTCCCCAGTTCATCATAGTGACTGATTCTTCACATGTGCTGACATTTACATTCACTCTCTATCCGAAACCCTATTGCTAAAGAACTTTTGGTTCAAATACTATTCTCACTCTTTTTTCTAAACCTACCAAACATCTTCCTAATCCTACGGACTATCCCTTTTTGACTGGATGATATCTTCGACAATCAGTCATCCAAGGTATAAGGTCCTATGCCATTGTATATTTATTTATCTGAGACATCTGTGCAGAACATAATTAAAAGCTAAGTATCCCAATAAAGGGCCCAATGCATTTCTGGTCTTCAAATCTTACCTAGATTTCTGTTTTCATACTTATATTTCACCTGTATATTCTTATAAATATTGCAGGTTCCCAATACCATTATTCATCCAGCAGAATGATTCCAAACACAAAACAAACATGTTATTAATCCTAAAAATACACTGTTCCCTCAATCCAGCTTTACAGAAGAGCAGGGACAGAGTTGGTCTTACAATACAGGGATATAGGGGATCTTCCACCTGTTGACAACCTCAAAGGTCCATGCAGATATGATCCCTGGAGAAGATGTAGGCAGCTATGAAAGCCCTGAGAGAGCAAAAGTCATCTTCCATGGAAAACAAACAGGTCAGGTTGAAAGCATGTGTCTGAATCATCCTCTCTCTTCTTAATGTAGGAAAGATTGTCCAATCTAGGCCTGTGTAGAGAGCTGTTCCCAGGTGCCTATGGTTTCTATACCATTCGGACTTGTGAAAGTGTCACAGGAAGTAGAGGCATCATCCATATTATGAGAACCTAGGAAGCAAATGTTAGGACAAAGTGGTTGCAAAGGCAGTGACCTCATTCAGTTCCTGAAGGCAGTGACCTCACCTCACATCCTTGTTGATGGAACTCCCCGAATTTGGGTTCCAGGAAGCCAGGCACCCAATCCCAGTCCCAGCCCCAGTCACAGTGGTGTCACTTGTTTGGATTTACAAAGGAGAGAGTCAGTCTTTTGTTGTACCTACTGATGTGAGGATGGCCAAATACCAGGAAAGTTGTGAAGAGGGGCCTTTCCAGAGAAAGAAGGTAGAGGCTCACTGCTGGCTCTTGACAACTTCACAGAGTTGACCAAGGAGACCAGATCTGAGACAGGACAGGCCATTTCTGGGAAACATACTATGGCCCTCGAGTCAGAGGACACTCTGGATAGTTCCAGACCTATTTGGGGGAAGGAGTTGCCTTTGTGGGTTTCTGAGTGGGTTTGTGGTTTTTTCTCATGTCCTGAGAATAGTTAGGAAAGGGGGTTTGTTTGGTTTGGAGTGGACTGTTTCTAGTTAGTCCATTGACAAGGCGAGTGTTTCTATGTCTGTGTATCCCACTGTGTCCATGGTTGTAGACATTAGAAAAGAGAATGCCTCAATGGGTGTGTCCTGTCAAGGAGAAAACTTCCAAGAATTTATCCTGTCCAATTTATAAATAGACTGTGGCTTGCCTTATCAATGGGCAGCACACACTATTTTCTTACGTTCCTGTATTCTTCCTGAATTCTGGCCACTCTCTAGAATAGGCTCATGGTTTTGTGTACAAGATATGTACCACTTCCAAGCTCTGTGACATGGCCATGTACTGGATAGCTGAAGGGAATGGCAAGCATCTCAGCAAACTCTGATATCAGTGTTACCAGTAATGTCTCAGTGGAGAAACCCTGCTTTGGGCCTTTTGATTACCTCTTGTTATTTTACCCTGAACATCAGGAACGTCTTTGCCTCAGGCTACTCCTTTGTGAAGCCTGAAGAAAACAGTTTTCACATGGAAATGAATGGGCATTACCTTTGTGTTTTATAATAAAACCTTCAAAGATTTGACTCTCATTAACTTAAAAATACATTTTGATTGTATCTCAGTGTAAAAAGTAACATGGAACTGTACATATCTTATTCATAACAAGTCCAATTATAGAACACAAATGATATACATAAATCTCCAACATGTTTTTCTTTTAAGCCTAGAATTACCATACAACCTTAGAACACCAGCTTGATACAATGCTCTTTTGAAGCTTCTACCTTACAGACTTTTATACCTGGAAGATATGAACACATTAACACCACAATTACATTGATGTTTTTGTATTAACCATGTTTAGCTTTTTAAAGAAGTAACATGGCACAATTTTATTAAAACAGTACTTGTTTAACGAGGTGTTTAATTTTTTAAGATTACTTGCTCAAACTTACACATATAACCAACTTACACAAAACTTTTTTTTATTATTTACTTAAACCCTTTTAATTATTTAATCATATAGACTTTCTCATCCACAAACACATTTTCCCTCTATTAAATCTATATCTAGAACCTTTTAGTTTCTCTTTTTCATCTGTGAACCTCTTTCTGTTCACATTTTGAAACAATTCTTGTAAATTTCTAAATTTAAGCAGATTATTTTATAGACACCAACATTATATTAGGGCCTTTTTGAATACCTAAAAAAATTATAGGCCTAATTTTAAAGACATTTTTAATTTTATCTTTTTACCCAATTTGAATTGAACCATTTGAATCATGTGAATCAAAGATATTTGGATCCATTTTTAAATTTTTCTTCAGTGCTCCTCAGCTGTCAATTGTCATGTCACTGCATGATATATGGACATACATACATACAGACATACCGACGTACAACATGTAACTCAAGAGTAACACATAACACAATATTGAACGCCTTGTAGCTTTTTCAGGTTAAATCTTCATTGCAATGTTTAAAAACTCCACAGTTGTGCAAAAATAGAACTGATAAGAAAACATTAACCCATCTGCAGGATCAAGATCATGAGCTCAAAAAAAATATATAGAATCTAAGAAAAAGCAAGAGTCCTAAAAAAGATGACTGGCCAGTAATTAGTAAATACCATATAATTTACTTTTTGGTTGGGTCTAGTTTGAGTTCAGGTAAAAAGACACTTTTACTCCTTTTTATCTGTCTCCTGCTGAGTGCTGCAGGCTTCTTTCATTTGCATATCAACTTAGGTCCTGGCTGAGGACTTGAAAACTGTAAAGGCTGGAGTTCTGAGCAGAAACCTCATGCCTAAGGCATTCTAGCTAAAAGTCATAATTTCCAGGTTAGAATGTTAAAAATTATGATGCAAGTTTAAGATGTAATTCTCAAAATTTTATATCTTTAGATTTTTCTACACTAGAAAATCTTGCTCACACAAAACTGAAAATAGGATCATTTTTTGATAATATTAAAGCCACCATCAGAAGAAGTTTCTATAGTATCATTAAGCCACTTTCTTTGTTCTGAAGTTTCTAAAGTAGTATTAAGTTACATTAAATTGGCTGAAAAAATTTTAAAAACAACCACAGACTACCATGTGTATCCAAAATTAAGCTTTAAAAATTTCCAAGACTGTTGCTAATTAATATCATTTCACTAAGCCAGACCAACGTTTTAATTTAGTACCTTTTTAAATAAATTTTACACATTGAAGGGAACAGATATCATATCATAATTTATTATCTTTGCCCAAGTTAATGCACTGGTATATCTAGTGAAATATTCTCAGGCTACCTAGTTCAAAATTTAAACTCTTTAATTATTTTTTTTTTATCTTAAGTATTTAAGTTTTCTAGCATGTACTATCTGAAATCAAACTAAACAATTGTTTAAAACCAACTTTTATCTGTAAGATAGTGCAATGCTATAAAAACCCATTTAGATACCAGATTGCTAAAATAAAAAATATCATCTTTTAAATACACATTCAGCCAAGATCATCCCCAAGAAACAATCTAAAATATCAACATAGTACTGCATTCATTGTCCCTTTTGTTAAGTAAACAGAGGTGGAGTAATCCTTAAAGTGCAGGTAAGGAATAAGGGAGTTCCCCACAGCAACATCGCTCTGCCAGCTGCTGGGAGTCCCTTAGCCTCAACATTTACTTACAGGATTAGTTCCTCTGGTGGTTTGACCCCAGGCACCAGGCATATTCTATATCTCCCAACTTTTCAGTAGTCAGCTCCCAAAACGTTTATCCTCTGCTTGCAGTTGTTTAGAGTGCTAGGCTTCCCCAAGTCTCAGAGTGAAGTTCATTTAAAGTCCCCTCTGGGGTGTCAAAATTTATGACTGAAGGTTTGGTTTACATCCCCAAAGCCAATTAATGACAATTTAATAATGAAGACAGGGGTTTGAGAAAAGTTTAAGAGAGATATCAAAGTTCTTAGACCCCAGGCATTTCCTTCTGCAATGGGCGTGCTCAAGCCAACTATGGGAAGAAAAGAAAACACTGCTTCCGTAATCTTGCTTAACAAAGTGGAGTAAAGTTTATCAGAGTTCTTTAAAACACAGCTTAGAGAGTTGTAAAAGGTGAGATCAGAAAAGCTGGCAGTTCTATTGACTTTTGGTCCCTCACAGGAGAAGCATTAGGTTAAAATTTAGCTAAACTTACTTCCACTCATCTAAGGCAGGTTGGAACTCGGGACTCTGCATCGGTCCAAACAATGCCATCACATTTAACAGAAACACAGACAAAAAAACACACAAAGACCATCATGCAGCTCCCGTTTGTTCACAACCCCAAGATCTACAATCTTGTGACTTAGGGAGAATGAAGGGAAGAGGGGGAGGAGCAGAAGCTTTTAGTGATAGGTTTGTGGGTGAAGGTGTCGAAGTACAGGCAGGGACCAGGAAAGGCTTCTGGGACAGAGGCATGGAATGGCTTTGTCCCATAATGAGAGTTACTCAAACAGAGACAAGGACAATACAAATGTGACACAAACACAGACACACAGTTAACGTTTAACACGAGTTCAGAAGTAATGATTAGAACCTAGTAACTGGCAAAACCTGATGGGTTTGACCACAAAGACAGACAATAAATTCAACTTGAGAGAAAAACATAGCCAGCAAGACCTAATGGGTTGGCAGGAGAGTCACTTAATGAGGGCTCATCCGTCCCTCCTCACCTAATGAGGGCACTTTCATCCCTCCTCACTTAATGAGAGCACATCCGTCCCTCCCCAAGTCCTTCAAGGTGTTCCTTGCAAGAACGTGGCCTGTGGATTTAGGACACGTTTGTCCACCACCGCCAGGGAAAACTTACACGCTCTGCTGGCAGCCACTCTGCCAACCCAAACCGAAAACCGAAAAACCAAACCTGAACAAAAAGCTCTGAGCGATCACAAGGAAAAATAGAAAGAGGCGCCATACTTACCCCCAGAGGGGTTCGTTGGGGTCACCATGTTCGGCGCTGCGCGATTCCCGGCCAACTCACCAAAATTAAGGGTCCAGTGAATGTCGCAGGAAGAGACCACCAAGAGACCGTGGATCATGCAACAGAAAAAGACGTTTATTGAGTATCCAATCCAGCATGCTGGGGCTCCGCACTCACTCAAGAAGGGAGAACAGTCCAGAGCCACATGCAGGGGTTGAGCAGTGCTTAAGTACACTTTTTGGGGAGGGCGGGACTTTACATATATCACAGTCTCCTTTAACAAATCATCACACACCACGGGAAAATCAAACAACAATTCCTAAACATGATAGGCTCACTAATTGGCGGGAACAGGTCGGGCAGGAGTGATAGGTCAGTTCTAAAGCGGGGTACACATTGAAACTGATTGATTTAGGCCCTGCAATGCCTATGTGCCAGGCCACACAGGGTTCTAGGTTATTAAACAACCAGGCAGTCAGGGGAAATTTACTGGGCAGTCCGGGAATTGTTTTACAAGCTACAGGAATTTCAGGTTTTGCGTGTAGCATAGGAACTTAACAATACCTGGTCCTTTACATTTTAACTCAGGCCTTGCAGCTTAGAAACTTTACAACACCCGGTCTTTTAAACTTTAAATTTTACACATTAATTTCAATTTCTTTTACCCTTACAGATCACTCCTGGTTCACAACAAGGGTGTCAAAGCTACCCTGACTTTAGGCAAATGAGGGGCAAGGGAGCTTATTTTGGACACTGTTTTGGGCTGTGCCCCTCAAGGAAACCTCCAGCCAGATGTTATGATGAGTGTCTTATGGAAGAAGATGAGTGCCATGTAGGAGTCTTTTGATTTTAATTGTGGTCATTTGTGTGGCGGTTGGAAGAGATGACTGGGTCCACCTGGGCTTGAACTCTGCTGTGATTCTTCTTAGAGACTGAGTTCGGGAACTGACCTCAGAAAAGTATTGCCGTGAATTGTGTTGGGATTATAAGAGGCCACCCATGAGAGTCGCCCTTGGAAACTGAGATCTAGGCCCAGGGTGGCTTTCCACAGAGCACTGAGAATCTCAGCCAGGACATCACATCATTTTTTTCTGAAATACTTGGCAGCCATAGTTGAGACTTAAAATACACATGAACCTCACATTTAAGACCTCAATGAGCCTGGCTTCATGTAACCATTTGGCCACTTTTTGCGAAGCCTTGCCTTTGAGAGTTCTCCAGAGCTTTCATTGAAATCAGCTTCCTCACCATTTAATGGTTCCTGAATGAATTGAAACCCACAGTGCCTCCAACTTCATCCTTGAAAAATGGCTAGATAAATACCATGAAACTTTTAAAATTTCCATGACCAGGTGGCACTGGAGAACCCTTGGATGTCCTGTTGCTGATCATGAGTGTACCAGACAGTGCCTTGATTGACTGGGTTTCATGAAAATGTTGTAGAACAGAAATGCCAGTGAGTTGGAGCCTCCTGAGTAGTGGGTGTAGAGCAGTGGAATATAGTTTTGTGAATAAATATCTGTGGTGGGATCACGTGGATGTGCCATTGGCTTCCAAAAGACTTGTGACTGACATGGTTCAGGCCACAGACCCTTATATGTATAGGCATCTTGTTATATTGAGAGGTTTCAGGGCAATGTTCAGAATCAGGTTGCTATAGTCAAGGGGGAAAGCTATGTGGGATAGACCCTTGTTTTGAACATTCTCCTTGAGACCCTGAACAACCACACGTGACAGAACTCCCTCCAGCACTGTGTCCTAGTTGAACAACTTGTATTTCATTAAGCCAATACCAAACTCCCAGTGCAGCAGTAAGAAACACCACGAAAATGGAGGATGACCAAATGGCTTCACAGACCACACGGGGAGACACTTAACTCTCAGTGCCCACAGTTTACCTACAAAGAGAGAATTCAGAACTGCTTCCTCATGTTCATTATAAAATAAGGAACCATTTTCTCCAGGTCACATAGATGCACACCCAGATTTGATGGTGTCACTACAAAGGAAGCTAAATCTTCTGACAACTACATATATTTCATGTGCCCAACCTCAGAGGCAGTTTCTCAAGAAGTCTTTAGGCCAGGAGAGCTTCATGTTTGTAGAGTTTTTAACCTCTCCCTTACTTTTGGAAACTGTTCTAACACATCCAATGTTGTGAACTCCTGAGCATTTTCAGTTCCACATATGTAATCACAGGTTTTCAAACTCCTCACCATTAATTGGGTCTTACTTGGAGCGAAGTTAATGTCAAGGAATTATTCTGTATGAGAGTAGCAAGTTTTTTGTGTAGCACATACTTGCATACACATTAGATTCATTTTCCTATTTTCCATTTGAAATACTGATCCCTGACACTAACACATACCCGACTAGACTCTGAAAACTAATGCTAATATTATGGATAAAAAGAAACCTAACTGAATAGAAATACAGTCTTTCCATAGGAGGCATGGAGTATACTTCGATTTGCCTTCTGCTTTATCCAGGGTATGTGTTATAAATCTTGTCAAATTTTTATTGTAATATTTCTCCATGATATATATACTCTCTAGATTTTTCAAAATATGAAATATATGTGTCTTATTAAACACTCCCTAAATTCATTCATGTTCATGTATGTGGATTTATAATCAACTTTTCAAAAGATTATTCTCAGAAATATTCAACCACCTGAAATACATATTTGTTTCCTAGTACTGAAAACTAACTTCAGTGAATGGTGCTTACAAATCCTAATATTTCTACAGTACCTGACAAAGTTTAATATCAATGCAAGTAGATTCCTATGGGACATGATGTGTATTTTAAAGTTCATTTTTATTCAACACTGGCACATTACTATTTCTTCAGTTTATGGAAATCATATGATATATCTTACATCCACAAGTACACAAATTTATAGACATTTGGTTCAATTTCAATCACTTTCTCCTTGAGAACACATATATTCCTCCATGTTTCTTTATGGTCTTTTCACTAGACTTCTTTCTAAACACATTATTTTCGATTCCATAATTATTTTTGAAGCAAAACTCACACTCTTCATGATAAACAGTAACCCTAATATTACCATTAGATATATAAGTGGTTGGAATGAATGTATGTATATCAATATAAGATTTGGTATATATTTTCAGATATCAATTCAATCCATTATTTAAATTTGGAAATAGATACATGATTTATTTACAATTATGTCTATTCATGCATCATCTCTATATTCATAAACACAGGTTACAACAATTTGTATCCCCAGTACTAATTTATAAGTTTTCAAAATTTTGCTCCCAAAAATGGTGGAAGAAATACTCATGTAACCTGATCTACATATACATTTTATCACAGTAATATTCTGGAAACAGTATTGATAAATAAGAATGATACCTGTTTACTTAAATATGTTTATTTGATTTTCACTGTAAGATGTTAATTCTGGAAGACTTGAGAATTAAGAAAGACTTGATCTATATTATTTCAAACAGGCTAATCAAAGTACTTTTAAATATATATGTATATATGTATATTTATATATATATATATATATATATATATATATATATATAACATACGTAATACATATGCATGAATATAGATACATATGATTAATAAATGTATTGTAATATATCTATCAGGTGATTATAATTTTTAAATTTTCTCAAGAAAAAGAATGACTATAAAAAACAGTATTTAATGTAAATTTCATAGCATACTACTGTTTGTAATGACATGAGAGAAAAATACATATGGAGGGATAATGGAAAAGGAAGAGAAAGAAGGGGGAAAATCAGGAAGAAAGTGAGAAAAGAAGAGGGAGAGGAATGTTTGATGATAAGATAAAAGTGGAGGGGCTGGGTATGTGGCTCAGTGGTAACATGCTTGTCTAGCATTTGTGAGGCACTGGGTTATAATCTCAGCACCAGATACAAATAAATAAAATGAAAGTCTATCACAAACTGAAAAAATAAAAAATAAGAAACTAGAAATATTACCAAAATTCCAAGTTTTTTTGAATGTTAAATAAAAAAAAATATGTTACTTAGCCTTATGTAACTTCTACACTCCCCAAAATAGTCATTTAATGTTAGATTACTAGTGCTATAACTAAAAATCCATTGCTCTTTCCTCTACATTCTGTGGCATGCTAGTGCTAAAATAAATTGTATAATAACACCAAAAAAAAATTCTGATATTTCTACAGTAACTGACCCAGTTTAACATCAATGCAAGAAGATTCCTATGGGATATAATGTGTATTTTGGCATTAATTTTTATTCAACACTGGTACATTACTATTTCTCCAGTTTATGTACATCATAGGATGTGTATTTCATCCACAATTTAGCAAATTTATACGCATTTGTTTTACTTTCAATCACTTCCTGCTTCAGAACACATGTATTCCTCCATGTTTCTTGACTGCTCTTTTCATGAGACTTTTTTCCAAACACATTATTTTCGATTTCCATTATCACTTTTGAAGCAAAACTCACACACCCGTCATGATAAACCATAACCCTAATATTACCATTAGATGTATAACTGGTTGAAATGAATGATTGTATATCAATATAAGATTTCTTACTTAGTTACAGATATCAATTGAATCCATTATTTAAAGTGGAACCAGTTACATTATTTAGTCACAGTATGGTCTATTCATGCATTATCTCTATATTGATAGACACAGGGTACACCTCTTTGTACACCCAATACTAATTTATACATCTGCAATATATTCCTCCCAGAAATGGTGGAAGAAATTCTCATGTCAACTGATTCTACATATGCATGTTATCACAGTAATATTCTGGACACAAAATGCAAAAGTCACACGTATGACTGTACCAAAGCCTAAATGGGAACTGAACATGGATTACTATAAACATCCATGTCCAGGTTCCCTAATGCTCACAAATGTCAATCCCATTGGTGACTACATATTTGTTTCTTCCTAAGATTATATATTCAACCTCAAAACTGTTGAAAAGTCTGATTTTTTCACTCATTTTATACTTTGCCTGATTTCCTAATGTCTCTATTTATATCTGCTTTCCTACATATTTTCCCCAGTTAAACATTGTGAGTGACCCTTCAAATGTGCTGACATTGACCTTCACTCTCTAAGAGAAACCCTATTGCTAATGAACTTTCATCCAAATCCTGTACCCACTCTTCTTCTGAAACATACTGACTATCTTCCTGATCCTATCGACTATCCCTTTTGGAGTGGATGTTCTCTTCTACATTCAATCATCCAAGGAACAAGGTCCTATGACATTGTATATCGATTTATCTGAGACATGTATGCGGAACGTAATTCAAAGCTACGTATCCCAATCAATTGCCCAATGCACTTCTGAGTTTCAAATCTTACTTAGATTTCTGTTTTCATACTTATATTTCACCTATATATCCATGTTAAGTAAAATGAATATTTTTAGATCTGTGGATGATATATATTTCATGATGAATTTTCTTCTCACCTGATATACATATATATTTCATCTCAGTAATATTCCTGACACAAAATACAAGGGTCACTGTTATGATTGTACCAAAGCCTAAATTGAATGTGACCATGTATTAATAACATCATCCATGTCCTTATTCCCTAATGCTCTCAAATATCATTGCTGTTGGTGAGTACATATTTGTTTCTTCCTAAGATTATATATTCAACCTCAACCCTGTTAAAAATGTCTTTTCCTATCACACACTTTGTACTTTGCATGATTTCCTAATGTCTCTATTGATAAATGCTTTCCTACACCTTTTCTCCAATTCCTCATTGTGAATGACTCTTCCCCTGTGCTGACATTGACATTCACTCTCTCACTGAATCCCCATTGCTAAAGAAGTTTTGGTCCAAATGCTTTACTCAGTCTTCTTTTGAAACCTACCAACTATCTTCCTAATCCTACCAACTATCCCTGTTTGAGTGGATATTCTCTTCTACATTCAATGATCCAATGTACAAGGTCCTATGCCATTGATTATCTATTTATCTAAAACATCTGTGCAGAATGTAATTCAAAGCTATGTATACCAATCAAGTGCCCAATGACCTTCTGGGCTTCCAATCATTCCTAGATTTCTGTTTTCATACATATATTTCACCTCTATAGTCTTATAAATATTGCAGGTTCCCAATAACATTATTCATACAGCAGAATTATTCCTAACCCAAATCGCACATGTTATTAACCCTAACGATACACTGTTCCCTCAATTTTACTTTACAGAAGAGCAGGGAAAGGGTTGGTGGTACAATACAGGAATTTAGGGGATCTTCCACCTGCTGAGAACCTCAAATGTCCATGCAGAAATGATCCCTGTAGAAGATGTAGGCAGCTATGAAGGACCTGAGAGAGTAAGAGTCATCTTCCATGGCAAACAACCTGGTCAGGATGAAGGGTTGTGTCTGAATCAGCCTCTCTCTTCTTAATGTAGAGAAGATGAACCAAAGATGGCCAGTGTGGAGAGCTGTTCTGGAGTGCCTATGGATGATATACCATTCTAACTTGTGAAAGTGTCACAGGAAGTAGGGGCAGCCTCCATCTTATGGGGCCATTGGAAACAACTATTAGGACAATCTGGTTGTCAAGGCAGTGACCTCATTCAGTTCCTGAAGGAAATGACCTCACATCACTTCCTTAGTGTTCGAAATCTCTGAACATGTGATCCAGAAAGACAGACACCCAGAACCAGTCCCAGTCCCAGTCTAGTGGTCTCACTTGTTTTGATTTACCAAGGACAGAGTCAGTCTTTTATGGTACCTAATGATGTGAGGATGGCCAAATTCCCGGAAAGCTCTGAAGAGGGGCCTTTCCTGAGAAACCAGGTTGTGGCTCACCGCTGGCTCCTGTCAACTTCATAGAGTTGGACAAGGAGAACAGATCTGAGACAGAACAGGCCATTTCATGGGAACATAGTATGGCCCACGAGTCAGAGGACACTCTGGATAGTCACTGACCTACTTGGGGGAAGGAGGTGCATTTGTGGGTGTGGGTATGGGTTTGTGGTTTTGTCTCATGTTCTGAGAATAGGTAAGAAAGGCAGTTTGTTTGGTTTTGAGTGAATTGATTCTAGTAAGTTCTTTTGAAAAGGCGAGTGTTTCTAGGTCTGTGTATCCTACTGTGTCCGTGGTTGTAGACATTAGAAAAGAGAGTGCTTCAATGGATGTGTCCTGTCTAGTAGAAAGCTTCCCAGCATTCATACTTCTCAATTTAACAATGGACTGCGGCTTGACTTATCCATGGGCAACCCATGATATCTTCCTAAGTTCCTGTTTTCTTTCTGAATTCTGGCCACTTTCCAGGATAGGCTCATGGTTTTGTGTCCAAGATGTGTACCACCACCAAACTCTGTGACATGGCCATGTACTTGATAGTTGAAGGGAATGGTGAGCATCTCAGAAAACTCAGATATCAGCGTGATCAGGAAAGTCTCAGTGGAGAAACACTGCTTTGGGCCATTTGCTTACCTATTGTTCTGTTGCCCTGAATGTCAGGAAGGTCTTTGCCTCAGGCCACCCCTTTGTGAAGCCTGAAGAAAACAGTTTTCAAATGGAAATCAATGGGCATTACCTGTGGCTCTTTGCTTAATTGCTTTGGAAAGGGATGTGTCTGAATCAGGCTCTAGGTTCTGTGTGAGGCTTTGGCTTAGAATCTCAGCACATGATGCATGTAAAGAAAGATCCCATGTTAGCATCCAAAACTAAATTGGCCAAATACCAGTAATTGTGGAAGAATTCTCTCGCCTTCCCCTGTAAGGTTCCTGACCTCCATCAAGTGAGAATAAAAACCTTTTGATCAAATGAGTTCTTCAAAGCCCTGCAAAGGCTAGCCCATAGGTGCTTGGGTTTTCTCCAGAACCCAAATCACATAAAGAATCTATACCTGACAGTCAGTAGGCCTCAAATTGGAGAAGCAAAGAAATATTAACAGCAGGCATTTTTGATCACTCCTGGTTCCCCGGACGAGTGTCCAGGCCACCCTGATTTTAGGCAAATGAGGGGAAAGGGAGGTTATTTTGGACAGTGTCTTTGGCTGTGCGCCTCAGGAAACCTCCTGCCAGAGGTTATGATGAGTGTCTATATGGAAGAAGATGAGGGCCATGAGGGAGTGTTTTGGTTTTAATTGTGATAATGTGTGGCCGTTGGAAGGGATGACTGGGTCCACCTGGGCTTGAACTCTGTTGTGATGCCCCTTAGAGACTGAGTTGTGGAACTGACCTCAGAGAAGTATTGCCATGAATTGTGTTGGGATTTTAGGATGATTCGCATCAGAGTCACCCTTGGAAAATGAGATCTAGGCACAGGGTGGCTGTTCACAGAGCACTGGGAATGTCAGCCAGGTTACTACATGATTTTATTCTGAAAGACTTGGCAACCATAGATGAGATTCAAAACACACATGGATGTCACATTGTAGACCCTAATGGGCCTGGATTCATGTGATCATTTGTCCACTATTTGGGAAGCCTTGCCTTTGAGACTTCTCCAGAGATTTCATTGAAATGAGCTTTCTCACCATTTAATAGTTCCAGAATGAATTGAAACATACAGTGCCTCCAACTTCAACCTTGAAAAATGGCTAGATAAATACCAAAAAATTTTTATACTTCCCATGACCAGGTGGCACTGGAGAATCTTTGGATATCCTGTGGCTGATCATGAGATTACAAGACAGTGCTTTGATGGACTGGTTTTCATGAAAATGGTTCAGAACAGAGATGCCAGGAAGTTGGAGCCTGCTGAGGAGTGGGCCTAGAGCAGTGGTTGGCAAGTGTGTGATAAAACATCTGCGGTGGGGCCATGTGGATCTCCCATTGGCTTCCAAATGGCTTGTGACTGACATGGTGCAGCCAGCAGACCCTTGTATGTAAAGGCATCTTGTTATATGGAGTGGATTCATGACAATGTTTAGAATCATGTTGCTATGGTCAAGGGGGCAAGCCATGTGGGATATAAGCCTGGTTGTTGCATTCTCCTGCAGACTGTGACCTACCAAAAATGACAGAACTCCCTCATGCACCTGGTAACAGTTGACTTCTTTTTATATCATGATGCAAATACCAAAATCCCAGTGCAGCAGCAAGAAACACCATGAAAAGTGGAGGATGAACAAATGGCTTCACAGTCCACATGTGGATACACTTAGCCCCCCGTGGCCACAGTTTACCTACAAAAGAGAATTCAGCACTGCTGCCTCATATTCAGTGGAAAAAAAGAAACCATGTCCTCCAGGTCACATAGATGCAGACCCAGCTTTGATGGTCTCACTACAAAGGAAGCTAAATCTCCTGAGAACAACATATATTTCAAGTGCCCAAACTCAGAGTCAGTTTCTCAAGAAGTCTCTAGGAAACCAGAGCTCCATGTTTTTGGACTGTTTACCCTGTCCCTTACTTTTGGAATCTCCTCTACCACCTCCAAGGTTGTGAACTCCTGAGCATATTCCGTTCTAGATATTTATTCACAGATATTCTAACTCTTCTCCTCTAATTGTGTCTTAGTCTTGGGGATTGTAAGATCAAGTAATTGTGCTGGATGAGAGTGGGAAGATTTTTGGGTATCGCATATTTGCATACACATTGGATTCATTTTCCAATTTTCCATTCGAAATACTGAATACCTGACACTGACACCAACCCTACTAGACTCTTGACTACTGATCCTAATAAGATGGAAAAAATAACCCAAAAAGAATAGAAATGCAAGCAGTTCAGAGGAGGCATGGTGTATAGTTGGAATTGCTTTTTGCATTTTATAGTGTAGGAGTTACAAATGTAGTCAATAATTTGTTGAAATAATTCTCCATGCGTTTTAAAGTTAACAAATATGTGAATTCCTGTATCCCTTTCTCTGTAGCCTATTCAACACATGTATTTTTATGTGCAATTATAGAGTCTTACTTGATACCACACGTACATTCTTGTGAGGTGGCTGACTTGGCAGATACAAATTGTAAGAGATCACTCCTCCTAAACGCTGTTGGTACTGAAAATTCAACCTATGAATGAGCTTCCTTGTGAACAACATTATGTATAAATCCATATTCAATTAAATAAATATATTTGGATCTGTAGATGATATATATTTTATGGAGAATATCAATTGGAATATATTATGCTATTTTTAAAGTCTGTGTGTTTATATATATATATATATATATATATATATATATATATATATATATATATATATATACACACACACACACTCTCCAGATTTTTCAAAATATGAAATATGTGTTTTGTTATACACTCCCTAAACTCATTCATATTCAAGTATGTGGATTTATAATAAAATTTTCACAAGAGAATTCTCAAAATTATTAATTCACCTAAATACATATTTGTTTCCTAGTACTGAAAACTATCTTCAGTGAATGGTGCATACAAATCCTAATATTTCCACAGTAACCGAACCAGTTTAACATCAATGCAAGTAGATTCCAATGGGACATGATTTGTATTTTGACATTTATTTTATTCAACACTGGTACATTACTATTTCTTCAGTTTATTCACATCATAGCATATATATTTCATCCAAAAGTTCGCAAATTTATAGGCATTTGGTTCACTTTCAATCACTTTCTTCTTCAGAACACATGTATTCCTCCATGTTTTTTATGGGTCTTTTCATGAGACTTCTTTCCAAACACATTATTTTCGATTTCGATGATCACTTTGAAGCAAAACTCACACATGCTTCATGATAAACCATAACCCTAATATTACCATTAGATGTATTGCTGGTTGGAATGAATGATGGTATATCGATATAAGATTTCTTATATATTTTCAGATATCAATTCAATCTATTATTTAAAGTGGGACCTGTTATATTATTTATTCACAATGTGGTCTATTCATGCATTATCTTTATATTCATTGACACAGTGTACACCTCTTTGTACCCCCAATACTAATTTATAGGACTTGAAAACATTGCTCCCAGAAATGCAGGAAGAAATACTCATGTCACGTGATCTATATATACATTTTATCACAGTAATATTCTGGACACAAAATGCAAAGGTCACACTTATGATTGTACCAAAGCCTAGAAGGAAAGTGAACAGGGATTACTAAAAACATCCATGTCCAGGTTGCCTAATGCTCTCAAATGTCAATACTATTGGTGACTACATATTTGTTTCTTCCTAATATTATATATTCAAATTCAACCCTGTTCAAAATGTCTAATCCTATCACTCACTTTATACTTTCCCAGATTTTGTAATGTTCTATTATTATCTGATTTCCTACATATTTACCAAAGTTCATTATTGTGACTGAATCTTCATATGTGCTGACATTTACCTTCACCCTCTAACCGAAACCCTATTGCTAAAAAGTTTTTTTTTCCAAATCCTATACTCACTCTCCTTCCTAAACCTACCAACTATCTTCCTAATCCTACCTACTATCCCTTTTTGACTGGATCTTCTCTTCCACATTCAATCATCCAATGTACAAGGTCCTATACCATTGTATATGGATTTATCTGAGACATCTGTGCAGAACGTAAGTCAACACTAAGTATCCCAATGAAGGGCCCAATGCCCTTCTGGGCTTCAAATCTTAGATTTCTGTTTTCATACATATATTTCACCTACATATTCTTATAAATATTGTAGGTACCCAATACCATAATTCATCCAGCAGAATAATTCCTAACACAGAGTGAACCTGTTACTAACCCTAACCATACACTCTTCCCTCAATCTAACTTTACAGAAGAGCAGGGACAGAGTTGGTCTTACAAGACAGATATTAAGGGATCTTTCACCTGCTGAGAACCTCAAAGGTCATTAAAGAAATGATCCCTGGAGAACATGTAGGCAGCTATGAAGGACCTCAGAGAGCAAAAGTCATCTTCCATTGCAAACATCCTGGTCAGGATGAAGGGTTGTGTCGGAATCAGCCTCTCTCTTCTTAATGTAAAGAAGATACACCAAATCAGTCCTGTGTGCAGAGCTGTTCCTGGGTGCCTATGGTTGATATACCATTGTAACTTGTGAAAATGTCAGAGTAAGTAGGTGCAGCCTCCATCTCATGGGACCCTTGAAAGCAACAGTTAGTACAAAGTGGTTGCCAAGGTAGTGACCTCATTCAGTTCCTGAAGGAAGTTACCTCACCTCACTTCCTTGGTGATGGAACTCTCTGAATTTGGGATGCAGGAAGCCAGGCATCCAGAGCCAGTCCCAGTCCCAGTCCCAGTGGTCAAACTTTTTTGGATTTACCAAGGACAGAGTCAGTCTTTCTTGGTACCTACTTATGTGAGGATGGCCAAATGCCAGGAAGGTCTGAAGAGGGGTCTTTCCTGAGAAAGCAGATAGTGGCTCACCACTGGCTCCTTACAGCTTCACAGAGTTGGCCACAGAGACTAGATCTGAGACAGGACAGCCTGTTATGAGGAAATTTATTATGGTCCAAAAGTCAAAGGAAACTCCCTATTGTCACAGATGTACTTGGGGGTCTGTGTGGGTGTGGGTGTGGGTATTGGTTTGTGGTTTTGTCTAATGTTCTGAGAATAGGTAGGAAAGTCGGTTTGTTTGGTTTTGTGTGAACTGATTCTATTAAGTCGTTTGACAAGGCAAGTGTTTCTATGTCTGTGTATCCCACTGTGTCCATGGTTGTAGACATTAGAAAAGAGAATGCATAAATACATGTGTCCTGTCCAGTAGAAATTTTCCCAGCATTCATCCTGCCCAATTTATGAATGATCTGCGGCTTGCCTTATGGATGGGCAACACCTAATAACTTCTTAAGTTCCTGTTCTCTACACGAATTATGGGCAATCTCCAGAATAGGCTCATAGTATTGTGTCCAAGATATGTACCATCTCCAAGCTCTGTGATATGGCCATGTACTAGATAGCTGAAGGGAATGGTGAGCATCTCAGAAAACTCAGATACCAGTGAGAACAGGAAAGTCTCAGTGGAGAAACCCTGCTTTTGCCTTTTGCTTACATATTCTTCTGTTTCCCTGAATGTCAGGAAGGCTTTTGCCTCAGGCTACCCCTTTTTGAAGCCTGAAGAAAAGCGTTTTCAAATGGAAATGTATGGGCATTACCTGTGGCTCTTTCTTAATTGCTTTGGAAACGGGTGTGTCTGAATCAGCCTCTTGGCCCTGTGTCAGGCTGTGTCTTAGATTCTCAGCACCTGATGGATCTAAACAAAAATACCATGTGTGCATCCAAAACCAAAAAGCCAAAAGAGCAGTCATTGTGGATGAAGTCTCTCTCCTTCCTCTGTAAGGTTCCTGGCTTCCATCATTGAGAATAGGGATCCTTTGGGTCAAATGAGTTCTTCAAAGCCATGCAGACGCTAGACCATAGGTTTGAGTGTTTTCTCATGACTCCAATTAACATAGAAAATCTAAACCCCACAGTCAGTAGGCCTCAAAATCAAGAATAAGAGCAGTATTAACGGCAGGCCTCTTTGAACACTCCTGGTTCAAAGGAAGGGTGTCCCGGCCACACTGACTTTAGGCAAATGGGGGCAAGGGAGTGTATTTTGGACACTGTCTTAGGCTCTGCCCCTCATGGAAACCTCCAGCCAGAGGTTATGATGAGTGTCTATATGGAAGAAGATGAGGGCCATGTGGGAATGTCTTGATTTTAATTATGGTCATTTGTGTGGCCATTGGAAGAGATGACAGGGTCCACCTGGGCTTGAACACTGGTGTGATTCCCCTTAGAGACTGAGTTCTGGAACTGACCTCAAAGAGGTATTGCCTTGTATTGTGTTGGGATTTTAGGAGGCCACGCATGAGAGTCGCCCTTGGAAACTGAGATCTAGGCCCAGGTTGGCTTTCCATAGATCATTGGGAATCTTGGGAAGGATATCACATGATTTTATTCTTAAAGACTTGGCAGCCATAGTTGCAAGTCAAAACACACATGGACCTCAAATTGTAGACCTCAATAGGTCTGGCTTCATGGGACCTTTTGGCCTGTGTTTGGGAAGACTTGCCTGTGAGAGTTCTCCAGAGCATTCATTGAAATGAGCTTTCTCTCCATTTAATAGTTCCTGAATGAATTGAAAACCACAGTGCCTCCAACTTCATCCTTGAAAAATGGATAGATAAATACCTTTAAATTTTTGACATTCCCATTACCAGGTGGCCCTGGAGAACATTTGGATGTCCTATTGATGATCATGAGGGTACCAGACACTGCCTTGATTGACTGGGTTTCATGAAAATGTTGTAGAACAGAGATGCCAGTAATTTGGAGCCTGCTGAGAAGTTGGCCTAGAGAAGTGGTGTGTAGGTGTGTTTTAAAACATCTGTGGTCGGGTCATGTGCATCTGCCCTTCACTTCCAAATGGTTTGTGACTGACATGGTGCAGCCCCCAGACCCTTGTATCTAAAGGCATCTTGTTTTATGGAGAGGTTTCAGGGCAATGTTTACAATCAGATTGCTATGGTCAAGGGGGCAAGATATGTGGGATAGAAGCCTTGTTGGTGCATTCCCCTGCAGACCCTTACCCACCACACGTGACAGAACTCCCTCCATCACTGTGTCCCAGTTGAACTTTTTGTATTTCGTGAAGCAAATACCAAACTCCCAGTGCAGCTGCAAGAAACACCACGAAAATTGGAGGATGACCAAATGGCTTCAGAGTCCACACTGGGAGACACTTAGCCACCACTGGCCACAGTTTAACTACAAAGAGAGAATTCAGCACTGCTGCCTCATGTTCATTGGACAATAAGAAACCATGTCCTCTAGGTCACAGATGCAGACCCAGCTTTGATGGTCTCACTACAAAGGAAGCTAAAGCTCCTGAAAATAACATATATTTCAAGTGCCCAACCTCAGATGCAGTTTCTCAAGAAGTCTTTAGGCCAGCATAGCTCCATGTTTGTGCAGTTTTTATCGTGTCCCTTACTTTTGGAAACTCCTCTACCACCTTCAAGGTTGTGAACTCCTGAGCATTTTCCATTCCAGATGTGTATTCACAGATTTTCTAACTCTTCTCCTCTAATTGTGTCTTACTTGGGATGAAGGTAATGTCAAGGCATTGTTCTGAATACACATTGGATTCTTTTTTCCAATTTTCCATTCAAAACACTGAATCCCTGACCGTCAAGGGTAGAAGGAATTCTCCTTCAAGAATAGCCTGACACTTACAAGAAACAGCCCCCAGGGAGACATCCTGTCTGGGAGACATCCTGTAGCCATCTGGGTCCCTGAGACATCCTGTGACCATCTGTCTTCCTAAAACATTCTGAGTTTATCTCACCTTGTGAAGACATCCAGGAACTGCCGATAAGAGATCTTTCCCATCTCCAGCATATAAATGCCCCTCTGTGAAAAATAAAAGTTTGCACCATGATCAGAACTCCAGTCTTGCTGTCATCTCTAGTGTCTCTTGGCCCTTCATTCCTCCCCATCTAGGTTCGCTGCCCCTGTTGATTTGTCTTGCCAGCCGGGACATCTGGCGCCCACTGACTGAGGCTCGAGCCTTTGACTGATTGGGAACCCCGTCTTCCTGGAAGACTTCGTCAAGTGGAGCTCGCAATTGCCTAGCAGACACCACCAAGGGACAGATCCAGGAGGACAGTGGAGATGATGCACAGTGAGTGACCCACCATGGGACAAGCAGTTTCGTCACATGATTTCTTTTTGTCAGGCCTCAAGGAGTCCTTCAAGACATGGGGGGGTGCGTGTTAAGAAAAAGGACTTAATTTTTTTCTTTTCATACATAGGAGAATTGTGTCCATGGTATCAGCTTTAAGTGACCATTGATGGTAAAAGATGGTATAGAGTAAGAGACTGTTTAAAAGATTATTATGAATCCTTTGGCCCAGAAAAAGTGCCAGTTCCCACCTTTTCTTACTGGAACTTAATTAATGAAATTCTTAAAAGTTCATCCTTTGACAATGGTACCTTACAACTTGTCAGGATTGGGGAAGAGACTATGCAAAACACCTCTCATCCCCCCTCAGCATGCCCATCAGTTAGTATAGACATAGACCATTCTCAGACTCCCGAGGACCCTGGGAACCTTCCTGGTCCCCCTCAAAATACTACCCTAATGAATAAGGCTCCAATGGTTATCAAACGCCTTTATCCAGTTTTAAATCCCAGAGACACATTGACCCCTGGGAAGGAAGCTACCATAGAGAAGGAAGCAGCTCGCTACCATTCAGAAGACCTGCCACCTCCCAGGACCCTGCCACAGCCTATAGGACTTACACATCTACCTACCTCTTATATCCCTCCTGCCTTTTGTGCTCCAGCCCTTCAGGGGCAAAATGCCCCTCCCCAGATATTTTTTCCACTCTTCCCTTGCCTAACCTGGCTCCTTTGTGAAAGTCTCTCCAACATAGACGAGAACAGATCCAACTTTTAAAAGAATTAAGATCCCTTGACTCTGAGCTGTGTTAATTTGCCTTAGGCACAGAGTCAATGCAAGGTGGCCCATGGCGGTCTAATACAAAGGCTAAGCCACTCCATCAGCCTGTTCTCACCTTCCCAGTCACCCGCAGTCAGATAGATAAGCCTGCCCAGGCTGAGGTCAAAGACTTAGACAAGGATCAAGAGGAGGAAGTGGGGGAAATTGATCAAGGAGATCAGGACTCAGAGGATGAGGAGTTCACCCGTAGGCAGGAAGGAACCCAGAGTGTCTACAAAAAATTAAGCCTGTGTTTTCTTGAAAAACATAAAAAGACGTGTGCTCACTATGGCCCCACTGCACCCTACACGTTGGCTTTATTAGAAAGCCACAGCACACAATGGCTTACTCCCAATCATTGGAAATTTTTAGACCAAGCGACTCTCAGTGCCGGAGACTTCCTGTTATGGAATGCAGATTTCAAGGAGCACTGTCAGAAAACTGCTCAAAAAAAAAATTAACTAAGGCCTCCTCTAAATCCTAAACTTATGGGCAATGCGCCATTTGACACTAAAAAAAAATAGGCATGTTTCCCTGCTGGACTTTTGGCGCAGATTCAGATGGCTGGCTTACATGCTTGGAGATGCCTCCCTCAAACGGGCTCGGCTACCACTTCTCTGGCAAAAATTCAACAAGGGCCCAACGAGCCTTATAGAAACTTTGTTCCCCGGCTTAACCTAGCTGCAGAATGCTTGCTTGGACCAAGCAAATTCGAAAGCACCTTTGTAAAACATCTTGCCTTTGAAAATGCCTACCTGGCATGTCAGGATGTTCTTCAACCACATAAGGATAAAGGGAAACTTTCTGAATTTATTAGACTCTGTGCAGGGGTGGGTGTAGCCGATGCCATGGGTCTCACCCTAGGTGCCGCCTTTACCAAGACCTTTCACAATCCTGGCTCACGTACATGCTTTACTTGTAAACAACCTGGCCATTTTGCACATGAGTGTCCGAAAGACAAACAAAGCCTAGGAATAGCGTCTCCTTAAACTGGGGCTAAAACGCCCCCAGCTACACTTTGCCCTAGATGTGGTAAATGTCATCACTGGGCCAGTGAGTGTAGATCTAAGACAAATGCCCTCGGACAGCCTGTGTCTTCCTGCTTCTCGGGAAACTCCCTGCAGGGCAGCCCCTGGCCACAACCTCCCCCAAGACAAAACCAGGGGCAATAAGTTTTGTTCCCTCCCAAACTCAAAACCTACCTCAAAATCCTTCTCCACAATTGCCTCCCTCCAACTAGCCACGCCAGGCAGCGCAGGATTGGACCTCTGTGCCACCACCGATAAAATATTAGACTCAATGCAAGGGCCCCAGATAATACCCACTAGAATTATGGGTCCCCCTCCATCAAATATGAGTGCCCTTACTCTTGAAAGAGCCTCTACTACATTACAAGATGTTCAGGTCTTCCCTGGCATTAATGATAATGATTTCACTGGAGAAATAAAAATACTGGCCACAGCTATTAATGGAGTTGTGGCCATCCCAGCAGGAACAAGACTTGCACAATTAATATTCCTTCCCTTGGATTCAGGAGGCACTTACACCACCCAAACCGACCATGGGGGACTGCCTCCTTGGGCTCCTCTGATGTATATTGGGTTCAGCCCATTTTTCACAATATACCCACCCTTACCTTACTTATTGAAGGAAAGGAATTCCAAGGAATTCTAGATACTGGAGCTGATGCCACAATTATTTCTCACAAATACTGGCCATCAGGTTGGCCCCTCACCCCATCCTTGACTGACCTTAAAGGGATAGGAGTCAAAAAATCCCCATGTCAGTTCTAGGGCTCTTAGCTGGACTGATAAAGAGGGTAATAAGGGGATTGTCACTCCTTTCGTTGTTCCTGACCTCCCTGTTAACATATGGGGCAGAGATATTTTGAGTCAAATGGAAGTTATTCTTGCCAGTCCCAATTCCATGGTGACTCATCAAATGCTTCATATGAATTTTGTCCCTGGTACAGGCCTTGTGAGACTGAGTCAAGGACTGATGGAGCCTATAAAACCCATACAAAATCAAATACATATGAACTTGGGTATTCTGATTTTTAGTGTCGGTCCCTGACCCTCCTGTACCCCATACAGATAAAATTATTTGGGAGACTCAGACTCTTGTGTGGGTGGATCAGTGGCCCCTTACCCAAGAAAAAATTGGAGGCTGCCTCCATGTTAGTGCAGGAACAGCTGGCAGCCGGCCATGTAGAGCCCTCAACCTCACCATGGAATACTCCTATTTTTCTTATCAAGAAAAAATCAGGCAAGTGGCGTCTTTTACAATATTTCTGTGCCATTAATAAAGTTATGTGCCTGATGGGAGCCCTACAGCCTGGCATTCCCACACCAGTGGCTATTCCCAAAAACTATTGTAAAATGGTTATTGACTTAAAAGTTTGCTTTTTTACCATTCCTTTACATCCTGAGGATAGACCCTATTTTCCCTTTAGTCTCCCTTGTATTAATTTTCAGGGCCCAATGCAGAGATTTCAATGGAAGGTTCTTCCCCAAGGTATGGCCAACAGCCCTAGTTTTTGCCAAAAATAAGTTACTCAAGCAGTAGACCCTGTGAGAGAGTGATGGCCACAAATTTATATTTTACATTATATGGATGATTTTTTAATTGATGCACCTAATAACCATGACCTTAGTAATTGTTACTTGGACCTTTACAAAACTCTCACTACCTTGGGACTACAGATAGCTCCTGAGAAGTTTCAAACACAGGACCCTTATACCTATTTGGGCCTTAAACTTCAAGATATCAGATACAAATTCCTAAAATACAACTACGTGTGTACCATCTTCACACCCTTAATGATTCTAAAAATTTACTGGGGGATATTCAATGGCTAAGAAAATATTTAAAATTACCCACTTGTGTACTTTTTCCCCTTAATGATATTTTGAGAGGTGATTCCCATCCCTCCTCCCCTCAAAAGCTTACTCCCGAGGCATGACAGGCTTTAAACCAAGTCACAGAAGCCATTGCCTAACAGTTTGTTACACAAATTTCTTATAACCTTCCACTGGTTCTGGTTTTTTTACACACTCCTCATACACCCTCAGAAAAATTTTGGCAGTGGGATCCATATTTTAAAAATAAAGGCTTCCCCTGGCTTTGGGTCCATTTATCCACCACATCTTCCAAGGTAATTACTGTTTATCTCGCTCAGGTAGCTTCTATTATTATTAAAGGTCGTTTGCTTTCTCAACAACATTTTGGCAAAGACCAAACCCAATTTTTACTACAGAGAGGGGATGAATGGGGTATTACGCTATCAGGCTTTGTGGGAACAATTGATTACCACGTCCCCAATGACACCCTTTTACATTTTGTCCAGATACATCCATTTATTTTTCCCCAAATTACTCAAAAGTCTCCCATTCCTCAAGCCCTTACTGTCTTTATAGATGGTTCCAGTAATGGCTGTGCGGTCTTTGTTGTCAATAACCAGCCTACCACCTTTGATACTGCCTATCAGTCAGCACACTTTGTGGAATTGTTTGCCATAACACAAGTTTTTATAACATTTTTTGATAATCCTGTTAATATTTATACAGACAGTGCCTACATTGCTCATTCTGTGCCCCTGCTGGAGATTTCACCCACCATTAAGGCTTCTTCAAATACGGCCTTTCTGTTTCACCAGCTTCAGCAGCTAATTCAGGCCAGACAACACCCATTTTTCTTAGGACACATCAGGGCACACTCTGATCTTTCCGGCCCTCTAACACAGGTAATGCCCAAGCTGATGCAGCAACTCATACCATCTTTCCAATTTTTGTCGGCTCCATTCAAAAGGCCACAGTGCTAAACAATCTTCACCATCTAAATTCCCAGAGTCTTTGATTACTTTGTAAAATTACCAGGCAACAGGCACGAGAAATAGTAAAAGAATGCCCTGCTTGTGCTGTCTCCCTCCCCATTCAATACTGGGTGTTAACCCCCGAGGATTACTGCCAAATCAGGTTTGGCAAATGGATGTTACCATTTTCCTGAATTTGGAAAAACCAAATATATACACGTTTCTATAGATACCTTCCGCGGCTTTATTTTTGCATCACCACATTCTGGAGAAGCTACCAAAGATGTCCTTTCTCATCTTGTTTCAGCCTTTTCCGTAATGGGTAAACCAATACATATTAAAACAGATAATTGTCCTCCATATACCCGTGCCAAGTATAAACAGTTTTGTCCTACCTTGCAATTTTGTCATACTACTAGAATTCCATACAACCCTCAGGGCCAAGGCATTGTGGAACATGCCAACCTTACCTTAAAGACTTGGCTAACCCACCTTAAGGCTTCTGCCCTTGTATTTACCACTCCCAGGCATTGCCTTAACCATGCATTATTTGCCATTATTTTTCTTACCCTAGACAGTGAAGGCCATTCGGCTTCAGACAGACACTGGCATCCCTTGTCCAATTCTGATCACCCACCTGTTATGTGGCGAAATCCCCTTACAAATAAATGGAAACGCCCAGATCCTGTCCTCATCTGGGGACGAGGTTCAGCTTGTGTTTTGGACCAAGAGCAAGCAGGCCCAAGATGGTTACCAGAAAGCCTGGTTAAACAGGTTAATGACTTACCTCAAACCAGGGATGGAGGCCCTCCCCCTGAGTACAAATTTTTCTCTTTTTTGGATGCATCCAAGAATCTGTGTGAGGATCCTGCTTAAGGCACTTCTGTTGAACAGGTTTGTACATGGAGGCGTTGACCCTCCACCTTCCAACATCATGGAGTACCTTTTTGACCCCCCTGTGAATGCAAGGGAGAATCTTGGAATCAGGCTCCCACTAGTTGGACCCAGACTGCTGACTGCTTGACTAAGGTGGCTTACCTCCGTGCCGAGGTTGACCATAAACTCAGAGGAGTTCATCAGCCTAAATGGGTATGTGTTAACAAGCCAAAGATTATTCCCCCTAGTACTAGTAAAGCCTTCCAAAATTGTTCTGCAACCCATACGCATATCCAGGCGATGCATGTCTGTTGTTATGTGTCAGCCTCAATTTGTTTTAACATCAAGGAGAATAATTTTTTGAAGCTTCCCTAACTAAAACTCATGCAGCAGTGGGGAACACTATTAATTATACCCCCGTTCTCTTTGACCGGGGAGGAAAAGGCTGACATTTACATTCACTCTCTAGCCAAAAAACTATTGCTAAAGAACTTTTGGTCCAAATTCTATACTCACTCTTCTTTCTAAACCTACCAATTATCTTCCTAATCCTACCGACTCTCACTTTTTAACTGGATCTTGTCTTCCACATTCAATCATCCCAGGCACAAGGTCCTATGCCATTGTAT
This sequence comes from Callospermophilus lateralis, assembly GCF_048772815.1. Classification (NCBI taxonomy): domain Eukaryota; kingdom Metazoa; phylum Chordata; class Mammalia; order Rodentia; family Sciuridae; genus Callospermophilus; species Callospermophilus lateralis. Next base: position 1,035,409 of record NW_027514169.1, on the reverse strand, counting down.
ATAGATTTATCAGAGACATTTGTGAAGAACATAATTCAAAACTAAGTATCCCACTCATTGGCCCAATGCCTTTCTGGGCTTCAAAACTTATGTGTATTTCGGTTTTCAAACTTATATTTCACCTGTATATTCTTTTAAATATCGCAGGTTTCCAATACCATTATTCATCACACAAATGATTTCTAACCCAAATAGAACCTGTTGTTAACCCTAACCATACACTGTTCCCACAATCTAACTTCACAGAAGAGCAGGGACAGAGTTGGTCTTACAATACAGGAATGTAGGTGATCTTCCACTTGCTGAGAACCTCAAAGGTCCATGCAGAAATGATCCTTGGAGAAGTTGTAGGCAGCTATGAAGGACCTGAGAGAGCAAAAGTCCTCTTACATGTTAAACAACGTGGACAGGATGAAAGGATATGTCTGAATCAGCCTCTCTCTCCTTAATGTAGAGAAGATGAACCAAAGTAGGCCTGTTTGGAGAGCTATTCCCCGGTGCCTATGGTTGATATACCATTCTAACTTGTGAAAGTGTCACAGGAAGTAGAAGCAGCCTCCATATCATGGGACCCTTGGAAGCAACTGTTAGGACAAAGTGGTTGCCAGGGAAGTGACCTCATTCATTTCTTGAAGAAGTGACTTCACCTCACTTACTTGGTGATGGAACTCTCTGAACTTGGGATGCAGGAAGCCAGGCACCAAGAGCCAGTCCCAGTCCCTGTCCCAGTGGGATCACTTGTTTGGTTTTACCAAGGACAGAGACAGTCTTTTTTGGTATCTACTGATGTGAGGGTTTCCAAATGCCAAGAGAGCTCTGAAGAGGGGCCTTTCCTAAGAAAGCAGGTAGTCGCTCACCGTTGGCTCCTGACAACTGCACAGATTTGGCCAAGGAGACCAGATCTTAGACAGGACAGGCCAATTTGGGGTAACAATGCATGGTCCACCAGTCAGAGGACACCCCGGATAGTCACAGACCTATTGGGGTTAGGAAGTAACTTTGTGGGTGTGGTTGTAAGTTTGTGGTTTTGTCTCATGTTCTGAGAATAGGTAAAAAAGGCAGTTTGTTTGATTTGGAGTGGACTGTTTCTAGAAAGTCATTTGACAAGGCGAGTGTTTCTATGTTGGTGTATCACACTGTGTCCGCGGATGTAGACATGAAAAAAGAGAATGCATCACTGGATATATCCTGTCTAGTAGAAAGCTTCCCAGCATTCATCCTACCGAATTTATGAATTGATTGCAGCTTGCCTTATGGATGAGCAACCCCTATTATCTTGCTAAGTTCCTGTTTTCTTCACAAATTCTAGCCACTATCCAGAATAGGCTCATGGTTTTATGTCCAAATATGTACCACCTCCAAACTCTGTGACATGACCATGTACTGTATAGCTGAATGGAATGGCGAGCATCTCATAAAACTCAGATATCAGTGTGACAAGGAAAGTGTCAGTGGAGAAACCCTGCTTTGGGCCTTCTGCTTACCTATTGTTCTGTTGTGCTGAATGTCAGGAAGGTCCTTGACTCAGGCCACCCCTTTCTGAAGCCGGAAGAAAACAGTTTTCAAATGGAAATGAATGGGCATCACCTGTGGTTCTTTGCTTAATTACTTTGGAAAGGGATGTGTCTGAATCAGCCTCTTGGCCCTGTGTCAGGCTGTGGCTTAGATTCTCAGCACCTGATGGATCTAAAGAAAGATTCCATGTTTGCATCCAAAACCAAAGTGGCAAAAATAGCAGTAATTGTGGATGAAGTCTCTCGCCTTCCTGTGTTAGGTTCCTGACCTCCATCAAGTTAGAATAGGGATCCATTGGGTCAAATGAGTTCTTCAAAGCCCTGCAGAGTTGCTTGGTTTTTTTATGACTCCAAATCACATAAAGAACCTATACCTGATAGTCAGTAGGCATCAAATTGCAGAAGCAGAGCAGTATTAATGGCAGGCCTATTTGACAACTCCTGGTTCACAGGAAGGGTGTCCAGGCCACCCTGACTTTAGGAAAATGAGAGGCAAGGGAGCTTATTTTGGACACTGTTTTGTGCTGCGCCCCTCATGGAAACCAGCAGTCAGAGATTATGATGAGTGTCTACATGGAAGAAGTTGAGGGCCATTTGAGAGTGTTTTGGTTTTAATTGTTGTCATTTGTTGGTGGTTGGAAGAGATGACTGGGTCCACCTGGCCTTGAACACTGGTGTGATTCCCCATATGACTGAGTTCTGGAACTGACCTCAGAGAAGTATTGCTATGAAATCGTGTTGGGATTTTAAGAGGCCATGCATGAGAGTCACCTTTGGAAACTGAGTTCTGGGGCCAGGATGGCTTTCCACATCGCCCTGGGAATCTCATCCAGGATATCACATGATTTTATTTTTAAATAGTTGGAAGCCATAGTTAAAGACAAAATACACATGGATCTCACATTGTAGACCTCAATGGGCCTGGCTTCATGTGACCTTTTGCCCCCTTTTTGGGAAGCCTTGCCTGTGAGAGTTTTCCAGAGGTTTCATTCAAATGAGATTCCTCAAAATTTTATGGTTCCTGGATGAATGGGAAACCCACAGTGGCTCCAAATTCATCCTTGAAAAATGGCTAGATAAATACCATGAAATTTTGGACATTCCCATGACCAGGTGGCACTGTAAAACATTTTGATGTCCTATTGCTGATCATGAGTATACCAGATGGTGCCTTGATTGACTGGGTTTCATGAAAATGCTGTAGAACAGAGATGCCAGTAAGTTGGAGCCTTCTGAGTAGTGAGCCTAGAGCAGTGGTTAGCAAGTGTGTGATAATACATCTGTGGAGTGGCCATGTAGATCTGCAATTGGCTTCCAAATTTCCTGTGACTGACATGGTGTAGCCAGCAGACAATTATATGAAAAGGCATCTTGGTATAAGGAGACGTTTCTGGGCAATGTTCAGAATCAGGTTGCTATGGACAAGGGGGCAAGCTGTGTGGGATAGAAGCCTTGTTGGTGCATTCTCCAGCAGACACTGACCAACCACACATGAGAGAATGCCCTCCAGCACTGCGACCCGTTTGAACTCCTTGTATTTTGTGAAGCAAATACCAAACTCCCAATGTTGCAGCAAGAAAGACCTTGAACAGTGGAGGATGACCAAAGAGCTTCACAGTCCACACGGGGAGATGCTTAGCCCCAATGGCATAGTTTACCGACAAAAAGAGAATTCATCACTGCTGCGCCGTGTTCATTGGAAAATAAGAAAACATGTCCTCCAGGTCACATAGATGCAGATTCAGCTTTGATGATCTCACTACAAAGGAAGCTAAAGCTCCTGACAACAACATGTATTTCAAGTGCCCAACCTCAGAGGCAGTTTCTCAAGATGTCTTTAGGCCAGCAAACCTCTGTATTCATAGACACAGGGTACAACTCTTTGTACCCCCAATACTAATTTATACGTCTTCAAAATATTGCTCCCAGAAATGGTACAAGAAATACTCATGTCACCCGATCTACATATACATTTTATCACAGTAATATTCTGAACACAAAATGCAAAGGTCACACTTATGATTGTACCAAAACCTAAATGGAAAGTGAACCTGCATTACTAAAATCATCCATGTCCACTTGCCTAATGCTCTCAAATGTCAATCCTATTGATGACTACATATTTGTTTCTTTCTAAGATTATGTATTTAAAGTCAACCCTGTTGAAAGTGTAATACTATCACTAACTTTATGCTTTGCCTGATTTCTTAATGTCTCTATTGATATCTGCTTTCCTACATGTTTTCTCCAGTTCATCATTTTGACTTACTCTTCACTTGGGCTGACATTTACATTCACTCTCTATATGAAACCCTATTGCTAAAGGACTTTTGTTCCAGATCCTATATTCACTCTTCTTCCTAAACCTACCAACTATATTTCTAATCCTACCGACTATCCCATTTTGAATGGATTTTTTTTCTACATTCAATCATCCAAGTAAAGGTCGGGCGAGCATCGGAGGAAGAGACCACCCAGAATCTATCTCATGCAACAGCAAAGGATTTATTGGGGGTTCAGCATGCTGGTGCTCAGAGCTCACTTGAATAGAGCAGAGAGCCCTGAGAACAGCTTAAGCAGAGCTTATATACTTTCATTGGAGAGGGCAGGGAGGAAATTTTATTAATGGGTCAGGGCGAGTGGGCAGTTTGCGTGCAACCGGGTGAGGAAGTGCATTCTGCAGCTTGGCAGTTGGGGACAGCACATTCTGGGAAGAAGATTAGCAAACATTTCTCAAGATTTCAACTGTGTTTTGTTAAGCGTACAGAAAAACAGGAAGTGACAAGTGCCTATTTTATTAACCTTTCATTCCCCACTTCTTCTTCTGGCTACTTTTAGTCATAAAAGTGATCATTGGGGGGTGTCACATTCTATGTCTGCTAGTGGGGTATTACCATAAGTTTAACTTGTCCAATTTGAGATTGGAGAAAAGAAATTACACGGTTGAGCAAACAGGGTTTACAGTTAGCAATAATATGAGGATCATTATTGGACCTGCCAGGGTTGATAAATGAGTAGTTAACCAGGGGGACTGTATGAACCAAGACTCAAAGCACACTTTTTGGGCCTCTCTCTCTCTCTCGTTGATGCTCTTCAAGGTGTCCTTTTAATTTACTCATAGATTTTTTTAAAACTCCAGTATGGTCGGCATAAACACAACAATCTTCCATCAATGCAGAACAAAGGCCCCCTTCTCTCATGAAGACGAGGTTCAACCCTCGACTGTTCTGTAAAACAACTTCAGAGAGAGAGGTTAAAGATTTCTGCAAAGCTGTTATGGAGGTTTCTAATACCTTTAAGTTTTGGTCTATTGCTGCTTCTAATTGGGTCGTTTGTTGTGTCCCATTGACCAAGGCAGTGGTTCTTGTGCCCATCTCTGCAGCAACTCCTATTCCTAATAAGATGGCTAAAGTGACGGATATATGTTCCCAGTGGATCCAGGTCTTATTCCCCCCTATTTGAAGTTCAAATGAACCTGCATCATGATAAAGCACTCTGGGAAACATCTGCACCATTACTTAAGTAATCATATTTGTTAACAATTTCATGAAAACAAAAAAAAATGTTTAAGTATATAGAATTATACTGTTGTAGGGACAGACAAGGCAAGGCGCCTAAGATAGTACCAAAGACAGGGAAACAGTCCTATTTGTTTGCAACTGGATTCAGAGGGCATTACTTCTATTGTAATCAATTAATTCCCTGAAACCCAAGTTTAGGTAGTTTCAGAATTTTGTACCCAACATGTAAGGGAAGTGGCTCAGAAGTTCACAGTCTCCAGAAGTTCACAAAAAGCAGTTTATTTTTTTTCCTCTGTTTTTGGCAAATTAACTTTTCAAGGACACCTGGGTGAGGGAGAGCTCTTTCTTCCCTTTAATTTTCCCCCTGCCAGTTGTTACCATGGAGCCCAGTTTGTAACTTCTTTATCTTACAAATGTAGCCATCTCTGTGAAGCCCCAGCTCAAGGCCAGAGGCCTTGCACACATATTTTGTGAAAAACTAGTAAGCGCGTGACTAGATTAGGAGTGCAGACTTTTTCAGCCAGTGGCCAAGTAGAACAGGGCAACACAAAAAGAGGAATTTTATCTACTCTGAAGTTTTTTATAGGGACTCTTTTGCTGAATGTCCTAAAGTCAGCCATGGTGAAGACTTCTGGAGACGGTCAGATAAGACTTTTCAGTGGGCCTGGTACAGAGGGGGAAGATGGGGTAGGTGGGTTGAGAGCAGTTCCGAAGATCTGAGAATGAGAAAGGAGAGATGTAAAAGAATAATGGGAAAGGGGTTTGGGATTTTCCTAGCAACAAAAACTTGAGCAGTAGAACACGTAGAGCAGAGGGGAAGACCGGAGTTAGTATCCCTAAAAGCCTGTGAGAGACTTTAAATTCTGAGTAACCTCTTTTCAGTGATGACAAAGAAACTTTAAAGTCCATTTTAATTACATCTTGGATAGGGGTTTGAGGGCTCTCCTCAGCTGGTTTGAGATTTGGGTTAGCTGGTAAGGGGACCTGGTGATATCTGGTGCGGGCACTGATAGGATAAGAGAGGAGGGAGTTGGTGGAGGGGTACCTCATTACCTGCTACCTCAGCAATTGGGCAATGGTCTGGGAACCGGCAGAGGTTTGGGTTTTTGATCTAGTAATTGGAGGGGAGAAATCATGTTGCTGAGGTGATAGTGACAGCAGAGAGTCTGGAGCAGAAGGCTAAGGGTTAGGATCTATTGGAGAAGCATAGGTCAGGATGTGAGCGAAGGAAGAAAAAGGCCTTCACATAGGGGAATCTCCTTTCACCTTTTTGAGCACTTGCAGAAGTTAAAAAGTTCACGCAGAATATGAGGATCTAGAGACCCCACTGTGGGCCATCGGTTTTGGTTATCTAATTGGTAATACGGCAAATGCTGTGTACAGAATTTTTTTTATTGGTTATTCAAAACATTACAAAGATTGCAAAATCACATCGGTTACACATCCACATTTTTACATAATACCATAATAGTAACTGTTGTATTCTGCTACCTTTCCTATCCTCTACTATCCCCCTCCCATCCCCTCCCATCTTCTCTCTCTACCCCATCTACTGTAATTCATTTCTCTCCTTATTTTTTCCCATTCCCCTCACAACCTCTTATATGTAATTTTGTATATCAATGTGGGTCTCCTTCCATTTCCATGCAATTTCCTTTTTCTTTCCCTTTTCTCTACAGAATTTGATGAGGAGCTTGGGTTCCATCAGGCAGTCCCTGTATGTTCACATCCCCATGACTTACAGAAGAAGTCGGCTTTCCCCCCACACAGCCGTGACTGCTTGTGGTTTTGAGAGTCTGCCGGGAAAACATAGTAATCTAGGCTAGCCAACCTGCATCTGGCTCGCTTGTCCCTACATCCATTATGTTTGTTTCCATTGTCTATGGTGCGGAAGGGATTTAATGGAATTTTAGTGGAATCCTCTTCATCAGGGATATCCCAAAAGGAAAGACCTATAGCCAGCTGATAAATGTCTGGGTGGAGAGATGGTCATTAGTTCCCTTAGTGGCCTGTATACAAGATAGACCATACTTCTATTCCAGTAGGATTTGTGATCAGCCATCGCTGCTGAACGCGCTGATGAGGGTTAGGACTACTGGTGATCAAGGGGAGAGTCTATAGCTTTATCCACACGGCGAATACACAATTTGAAAGGGTTACCAGTCTTTTCCAGTTTCCAGCCAGAGTCTGGAGAGGCCGCAGGCTTGAGATGAGAGGTATGGATCCAGAAAATGATTCTGTCTACCTTTACCGCTGTAGGTGTTATAAGTAGCACCTGGTATGGTCCTTTCCAGCGGGGTTCAAGGGATGACACCTGATGTCGTCTTACATATAAGAATTATCTTACTTGATGTTGTGCAACCGGGTGAATGAGTACATTCTGCAGTTTGGCAGTTGGGGACAGCACATTCTGGGAACAAGATTAGCAAACAGTTCTCAAGATTTCAACAATGTTTTGTTAAGTATACAGAAAAACATAAAGAGACAACTACCTATTTCACTAACATTTCACTAACGACTATACTTTGCCAGATTTCCTAATGTCTCTATTGATATCTGTTTTTCTACATATTTTCCCCAGTTCATCATTGTGACTGACTCTTCACATGTGCTGATATTTACATTTATTGTATACACGAAAACCTATAGGTAAAGAACATTTGGTGCAAATCCTATACTCACTCTCCTTTCTAAACAACCAACTATCTTCTTAATCCTACTGACTATCACTTTTTGACTGGAAGTTATCTTTGACAATCAATCATCAAAGGTACAAGGTCCAATGCAATTTTATATTGATGTATCTGAGACATCTGTGCAGAAAATAAATCAAAGCTAAGTACCACAATCAAGGGCCTAATTCACTTCTGGGTTTTAAATCTTACCTAGATTTCTGTTTAAATAATTATATTTCACCTATATATTCTTGCAATTATCGCAGGTTACCAATACCATTATTCATCCAGCAGAATGATTCCTAACCCAAATCGAACCTGTTATTAACCCTAACCATACACTGTTCCCTCAATCTAACTTTACAGAAGAGCAGGGACAGAGATTTTCTTACAATACAGGAATGTACGATTGCTTACAACTCCTGAGAAACTCAAAAGTCCATGCAAAAAGAATCCCTGGAGAAGTTGTAGGCAACTATGTAGGAACTGAGAGAGCAAAAGTCATCTTCCATTGAAAACAACCTGATCAGGATGAAGGGATGTGTCTGAATCAGCCTCTGTCTTCTTAATATAGAGAAGAAGAACCAAACCAGGCCTGTGTGGTGAGCTGTTCCTAGGTGCCTATGGTTGATATACCATTCTCACTTGTGAAAGTGTCACAGGAAGTAGGGGCAGCCTCCATTTCCTGGGACCCTTGGAAGCAACTGTTATGACAACGTGGTTGCCAAGGCAGTGTCCTCATTCAGTTCCTGAAGGAAGTGACCTCACCTCACATCCTTGGTGATAGAACTCTCTGAACTTTTTATCCAGGAAACCAGTCACCCAAATCCAGTCCCAGTCCCACTCCCAGTGGTCTCACTTGTTTGGATTTACCAAGAACAGATTCAGTCTTTCGTGGTACCTACTGTCCTGAGGATGGTCAATGCCAGAAATCTCTGAAGAGTGGCCTTTCCTGAGAAAGCAGGTATTGGATCACCGCTGGCTCCTCAGAACTTCACAATGTTGACCAAGGAGACCAGTTCTGAGACAGGACAGGCCATTTCGGGAGAATGTAGTATGGCCCACAATCAGAGGACACTCTGGATAGTCACAGACCTACTTTGGGGAAGGAGGTGTCTTTGTGTGTGTGGGAATGAGTTTATGGATTTGTCTCATGTACTCAGGATAGCTAAGAAAGTTGGTATGTTTGGTTTGGTGTGGGCTGTTTCTAGTAAATCGTTTGACAAGGCGAGTGTTTCTATGTCTGTGTATTCCACCGTGTCCATGGTTGTGGACATTAGAAAAGAGAATGCATCAGTTGATATGTCCTATCTAGTAGAAAGCTTTCCAGCATTCATTCTGCCCTATTTATAAATGGATTTCAGTTTGCCTTATGGATGAGCAACACTTGCTATCTTCCAAAGTTCCTGCTTTCTTCCTGAATTCTGGCCACTCTCCAGAATAGGCTCATGGTTTTGTGTCCAATATATGTATCACTTCCAAGCCCTGTGACATGGCCATGTACTGGATAGCTGAAGGGAATGTTGAGCAACTCAGAAAACTCAGATATCAGTGTGATCAGGATAGTCTCAGTGGAGAAACCCTGCTTTGTGGCTTTTGATTACCAATTGTTCTGCTCCCCCGAATTTCTGAAAGGTCTTTGCCTCAGGCCATCCCTTTGTGATTCCTGAAGAAAAGATTTTTCACATGGAAATGGTTGGGCATCACCTGAGGCTCTTTGCTTAATTCCATTGGATAGGATGTGTCTGAATCAGCCTCTTGGCCCTGTGTGAGGCCTAGGCTTAGATTCTCAGCACCTGATGGATCTAAAGAAAGATCCCATGTGTGCATCCAAAACCAAAATAGCCAAAAGAGCAGTCATTGTGGATGAAGTATCTCCTCTTCTTCTGTGAGGTACCTGACCTCAATCAATTTAGAATAGGAATGCTTTGGGTCAAATGATTTCTTCAAAGCCCTGCAGAGGCTAGCCCATAGGTGGTTGGGTTTTCTCATGTCTCCAATTCACACAAAGAATCTAAACCACACGGTTAGTGGCCTCAAATTGGAGAAGCAGAGAAGTATTAAAAGCAGGCCTATTTGATCACTCCTGGTTCACAGGAAGGGTGTCCAGGGCACCCTGATTTTAGGCAAATTAGGGGCAAGGGGGATTATTTTGAAGACTGTCTTGGTCTGCGCCACTCATGCAAACATCCAGCCAGAGGTTATGAAGAGTGTCTATATGAAAGATCATGAAGGCCATGTGGGAGTGTTTTGGGTTTAATTGTGGTCATTTGTGTGGTGGTTGGAAGAGATGACTGGGTCCACCTTGACATGAACTCTGGTTTTATTCCCCTAAGAGACTGAGTTCTGAAACTGACCTCAGAGAAGTATTGCCATAAATTTTGTTGGGATTTTAGGAGTCCATGCATGAGAGTCACCCTTGGAACCTGAGATGTACGCCCAGGTTATATTTCCACAATGCACCAGAAATCACAGCCAAGATATCACATGATTTTTTTCTGAAAGACTTGGCAGCCATAGTTGAGAGTTAAATCACATATTGACCTCACACTGTAGACCTCAAAGGGCCTGGCTTCACGTGACCATTTAGCCACTCTTTGGGAAGCCTTGCCTGTGAGAATTCTCCATAGCTTTCATAGAAATGAGCTTCCTCAACATTTAATGGTTCTGGAATGATTTGAAACCCACAGTGCCTCCAACTAAATCGTTGAAAAATGGCTAGATAAATACTAAGAAATTTTTGAAATTCCCATGACCAGGTGGCACTGGAGAACCTTTGGATGTCCTGTTGCTGATCATGAGTATACCAGACAGTGCCTTGATTTACTGGGTTTCATGAAATTGATGTAGAACAGAGATGCCAGTAAGTTGGAGCCTGCTGAGTAGTGGTCCTAGAGCAGTGGAGGGCATGTGTGTGGTAAAATATCTGTGGTGGGGCCATGTGGATCTTCCATTAGCTTCCAAATGGCTTGTGACTGACATCGTTCAGACAGCAGTCCCTTCTATGTAAAGGCATCTTGTAATATTGAGTCCTCCAGGTTACAAAGATGCCGACCCAGCTTTAATGGTCTCACTAGAAAGGAAGATAAAGCACTTGACAACAACATATGTTTCAACTGCCCAACCTGAGAGGCAGTTCCACAAGAAGTCTTTAGGCCAGAAAAGCTCCAGTTTGCTGAGTGTTTACCCTGTCCCTTACTTTTGGAAAGTCCTCTACCACCTCAAAGGTTGTCAACTCCTTAACATATTTCATTCCAGATATGTATTCACAGATTTTCTAACTCTTCTCCTATAATTTTGTCTTACTTGGGGCGAAAGTAATGTCAAGCCATTGTTCTGGATGAGAGTGGGAACAATTTTGTGTAGCACATATTTGCATACACATTGGATTCATTTTCCAATTTTCCGTTCAAAATAGTGAATCCCTCACACTAACCCCTACCCTATTAGACTCTGACTACTAATCGTAATATGATGGAGAATAATAACCCAAACAGAATAGAAATACAAGCAGTTCAGAGGAGGCATTGTGTATAGTTGGACTTGCCTTTTTCATTATATAGGATAGAAGTTATGAATCTAGTCAATTTTTTGTTGAAAGAGTTCTCCATGTTTTTTTAAAGTTAATAAATATCTGAATTCCTGTCTCCCTTTCTCTGTAGCCTATTTAGCACATGTATTTTTATATGCACATTTCGAATTATACCTGGTATCACACGTATATTTTTGGTGAGGTGGCTGACTTGGCATATACAAATTGTAAGAAGATATCACTCCTTCTAAATGCTGTTGGAACTGAAAATTCAACCTATGGGTAAGCCTCCTATTTGAATAGCATTACACATAAATCCATGTTCAGTAAAATTAATATTTTTGGATCTGTGGATTATATGTTTTTCGTGATGAATTTTGATTGGCAAATATAATGCTACTTTTTTATGTCTCTGTGTGTGTGTCTGTATATATATATATATATATATATATATATATATATATATATATATACACATACACTATATATACACTCTCCAGATTTTTCAAAATATGAAATATATGTGTCTTATTATGCACTCCCTAATTTTATTCATATTCATGTATGTGGATTTATAATCTGCTTTACAAAAGATTATTCTCAGAAATATTCATCAACCTGAAATACATATTGGTTTCCTAGTACTGAAAACTATCTTTAGTAAATGGTGCATAAAAATCCTAATATTTTGACATTGCAAGATGGCCACGAATAGAGTGCATCACACCCTTTGTACCGCGCCACTTCACAGGTGAATAATGAGTTAGAACGACAAAAACTATCTTGTTAGGATCTTACAGAAAAATGGGTGTGCCTGGAACCTAGAAGAATGATTTCCACCACCGAGGTCCAGTAATTGAGCCTCAAACAAGAGCCAACTATGCGAACAGAGATCCGGGCTGACTGATCCGCACGGCCCGCCCCGTGGCTACAGCCGGCGGGCCTCCACCGAGAAGCAACCACCATGCAGGGAGAAACATTGCTGCATATTTTGTGGAATCCTGCTGGCTCACGCCCCACTGAGCCCCGGGCTGAGTTCAGGATTTCAGACGGGGAAGAAAGCACTACAGTTCTATCCCCCACAACGGAAACTCCACCAAAGAAACCAACAGTCACCATCTTGGAGAGCTGATGTAACCACCGCCACTCTCCGACAGATTGCAACAATAAAACTGGTGTGTGTTACTCAGCTCATCTCCCATACAGCAGGTAATTTGTAAAAATTCTCTCCTAGGCTTTCCGGGGGAGGGATTACAAGAGAAAGCCTGCATAAAGACGGGGGGAAACTAGTGGCACCTGACCTTCAACTTCCCTTCCCATCAGTGGCGAAAACGAAACCTGTCTAGCCAGCGCTGGGGGTGGGGCAAGCGGAAAAAAATCAAAACAATAGAGTGCCAGGGTTCCCAGTAGACACCCTCCACACTCAAGAAACAGCAGGCCCAGAGTACAGTTTGAACTGCTGAGAGGCATCACTCAGGGGAAATCTGGTCTAGCAGGAGAAACCAGGACTAGCTGGAGAAACCAGGGGACTAGGGGCCAGGCCCTTGTGACTGGGTGGCTGGAGACCGCAGGCCCACAGGCGAAAGTCCACCCGATGCCCGCTTGACTGGGTGGCTGGAGAATGTCTGCCCGCTGGCAACTGACTGTGCCACTGGGTGGCTAGAGATCGCCCGCCCGCCAGTGACTGCCCACCTGCTGCCCGCGTGAATGGGCGGCTGGACACCACCTGCTCGCCGGCGATGGACCATGCGACTGGGCGGCTGGAGACAGCTCGCCCGCCAGTGACACGGAGCTGAAACCAACCAGAGACAGTCCAGTCCCACCCCCCTATTCGGACACCTCGGCAAGGAGCCTGGGGCCCGTCAAAGCAGAGAGGTGGCGTCACTGGAGCTCGGCCTTTGGAATTTCTTCCAAGCGGAATCCCAATTTAGCAGGCATAGTCTACCAACACAAAGTAGAGACAACAGAGATATACAACACCAAAACAAATCTATAGAATACAGAAATGCAGCAATCAAATAGAGCTCGAAAGTAACGTGAACATCATGAAAAAACAAGGGAAAAAAATGAGTACAAACAATGCAGGAAAACTTAATTCTACAGGAAGACGTAGAAGCATCAGAAACAGGGATAGGGAAAGAACTCAAGGCATACCTAACTCAGATGAAATGGAATATTAGAGAAGACATGAGGCAGCAAGTCCAAGCAATAAAAGTATATTTTGAAAATGAATTAAACAAACAAATTGAAATGGCAAACAAGGAGCTTTACAAGGAGATAGAGATCTTAAAAAAATTCAAACAGTAATCCTATAAATGCAGGAAACTATAAACCAAATTAAAAACTCAAACGAGAATATTACAAATAGACTAGATAAAGTAAAAGTCAGAAAATCAGATAATGAAGACAAAGTTTATCAACTTGAAAAGAATATAGTCAACAGAAAAAAGATGCTTAAATCCCATGAGCAATCTATTCAAGATATATGGGATGTCATAAAAAAAAAAACTTGAGAGTCATCGGGATAGAAGAAGGCATAGAGATTCAAACCAAAGGAATAGACAACATATCAAATGAAATAATTCTAGAAAACTTCCCAGAGATAAAAGATGGATTGGATTGTGAAATCCTGGAAGCCTATAGGACCCCAAACATTCAAAACCATAATAGACCAACTCCAAGACATATAATAATGAAGATAGCCAACATACAGAACAAGGAGAGAATATTAAATGCTATAAGAGAAAGGAGGCAGATTACATTCAGGGGTAAACCAATTAGGTTAACGACTAATTTTTCATCACAGACTTTGAAAGCGAGAAGATCCTAGAACAATGTATTTCAAATGCTGAAAAATAATGGATTGTAACCAAGAATACTGTATCCAGCAAAATTAAGCTTCAGATTTGAGAATGAAATTAAAGTCTTTCACGATAAACAAAAGCTAAAAAAATTTGCAGCCAGAAAACCAGCCCTGCAAAGCATTTTGAACAAAATACTACAAGAAGAGGAATAGAAAAATAGTGCCCAAATCTAACAGTGGGACGTATCTCAGTAAAGGGGGGAGGAAAATAACCAAAAAAGTAAAAACTAGCCAAACTAAAATATAATAAATATATAAACATGACTGGAAGTACAAATCATATTTCAATAATAACCTTAAATGTTAATGGCCTAAACTCACCAATCAAGAGACATGGGCTAGTAACCTTGATCAAAAAAACAAATCCAACAATATGTTGCCTTCAGGAGACTCATATGATTCGAAAAGCCATACACAGGCTGAAGGTAAAAAGGTTGGGAAAAATCATGCCACTCACATGGCCCTCAGAAGCAAGAAGTAGTAGTGATACTCAATCAATAACCTAGACTTAACCAAAATATATAGAATATATCAACCATCATCAAGTGGATACACGTTCTTCTCAGTAGCAGCACATGGATCCTACTCAAAGATAGACCATATATTATGCCATAGGGCAATTCTTAGTAAATATAGAAGCATGGAGATAATACCATGCACCATATCTGATCATAATGGAATGAAACTGAAAATCAATGATAAAAGAAGGAAGAAAAAATCCTACATCACATAGAAAATGAACAATATTCTACTGAATGATCAATGGGTTACAGAAGACATAAACGAGGAGATAAAAAAATTCTTAGAGACAAATGACAATACAGACACAACATACTGGAATCTATGGGACACAAAGAAAGCAGTTTTAAAAGGGAAATTTATTTCTTGGATTTCTTTCCTCAAAAAAAAAGAAAAAAAATAAAAAATAAATGAACTCACACTACACCTCAAAAACCTAGAAATGGAAAAGCAAAACAACACTAAATGTAGTAGAAGACAAGAAATAATGAAAATTAGAGCAGAAATCAACAAAATTGAAGCAAAAAGAACATTCAAAAAAATTGATAAAACTAAAAGTTGGTTCTTTGAAAAAATAAATAAGATTGACAGGCCCTTAGCCATGCTAAGGAAAAGAAGAAGAGAGAGAACTCAAATTACTAACATATGGAATGAAAAAGGCAATATCACAACAGACACTACAGAAATACAGAAGATAATTAGAAAGTATTTTGAAACCCTATATTCCAATAAAATAGAAGATAGCAAAAATATCAATAAATTTCTTAAGTCATACGATCTGCCCAGATTGAGTCAGGAGGACACACAATTTAAACAGACCTTTGTTATTACAAAGGAAGAAATAGAAGAAGCCATCAAAATACTACAAACCAAAAAAAGCCCTTGAATGGATGGGTATACAGCAAAGTTCTACAAAACCTTCAAAGAAGAATTAATACCAATACTTTTCAAGCTATTTCAAGAAATAGAAAAAGAAGGAGCTCTTCCAAATTCATCCTATGAGGCCAAAATCACCCTGAACCCAAAACCAGACAAAGACACTTCAAAGAAAGAAATCCACAGACCAATATCTCTAATGAACTTGGATGCAAAAATTCTCAATAAAATCCTGGTGAATTGAATACAAAAGCATATCAAAAAAATTATGCACCATGATCATGTAGGATTCATGCCTGGGATGCAAGGCTGGTTCATTATACGGAAATCAATAAATGCTATTCACCACATCAATAGAATTAAAGAGAAGAACCATATGATCATCTCGATAGATGCAGAAAAAACATTCGACAAAGTTCAGCATCCCTTTATGTTGAAAACACTAGAAAAACTAGGGATAACAGGAACTTACCTCAACATTGTAAAAGCTATATATGCTAAACCTCTGGCTGGCATCATCCTAAATGGAGAAAAACTGAAGGCATTCCCTCTAAAATCTGGAATAAGAGGGATGCCCTCTATCACCTCTTCTATTTAATTCAGTTCTTGAAACACTAGGAAGAGCAATTAGACAGACAAAAGAAATTAAAGTCATAAAAATAGGGAAAGAAGAACATAAATTATCGCTATTTGTGGATGACATGATAATATATTTAACAGACCCAAAATGGTCTACAAAGGAACTGCTAGAGTTAATAAATGAATTCAGCAATGTGTCAGGATATAAAATCAACACGCATTAATCAAAGGCATTCCTGTATATCAGCAGCAAAACTTCTGAAATGGAAATAAGGAAAACCACTCCATTCACAATATCCTCAAAGAAAATAAGATAATTGGGATAACACCTAACAAAAGAGGTGAAAGATTTATGTAATGAAAACTACAGAACCCTAAAGAGAGAGATAGAAAAAGATCTTAGAATATGGAAAAATATACCCTATTCATGGATAGGCAGAACTAACATCATCAAAATGGCGATATTACCCAAAATTATCTACAGGTTTAAATCGATGCCAATCAAAATCCCAGTGACATTTCTTGTAGAAATGATAAAGCAATCATGAAATTCATATGGAAAAACAAAAGACCCAGAATAGCAAAAACAATGCTAAGAAGGAAGTTTGAATCTGGAGGAAGAGCAATACCAGAGTTTAAACTGTAGTACAAAGCAATAGTAACAAAAACAGCATTGTACTGGTACTAAAACAGGCAGGTGGACCAATGGTACAGAATAGAGGACACAGAAACCAATCCACAAAATTACAACTTTCTTATATTTGATAAAAGGGGCTAATAACCTGCAATGGAGGAAGGATAGCATCTTCAACAAACGGTGCTAGGAAAATTGGAAATCGATATGCAACAAAATGAAACTGAATCCCTTTCTCTCACCAAGCAAGGAAGTTAACTCAAAATGGATCAAGGAGCTAGATATCAAATCAGAGACACTGCATCTGATAGAAGAAAAAGTCGCCTACGATCTACATACTGTAGGGTCGGGCTCCAAATTCCTTAATTGGACGCCCATAGCCCAAGAGTTAATAACAAGAATAAACTAATGAGACTTGCTTAAACTAATTTTTTTTTCCTCAGCAAGAGAAACAATAAGAGAGGTAAATAGAGAGCCTACATCCTGAGAACAAATTTTTACTTCTCACACTTCAGATAAAGCCCTAATATCCAAAATATACAAAGAACTCAAAAAATTCAAAAATAAGATAACAAATAACCCAATCAACAAATGGGCCAAGGACCTGAACAGACACTTCACAGAGGAGGTAATACAATCTATAAACAAGTACATGAAAAAATGCTCACAATATCTAGCAGTCAGAGAAATGCAAATAAAAACCACCCAAAGATACCATCTCACTCCAGTAAGATCGGCAGCCATTAGGAAGTCAAACAACAGTAAGTGTTGGCGAGGATGTGGGGAAAAGGGGACACTTGTACACTGCTGGTAGGACTGCAAATTGTTGCAGCCAATTTGGAAAGCAGTATGGAGATTCCTGGGGAAGCTGGGAATGGATCCACCATTTGACCCAGCTATCACCCTTCTCGGACTATTCCGTGAGGATCTTAAAAGAGCGTATTATTGGTATACTGTCACATCAATGATCATAGTGGCACAATTCACAATAGCTAGACTGTGGAACCAACCTAGATGCCCTTCAATAGATTAATGGATAAAAAAAATGTTCAATCTACACACAGTTGAGTATTATGCAGCACTAAAAAGTAAAAAAAAAATCATAGAATTTGCAGGGAAATGTATGGCATTAGAGAAGAATATGCTAAGTGAAGCTAGCCAATCCTTAAAAAACAAATGCCAAATGTCTTCTTTGATATAAAGAGAGAAAATAAGAACAGAACAAGGAGGAAGAGCATGAGGAAAAGATTAACATTATACAAAGATGAGTGGGGGAGAGAAAAAGAGAGAGAAGAGAAAGCATATGAAAATGGTAGGAGACCCTCAATGTTACACAAAATTACACATAATAGGTTGTGAGGAGAAATGGGGGGGGGAACAATGGAGAGAATTGAACAACAGCAGATAAGCTAGAGAGGTAAGATGGGAGGGGAGGGGAGGGGGGATAGTAGGTGATAGGAAAGGTAGCAAAATACAACAGTCACTAATATGCCATTATGTAAAAATGTGAATGTGTAACCAATGTGTTTCTGCAATTTTTATTTGGGGAAAATATGGGAGTTCATAACCCAATTGAGAAAAAAGAATCAAAGATGATATATCATGAGCTTTGTAATGTTTTGAACAACCAATAAAAATAAATAAATAAATAAAGGTTTAAAATTGAGTGGGAAGAAATCAGCTAATAAAGGGTTGAGATGCATTCATTTAGCTAAGCAGAAACTTTGTTTTATGTAGTTGTAACTATCACAAATTTATTTTACCAGAGAACTGGGTTTTGAACATTCACATAATTGAGATTAAAGGATAATCCACCTACCTTCATGAAAAACTCATAGCATTTCCTATATTTTTCATATTTCATTTTTTAAGTTAATATTTTTTCATGGACCAGGTCTAGACTTAGGCTATTCTTCCAGAATACTACCTCATCTGACAAATTGGTACAATGTGTTGGATTTTTTTTCATCATTTATTTAATAGTTTCTAGCTGATAATGTGTATTTCTCCTTATCTTTATTTGGACATACATACCCAACTATATCTTTGCATTTTTTGTTTTACTGGGGAAGAGACTCCTCAAAAGCTCTTTGTTATATGTATCAAACATTTAGACCATGCAATTATTCTTAATTTTGCATGAAAATATCTTTGTACCATTTTTCTTTAGATTTAGAATTATTAATAATGTTCCTACTGTAATAAGTAACTACTTACAAGAAGAATTAAACAATTGACTTTATATCAATTATTAATATGAAAAGTACTAAAATAAATATTTGGCAATTAATACACAATTGATAGAAATTGAAATCATGAGAAAGCCATTTTGAATGTCAGTGCATATGGTCCTTAAATAATAGGTTTTTAAAAATTTTTTTCTCTAATTCATAAGATGTAATATGCCATATTACAGCTTAATGTGATATAAAACCTTAAATTATCAGTATTGATAAATAAGAAAGATACCTGTTTACTTAAATATGTTTATTTGATTTCCACTGTAAGATGTTAATTCTGGAAGACTTGAGAATTATGAAAGACATGGTCTATACTATTTCTAACAGGCTAATCAAAGTACTTTTAATATATATGTATATATATATATATATATATATATATATAATGCATATGCATGAATATAGATACATATATATAATAAATGTATAGTAATATATCAGGTGATTATAATTTTTAATTTTTCTCAAGAATAAAGAATGACTATTAAAAACACTCTTAAATTTAAATTTTATAGCAAGATATTGTTTGTAATGACATGAGAGAAAAATTGATATGGATGGAAAACGAAAAAGGAAGAGAGAGAAGGGAAAAAATGAGGAAGAAAGTAAGTAAAGAAGAGGGAGAGGCATGTTCGATGTTAAGATAAAAATGGAGGGGCTGGGTTTGTGGCTCAGTGGTAACATGCTTGTCTAGCATGTGTGAGGCACAGAGTTCTTTTCTCAGCATCACATACAAATAAACAAAATGAAGATCAATCAACAACTGAAAAATCAAAAATAAAAAAGTAGAAATATTACCAAAATTCCAAGCTTTTATGAATGTTAAATAAAAAAAATATGTTACATAACCTTATGTAATTTCTAGACTCCCCAAAATAGTCATTAAATGTTAGATTATTAGTGCTATAATTAAAAATCCATTGTTCTTTCCTCTACATTCTGTGGCATGCTAGTACTAAAATAAATTGTATTATAACACCAAAAAAAAAAAACAAACAAAACACATCCTAATATTTCTACAATAACTGACCCAGTTGAACATCAATGCAAGTAGATTCCTATGGGACATGATGTGCATTTTGACGTTCATTTTAATTCAACACTGGTACATTACTATTTCTTCAGTTTATGCACATCATAGGATATATATTTCATCCACAATTTAGCAAATTTATATGCATTTGTTTCACTTTAAATCACTTCCTGCTTCAGAACACATGTATTCCTCTAAGTTTCTTGACTGGTCTTTTCATGAGACTTCTCTCCAAACACATTATTTTCGATTTCCATTATCACATTTGAAGCAAAACTCACACACCCGTCATGATAAACCATAACCCTAATATTACCATTAGATGTATAACTGGTTGGAAAGAATGATTGTATATCAATATAAGATTTCTTACTTAGTTACAGATATCAATTCTATCCACTATTTAAAGTGGAACCAGTTATATTATTTATTCACAGTATGGTCTATTCATGCATTATCTCTATATTCATAGACACAGGGTACACCTCTTGAACTCCCAATACTAATTTATGCGTCTTCAAAATATTGCTCCCAGAAATGGTGGAAGAAATACATGTAACCTGATCTACATATACATTTTATCACAGTAATATTCTGAACATAAAAAGCAAAGTTCACACTTATGATTGTACCAGAACTAAATGGAAGTTAACATGGATTACTAAAAACATCCATGTCCAGGTTGCCTAATGGTTTTAAATGAAAATCCTATTTGTGACTACATATTTGTTTCTTCCAAAGATTATATGTTCAAACTGAACCCTGTTGAATATGTCTAATGCTGTCACTCACTTTATAATTTGAATGATTTTTTAATGTGTCTATTGATATCTGCTTTCCTACATATTTTTCCCAGTTCATCATTGTGACTGAATCTTCACATGTGCTGACACTAACATTCACTCTGTAACGGAAACCCTATTGCTAAAAAACTTTGGTCCAAATCCTATATTCACCGTTCTTCCTAAAGCTACCTACTGTCTTCCTAATCCTACCGACTATCACTTTTTGACTGGATGTTCCCTTCTACATTCAATCATCCAAGGTATAAGATCCAATGCCATTGTATATTGATTTATCTGAGACATCTGTGCAGAACGTAATTCAATGCTAAGTATCCCAATCAAGGACCCAATGCCCTTCTGGGCTTCAAATCTTACTCAGATTTCTCTTTTCGTTCATATATTTCACCTCAATATTCTTATAAATATCGCAGGTTCCCAATACCATTGTTCATGGAGCAGAATGGTTCCTAACCGAAATTGAAATTGATATTAACACTAAGCATACACTGTTCCCTCAATCTAACTTTACAGAAAAGCAGTGAAAGTGTTGGTCTTCTAATACAGGAATGTATGGATCTTCCACCTGCTGAGAACCTCAAAGGTATATGCAGAAATGATCCCTGGAGAAGATGTAGGCAGCTATGAAGGACCTGAGAGAGCAAAAGTCATCTTCCATGGAAAACAACCTGGTAGGATGAAGTTTGGTGACTGAATCAGCCTCTGTCTTCTTAATGTAGAGAAGACGGACCAAACCAGGCCTGTGTGGAGAGCTGTTCCGTAGAGCCTATGGATTATATACCATTCTAACTTGTGAAAGGGTCACAGGAAGTAGGGGCAGCCTCCATCAAAAGGGATCATAGGAAGCAACTGTTAGGACAAAGTGGTTGCCAAGGCAGTGACCTCATTCAGTTCCTGAAGAAAGTGACCTCACCTCACTTCCTTGGTGTTGGAACTCTCTGAACTTGGGATCCAGGAAGCCAGGCACCCAGAGGCAGTCCCAGTCTCAGTCCCAGTGGTCTCAGTTGTTTGGATTTACCAAGGACAGGGTCAGTCTTTCTTGGTACCTTCTGATGTGAGGATGTCCAAATACCAGAAGAGCTCTGTAGAGGGGCCTTTCCTGGGAAAGCAGGTAGTGGCTCACCGCTGGCTCATGTCAACTTCACAGAGTTGGCCAAGGAGACCAGATCTGAGACAAGACAGGCCATTTCAGAGGAACATAGTATGGCCCACCAGTCATAGAACACTCCGAATAGTCACAGACCTACATGGGGGAAGGAGGTGCCTTTGTGGGTGTGGTTGAGGGTTTGTGGTTTTGTCTCATTTTCTGAAAATAAGTTCTTTTAGATATCAGCTCTGGAGCCCACGAATTAGTTCTCATTGGGGCTAAAGTTCCACACCAGTGAGATTTGAAATTGGCACTGGCGGGAGAGTTCAGAAGGGTGGGCACTTTTCGCGCCACTGCAGAGAAGAAGAAGGTAAGAAGAAGTCCTTAGGCGCCATGTTGGTGTTTTTCTCTGGGGTACGGCTGCCATTTATACTTTTCCAACATTCCTCCCTTTTTGTTTTCTTAGAAAGTGGGGCATCATTTGTAAGATCTGGCTGCTTCCTGCTGTGTGGGGGTGCTGTGGGGCCTAGAAAGGGAAGTGGGGGGCAGGTCTGGGGATATCATGGCAGCCAGAAATAAAACCCAGTGGTATAGACAGCTACTTCCGTAGGGGTGAACTGTATGAAAGTTCCCTGAAGCCACAAGTTGTCGATGGCATGGAACCAGTCCTGGATGGAGGAGATTGTTGGTATCAGTCACTGCTCCTGTAACAGAGACTCTAGGAAATACTGGAAGCGTTGCCTGGACATGGCGTCACCAGCACCTGAAGAAGATCAGAGCAAATAAAAACAGAATGAAGATAAAAATTAAAGCAAACATCAATTTTTGGCAGAAGTTCCATATCGGGGGACTTACATAGAAGAGGCCAAGGGCCATGAGGAAGCTTAGAAGGTCATAAAGACTCATGAATCGAAAATGGCAGATTAAGAGGTTCTCCGAGCTCATTGCCTCCCACTGTCTGATGTCCGTTGCATTCCATCGTGCCTGGTAGTGAGCTTCATCACTGAGTGAACTGTTCTCTTGGAGATGTTGGGGGTTCATCGGTCAACAGAGGCTGGAAGTGCCTAAGCAAAAGCTGGTTGAGTTTGATTAGAAATTTTTTGCAGTTGGCTTTGAAGGAACTTCATTATGCAGGTTAAGAGAGCATCCCAATAAGGGGCCCCAAGATAGGTAGTAAGTACATGGCAAGAGAGGATTGAAAGAACCCCGTTATGGGATTGGAGGAGGTAGGTGTGAGCAATTGGGTCGACTATTCCTGCAATATAACAACATTTATTTTCTATTAGCCCAGATTCATTAACATAATAGCTACATTCCTCTCTGAGGAACAGGCATGTACCACTTTTTCTGCAGTGAGAAGATCAATTGCCCTTTGGTTCTGTAAAGCCACTTGTGCCAATGAAGTAACCTGACGCTGCAAGGAGCACAGAGACTCAGCAGTCGTATCGAGTGCTTCCTGCAGTTTTTGTTGCAGGTCATTGGATGCCTATAGAGCATGACCTATAGCTCCACCAGAGAGTCCAAGACTCGCCACTGAGGTTGTAAAAGTGAGGCCTACCAGAACCGGCAGAAAGACGGCCCTATGGGAGCGGGAAGGTAGGGCCAACTGTCGGAATTCGGTGGGAGTATACAAAGACAGCTGATGAACTACAGTAACCATGAAACAGGTGCCAGAGACATTGATCGTTGAGGTACTTAAAGACCCATTACACCAGAGGAAATGTCCAGGTTGCATAAGTGCAGGGCTCGATTGGGTGTTATAGCTCGAGGAAGAAATGTGTAAAGGATTCATTATTGGCAGGTGGAAACAGATGAAAGGAAATAAAGTGTTGTTGGAATAACTTTCCTACAGTGGGATACGTGTCACATGCAGGGGTTGTCCTTTCTTAGAGAAATTGTAGGTTTTTGCTGAAATATTTCCTGCCGCAAATGGGACCGCTGCTAGAAGTGGACAACTAAGTGAAGCACAGAGAAAGCACTGAGAAGTAGGCACAGAAAAAGGGGTGGAGTTTAATGATGGAAGAGTTTTGTGTAGCAAATTGAGCCATGTGGGAGGGGGACCTGAGAGGGTTGAAGGCTCTGAATCCTCTTTGGATGAGCTATGGATAAGATCTCGAAGTTTTGATTGTGACTCCTTAATGTGTTCGACTACCTGGATGGTTGCCTTAGGTGGCATAATCAGGGTGCGGCCAACAGTCATCCACCCTGTGGGTCTGGCTGAGGTTGTCCTAGCATAGACAGCAAACTCAATATAGTGCCAATGTTTGGCCTTGGGGTCAGGTATATCTAAAGTATACCATCCATTGTTATCAGATGAAGAGCTTTTATGCCACTTTAGGTAAATAGAAGTCCACACTTCACGGTAACCAAGTGAGTGGTAAGAATAGCTACCATGTTCATCATGGAACCTGCATGACCAACAGGGGCACCCATTATATATCTCAGGCTAACAATGACAATAGTCTTTGGTTTGATCAAAAAGAAAGCAAATGAAAAGCCAGTTCCAGCTACCAGGGACGAAGGTCCTTGAAGGTGACAATTTTATGGAAATAGAGGTGCAGTTGTTTATGAAGCAAGTAGTTGCATTCACTGCGTGGACCTTCTGCATGCCATGTTCTGAGTATCATTACCGAAGAGTGAATAAATACATGGTAGGAGAGGAGGGTAAAGACCAGTCCCGACAGAGCACAGAAAATAAGCAGAGCACAAAAAACAAGCAGTTAGAGAAGACTAGGGTGTTGGGAGAGCTCATTGTGACTTCTTTAAGAGGAATTGGGCTGCAAGGAACACCATGTTAGCCGCAACTTAAATGGGTGAGATGGGTGTGGAGAGCAGGAGTAAAGGGGAGGTTCAGGAGGTGATTCTTGGAGTTCCTCTGGAGTGGTCCTGTTGTCAGTAGGTGGGGCCTCCTGGTGATGTTGCTTCAACCTAGAAATGTGAATCCAGGGAGTGAGACGGTTGTCTGGTAAGGAGAGTTTGCCGCGGTGGGGATACAGAGAATGACAAGATAGGGGCCTTCCCATTTTGGCGCAAGAGTCCCTTTCTCCTCTGGGGTATTATAATATACTAGACTCCCAGGTGTAAAGGGAGGAGTGTTTGGAGAGGAGACTGGGTCCGGAAGAAGCCAGTTCTGATATTTCCAGAGTTCCGAGCGGAGATGAAACAAGAGAGGCAAAGACAAATCTCGGGTGCAAGGTCCTTGTGAAATGACCAACCCAGGAGGTATAAGAGGTCTTTTATACATTATCTCAAAGGGAGACAGTAAAGATGGTTTCTTACATAGAGCTCTGATTCGAAGCAAAGACATGGGTAAGAGTTTGACCCAGTCTAAGTTTAATTCCATTGTCAATTTGGGAAGGACTTCCTTTAGACTACGATTTACCCTTTCCACTTTCCCTGAAGCCTGGGGATAATATGGAAAGTGGAAATGCCACTTGAAGGAGAGGGCTTGAGAGACCTTTTGTGTGATCCTAGAAATAAACTCAGGGCCATTGTAATGTTGTAGGGAAGTGGGCATACCAAACCTGGGGATGATGTCTGTCAGTAAGATTGAAGCTACAGTGGAAGCCATTTTATTGGAAGTGGGAAATGCCTCAACCCAACCAGAGAAAGTGTCCACAAAGACAAGGCGGTATTTAGTGCGCCATACTCTGGGCATGTTGGTGAAGTCTACCTGCCAGTCAGCAGTGGGAATGTGTCCCTGGGCTTGGTGGAAAGAAAAAGGATTGGGCCTTAAAGTAGTATGAGGGTTGGTTCACTGACATATCTGACAATTAGAGGCTATATTCTGTAGCATGGCTTTGTCGGACGGGGTGAGGGAGAAGAAGCTCTGTAAATAGAGGGTCAAAGACTGAGAATTGGAAAGGAATAGAGTATGAAAGAACTTGAAAAGGTCCTTGTTCTTACTGGAAGAAGTAGTGGCTTCAGATGAGCTGTCTAAAGTTGCCATTATATGTCCCCCAGGGAAGCCTTAATTGGAAGTGGTAGCAGCCATTCGTGCCGCCTGGTCAGCTTTGGCATTGCCCTCAGTGATAAGAGAGCCGTCCTTCTGATGGGACCTACAATGGACAACTCCCAACTGGGTGGGTAAGTGGGAGGCCTCTATCAGATTGGTTGTCAGAGTAGAATTAGTGATTGCATTACCTTTGGTGGTAAGTAGGCCTCGGTACTTTCATATTGCAGCATGGGATAGTAAGCTATGGAGGACATATTTTGAATCAGTATAAAGGGTGAGAGATTTGCCTTGTGCTAGAAGGCAGGCACGAGTGGCTGCTATAAGTTCAGCCTGCAGGTTGGTAGTTTCTGAAGGCAGAGCTTTGGCCTTTATAATCTCAGTGGCTGAAACTACAACGTATCCAGAGCAATGAGTGCCGTTCTGCCTATAGGAACTGCCGTCAGTAAACCAGATAAGGTCAGGCTTGGTGAGTGGTCCCTCAGAAATGGAAGAATGACAGGGGAGGAAATCATCTAAGGTTTCTAAGCAATTATGAGTTGGTGTGTTAGACGTGGGAGTCATTGGGAGCAGTGAGGCAGGGTTCAGTGCAGAGCAGGGGAGGAAAGAAATATTAGGGTTTTCCAGAAAGGAAGTGAGGAGCGACAGAAATCTTGATGGAGGAAGGGTTTGAAGGCCCTTATAAGCCAAAAGATCCTTCAAGTGATGTGGGGAGTGGATAGTTAAAGGGGCCTCAAAAGTCAGCTTAGAGGCTTCTTTGTGTAAAATTTGTCAACCAGCCAGAGCTCTTAAGCATGGGGCCCACCCATGGATGGTAGGGTTGAGTTTATTGGACATAATATACCACAGGTGCAAATTTAGGCCCATAGTTTTGACCTAAGACCCTAAGTGCTTGCCGCCCTTTTTCATGGACATATAGATGAAATGGTCTTGAAATATCAGGAAGGTGAAGGGCAGGTGCCTTTAAGACGAGTTGCTGAAGCCTGAAGAAGTGGTAGTTGGGGGAGGAGGCAAAAGATACACTAGGGGGTCCCTTTGCTAGGTCATACAGGGGTTTGGCTAGAAGAGAATAATTTGGGATCTAGGCCCTAAAATAACCTGCTAATCCTAGGAATGATAGTATTTTGGCTTTTGTATGGGGCACTGGAAGATCAGAGAGGGGTTGCCTCCTATCCAGTGTTATTTCCTTTTTCCTGGGTGTAAGGCGAAAACCAAGATAGGTGACAGAAAACTGGGAAACCTGGGCCTTGTTGGAAGACTCCCTATATCCCTTGTCTGCTAGGAAATTAAGAAGCTGAGCAGTGTGGGATTGAGAGTGTTCCCAGAGGGACTACATAGAAGA
The DNA here is from genome assembly GCF_048772815.1 of Callospermophilus lateralis. Lineage (NCBI taxonomy): Eukaryota > Metazoa > Chordata > Mammalia > Rodentia > Sciuridae > Callospermophilus > Callospermophilus lateralis. The sequence goes on along the minus strand of NW_027514169.1, from coordinate 1,008,239 downwards.
AGGTCATCGACATATTGAAGGAGAGTAGAGTCAGGACAGTTCGGGTGAAAGGATGTGAGGTCCTGGGCAAGAACTTGGCCAAAGAGATGGGGGCTATCCCTGAATCCCTGTGGGAGGACAGTCCATGAAGCTGATGAGAATGGCGGGTGTGAGAGTCAGTCCAAGTAAAAGCAATGATATCCTCAGATTCTGAGAACAAGGGAATAGAAAAGAATGCATCTTTTAAATCTAGGTCCAAGAAGTGGGTAGTAGTGGCAGGGATCTGAGAGAGGAGGGTGTAAGGTTTGGGCACTAGTGGGTGGAGGGGACCACAGAGGAGGTGACAAGGTGAAGGTCTTGATCCAGCCTGTAGGACACGTTAGGTTTCTTAACTGCCAGAATGGGGGTGTTGAAAGGAGAGTGTGTAGGCCTAAGATACAACTTTTGTATTAAATCCTGGATGATGGGCTCTAATCTGAAGAAGGCTGTGGTTGTGAGTGGATATTGTGGTTGACTAATATATCTTCAAGGGTCCAGTAATACAATATGAATAGGACTGCATTTAGCCATAAAGGGTGTAGCTGTGTTCCAAACCTCAGGGTTAACTGGTTTAGATAGTCGTGGGAGAATGCATGAAGGAGGTGTATCTGCCCCTAGAAACATCATTAGGAAATGAGAGGTAGGAGAGGTGTGGGGTGATATGTGAATGGTGACTTTTAATAGTGAGAGTATGTCCCTTCCCAGAAGGGGAATGGGGCAATGGCTCATAACGAGAAAGGAGTGAGTGAAGGACAAAAGGGGTCCCTGCATATAAAATGATGGGGGGGGTGAGAGAAAATCTGTTTACCTCCTACCCCGACAATAGGAGTTTTTGAGGGTGTGGTAGGACCCCAATACTCCCTCAAGACCGAGAAAGCGGCACCAGTATCCAAGAGGAAAGTAATGAAGTGTCCATCCACCAGGAAGGTGACCCTAGGCTCTTGATTCTTGATGGTAATAGTCTGGAGGGAAGGCCCAGGGCTCCGTCATTCCTCCTCTGCCAAGTCCAGGAGAGGCTGGGGTTGCCGGGCAGCTGACCAACCTCCCTTCCGGGTTGTTGGGCAGTCTGCCCCCCAGTGTCCCCTTTGATGGCATGTTGGGAAGGGGTTGGAGGGTGTCCTTGGCGAAGGACAATCCTTACCACATTTGAAGCAAGCTCCAGGGGGTGTCATATTGGGACGGTGTGGTGATGGACTTCTCTGAATGACCTGGGGCAACATTTGGAATTTGGCATTTTCAGCCCTCTGCCTACGGCATTCACTTTCATCCTCTCTACCATGAAAAACCTTGAAAGCGACAGTGAGGATTCGGTCTTAGGAGTTGCAGGGCCCTGTTCAAGCTTTTTAAGCTTGCCTTTAATATCAGGGTAGCTTTGGGCCAGAACATATGTCATTAAGACATGACGGCCATCAGGGGTTTCTGGGTCGAGGTTTGTGTACAGTTGAAAGGCCTTGGTTAGTCTATCCAAGAATTCTGAAGGTGTTTCCTCCTTCCTTTGAATGACCTCCTTCACCTTTTGAAAGCCTTGCGGGTGGCCTATTTCAGGCCTGCCAAGGGGCAGGATGTAAAAAAGTCACGAGACTGTAAGCCTTCAGGGGTGTTGTAATCCCATAGGGGATCCTGCTCTGCGACAGCATGAGGGCCCGTGGGGTGGTTAGGATTGGTCCTATGATTTTCATCAGCATGGGCTTGGGCTAGCTCCCAGACCCATTGAATTTCCACGGGGAGAAGTGTATTGGCCAAGAACACGTAGATGTCATGATGAGTGAGGCTATATGCTTGCAGGACCCATTGAAACTCCAGAATGTAAGTGGTGGGGTCAGTGGTGAATGAGCCTAACTTCCTCTCTAGCTGAGTAATGTCTGACATGGAGAAGGGCACGTGGAATCTGATGACACCCTCGGGACCAGCTACCACACGAAGGGGTGCGATTGTCTTGCGGGTGGGAAGGAGTGCCTTAGACCTGGTAACAGGAGGACAGAAAGAGGCAGGCAGCGGACAGGAAGGAGAGGGAGGGGAAGGGAGTGTCTCTGTGGAAGAGGAGGAGGTGGAACAGGCAGAAGGGGGCGGGGGGAATGGGGATGAAACGGAAGGCTGAGGATCCGTGGAATCAGGCAGAGGAAGAGGAGGGTATAGTGGGAGAGAAGGGGAAGATGGGGCTGGGGGATAAGGTGGGGGTTCATCTGCTGGGTCGAATGAGGAAGAATCTGTGAAGTCAGGAGTAGAAGTAGGGGAAGAGAGGGGTTTGCAAGCAAGGAAGCCCTGAGAGAGAGGGCAGGAGGAGCAGAGACAAGGTGCTGTGTGAGAAGGCTGAAACCATCAATTCAGGGAATCTCCCTCCACTTTTTCAGACGCTGGCAGTAGTTAAAACGGTCCCAGATGAGGTTTGGATCTAAGGAGCCTTCTGGAGGCCAATGGTTGCCATTATCCAGTGGATATGTAGGCCAATCTTGGGTACAGAATTTGATTAGAAGTTTGGGGTTAATGTCTGGTGTGAGCGAGAGTGTGGCCAGATTTTTTAATAAACATTTGAGAGGTGAAGCTTCAGGTACAGATGAAGAGGTGCCCATAGTCACAGGGAGAGATGGAAGAGAGAGAGAGAGAGAGAGAGAGAGAGAGAGAGAGAGAGAATAAGAATAAGCGAGAGAGACAAAGAGAATACCCGGGCTGGAATGGCTTCAAAGAAGCTCAGGGCGAACGGGGGTCAGGTGTGCGTCCCCAAAATGACCAGCTGTCGTGAGGAAATACAGAGGGCAATACCTAGTCGTCACCAGTGAAGTGTGATCTCTGAGACCCAATGGATTCGTTGCCACGGGCAACCTGACTTCAGGAAAGTTTTCTAACGCAGCAGAAGAAGTCAGTAATGAAAACAGAACTCCGGCACCGGCAGAATGCAGTTCCAGGACGGGAGTTCAGTTTTCCCCGAGCAGAGAGGCAACTTCAGCCAGACACAGCAGCCCCGCAGGAACCAGCAACTCTAGCCGGCAGCAGCAGAGGAGGAAAAAAAACAGAGCCTCTTGTGTAAACTCAGAAGCCTCACACCCCAAAGGGAAATGGATCACCAGAGGGTCCACTGCGACCAGTAAAGGTCTTAGTGGAAGGTATTCCCTCTCACCTACCTGGTGTCTAGAGTGTGCCGGACGATCACGGTCACAAAACCAGCGGTAGCCCGAAGGGAGTTGGCGAGCCAGGGTCAGGGGAGGCTTACCTACATCAGATCAGTTGTGAGTGCAGGAAGCCGGCGTCTGAAAATAGCGGATCAGCGCGGAGTGTCTCGGTGGAGCCGGGGACAGGGCTCTTGTTGGAAAGAGGTCACCCGTATCCTCACATGGGGCACCAGAATGAAAGAACTCCCCACGCAAAGGCACTTCGCCGGGAGAATTCCAATTTTATTGCAAAAAGCTGTGTGCTTATATAGAACTAAGGAGAATATAGAAGGGCTTAGATAAATGGCAGGCAACCCGTTTATTGGCAAGTTCTTTCAGATATCAGCTTGGGAGCCTAGGAATTAGTTCTCATTGGGGCTAAGGTTACCCGGCAGCGAGATTTGAAATTGGCGCAAGCAGGAGTGTTCACACGGGCGGGAACTTTTCGTGCCACTTCTGAAAAGAAGAAGGTAGAAAGAAGAAGTCCTTAGGTTCCATGTTGGGGTTTTTCTCTGGGGTATGGCTGCCGTTTATAATTTTCCCAACAATGAGTATACCAGACAGTGCCTTCAATGACTGGTTTTCATGAAAATGGTGTTTAACAGAGATGCCAGAAAGTTGGATCCTGCTGAGTAGTGGGCCTAGAGCAATGGTGGGCAGGTGTGTGATAAAACATCTGTGGTGGGGCCATGTGGATCTGCCACTGGCTTCCAAATGTTTTGTGACTGACTTGGTGAAGCCAGTAGACACTTATATGTAAAGGCATCTTGTTATATGGAGAGGTTTCAGGAAATTCTTCAGAATCAGGTTGATATGGTCAAGGGGGCAAGCTATGTGGGATAAAAGCTTCCTCACCATTTAATGGTTCCTGAATGAACTGAAACCCACAGTGCCTCCAACTTCATCCATGAAAAATCGCTAGATAAATACAAGGAAATTTTTGAAATTCCCATAACCAGGTGGCACTGGAGAACATTTGGATGTCCTGTTGCTGATCATGAGTGTACCAGAGTATGCCATGATTGACCGGGTTTCATGAAAATCCTGTAGAACAAAGATGCCAGCAAGTTGGAGCCTGCTGAGCAGTGGGCCTATTGCAGAGGTCGGCAGGTGTGTGATAATACATCTGTGGTGTGGACATGAGGATTTGCCATTGCCTTCCAAATGGCTTGTGACTGACATTGTGCAGCCAGCAGACATTCTATGTAAAGGCATCTTGTTATATGGAGAGGTTCCAGTGCAAAGTTCCGAGTCAGATTTCTATGGACAAGGGGGCAAGCTCTGTGAGATAGAAACCTGGTTGGTGCATTCTCCTGCAGACCCTGACCCACCACAAGTGACAGAACTCCCTCAAACACTGGGTACCAGTTGAACTCCTTGTATTTCATGAAGCAAGTACCAAACTTCCAGTGCAGAAGCAAGAAACACCACGAAAAGTGGAGGATGACCAAATGGCTTCATAGTTCACACGGGGAGACACTTAGCACCCAGTGGCCACAGTTTACCTACAAAGAGAAAATTCAGCACTGCTGCCTTATGTTCATTAGAATACAAGAAACCATGTCCTCCATGTCACAAAGATGCAGACCCAGCTTTGATGGTCTCACTACAAAGGAAGCTAAAGCTTCTTACACAAAATATATTTCAAGTGCCCAACCTCAGAGGAAATTTCTCAAGAATTCTTTAGGCCGGCAGAGCTCCATGTTTTTGGAGTGCTTACCTGTTAGACCAGGACACAAGAAAAGACCACTGACTCTAATTAAAATCAAATTAAATTAAGCTTATTACTTCCACCGTTCATGCTGCCTCTTTCTCCCAAAATGGCGGAAACAAGACAGCAACCCCAGCTTTCCTACAGTCCAGCTTTATAGCCCAGTAAGTTACACAAAAGGAGGGTTACAGATAACAGAACTCTGACAAGCATCACACTAATGGTAGTTCACATTTTTTTGCTGTCCCTACATCAGAATTCATGAGAACCTTTAGAGCCTCAGAGAGGGTTGTTGTGTGGCCAGAGAAGGCAAATATTTATGATGTGTCACTAAAGTTTCAGAGAGGGCTGCTATCTGGTCAGAGAGCCGGGCATGGGTGAGTTCAAGGCATGGGCAGGCATTTCAAGCAGGTTCAGAATTTGCAGTAATTTATGGTAAAGCCAAAATTATCTTTTTATGGCTTTGTGGCAAAATGGCTCCCAGTTGTAATGAAAGATCAGGTTGGGTCTATCATTCCCCCCTTTTCTCTGTGTCCCTTTCAAACATTTGATAGATTAGGGGAAGAGCACTGAGGAAATTTTAATCCCTCAGGTAAGAGTCTCCAAATTTTTAGAACTCACCCAAAACCGATCTCCCTGATTTTACCTGACTTAATTAATTACTTATATTGATAGTCTATTTATCTTTCTCTCCATTGTTGTAAGAAGAGTGGCGTCACTCATTTTTCTTCTTCTGATCTGAGACAGGGTGACATGAGTGGGCATGGCGTGAGGGACATGAGTTCCTTTTAGAAGTCAGTTGAGGGACATGAGTTGCCTTTTAGAAGTCAGTTCGGTTTGAAGTCTGGTTGGGGTAGAACAGGTTGTAAAGTCATCTGGGGATGGGTTCTTCTATGAGAGAAACAAATACGATGAGTACTGAATAAATGTTGCAGCAGCTGGAAAATGTCACTGTATAGAATTCCCTCACCAGTCTTTAATATCCAAAGTTATCAGGACTGTCACCTTAATATTTAACTTTTAGTATTACAATTGTCCCTCCCCATAAGATACAGTTCAATAATTTATTGTCATCTGATCTTGTAAAATCCTTTTGCTAGTATGACCTCTGTGTCTAATAGAGAAACCTTTAATTCTGTTACTCAGGGCTGGATAATCCTACTAGCAAACAACAAGCCTACCTGTGTAGGTTAGGAATATCTGTAGGCCTTAAACTTAAAACTTCTGCTGTGGCAGCTCTTCTGGATAGTCTCTTTTTATAAGTATCAGGCATTCCTATCTGAGAATCCTTCTTTGTAGCCTCCAGTCTTACATATTTTGAAAGGCTAACATAAAGTGCATACCTTAAATATAATTATTATTATTATTATTATTATTATTATTATTATTATTATACAATTATTATTATTTAAAATGCCCAGGAATGGCTTTATTTTGGTCTTAACTGTCTTTGCTAATTGTTTAAGATGAAGCAGTCAAACTGACTTTTATTTCGATCTATGGTTAACAGTCAGCTGAGCTTTAATGGGAGTCAATTCTGGGGAAACTTGAGAGCAGATTTTCAATTCTGCTAGTGGCATTTGCGCTAGGTGGGTCCAGGTCTTGCTTGACCATGTGGCTTCCCTTGGAAGCATCAGGGATGTCTCCTTTCTCTGATGACTCTCCTCTTCGTAACAAATGCACTGATTGGCTTCCTGTTCTCCAGTGGTCTCATTAATCTCCCTGATGGTGAGGTAATGTGGCTCAGAGTTGCAAAGCTCGTCAGAGAAGTCCCCTGTTCCCTGGATTTAGACTGACTCCGAGGGCAAGAGCCAAATGTTGTTTTTTTTCGCCCTTTTTATTTAACTTTAATTTTAAATCCTAATCTTAAACATCCAGCAAATAAATTTTATCAGCCTTATATTAAGAGTGCTGGGCTTTAATGTCTATAACTTTATAATTATCTTTTTATTAATTGTAATCTGTATTATTCTGTCTGTATTGTACGTGATGACTTATTATCTTGAATAAACCCATGTTGTGTTCTTAAAGCAACACAATTGTAAAACACTAAACAGGAAATCTTTAGATCACTTATAAGAAAATTTCATAATAAAATTAACAAAAGTAATAATACTTAGTTCATGTAATAGCTACCCTGAATTTTTTGGCTGAGTTATACATTATATCCCCTGTTTGAGATCCTAGGAATCTTGACATTAAAAAAACAACTTTTTAACATAACTTTAAAGAAATATTATCTGACCTACTGGTTTTGTAGTCATTCTCACATGTAGTAAGATGGGACACACAGCCTTATCTCAGGTAAGGCAGGGCTCTTTATAAATCTTAAGTATTTTAGTTCTAAAGCTGATCTTTATTTTTAAATACAATTTGACAAAGTTTACATAAATTGTTTGAGGTCTCATGAACATTAGCTAACACCATATGATATCACATTAAAAACACGAATTAAAGAAAGGGTGAAAGTTTTCAACCTTTACATAGATTAGGCTCTCATTAACTTAAAAATACATTTAAATTGTTCCCCAATGTAAAAAGTAACATAAAACTTTACATATCTTATTGATAACAGGTAAATAGATCCCCAATATATTTTTTTACCATACAGCTTCAGTACACCAGCTTGGTATAATGCTCTATTAAAGTTTCTACCTTACAGACTTGCATACCTGTCAGATATGAAAACATTAATAGCATCATAATTACATTGATGTTTCTACATTAACCAAGTTTAGCTTTTAAAGAAATGGAAGTACAGGGCTCTAAAATAACAGTTCTTATTTAATCAGTTGTTTAATTATTATGGTTGCTTTCTCTAGATGAAATAAAACTTAATAAACACAATTTTATGGGTTAACTTATGTTTTAAGGAATTTTTGTCTCATTAACACATGACTGATTTTTAAGATCTTATACTGAGTTTAGTAAAAACTTATACAGACCATAGTAAATCAATCATATATCCAACAAAAGTACTCATGAATGAGTAATCCCATATCATATTTACTTTACTTATTTATCAAAATATTAGAGAAATGTATGGATCACTGTAAAGCATTTTATGATGAAGGAAAGGTCCTAGAACCAAGGCATATTAGACATTTTGTAGATATTAATATTTTATTAGATTTTTGAACACCTAGAAAAATTTGTAAGCTTCAATTTAAAGACATTTATTTTTATCTGTTTATCCAATTTAAATTGAAACATTTAAATCACGTGAATTAAAGATCTTTGGATCTACTTTTTAAAATTTGTTTTTATGAGCGCTACTTATATATGTTAATTTGTGTATCATATATATGATATACGGACATATGTATATATAGACATACAACATATAACAAAATTGTGTACACATAATAATAGTAAAGGCCTTGTAGCTTTTCGCAGGTGAAATCTCCATCGCAATGTTTCAAGAAGTCCACAGTTGGTCAAAGATAGAACTGATCAGAAATACATTAACCTAGGTCTGTATGCTCAAAATCATGAGCTCAAAATAAAAATAAAGTATCAAAGGAAAAAAATAAGAGTCCTAGAAAAAATGACTGGCTAATAATTAGTAAATACCATACAATTTACCTTTTTTTCCCTTAGGCTTGAAATCAGTCTCCTACTAAGCTTGCAGGCTTCTTTCATTTTCATTTCAACATTAGTCATGGCTGAAGTCTGGAAGGAGCAGGAAAAAACTGCTATTCTGAGCATACACCTCAGGCCAAAGGCATTTTAACCATAATTTTCAGGTTCGGATGTTGAAAATTATGATACAAATTTAAGATACAATTCACAAAATTTTATGTTTTACATCTTGTTTTGTCAACAGATACCATACTATGATTTACTATCCTTGTCCAAATTAATGCACTGGTACACACAGTGACATTTTCCCAGGCTACCCAATTCAAAATTGGTGAAAAAAAAGAATGAATGATTGGGAAGTTATTTGACAACTTGGAAGTAGAGGTCTTTAGTTTTCCATCATAAGTATTTAAGTTCTCTGGCATGAATTTTCTGAAATCTTAAACTAAACAATTACCTAAACCCGACTTTTCACTGCAAGATTGTGCAATGCTTCAAAAACCCATTCAGATACCAGATTGTTACAATAAAACATCATCATTACACACACAGTCAGCTAAGATCATTCCCAAGAAACAATTTATAATATCAACACATTATTTCAGATATCTTAAAGGGCCAGAAACAAAGACACAAGACAGACAGAAAGGAGGTAGAGACTATGGCTGTCAGACAAAACCCTTTAAACCAGAACAGATAAGAGAAAAATCTCCTACACCAGTGGCACCATAGATATCCACGGGGGGGGGGGGGGAAGACCAGATGTTTTAACAGAGGGGCAACCTGAAATGAAAAATAAAGTGTCTCCATGGTGACTTTACTGCATTTAGTGTCCCATTCTTCTTTTTCTGTTTTTTAAGAAGACAGAGGTGGCATAATCCTTACAATGCAGGGAAAGAAGGAGGTAATTCCCTGAATCAAAAGGGCTTTGGCAGCTGCTGGGAGTCGCTCATTTTCTCCTTTTACTTACAGGATTAGCTCTTCTGGTTCAGTTCCACCCCAAGGAAGCTCCATCCCCTAACATTTTAGTAGACAGCTCTCACAAAGTTCCGGGGCAGCGGGGGGGGGGTACCAAAATTGTAACTTAAAGTTATGTTCCTGACCTTGAAGCCAATTAATACCAATTCAATAATGAGGACTGGGTTTTGAGAAAAAGAGAAGGGAGGTTTATTGCTTTGCTAACAAAGGAGAAAAACAGGGGACTCTGCGAAATGTTGTGACTCTCTTGGTCTGGAGGGATAAGGGGTTTCAAAAGAGTTTCACTTGTTAACCTGGGAGATACTCAGTTCTTAGGTCCCCAGTAGGCATTTCCCTCTGCAATGTTTGTGCTCCAGGCAGCCAGTTAGGGGCTTCTATCATCCTGCTTAACAAAGGGGGGTAAAGTTATCACAGTTCCTTAAAACACAGTCCAAAGGGGTGTCAGGCTTACTCACTTTATTACCCATTTTCACGTCCAATATCTTTAAGTTTTTACCACTGAAATCACACAACAAAACGAACAAAAACAAAGAAACAAACAAAAAAAATAGAACACAGAACAAAACACAAAAAAACAGAAACCCGGTGCCTAAACAGAAAAACAGTGGTACAGTGCAACATCTTGCTAAAGCTCCAGGGTAGAAGCGTGTGCGTGCCCGTCGGCACCTCTCTACACTTCCAGAGGAATTCCCTACAGAACAGAACAGAGGACAGAACGATTCTCGTTACTGACCTGGAGAGGAGTATATGTGAGACTCCACAGGCCACATCTCTGTCATCAGAAGAGATCTCCCTTAACCAGATATCAGATGTTATAAAGGCGCCACTTACCTATGGAGGCCTCCTCCATCAGGTGCTTGCTAATAGTTTTAGTGCAGAGGTTCACTGCAATGCTCCCCAGACTAAAGGCTCTCTTCCTAATATAAAGAAGATGGACCAAACCAGGCCTGTGTGGAGAGCTGTTCCTAGGTGCCTATGGTTGATATACCATTCTAATTTGTGAAAGTGCCACAGAAAGTAGGGTCAGCGTCCTTCTCATGGTACGCTTGGAAGCAACTGTTTGGACAAAGTGGTTTCCAAGGCAGTGACCTCATTCAGTTCCTGAAAAATGCGACCTCACCTCACTTCCGTGGTAATGGAACTCTCTGAATTTGGGATCCAGGAATCCAGGCACACAGACCCACTCCCAGTCCCAGTCCCAGTGCTCTCACTTGCTTCGATTTGGCAAGGACAGAGTCAGTCTTTCTTGGTACCTACTGATGTGAGGATGGCCAAATGCCAGGAAAGCTCTGAAGAGGGGCCTTTTTTGAAGAAGCAGGTAGTGGCTCACAGCTGGCTCCTGACCACTTCACAGAGTTTGACAAGGAGACCAGATCTGTGACAGGACAGGCCATATCGGGGGAACATAGTTTGGCCCACCAATCAGAGGACACTCCAGATAGTGAGAGACCTACTTGGGGGAAGGAGGTCCCTTTGTGGGTGTAGATGTGTGTTTGTGGTTTTGTCTCATGTTCTGAGAATAGGTAGGAAAGTCAGTTTGTTTTGTTTGGAGTGAACTGTTTCTACTAAGTTGTTGGACAAGGCGAGTGTTTTTATGTCTGTGTATCCCACTGTTTCTGTGGTTGTAGACATTAGAAAAGAGAATTCATCAATGGATTTTTCCTGTCTAGTAGAAAGCTTCCCAGCATTCATCCTGCCTGAATTATGAATGGTCTTGGGCTTGCCTTATCGATGGGCAACACCTGCTATCTTCCTAAGTTACTATTTTCTTCCTGAAAGCTTGCCACTCTCCAGAATATGCTCATGCTTTTGTGTCCACGTTATGTACCACCTCCAAGCACTGTGACATGGACATGTACTGGATAGCTGAAAGGAATGGCAAGCATCTCAGACAACTCAGATATCAGTGTGACCAGGAACGTCTCAGTGGAAAAACCCTGCAAAGGGCCATTTGATTACCTATTGTTCAGTTGCCCTGAATGTCAGGAAGAACTTTTCCTCAGGCCACGCCTTTGTGAAGCCTGAAGAAAACAGTTTTTAAACGGCAATGAATGGGCATCACCTGTGTCTCTTTGCATAATTGCTTTGGAAAGGGATGTGTCTGAATCAGCCTCTTGGCCCTGTGTGAGCTGGGGCTTAGATTCTCACCACCTGATGAATCTAAAGAAAGATCCCATGTGTGGATCCAAATCAAAATGGCCAAAAAATCAGTCATTTTGAATGAAGTATCTCGCATTCCTCTCTAAGGTTCCTGAACTCCATGAAGTGAGAATAGGGATCCATTGGGTAAAATGAGTTCTTCAAAGCCCTGCCGATGCTAGCCCATAGGTTCTTGGGTTTTCTAATGAATCCAATTCAAATAAAGAATATAAACCAATAGTCAGTAGGCCTCAAATTGGAGAACAGAGCTGTATTAACTGCAGGCATATTTGATCACTCCTGGTTCACAGGAAGGGTGTCCAGGCCACCCTGACTTTGGGTAAATGAGGGGAAAGGGAGCTCATTTGGACACTGTCTTGTGCTGTGCCTCTCATGGAATCCTCCTGCCAGAAGTTGTGATGAGTGTCTATATGGAAGAAGATGAGTTCCATGTCTGAGTGTTTTGGTTTTAATTGTGGTCATTTGTGTGGAAGTTGAAAGAGATAACTGCTTCCACATTGGCTTACACTTTGGTGTGATTCCCCTTAGAGATTCTGTTTTGGAATCAACCTTCGAGAAGGTACAAGGTCCTATGCCATTGTATATCCACATTTCTGGGACAACTCTACAGAACGTAATTCAAGGCTAAGTACACCAATCAAGTGCCCAATGAACTTCTGGACTTCAAATCTTAGCTATATTTCTGTTTTCATACTTATATTGAAAGGTTAATAACATAGGTACTTGTCACTTTCTGTTTTTCTGTATGCTTAACAAAACACTGTTGAAATCTTGAGAACTGTTTGCTATTCTTCTTCCCAGAATGTGCTGTCCCCAACTGCCAAACTGTAGAATGTACTCCGTCAACCAGTTGCACGCAAACTGCCCACTCACCCTTACCCATCAATAAACTTCCCTCCTTGTTCTCTCCAAGGAAAATATATAAGCACTTCTTAAGCTGTTCTCAGGGCTCTCTGCTCTTTTCAAGTGATCTCTCAGCCCTTGCATGCCAGACTCCCAATAAACCCTTTGCTGTTGCATGAGACAGTCTCTTGGTGGTCTCTTCCACCGATGCTCGCCCGACCTTTACATCTGGTGGCCCAAGCGAGATCCGGCAGGCGCAGACGAAAGACCCCCAATGGGCCTCTCTGGGGGTAAATAAGGCCCCTCTTTCTGGTTTCAGGTTTCAGGTTAGGGTTTGGCAAAATGGCTATTGGTAAAGTGCGTGAGCTCTCTCCCACGGTGGCTGACACACATGTCACAGAGCCACAGGCCATGTCCCTGGGGGATGGACTTGGGAAATCAAGGAACAATAGTCTCCTCGACTCAGTGATATTTTGTTTCGGGTTCAGTATTGCCAGCCCTTCAGGTTTTGCCAGCTAGTCAGTCTTGGTCTCAGTATTGGACGTCCATTGCCTGTCTTTATTGTCTTGTCTTGTCTGTGTCTAGTGTCGTTGCTTTCACTCTCTGTGTATATTTCCTTATGGGAGAGATCACTTCAATGCCTCTGTCCCTGACCCTTGATCACTGGACCAAAGTCTGCTTAAGGGCTCAGAATCTTTCTTTTTTAGTAAAACGCCGGACCTGGCAGATTCTGTGTCTCAAAATGACCCACCTTTGCAGTCAGATGGCCTTTAGAAGGATCTTTCTACTTCGCACTAATTTGAAAAGTCCGAGATATTGTCTTTCAGCCGGGGCCACATAGACATCCAGATCAACAGCCATATATCTTAACTTGTCAGGACCTCTGCAAATCTCCTCCTCCATGGGTGAAGCCTTTCCTTCTCCCTGCACCTGCTCCTACTCCTTCCCCCATGATTCTATCTCTCAAACTCTCTGCTCCTCCTTCTCCACCTTCTGTTTTCCCTGAGTCTCAAGACTCTACTAGACTCTCCTCCCCCTCCTTATCCTCTGCCCTCATCCCCCAACCCCCAACATCCTCTTAGTGATTCCCCTGCTTCAGACTCAGCCTGTCCACCATTCGAGGAAGTTAGGCTGGACCAGCACCATCCAGATGAGTGTCCCGTGGCACACACAGCCCCTCCTTCCCTGGAGGAAGCTGGTCCGGCTAAAAGAACTCAGAAAACTCGCCAACGTTTTCACACCTGCCTACTTGGGATGACTGCCAACAACTCCTAGGGACTCTCTTCATGACAGAGGAATGAGAGAAAAACCTCCTGGAAGCTAGAAAAAAATATCCTCAGACCTGATGTGTGACCAACACAACTTCCCAACATAATCAAAGCTGGCTTCCCCTTTAACCCACCCAACTGGGACCCCAACACCTTTGAAGATAGGGAGAATCTGTCCAATTATTGCCAGGCTCTAATAGCGGGTCTCCAAGGGGCCGCTAGGTGACCAAATAATTTGGCAATGGTAAGAGAAATTATTCAAAGGCCTGATGAATCTCCCTCTATGTTTCTAGAGAGAATGGAGGCATATAAGAGATATACTCTGTTATGGAGGCATATAAGAGATATACTCTGTTCGATCCTCAGGCTGCGGATCAAAAGGCATCTGTCAAGCTGCCATGGATATTTAAAAAAAAGTTAAAAGAGAGATTTAGTCAGAGAAGCCGAGAAAGTATACTATAAGAGAGAAACAGGGTGAAAGAAAGGGAGCAAAGTGAGGATGAGAGAAGCAAAAGACAGACTAAGGCATTGACTAAGGTCCTGATCAAAACAAGAAAGAGGCCAGAAATTAAGACATAGGGTGACAGGAAAAGATACCTGGGCCCATGCCAGAGGCCACCCCTGGCCTCAGATCAATGTGCCTACTCTAAAAAAAAAGGACACTGGGCCAAAGAGTGCCCTATAAAGAGACAGCCACGCCAGCCAGCCATTCAGACTCTGGAGCATGACTAAGAAAGTCGGGGCTCAGATCCCTTCCCCTAGCTCAGGATAACTTTTGAAGTGGAGGGGACCCCAGTAAACTTTGAAGTGAATACAGGAGCAGTATATTCAGCCCTTAAGGCCCCATTGGGCCCTCTATCTAATAAAAGGTCTCTAGTTCAAAGGGCTAATGACAGTAAATATCGGGCTTAGACAACTAAGAGGACCATGGACCTGGGGAAAGAAAAAATCCATCACTCCTTTCTAGTAATCCCAGAATGCCCGGACCCATTGATGGGCAGAGATCTGCTCACCAAGCTCCGAGCCAAAATAACTTTTAACCCTGAAGGCCCCCAAATGAAATTTCTAAATCCTTCAGTAAAAACTCCTATAGTCACGGCTTTATCTATATTAGTAGAAGATGAACATCCACTCTTCACAGCCCCAAAGACTGATCAAACAGGCAAGCTACCCCAGAAATGGATAAGAGATTACCCAGATGCTTGGGCAAAAACTGCTGGGTTAGGCCTGGCCGTGAAACAACCTCCAATAACAGTGGAGTTAAAAACCTCAGCCCCCTCAATCAATGTCAAATAGTATTCTCAATGCAAAAAAAGCTAAAGATGGGATAAGGCCCCATATTCAGAAATATCTGGCCTTAGGGGACCTAAGGCCCTGTCAATCAGCCTGGAACACTCCCCTGCTACTAGAAAAAAAAAGCCAGGAACTGGGGACTATCACACCGTTAAAGACCTAAGAGAGATCAACAACAGAGTGCAGGACATTTACCCCAAGGTACCTAATCCGTACAATCTGCTTAGCACTCTGAACCCTGAGAGGAAATGATATACTGTTCTGGACTTAGAAGATGCTTTCTTTTGCTTGCCTCTGCATAAAGATAGTCAGTTGCTGTTTGCTTTCGGGTGGGTAACCCAGAAACCAGAACGTCTGGTCAACTAACTTGGACTAGGCTCTTACGGGGGTTCAAAAACTCCCCCACTCTCTTTGATGAAGCCCTCCACACAGATCTCAACAACTTCAGAACTACGCACCCCGAAGTCACCCAGCTTCAATACGTGGATGACCTGCTACTGGCAGCCAACACCAAGAAAAACTGTGAGTCTGGGACCCAAGTACTATTATATGAGCTTGCTCAACTCGGGTATAGAGTTTCGGCCAAAAAGGCCCAAATTTGCTACCATGAAGTAATCTTCCTGGGCTTTTCCCTTAGGGGCAGTAAACGATGGCTCACTGAGCCCAGAAAACAAACCATTGTGTAGATACCACCCCCATCTAACAGGAGACAACTCAGAGAGTTTCTTGGGACTGCTGGCTTTTGCAGGTTTTGGATACCTGGGTTTGCGTCCTTAGCTGCTCCTTTATACCCGGTGTTAAAGGAAGGTGCCCAATTCCAATGGAACCTTGATCACCAGGAAATTTTTGATAACATCTAAGGACACTGACACTGAACGCCTCAACTACACTGAGCTCAGGCTGCAATTACAGAAAGCCCTACACTACGTTAAAAATGTACATCAACTCACTCAACTTGGTTCAAAGAAATTGCAGGCATTCCTGTAGGATTAATAAGAGAGTTTTCCACTAACCGACTCACAGCAAAAAGAAATAACTGAACGGGTAACAAAAGCCTGTCAGGTCCGTCAATTGGTTAATGCTTACCCTTCCAAGTTTCCTAGAGGAAAGCACCTACGAGGAACCAGACAAGGACAATTCTGGGAAGTGGACTTTATGGAAATTAAGCCAGAAAGGTATGGATTTAAATATCTCCTAGTCTTTGTTGATACATTTTCAGAATGGATTGAAGCCTTCCACACACACATACACAAAAAAAAAAAAAAAAAGAAAAAAAGAAAACCTATGGCGCAAATGGTTTTCAAGAAGATCCTGAAAGATATTTTTCCAAGATACGGTCTGCCTAAGGTAATAGGGTCTGATAATGGACTGGTGTTCATGGCCCAGGTAAGTCAGGTGTTAACCAGGACCCTGTGGATTAATTGGAAGTTACATTATGCTTATATACCCCAGAGCTCAGGACAGGTAGAAAAAAAAAAGAATCATTAAAGAGACCTTAACAAAATTAAACTTAGAGACCGGCATAAAAGATTGGACTATGCTCCTGCCTTATGCACTGTTTCATGCGAGAAACACTCCTTCTGTTTCTTTGTGTAACCTCAACTTCTATGAAATTCTCTATGATGCCCATACTCCAGTAAGGAACCTAACCCCAACTCTAAGGCCTAACGTTCCCTTCCAAACCCCCTTGCATGACAGACTTAAAGCCATTGAAAGTACTCAGCGATACCTGTGGAAACAGCTGGCCACTGCCTACCATCCTGGGGATGAGGGGACTCCACATCAATATCAAGTAAGAGACTTTGTCTACATAAGACAACATCAGGTGTGATCCCAGGAACTCCCCTGGAAAGGAATATACCAGGTGCAACTTATAACACTTACAGTGGTAAAAGTAGACAAAATCACATTTTGGATCCAGGCCTCTCATCTCAATCCTTCACTGTGTCCAGACTCTGGTTGGAAACTGGAAAAGACTGGTAACCGTTTCAAATTGCGTATTTGCTATGTGGATAGGACTATAGACTCTCCCCTTGGCCACCAGTTGTCCTAACCCTCATCAGCCCGTTCAGCAGCGATGGCTGATCACAAATTCTACTAGACAAGAAGTATGGTCTATCTCGCATACAGCCCCCTCAGGGACCTGGTGGCCATCTCTCCACCCAGACATTTTTCAGCTCAGTATAGGTCTTTCCTATTGAGATATCCCTGATGAAGAGGATCCCACTAAAATTCCATTAAATCCCTTCCATACCATACATAATTGAAACAAACTTTATGAATGCAGGGACACGCGAGCCAGATGCAGGTTGGCTACCCTAGATTACTATGTATGCCCGGCGGACTATCAAAGCCACAAACAGCCACGGCTGTGTGGGAAAAAAGCCGAATTCTTGTGTAAGTCATGGGGATGTGAGCATACAGGGGCTGCCTGTTGGAACCCAAACTCCTTATCAAATTCAGGACACAGCATTGGCCATATTACTAATTAGACAACCAAAAACTATGGCCCCCAGAGGGTTCTCTAGATCCTCAAATTCTGTGTGCATTTTTAACTTTGGCAATTGCTCAAAAGGGGTAAATTCCCCTATGTGGGATCCTTTCCCCTCCTTCACTCACATCCTGTACTATGCTTCTCCAATAGATCCTCACCCTCAGCCTTCTGCTCTAGACTCTCTGCTGTCACTCCCACCTCAGCAACCTGATTTCTCCCCTTCAATTACTATATCTAAAACCAAAACTCCGCTGGATCTCAGAACATTGCCCCCTTGCTGAGGTAGCAGGTACCGAGGTACCCCTCCACCCACTCACTCCTCTCTTTTCCTGTCAGTGCCTGCACTAGGTCCCACCAAGTCCTCTAGCAAGCTAACCAAAAGGTCAAAGCAGCTGAGAAGATCCCTCAGACCCCTATCCAAGACGTAATAAAACTGGCCTTTAAAGTTGATTTGTCATCACTGAAAACAGGTTTCTAAGAATTTAAAGTCTATCACAGGCTTTTTGGAATACTCACTCCCGTCTTCCCCTCTGCTCTACCTGTTCTACTGCTCAAGTTTTTGTTCTAGGAAAATCCCAAACCCCTTTTTCATTATTCTTTTACATCTCTCCTTTCTCATTCTCAGATCCACGGAGCTTCTCTCAGCCTCGCCTTCCCCGTCTTCCACCTCTGTACCAGGTCCACAGAAATGTCTTAAATGACCTTCTCCAGAAGTCTTCACCAAGGCTTACTTTAGGTCTTTCAGCAAAAGAGACCCTCTGAAAGAGTTCAATGTAGATAAACTTCCACTTTGTGTGTTGCCCTGTTCTACTTGGCCATTGGCTGGAAAAATCACCACCCCTAAGCTAGACACCGCCTTACCAGTTTTTCACAAAATATGTGAACATGGCCTCTGGCCTTGAGCTTGGGCTTCACAGAGATGGCTACATTTCTAGGATAAAAAAGTTACCAACTGGGCTCCATGGTGACAGCTGGCAGGGAGAAAAAAAAGAGACAAAAAAGCTCTCCCCTTCCAAGGTGTTCTTGAAAAGTTAACTTGCTTAGAACAGACAAAAAAAAAGAAACAAAACTGATTTGTGTGAATTTATGCAGTCTGTGAACTTCTGAGCCCCTTCCCTTACATGTTGGGTACAATTTCTAAAACTACCGAAACTTGGGGTTCAGGGGATTAATAGATTACACAGACCTCTAAATCTGGATGCAACCAAATAAGACTGTTTTCCTGTCTTTGGTTCTATCTTAGGTGCGTTTCCTTGTCTGTCCCTACAACAGTATAATTCAATACAGTTTAACATTATTTATGTTTTCATAAAATGGTCAATAGATGTGATTAATTAGGTAATGATGCAGATGTTTTCCAGAGTGCTCTATCATGATGCAGGTTCACTTAAAGATCAAATAGGGGGGCATACAACCCGGTTCCACTGGGAACCTGTATGCCTCACTTTAGCCATCCTATTAGGAATAATAGTTGCTGAAGGGTTGGGCACAGGAACAACTGCCCTAGTCCATGAGACACAACAAAGACACAATTAGAAGCAGAAATAGACCAAAGCTTAAAGACATTAAAAACCGACATCACAGCTTTACAGGAATTTTAACCTCTCTCTATCTGAAGTTGTTTTACAGAGCAGGCGAGTGTTGGACCTCCTCTTCATGAGAGAAGGGTGCCTTTTTGCTTGCATTGAGGAAAGAATGTTGTTTTTATGCCGACAATACTGGAGTTGTAAAAGAATCTATGAGTTAATTAAGAAAACGACTTGAAGAGCGTCAAAGAGAAACAGAGGCCCCCAAAGGGAGGTTTTTGTCTTGGTTCACCTAGTCCACCTGTTTAACTATGCTTTTATCCACCCTGGCCGGTCCATTAATAATCCTCATATTATTGCTAACTTTAGGACCCTGTTTGCTCAACCGTGTAGTTTCCTTTCTCACCCAAATAGAACCTGTTATTAACCCTAACCATACACTCTTCTCAATCTAATTTTACAGAAGAGCAGGGACAGAGTTGGTCTCTAAATACAGGAATATAGAGGATCATCCACCTGCTGAGAACCTCAAAGTTCCATGCAAAAATGATCCCTGGAAAAGATGTAGGCAACTATGAAGGACCTGAGAGAGCAAAAGTCTTCCATGGCAAACAACCTGCTCAGGATGAAGGGATGTGTCTGAATCAGCCACTCTCTTCTTAATGTAGAGAAGATGGACCAAAGCAGGCATGTGTTGAGAGCTGCTCCTGCGTGCCTATTGTTGACATACCATTCTAACTTGTGAAAGTGTCACAGGAAGTAGGGGCAGCCTCCTTCTCATGGGAACCTTGGAAGCTACTGTTAGGAAAAAGTTGTTGCCAAGGCAGTGGCTTCATTCAGTTCCTAAGGGAAGTGACCTTACCTAACTTTCTTTGTCATGGAACTTTCTGAACTTGGAATCCAGGAAGCCAGGCACCCAGAGACAGTCCCAGTCCCAGTACAAGTGGTCAAACTTATTTTGATTTACCAAGGACAGACTCAGTCTTCCTTGGAACCTACTGATGTGAGGATGGCCAAATGCAAGGAAAGCTATGAAGCGGGTCCTTTCCTGAGAAAGCAGGCATTGGCTCACCACTGGATCCTGACAACTTCACAGAGTTGGCCAAGGAGACCAGATTTGAGACAGAACAGGCCATTTCCGGGGAACATAGTATGGCCCATCAGTCAGAGCACACTCCGGATATTCACAGACCTACATGGGGGAAGGAGGTGCCTTTGTGGTTTGGGTGTGGGTGTGGGTTTGTGGTTTTGTCACATGTTCTGAGAATAGGTATGAAAGAAGGTTTGTTTTGTTTGGAGTGAACTGTTTCTAGAAAGTCGTTTGACAAGGCGAGTGTTTCTATGTCTGTGTATCCCACTGTGTCCGTGGTTGTAGACATTAGAAGAGAGAATGCATCAATGAATATGTCCTGTGTAGTAGAAAGCTTCCCAGCATTCATCCTGCCCAATTTTAATGGCCTGCAGCTTGTCTTATTGATGGGCAACACCTGGTATCTTTCTAAGTTCCTGTTTTCTTCCTGAATCCTGGCCACTCTCCAGAATAGGCTCATGGTTTTGTGTTTAAGATATATACAACCTCGAAGCTGTGTGACATGACCATGTACTAGATAGCTGAAGGGAATGGCGAGCATCTCAGAAAACTCAGATATCAGTGTGACCAGGAAAGTCTCAGTGGAGAAACCCTGCTTGGGGCCTTTTGTTTACCTATTCTTCTGTTGCCTTGAATGTCAAGAAGGTCTTTTTCTCAGGCCACCAGTTTGTGAAGCCTGAAGAAAACGGTTTTCAAATGGAAATGAATGGGTATTACCTGTGGTTCTTTGCTTAATTGCTTTGGAGAGGATGTGTCTGAATCAGCCTGTTTGCCCTGTGTGAGGCTGTTGCTTAGATTCTCACCTCCTGATGGATCTAAAGAAAGATCCCATGTTTACATCCAAAACCAAAATGGCCAAAAAAGCAGTCTTTGTGGATGAAGTCTCTCACCTTCCTCTGTAAGTTTCCTGACCTCCATCAAGTCAGAATAGGGATTCTTTGTGTCAAATGAGTTCTTCAAAGCCCTGCAGAGGCTAGCCCATAGTTGCTTGGGTTTTCTCAAGACTCCAATTCACATAAAAAATCCAAACCTCACATTCAGTTGACCTCAAATTGAAGAAGCGGAGCAGAATTAACAGAAGGCCGATTTGATCTTTCCTGGTTCACAAGAAGGATGTCCAGGCTACCCTGACTTTAGGCAAATTAGGTACAAGAGAGCTTATTTTGGACACGGTCTTGGGCTGTGCCCCTCATGGAAAACTCAAGCCAGAGGTTATTATGAGTGTCTATATGGAAGAAGATGAGCGCCACATTGGAGTGTTTTGGTTTAAATTGTTGTCATCTGGGTGGCGGTTAGAATAGATGACTTGGTCCACATGTGCTTGAACTCTGGTGTGATTCCATTAGAGACAGAGTTCTGGAACTGAACTCAGAGAAGTATTGCCATGAATAGTGTTGAGATTTTAGGAAGCCAAGGATGAGTGTCGCCCTTGGAAACTGAGTTCTAGGCCCAGGTTGGCTTTCCACAGAGCACTGGGCCTCTCAGCCAGGATACCACATGATTTTATTCTGAAAGACTTGGCACATTTAGTTGAGAGTCAAAACTCATATATACCTCACATTGTAGACCTAAATGGGCCTAACATCATGTGATCTTTTGGCCACTCTTTGGGATGCCTTACCTGTGAGTGTTCTCCAGAGCTTTCATTGAAGTGAGCTTGCTAACCATTTAATGGTTCCTGAATGAATTGAAAGTCACTATGCCTCCAACTTCATCCTTGAAAAATGCCTAGATAATTACCATGAAATTATTGAAATTCCCATCACCAGGTGGCACTGGAGAACCTTTGGATGACCTGTTGCTAATCATGAATATACCAGACAGTGCCTTTATTGACTGGGTTTCATGTAATTGGTGTAGAACAGAGATGTCAGTAAGTTGGACTCTGTTCAGTAGTGGGCCTAGAGCAGTGTTTGTTAGGTATGTGATAAAACATCTGTAGTGGGGCCATGTGGATCTGCCATTGGCTTCCAAATGGCTTGTGGCTGACATGTTGCAGCCAGCAGAACCTTCCATGTAAAGGCAACTTGTTATATGGAGAGGGTTCAGGATATTGTTCAGAATCAGGTTGCTATGGTCAAGGGGGCAAGCTATGTGGGATAGAAGCCTGGTTCTTGTATCCTCCTGCAGACCCTGACCCACCATACGTGACAGAACTCCCTCTTGCACTGTGTCCCAGTTGAACTCCTTGTATATCGTGAAGCAAATACCAAACTCCCAGTGCAGCAGGAAGAAACACCACGAAAATGGAGGATGACCATATGGCTTCACAGTCCACACCAGGAGACACTAAGCCCCCAGTGGCCACAGTTTACCTACAAAAAGAGAATTCAGCACTGCTGCCTCGTGTTCATTGGAAAATAAGAAACTTTGTCCTCCTGGTCACATAGATGCAGACCCAGCTTTGAGGGTCTCACTACAAAGGAAGCTTTACTCCTGACAACAACCTATATTTCAATGTCCAACCTCAGTGGCAGTTTTTAAAAAGTTTTAGGCAAGCAGAGTTCCATGTTTGTGGAGTGTGTACCCTGTCCTTACTTTTGGAAACTCCTATACCACCTCCAAGTTTGTGCACTTCTGAGCATTTTCCATTCCACAAATGCAATCACAGATTTTGTAACTCTTCTCTTCTAATTGTGTCTTACTTGGGGCGAAGGTAATGTCAAGGCATGGTTCTGGATGAGAGTGGGAAGATTCGTTGTAGCACATATTTTCATAAACATTGGATTAATTTTCCTATTTTCCATTTGAAATTCTGAATCCCTGAAACTAACCCATATTCTACTAGATTCTGACTACTAATCCTAATATGATGGAGATAAAATAACCCAAACAGTACATAAGAATATGCAGTTCAGAGTTGGACTTGCCTTTTGCATGATAAAGGGTAGGTGTTATAAATCTAGTCAATTTTAATTGAAATAGTTCTCCATGTGTTTTTAAAGTTAAAAATATGTGAATTACTGTCTCCCATTCTCTGGAGCCGAATCAGCACATGTATTTTTATATGCAAAAATAGAATCCTACATGGTATCACACGTACATTCTTGTGAGTTACATGACTTGGCAGATACATGTGTGAAAAGTGATCACTCCTCCTAAACGCTGTTGGAACAGAGAATTCAACCTATGGGTGAGCTTCCCAGTAGAACAACAATATACATAAACCCATGATCAGTAAAATGAAAGATTTTGCATGATTATGATATATATTTCATGATGAATTTCGATTGTCATATATATTGCTACTTTTTAATGTCTATGTTTGTTTGTGTGTGTGTGTGTGTGTGTATGTGTGTATATATATATACACACATACTCTCCAGATTTTTAAAAATATGAAATATATGTTTCTTTTATACAATCCCTAAATTCATTCATATTCATGTATGTGGATTAATAATCAACTTTTCACAAGATTATTCTTAGAAATATTCATCCACCCGAAATACATATTTGTTTCCTAGTACTAAAAACTAACTTCAGTGAAAGGTGCATACAAATCCTATTATGTCTACATTAACTGACCCACTTTAACATCAATGCATGTAGGTTCCTATGGGACATGATGGGTATTTTGACGTTAATTTTTATTCCACACTGGTACATTACTATTTCTTCAGTTTATGCACATCATAGGATATATATTTCATTCACTAGTTAGCAAATTTATAGGCATTTCTTTAACTTTCAATCAATTCCTGCTCCAAAACACATGTATTTCTCTATGTTTCTTGACTAGTCTATTCATGAGACTTTTTTTCCAAATACATTATTTTCGATTTCCAAAATCAATTTTGAACCAAAACTCACACACCCTTCATGATAAACTATAACCCTAAGATGATCATTAGATATATAACTGGTTGGAATGAATGATTGTATATCAATATAACATTTCTTATATATTTCCGATATCTATTCAATCCATTATTTAAAATGGATCCAGTTATATTATTTATTCACAGTATGGTCTATTCATGCATTATGTTTATATTCATAAAAACAGGGTACACCTATTTGTGCCCCAAAACTAATTTGTAAGTCTTCAAAATGTTGCTCCCAGTAATGGTGGAAGAAATACTCATGTGACCTGATTTACATACACATTTTATCACAGAAATATTCTGGACACAAAAAGCAAAAGTCACACTTACAATTGCACCAAAGCCTAAATGGAAAGTGAGCATGGATTACTAAAAACATCCATGTCCATGTTGCCTAATGCTCTCAAATATCAATCCTATTGGTGACTACATATTTGTTTCTTCCTAAGATTATATATTCAACCTCAAACCTGTTGAAAATGTCTAACCCTATCACACACTTTATACTTTGCTTGATTTCCTATTGTGTCTTTTGATATCTGCTTTCCTACATGTTCTCCCCAGTTCATCATTGTGACTGACTCTTCACATGTGCTGACATTTAAATACACTCTCTACCAGAAACCCTATTGCTAAAGAACTTTTGATCCAAATTCTATACTCACTCTTCTTTCTAAACCTACCGACTACCTTCCTAATCCTACCGACTATCGCTTTTTGACTGGATGTTCTCTTCAACATTCAATCATCCAAGGTACATGGTCTGATGCCAGTGTATATTGATTTATCTGAGACATCTGTGTAGCACATAACTCAAAGCTAAGTATCCCACTCAAGTCCCCAATGCCATTTTGGGCTTCAAATCTTACCTAGATTTCTGCTATCATATTTATATTTTACATATATACTCTTGTAAATATCGCAGGTTGCCAATACCATTATTCTTCCCGCAGAATGTTTTATAACCCAAATTGAACCTGTTATTAACCCTAACCATACACTCTTTCCTCAATATAACTTACAGAAGAGCAGGGACAGAGTGAGTCTTACAATATAGGAATGTAGATGATCTTCCACCTGCTGAGAATCTAAAAGATCCATGGAGAAATGATCCTTGGAGAAGATGTAGGCAGCTATGTAGGACCTGAGAGAGCAATAGTCATCATCCATGGCAAACAACCTGGTCAGGATGAATTGATGTGTCTGAATCAGCCTCTCTCTTCTTAATGTAGAGAAGATGGACCAAACCTGGCCTGTGTGGAGAGCTGTTTCCGGGTGCCTATGGTTGATATACCATTATAACTTCTGTATGTGTCACAGGATGTTGGGGCAGCCTCCATCTCATGGGACACTTGGAAGCAACTGTTAGGACAAAGTGATTACCAAGGCAGTGACCAATTCAGTTCCTGAAAGAAGTGACCTCACTTCACATCCTTGGTGATGGAATTCTCTAAACTTGGGATCCAGGGAGCCAGGCACCCAAAGGCAGTCCCACTCCCAGTCCCAGTGGGCAAACTTGTTTGTTTTTCCCAAAGACATAGTGAGTCTTTCTTGGTACCTACTGATGTGAGGATGGCCAAATGCCAGCAGAGCTCTGAAGAGGGGCCTTTCCTGAGAAAGCAGGTAGTGGCTAACTGCTGGCTCCTGACAACTTCACAGAATTGGCCAAGGAGACCAGATCTGAAAAAGGACAGGCCATTTTGGGGGAACATAATATGGCCCACCAGTCCGAAGACACTCCAGATAGTCACAGACCTACTTGGGGGAAGGAAGTGCCTTTGCCATTGTAGGTATGAGTTTGTGGTTTTTTCTCACGTTCTGAGAAAAGGTAGAAAAGGTGGTTTGTTTGGTTTGTAGTGGACTGTTTCTAGTAAGTCGTTTAACATGGTGAGTGTTTCTATGTCTGTGTATCCCACTGTATCCGTGGTTGTAGACATTAGAAAAGAGAATGCATCAATGGATGTGTTGTCTCTAGTTGAAAGCTTCCCCGCATTCATACTGCCCAACTGATGAATGTACTGAGGCTTGCCTTATGGATGAGCAACATCTACTATCTTCTTAAGTTTTTGTTTTCTTCGTGAATTCCGGCCACTCTCCAGAATAGGCTCATGGTTTTGTGTCCCAGATATGTAACACCACAAGGCTCTGTGACATGGCCATGTACTGGATAGCTGAAGGGAATGGGAGCATCTCAGAAAACTCAGGTATCAGTGTTACCAGTAAAGTCTCAGTGGAGAAACCCTTCTTTGGGCCATTTGGTTACTTCTGTTTCCATTACCCTGAATTTCAGGAAGGTCTTTGCCTCAGGCCACCCCTTTGTGTAGCCTTAAGAAAATTGATTTCATATGGAAATGAATGGACATCACCAGTGGCTATTTGCTTAATTGCTTTGGAATGGGATGTGTCTGAATCAGTCTCTTGTCCTTGTATGAGGTTGCGGCTTAGATTCTCAGCACCTGATGGACCTAAAGAAAGATACCATGTGCTTCCAAAACCAAAATGACAAAAAGAGCAGTTATTGTGGATGAATATTTTTGCATTCTTATTTTAGGTTCGGCACCTCCATCAAGTGAGAATACGAATTCTTTGGGTCAAATGAGTTTTTGAAATCCCTGCAGAGGCTAGCCCATATGTGCTTGGGTTTTCTCATGACTCAAAATCACATAAAGAATCTATATGCTAAAGCCAGTAGGCCTCAAATTGGAGAAGCAGAACACTTTAACAGCAGGAATATTTGTTCACTCCTGGTTCACAGGAATAGTGTTCAGGCCACCATGATTTTAGGGAAATGAGGGGCAAGTGAGCTTTTTTTGGACACTACCTTGGGCTCATAGAAACCTCCAGCTAGAGGTTACGATGAGTGTCTACATGGAAGAAGATTATGGCCCTGTGGAAGTGATTTGATTTTAATTGTGGTTATTTTTGTGGCGGTTGGAAGGGATGACTGGGTTCACCTGGGATTGAACTCTGGTATGATTTCCCTTAGAGACTGAGTTCTGGAACTGAACTCAGACAAGTATTGCCATGAATTGTGTTGGTATTTTATGAGGCCATGCATGAGACTCACTCTTGGAAACTGAGATCTAGGCCCAGGGTGGCTTTCCACAGAGGCCTGGGAATCTCAGCCAGGATATCACATGATTTCATTCTGAAATACTTGGCAGCCATAGTTGAGAGTCAAAACACACATGGACCTCACATTGTAGACGTCAATTGGCCTGGCTTCATGTGACCTTTTGGCAACTCTTTGAGAAGCCTTGACTGTGAGAGTTCTAAAGAGCTTTCATTGAAATGAGCTTTCTCAACACTTAATGGTTCCTTAATGAATTGAAACCCACAGTGCCCCTAAATTCATCCTTGAAAAATTGCTAGATGAATACCATGAAATTTTTGAAATTCCCATGACCAGGTGGCACTGCAGAAACTTTGGATGTCCTGTTGCTGATCATGTGTATACAAGACAGTGCCTTGTTTGACTGGGTTTCATGAAAATCGTGTAGAACACGAGATGCCAGTAATATGGAGCCTGCAGACTTGTGGGCCTAGAGCAGTGGTGGGCAGGTGTGTGATAAAACATCATGGTGGCGCCATGTGGATCTGACATTAGCTTCCAAATGGCTTGTGACTGATATGGTGCAGCCCCCATTCCCTTGTATGTAAAGGCATATTGTTATATGGAGAGGTTTCAGGGCAATGTTCAGATTCAGGTTACTATGGTCCATTAGGCAAGCTATGTGGGATAGAAGCCTGGTTGGTACATTCTCCATTCTCCTGAAGACCCTAAACCACCACACGTGACAGAACTCCCTCCAGCACTGTATCCCAGATGAACTCCTTATATTTTGTGAAGCAAGTACCAAATTCCCAGTGCAGCAGCAAGAAACACCACAAAAATTGGAGGATGACCAAATGTGTTCACAGTCCCCACCAGGAGACCTTAGCCTCCAGTGGCCACAGATTACCTACAAAGAGAGAATTGAGCACTGCTGCCTCATGTTTATTGGAATATAAGAAACCATGTCTTCCAGGTCACATAGATGCAGACCCAGCTTAGATGGTCTCTCTACAAAGGAAGCTAAAGCTCATGACAACAACATATGTTTCAAGTGCCCAACCTCAGAGGTAGTTTCCCAAGAAGTCTTAGGCCAGCAGAGCTCCTTGTTTGTGGAGTGTTTACCCTGTCCTTTACTGTTGGAAACTCCTCTACCACCTCCAAGGTCGTGAACTCCCAAGCATATTCCATTCCACATATGTATTTATAGATTTTCACACTTTTCTACTCTAAGTGTTTCTTACTTGGGGCGAAGATAATGTCAAGGCATTGTTCTGGATGTGAGTGGGAAGATTTTTGTGTAGCACATGTTTACATACACATTGAATTCATTTTCCAATTTTCTATTTGAAATACTGAATCCCTGACTCTAACCCATATCCTACTGGACT
This sequence comes from Callospermophilus lateralis, assembly GCF_048772815.1. NCBI lineage: Eukaryota > Metazoa > Chordata > Mammalia > Rodentia > Sciuridae > Callospermophilus > Callospermophilus lateralis. Next base: position 979,860 of record NW_027514169.1, on the reverse strand, counting down.
CTTACTTATAATCCTAATATGGTGGTGAAAAATAACCCAAAATGAATAGAAATACAAGCAGTTCAGAGGAGGCATGGTGTATTGTTGGAATTGCCTTTTGCATTATATAATGTAGGAGTTATAAATCTAGTCAATTTTTTGTTGAAATAGTTCTACATGTGTTTTTAAAATTAACAAATATGTGAATCCCTGTCTCCCTTTCTCTGTAGCCTATTCAGCACATGTATTTTTATATGCACATATAGAATCCTACATGATATCACACGTACATACTTGTGAGGTGGCTGAATTGGCAGATGCAAATTTTGAGAAGAGATCACTCCTCCTAAACACTGTTGGAACTGAAAATTCAACCTATGGGTGAGCTTCCTAGTTGAATAACATTATACATAAATCCATGTTCAGTAAAATGAATATTTTTTGATCTGTGGATCATATATATTTCATGATGAATTTCGATTGGCATATATATTGCTATTTTTTTTTCTTTTATTGGTTGCTCATAATATTACAAAGCTCTTGACATATCATATTTCATACATTAGATTCAAGTGGGTTATGAACTCCCATTTTTACTCCAAATACATATTGCAGAATCACATCGGTTACACATCCATATTTTTACATAATGCCCTATTAGTTACTGTTGTATTCTGCTACCTTTCCTATACTCTACTATCCCACCTCCCCTCCCTTCCCATCTTCTCTCTCTACCCTACCTACTGTAATTCATTTCTCTCCTTGTTTATTTTCACATTCCACTCACAACCTCTTATATGTAATTTTGTGTAACAATAATAATAATAATTATAATAATCCATTACCATGCAATTATCCTTTTCTCTCCCTTTGCCTCCCACCTCATGTCTCTGCTTAATGTTAATCTTTTCTTCATGCTCTTCCTCCCTGTTCTGTTCTTAGTTGCTCTCATTATATCAAAGAAGACATTTGGTCTTTGTTTTTTAGGGATTGGCTAGCTTCACTAAGCATAATCTGCTCTAGTGCCATGCATTTCCCTGCAAATTCCATGATTTTGTCATTTTTTAGTGCTGCGTAATCTTCCATAGTATATAAAAGACACATTTTTTTAAATCCATTCATCTATTGAAGAGCATCTGGGTTGGTTCCACAGTGTAGCAGTTGTGAATTGTGCTGCTATGAACATCGATGTGGCAGTATCCCTGTAGTTCACTCTTTTAAGGTCTTCAGGGAATAGTCCGAGAAGGGCAATAGCTGGGTCAAATGGTGCTTCCATTCCCAGCTTTCCCAGGAATCTCCATACTGCTTTCCAAATTGGCCGCACCAGTTTCAGTCCCAACAGCAATGTACAAGAGTACCCTTTTCCCCACATCCTAGCCAGCACTTGTTGTTGTTTGACTTCATGATGGTTGCCAATCTCACTGGATTGAGATGTTATTTTAGGGTGGTTTTGATTTACATTTCTCTGACTGCTAAAAATGGAGAGCATTTTTTCATGTACTTGTTGATTGATTGTATGTCCTCCTCTGATAAGTGTCTGTTCAGGTCCTTGGCCCATTGGGTTGTTTGTTATCTTATTGTCTAATTTTTTGAGTTCTTTGTATACTTTGTATACTCTGGATATTAGGGCTGCATCTGAAGTGTGATGAGTAAAAATTTGTTTCCATGATGTAGGCTCCATATTTACCTCTCTTATTGTTTCTCTTGCTGAAAAAAAAAAAACTTTTCAGTTTAAGTAAGTCCCATTTGTTGATTCTTGTTATTAACTCTTGTGCTATGGGTTTCCTATTAAGGAATTTGGAGCCTGACCACACAATATGTAGATCGGAGAAAATTTTTTCTTCTATCAGACGCAGAGTCTCTGATTTGATATCTAGCTTCTTGATCCACTTTGAGTTAACTTTTGTGCATGGCGAGAGGAGGGGATTCAGTTTCATTTCGTTGCATATGGATTTACAGTTTTCCCAACACCATTTTTGAAGATGCAATCCTTCCTTCATTGCATGCTTTTAGCTCCTTTATCAAATATAAATAGTTATAGCTTTTTGGATTAGTTTCTGTGTCCTCCATTCTGTACCATTGGTCCACCCGCCTGTTTTGGTACCAGTACCATGCTGTTTTTGTTATTATTGTTCTGTAACATAGTTTGAAATCTCATATCGCTATACTGCTGATTCACACTTCCTGTTTAGAATTGCTTTTGCTATTCTGGGTCTTTTATTTTTCCATATGAATTTCATGAATGCTTTATCTATTTCTACAAAAAATTCCTTTGGGATTTTGATTGGCATTGCATTAAACCTATAGAGAACTTTTGGTAATATCGCCATTTTGATGGTGTTAGTTCTGCCTATCCATGAACAGGGTATATTTTCCCATCTTCTAAGATCATATTCTACTTCTCTTTTTAGGGTTTTGTAATTTGCATTGTATAAATCTTTCAACTCTTTTGTTAGGTTGATTCCCAATTATTTTATTTTTTTTTTTTTGAGGATATTGTGAATGCAGTGTTTTTCCTCATTTTCGTTTCAGAAGATTTGTCGCTGATATACAGAAATGCCTTTGATTTATGCATGCTGATTTTATATCCTGCCACATTGCTGAATTCATTTATTAGTTCTAGTTGTTTTTTCTGTAGACCCTTTTGGTTCTTCTATGTATAGAATCATGTCATCTGCAAATAGTGATAATTTAAGTTCTTCTTTTCCTATTTTTATGCCTTTAATGTCTTTCATCTAATTGCTCTGGCCAGTTTTTCGAGAACTATATTGAATAGAAGTGGTGATAGAGGAAATCCCTGTCTTGTTCCAGATTTTAAAGGAAATTCCTTCAATTTTTCTCCATTCAGAATGATGCTAGCCTGAGGCTTAACATAGATAGCTTTTACAATGTCGAGGTAAGTTCCTGTTATCCCTAGTTTTTAAAATGTTTTGAACATAAAGGAATGCTCTACTTTGTCGAATGCTTTTTCTGCGTCTATCGAGATGATCATATGGTTCTTATCTTTAAGTCTATTGATTTTGTGAATAACATTTTTTGATTTCCATATATTGAACCCTCCTTGCATCTCAGGGATGAATCCTAGTTAATCATGGTGCACAATTTTTTTGATGCGCCTTTGTATTCAATTCGTTAGAATTCTATTGAGGATTTTTGCATCCAGGTTCATCAGAGATATTGGTCTGTAGTTTTCTTTCTTTGAGGTGTCTTTGTCTGGTTTAAGAATCAGGGTGATATTGGCCTCATAGAATGAATTTGGCAGAGCTCCCTGTTTTTCTGTTTCCTGAATAACTTGAAAAGTATTGGTATTAATTCTTCTTTAAAGGTTTTCCAAAACTCCGCTGTATACCCATTCGGTCCTGGGCTTTTCTTGGTTGGTAGTCTTTTGATTGCTTCTTCTATTTCATCCATTGATATTGGTCTGTTTAAATTTTGTGTATCCTCCTGACTCAGTCTGGGCAAATCATATGACTTAAGAAATTTATCGATGTCTTCACTATTTTCTATTTTATTGGAATATTGGTTTTCAAAATAATTTCTAATTGTCTTCTGTATTTATGTAGCATCTGTTGTGATATTGCCTTTTTCATCCCATATGTTAGTAATTTGAGTTCTCTCTCTTCTTCTCTTCATTAGCATGGCTAAGGGTCTGTCAATCTTATTTATTTTTTCGAAGAACCAACTTTTAGTTTTGTTAATTTTTTCAATAGTTTCTTTTGTTTCTATTTCATTGATTTCCGCTCTGATTTTAATTATTTCTTGCCTTCTGCTACATTTGCTGTTGTTTTGCTCTTCCTTTTCTAGGACTTTGAGATGAAGTGAGAGCTCATTTATTTGTTGTTTTTTTCTTTTTTGAGGAATGACCTCCAGGCGATGAATTTCTCTCTTAAAACTTTTTTTTATTGTTTCCTATAGAATCTGATATGTTGTGTCTGTATTTTCATTTATCTCTAAGAATTTTTTAATTTCCTCCATTATGTCTTCTGTAACCCATTGATTATTCAGTAACATATTGTTCATTTTCCATGTGATGTAGGATTTTTCCTTCCTTCTTTCATCATTGGTTTCCAGTTTCATTCCATTATGATCAGAAAAAAATGCACGGTATTATCTCCACCCCTTTATATTTACTGAGGGTTGCCCTATGGCATAATATATAGTCTATTTTTGAGAATAATCCATGTGCTGCTGAGAAAAAAGTATATTCACTTGATGATGGTTGATATATTCTATATATGTCAGTTAATTCTAGGGTATTGATTGTGATATTGAGTTCTATAATTTCTTTATTCAACTTTTGTTTGGAGGATCTCACCAATGGTGAGAGAGGTGAATTGAAGTCAACCATAATTATTGTTTTGTGGTCTATTTGATTTTTGAACTTGAGAAGAATTTGTTTTATGAACGTCGCAGCACCATTATTTGCTGCGTAAATATTGAGAATTGTTATGTCTTGTTGGTGAATGGTTCCTTTTAACAGTATATAATTTCCTTCCTTATCCGTTTTGATTAAATTAGTCTTGAGGTCGATTTTATTCGATATGAGGATGGCGACCCCTGCTTACTTACGAGGACCGTGTGCATGGTATAAATTTTCCCAACCTTTCACCTTCAGCCTGTATATGTCTTTTCAATTCAGATGTGTCTCCTGGAGGCAACATATTGTTGGATTTGTATTTTTTAATCGAAGTTACAAGCCTATGCCACTTTATTGGAGAGTTTAAGCCATTAACGTTTACAGTTACTGTTGATACATGCTTTGTACTGCCACCCATGTTTGATTATTAATCTTTTTTTTTTTAAATTTAGTTTGTTTCTTCCTGATTAGCTTTTCCCCCGCCCTCTGTCATTACTGAGGCACTTCCCACTGATGGTTTTCATTGTTGATTTTCATTTCTTCCTTGTGTAGTGTTTTGCTCAATATGTTTTGCAATGCTGGTTTTCTGGCTGCAAATTCTTTTAGCTTTTGTTCATCATGAAATATTTTTATTTCATTGTCTTACCTGAAACTTAATTTTGCTGGATACAGAATTCTTGGTTGGCATCCATTGTCTTTCAGTGTTTGAAATATGTTCTTCCAGGATCTTCTCACTTTCAGTGTCTGTGATGAAAAATCCGTTGTTAACCTTTTTGGTTTACCCCTGATTGTAATCTGCCTCCTTTCTCTTGTAGCTTTTAATATTTTCTCTTTGTTCTGTATATTTGATATCTTCATAACAATGTGTCTTGGCATTGGTCTACTGTGATTTTGTGTGCTCGGTGTCCTGTAAGCATCTAGAATTTGTTTATCCGTTTCCATTTTTATTTCTGGAAAGTTTTCTATAATTATTTCATTCAGCAGGTTACTCATTCCCTTGGTTTGAATCTCTGTACCTTCCTCTATCCAAATGACTTATAAGTTTGTTTTTTTAATGTTTTCCCACATCTCTTAGATGTTTTTCTCATGATTTTTTTCCAGCATTTCTTTGTTGGCTAGACTTTTTTCAAGATGATATATTTTGTCTTCATTATCTGACATTCTGTCTTCTACTTGCTCCACTCTGTTAGTGATACTCTCAATTGAGTTTTTAATTTGGTTTATCATTTCCTTCATTTCTAGAATTATTGTTTGATTTTTTTATAATCTCTATATCCTGATAAAGATGCTTAACTTCTTCTTTTATCTGTTTGTGTAATTCTTTTTCAATGTGTTCTTTCACAGTCTGGATTTGCTGTCTCGTATCCTCTTTAAGGTTCCATTCCATCTGTCTAAGGTATTCCTTGAGTTCTTTATATGACCATTTTTCTGATGACTCTAGGTCCTCCTGAATATTTAGGCTGTCCTTCATTGTTTGTACTCCTTTTCTTCCTTGTTTTTTTATGGTGCTCATGTTTCTTCTTGTTCTGTTTGAGTGCTGAGTTACTGCTTACTCTTATAAATTTATTTGATGCTTGGGAGGAAAGATATTAGACAGGAAGGGAAGATGTCATTGAAGAGAATGAGAGTAGGCACGTAGAATTCAGGAAGGGGGAATAAGAAAATTGAATGGAAATGAAAAGTCAAAAGAAAAAAATAGAAAATAAATAAAGAAAAAAAAGTTTTTTTAAAAATAATAATGATAATTAAAAAAATGAAAATGAAAATTTAAAATAATAATAATAATAATAAAAAAATAAAAACTTAAAAAATAAAAACATTTTAAAAAGTTAAAGAACAACAACAAAGAAAAAATGAAAATGAATGAAAAAGAAAAAATTATAATAATAATACATGCAGTCATAGTGTTCAATTAACTTCTCTTCCAGTAGGTGGAGCTGTGCGCACTGGGCCAAGCTTCTCCTCTCAATAAGTGTTAACCAATCACTGTGCAGCAGCTCTTTCTCCCAGACTGGGCATGTCTCCTATCCTGAGTGCCTAAGGCTTTCTCTTGTGCTTCCTCAAACCATGCCCCGCTCACCTGTGACGCTCACCACAATACTGGTTACATGTCAGGACTCTGCTCCTGGTAGGCCTGTTTTCATGAACGCCTGGGCACACTCTCCCTGTTTGCCTCCCTCAGATCCTATGTTTGTAGAGCTTGGGGCTGAGAACCCCCAGGGAATTTGATTGTCCTCTGGGAGCCATGCCACTGGTAGGTTGTGTAATAGACCTCAGTTGTCAGCCCTGGTGGGAGCGGTAGCCAGGAATTCTGTGTCGCGAGTCCCGAGCCACTCCTGATTCCCTAGGTCTGGCTATCGCGCTCACGGGAGAGCTGGGAGGGGCCCTTAAAGTTTTCCCGCTGTGTGGAGAGAGATGGGTAGGGAATTACACACTTGTCGCGCTGGTTTCAATGAAGTTATCTCCTCCGCCGGTGACGTCAGTTCTCTGCCATGGTGGTATCCCATCCAAATGGTGACCGTTCGTTCCCTTTGCCGGGTGACCAATGCAACGGGTGGGTCCTGACTCTCTCTCCCAAGCCCCATTTCAATCCTGTGGCCACTGCCTATGAAGGCTTAGTTTACTTTTACCTCTGTAAATTCAGAAATGCCGACCAGTTATTTCAGTGGGAATGTTAGTGCTGAGTCAAAAGAAGCAGGCGAATCTGAGCGTGAATGCAGCCGATCCGGGCTCTGTGTGTGTTCTGAGGGGCCCAGACTGTTTGCCCCAGATCAACATCAGGTCAACATTGCCTAGTGATTCTGAGCAAACAGCATTTAGAGAGTTTACGACTCCCTATGCCTGCGCGGCTGAAGAGGACAGAGACTTGATTTCTCCATGCCTGCCTTCATGTTGGATCTCCTGTATTGCTACTTTTTAGTATCTGTGCATGTGCGTGTATATATATATATATATATATATATATATATATATATATATACACTCTCCAGATTTTTCAAAATATGAAATATATGTGTCTTATTATACACTCCCTAAATACATTCATATTCATATATGTGGATTTATAATCAACTTTCCACAAGATTATTCTCAGAAATAATCATCCACCTGAAATAGATATTTGTTTCCTAGTACTGAAAACTAAATTCAGTGAATGGAGCTTACAAACCCCAATATTTCTACAGTTACTGAGCCAGTTTAACAACAATGCAAGTAGATTTCTAGGGGACATAATGTGTATTTTGACTTTCATTTTTATTCAACACTTGTACGTTACTATGTCTTCATTTTATGCACATCATTGGATATATATTTTATTCACAAGTTAGAAAATTTATAGGCATTTGTTTCACAATCAATCACTTCCTGATTCAGAACACATGTATTCCTCCATGTTTCTTGACTGGTCTTTTCATGAGGCTTCTTTCCAAACACATTATTTTCGTTTAACGTCATCACTTATAAAGCAAAACTCAATCACCCTTCATGATAAACCATAATCCTAATATTACCATTAGATGTATAACTGTTTGGAATGAATGATTGTATATAAATATAAGATTTCTTATATATTTTCAGATATCAATTCAATCTATTATTTAAAGTGGAACCAGTTACATTGTTTATTCATAGTATGGTCTATTCATGCATTATCTCTATATTCATTGACACAGGATAGACCTCTTTGTACCCCTAATACTAATGTGTACATCTTCAAAATATTGCTCCCAGAAATGGTGAAAGAAATACTCATGTCACCTGATCTACATATACATTTTATCACAGTAATATTCTGAACAAAAAAAATGTAAAGGCCACACTTATGATTGTACCAAAGCCTAAAAGGAAAGTGAACATGGATAACTAATAACATCCATGTCCAGGTTGCCTAATGCTCTCAAATGCCAATCCCATTGGTGACGACATATTTGTTTCTTCCTATGATTAAATATTCAAATTCAATCCTGTTGAAAATGTCTAATCATATCACTCACTTTATACTTTGCCTGATTTCATAGTGTCTCTATTGATACCTGCTTTCCTACATATTTTCCCCAGTTCATAATTGTGACTGACTCTTCACATGTGCTGACATTTACATTCACTCTCTAAACCAAACCCTATTGCTAAATAAGTGTTTTATTCCAAACCATATACTCACTCTTCTTCCTAAACCTATCCACTATCTTCCTAATCCTACCAACTATCCCTTTTTGACTGGATATTCTCTTCTACATTCAATCATCGAAGGTACAAGGTCCTATGCTATTGTACATCGATTTTACTGAGACAATTATACAGAACGTAATTCAAGACTAAGTATCCCAATCAAGGGCCCAATGCCCTCTGGGCTTCAATCTTAGATTTCCGTTTACATATATATATATTTCACCTATATATTCTTATAAATATCGCAGGTTCCCAATCCCATTATTCATCCCGCAGAATGATTCCTAACCCAAATCGAACATATTATTAAACCTAACCATACACTAACTTTACAGATGAGCAGGGACAGAGTTGGTCTTAAAATACAGGAATGTAGGGCATCTTCAACCTGCTGAGAACCTCAAATGTTCATGCAGAAATGATCCCCGGTGAAGATGAAGGCAGCTATTAAAGAGCTCAGAAAGCAAAAGTCATCTGCCACGGCAATCATCTTAGTCAGATTGAAGTATTGTGTCTGAATCAGTCTCTCTCTTCTTAATGTATAGAGACGGACCAAACCAGTCCAGTGTGGAGAGCTCTTCCCGGGTGCTTATGGTTGATATAACATTCTAACTTGTGAAAGTGTCACAGGAAAATCAGGGCAGCCTCTAACTCATGGGTCATTTGGAAGCAACTGTTAGGACAAAATGGTTGCCAAGGCAGTGACATCATTCAGATCCTGAAGGAAGTGATCTCAACTCACTTCTTTGGTGATGGAACTCTCTGAACTTGGGATCCAGAAAGCCAGGCACCCAGAGACAGTCCCTGTCCCAGTCCCAGTGGTCTCATATGTTTGGATTTACCAAGGACAGGGTCAGTCTTTCTTGGTACCTACAGATATGAGGATGGCCAAATGCCAAGAAACCTCTGAAGAGGGGCTATTCTTCCAAAAGCAGGTAGTGTCTCACCGCTGGCACCTGACAACTTTACATTGTTTGGAAAGGAGACAAGGTCTGACATAGAACAGCCCATTTCGGGGGAACATAGTATGGCCCACAAGTCAGAGGACACTCCGGAGATTCACAGACCTACTTGGGGGAAGGAGGTGCCTTTGTGGGTGTGGGTGTGATATTGTGGTTTTGTCTCATGTTCTGAGAATAGGTTGGAAAGGCGGTTTGTTTGCTTTGTAGAGGACTATTTCTAGTAAGTCCTGTGACAAGGAGAGTGTTCCTATGCCTGTGTATCCCACTGTGTCCATAGTTGTAGACATTAGAAAAGAGAATGCATCAATGGATGTGTCCTGTCTAGTAGAAAGCTTTCCAGCATTCATACTGCCCAATTTATGAGTGGACTGTGGCTTGCCTTATGAATGGGCAACACCTACTAGCTTCCTAATTTCCTGTTTTCTCCCTCAATTCTGGCCACTCTCCAGAAGTGTATCATGGTTTTGTGTCCAAGATTTGTACCAACTCCAAAATCTGTGACACGGCCATGTACTGGATAGCTGAAGGGAATGGCGAGCATCTCAGAAAAATCAGATATCAGTTGACCAGGAAAGTCTCTGTGGAGAAACCCTGCTTTGGTACTTTTGCTTACCTATTGTTCTGTTGCCCTGAATGTCAGGAAGTTCTTTGCCTCCAGCCACCACTTTGTGAAGCCTGAAGAAAACAGTTTTCAAATGGAAATGAATGGGCATCACCTGTGGCTCTTTGCTTAATTGCTTTGGAAAGGGATATGTCTGAATCAGCCTCTTGGCTCTGTGTGAGGCTGTGGCTTAGATTCTCAGCACCTGATGGATCTAAGGATAGATCCCATGTGTGCATCCAAAACCAAAATGGCAAAAAGATCAGTCATTGTTGATGAACTCTCTTGCCGTCCTCTGTTAGGTTCCTGACATCCATCAATTGAGAATAGGGATCCTTTGGGTCAAATGAGTTCTTCAAAGCCCTGCAGAGGCTAGCCCATAGGTGCTTGTTTTTTTCTCATGACTCCAATTCACATAAAGAATCTAAACCCCAAAGTCAGTAGGCCTGAAGTTGGAGAATCCAAGAAGTATTAATGGTAGGCCTATTTGATCACTCCTTGTTCACAGGAAGGGTGTCCAGGCCACACTGATTTAGGCAAATGAGGGGCAGGGAGCTTATTTTGGAAACTGATGGTGGCTGTGCCCCTCATGGAAACCTCCAGCCAGAGGTTGTGATGAGTATCTATATGGAAGAAGATAAGGGCCATGTGGGAGTGTTTTTGTTTTAATTGTGGACATTTGTATGGCGGTTGGAAGAGATGACTGGGTCCACCTGGGCTTCAACTCTGGTGTTAATTCCCTTAGAGACTGAGTTCTGTAACTGATCTCAGAGAAGTATTGCCGTGAATTTTGTTGGGATTTTAGATGGCCATGCATGAGAGTTGCCCTTGGAAAGTGACATCTAGGCCCAAGTTGACTTTCCACAGAGCACAGGGAATCTCAGCCAGGATATCACATGATTTCATTCTGAAAGACTTGGCAGCCATATTTGAGAGTCAAAACACACATGGACCTCACATTGTAGACCTCAATGTGCCTGGCTTTATGTGACCTTTTGGCCTCTCTTTGGGAAGCCTTGCCTGTGAGAATTCTCCAGAGTTTTCATTGAAATGAGCTTCCTCACCATTTAATGGTTCCTGAATTAATTGAAACCCACAGTGCCTCCAACTTCATCCTTGAAAATTTGTAAGATTAATACCATAAAATTTTTGAAAATCCCATGACTGGGTGGCACTGGAGAACATTTGGATGTCCTGTTGCTGATCATGAGTATACAAGACAGTGCATTGATTGACTGGGTTTCATGAAAATGGTATAGAACAGAGATGCCAATTAGTTGGAGCCTGTTGAGTAGTTGTCCTAGAGCAGTGGTTTGCAGGTGTTGATAAAACATCTGTGGTGGGGCCATGTGGATCTTTCATTGGCTTCCAAAAGGATTGTGACTGACATTTTGCAGCCAGTAGGCCCTTATATGTAAAAGCATATTTTTATATGGAGAGGTTTCAGGGCAATGTTAAGAATCAGCTTGCTACGGTCAATGGAAAAAGCTATGTGGGATAGAAGCCTGTTCGGTGCATTCTCCTGCAGAACCTGACCCACCACACTTGAAAGAACTCACTTCAGCATTGTGTTCGAGTTGAACTCCATGTATTTCATGAAGCAAATACCAAACTCCCAGTGCAGCAGAAAGAAACACCACAAAAATTGGAGGATTACCAAATGGATTTACAGTCCACATGGGGAGACACCTATACCCCAGTGGCCTCAGCTTACCTACAAATAGAAAATTCAGTATTGCTGCCTCATGGCATCAAGGTCACGTAGATGAAGACCCAGCTTTGATGGTCTCACTACAAATGAAGCTAATACTCCTGACAACAGCATATATTTCATTGCCCAACCTCAGAGGCAGTTTCTCCAGATGTTAGGCTGGCAGAACTTCATGTTTGTGGAGTGTTTACCCTGTCCCTTAATTTTGGAAAATCCTCTACCACCTCCAAATTTGTGAACTCCTGAGCATTTTCCATTCCACATATGTATTCGCATATTTTCTAACTCTTCTCATCTAATTTTGTCTTATGTGGGGTGAAGGTAATGTCAAGGCATTGTTCTGAATGAGAGTGGGAAGATTTTTGGGTAGCACATATTTGCATACACATTGGATACATTTTCCAATTTTCCATTCGAAATACTGAATCCCTGACACTAACACATACCCTACTAGACTTTGACTTCTAATCCTAACATGATGGAGAAAAATAACCCAAACAGAATAGAAATACAAGAGGTTCACAGGAGGCATGGTGTATAGTTGGACTTGCCTTTCGTATGATAAATGGTAGGTGTTATAAATCTAGTGAATATTAATTGAAATAGTTCTTCATGTGTTTTAAAAGTTTACCAATATGTGAATAACTGTCTCCCTTTCTCTGTAGCCTATTTATCAAATGTATTTTTATATGCACATATGGAATTCTACCTGGTATCACTCGTACATTTTGTGAGGTGGCTGGCTTGGCAGATACAAATTATGAGAAGAGATTACTCCTAATAAACGCTGTTGGAACTGAAAATTCAACATATGGGTGAGCTTCTTAGTTGAACAACATAAATCCATGTTCATTAAAATTAATATTTTCGGATCTGTGGATGACATATATTTCATGGTGAATTTCAATTGGCTTACATAATGCTACTTTTTAATGTCTCTCTGTGTGTTTGGGTGTATATATATATTCACTCTTCAGATTTTTCAAATATGAAGTATATTTTTCTTATTATACACTCCCTAAATTCATTCATATTCATGTATGTGGATTTATAATCAACTTTTAACAAGATTATTCTCAGAAATATTCATCCACCTGAAATACATATTTGTTTCCTAGTACTGAAAACTAACTTCGGGGGATCATATGATGGTGGCGAAGGGAGTGCATCACCCGCATGTACCGCCTCAATGTACGGGAGAATGACGAGTTAGAATAGCTAAAATCTATCTTGTTAGGAATTTCCAGCAAAATTGGGGTGCTCCAAAACCTAGTGGACATATTTCCCTCTCACAAGGATCAGCTACGGGGGCTCAAACGCGAGTGATTTTTCTGCACGGAGGGTCATGCTGCTTATTCAGCAAATCGCCACGTGGTTAGAGTCTGTGGCGTACGCTGGGAAACGATGAGATAGCAACGCAAATATACAGCGGTGCGGATTCTGTTGGATCCTGCCAGCTATGCAATCACTGTGCTCAGTGCTGAATTCTGGGTTTGAGACGGGGAAGGATGCGGTCCAATTCGGTTCTCTACACCGGTCAGACCACAGAGGAAACCAGCGGCCTCCATCTTGGAGAGCTGACGTCACCATCCCTATTTTCGACTAATCACAGCTCATTCAGATATAGAACAGGTAATTTCAGGATGAAATTCACCTTTGTCTCAAAGACAAATTACTCAGGCTCAGTGTTAAAAAACCCGCAGAAACTGCGTCTTGGAGCCTGCTCCTATTAGAAGATACACCGAGCCCAGAGTGTCCAAATTCCACCTCCTGGAACTGATCTGGCCCAGGGCTAAAGAACCTATGGAAACTGCTTCCCGGTCCGTGTCTTGCTGAATACTGTGGACGTAAATATCAACCGAGCCTTGATAGGAAGTGGCAACAGGATTGAGACGGGGCTTGTGAGGGCCGGTCCGGACTCACCCATTGCTTTGGTCACCCAGCAAAGGGAACGAAATGCTGCCTTTCACATGGGATACCAACATGGCCGAGATCTGATGTCATCAGAAAGCAGCGGAGGAGATAACTTCATTGATACCAGCGGTGACAGAAACAGTTGGTCTCCTGGTAAAGAAAGTGAGTAAAAAAACACCTGAGTCTCTCTCATTTTGTCATCAAGCCAGAGGGGCAGAGCAGAGCCGCTGCCTGCACCCGGAACAGGCCCAGCGACACACCTGCATGGTAGTCTCTTCACCCAAATTGGAGTAGTTGCAGAGCAGAGCCTTCTCCCGTGACTGGTACAATCCCAGTGCCCCACTGGCATGGTAGTCACGTCACATCAATAGGAGTAGGGGCAGAGCAGAGCCTTCGCAAGCGCCCGGAACAGGCTCAGCAATCTGCCAGCATGGTAGTCACGACACCCCAATTGGAGTTGGGGCAGAGCAGAGCCACCACCCACACCCGCAATGTAGGCAGACCTGCACCAGACCAGCAGAAGAGGCCCAGCGGCCTGCCGGCATGGCAGACACTTCACCCCATTTGGAGTAGGTGCAGAGCAGATCCGTCGCCCATTCCCGCAAGGTAGGCAGACCTGCGACCGATCGGCAGAACACCCCAGGGGTCCACGGGCATGGTAGACACATCACACCAATTGGAGAATGGGAAGAGCAGAGCTACCTCCCGCGCCTGCATGGTAGGCAGACCTGTGACCGATCAGGGGAACAAGCCCAGCGGCCCATCAGCATGGTAGACAGATCACCCCAATTGGAGGAGCAGCACAGCCCCCCACTCCTGCAAGGGAGACTTTTCAACTATACAAGAGCAATATAAATATATAGGGGGAAAATTTCAAAATCACAACAGTTTCACCAAGCAGAAAGAAACGCGAGCAGTATGATAAGACAAGGAAAAAAGAACCACAAGCAATGCAGGTCAACACAATTTTCGAAGAGGTAATAGCTGCAGCAGATGGAATGTCAGATAAAGAAATCAGGATATACATGCTTCAGATGATCTGGAGACTCAAAAAAGACATTAGGCAGCAAAATCAGACAATGAAAGATCACTTTGACAATGAATTACATAAACAAATTCAAGAAGCAAAAGATCAACTATACAGGGAGATAGAGGTTGTAAAGAATAACAAACAGAAATCCTAGAAATGCCGGAAGCAATCAACCAACTTAAAAACTCAATTGAGAATACTACCAGCAGACTAGAACACTTAGAAGATAGAACATCAGACAATGAAGACAAAGTATTTCAACTTGAAAAGAACATAGACAGCTCAGCAAGACTGTTAAGAAACCATGAACAGAACGTCCAAGAAATATCGGATAACATAAGGAGAACAAATTTAAGAGTCATTGGGATACAGGAAGGTATAGAGGTCCAAATCAGAGGAATGAGCAATGTATTCAATGAAATAATATAAGAAAACTTCCCAGACTTGAAGAATGAGACAGACTCCCAAGTCCTAGAAGCCTACAGGATGCCGAATGTGCAAAATGATAAGAGATCCACACCTAGACACATTATGATGAAGATGCCCAACGTACAGAATAAGGAGAGAATTTTAAAAGCTACAAGAGAAAGGAAGCAGACTACATTTAGGGGTAAACCAATCAGGATAACAGCTGATCTTTCAACACAGACTCTGAAAGCTAGAAAATCCTTGAATAACATTTTTCAAACACTGAAAGAAAATGGGTTCCAACCAAGAATTGTGTATCCAGCGAAATTAAGCTTCATGATGGAAGATGAAATTATAACCTTCCATGATAAACAAAAGTTAAAAGAATTTGTAGGTAGAAAACCATCTCTTCAAAACATCCTCGGCAAAATATTACAGGAAGAGAAAATGGAAAATAACAATGAAAACCAACAGTGGGAGGTAGGACATTAAAGAGGGGAAATAATCAAAGAGAAAAACAATCCATGTTTAATAACATAAATAAACAAATATGGCTGGAAGAACAACCCTTATCTCAATAATAATCGTAAATGTTAATTGCTTAAACTCATCAATTAAGAGACACAGGTTAGTAGAATAAATCACAAAAGAAGACCCAAAAATATGCTGCCTACAGGAGACGCGCTTGTTAGGAAAAGACATACATAGACTGAAGGTGAAAGGTTGGGAAAAATCATATCACTCATATGGACTTCAGAAGCAAGCAGGAGTGTCCATACTCATATCAAATAAAATAGATTTCAAGCCAAAGTTAATCAAAAGGTATAAAGAGGGACACTACATACTACTCAAGAGAACAATACACCAACAAGACATAACAGTCCTAAATATATATGCCCCAAACAATGGTTCAGCTATGTTCATCAAACAAACTTTTCTCAAGTTCAAGAGTCTAATAGACCACCATACAATAATCATGGGAGACTTCAACACACCTCTCTCACCACTGGACAGGTCTTCCAAACAAAATTTGAAATAGGAATCTATAGAACTCAACAACACAATTAATAACCTAGACTTAATTGACATATATAGAATATACCACCCAACATCAAGCAGTTACATTTTTCCACAGCAGCACATGAATCCTTCTCAAAAATAGATCATACATTATGTCACAGGGCAACTCTTAGACAATATAAAGGAGTAGAGATAATACCATGCTTCTTATCTGATCATAATGGAATGAAACTAAAAATCAATGATAAAAGAAAGAAGGAAAAATCATGCATCACATGGAGATTGAACAATAGGTTACTAAATGATCAATGGGTTAGAGAAGACATCAGGGAGGAAATTAAAAAATTCTTAGAGATAAATGAAAACACAGGCACAACATATCGGAATCTATGGGACACATTGAAAGCAGTTCTAAGAGAAAAATTCATTGCTTGGATTTCATTCCTTAAAAAATTTAAAAAACCAACAAATAAATGATCTCATACCTCATCTCAGAATCCTAGAAAAAGAAGAGGAAAACAACAGAAAAAGAAGTAGAAGGTAAGATATAATTAAAATCAAAGCTGAAATTAATGAAATCGAAACAAAAGAAACAATTGAAAAAATTGACAAAACTAAAAGATGGTTCTTTAAAAAAATAAATAAAATTGACAGACCCTTAGCCATGCTAACGAAGAGAAGAAGAGAGAGAACTCAAATTACTAGCATACGGGATGAAAAAGGCAATATCACAACAGATATTTCAGAAATACAGAAGATAATCAGTAATTATTTTGAATTCTTATACTCCAATATAATAGTAGATAGTGAAGGCATCGAAAAATTTCTTATGGCGTATGATCTAACCAGAATGATTCAGGACGATATAGACAACCTAAACAGACCAATATCAATTGAGGAAATAGAAGAAACCATCCAAATACTACCAACTAACAAAAGCCCAGGACCATATGGGTATACAGCAGAGTTTTACAAAAACCTTTAAATATGAACCAATACCAATACTTTTCAAGCAATTTCAGGAAATTGAAAAAGAGGGAGACCTTCCAAATTCATTCGACGAGGCCAATGTCACCCTGATTCCTACACCACACAAGGACAGTTCAAAGAAAGAAAACTACAGACCAATATCTCTAATAAACCTAAATGCAAAATTCCTCAATGAAATTCTGGCGAATCAGATACAAAAACATATCAAAAAAATTGTGCACCTTGATCAAGTGGGATTCATCTGTGGGATGCAAGGCTAGTTCAATATATGAAAATCAATAAATGTTATTCACCACATAAATAGACTTAAAAATAAGAACCATATGATCATCTCGATAGGTGCAGAAAAAGAATTCCACAAAGTACAGCATCCCTTTATGTTCAAAACTCTAGAAAAACTAGGGATAACAGGAACATACCTCAATATTGTAAAAGCAATCTATGATAAGCCTCAGGCTAGCATCATTCTGAATGGAGAAAAATTGAAGGCATTTCCTCTAAAATCTGGAACAAGACAGGAATACCCTCTCTCGCCACTTCTGTTCAATATAGTTCTCAAAACACTGGCTAGAGCAATTAAACAGACCAAAGAAACTAAAGGCATAAAAATAGGAAAATAAGAACTTAAATTATCACTATTGCAGATGACATGATTCTATACCTAGCAGACCCAAAAAGGTCTACAAAGAAACTAATAGAGCTAATATATGAATTCAGCAAATGGCAGGATATGATGTCAACACGAATAAATCAAAGGCATCTCTGTATATCAGTGACAAATCCTCTGAAATGGAAATGAGGACAACCACTCCATTCACAATATCCTAAAAAAAAATTGGAAATCAACCTTACAAAAGAGGTGAAAGTCTTATACAATGAAAACTACAGAACTCTAAAGAGAGAAATAGAAGAAGATCTTAGAAGATGCAAAAATATACCCTGTTCATGGATAGGAAGAACTAAATTCATCAAAATGGCGATATTACCAAAAGTTCTCTATAGGTTTAATGCAATGCCAATCAAAATCCCAAAGGCATTTCATGTAGAAATAGAGAAAGCAATCATGAAATTCATATGGAAAAATAAAAGACCCAGAATACCAAAAACAATGCTAAGCAGTAAGTGTGAATCAGGAGATATAGTGATACCAGACTTCAAACTATACTACAGAGCAATAGTAACAAAAATAGCATGGTCCTGGTACCAAAACAGGTGGGTGGATGAATGGTAGAGAATAGAGGACACAGAAACCAATCCACAAAACTACAACAATCTTATATTTGATAAAGGGGCTAAAAGCATGCAATGCAGGAAGGATAGCATCTTCAACAAATGATGTTGGGAAAATGGAAATCCATATGTAATAAAATGAAGCTAAATCCCTTTCTCTCGCCATGCACAATAGTTAACACAAAATGGATCAAGGAGCTTGATATCAAATCAAAGACACAGCGTATGATAGAAGAAAAATTTGGTTACGATCTACATACTGTGGGGTCAGGCTCCAAATTCCTCAATAGGACACCCATAGCACAAGAGTTAATAACTAGAATCAACAAATGGGACTTACTCAAACTAAAAAGTTTTTTCTCAGCAAAAGATACAATAAGAGAGGTAAATAGGGAGCCTACATCCTGGGAAGAATTCTTTACTCCTCACACTTCAGATAGAGCCCTTATATCCAGAGTATATAAAGAACTCAAAAAATAAGACAATAAGATAACAAAGAACCCAATCAAGAAATGGGCAAAGGACCTCAACAGACACTTCTCAGATGAAGACATACAATCAATCAACAAGTACATGAAAAAATGCTCACCATCTCCAGCAGTCAGAGAAATGCAAATCAAACCCACCCTAAGATACCATCTCACTCCAGTAAGATTGGCAGCCATTATGAAGTCAAACAACAAGTGCTGACAAGGATGTGGGGAAACAGGTACACTTGTACATTGCTGCTGGGACTGCAAATTGGTGCAGCTGATTTGGAAAGCAGTATGGAGATTTCTTGGAAAGCTGGGAATGGAACCACCATTTGACCAAGCTATTTCCATTCTCGGTCTATTCCCTAAAGACCTAAAAAGACAATGCTACAGGGACACTGCTACATCGATATTCATAGCAGCACAATTCAAAACAGCAAAACGGTGGAACAAACTTAGATGCCCTTCAATAGAAGAATGGATAAAAAATGTGGCATTTATACACAATGGAGTATTACTTTGCATTGAAAAATGACAAAATCATAGAATTTGCAGGGAAATGGATGGCAGTAGAGCAGATTATGCTAAGTGAAGCTACACAATCCCTAAAAAACAAATGCCAAATGTCTTCTTTGATATAAGGAGAGTAACTAGGAACAGAGTAGGGACGAAGAGCATGACAAGATGATTAACATTAAACATGAGTGAGAGGTGGAAGGAAAAGGGAGAGAGAAGGGAAATTGCATGGAATTGAAAGGAAACCCTGAGTGTTATACAAAATTACATACAAGAGGAAGTGAGGGGAAAGGAAAAAATAATACATGGGGGAGAAATTTATTAAAGTAGAGGGGGTAGATAGAGAAGGGGAGAGGGGCGGGGAGAGGAGAGGGGATAGTAGAGGATAGGAAAGGCAGCAGAATACAACAGAAACTAGTATGGCAATATGTGAATCAATGGATGTGTAACTGATGTGATTCCGTAATCTGTATACGGGGTAAAAATGGGAGTTCATAAACCACTTGGATCAAAGTGTGAAATATGATATATCAAGAACTATGTAATGTTTTAAACAACCATAAATGATAATTAAAAAAAATAAGCCTAACTTCAGTGAATGATGCACGCAATCCTAATATTTCTACAGTAACTGACCCAGTTTAACATCAATGCAAGTAGATTCCTATGGGACATGATGTGTATTTTGACGTTCATTTTTATTCAACACTGGTACGTTACTATTTCATCAGTTTATGCACATCATAGGATATATATTTCATCCCCAATTTAGCAAATTTATAGGCATTTGTTTCACTTTCAATCACTTCTTGCTTCAGAACACATGGATTCCTCCATAATTCTTGACTGGTCTTTTCATGACACTTCTTTCCAAACACTTCATTTTCGATTTCCATAACCACTTTTGAAACAAAACTCACACACACTTCATGATAAACAATAACCCTAAGATTACCATTAGATATATAACTTATTGGAATGAATGATTGTGTGTCAATATATGATTTCCTATATATTTTCAGATATCAATTCAATCCATTATTTAAAGTGGAACCAGTTATATTATTTATTCACAATATGGTCTATTCATGCATTATCTCTATATTCATAGACATGGGGTACACCACTTTGTACCCCAAATACTAATTTATATGACTTCAAATATTGCTCCCAGAAATGGTGGAAGAAATAGTCATATCATATGATCTACATATACATTTGATCACAATAATTTTCCGGGTACAAAATGCAAAGGTCACACTTATGATTGTACCAAATCCTAAATGGAAAGTGAACATGGATTACTAAAAACATCCATGTCCAGGTTGCCTAATGCTTTCAAATGTCATTCCTATTGGTGACTACATATTTGTTTCTTCTTAAGACTATGTATTCAATCTCAACCCTGTTGAAAATGTCTAATCCTATCACTCACTTTATTATCGCCTCATTTTGTAATGTCTCTATTGATAATTTCCTTCCTACATATTTTCCCCAGTTCATCAATTTGACAGAGTCTTCACATGTGCTGACATTTACATTCACTCTATAACCGAAACCCTATTGCTACAGAACTTTTGATCCAAATCCTATACTCACTCTTCTTCCTAAACCTACCGACTATCTTCTTAATCCCACTGACTATCTCAATTTGAGTGAATGTTTTCTTCTAAAATCAAACATCCAAGGTATAAGGTCCTATGCCATTGATTATCGATTTATCTGAGACATCTGTGCAGAACGTAATTAAATGCTAAGTATCCCAATCAAGGGTCTAATGCTCTTCTGGGCTTCAAACCTTACCTAGATTTCTGATTTCATACTTATATTTCACCTCTATAATCTTATAAATATAGCAGGTTCTCAATACTATTATCATCCTGCGAATGATTTGTAACCCAAATCGAACATGTTATTAACCCTAACCATCCACTCTTCCCTCAATCTAACTTTACAGAAGAGCAGGGACAAAGTTCGTCTTACAATACAGGAATGTAGGGGTTCTTTCTTCTGCTGACAACATCAAAGGTCCATGCAGATTTGATCCCTCGAGAAGATAGCTATGAAGGACCTGAGAGAGCAAAAGTCATCTTCCATGGCAAACAACCTTTTCAGGATCAAGGGTTGTGTCTGAATAAGCCTCTCTCTTCTTAATGTAGAGAAGATGGACCAAACCAGGCATGTGTGGAGAGCTTTTCCTGGGTGCCTATGGTTTATATACAATTCTAACTTGTGAAAGTGTCACAGGAAGTAGGGCAGCCTCCATCTCATAGGACTATTGGAAGCAACTGTTAAGACAAAGGGGTTGCCAAAGCCTTGACCCCATTCAGTTCCAAAGAAAGTGACATACCTCATTTCCTTGGTGATGGAACTCTCTGCAGTTGGTATCTAAGAAGCCAGGCACCCAGAGGAAGTCCCAGTCCCAGTTGCTGTGGGCTCACATGTTTGGATTTACCAAGGAGAGTCACTCTTTCTTGGTACCTCCTTATGTGAGGATGGCCAAATGCCAGGAGAGCTCTGAAGTGGGACCTTTCCTGAGAAAGCAGGTAGTGGCTCAGCTCTTTTCCTGACAACTTCACAGAGTTGGCCAAGGAAACCAGATCTGAGAGAGTACAGGCCATTTCAGGGGAACATAATATGGCCCACCAGTCAGAGGACACTTCAGATAGTCACAGACTTACTTGGGGGAAGGAGGGGCCTTTTTGAGTGTGGGTTTGAGGTTTTTTCTCATGTTCTGAGAATAGGTAGGAAATTCAGTTTGTTTGGTTTGGAGTGAACTGTTTCTAGTAAGTTGTTGGACAAGGTGAGTGTTTCAATATCTGTGTATCACACTGTGTCTGTGATTGTAGACATGAGAAAAGACAATGCAACAATGGATGTGTCCTGTCTAGTAGAAAGCTTCCCAGCATTCACCCTGCCCAATTTATGAATGGAGTGCGGCTTGCCTTATGGATGGGCAAAACCTACTAGCTTCCTAAGTCCCTGTTTTCTTCCTGAATTCTGGACACTCTTCAGAATAGGCTCATGGATTTGTGTCCAAGATATGTACCAATTCCAAAGTCTGTGACATGGCCATATACTGGATAGCTAAAGGGAATGGCCAGTATCTCAGAAAACTCAGATATCAGTGTGACCAGGAAAGTCTCAGTGGAGGTACCCTGCTTTCTACCATTTGCTTACCTATTGTTCTGTTGCCCTGAATGTCAGAAAGGTCTTTACCTCCTGAAGAAAACAGTTTTCAAATGGAAATGAATAGGCATCGCATCACCTGTGGGTCTTTGCTTAATGCTTTGGAAAGGGACTTGTCTGAATCAGCATCTTGGCCCTGTGTGAGGCCGTGGCTTAGATTCTCAGCACCTGATGGATCAAAAGAATGATCCCATGTTTGCATCCAAAACCAAAATACCAAAAAGTTCAGTCATTGTGGATGAAGACTCTTGCCTTCCTCTTTTAGGTTCCTGAAATACATTAAGTGAGAATAGGGATCCTTTGGTTCAAATGAGCTCTTCAAACCCTGCAGAGGCTAGCCCATATGTGCTTGGGTTTTCTAATGACTATAAATCACATAAAGAATCTATACTGACAGTCAGTAGGCCTCAATTGGAGAGGCAGAGCAGTATTAAAGGCAGGCATAGTTGATCACTCTTGGTTCACAAGAAGGGTGTCCAGCCCACCCTGACTTTAGCCAAATGAGGAGCAAGGGAGCTTATTTTGGACACGGTCTTGGGCTGCACCCCTCATGGAAAACTCCAGCCATAGGATATGATGAGTGTCTATGTGGAAGAATATGAGGGCCATGTAGGAGTGTTTTGGTTTTAATTGTGGTCATTTGCGTGGCAGTTGGAAGAGATGACAGTGTCCATCTGGGCTTGAACTCTGGTTTGATTCCCCTTAGAAAATGAGTTCTGGTAATGAACTCAGAGAAGTATTGTCATGAATTGTGTTGGGATTTTAGGAGGCCACACATGAGAGTCTCCCTTGGAAACTGAGATCTAGGCCCAGGGTGGCTTTCCACAGAGCACTGGGAATCTCAGCCAGGGTATCATATGATTTTATTCTGAAAAATTTTGCAGCCCTATTTTTGAGTCAAAACACACATGGAACTCACATTGCAGAACTCAATGGGCCTGGCTTCATGTGACCTTTAGGCCACTCTTTGGGAAGCCTTGCCTGTGAGAGTTCTCCAGAGCTTTCATTGAAATGAGCTTCCTCAACACTTAATGGTTCCTGAATGAATTGAAAACCACAGTGCCTACACCTTTATCCTTGAAAAAGGAGAAGATACATACCATAAAATATTTTAAATTCCCATAACCAGGTGGCACTTGAAAACCTTTGGATGCCCTGGTGCTGATCATGAGTGTTCCAGACAGTGCCTTGATTGACTGGGTTTCATTAAAATGGTGTAGAACAGAGATGCCAGTAAGTTGGAGCCTGCTGAGAAGTGGGCCGATTGCAGTGGTGTGCAAGTGTGTGATAAACATTTGTGGTGGGGCCCTGTGGATGTGCTATTGACTTCCAAATGACTTATGACTAACATGGTTCACCCAGCAGACCCTTATATGTAAAGGCATCTTGTTATTTGGAGAGATTTCATGGCAATTTTCAGAATCAGGTTGCAATGGACAAGGGGGCATGCTATGTGGGTTAGAAGCCTGGTTGGTGCTTTCTCCTGCAGAATCTGACCCCCCACACATGATAGAACTCCCTCCAGCACTGTCTCCTAGTTGAACTCGTTGTATTTCGTGAAGTATATACCAAACTCCCAGTGCAGCAGCAAGAAAAACCACGAAAAGTAGAGGAATTCCAAATGGCTTCACAGTCCACACGGGTAGAAACGTAGCCCCCAGTGGCCACAGTTTACCTACAAAAAGAGAATTCAGCAATGCTGCCTCATGTTCAATGGAAAATAAGAAACCATGTCCTCTAGGTCACATAGATGCAGACCCAGCTTTGATGGTCTCACTAAAAAGGAAGCTAAAGCTCCTGAAAACAACATATATTTCAAGTCCCCAAACTCAGAGGCAGTTTCTGAAGAAGTCTATAGGCCAACAGAGCTCCATGTTTGTGGAGTGTTTACCCACACAGGTAATGTCAAGTCATTGTTCTGGATGAGAGTGGGAAGATTTTTGTGTAGCACATATTTGCATACAGATTGGATTCATTTTCCAATTTTCCAGGCCCAATACTGAAACCCTGAAACTAACTCATTCCCTACAAGACTCTGACAACTAATCCTAATATGATGGAGAAAAATAACCCAAACAGAATAGAATTACATGCAGTTCAGAGGAGGCATGGTGTATAGTTGGACTTGACTTTTGCATTATATAGGGTAGGAGTTATACATCTAGTCAATTTTTTGTTGGAATAGTTCTCCATGTGTTTTAAAGTTAACAAATTTGTGAATTCCTGTCTCCATTTCTCTGTAGCCTATTCACCACATGTATATTTATATGCACATATAGAATCCTACCTGGTATGAAACATACATACTTGTGAGGTCATAAGTGTCCAGAATATTACTTTGTGTCCAGAATATTATTTTGTGTCCAGAATATTACTTTGATAAAATGTATATGTAGATCAGGTGACATGAGTATTTCTTCCACCATTTTTTGGAGCAATATTTCGAAGACGTATAAATGAGTATTGGGTTTACAAAGAGGTGTACACTGTGTCTATGAATATAGACATAATGCATGAATAGACCATACTGTGAATAAATAATATAACTCGTTCCACTATAAATAATGGATTGAATTGATATCTGAAAATATTTAAGAAATCTTATATTGATATACAATCATTCATTCCAACCAGTTATACATCTAAAGATAATATTAGGGTTATGGTGTATCATGAAGGGTGTGCAAGTTTTTCTTCAATGTTATAATAGAAATTGAAAATAATATGTTGGAAAGAAGTCTCATTAAAAAACCAGTCAAGAAACATGGAGAAATACTTGTGTTCTGAAGCAGAAAGTGATTGAAAGTGAAACAAATGCCTATAATTTTGCAAACTTGTGAATGAAATATATATTCAATGATGTCCATAAACTGAACAAATAGTAACGTTCCAGTGTTGTAAAAAAATGAAAGTCAAAATACATATCATGTCCCATAGGAATGTACATGCATTGATGTTAAACTGTGTCGATTACTGTAGAAATATTCAGATTTGTATGCACCATTCACTGAAGTTATATTCCAATACTAGGAAACAAATATGTACTTCAGGTGGATGAATATTTAAGAGAATAATCTTGTGAAAATTTGATTATAAAACCACATACATGTATGTGAATGAATTTAGGTAGTGTATAATAAGACACATATTTTTATATTTAATATATATATGTCTTATTATATATGTGTGTGTATACATATATTTAACAATCATATATATATATATATATATATATATATATATATACACACACACACACTCACACACACACACAGACATTAAAAAGTACCAATATATATGCCAATCGAAATTCATCGTGAAATATATATCATCCACAGATGGAAAAATATTTATTTTACTGAACATGGATATATGTATAATGTTGTTCTACTAGGAAGCTCACCCAAATGTTGAATTTTTATTTCCAACAGCGTTTAGGATGAGTGATCTCTTCTCACAATTCGTGTCTGCCAAGTCAGCCACCTCACAAGAATGTACGTGTGATACCAGATAGGATTCTATATGTGCATATAGAAATACATGTTCTGAATAGGCTACAGAGAAAGGGGGACACGAATTCACATATTTGTTAACTTTAAAAACACGTGGAGAACTATTTCAATTAAAAATTGATTAGATTTATAACACCAACATTTTATTTTGCAAAAGGCACATCCAACTATACACCATGCCTCCTCTGAACCGCTTGTATTTCTATTCTGTTTGGGTTATTTTTCACCATCATATTAGGATCAGTAGTCAGAGTCTAGTAGGGTATGGGTTAGTGCCAGGGATTCAGTATTTCGAATGGAAAATTAGATAATGAATCCAATATGTATGCAAATATGTACTACACAAAAATCTTCCCACTCTCATTCAGGACAATGCCTTGACATTACCTTGGCCTCAAGTAAGACAGATAAGAGGAGAAGAGTTAGAAAATCAGGGAATACATATCTGGAATGGAAAATGCTCAGGAGTTCACAACCTTGTCGTTGATTGAGGAGTTTCCAAAAGTATGGGACAGGGTTGATAGAACCACCTGATCTTTTATTAAAATTGGGAGCCATCTTGCCACAAAACAATGAAAAGATAATTTTGGCTTTACTATAAATTACTGCAAATTCTGAACCTGCTTGGAATGCCTGCCCATGCCTTGAACTCACCCATGCCTGGCTCTCTGACCAGATAGTAGCCCTCTCTGAAACTTTAGTGACACCTCATAATTATTGCACTTCCTTGTCCAGAAAACGACCCACTCTGAGGCTCTAATGGTCCTAATAATTTCTGATGTTATGGTCAGCAAAAAAAAAAAAAAATGTAAACTACCATTAGTGTGATGCTTATCAAAGTTCTGTTATCTGTAACCCCCCTTGTGTGTAAATTCCTTGGCTATAAAGCTGGGCTGTAAGAAAGGTGGGATTGCTGTCTTGTTCTCGCTGTTTTGGGAGGGAGACAGCCTGGCCGGTTGAAATAATAAGCTTGCATTAATTTGATTTTAATTGCAGTCTGTGGTCTTTTCTTGCGTCCTGGTCTAACATTTTGGATTTCCCCAGCGAGATGTCCCTGCCCGACCAGATCACAAGACCAGACTACTGGAAATTCTGAAGCTGGCCTTCCCTCTAGGGCTCCAGGCTGGAGAGCCAATTTCCAAGGCCTTGGAGTGAGCCTTTGGTTCGGTGAGCACTGCATTGAACCACCGCACTAAAACTATTAGGAAGCACCTGGTGGATGAGGTCTCCATAGGTAAGTGTCGCCTTTATAACATCTAATATCTGGTTAAGGGAGATCTCTTCTGATGACAGACAGGTGGCCTGGGGAGGCTCACATACACACCTTTCTTGGACAGTAATGAGAATCATTCTATCCTCTGTTCTGTTCTGAGGGGAATTGCTCTGGAAGGGTAGAGAGGTGCCGACGGGCGTGCACGTGCTCCTTCCCTGGAGCTTTAGCAAGACACTGCATTGCTCCTCTTTTTTTTGTTTTTAGTCCAGGTTTATGTTTTTTTTGTGTGTGTGTGTGTGTGTTTTGTTCTCTGTTCTATATGTTTTTTTGTTTGTTCATTTTTGTGCGTTTTGTTGTGTGATTTCTGTGGTAAAAATTTAAGGATATTGGAGGTGGAAATGGGTAATAAAGCAAGTAAGCCTGACACCCTTTGGACTGTGTTTTAAGGAACTATGATGAACTTTACACTCTTTTGTTAAGCAGGATGATACAAGACCCTAGCTGGCTGTCTGAAGCACACCCACTGCGAAGGGCAATGCCTGCTGGGGATCTAAGAACTGAGTATCTCACAGGTTAACAAGTGAAACTACTTTAAAACCCCTTGTCCCTCCAGATCAGGAGAGTCACAAACTTTGGGAAGAATCCCCTGTGTTTCTCCTATGTTAGCAAAGCAATAAACCTCCCTTTTTCTTTTTCTCAAAACCCTGAACTCATTATTAAATTGGCATTAATTGGCTTCAAGGTCAGGAACAAACATTAAGTTACAAATTTTGATACACCCCCCCCCGCCCCGGAACTTTTTGAGACCTGACTAATGAAATGTTAGGAGATGGATCGTGCTTAGGGTGGAACCGAACCAGAGAAGCTAATCTTGTAAGTAAAAGGAGGGACTGAGGGACTCGCAGCAGCTGCTGAAGCCCTGTTGCTTCAGGGAATTCCATTTTTCCTTTCCTGCACTGTAAGGATTATGACACCTCTGTCTTCTTTAAAAAAAAAAGAAAAAGAATAAGGGGACACTAAATGCAGTAAAGTCACCATGGAGACCCTTGGTTTAACATTTCAGGTTGCCCCTCTGTGAAAACATCTTGTTCCCTTGTGGGGACATCTATGGTGCCACTGGTGTAGGAGATTTTTCTCTTATCTGCTCTGTTTTAAAGGCTTTTGTCTGTCAGACATAGTCTGGAGCTCCTTTCTGTCTGTCTTGTGTCTTTGTTTCTGGCCCTTTAAGATATCTGAAATAATGTGTTGATATTATAAATTTTTTCTTGGGAATGATCTTAGCTGAATGTGTGTCTAAATGATGATGTTTTATTGTAACAATCTGGTATCTGAATGGGTTTTTGAAGCATTGCACAATCTTGCAGTGAAAAGTTGGGTTTATGTAATTGTTTAGTTTATGATTTCAGATAATTCATGCCAGAGAAATTAAATACTTAGGATGGAAAACTAAAGACCTCTACTTCCAAGTTGTCAAGTAACTTCCCAATTATTCAGTCTTTTATTTCACCAATTTTGAATTGAGTAGCCTAGGAAAATGTCACTGTGTGTACCAGTGCATTAATTTGGACAAGGATAATAAAGCATTGTATGGTATCTGTTGACAAAACAAGATGTAAAGATATAAAATTTTGTGAATTGTATCTTAAACTTGTATCATATTTTTCAACATCCGAACCTGAAAATTATGGTTAAAATGCCTTCAGCCTGAGGTGTCTGCTCAGAATAGCAGTTTTTTCCTGCTCCTTCCAGACCTCAGCCAGGACTTAGATTGAAATGCAAATGAAAGAAGCCTGCAAGCTTAGTAAGAGACTCATCTGAGGCCTAAGGGAAAAAAAGGGTAAATTATATGGTATTTACTAATTACTGGCCAGTCGTTTTTTCTAGGACTCTTATTTTTTCCTTAGATTCTGGATTTTTTTTTTTGAGTTCATGATTTTGATCCTATAGACCTAGGTTAATGTTTTTCTCATCAGATCTATCTTTGACCAACTGTGCAGGTTTTGAAACATTGCAATGGAGATTTCACCTGGGAAAAGCTACAAGACCTTTACTACTATTATGTGTGCACACTTTTGATATGTGTTGTATGTCTATATATACATATGTCCCTATATCATACATATGATACACAAATTAACATATATAAGGAGCGCTGATAAAAAACAAATTTTAAAAAGTGGATCCAAAGATCTTTAATTCAAGTGACTTAAATGGTTCAAATTAAATTGGATAAACAGATAACAATAAATGTCTTTAAACTGAAGCTTACAAGTTTTTCTAGGTGTTCAAACATCTAATAAAATATTAATGACTATAAAATGTCTAATATGACTTGGTTCTAGGACTTTTCCTTCAACAAAAAAATGGTTTAAACTGTTCAATACATTTGTCTAATATTTTGATAAATAAGTAAAGTAAATATGATATGGGATTACTCATTCATGAGTACTTTTGTTAGATATCTGATTGATTTACTAACGTCTGTGTAAGTTTGTACTAAAGTCTGTATAAGATTGTAAAAATCATTCATATGTTAAAGAGACAAAAATTTCTTAAAACATAAGTTTACCCATTATATTGTGTTTATTAAGTTTTATTTTTTCTAGAGCAAGCAACCATAAAAATTAAACAACTGATTAAATAAGAACTGTTATTTTAGAGCACTGTACTGCCATTTCTTTAAAAGCTAAACTTGGTAAATGTAGAAACATCAATGTAATTGTGATGCTATTAATGTGCTGATATCTTCCAGGTATACAAGTCTGTAAGGTAGAAACTTAAAAGAGCAGTATATCTAGCTGGTGTTCTGAAGTTGTATGGTAAAAAATATATATATATTGGGCATTCATTTACCTGTTATCAATAAGATATTTAAAGTTTTATGTTACTTTTTACATTGGGAAAAATTTAAATATATTTTTAAGTTAATGAGAGCCTAATCTATGTAAAGGTTAAGAACGTTCACCCATTCTTTAATTCATGTTCTAAATGTGTTAAAATATCATGTTAGCTAATGTTCATGTGACCAAAAAAAAATTTATGTAAACTTTGTAAAATGATATTTTAAAAACAAAGATAAGCTTTAGAACTAAAACACTTAAGATTTATAAAGAGCCCTGCCTTACCTGAAATAAGGCTCTGTGTCCCATCTTACTACATATGAGAATAACTACGAAAGCAGTAGGTCAGATTTTATTTCATTTAAAGTTATGTTCAAAAGTTTTTTTTTTTTTTTCTGTTAAGATTACTAGTATCTCAAACAGGGGATATAATGTATAATTCAGCCAAAAAATTCAGAGTAGCTATTACACGAACAAAGTATTTTTACTCTTGTTAATTTTATTTTGAAATTTTCTTATAAGTGATCTAAAGATTCCCTGTTAGTGTTTTACAGAAGTGCTGCTTTAAGAACACAATATGGGTTTATTCAAGATAATAAGTCATCACCTACAAGACAGACATGATAATACAGATCCCAATTAGTAAAAAAGATAAATAATTAAAAAGTTATAGACATTAAAGCCCAGTACTCTTAATATAAGGCTGTTAAAATTTATTTGCTGGATGTTTAAGATTAGGATTTAAAATTAAATTTAAATGAAAAGGGCCAAGAAAACCAATATTTGGCTCGTGCCCTCTGAGTCAGTCTGAATCCAGGGATAAGGAGACTTCTCTAAAGAGCTTTGCAACTCTGAGCCACATAGCCTCCTGACCAGGGAGATCAATGAGACCACTGGAGAGCAGAAATCCAATCAGTGCATTTGTTGAGAAGAGGAGAGTCATCAGAGAAAGGAGACTTCCCTGATGCTTCCGAGGGAAGCCACATGGTCAAGCAACCTGGACCCACCTAGCACAAATGGCACTAGCAGAACTCAGAAGCTGCTCTCAAGTTTCCGCAGGAATGACTCCCATAAAAGCTCAGCTTACTGTTAAAAATAGAGAGAAACAAAAGTCAGTTTGACGGCTTCATCTTAAACACTTAGCAAAGACAGTGAAAACCAAAATACAGCCATTCCTGGGCATTTTTAATAATAATAATAATAATAATAATAATAATAATAATAATAATAATAATAATATTTTAAGGTATTCGCCTTTCAAAATAAGTAAGACTGGAGGCTACAAAGAAGGATTCTCAGACAGGAATGCCTGATTACCATAAAAAGAGTGTATCAAGAGGAGCTAACAGAGGCAGAAGCTTTTAGTTTAAGGCCTACAGATATTCCTAATCTTCACAGGTAGGCTTGGTGTTTGCTAGTATGATTATCCAGCTCTGAGTAACAGAATTAAAGGTTTCTCTATTAGACACAGAGGTCATACTAGTAAACGGATTTTGCAAGATCAGATGACAGTAAAATATTAAAGTGTAACTTATGGGGAGGGACAACTGTAACACTAAAAGTTAAATATTAAGTTGACAGTCCTGATAACTGGGGATATTAAAGACTGGTGAGGGAACTTCTATACAGTGACATGTTCCAGCTGCTGCAACATTTATTCAGTTCTCATGGATTTTGTTTCTCTCATAGAAGAACCCATCCCCAGATGACTTTACAACCTGTTCTTCCCCAACCAGACTTCAAACCAAACTGACTTCTAAAAGGCAACTCATGTCCCTCAACTGACTTCTAAAAGGCAACTCATGTCCCTCACATCGTGCCCCCTCACGTCACCTTCTCTCAGCACAGAAGAAGCCAAAATGTGACTTTTTGAGAAACTGCCTCTGAGTTTGGGCACTTGAAATATATGTTGCTGTCAGGAGCTTTAGCTTCATTTCTAGTGAAAGCATCAAAGCTGTGTCTGCATCTATGTGACCTGGAGGACATGGTTTCTTATTTTCCAAAGGACATGAGGCAGCAGTGCCGAATTCACTCTTTGTAGGTGAACTGTGGGCACTTAAGGCTAAGTGTCTCCGAATGTGGACTTTGAAGCCATTTCGTCATCCTTCACTTTATGTGGTGTTTCTTGCCACTGCACTGGGAGTTTGGTATTTGCTTTACTAAATAAAACGAGTTCAACTGAGAACCCATGCTGGAGGGAGTTCTGTCATGTGTGGTGGGTCAGAGTCTACAGGAGAATGCACCAACAAGGATTCTATCCCACATAGATTGCCTCCTTGACCATAGCAACCTGATTCTGAACATTGCCCTGAAAATCTCCATATAAAAAGATGCCTTTATATGGAGAGGTTTCAGACATATAAGGTTCTGCTGGATGCACCATGTCAGTCACAAGCCCTTTGGAAGCAATGGCAGATCCACATGGCCCCACCAGAGATGTTTTATCACACACCTGCACACCACCGCTCTAGGCCCACTATTCAGTAGGCTCCAACTTACTGGAATTTCTGTTCTACACCATTTTCATAAAACCTAGACAATCAAGGCACTGTCTGGTACACTCATGATCAGCAAAAGGACGTCAAAGATTCTCCAGTGCCACCTGGTCATGGGAATGTAAAAAATTTCATGGTATTTATGCAGCCACTTTTCAAGGATGAAGTTGGAAGCACTGTGGGTTTCAATTCATTCAGGAACCATTAAATGGTGAGGAACCTCATTTCAATGAAAGCTCTGGAGAACTCTCACAGGCAATTTTTCCCAAAGAGTGGCCAAAAGGTAACATGAAGCCAGGCCCATTGAGTTCTACAATGTAAGGTCCATGTGCATTTTGACTCTCAACTATGACTGCCAAGCCTTTCACAATAAAATCATGTGATATTCTGGCTGAGATTTCCAGTGATCTGTGGAGAGTCACCCTGGGCCTAGATCTCAGTTTCCAAGGGTAAATCTCATTAGTGGCTTAGTAAAATCCCGTCACAATTCATGGCAAAACTTCTCTGAGGTCAGTTCCAGAACTCAGTCTCTAAGAGGAATCATAGCAGAGTTCAAGCTCAGGTTGACCCAGTCATCTATTCCACTGCCACACAAATGACCACAATTGAACCCACAACACTCCCACAGGGCCCTCATCTTCTGCCATAGAGACATTCATCATTTTGCTGCAGGTTTCCATGAGGGGTGCAGCCCAAGACAGTCTCCAAAATAAGCACCCTTACCCCTCATTTGCCTAAAGTCAGGGTGGCCTGGACACCATTCCTGTGAACCAGAAGTGATCAAATAAGCCAGCCCTTAATACTGCTCTGCTTCTCCATTTTGACTCTTACTGACCGTTGGGTATAGATTCTTTGTGTGAATTGGTGTCATGAGAAAATGCAAGCACCTATGTGCTAGCCTCTACAGGGCTTTGAAGAACTCATTTGACCCAAAGGATATCTATTCTCACTTGATAGAGATCAAGACTTACAGAGGAAGGCAAGAGACTTCATCCACACTGACTGCTCTTTTGGCCATTTTGGTTTTGGATTCACAATTGGGATCTTTCTGTAGATCCAACAGGTGCTGAGAATATAAGCCCCAGCCTCACACAGGGCCAAGGGCCTGATTCAGACACATCCCTTTTAAAACAATTAAGCAAAGAGTCACAGGTGATGCCTATTCATTTCAATTTGAAAACTGTTTTCTTCAGGCTTCACAAAGGGGTGACCTGAGGCAAAGAAATTCCTGATATTCAGGGCAACAGAACAATAGGTTAGCAAAAGGCCCAAAGCAGGGTATCTCCTCTGAGACTTTACTGGTCACACTGATATCTGAGTTGTCTGAGATGCTCCCATTGCCTTCAGGTATCCAGTACATGGCGATGTAACAAAGCTTGGAGGTGGTACATATCTCGGACACAAAACCATGAGCCTATTCCGGAGAGTGGCCAGAAGCCAGGAAGAAAACTGGATTTTAGAAAGATAGTAGGTGTTGTCCATTCATAAGGCAAGCCACAGTCCATTCATCAATTGGGCAGGACGAATGCAGGGAAGCTTTCTACTAGACAGGACACTTCCATTGATGCATTCTCTTTTCAAATGTCTACAACCACGGACACAGTGGGATACACAGTTAGAAACCCTTCGCCTTGTCAAACGACTTTCTAGAAACAATTCACTCAAAAAAAAAAAAATCCGCCATTTCTACCTATTCTCAGAACATGACACAAAACCACAAACTTACACCCACACCCAGAAAGCACCTCCTTCCCCGAAGTAGGTCTTTGATTATCGGGAGTTTCCTCTGACTGGTGGGCCATACTATGTTCCCCCAAAATGGCCTGTACTGTCTCAGATCTGGTGTCTTTGCCAGAACCACTACCTGCTTTCTCAGGAAACACCCGTCTTCATAGCTTTCCTGGCATTTGGCCATCCTCACATCAGTAGGTACCAATAAAGACTGACTCTGTTCTTGGTAAATACAATCAAGTGAGCCAACTGGGACTGGGACTGGCTCTGGGGGCCTGGCTTCCGGGATCTCAAGTTCAGAGAGTTCTATTACCATGGAAGTGAGGTGAGGTCACTTTCTTCAGGAACTGAATGAGGTCACTGCCTTGGCAACCACTTTGCCCTAACAGTTGCTTCCAAGGGTCCCATGAGATGGATTCTGCACCAATTCCTGTGACATTTTCACAAGTTAGAATGGTATATCAACCATTGCCCCCCAGGAACAGCTCTCCACACAGGCCTGGTTTGGTCCATCTTCTCTACATTAAGAAGAGAGATGCTGATTCAGACACAACCCTTCATCCTCACCAGGTTGTTTGCCATGGAAGATGACTTTTGCTCTCTCAGGTCCTTCATACCTGCCTACATGTTTTCCAGGGATAATTTTGCATGGACCTTTGAGGTTCTAGGTAGGTGGAAGATCCCCTTCATCCCTGTATTGTAAGACCAACTCTGTTCCAGCTCTTCTATAATGTTAGATTGAGGGAAGAGTGTATGGTTAGGGTTAATAACCAGTTCAATTTGGGTTAGGAATCATTCTGCGGGATGTATAATGGTATTGAGTACCTGCGATACTTACAAGAATATACAGGTGAAATATAAGTATAAAAACAGAAATCTAGGTAAAATTTGAAGCCCAGATAGTCATTGGGCCCTTGATTGGATTACTTAGCTTGAATTATATTCTGCACAGATATCTCAGATAAATTGATATACAATGGCATAGGAACTTGTACCTTGGATGATTATCTCTCAAACAGAGATAGTCAGTAGGATCAGGAAGATAGTCGGTAAGTATCAGAAGAAGAATGAGTATAGGATTTGGACCAAAAGTTATTTAGCAATAGGGTTTTGGTTAGAGAGTGAATGTCAATATCAGCACATGTGAAGGGTCAATCACAATGATTAAGTGGGGAAAATATGTAGGAATGCAGATATCAATAGAGACATTAGGTAATCAGGCAAAGTGTAAAGTGGGTGATAGGATTAGATATTTTCAACAGGGTTGAGGTTGAACATATAATCTTAGGAAAAAACAAATATGTTTTCACCAATAGGATTGACATTTCAGATCATTAGGCAACCTGGACATGGATGTTTTTAGTAATCCATGTTCACTTTCTATTTAGGATTTGGTACAATAATAAGTGTGAACTTTGCATTTTGTGTACAGAATATTGCTGTGATGAAATGTATATGTAGATCAGGTGACATGAGTATTTCTTCCACCATTTCTGGAAGCAATATTTTGAAGACTTATAAATTAGTATTCGGGGTACAAAGAGTTGTACCCTTTTTCTATGAA
This sequence comes from Callospermophilus lateralis, assembly GCF_048772815.1. NCBI lineage: Eukaryota > Metazoa > Chordata > Mammalia > Rodentia > Sciuridae > Callospermophilus > Callospermophilus lateralis. Next base: position 943,955 of record NW_027514169.1, on the reverse strand, counting down.
TATGGAGAATATAACTGGTTCCATTTTAAATAATGGATTGAATTGAAATGTGAAAATATACAGGAAATCTTATATTAATATACAATCATTAATTCCAACCCGTTATACATCTAATGGTAATATGAAATTATGGTTTATCATGAAGAGTGTGTGAGTTTTGCTTCAAACTGATTATGGAAATCGAAAATAATTTGTTTGGAAAGAAGTCTCATGAAAAGAACAGTCAAGAAACCTGGAGAAATACATGTGTTCTGAAGCAGGAAGTGACTGAAAGTGAAACAAATGCCTATTAATTTGCGAACTTGTGGATGAAATATATATCCTATGATGTGCATTAACTGAAGAATGTATGAGTAATGTACCAGTGTTGAATAAAAATGAACGTCAAAATAAACGTCATGTCCCATAGGAATCTACTTGCATTGATATTAAACTGAGTCAGTTAATGTAGAAATATTAGGAATTGAATGCACCATTCACTAAAGTTAGTTTTCAGTTCTAAGAAACAAATATGTATTTCAGGTGGAAGAATATTTCTGAGAATAATCTTGTGAAAATTTGAGTATAAATCCACATACATGAAAATGAATGAATTTGGGGATTGTATATAAGACACATGTATTTCATATTTTGAAAAATATGGAGAGTGTATATATATATATATATATATATATATATATATATATATATATATATATATATATACACACACACACACACACTCACACACACAAAACAGACATTAAAAAGTAGCAATACATATGCCAATCGAAATTCTTCATGAAATATATTTCATCCACAGATCCAAAAATCTTCATTTTACTGAGGTGGATTTATGTGTAATATTGTTCAACTAGGAAGCTCACCCATTGCTTGAATTTTCAGTTCCAACAGCGTTTAGGAGGAGTGATCTCTTCTCATAATTTGTATCTGCCAAGTCAGCAACCTCACAAAAATGTACGCGTGATACCAGGTAGGATTCTATATGTGCATGTAAAAATACATGTGCTGAATAGGCTACAGAGAAAGGGAGACAGGAATTCACATATTTGTTAACTCTAAAAACACATTGAGATAGGGAGGGGCAATTCCACCAATCGCTCCTTCAAGGTAGGTGGACAAGTGACCCACCGGCTGAACAGGTCTAGTGGCCCACCAGCGTGGAAGACACATCCACCTGGTTGGGGGAGTGGCAAATCACGGGGCCTGCAGGTAGGCGACCCACAGCAGGACAGGCCCAGCAATCTGGGGAGGGGCAGAGACTCCCTGCGCCCCTGCAAGGTTGGTGGACCTGCAACCACCAACAGAGCAGGCCTATGGCCCGCCAGCATGGTAGACACATCGTCCCAGCTGTGGGAGGGGCAGAGGAGCCACACGCGCCTGCAAGTTAGTCAGACCTGGAACCGACAGACAGAACAGACCCAGTGGCCTGCGAATGGTCAAAGCTGTTGCTCACGCCTGCAAGGTAGGCCGACCTGCAACCCACTGGCAGAACAGGCCCAGCACCCGCAGAGGGGCAGAGCTGCCACTCGCACCTTCAAGGTAGGTGGACCTGCTACTGACCGGCAGAACAGGCACAGCGGCCTGCTGGTGTGGTAGTCACATTGTCCCAATTGTAGGAGGGGCAGAGCCACCGCCCGCGCCTGCGAGGGAAACTTTGCAACTATACAAGAGCAATAAAAATATATAGGGGAAAAATTGAATAACACAACAGTTTCACCAAGCAGAAAGAAACGTGAACAGTATGAAAAGACAAGGAAAGAAAGGACCACAAGCAATGAAGGTAAAGTCAATGTTCGAAGAGGTAATATCTGCAGCAGATGGAATGTCAGATAAAGAATTTAGGATATACATGCTTCCGATGATCAGGAGTCTAAAGGAAGACATTAGACAGCAAAAACAGACAATGAAAGATCACCTTGACAATGAATTACATAAACAAACCCAAGAACAAAAAGATCAACTATACAGGGAGATAGAGGTTATAAAATCAAACAAACAGAAATCCTAGGAATGCAGGAAGCAATAAACCAATTTAAAATCTCAATTGAGAATCCTACCAGCAGAGTAGAACACTTAGAAGATAGAACATCAGACAATAAAGACAAAGTATTTCAACTTGAAAAGAACATAGACAGCTCATCAAGACTGTTAAGAAACCATGAGCAGAACATCCAAGAAATATGGGATAACATAAAAAGACCAAACATAAGAGTCATTGGTATATAGGAAGGTATAGAGGTCCAAACAAAAGGAATGAGCAATATATTCAATGAAATATAGGAGAAAAATCCCCAGACTTGAAGAATGAGACAGAATACCAAATCCCAGAAGCTTACAGGATGCCAAATGTGCAAAATCATAAAAGATCCACCCCTAGACCCAACATACACAATAAGGAGAGAATTTTAAAAGCTACAAGATAAAGGAAGCAGATTACATTTAGGCTTAAACCAATCAGGATAAACAGCTGATCTTTCAACACAGACTCTGAAAGCTAGAGGATCCTGGAATAACATTTTTCAAACACTGAAAGACAATGGGTTCCAACCAAGAATTGTGTATCCAGCGAAATTAAGCTGGAGGATGGAAGATGAAATTAAATCCTTCCATGATAAACAAAATTTAAAAGAATTTGCATCTAGAAAACCATTTCTTCAAAACATTCTCGGCAAAACATTACAGGAAGAGGAAATGCAAAATAACAATGAAAACCAACAGTGGGAGGTAGGACAGTAAAGGGGGGGGGAATAATCAAAGAGAAAAACAAACCATGTTTAGTAACATAAATAAACAAATATGGCTGGAAGAACAACCGATGTCTCAATAATAACCCTAAATGTTAATGGCTTAAACTCACCCATTAAGAGACACAGGCTAGTAGAAAGGATCACCAAACAAGACCCAGCAATATGCTGCCTACTGGAGACGAATTTGTTAGGAAATGACATACATAGACTGAAGGTGAAAGGTTGGGAAAAATCATATCACTCATGTGGACTTCGGAAACAAGCAGAAGTGTCCATACTCATATCAAATAAAATAGATTTCAAGACAAAGTTTATAAAAAGGGATAAAGAGGGACACTACCTACTGCTCAAGCGAACCATACACCAACAAAACATAACAATCATAAATATATATGCCCCAAACATTGGTGCAGCTATGTTCATCAAACAAATTCTTCTCAAGTTCAAGAGTCTAATAGACCACCATACAATAATCATGGGAGACTCAAACACACTTTTCTCACTACTGAACAGATTTTCCAAACAAAATTTGAATTATGAAACTATAGAACTCAATAACACAATAAATAACCCAGACTTATGACATATATACAAAATACCACCCAACTTCAAGCAGTTACACTTTTTTCTCATCAGCACATGGATACTTCTCAAAAATAGATCATATATTATGTCACAGGGCAACTCTTAGACAATATAAAGAGTAGAGAAAATACCTGGCATCTTATCTGATCATAATGGAATGAAACTGGAAATCAATGATAAAAGAAAGAAGGAAAAATCATGTATCACTTGGAGAATGAAAAATAGGTTACTGAATGATCAATGGGTTATAGAAGACATCAAGGAGGAAATTGAAAAATTCTTAGAGATAAATGAAAACACAGACACAACATATCAGAATCTATGGGACACATTGATTGCAGTTCTAATAACAAAATTCATTGCTTGGAGTTCATTCCTTAAAAAAAGAAAAAAAAAAAAACAACAAATAAATGATCTCATACTTTATCTCAGAATCCTAGAAAAAGAAGAGCAAAACAACAGCAAAAGAAGTAGAAGGCAAGAAATAATGAAAATCAGAGCTGAAATTAATGAAATCAAAACAAAACAAACAATTGAAAAAATTGACAAAACTAAAAGATTTTTCTTTGAAAAAATAAATAAAATCGACAGACCCTTAGCCAAGCTAACAAAGAAAAGAAGAGAGAGAACTCAAATTACTAGCATACGGTATGAAAAAGTCAGTATCACAACAGATAATTCAGAAATACAGAAGATAATTCGAAATTATTTTGAATTCTTATTCTTCAATAAAATAGAAGACAGTGAAGGCATAGATAAATTTCTTAAGTCATATGATCTGCACAGATTGAGTCAGGAGGATATAGGTAACATAAACACACCGATAACAATTGAGGAAATAGAAGAAACCATCAAAAGACTACCAACTAAGAAAAGCCCAGGACTGGATGGGTATACAGCAGAGTTTTATAAAACCTTTAATAAGAAACTAATACCAATTCTTTTCAAGCTATTTCAAGAAAAATGCAAAAATCCTCAATAGAATTGTGGCGAATCGGATACAAAAACATATGAAAAAAATTGTGCACCATGATCAAGTAGGATTCATCCCTGGTATGCAAGGCTGGTTCAATATACGGAAATCAATAAATGTTATTCACCACATCAATAGACTTAAAAATAAGAACAATTTGATCATCTCGATACATGCAGAAAAATCATTCGACAAAGTACAGCATCCCTTTATGTTCAAAACTCTAGAAAAACTAGGGATAACAGGAACATACCTCAATATTTTAAAAGCAATCTATGCTAAGTCTCAGGCTAGCATCATTCTGAATGGAGAAAAATTGAAGGCATTCCCTCTAAAATCTGGAAGATGATAGGGATGCCCTCTCTCACTACATCTGTTCAAAATAGTTCTCGAAACACTGGCCAGAGCAATTAGAGAGATTAAAGAAATTAAAGGCATAAAAATAGAAAAAGAAGAACATAAATTATCATTATTTGCAGATGACATGATTCTATACTTAGCTGACCCAAATGGGTATACAATGAAAGTATTAGAGCTTATAAATGAATTCAGCAAAGTGGCAGGATATAAAATGAACACGCATAAATCAAAGGCATTCCTGTATATCATCGACAAATCCTCTGATATAGAAATGAAGACAACCACTCCATTCAAAATATCTTCAAAAAAAAAATACTTGGGAATCAACCTAACAAAAGAGGTTAAAGACTTATACAATGAAAACTACAGAACCCAAAAGAGAGAAATAGAGGAAAATCTTAGAAGAAGGAAAAATATACTCTGTTCATGGATAGGCAGAACTAACATCATCAAAATGGCGATGTAACCAAAAGTTCTCTATATGTTAAGTGCAATGCCAATAAAAATCCCAATGGGATTTCTTGTAGAAATAGATAAAGTAATTATGATATTCATATGGAAAAATAAAAGACGCAAAATAGCATAAACAATGCTAAGTAGGAAGTGTGAATCAGGCGGTATAGTGATACCAGGCCTCAAACTATACTACAGAGCAAAATAACAAAAACAGCATGGCACTGTTACCAAAACAGGCGGGTGGACAAATGGTACAGAATAGAGTACACAGAAACCAATCCCCAAAACTACAACTATCTTACATTTGATAAAGGGGCTAAAAGCATGAAATGGAGGAAGGATAGCATCTTCAACAAATGGTGTTAAGAAAACTGGAAATCCTTATGCAACAAAATGAAACTGAATCCATTTTTCTGGTCATGCATAAAAGTTAACTCAAAATGGATCAAGGAGCTTGAAATCAAATCAGAAACACGGCATCTGATACAAGAAAAAGTTGGCTATGATCTACATACTGTGGGGTTGGGCTCCAAATTCCTCAATAGGACACCGATAGCACACGAGTTAATAACTAGAATCAAAAATGGGACTTACTGAAACTAAAAAGATTTTTCTCAGCAAAAGAAACAATAACAGAGGTAAATAGGTAGTCTACATCCTGGGAACAAATCTTTACCCCTCACACTTCAGATAGAGCCCTAATATCCAGAGTATACAAAGAACTCAAAAAATTAAACAATAAGAAAATTAATAACCCAATCAACAAATGGTCGAAGGACCTGAACAGACACTTCTCAGAGGACATACAATCAATCAATAAGTACATGAAAAAATGCTCACCATCTCTAACAGTCAGAAAAATGGAAAACAAACACACCCTAAGATACCATCTCACTCCAGAATGATTGGCAGCCATTATAAAGTTAAACAACAAGTGCTGGCGAGGATGTGGGTAAAAGGGTACACCTGTACATTGATGGTGGGACTGCAAATTGTTGCAGCCAATTTGGAAAGCAGTATGGAGATTACTTGGAAAGCTGGGAATGGAACCACCATTTGGCCAAGCTATTCCCCTTCTCGGTCTATTCCCTAAGATCTAAAAAGAGCATGCTACAAGGACACTGCTACATTGATGTTCATAGCAGCAAAATTCAAAATAGCAAGAGTGTGGAACCAAACTAGATGCCCTTCAATAGACGAATGGATAAAAAAATGTGGCATTTATACACTATGGAGTAATACTCTACATTAAAAAAATGTCAAAATCATTGAATTTGCAAGGAAATAGATGGCATTAGAACAGATTCTGCTAAGTGAAGCTAGCCAATCCCTAAAAAAACAAATGCCAAAAGTTTTCTTTGATATAAGGAGAGTAACTAATAACAGAGTTGGGAGGAAGAGCATGAGAAGAAGATTAACATTAAACAGGGGTGACAGATGGAAGGGAAAAGAAAAGAGAAGGGTAATTGCATGGAAATGGAAGGAGACATTCATGGTTATACAAAATTACATACAAGATGAAGTGAGGATAAAGGGGGGAAAAAAACCAAGAGGGAGAAATGAATTACAGTAGATCGGGTAGAGAGAGAAGATGGGAGGGGAGGGGATGGGGGATAGTAGAGGATAGGAAAGATAGCAGACTACAACAGACACTAGTATAGCAACATGTAAAACAGTGGATGTGTAACAGATGTGATACTGAAACCTGTATACGGGGTAAAAATGGGAGTTAATAACCAACTTGAATCAAAGTGTGAAATATGATATGTCAAGAAATAGGTAACGTTTTGAACAACCAACAATAAAAATTAAAGGAAAAAAAACACATAGAGAACTATTTCAATGAAAAATTGACTAGATATATAACACCTACCCTTTATCATGCAAAAGGCAAGTCCAACTATACACCATGCCTCCTCTGAATGGCTTGTATTTCTATTCTGTTTGTGTTATTATTCTCCATCATAATAGCATTAGTAGTCAGAGTCTAGTAGGGTATGGGTTAGTGTCAAGGATTCAGTATTTTGAATGGAAAATAGAAAAATGAATCCAATGTGTATGCAAACATTTGCTACACAAAAACTTCCCACTCTCATCCAGAACCATGGCTTGACATTACCTTCGCCCCAAATAAGGCACAATTAGAGGAGAAGAGTTAGAAAATCTGTGAATACATATCTAGAATGGAAAATGCTAAGGAGTTCACAACCTTGGATGTGGTAGAGGAGTTTCCAAATGTAAGGGAAAAGGTATACACTCCACAAACTTGGAGCTCTGCTGCCCTAAAGACTTCTTGAGAAACAGCCTCTGAGGTTGGGCACTTGAAATATATGTTGTTGTCAGGAGATTTAGCTTCCTTTCTAGTGAGACCATCAGAGCTGGGTCTGCATTTATGTGACCTGGAGGATGTGGTTTCTTATTTTCCAATGAACACTAGGCAGCAGTACTGAATTCTCTCTTTGTTGGTAATCTGTGGCCACTGGGGTCTAAGAGTCTCCCCATGTGGACTGTGATGGGATTTGGTCATCCTCCACTTTTCGTGGTGTTTCTTTCTGCTGCACTGGGAGTTTGGTATTTCCTTCACGAAATACAAAAAGTTAAACTGGGACACAGTGCTGGAGGGAGTTCTGTCACGTGTAGTGGGTCATGGTCTGCTGGAGAATGCACCAACCAGGCTTCTATCCTACATTGATTGCCCCCTTGTTCATAGCAACCTGATTCTGAACATTGCCCTAAAAATTCTCCATATACCAAGATGACTTTACATATAAGTGTCTCCAGGCTACACCACGTCAGTCACATGCCATTTGGAAGCAATAGCAAATCCACATGGCCCCACCACAGATGTTTTATCACAAACCTGCACACCACAGCTTGCGCCTACAATTGAGCAGTATCCAACTTACTGGCATCTCTGTTCTACACCATTTTTATGAAACCCAGTAAATAAAGGAACTTTCTGGTACACTCATGATCAGCAACAGGGCATACAAAGATTCTCCAGTGCCACCTGGCCATGGGAATTTCAAAAATTTCATGGTATTAATCTAGCCATTTTTCAAGGTGGAAGTTGGAGGCACTGAGGGTTTCAATTCATTCAGGAACCATTAAATTGTGAGGAAGCTCATTTGAATTACATCTCTGGAGGACACTCACAGGCAAGTCTTCCCAAAGAGTCGCCAAAAGGTCACATGAAGCCTGGCACATTGAGGTCTACAGTGTGAGGTCTCTGTGTGTTTTGACTCTAAACTATGGCTGCCAAGTCTTTCAGAATAAAATGTTGTGATATCCTGGCTGAGATTCCCAGTGCTCTGTGGAAAGCTACCCTGGTCCTAGGTCTCAGTTTCCAAGGGCGACTCTCATGTGTGGCCTCCTATAAACCCAACACAATTCATGCCAATACTTCTCTGAGTTCAGTTCCATAACTCAGTCTTTAAGGGGAATCACACCAGATTTCAAGCCCAGGTTGACCTACTCATCTCTTCCAACCCCCACACAAATGACCAAAATTAAACCAAAACATTCCCACATGAACCTCATCTTATTTTAATAGACACTCATCTTAACCTCTGGCTGGAGGTCTCCATGAGGGAAACAGCCCAAGACAGTGTCCAAAATTAGCTTCCTTGCCCCTAATTTGCCTAAAGTCATGGTGGCCTGGACACCCTTCCTGTGACCCAGGAGTGATCAAATAGGCCTGCCATATATCCTGCTCTGCTTCTCCAATTTGAGGCCTACTGACAGTGGGGTTTAGAATCTTTATGTGGATTGGAGTCATGAGAAAACAGAAGCACCTCTGGGCTAGCATGTGCAGGGCTTTGAAGAAATCATTTGACCCAAAGGTTCCCTATTCTCACCGATGGAGGTCAGGAACCTTACAGTGGAAGGCGAGAGACTTCATCCTCAATGACTCTTCTTTGGGGCATTTTGGTTTTGGATTCACACATGGGATCTTTCTTTAGATCCATCAGGTGCTGAGAATCTAAGCCACAGCCTCACACAGGGCCAAGAGGCTGATTCAGACACACCCCTTTCTAAAGCAATTAAGCAAAGAAACACAGGTGAGGCCCATTCATTTCCATTTGAAAAATGTTTTCTTCAGGCTTCACAAAGGGGTGGCCTGAGGCAAAGAAATTCCTGACATACAGGGGAACAGAACAAAAGGTAAGCAAAAGACCCAAAGCAAGGTTTTTCCACTGAGACTTTACTGGTCACACTGATATCTGAGTTTTCTGAGACGCTCGCCATTCCCTTCAGCTACCCAGTACATGGCCATGTCACAGAGCTTGAAGGTGGTACATATCTTGGACACAAAACCATAAACCTATTCTGGAGAGTGGCCAGAATTCAAAAATAAAACCAGAACTTAGAAAAATAACAGGTGTTGCCTATCGATAAGGCAAGCCGCAGTGCATTCATATATTCGGCAGGATGAATGCCGGGAAGCTTTCTACCAGACAGTACACATCCATTGATGCATTCTCTTTTCTAATGTCTACAACCATGGACACAATGGGATACACAGACATAGAAACACTTGCCTTATGAAATCACTTATTAGAAACAGTTCATTCCAAACCAAACAAACTGCCATTTCTACCTATTCTCAGAACATGAGACAAAACCACAAACACACACCCACACCCACAAAGCACCTTCCTCCCCCAAGTAGGTCTTTGACTATCCGGAGTTTCCTCTGACTGTTGGGCCATACTATGTTCCCCCGAAATTGCCTGTCCTGTTTTAGATCTGGTTTTCTTGGCCGACTCTGTGAAGTTGTCAGAAGCCAGCGGTGAGCCACTACCTGCGTTCTCTGGAAAGGCGACTCTTCAGAGCTTTTCTGGCATTTGGCCATCCTCACATCAGTAGGTACCAAGAAAGACTGACTCTGTCCTTGGTAAATCCAAAGAAGTGAGACCACTGGGACTGGGACTGGAACAAGATTGGGTGCCTGGCTTCCTTGATCCCAAGTTCAGAGAGTTCCATCACCAAGGATGTGAGGTGAGGTCTGAGGTGACTTCCTTCAGGAACTGAATGAGCTCACTGCCTTGGCAACCACTTTGTCCTAACAGTTGCTTCCAAGGGTCCCATGAAATGGAGGCTGCCCATACTTCCTGTGACAGTTTCACAAGTTAGAATGGGATATCAACCATAGGCAACCGGGAACAGCTCTCCACACAGCCTGGTTTGATCCTTCTTCTCTACATTAAGAAGAGAGAGGCTGATTCAGACATATCCCTTCATCCTGACCAGGTTGTTTGCAATAGAAGATGACTTTTGCTCAATGAGTTCAATCATAGCTGCCTACAACTTCTCCAGGGATCTTTTTTGCATGTACCTTTGAGTTTCTCAACATAGAAAGATCCCCTACATTCCTATATTGTAAGACCTACTCTGTCCCTGCTATTCTGTAAAGTTAGATTGAGGGAACAGTGTATGGTTAGGGTTAATAACAGGTTTAATTTGCATTAGGAATCATTCTGCTAGATGAATAATGGTATTGGGAACCTGCAATATTTACAAGAATATATAGGTGAAATATAAGTATGAAAACAGAAATCTAGGTAAGATTTGAAGCCCAGAAAAGCATTGGAACCTAGATTGTGATACTGAGCTTTGATTTATTTTTTGCATTGATGTCTCAGATACATCAATATACAATGGCAAAGGTCCGTGTACCTTGGATGATTGATTGTCAAAGAGAACTTCCAGTCAAAAAGGGATAATCGGTAGGATTAGGAAGATAGTCGGTAGGTTTAGAAAGGAGAGTGAGTATAGGATTTGCACCAAAAGTTCTTTAGCTATAGGGTTTCTTGTATAGAGTGAATGTAAATGTCAGCACATGTGAAGAGTCAGTCACAATGAACTGGGGAAAATATGTAGGAAAGCAGATATCAATAGAGACATTAGGAAATCTAGCAAAGTGTATTCGGTAGTGAAAGGTTAATAAAATAGGTACTTATCACTTCCTGTTTTTTGTGTGCTTAATAAAACACTGTTGAAATCTTGAGAACTGTTTGCTAATCTTGATCCCAAAATGTGCTGTTCCCAACTGCCAAACTGCAGAAAGTACTTCCTCACCCGGTTGCCCGCAAACAGCTCACTCGCCTGGACCCATCAATAAACTTCCCTCCCTGCCATCTTCAAGGAAATTATATAAACTCTGCTTAGGCTGTTCTCAGGTCTCTCTGCTCTATTCAAGTGAACTCAGAGCCCCAGCATGCTGGACCCCCAATGAACCCTTTGCTTTTGCATGAGACAGTCTCTTGGTGGTTTCTTCCCCTGACGCTCGCCTGACTTTTACATATGGAGGTTCCAGCGAGATCCAGCAGCGGTGGACGAGAGACCCCAACAGGCTCCTCTCGTGGTATGTAAGGCGCCTCTTTCTGGTTTCAGGTTTCAGGTTAGAGCTTGGCAAAATGGCTGTTGATGAAGAGTGTGAGCTCTCTCCGACGGTGGCGGACAGACGTGTCACAGAGCCACAGGCCATGTTCCTCCTGAATGCCCCAGAGGACTCTGGAAATCGAGGAACAATAGTCTTCTCGACTCAGTGATATTTTGTTTCAGATTCGGTATTGCCAGCCCATCGGGTTTTGTCGGCTACTCAGTCCTGGTCTCAGTGTTGGACATCCATTGCCTGTCTTTATTGTCTTGTCTTGTCTGTGTCGTGTGTCATTGATTTTACTGATTGTGTAACTTTCATTATGGGATAGAGCACTTCAATGCCTCTGTCCTGTCCCTTGATCATTGAACCAAAGTCCGCTTAAGGGCTCAGAATCTTTCTTTCTCAGTAAAATGCTGGACCTGGCAGACTCTCTGTGCCTCAGAATGCCCCACCTTTTGATTTGGATGGCCCCTAGAAAGATATTTCTACTTCCCACTAATTTAAAAAGTCACAGATATCGACTTTCAGCCAGGGCCACATAGACATCAGGATCAACAGACATATATCTTAACTTGGCAGGACCTCTGCAATTCTCCTTCACCATGTGTGAAGCTTTTACTTGCCCCTGCCCCCGCTCCTACTCCTTCCCTCATGATCTCTCAAACCCTCTGCTCTTCCTCCTCCTTCACCCTCTTTTCTCCCTGAGTCACAAGATTTGACTCTACTGGACTCTCGTTCCACTACTTAACCCCTGCCCTCGTCCCCCAACCCCAACACTCTCTAAGTGATTCCCCTGCTGCTGACTCAGCCTCTCCGCCATTGGAGGAAGCTAAGCCAGCCCAGCGCCCTCCAGATAACTCCCCAGTGGCAAACACACCCCCTCCTTCCCTGGAGGAAGCTGGCCCGGCTAAAGGAACTTGCCAGCGGTGAATGATTGAAAACCCTGGAACTCCCGTGATGCTCCCCCTCCATTTCTAAGGAACAATGATTCATGACAACCATGAGGAAAAAATTCAAGCCTACCAGTATTGGCCTTTCTCCTCTTCAGACCTATATAACTGGAAAAATAACAATCCCCCTTTTACCAAGCACCCAAACCGGCTCTCAGGTCTGGTTGAGTCATTGATGTTTTCACACCAGCCTACTTGGGATGACTGCCAACAACTCCTAGGGACTCTCTTTATGACAGAGGAACAAAAGAGAATCCTCCTGGATTCTAGAAAAAAATATTCGTGGACCAGATGGATGACAGACAAAACTTCCCAACATATTCAAAGCCAGCGTTCCCTTGAACCGACCCAACTGGGACCCCAAAACCTGTGAAGGTAGGGAGCATCTGTCCACTTATTGCCAGACTCTAACAGTTGGTATCTTAGTGGCCGCTAGGTGACCAACTATTTTGGCCAAGGTAAGAGAGATTATTCAAGGGCCTGATGAATGTCCCTCTATGTTCCTACAGAGAATTATGGAGGCATCTAGGAGATGTACTCCTTTCCATCCTCAGGCAGAGGATCAAAAGGCATCTGTCATGATGGCCTTTATTGGGCAAGCTGTTCTGGATGTTAAAAGAAAGGTACAATGCTTAGATGGATTACAACATATGACTTTGAGAGGTTTAGTCAGAGAAGCCAAAAAGGTATGCTATAAGAGAGAAACTGAGGAAGAGAAGGGAGCAAAGGGAGGATAAAAGAAACAAAAGACAGACTAAGGCATTGAATAAGGTCCTGGTCACAAAAAAAAAAAAAATAGGCCAGAAATTAAGAAACATGGAGACAGGAAGGGATACTGGGGCCCACACTAGAGGCCACCCCTGGCCTCAATTCAATGTGCCTACTTTAAAGAAAAAGGACACTGGGCCAAAGAATGCCCTAGAAAGAGACACCCACGTTTGACAGACATTCTGACTCTGGAGGATGACTAAAAATGTCGGGGCTCAGATACTCTCCCCGAGCTCAGGGTAACTTTTGAAGTGGAGGGGATCCCAGTAAAATTTGAAGTGGATACAGGGGCAATATACTCTGCCTTTAAGGCACCATTGGGCCCTCTATCAAATAAAAGGTCTCTAATTCAAGGGGCTAATGGCAGTAAATATCGGGCTTGGACAACGAAGAGGACCATGGACCAGGGGAAAGGATAAATCCATCACTCCTTCCTAGTAATCCCAGAATGCCCGGCCCCATTGATGGGCAGAGATCTGCTCACAAAGCTCCAAGCCAAAATAACTTATAACCCTGAAGGCCCCCAAGTGGAATATCTAAATCCTTCAGTAAAAATTCCTATAATCACGGTCTAACTATGTCAGTAGAAAATGTACATCAACTCACTCACCTTGGTTCAAAGAAACTGCATTCATTTCTGAAAGATCAAGAACAGAGTTTTTCACTAAGTGACTCACAGTGAAAGGAAATAACTGAATGGGTAACAAAAGCCTGTTGGGTCCATCAATTGGTTAATGCTTACCCTTCCAAGCTTCCTGCAGGAAAGAACCTATGGGGAACCAGACCAGGACAATTCTGGGAAGTGGACTTTACTGAAATTAAGCCAGCAAGGTATGGACTTAAATAACTCCTAGTCTTTGTAGATACATTTTCAGGATAAATTGAAGCCTTTCCCCCCAGCCCACCCCCCAAAAAAAGAAAAAAAAACGCAACAGCGCAAATGGTGCTAAAGAAGATCCTGGAAGATATTTTTCCAAGGTACGGCCTGCCTAAAGTAATAGGGTCTGATAATGGACTGGCATTCATGGCCCAGGTAACTCAGGGGTTAGCCAGGACCCTGGGGATTAATTGGAAGTTACATTGTGTTTATAGACCCCCGAGTTGAGGACAGGTAGAAAGAATGAATAGAGCCATTAAAGGGACCATAACGAAATTAAGCTTAGAGACTGGCATAAAAGATTGGATTATGCTCCTGCCTTATGTACTGTTTCATGCAAGAAATACTCAATCTATTTCTTTGTGTAACCTCATCCCCTGTGAAATTCTCTATGGTGTCCCTCCTCCAGTAAGGGACCTACCCCAACTCTAAGACCTAACGATTCCTTCAACACCCCTTTGCTTGACAGACTTAAAGCTCTTGAAAGAACTCAGGAATACCTGTGAAAACAGATGGCCACTGCCTACCAACCTGGGGATGAGGAAACTCTACATCGATATCAAGTAAGAGACTTCATCTATGTAAGACAACATCAGGTGTCATCCCTGGAACTCTGCTGGAAATGACCATACCAGGTGCTACTTATAACACCTACAGCGGTAAAGGTAGACAGAATCACTTCCTGGATCCATACCTCTCATCTCAAGCCTGTGCCCTGTCCAGACTCTGGCTGGAAACTGGAAAAGACTGGTAACACTTTCAAATTGTGTATTCGCTGTGTGGATATGGCTATAGACTCTCCCCTTGACCACCAGTAGTCCTAACCCTCATCAGCCTGTTCAGCAGCGATGGCTGATCACAAATCCTACTGGAAAAGAAGTATGGTCTATCTTGCATACAGCCCCCTTAGGGACCTGGTGGCCATCTCTCCACCAAGACATTTGTCAGCTGGCTATAGGTCTTTCCTATTGGGATATTCTTAATGAAGAGGATCCCATTAAAATTTTATTAAATTCCTTCCATACCATATATAATGGAAACAAACATTATTGCTGTAGGGACAAGCGAGCCAGATGCTGGTTGGCTAGCCTAGATTACTATGTTTGCTTGGCGTACTATCAAAGCCACAAACAGTCACGGCTGTGTTAGGGGAATGCCTACATCTTCTGTAAGTCATGGGGATGTGAGCATACAGGGACTGCCAGTTGGAACCCAAACTCCTCATCAAATTTTGTACACAGCATTGGCCATATTATCAATTAGATAACCAAATCCGATGGCCCCTAGAGGGATCTCTAGATCCTCAAATTCTGTTTGACCTTTTTAACTTCAGCAAGTGCTCAAAAGGGTGAAAGGAGATTCCACTATGTGGATGCCTTTTCTATCCTTTGCTCACATCGTGAACTATGCTTCTCCAATACATGCTCACTCTCAGCCTTCTGCTCTAGACTCTCTGCTGTCACTCCCACCTCATCAACTTGATTTCTCCCCTCCAATTACTATATCAAAAACCCAAGCCTCCACCGGTTCTCAGACCATTGCCTCCTTGCTGAGGTAGCAGGTACTGAGGTACCCCTCCACTCACTCACTCCTCTCTTCCCCTGTGAGTGCCCGCAGTGGGTCCCACCAGGTCCTCTTACCAGCTAACCCAAAGCTCAAACCAGCTGAGAAGAGCCCTCAGACCCCTATCCAAGATGTAATGAAAATGGCCTTTAAAGTTTCTTTGTCATCACTGAAAACAGGTTACTAAGAATTTTAAAGTCCCTTACAGGCTTTTTGGGATACTCAATCCCATCTCCCCCTCTGTTCTAACTGTTCTACTGCTCATGTTTGTGTTGCTAGGAAGATCTCAAAACCCTTTCCCATTATTCTTTTACATCTCTCCTTCATCATTCTCAGATCCAAGGAGCTGCTCTCAGCCCTGCATTCCCCGTCTTCCCCCTCTGTACCGGGCACACAGGAAAGTCTCAACTGACCTTATCCAGATGTCATCACCATGGCTAACTTTAGGACTTTCAGCAAAAGAGTCGCTATAAAAGAGTTCAGTGTAGATAAACTTCCTCTTTTCGTGTTGCCCTGGTCTACCTGGCAACTGGCTGAAAAAAATAAGCACTCCTGAGCTAGACACACCCGTACTAGTTTTTCTCAAAATATGTTAACAAGGCCTCTGACCTTGAGCTGGGGCTTCATAGAGATGGCTACAATTCTAAGATGAATAAGTTACAAACTGGGCTCCATGGAAACAGCTGGCAGGGGGAAAAAAGAAAGGGAAGAAAAAGCTCTCCCACACGCAGGTGTCCTTGAAAATTTAACTTGCCCAGAACTGAGGAAAAATCAGAAACAAAAACTGCTCTTTGTCAACATCTGCAGACTGTGAACTTCTGAGCCCATTCCCTTACATGTTGGGTACAAAATTATGAAACTACCTAAACTTGGGTTTCAGGGGATTAATTGATTACAGCAGAAGCAATGCCCTCTGAATCTGGTTGCAACCAAATAGAACAGTTTTCTTGTCTTTGGTGCTATCTTATGTGCCTTGCCTTGTCCGTCCCTACAACAGTATAATTCTATATACTAAAACATTGTTTATGTTTTCATGAAATGGTCCACAGATGTGATTAATTGTGTAATGGTGCAGATGTTTCCCACAGTGCTCTATTATGACGCAGGTTCATTTGAAGATCAAATAGGGGGGCATATAACCTGGTTCCATTGGGAAAATATATCTCTCACCTTAGCCATTCTTTTATGAATAGGAGTTGCTGCAGGGGTTGGCACAGGAAGCACTGCCCTGGTCCATGGGACACAACA
Source organism: Callospermophilus lateralis (assembly GCF_048772815.1). Lineage (NCBI taxonomy): Eukaryota > Metazoa > Chordata > Mammalia > Rodentia > Sciuridae > Callospermophilus > Callospermophilus lateralis. The sequence goes on along the minus strand of NW_027514169.1, from coordinate 927,040 downwards.
AATGACTCAATTAGAAGCAGCAATAGATCAAAACTTGAAGATATTAGAAAATTCCATCACAGCTTTGCAGGAATCTTTTACCTCTCTCTCTGAAGTTGTTTTACAGAAAAGTCGAGGGTTGGACCTCCATTTCATGACAGAAGGGGGCCTTTGTGCTGCATTGAGAAAAGAATGTTTTTTTTTTTATGTCGACAATACTGCAGTTGTAACAAACTCTATGAGTAAATTAAAAAGATGCTTTAAAGAACATCAACGAGAGATAGAGGCCCAAAATTGGTGGTTTGAGTCTTGGTTTACACAGTCCCCCTGGTTAACTACGTTTTTGTCAACCCTGGCCGGTCCAATAATAATCCTTATATTATTGCTTTCTATAAAACCCTGTTTCTCAACCATGTAATTTCTTTTCTTCAAGCTCAAATTGGACAAGTTAAACTTATGGTAATACCGCACTAGCAGACATAAAATGTGACACCCCCCAATGATCACTTTTATGATTAAAAGTAGCCAGAAGAAGAAGTGGGGAATGAAATGTTAATAAAATATGTACTTGTCACTTCCTATTTTTCTGTACACTTAACAAAACACTGTTGAAATGTTGATAAATATTTCCTAATCTTGTTCCCAGAATGTGCTGTCCCCAACTGCCAAACGGCAGAATGTACACCCTCACCCATTTACACGCAAACTGCTAACTCGCCTTGACCCATCAATAAACTTCCCTCTCTGCCCTCGCCAAGGAAATTATATAAGCTCTGCTTAAGCTGTTCTCAGGGCTCTCTTCTCTATTCAAGTGAGCTCTGAGCCCCCGCATGCTGGACCCCCAATAAACCCTTTGCTGCTGCTTGAGATAGTTTCTTGGTGGTCTCTTCCTCCGACACTCATCCTACCTTTACTTGGATGATTGAATGTAGAAGAGAACATCCATTCAAAAAAGTGATAGTTGGTAGGATTAGGAAGATAGTCGGTAGGTTTAGGAAGAAGAGTGAGTATAGCATTTGGAACAAAAGTTCTTTAGCAATAGGGTTTCGGATACAGAGTGAATGTAAATGTCAACACAAGTGAAGAGTCAGTCACAATGATGAATTGGGGAAAATATGTAGGAAAGCAGATATCAATACCGACATTACGAAATCAGGCAAAGTATAAAGTCAGTGATAGGATTAGACATTTTCAACTGGGTTGAGTTTGAATATATAATCTTAGGAAGAAACTATTATGTAGTCATCAATTGGATTGATATTTGAGAGCATTAGGCAAATTGGACATTGATGTTTTTAGTAATCCATGTTCACTTTCCATTCAGGCTTTGGTACAATCATAAGTGTGACCTTTTAATTTTGTGTCCAGAATATTACTGTGATAAAATGTATATCTAGATCGGGTGACATAAGTATTTTTTCCACCATTTTTGGGAGCAATATTTTGAAGATGTATAAATTAGTATTTGGGGTACAAAGAGGTGTACCCTGTGTCTATGAATATAGAGATAATGCATGAATAGACCAACTGTGAATAAGTAATATAACTGGTTCCACTTTAAATGGTGGATTGAATTGATATCTGAAAATATATAAAAATCTTATACTGATATACCATCATTCATTACAACAAGTTATACATCAATGTTAATATTAAGGTTATGGTTTATCATGAAGGGTGTGTGAGTTTTGCTTCAATGTGATTATGGAAATTGAAAATAATGTGCTTGGAAAGAAGAATCATGAGAAGACCATTCAAGAAAAATGGAGAAATACATGTGTTCTGAAGTAGGAAGTGATTGAAAGTGAAACAAATGCCTATAATTTTGTGAACTTTTTAATGAAATATATATCCTATTATGTGCATAAACTGAAGAAATAGTAAGGTACCACTGTTGAATTAAAATGAACATCAAAACACACATCATGTCCCATATGAATCTTCTTGCATTCAGGTTAAACTGGGTCAATTACTGTAGAAATATTAGGATTTGTATGCAACATTCACTGAAGTTAGTTTTCAGTACTAGGAAACAAATCAGTATTTCAGGTGAATGAATATTTCTGAGAATAATATTGTGAAAATTTGATCATAAATGCACATACATAAATATGAATGAATTAAGGGAGTGTATAATAAGACAAAAATATTTCATATTTTGAAAAGTCTGGAGAGTATATATATATATATATATATATATATATATATATATATATATACACACACATATATATACATACACACACACATTAAAAACTAGCAATATATATGCTATTCGAAATTCATAATGAAATATATATTATTCGCAGATCTAAAAATATTCATTTTACTGAACATGGATTTATGTATAATGTTGTAAAACTAGGAAGCTCACCCATAGGTTTTATTTTCAGTTCCAACAGTGTTTCGGAGGAGTGATCTTCTCTCACAATTTGTATCTGGCAAGTTGTTCACCTCACAAGAATGTAGGTGTGGTACCAGGTAAGATTCTATATGTGTTTATTGCTACTGCACTGGGAATTTGGTAATTGCTTCACGAAATACAAGGAATTCAAGTGGGACACAGTGCTGGGGGGAGTTCTATCAGGTGTGGTGGGTCAGGGTATGCAAGAGAATGCACCAAACAGGCTTCTATCCCACATACCTTGCCCCCTTAAACATAGCAACCTGATTGTAAACATTGCCCTGAAACCTCACCATATAACAAGATGCCTTTGCATAGGAGGGTCTGCTGACTGCACCATGTCAGTCACAAGCGATTTGGAAGCCAATGGCAGATCCACATGGCCCCACCACAGATGTTTTTTCACACACCTGTCAACCACTGCCCTAGGACAACTACTCAGGAGGCTCCAACTTATTTTCATAAAACCCAGTCAATCAAGGCACTGTCTGGTACACTCATGATCAGCAACAGGATATCCAATGGTTTCCCAGTGCCACCTGGTCATGTGAATTTGAAAATTTTCATGGTATTTATCTAGCCATTTTTCAAGGATGAAGTTGGAGGCACTGTGGGTTTCAGTTCATTCAGGAACCATTAAATGTTGAGGAAGCTCATTTCAATGAAAGCTCTGGAGAATTCTCACAGGCAAGGCTTCCCAGAGAGTGGCCAAAAGGTCACATGAAGCCAGGCCCATTGAGGTCTAAAATGTGATGTCATTGTTTGTTTTGACTCTCAAATATGGCTGCCAAGTCTTTCAGAATAAAATCATGTGATATCCTGGTTGAGATCAGAGTGCTCTGTGGAAAGCTACCCTCGGCTTTGATCTCAGTTTCCAAGGGTGACTCTCATGCATGGCTTCCTCAAATCCCAACACAATTCATGGCAATAGTTTTCTGAGGTGATTTCCAGAACTCAGTCTCTAAGGGGAATCACATCAGAGTTAAAGCCCAGGTGGACCCAGTCATCTCTTCCAACTGCCTCAAAAATGACCACAATTAAAACCAAAATTCTCCCACATGGCCCTCATCTTCTTCCATATTGACACTCATCATAACCTCTGGCTGGAGGTGTCCATGAAGGGCGCAGCCCAATACAGTGTCCAAAATTAGCTCCGTTGCTCCTCATTTGCATAAATTCAGGGTGGCCTGGACACCCTTCCTTTGTACCAAGAGTGATCAAACAGGCCTGCCCGTAATACTGCTCCGCTTCTCCCATTTGAGGCCTATTGAGTGTCGGTTACAGATACTTTATGTGAATTGGAGTGATTTGAAAACCCAACCACATATGGGATAGCCTCTGAAGGGCTTTCATGAACTCATTTGACCCAAATGATCCCTATTCTCACTTGATGGAATTCAGGAACCTAACAGAGGAAGGCAAAAGACTTCATCCACAATGACAGCTCTTTTTGCCATTTTTGATGTGGATGCACACATGGGATCTTTCTTTAGATCCATCAGGTGCTGAGAATCTAAGTCAAAGAATCACACTGGTCCAAGAGGCAGATTCAGACACTACTCTTTCCAAATCAATTAAGGAAAGATTCAAAGGTGAAGCCAATTTATTTCCATTTGAAAACTCTTTTCTTCAGGATTCACAAAGGGGTGGCCTGAGACAAAGACCTTCCTGACTCTCAGGGCAACAGAACAATAGGTAAGCAAATGGCCCAAAGCAGTGTTTCTCCACTGAGCCTTTCCTGGTCACACTGATATCTGAGTTTTCTCAGATGCTCATCATTCTCTTCAGCTATCCAGTACATTGCCATGTCACAGAGCTTGGCGGTGGTGCATAACTTGGACACAAATCATGAGCCTATTCTGGAGAGTGGCCAGAATTCAGGAAGAAAACAGCATCTTAGGAAGGTAGCAGGTATTGCCCATTAATAAGGCAATCCACAGTCCATTCATAAAATGGGCAGGATGAATGCTGGGAAGCTTTCTACTAGACAGGACAAATCCATTGATGCATTCTCTTTTCTAATGTCTACAACCACGGATACAGTGTGATACACAGACACAGAAACACTTGCCTTGTCAAACGACTTACTAAAAACAGTTCACTCCAAACCAAACAAACAGACTTTCCTTCCTATTCTCAGAACATGAGACAAAACCACAAACCCAACCCACACCCAAAATGACACCTTCTTCCCCCAAATAGGTATGAGACTATCCGGAGTGTCCTCTGACTGGTGGGCCATACTATGTTCCCCCAAAATGTCCTGTCCTGTCTCAGATCTGGTCTTTTTGGCCAACTCTGTGAAATTGTCAAGAGCCAAGAGTGAGCCACTACCTGCTTTCCCAAAAAAAGCCCCTCTTCCGAGCTTTAATGGCATTTGGCCTCTTCACCTCAGTAGGTACCAAGAAAGACTGACTCTGTCCTTGTAAAAGACTGTCTCAAACAAGTGAGACCACTGGGACTGGGACTGGGACTGGATCTTGGTGCCTGGCATCCTGGATCTCAAGTTCAGAGAGTTCCATCCCTAAGGACTTGAGTTGAGGTCACTTCCTTCAGGAACTGAATGAGATCACTGTCTCGGCAAACACTTTGTCCTAACAGTTGCTTCCAACGGTCCCATGAGATGGAGGCTGCCCCTACTTCCTGTGACACTTTCACAAGTTAGAATGGTATATCAACCATAGGGAACCAGGAACAGCTCTCCACACAGTACTGGTCTGGTCCATCTTCTCTACATTAAGATGAGAGAGGCTGATTCAGACATATCCCTTCATCCTGACCAGGTTGTTTGCCATGGAAGATGACTTTTGCTCTCTCAGGTCTTTCATAGCTGCCTACATCTTCTCCAGGGATCATTTCTGCATGGCGCTTTGAGGTTCTCAGCAGATGAAAGATCCACTACACTCCTGTATTGTAAGACCAACACTGTCACTGCTCTTCTGTAAACTGAAATTGAGGGAACAGTGTATGGTTATTGTTAATAACATGTTCCATTTGGGTTAGAAATCATTCTGCTGCATGAATAATGGTATTGGGAACTTGCAATTATTTTAAGAATATAGAGATGAAATTTATGTATGAAAAAAGAAAACTAAGTAAGATTTGAAGCCCAGAAGTGCATTGGGCCCTTGATTGTGATACTTAGTGTTGAATTACATTCTGCACAGATGTCCCAGATAAATCAATATACAATAACATAAGACCTTTTACCTTGAATGATTGAATGTAGAAGAGAACATCCAGTCAAAGAGGGATACTCGGTAGGATTAGGAAGATAGTTAGTATGTTTAGGAGGAAGAGTGAGTATAGGATTTGGAACAAAAGTTCTTTAGCAATAGGTTATTTATTAGAGTGTGAATGTAAATGTCAGCACATGTAAAGAGTCAGTCACAATGATGAACAGGGGAATATATGTAGAAAAGCAGATAGTAAAGAGACATTATAAAATCAGGCAAAGAATAAAGTGAGGGATAGGATTAGACATTTTCAATAGGGTTGAGATTTATATATAATCTTAAGAAGAAACAAATATGTAGTCACCAATAGGATTGACATTTGAGAGCATTAGGCAACCTGGACATGGATATTTTTAGTAATTTATGTTTACTTTCCATTTGGGCTTTGGTACAATCATAAGTGTGACCTTTGCATTCTGTGTCCAGAATATTTCTGTGATTAAATGTATATGAAGATCAGGTGAATTAACTCCACTTCCACCATTTCAGGGAGCAATATTGTGAAGACGTATAAATTAGTATTGGGGGTACAAAGAGGTGTACTCTGTGTCTATGAATATAGAGATAATGCATGAATAGACCATAGTGTGAATAAATAATATAACTGGTTCCACTTTAAGTAATGGATAGAATTTATATCTGAATAATATAAGAAATCTTATATTGACATACAATCATTCATTCAAACCAGTTATACTTCTAATGGTAATATCAGAGTTATAATTTATCATGAATTGTATGTGAGTTTTGCTACAAAAGTGATTATGGAAATCAAAATTAATGTGTTTGGGATGAAATCTCATGAAAAGTCCAGTCAAGATACTTAGAGGAATACATGTGTTCTGAAGCAGGAAGTAATTGAAAGTGTAACAAATGCCTATAAATTTTTGTACTTGTGGATGAAACCATATATCCTATGATGTGCATAAACTGAAAAAATAATAATGTACCAATGTTGAATAAAAATGAACTTCAAAATACACATCATGTCCCATAGGATTATACTTGCATTGATGTTAAACTGAATCAGTTACTATAGAAATATTAGGATTTGTAAACTCCATTCACTGAAGTTAGTTTTCAGTACTAGGAAATAAATATGTATTTCAGGCGGATGAATATTTCTGAGAATTATCTTGTGAAAAGTTGATTATAAATCCATATATAGAAACATGAATGAATTTAGGGAGACACATATATTTCATATTTTGAAAAATCTGGACAGTATATATATATATATATATATATATATATATATATATATAGAGAGAGAGAGAGAGAGAGAGAGAGAGAGAGAGAGAGATACACACAGAGAGACATTATAATGTGGCAATATATATGCCAATCAAAATTCACCATGAAATATATATCATCCACATATGCAAAAATATTCATTTTACTGAACGTCGATTGATATATAATGTTGTTCATCTAGGAAATTCACGAATATGTTTAATTTTCAGTTCCATCATTATTTAGGGGGATTGATATCTTATCACAATTTGTATCTTTCAAAATCAGCGAGCTTACAAAAATGTACATGTGATACCAGGTAGGATTCTAAATATGTATAAAAAATACATGTGATTAATAGGCTACAGAGAATAGGAGACAGAAATTTACATATGTGTTAACTTTAAAAACCCATGGAGAACTATTACAATGAAAAGTTGACTAGATTTATAACACATACCCTTGATAAAGCAGAAGGCAAGTCCAAGCATACACCATGCCTCCTATGAATGGCACGTATTTCTATTCTGTTAGGTTTCTTGTTCTCCATCATATTGGGATTAGTAGTCAGAGTCTAGTAGATTATGGGTTAATGTCAGGGATTAAGAGTTTCAAATGGAAAATATGAAATTGAATCTAATGTGTATGTAAATATGTGCTACACAAAAATCATCCCACTCTCATCCAGAACAATGCCTTGACATAACCTTCACCCCAATTAAGACACAATTAGTGGAGAAGAGTTAGAAAATCTGTGAATACATATGTGGAAATGAAAATGCTCAGGAGTTCACAGCCTTGGAGGCGGTAGAGGAATTTCCATAAGTAAGGGATAGGGTAAATTCTCCACAAATATGGAGTTCTGCTGGCCTAATGACTCTTTGAGAAACTGCCTCTGAGGTTGGGCCCTTGAAATATATGTTGTTGTCAGGAGCTTCCGCTTCTTTTGTAGTGAGACAATCAAAGCTGGATCTGCATATTTGTGACCTGGAGGACATGGTTTATTATTTTCTAGTGAACATGAGGCAGCAGTTCTGAATTCCCTCATTGTAGGTAAACTGTGGCTACTGGGAGCTAAGTGTCTCCTCGTGTGGACTGTGAAGCCATTTGGTCTTCCTCCACTTTTCCTGGTGATTCTTATTGCTGCACTGGGATTTTGGTATTGGCTTCAGTAAATACAATGAGTTCAACTGGGTCACAGTGCTGGAGGGAGTACTCTCACGTGTGGTGGGTCAGGGTGTGCAGGAGAATGCCCCAATCAGGCTTCTATCCCACAAAGCTTGCCCCCTTGTCCGCTGCAACCTGATTCTGAACATTGCCCTGAAACCTCTCCATGTAACAAGATGCCTTTACATTTAAGGGTCTGCTGGCTGCACCATGTCAGTCACAAGGCATTTGGAATCCAATGGCAGTTCCACGTGGCCCCACCACAGGTGTTTTATCATACACCTGCAAACCACTGCTCTAGGCCCACTACTCAGAAGGTTCCAACGTACTGGCATCTCGGTTCTACACCATTTTCATGAAACCCAGTAAATCAAGGCACTGTCTGGTACACTCATGATCAGCAACAGAATATCCAAAGATTCTCCAGTGCCACCTGCTCATTGGAATTTCAAATATTCCATGGTATTTATCTAGCCATTTTTCAAGGATGAAGTTGGTGGCACTGTGGGTTTCAATTCATTCAGGAACCATTAAATGGTGAGGAAGCTCATTTCATTGAAAGCTCAGGAGAACTCTCACAGGCAGTACTTCCCAAAGAGTGGCCAAAAGGTCAAATGAAGCCTGGCACATTGAGGTCTACAATGTGAGGTCCATGTGTGATTTGACTCTCAACTATGGCTGCCAAGTACTTCAGAGTGAAATCATGTGATATCCTAGCTGAGATTCCCAGTGCTCTGTGGAAAGCCATCCTGGGCCTAGATCTCAGTCTTTGAGGGCAACTCTCCTGCGTGGCCTTCTAAAATCCTAACACAATTCATGGTAATACTTCTCTGAGTTCAGTTCCAAAACTCAGTCTCTAAGGGGAATCACACCATAGTTCAAGCCCAGGTTGACCCAGGAATCTCTTTCTACTGCCACACAACTGACCACAATTAATACCAAAACACTCCCACATGGCCCTCATCTTCTTTTATATAGACACTCATCATAACCTCTGGGTTGAGTTTTCCATGACGGGCGCATACCAAGACAGTGTCCAAAATAATCTCCCTTGCCTCTCATTTGCCTAAAGTCAGGGTGGCCTGAAAACCCTCCCTGTGAACCAGGAATGATCAAATAGGCCTGCTATTAATACTGCTCTACTTCTCCAAAGAATCACACTGGGCCAAGAGGCTCATTAAGACACATCTCTTTACAAAGCAAGAAAACAAAGAGCCACATGTGATGCCTATTCATTTCTATTTGAAAACTCTTTTCTTAAGGATTCACAAAGGGGTGGCCTAAGGCAAAGACCTTCTAGATATTCACAGCACCAGAAACATGGGTAAGCAAATTACCCAAAGCAGGGTTTCTCCCCATAGACTTTACTGGTCACACTGATATCTGAGTTTTCTGAGATGCTCCCATTCCCTTCAGCTCTCCAGTACATGGCCATGTCAGAGAGCTAGGAAGTGGTACATATCTTGGACACAAAGCCATAAGCCTATTCTGGAGAGTGGCCAGAATTCAGGAAAAAAACAAGAAATTAGGAAGATAGTCATTGCTACCCATCCATAAGGCAAGCTGCAGTCCAATAATAAATTGGGCAGTATGAATTCTGGGAAGCATTCTACTAGACAGGACACATTCATTGATGCATTATGTTTTCTAATGTCTACAACTACGTTCACAGTGGGATACATAGACATAGAAACACTTGCCTTGTCAAACGACTTACTATAAACAGTCCACTCCAAACCAAACAAACTGCCTTTCCTACCACTTCTCAGAACATGAGACAAAACAACAAACTAACACCCACAACAACAGAGGACTTCCTTCCCCCAAGAAGGTCTGTGACTCTCCAGAATGTCCTCTGACGGTTGGACCATACTATGTTGCCCAAATGGCCTGTCCTGTCTCAGATCTGGACTCCTTGGCCAACTCTTTAAAGTTGTCAGGAGCCAGCATTGAGCCATTACCTTCTTTCTCAGGAAAGGCCCCTCTCCAAAGCTCTCCTGGCATTTGGCCATCCTCAAATCAATGGGTACCAAGAAAGACTAAATCTGTCTTTGGTAAAATCAAACAAGTGAGCCCACTGGGACTGGGGCTGAAACTGGTTCTGTCTGCCTGGCTTCCTGGATTCCAAGTTCAGAGTGTTCCAAGACCAAGCAAGTGAGGTAGGTCACTTCCGTCCGGAACTGAATGAGGTCACTGGTTTGGCAACTACTTTGTCCTAACAGTTTATTCAAAGGGTCCCATGAGATGGAGGCTCCCCCTACTTCCTGTGACACTTTCACAAGTTAGAATGGTATATCAACCATAGGCACCCGGGAATAGCTCTGCACACAGGCCTGGTTTGGTCCATCTTCTCTACATTAAGGAGAGAGAGGCTGATTCACACACATCCCTTCATCCTAACCAGGTTGTTTGCCTTGCAACATGAATTTTGCCCTCTCAGGTTCTTTATAGCTGCCTTCATCTTCCCCAGGGATTATTTCTGCATGGACCTTTGAGGTTCTCAGCAGGTGGAAGATCCCCTATATTCCTCTATATTAAGACCAACTCTGTCCCTGCTCTTCTGTAAAGTTAGGTTGAGGGAACAATGTATGGTTAGGGTTAATAACATATTCGATTTGGGTTAGGAATCATTATGCTGGATGAATAATGGTATTGGGAACCTGGAATATTTATAAGAATATAGATGTGAAATATAAGTACGAAAACAGAAATCTAGGTAAGAATTTAAGCCCAAAAGGGCATTGGGCCCTTTATTGGGATACTTAGTGTTGGATTTCGTTTGCACAGATGTCTCAGATAAATCAATATACAATGGCATATCACATTGCACCTTGGATGAATGAATGTAGAAGAAAAGATCCAGTCAAAAAGGGATAGTTGGTAGGATTAGGAAGATATTCGGTATGTTTCGAAAGAAGAGTGAGTATAGGATTTGAACCAAAAGTTCTATAGCCCTAGGTTTTCGGTTAGAGAGTGAATGTAAATGTTAGCACAATGAAGAGTCAGTCAGTCACAATGATTAACTGGGAAAATTATCAATAGAGACATTACGAAATTAGGCAAAGTATAAAGTGAGTGTAGGATTAGATATTTTCAACAAGGTTGAATTTGAATATATAATCTTAGGAAGAAACAAATACGTAGTCACAAAAAGGAATGAAATTTGAGAGCATTAGGCAACCTGGACATGGATGTTTTTAGTAATCCAGGATCACTTTCCATTTAGGATTTCCTACAATCATTAGTTTGACCTTTGCATTTTGTGATCAGAATATTACTGTGATAAAATGTATATGTAGATAAGGTGACATAAGTATTTCTTCTAACATTTCTGGGAGCAATATTTTGAAGATGTATACATCAGTATTGGGGGTACACAGAGTTGTACCCTGTGTCTATGAATATAGAAGTAATGCATGAATTGACAATAGTGTGAATAAATAATGTAACTGTTTCCACTTTAAATAATGGATTTAATTAATATCTGAAATTATATAAGAAATCTTATATTGATATACAATCATTCATTCCAACGAGTTATACATCTAATGGTAATATTATGGTTATGTTTTATCATGAAGGGTGTGTGAGTTTAGCTTCAAAAGTGATTATGAAAATGGAAAATAATGTGTTTGGAAAAAAGTCTCATGAAAAGATGGGTCAAGAAACATAGAGGAATTCATGTGTTCTGAAGCAGGAAGTGATTGTAAGTATAAAAAAAGCCTATAAATTTCCTAACTTGTGGATGAAATATATATCCTATGATGTGCAAAAACTGAAAAAAATAGTAATGTACCAGTGTTGAATGAAAATGAACATCAAAATACACATCATGTTCCATAGGAATCTACTTGCATTGATGTTAAACAGGGTCAGTTTCTGTAGAAATATTAGGATTTGTATGCACCATTCACTGAAGTTAGTTTTCAGTACTAGGAAACGAATACGTACTTCAAGTGGATAAATTTTTATGAGAATACTTTTGTGAAATGATGATTATAAATTCACTTATATGAACACGAATGAAATAAGGGAGTGTATAATAAGACACATATATTTCATATTTTGAATAATCTTGAGAGTGTATATATATATATATATATATATATATATATATATATATACACACACACACACAAAAAGACACTAAAATGTATCAATATATGTGCCAATCGAAATTCACCATGAAATATATATCATCCACAGATCCAAAAAAATCATTTTACTGAACATGGATTTATGTATAATATATTTGAACTAGGAAGTTCACCCATAGATTGAATTTTCAGTTTCAACAGCGTTTAGGAGGAGTGATCTCTTCTCACAATTTGTATCTCCCAAGACAGCCAAACTCACAAGGATGTAAATATGATACCAGTTAGGTTTCTATATTTGCATATAAAAATACATGTGCTGAACAGGCTAAAGAGAAAGGTTGACAGAAATTCACATATTTGTTAACTTTAAAAACACATGAAGATCTATTTAAATTAAAATTGACTAGATTTATAACACCTACACTTTATAATGCAAAAGGAAAGTTCAACTATACACTATGCCTTCTCTGAACTGCTTGCATTTCTATTCTGTTTGGTTATATTTCTCCATTATTTTAGGATTAGTAGTCAGAGTCTATTAGGGTATGGGTTAGTGTCAGGAAATCAGTAATTCGAATGGAAAATAGGAAAATGAATCCAATGTGTATGCAGATATGTGCTACACAAAAATCTTCCCACTGTCATCCAGAACATTGCCTTTACATTACCTTTGCCCCAAATAAGACACAATTAGAGGAGAAGAATTAGGAAATATGTGCATACATATCTGGAATGGAAAATATTCAGGAGTTCACAATCTTTGATGTGGTAGAGTAGTTTCCAAAAGTAAGGGACAGGGTAAACACTCCACAAACATGGAGCTCAATGTGCCTAAAGACTTCTTGAGAAACTGCCTCTGAGGTTGGGCACATGAAATATATGTTGTTGTCAGGAATTTTAGCTTCCTTTCTAGTGAGACCAACAAAGCCTGGTCTGATCTCTGTAACCTGGAGGATATGGTTTCTTATTTTCCAATGAACATGAGGAAGCAGTGCTGAATTCTCTCTTTGTAGGTAAACTGTGGCCACTGGGGTCTAAGTGTCTCCCCATGTGGACTGTGAAGACATTTGATCATCCTCCTTTTTTCGAGGTGTTTCTTGCTGCTGCACTGTGATTTTGGTATTTGCTCAGGAAATACAAGGAGTTCAACAGGTACCAGTGATGGAGGGAGTTCTGTCACGTGTGGTGTGTCAAGGTCTGCAGGAGAATGCACCAACCAGGCTTCTATCCCACATAGTTGGCCCCTTGTCCATAGCAATCTGATTCTGAACGTTGCCCTGAAACCTCTCAATATAACAAGATGCCTTTATATATAAGGGTCTGCTTACTTCACCATGTCAGTCTCAAGCCATTTGGAAGCCAAGGGCAGATCCACATGGTCGCACCACAGATGGTTTATCACATACCTGCACACCACTGCTCTAGGCCCACATCTCAGCAGGCTCCAACTTACAGGGATCTCTTTTCTACAATGTTTTCATGAAACCAAGTATATCCAAGCACTGTCTGATACACTCATGATCAGCAACAAGTCATCCAAAGTTTCTCCATTGCCACGTGGTCATGGAAATTTCAAAAAATTTATGATATGTATCTAGCTATTTTTCAAAGATGAAGTTGGAGGCACTGTGGGTTTCAATTCATTTAGGAACCATTAAATGGTGAGGAAGCTCATTTCAATGAAATTTCTAGAGAACTCTCACAGCAACGCTTCCCAACGAGTGGCCAATATTTCACATGAAGCCAGGCCCATTGAGGTCTAAAATGTGAGGTCCATGTGTGTTTTGACTCTCAATTATGGCTGCCAAGACTTTCAGAATAAAATCACGTGAAATCCTGGCTGAGATTCCCAGTGCTCTGTGGAAGCCACCTTGGCCTAGATCTCAGTTTTCTAGATGACTCTCATGTGTTGCCTCCTAAAATCCCAACACAATTCATGGCAATACTTCTCTGAGGTCAGTTCCAGAACTCAGTCTCTAAGGGAAATAACACCAGAGTTCAAGCCCAGGTAGACCCAGTCATCTCTTCCAACCGCCACACAAATGACCAGAATTAAAACCAAAACACTCCCACATGGCCCTCACCTTCCTCCATATAGACACTTATCATGAGCTCTGGCTGGAAATTTCCATGAGGACCGCAGACAAAGACAGTATCCAAATAAGTTCCCTTGCCCCTCATTTGCCTACAGTAAGGGTGGCCTGGACACCCTTACTGAGAACCAGGAGTGATCAAATAAGCCTGCCCTTAATACTGCTCCGCATCTCCAATTTGAGGCCTACTTACTTTCAGGTATAGATTCTTTATGTGATTTGGAGTCATGAGAAAAGCCAAGCACCTCTGGGCTAGTCTCTGCAGGGTTTTAAGAACTCATTTGACCCAAAGCATCCCTATTCTCACTTGATGGATGTCAGGAACCTAACAGAGGAAGGCAAAAGACTTAATCCACAATGACTGCCCTTTTGGCCATTTTGGTTTTGGATGCACACATGGTATCTTTCTTTAGATCCATCAGGTGCTAAGAATCTAAGCCACAGCCTCACACAGGGTCATGAGGCTGATTCAGACACATCCCTTTGCAAAGCAAACAAGCAAAGAGCCACAGGTGATGCCCATTCATTTCCATTTGAAAACTGTTTTCTTCAGGCTTCACAAAGGGGTGGCCTGAGGCAAATACCTTCCTGACATTCAGGGCAACAGAACAATAGGTAAGCAAAAGACCCAAAGCAGGGTTTCTCCACTGAGACTTTTCTGGTCACACTAATATCTGAGTTTTCTGAGATGCTCACCATTCTCTTTAGCTATACAGTACATGGCCATGTCACAGAGCTTGGAGGTGGTATATATATTGGACACATAACCATGAGCCTATTCTGGAGAGTGGAGAGAATTCAGGAACAAAATAGGAACTTAAGAAGATAGTAGGTGATGCCCATCCATAAGGCAAGCCCCAGTCCATTTATAAAATAGGCAGGATAAATTTTGGGAAGCTTTCTACTAGACAGGCCACATCCATTGATGCATTCTCTTTTCTAATGTCTACAACCACGGACACAGTGGGATACACAAACATAGAAACACTAGCCTTTTTCATAAGACTTACTAGAAACAATTCACTTCAAACCAAAAAAAAAAAAAAAAACTCCTTTATTACCTATTCTCAGAACATGAGACAAAACCACAAACCAACACCCACATCCACAAAGGCACCTCCTTCCCCCAAGTCAGTCTGTGACTATCCATAGTGTCCTCTGATTGGTGTGCCATCCTATGTTCCCCCCAAATGGCCTGTCCTCTCTCAGATCTGGTCTCCTTGGTCATCACTGTGAAGTTCTCCATAGCCAGCGGTGATCCACTAACTGCTTTCTCAGGAAAGGCCACTCTTCAGAGCTTTAATGGGATTTGGCCATCCTCACATTCATAGGTTCCAAGAAAGACTGACTCTGTCCTTGGTAAATTCAAACAATTGAGACCACTGGGACTGGGACTGGGACTGAGACTGGATTTGGGTACCTGGCTTCCTGGATCCTAAGTTCAGATTGTTCCATCACCAAGGATATTAGGTGAGGTCACTTCCTTCAAGATCTGAATGAGGTCACTGCCTTGGCAACCACTTTGTCCTAACAGTTGCTTCAAAGTCTCCCATGAAATGGAGGCTGCCCCTACATCCTGTGACACTTTCACAAGTTAGAATGGTATATCAACCATAGGTACCCGGGAAGTGCTCTCCACACTGGCCTGGTTTGGTCCTTGTTCTCCATATTAAGAAGAGAGAGGCTAATTCAAACACATCCCTTCATCCTGACCAGGTTGTTTGCAATGAAAGATGACTTTTGCTCTCTCAGTTCCTACATAGGTGCCTACAACTTCTCCAGGAATCATTTTTGCATGGACCTTTGAGTTTCTCAGCAGTTGGAAGAAACCGTACATTCCTGTATTGTAAGACCAACTCTGTCCCTGCTCTTCTGTAGAGTTAGATTGAGGGAAGAGTGTATGGTTAGGGTTAATAACAGGTTCGATTTGGGTTAGGAATCATTCTGCTGCATGAATAATGGTATTGTGAACCTTCGATATTTACAAGAATATATAGGTGAAATATAAGTACGAAAACAGAAATAAAGGTAATATTTGAAGCCCAGAAGGGCATTGGGCCCTTGATTGCAATACTTAGCTTTGATTAATTTTCTGCACAGATGTCTCAGATAAATCAATATACAAATGCATAGGACCTTGTACTTTGGATGATTGATTGTCAAAGAGAACTTCCAGTAAAAAAGGATAGTCGGGGGGCTGGGGATGTGGCTCAAGTGGTAGTGTGCTCGCCTGACATGTGTGCGGCCCGGGTTCGATCCTCAGCACCACGTTCAAACAAAGAGGTTGTGTCTGCCCAGTACTAAAAAAAATAAAGGTAAAAAAATTCTCTCTCTCTCTCCCTCTCTCTCTCACTCTTTCTTTAAGAAAAAAAATTTTAAAAAGGGATAGTCAGTAGGATTAGGAAGATAGTCGGTAGGTTTAGAAAGAAGAGTGAGTATAGGATTTGCAACAAAAGTTCTTTACCTATAGGGGTTCAGGTATAGAGTGAATGTAAATGTCAGCACATGTGAAGAGTCAGTCACAATGATGAACTGGGGAAAATATGTAGGAAAGCAGATATCAATAGAGACATTAGGAAATCTGGCAAAGTATATTCGGTAATGAAATTTTAGTAAAATAGGTAAATGTCACTTCCTGTTTTTCTGTATGCTTAACAAAACACTGTTGAAATCTTGAGAACTGTTTGCTAATCTTGTTCCCAGAATGTGCTGTCGACAACTGCCAAACTGTAGAATGTACTCATTCACCTGGTTGCACGCAAACCGCTCACTCGCCCAGACCCAACAATAAAGTTTCCTCTCTGCCCTCTGCAAGGAAAGTATATAAGCTCTGCTAAAGCTGTTCTCAGGGCTCTCTGCTCTATTCAAGTGAGCTCTGAGCCCCAGCACGCTGGACCCCCAATAAACCCTTTGCTTATGCATGACACAGTCTCTTGGTGGTCTCTTCACCTGACACTCGCCCGACCTTTACATATGGAGGTTCCACTGAGATTCAGCAGCGGCGGACGAGAGATTCCAACAGGCTCCTCTCGGGGTATGTAAGGTGTCTCTTTCTGGTTTCAGGTTTCAGGTTAGGGCTTCGAAAAATGGCTGTCAATGAAGAGTGTGAGCTCTCTCCGACGGTGGCTGACTTTCATGTCACAGAGCCACAGGCCACGTCCCTGAGGGACGCCCCAGAGTACTCGGGAAATCGAGGAACAGTAGTCTCCTCAATTCAGTGATATTTTGTTTCAGATTCGGTATTGCCAGCCCATCGGGTTGGGCCGGATACTCAGTCCTGGTGTCAGTGTTGGAAGTTCCATTGCCTGTCTTTATTTTCTTGTCTTGTCTGTGTCGTGTGTCATTGCTTTTACAGTGTGTGTATCTTTCACTATGGGACAGAGCACTTCAATAGCTCTCTCCCTCACCCTTGATCACTGGACCAAAGTATGCTTAAGGGCTCAGAATCTTTCTTTTTCAGTAAAACGCAGGACCTGGCAGACTCTCTGTGCCTCAGAATGGCCCACCTTTGGATTCGGATGGCCCCTAGAAGAATCTTTCTACTTTCCACTAATTTAAAAAGTCAGTGATATTGTATTTCAGCCAGGGCCACATAGCCATCCGGATCATCAGCCATATTTCTTAACTTTGCAGGACCTCTGCAAATCTCCTCCATGGGTGAAGCATTTCCTTACCCCTGCCCCCACTCCTACTCCTTCACCCATGATCTCTCAAACCCTCTGCTCCTTCTCCTCATCCACCCTCTGTTCTCCCTGAGTCACAAGATTTGACTCTACTGGACTCTCTTCCCCCTCCTTATCTCCTGCCCACATCCCCCAACCCCCAACACCCTCTAAGTGATTCCACTGCTGCTGACTCAGCCTCTCCACAATTGAAGGAAGCTAAGCCAGCCCAACACCCTCCAGATAATTTCCCCGTGGCACACACAGCCCTTCCTCTCCTGGAGGAAGCTAGCCCGGCTAAAAGAACACACCAGGGGTGAATGATTGAAAAACCTGGAACTCGAATGATGCTCCCCCTGCATCCCTTGGGGCCAATGATTGACGATGGCCTTGGGGGAAAAATGCAAGCCTACCAGAATTGACCTTTCTCCTCTTCAGACCTATATAACTGGAAAAATAACAATCCCCCTTTTACCGAGGACCCCACCCAGCTCTCAAGTGTGATTGAGTCATTGATGTTTTCACACCAGCCTACTTGGGATGATTGCCAACAACACCTAGGGACTCTCTTCATGACAGAGGAACAAAAGAGAATCCTCCTGGATGCAAGAGAAAAATATCCTCTGACCAGATGGGTGACCGACAAAACTTTCCAACATATTCAACCCGGCTTTCCCTGAAATTGACCAAACTGGGACCCCAACACCTTTGAAGGTGCAGAGCATCTGTCCACTTATCACTGGGCTCTAATTGTGGGTATCATAGTGGCCGCTAGGCGACCAACTAATTTGGCCAAGTTAAGAGAGATTATTCCAGGGCCTGATGAATCTCCCTCTATGTTTCTAGAAAGAATTATGGAGGCATATAGGAGATATACTCCTTTCGATCCTCAGGCAGAGGATCAAAAGGCATCTGTCACGATGACCTTTATGGGCAAGCTGCCCTGGATATTAAAAGAAAGTTACAATGCATAGATGGATTACAAGATATGACTTTGAGAGATTTAGTCAGAGAAGCCAAGAAGGTATACTATAAGAGAGAAACTGAGGAAAAGTAGGGAGCAATGGGAGGATAAAAGAAACAAAAGACAAACTAAGGCATTGACTAAGGTCCTGTTCACAACAACAAATAGGCCAGAAATAAGAAACATGGAGACAGGAAGGGATACCGGGGCCCACACTAGAGGCCACCCTTGGCCCCAGATCAATGGGCCTACTGTAACGAAAAAGGACACTGGTCCAAAGAGAGCCCTAGAATGAGACAGCCACTCCAGCTAGCCATTCTGTCTCTGCAGGATGACTAAGAACGTCGGGGCTCAGATCCCCTCCGAGAGCTCAGGGTAAGTTTTGAAGTGGAGGGGACCCCAGTAAACTTTGAAGTGGATACAGGGGCAATATACTCAGCTCTTAAGGCCCCATTGGCCTCTGAATCAAATAAAAGGTCTCTAATTCTAGGGGCTAATGGCAGTAAATATCGGGCTTGGACAACTAAGAGGACCATGGACCGGGGGAAAGGATAAATCCATCACTCCTTCCTAGTAATCCCAGAGATCTGCTCACCAAACTCCGGGCCAAAATAACTTTTAACCCTGAAGGCCCCCAAGTGGAATTTCTAAATCCTTCAGTAAAAACTCCTATAGTCATGGCTCTAATTATGTCAGTAGAAAATGTATATCAACTCACTCACCTTGGTTCAAAGAAATTGCATTCATTTCTGAAGGATCAAGAACAGAGTTTTTCACTAAGTAACTCACAGTGAAAGAAAATATCTGAATGGGTAACAAAAGCCTGTTGGGTCTGTCATGGTTAATGCTTACCCTTCCAAGCTTCCTGCAGGAAAGAACCTAGGAGGAACCAGATCAGGACAATTCTGGGAAGTGGACTTTACTAAAATTAAGCCAGCAAGGTTTGGACTTAAATATCTCCTAGTCTTTGTAGATATATTTTCAGGATGGATTGAAGCCTTTCCCAGAAAAAAAAAGAAAAAGAAAAAAGAAAAAAAAAAAAACAGCGCAAATTGTGGTCAAGAAGATCCTGGAAGATATTTTTACAAGAAACGGCCTGCCTAAAGTAATAAGGTCTGATAATGGACCGGCGTTCATAGCCCAGGTAAGTCAGGGGTTAGGCAGGACCCTGGGGATTAATTGGAGGTTACATTGTGCTTATAGACCCCCGAGTTGAGGACAGGTAGAAAGAACGAATAGAACCATAAAAGAGACCTTAACGAAATTAATCTTAAAGACCTGCATAATAGATTGAACTATGCTCCTGCCTTATGCACTGTTTCATGGAAGAAATACTCTCTCTGTTTCTTTGTGTAACCTCACCCCCTATGAAATTCTTGATGGTGCCCCTCCTCCAGTAAGGGACCTAACCCCAATTCGAAGACCTAACTATCCCTTCTACACCCCATTGCTTGACAGATTTAAAGCTCTTGAACAAACTCAGGGATACCTGTGAAAACAGATGGCCACTGCCCACCAAACTGGGGATCAGGGTACTCCACATCGATATCAAGTAAGAGACTTCATCTACGTAAGACGACATCAGGTGTCATCCCTGGAACCCCGCTGGAAAGGAACATACCAGGTGCTACTTATAAGACCTACAGCAGTAAAGGTAGATGAAATCACATCCTGGATCAATACCTCTCATCTCAAGCCTGCGCCCTGTCCAGACTCTGGCTGGAAACTGGAAAAGATTGGTAACACTTTCAAATTGTGTATTCACCCTGTGTCTAAGGCTATACACTCTCCCCTTGACCACCAGTAGTCCTAACCCTCATCAGCCCGTTCAGCAGCGATGGCTGATCACAAATCCTACTGGAAAAAAGTATAATCTCTCTCGCATACAGCCCACTTAGGGACTTGGTGGCCATCTCTCCACCCAGACATTTGTCAGCTGGGTATAGGTCTTTCCTATTGGGATATCCCTGATGAAGAAGATCCCACTAAAATTCCATTAAATCCCTTCCGAACCATAGATAATGGAAACAATCATTATGGATGTAGGGACACGCGAGCCAGATGCAGGTTGGCTATCCTAGATTACTATGTTTGCCCGGGGGACTATCAAAGCCTCAAAGAGTCATGGCTGTATAGGGGGAAAGCCGACTTCTTCTGTATGTCATAGGGATGTGAGCATACAGGCAGTGCATGATGGAACCCAAACTCCTCATCAAATTCTGTACACAGCATTGGCCCTATTACCAATTAGATAACCAAAACCGATGGCACCTAGAGGGGTCTCTAGATCCTCAAAAATTGCATGACCTTTTAAACTTCTGCAAGTGCTCAAAAGAGTGAAAGGAGATTCCCCTATTTGGAGGCCTTTTCCCTCCTTCGCTCACACCCTGAACCATGCTTCTCCAACAGGTCCTCACACTCAGCCTTCTGCTCCAGACTCTCTGCTGTCACTCTCACCTCAGCAACCTGATTTCTCCCCTCTAATTACTAGATCAAAAACTCAAACCTCGGCCGGATCTCAGACCATTGCCCCCTTGCTGAGGTAGCAGGTACTGAGGTAACCCTCCACCCACTCACTCCTCTCTTCTCCAGTCATGGCCCACACCGGGTTCCACCAGTTCCTCTTACCAGCTAACCAAAAGCTCAAACCAGCTAAGGAGAACCCTCAGACCCCTATCCAAGATGTAGTGAAAATGGCCTTTAAAGTTTTTTTGTCATCACTGAAACCAGGTTACTAAGAATTAAAAGTCCCTCACAGGATTTTAGGGATACTAACTTCCATCTTCCCCTCTGCTCTACCTGTTCTACTGCTCAACTTTTTGTTGCTATAAAAATCACAAACCCCTTTCCCAGTATTCTTTTACATCTCTCCTACCTCATTCTCAGAGCTTCTGACAGCCACGCCTTTCCCGTCCTCCCCCTCTGTTGCAGGCCCACAGAAAAACATAAACTGACCTTCTACAGAAGTCTTCACCATGGCTGACTTTAGGACTTTCAGAAAGAGTCCCCATAAAAGACTTCAGAGTAGATAAACTTCCTCTTTTACTGTTGCCCTGTTCTACATGGCCACTGGCCCAAAAATATCAGCACTCCTAAGTTAGACACCCCCTTACTAGTTTTTCACAAAATATGTGAACAGGCCTCTGGCCTTGAGCTGGGGCTTCAGAGATGGCTATAATTCTAAGATAAAGAAGTTACCAACTGGGCTCAATGGTAACAGCTGGAAAAGGAAAAAAAAATAAAGGGAAGAAAAAGCTCTCCTTCACCCAGGTGTCCTTGAAAAGTTAACTTCCCCAGAACAGAGGAAAAAACTGATTTTTTTGAACTTCTGCAGACTGAACTTCTGAGCCCCTTCCATTACATGTTGGGTACAAAATTCTGAAACTACCTAAACTTGGGTTTCAGGGAATTAATTGATTATAACAGAAGTAATGCCCTCTGAATCCGGTTGCAAACAAATAAAAAAGTTTTCCTGTTTTTGGTAGTATCTTAGGTGCCTTGCCTTGTCCGTCCCTACAACAGTATAATTCTATATACTTAAACATTGTTTATGTTTTCATGAAAATGTCAAGAGATGTGATTAATTGTGTAATGGTGCAGATGTTTCCCAGAGTGCTTTATCATGATGCAGGTTCATTTGAAGATCAAATAGGGGGGCATAAAACCCGGTTCCACTGAGAACATATATCCATCACTTTAGCCATCCTATTAGGAATAGGAGTTGCTGCAGGGGTGGGCACAAAAACCAATGCCTTGTTCCGTGGGATACAACAAATGACACAATTAGAAGCAGCAATAGACCAAAACTTAAAGATACTAGAAACCTCCATCACAGCTTTGCAGGAATATTTAACTTCTCTCTCTGAATTTGTTTTAGAGAACAGTCGAGGATTGAACCTCGTCTTCATGAGAGAAGGGGGCCTTTGTTCTGCATTGATGGAAGAATGTTGTGTTTATGCCGACCATACTGGAGTTGTAAAAAATCTATGAGGAAATTAAAAAGATGCCTTGAAAAGTGTCAACGAGAGAGAGAAGCCCAAAAAGGGTTGTTTGAGTCTTGGTTCACACAGACCCCCTGGTTAACTACGCATTTATCAACCCTGGTCAGTCCAATAATAATCATCATATATTTGCTAACTATAAAACCCTGTTTGCTCAACCGTGTAATTTTTTTTTCCAAGCTCAAATTAGACAAGTTAAACTTATGGTAATACCCCACTAGCAGACATAGAATGTGACACCCCGCAAAGATCATTTTTATGATTAAAAGTAGCCAGAAGAAGAAGTGGGGAATGAAAGGTTAATAAAATACGCACTTTTAACTTCCCTTTTTTCTGTATGCTTAACAAAACACTGTTGAAATCTTGAGAAATGTTTGCTAATCTTGTTCCCACAATGTGCTGTCCCCAACTTACAAACTGCAGAATGTACTCCCTCACCGGGTTGCATGCAAACTGACCACTCGCCCTGACCCATCAATAAACTTCCCTCCCTGCCCTCACCAAGGAAAGTATATAAGCTCTGCTTAAGCTGTTCTAAGGGATCTTTACTCTATTCAAGTGAGCTATGAGCCCCAACATGCTGGACCCCCAATAAACCCTTTGCTGTTGCATGAGATTGTCTCTTGGTGGTCTCTTACTCTGACCTCACCCGACCTTTACTTGGATGATTGAATGTAGAAGAGAACATCCATTCAAAAAGGGATAGTCGGTAGGATTAGGAATATAGTTGGTAGGTTTAGGAAGAAAACTGTGTATAAGATTTGGAACAAAAGTTCCTTAGCAATAGGGTTTCGGTTAGAGAGTGAATGTAAATGTCAGCACATGTGAAGAGTCACTCACAATGACGAATTGGAGAAAATATGTTGGAAATAAGATATCAATACACACATTAAGAAATCAGGCAAAGTATAAAGTGAATGATAGGATTAGACATTATCAACAAGGTTGAGTTTCAATATAAATCTTAGGAAGAAACAAATATGTAGTCACCAATATGATTGACATTTGAGAGCATTAGGCAACATGGACATGGATATTTTTAGTTATCCAGGATCACTTTCCATTTAGGATTTGCTACAATCATAAGTTTGACCTTTGCATTTTGTGATCAGAATATTACTGTGATAAAATGTATATGTAGATCAGGTGACATGGGTATTTTTTCTACCATTTCTGGGAGCAACATTTTGAAGACATATAAATTAGTGTTGGGGGTACACAGAGTTGTACCCTGTGTCTATGAATATAGAAGTAATGCATGAATTGACAATACTGTGAATAAATAATATAACTGTTTCCCCTTTAAATACTGGATTGAATTGATATCTGAAAATATATAAGAAATCTTATATTGATATACAATCATTCATTCCAACGAGTTATACATCTAATGGAAATATTAGGGTTATGTTTCATTATGAAGAGTGTGTGAGTTTAGCTTCAAAAGTGATTATGGAAATGGAAAATAATGTGTTTGGAAAGAAATCTCATGAAAAAACGAGTCAAGAAACATAGAGAAATACATGTGTTCTGAAGCAGAAAGTGATTGTAAGTATAAAAACATCCTATAAATTTCCTAACATGTGGATGAAATATATATCCTATGATGTGCAAAAAATGAAAAATTAAGTAATGTACCAGTGTTGAATGAAAATGAATTTCAAAACACATATCATGTCCCATAGGTATCTACTTGCATTGATGTTAAACTGGGTCAGTTACTGTAGAAACATTAGGGTTTGAAAGGACCATTTACTAAATGGTCAGTACCAGGAATCAAATATATATTTCAGGTGAATGAATATATCTGAGCATAATCTTGTGAAATTTTTATTATAAATCCACATTCATGAACATGAATAAATTTAGGGAGTGTATATAAGATACATATATTTCACATTTTGAAAAATTAGGAGGGTGTATAATATATATATATATATATATATATATATATATATATATATATATATATATATATATATATATAACACAGAGAAATTAAAAAGTAGCAATATATGTGAATCAAAATTCATCATGAAAGATATATCATCCACAGATTAAAAATTATTCATTTTACTGAACATGGATTTATGTATAATATTGTTCAACTAGGAAGCTCACCCATAGGTTGAATTTTCAGTTCCAAAAGCATTTTGGAGGAGTGATGTCTTCTCACAATTTGTATCTGCCAAGTCAGCCTCCTCACAAAAATGTATGTGTGATACCAGGTAATATTCTATATGTGCATAGAAAAATACATGTGCTGGATAGGCTCCAGAGAAATGGAGACAGGAATTCACATATAAGTTAACATTAAAAACAATGGAGAACTATTTCAATTAACAATTGACTACATTTACAACACCTACCATTTAACATGCAAAATGGAAGTCCAAGTATACACCATGCCTCCTCTGAACTCTTTGTGTTTCTATAGTGTTTGGGTTATTTCCTCCATTATATTAGGATTAGTAATCAGAGTCTAGTAGGGTGTGAGTTAGTGTCAGGGATTCAGTATTTCGAATGGAAAATAGAAAAATGAATCCAATGTGTATGCAAATATGTGCTACACAAAAATCTTCCCACTCTCATCCAGAACAACGCCTAGATATCACCTTCACCCCAAGTAAGACACAATTAGAGGAGAAGAGTTAGAAAATCTTTGAATACATATCTCCAATGGAAAATGCTCAGGAGTTCACAAACTTGGTTGTGGTAGAGGGATTTTCAAAAGTAAGGGACAGGGCAAACACTCCACAAACTTGGACCTCTGCCTTCCTAAAGACTTCTTGAGAAACTGCCTCTGAGGTTGAGCACTTGAAATATATGTTGTTGTCAGGAGCTTTAGCTTTTTCTAGTGAGACCATCAAAACTGGGTCTGCATCTCTGGGACCTTGTGGATATGGTTTCTTATTTTCCAATAAACATGGGGCAGCAGTGCTGAATTCTCTATTTGTAGGTAAACTGTGTTCATGGGGGGCTAAGTGTATCCACATGTTGACTGTGAATCCATTTGGTCATCCTCCACATTTCGTGGTGATTCTTGGTGCTGCACTGGGAATTTGGTATTTGCTTCATGGAATACAAGGAGCTCAACTGGGACACAGTCCTGGAGGGAGTTCTGTCACGTGTGGTGGGTCAGGGTCTGCAGGAGAATGCATCAACCAGGCTTCTGTCCCACATAGTTTGCCCCCTTGACCATAATAACCTGATTGTGAACATTTCCCTTAAACCTCTCCTTATAAAAAGATGCCTTTACATATAAGGGTCTGCTGGATGCACCATGTCAGCCACAAGCCATTTTGAAGTCAAGGCAGATGCACATGGCCCCATGACAGAAGTTTTATCACAAAACTGCACACCACTGCTCTAGGTCCATTAATCAGCAGGCTCGAACTTACTGGCATCTCTGTTCTACACCATTTTCATGAAAACCATTCAATCAAGGAACTGTCTTGTACACTCATCATCAGCAACAGTGCATCCAAAGGTTCTCCGGTGCAACCTGGTCAAGGGAATTTAAAATATTTCATGGTATTTATCTAGCAATTTTTCAAGAATGAATTTGGAGGCACTGTGGGTTTCAATTCTTTCAGGAAACATTAAATAGTGAGGAAGCTCATTTCAATGAAACCTCTGGAAAATTCTCACAGGCGAGTCTTCCCAAGGAGTGGCCAAAAGGTCACAGGAAGCCAGGCCAATTGAGGTCTACAATGTGAGGTCCATGTGTGTTTTGATGCTCAACTATGCCTGCCATGTGTTTTAGAAAAAAATCATGTGATATCCAGGCTGAGATTCCCAGTGTTCTGTGGAAAGCCACCCTGGACCTAGATCTCAGTTTACAAGGGCGACTCTCATGCGTTGCCTGCTAAAATCCCAACACAATTCATGGCAATACTTGTCTGAGTTCAGTTCCAGAACTCAGTCTCTAAGGGAAATCACACCAGACTTCAAGCCCAGGTGGACCCAGTCATTTCTTCCAACCGCCTCACAAATGATCAAAATTAAAACCTAAACACTCCCACAAGGCCTTCATCTTCTCCATATAGACACTCATCATTACCTCTGGCTGAAGGTTCCCATGAGGGGCGCAGCCCAAGACAGTGTCCAAAATGAGCTCCCTTGCCCCTCATTTTCCTAAAGTCAGGGTGGCCTGGACACCATTCCTGTGAACCAGGAATGATTAAATAGACCTGCCACTAATACTGCTCTGCTTCTCCATTTTGAGGCCTACTGAATGTCAGGTATAGATTCTTTATGTGATTTGGAGTCATGAGAAAACCCAAGCACTTCTGCAGGGCTTTGAAGAACTCATTTGACCCAAAGGATCCATATTCTCATTTGATGGAGTCAGGAACATCACAGAAGAAGGCAAGAGACTTCATCCACAATGACTGATCTTTTTGCCATTTGGTTTTGGATGCACACATGGGATCTTTCTTTAGATCCATCAGGTGATGAGAATCTAAGCTGGAGCCTCAGACAGGGCCACGTGGCTGATTCAGACACCTCCCTTTCCAAAGCAATTAAGCCAAGAACCACAGGTGATCCCCATTCATTTCCGTTTGATAACTGTTTTCTTCAGTCTTCACAAAGGGGTGGCCTGAGGCAAAGTCCGTTCTGACATTCAGGGCAACAGAACAATAGGTAAGCAAAAGGCCCAAAGCAGCGTTTCTCCACTGAGAATTTCCTGGCCACACTGATATCTGAGTGTTCTGAGATGCTAGGCATGCCATTCCCTTCAGCTATTAAGTACATGGGCATGTCACAGTGATTGGAGGTGGTACATATCTTGGATAAAAAATCATAAGCCTATTCTGGAGAGTGGCCAGAATTCAGGAAGAAAACAGAAACTTAGGAAGTTTGTAGGTGTTTTCCATTGGTAAGGCAAGCCGCAGTCCTTTCATAAATTGAACAGGTTGAATGCTGGGAAGCGTTCTACTTCACAGGACACATCCATTGATGCATTTTCTTTTCTAATGTCTACAACCACTGACACAGTGGGATACACAGACATAGAAACACTAGGCATGTCAAATGACTTTTTAGAAACCGTCCATTCCAAACCAAATAAATCACCTTTTTTGTTTTCCCTATTCTCAGAACATGAGACAAAACCACAAACTGACATTCACACACCCAGGCACCTCCTTCCCCCAAGTAGGTCTGTGACTATTCTGAGTGTCCTCTGACTGGTAGGCCATATGATGGTCCTCTGAAATTGCCTTTCCTGTCTCAGATCTGGTGTCCTTCACCAACTCTGTGAAGTTGTCAGGAGGCAGTGGTGAGCCAATTCCAGTCTTCTCAGGAAAGGCTCCTCTTCAGAGCTTTCTTGGAATTTGGCCACCTTCACATAAATAGGTACCTGGAAAGACTGATTCTATCCTTGGTAAATCCAAACAAGTGAGACCACTGGGACTTGGACGGGTAATGGCGCTGGGTGCCTGGCTTCCTGGATCCCAAATTCAGAGAGTTCCATCACGAAGGAAGTAGGTGAGGTCACTTCTATCAGGAACAGAATGAGGTCACTGACTTGGCCACCACTATGTCCTAACAGTTGCTTCCTAGGTTTTCATGAGATGGAGGCTGCCCTACTTCCTGTGACACATTCACAAATTAGAATGCTATAGAAACCATAGGCACCTGGGAACAGCTCTCCAAACAGGACTGGTTTGGTCCATCTTCTCTACATTAAGAAAAGAGAGGCTGATTCAGAAACATCCCTTTATCCTGACCAGGGTGTTTGCCATGGAAGATGACTTTTGCTCTCTCAGGTCCTTCATAGCTGCATCTTCTCCATGGATCATTTCTGCATGGTCTTTTGAGGTTCTCAGCAGGTGGAAGATCCCCTACCTTCCTGTATTGTAAGACCAACTCGATCCCTGCTCTTCTGTAAAGTTACATTGAGGAAACAGTGTATGGTTAGGGTTAATAGCATGTTCGATTTTGGTTAGGAATCATTCTGCTGGATGAATAATGGTTTGGGAACCTGTGATACTTATAAGAATATAGACGTGAAATATAAGTATGAAAACAGAAATCTAGGTAAGATTTGAAGCCCACAGGGCATTTCGCGATTGATTGGCATAGTAAGCTTGAATTATGTTCTGCACCGAGGTCTCAGATCAATTCATATACAATAGCATTGGATGCTGTACCTCAGATGACTGAATTTAGAAGAGATCATCCAGTCCAAAAGGGATAGTCCGTAGGATTAGGAAGATTGTCAGTAGGATTCGGAAGAAGAGTGAGTCTAGGAGTTGGACCAAACGTTCTCTAGCAATAGGGTTTCAGTTAGAGGGTGAATGTAAATATCAGCACATGTGAAGAGTCAGTCACAATGATGAACTGGGGAAAATATGTAGGAAAGAGAGTAAATATGTATCAATAGAGACATTAGGAAATCAGGCAACATATAAAGTGAGTGATAGAATTAGACATTTTCAACAGGGTTGAGGTTGAATACATAATCTTAGGAAGAAACAATTATGTAGTCAGCAATAGGATTGACATTTGAGTGCATTAGGGAACCTAGACATGGAGGTTTTTAGTATTCCATGATCACTTTTAATTTAGGCTTTAGTACAATCATAAGTGTGACCTTTGCATTTTGTGTCAAGAATATTACTGTGGTAAAATGTATATGTAGATCAGATGACATGAGTATTTCTTCCACCAATATGGGGAGCAATATTTTGAAAACTTATAAATTAGTATTGCGGATAAAATAGGCATACCCGGTGTTGATGAGTAAGAGATGATGCATGAATAGACCATATTGTGAATAAATTATATAACTAATTTCAACTTTAAATAATGCATTAAAATTATATCTGAAAATATATAGGAAATCTTATATTGATATACATACATTCATTCCAACCAGTTATACATCTAATGGTAATATTAGGGTTAAGGTTTATGATGAAGAGTGTGTGAGTTTTGCTTCAAAAATGATTATAGAATCAAAAATAATGTTTTTAGAAAGAAGTCTAGTGAAAAGACCACTAAAGAATCATAGAGGAATACATGTTTTCTGAATGAGAAAGTGATTGAAAGTGAACCACATGCCTATAAATTTGTGAATTTGTGGATGAAAGGATATATCCTATGATGTCCATAAACTGAAGAAATAGTAATGTACCAGTGTGGAATAAAAATGAACTTCAAAATACATATCATGTCCCATAGGAATCTAACTGCATTGATGTTAAACTTGGTCAGTTACTATAGAAATATTAGAATATATAAGGACCATTCACCGAACATAGTTTTCAGTACAAGGAAACAAATAGGTATTTCAGGTGGTTGAATATTTCTGAGAATAATCTGTTGAGAGCCACAGCCAAAGGAGCCCCAGCAAACTTCCAGCTACCAGCAAACTTCCAGCTGCCGGGTGATGATTGGCTCACAGCGGCCACAGCATCATCTAGCTGATTGGCTCCTCTGTGGTGATGCTCATTGGAGATGCTCATTGAGTGGTTTTCCTGACCTTTCAGACTGCCAACGGATGATTGGCTCACAGCGGCCCTAGCAACATCTAGCTGATAGGCTCCTCTGTGGTGATGCACATTGTGCTTGTTCCCTGCCCTTTCAGACATGAGAGCTGCTTATTGGGGGACTTTTTGGCTCCGCCCACACCACCCAGCCAATCGGCCTCAAGAGGAGGAGGCTCATGGTTGAGGGAGAGGCTTGTGGGAAGCCTGTGGTGGCAGTTGGGCTCTGACGGTTTTTCCTGAGGAGCTGTTTTGTTTGGTGTCATCTTGTTGGGTTGTATTATAGTAGAAATACGGGATCAGATATTAGTAAATAAAAACCTGAAAGAGTGTTCAGTAAATTGTTAGAGGAAGGAGGCATCTCAGTAAAATCAAGAACACTCAGGGCATACGCTGATACAATACAAAAATGTAGCCCATGGCTTTTTAAGGAGGAGTTGTTAAATATATCACAATGGAACCATCATGGTGAAGATTTAAAAAGAATAGAAAAGAAAAGCCCAGGGACTCTGCCAGTTGGCACATTGCCATTGTGGACGTTTGTATCTTGTTTGCTTAGTGGAAAGCCTTCAGTTCAGACAATGGTAGAGGAAGGAGAAGACATATTGATTCAAGTAAAAGAGAAGGTCTCTCAAGTTACTCAGACAGAAGAAAAAATTCAAGTAAAAGAAAAGGTCTCTCGAACTAGTCAGACAGAGAAAGAAAGTGAAAAACAGAAAAAGCCATCAGGGGAGAAAGTCACAACAGGAGACTGCTACTAACACCTTTTTATCACCGGATGGTGTAAGTGTCCAACAAACAGCACCACCTCTACAGGAGACTGCTACTAATTCCTTTCTATCACCAGAGGACGTAAGTGTCCAACTAACAAGGCCACCTCCATATGCTGGGAGGCCCCCAACTCCCGCAGTTGATAGTTGGAATCCTGAGACAAGATCTCAAATATTAACATGCCCAGTATTTGAGGCAGGAGGGCAGCGAGTTTACCATGCTTTAAATTTCAAAACAGTGAAGCAGCTAAAAGAGGCTGTAACAACCTATGATCCTCAAGCACCCTTCACTGTAAGCATGGTCGAATCCATTAACAACATGAACATGACACCAGCAGATTGGGCTAATATGTGTAAAGGTGTGCTAAATGGAGGACAATACCTGTTATGGAAGGTTGCCAATGAGAAATTTTGCAAGGAGACGGCTAGGCAAAATGCAGCAGCTATTTATCCTCAGAGAAATCTAGATATATTGTTAGGAAAGGGACCTTATGGGGATCAGCAGCAACAATGTGCTTATGATCCTGGTGTATATGCACAAATTGCTATAGATGCAATTAAGGCATGGAAGACTTTACGAGGACATGGAGGTTTACAAGGTCAATTATCTAAGGTAATATAAGAAGCTAATGAACTTTATGCTGAATTTGTAAATAGACTTATTCAAAGAGCTACCAGAGTTTTTGGAAATACAGAACAAGCAATGCCATTACTAAAACAACTGGCTTATGAGCAAGTGAATTGTTGGTGCAAAGATATCATTAAACCATGGAAACATGAAGATTTAAACACATATATTAAATTATGTAGAGACATTAATGAACAAGAGCAAGTCGTGGCAGCTGCAGTAAAACAGGCTTTAGATGCCAGAGACATTAATGAACAAGGGCAAATTGTGGCAGCTGCAGTCAAACAGGCTTCAGATGCCAGGCCAAGAACATGCTACAAATGTGAACAAACAGGACATTTTAAAAGGAATTGCCCCATAGGTGGAGGGTTTAACAAAACTAGGTATCAAAGGAGTAGAATACCAGGTATTTGCGCACGATGCCTTAGAGGGAGACATTAGGCTAATCAATGCCGTTCTCAAACCACCATAGAGGGTACTCCATTATCAAAAAACGAACAAGGACCAGGTGTTTATCCACAATATCGTGGAGAAAGACATCGGGCTCCATTGCCAAAAAATGGACAAGGGGGCCAAATGCTGCAGGGCCCAAAACCACAAATATACGCACCACTGGAGGAACCCAGCAACCCCATCAGGGTAGTGCCCAGGACACATTGTCGATCAGATCCCTCATGAGACAAACCAGAGGGAGCACAGGATTGGACATCTGCACCTCCGCCAGAGCAGTACTAACTCCAGAGATGGGAATTCAAATCATTCCCACAGGGGTAAAAGGACCTCTTCCCAAAGGAACAGTAGGCTTATTATTGGGACGCAGCTCTTCTACTCTAAAAGGACTTATGATAAGCCCTGGGGTAATTGATCCCTACTATGAAGGTGAAATAAAAATTATAGCCAGTTATCCAAAGGTTACATCAGTAATTTCGCCAGGAGATAGAATAGCACAGTTACTAATAATACCCAGCCTACATGAAAAATTTTCCAGTCGTACTGTAGAAAGAGGTTCCAAGGGATTAGGCTCCAAAGGTGTAGATTGGGCTATGCTTTCTTTAAATTTAGATTCTCGCCCCATGCTAAAACTAAATATTCAAGGACATGAATTTAATGGGCTACTGGATACAGACACAGACCTTGGCATCATCTCTCGTCAAGAATGGCCAAAACATTGGCCATTACAACAAGCCACTCAAACGCTTCGAGGCCTAGGAGTGGCATCTAATCTTCATAGAAGTGCAATGGTATTAGATTGGAAGGATCCTGAAGGATGTGAAGGAACAATGCAGCCATATGTATTGGATCATCTTCCCATAAACTAATGGGGACGAGATGTCATAGATCAATTAGGTTTGACAATAACAAATAACATCAACCAAAATACACCCACTATTATGACTAGACAAGGTTTTAGGAAAGGAAAAAGATTAGAAAAACAAGAACAAGATATAGCAGCACCAATACAAATAGATCAAAGAACAGACAGACATGGTTTGGATTTTGAGAAAGGGCCACTGAGGCAATAAATATTACTTGGAAATCAGAAAGAACAGAATGGGTTCCTCAGTGGCCCCTGACTAAAGAAAAGATACAAGCAGCCCATGACCTGGTCAAACAACAATTAGGTGAAAGACATACACAACCTTCTGTATCTCCCTATAATACTCCCATTTTTGTAATCAAAAAGAAATCTGGTAAATGGAGATTATTGCAAGATTTAAGAGCCATTAATAATGAGATGGTTATTATGGGACCTGCTCAATCAGGGAATCCTCAATTGTCTGCTTTTCCTGAAAACTGGTATGTTTTAGTTATAGATATTAAAGATTGTTTTTTTTTTTTTTTTCAATTGCAATTCATCCTGAGGATAGTCCAGGTTTTGCATTTACTATACCTGCACTGAATCATGAAGATCCTGTTCGGAGATATGAATGGAAAGTACTCCCTCAAGGGATGGCTAACAGCCCAACTATGTGTCAAATTTATGTTAACAAAGTAATCCAGCCACTTAGAAATCAAATTCCTGTCAGACCACAGAGGGAGCCAGCGGCCACCATCTTGGAGAGCTGACGTCATCATCTCTGTTTTTTTTTTTTTTTTTTTTGACTGATCACAGCTCTTTCAGCTATAGATCAGCGGGGAAAACTTAAGGGCCCCTCCCAGCTCTCTTGTAAGCCCAATAGCCAGACCGAGGGCGGCACGGAGCCGGCGGGAGCCGCGGCTTCGGCGAGGGAGCCGACGGCTGCGGCGAGGGAGACGGCGGCAGCGGCGGCTGCGGCGAGGGAGCCAGCGGGAGCTGGGGCTGCGGCGAGGAAGCCGGCGGCAGCCGGGGCAGCGGCACGGGAGCCGGCCAGAACCGGCGGGAGCCGCAGCAGCGGCGCGGGAGCCGGTGGGAGCCGTGGCGGTGCTGGCACAGGAGTCGGCGGGAACCACGCGGCGCGGGACTCCCAGCTACCGCTCCCACCAGTGCTGACAACTGAGGTCTCTTGCACCGACTCGCCTTGGCATGGGACTCACGGCTACAGCTCCCACCGGTGCTGAAAACTGAGGTCTCTTGCATCAGATACGGGGACGTGGCTACCAGAAGGTAAGCAAGTTTGCTGGGGGTGCTCAGCCCCAAGCTCTACAAACTAAGGGCCTGAGGGAGGCAAACAAGGAGAGTGTGCCCAAGCACTAATGAAACAGCTGCTCCACGCGTGTGCAAGGTAGGCAGAACTGTGACCACCGACAAAACAGGCCCAGTGGACTGCCAGACACATCGCGCAGGTTGGGGGAGGGGCAGAGCCGTCGGGCGCCTGCAAGTTACGCAGACCTGCGAATCACCAGCTGATCAGACCCAGCAACCGCGGAGCAGCAGAGCCACCCCCGGGCCTGCAAGGAAGGCGCACTTGCCACACACCAGCAGGTCAGGCCCAACAAACTGCGGAGGGGCACAGCTGCCCCACGAGCCTGCTAGGTAGGCAGTACCCTGACCACCAACAGAACAGGCTCAGAGGACGGCCAGACACATCGCCCCGCCCCGGTTGGGGGAGGGGCAGAGCCGCCAGGCGCCTGCAAGGTAGGCAAACCTGCATCTCACCAGCATATCAGGCCCAGCAACCAGCGGAGCGGCAGAGCTACCCCCGGGCCTGCTAGGTAGGCGCACTTGACACCCATTGGCAGGTTAGGCCCAGCAACTCTCGGAGGGACACAGCTGCTCCACGCACGTGCAAGGTAGGCGGAACCGTGACCACTGACAAAACAGGCCCAGTGGCCCGCCAGATACATCGCCCCAGTTGGGGGAGGGGCAGAGCCGCCACCAGCGCCTTTTAGGTAGACAGACCTGCAACCAACAGACAGAACAGGCCTAGTGGCCAGCGGAGGGGCAAAGCCACTGCTCACGCCTGCAAGGTAGGCGGACCTGTGACCACCGAAAGAACAGGCCCATCGAAAGTACAGGCACAGCGGCCTCCCGGCGTGGTAGGCACATTGCCTCAATTGGAGGAGGGGAAGAACCACCGCCAAAGCCTGCAAGGGAGACTTTGCAGCTATACAAGAGCAATATAAATACGTAGGGGGAAAAATCAATAACACAACAGTTTCACCAAGCAGAAAGAAACGCGATCAATATGAAAAGACAAGGAAAGAAAGGACCACAAGCAATGCAGGTCAACTCAACTTTAGAAGAGGTAATTTCTGAAGCAGATGGAATGTCAGATAAAGAATTCAGGATATACATGCTTCAGATGATCTGGAGTCTCAAGGAAGACATTAGACAGCAAAATCAGTCAATGAAAGACCACTTCGACCACTTTGACAATCAATTACATAAACAAATCCAAGAAGCAAAAGATCAATTACACAGGGAGATAGAGGTTATAAAAAACAAACAAACAGAAATCCTGGAAATGCAGGAAACAATAAACCAACTTAAAAACTCAATTGAGAATACTACCAGCAGAGTAGAACACTTAGAAGATAGAACATCAGACAATGAAGACAAAGTATTTCAACTGGAGAAGAACATAGACAGCTCAGCAAAGCTGTTAAGAAACCATGAGCAGAACATTCAAGAAATATGGGATAACATAAAGAGACCAAACTTAAGAGTCATTGGGATACAGGAAGGTACTGAGGTCCATACCAAAGGAATGAGCAATCTATTCAACGAAATAATACGAGAAAACTTCCCAGACTTGAAGAATGAGACAGAATCCCAAATCCTAGAAGCCTACAGGACGCCGAATGTGCAAAATCATAAGAGATCCACACCTAGACACATTATAATGAAGATGCCCAACATACAGAATAAGGAGAGAATTTTAAAAGCTACAAGAGAAAGGAAGCAGATTACATTTAGGGGTAAACCAATCAGGATAACAGCTGATCTTTCAACACAGACTCTCAAAGCTAGAAGATCCTGGAATAACATATTTCAAACACTGAAAGAAAAGGGGTTCCAACCAAGAATTGTGTATCCCGCGAAATTAAGCTTCAGGATGGAAGATGAAATTAAAACCTTCCATGATAAACAAAAGTTAAAAGAATTTCCAGCTAGAAAACCATCTCTTCAAAACATCCTTGGCAAAATATTACAGGAAGAGGAAATGGAAAATATCAATGAAAACCAACAGCGGGAGGTAGTACAGTAAAGGGGGGGGGGAATAATCAAAGAGGAAAACAAACCATGTTTAGTAACATAAATAAACAAATATGGCTGGAAGAACAACCCATATCTCAATAATAACCCTAAATGTTAATGGCTTAAACTCACCAATTAAGAGACACAGGCTAGTAGAATGGATCACAAAACAAGACCCAACAATATGCTGCCTTCAGGAGACGCATTTGATAGGAAAAGACATACATAGACTGAAGGTGAAAGGTTGGGAAAAATCATATCACTCATATGGACTTCGGAAACAAGCAGGAGTGTCCATACTCATATCAAATAAAATAGATTTCAAGCCAAAGTTAATCAAAAGGGATGAAGAGGGACACTACATACTTCTTAAGGGGACCATACACCAACAAGACATAACAATCATAAATATATATGCCCCAAACAATGGTGCAGCTATGTTCATCAAACAAATTCTTCTCAAGTTCAAGAGTCTAATAGATCACCATACAATAATCATGGGAGACTTCAACACACCTCTCTCACCACTGGACAGATCTTCCAAACAAAAGTTGAATAAGGAAACTGTAGAGCTCAATAACACAATTAATAACCTAGACTTAATTGACATATATAGAATATACCACCCAACATCAAGCAGATACACTTTTTTATCAGCAGCACATGGAACCTTCTCAAAAATAGATCATATATTATGTCACAGGGCAACTCTTAGACAATATAAAGGAGTAGAGATAATACCATGCATCTTATCTGACCATAATGGAATGAAATTGAAAATTAACGATAAAAGAAGTAAGGAAAAATCATGCATCACTTGGAGAATGAACAATAGGTTACTGAATGATCAATGGGTTATGGAAGACATCAAGGAGGAAATTAAAAAATTCTTAGAGATAAATGAAAACACAGACAAAACATATCGGAATCTATGGGACACATTGAAAGCAGTTCTAAGGGGAAAATTTATTGCTTGGAGTTCATTCCTTAGAAAAAGAAAAAACCAACAAATAAATGATCTAATACTTCAACTCAAAATCCTAGAAAAAGAAGAGCAAAACAACAGCAAAAGAAGTAGAAGACAAGAAATAATTAAAATCAGAGCTGAAATTAATGAAATCGAAACGAAAGAAACAATTGAAAAAATTGACAAAACTAAAAGTTGGTTCTTTGAAAAAATAAATAAAATCGACAGACCCTTAGCCACGCTAATGAAGAGAAGAAGAGAGAGAACTCAAATTACCAGCATACGGGATGAAAAAGGCAATATCACAACAGACACTTCAGAAATACAGAAGATTATCAGAAACTATTTTGAATCCTTATACTCCAATAAAATGGAAGATAGTGAAGGCATCGATAAATTTCTTAAGTCATATGATTTGCCCAGATTGAGTCAGGAGGATATTGACAACCTAAACAGACCAATATCAATTGAGGAAATAGAAGATACCATCAAAAGACTACCAACTAAGAAAAGCCCAGGACCGGATGGGTATACAGCAGAATTTTACAAAACCTTTAAAGAGGAACTAATACCAATACTTTTCAAGCTATTTCAGGAAATAGAAAAAGAGGGAGAACTACCAAATTCATTCTATGAGGCCAACATCACCCTGATTCCTAAACCAGACAAGGACACTTCAAAGAAAGAAAACTACAGACCAATATCTCTAATGAACCTAGATGCAAAAATCCTCAATAAACTTCTGGCGAACCGGATACAAAAACATATCAAAAAAATTGTGCACCATGATCAGGTAGGATTTATCCCTGGGATGCAAGGCTGGTTCAATATACGGAAATCAATAAATGTTATTCACCACATCAATAGGCTTAAAAATAAGAACCATATGATCATCTCGATTGATGCGGAAAAAGCATTCGACAAAGTACAGCATCCCTTTATGTTCAAAACTCTAGAAAAAATAGGGATAACAGGAACAAACCTCAATATTGTAAAAGCAATCTATGCCAAGCCTCAGGCTAGCATCATTCTGAATGGAGAAAAACTGAAGGCATTCCCTCTAAAATCTGGAACAAGACAGGGATGCCCTCTCTCACCACTTCTTTTCAACATAGTTCTCGAATCACTGGCCAGAGCAATTAGACAGACGAAAGAAATTAAAGGCATAAAAATAGGAAAAGAAGAACTCAAATTATCACTATTTGCAGATGACATGATTCTATACCTAGCAGAGCCAAAAGGGTCTACAAAGAAACTATTAGAGCTAATAAATAAATTCAGCAAAGTGGCAGGCTATAAAATCAACACGTATAAATCAAAGGCATTCCTGTATATCAGCGACAAATCCTCTGAAATGGAAATGAGGACAACCACCCCATTCACAATATCCTCAAAAAAAATAAAATACTTGGGAATCAACCTAACAAAAGAGGTGAAAGACTTATACAATTAAAACTACAGAACCCTAAAGAGAGAAATAGAAGAAGATCTTAGAAGATGGAAAAATATACCCTGTTCATGGATAGGTAGAAGTAACATCATCAAAATGGCGATATTACCAAAAGTTCTCTATAGGTTTAATGCAATGCCAATCAAAATCCCAACGGCATTTCTTGTAGAAATAGAGAAAGCAATCATGAAATTCATATGGAAAAATGAAAGACCCAGAATAGCAAAAACAATGCTAAGCAGGAAGTGTGAATCAGGCGGTATAGCTATACCAGACTTCAAACTATACTACAGAGCAATAGTAACAAAAACAGCATGGTACTGGTACCAAAACAGGCGGGTGGACCAATGGTACAGAATAGAGGACACAGAAACCAATCCACAAAACTACAACTATCTTATATTCGATAAAGGGGCTAAAAGCATGCAATGGAAGAAGGATAGCATCTTCAACAAATGGTGTTGGGAAAACTGGAAATCCATTTGCAACAAAATGAAACTGAATCCCTTTCTGTCGCCATGCACAAAAGTTAACTCAAAGTGGATCAAGGAAGTTGATATCAAATCAGAGACATGGCGTCTGATAGAAGAAAAAGTTGGCTATGATGTACATACTGTGGGGTTGGGCTCCAAATTCGTCAATAGGATACCCATAGCACAACAGTTAATAACTAGAATCAACAAATGGGACTTACTCAAACTAAAAAGTTTTTTCTCAGCAAAAGAAACAATAAGAGAGGTAAATAGGGAGCCTACGTCCTGGGAACAAATCTTTACTCCTCACACTTCAGACAGAGCCCTAATATCCAGAATATACAAAGAACTAAAAAAATTAGACAATGAGATAATGAATAACCCAATCAACAAATGGGCCAAGGACCTGAACAGAAATTTCTCAGAGGAGGACATACAATCAATCAACAAGTATATGAAAAAATGCTCACCATCTCTAGCAGTCAGAGAAATGCAAATCAAAACCACCCTAAGATACCATCTCACTCCAGTAAGATTGGCAGCCATTAGGAAGTCAAACAGCAACAAGTGCTGGCGAGGATGTGGGGAAAAGGGTACTCTTGTACATTGCTGGTGGGACTGCAAATTGGTGCGGCCAATTTGGAAAGCAGTATGGAGATTTCTTGGAAAGCTCGGAATGGAACCACCATTTGATCCAGCTATTCCCCTACTCGGTCTATTCCCTAAAGACCTAAAAAGAGCACACTATAGGGACACTGCTACATCCATGTTCATAGCAGCACAATTCACAATAGCAAGAATGTGGAACCAACCTAGATGCCCTTCAATAGACGAATGGATAAAAAAAATGTGGCATTTATACACAATGGAGTATTACTCTGCATTAAGAAATGACAAAATCATAGAATTTGGAGGGAAATGGATGGCATTAGAGCAGATTATGCTAAGTGAAGCTAGCCAATCCCTTAAAAACAAATGCCAAATGTCTCCTTTGATATAAGGAGAGTAGCTAAGAACAGAGTAGGGACAAAGAGCATGAGAAGAAGATTAACATTAAACAGGGATGAGAGGTGGGAGGGAAAGGGAGAGAGAAGGGAAATTGCATGTAAATGGAAGGAGACCCTCAGGGGTATACAAAATTACATACAAGAGGAAGTGAGGGGAAAGGAGGAAAAATATAAGGGGGAGAAATGAATTACAGTAGAGGGGGTAGAGAGAGAAGAGGGGAGGGGAGGGGGGAGGGGGGATAGTAGAGTATAGGAAAGGCAGCAGAATACAACAGACACCAGAATGGCAATATGTAAATCAATTGTTGTGCAAATGATGTGATTCTGCAATCTGTATATGGGGTAAAAATGGGAGCGCATATCCCACTTGAATCAAAGTGTGAAATATGATATATCAAGAACTATGTAATGTTTTGAACAACCTACAATAAAAATTAATTAAAAAAAAAAGAAATCAAATTCCTGAACTACAAATATTTCACTATATGGATCATGTATTAGTAGCACAAGAAGCTAAAAATACATTGCTAGAATGTTATGCCACATTTACAAACTTATTAAAAAATTATAATTTAGTGATAGCAATACATAAAGTACAAATAAATTTTCCAATTAATTACTTAGGAGTTCTATTATCCTCAACCATGGTAAGTCCATCAAAAATTCAAATATGAGTAGATCAACTCAAATCACTTAACGATTTTCAAAAGTTATTAGGAGACATAAATTGCAGAAGGCCTTATCTAGGTATACCATCAGGACAGTTGGGACCTCTTTTTGATTTCCTAAATGGTCCAACAGATCCAAATTCACCCCGAATATTGACACCTGAAGCAAGGAAGGCATTTTAAATCATCGAAACATATATGGAAAATATGCATTTGTATAGAATTGATATAAGATTGCCTTTATTATTGTACTACCAACAAAAAATATTCCTACAGGAGTATTTTGGCAAGAAGGTCCATTATTATGGATACATTTATCTTATTCTCCTAACACTATTCTTACTAGGTATCCTGAGGCTATAGGACAATTAATACTCATAGGAATAAAAGGAGCAAAGGGAGTGTTTGGAATTTCTCCCAATAAAATTATTACTCCATATACTCTGAATCAAATTGATGAGTTAGCTAATGAGTTAAATACTTGGGCAATAATCATGTGCAAACCAAATGTTTCATTTGATAACCACTTACCATCTAATCCTATATTGTCTTTTTGGTCATCGCATCATGTATTTTTTCCAAAAATGACAAGAAAAACACCTATCATGAAGGCTCCAAATATATTCACTGATGGATCAAATAATGGTACAGCAGCAATAGTTACACCTGATCAAACTTTTACATTTTTAGTACCCAAACAATCAGCTCAAAAGGTAGAGCTTAATGCAGTATTACAAGCTTTTGTGTTGTTTAAAGATTCTGTATTTAATTTATTTTCCGATAGTCAGTATATAGTTAACGCTAGAGTATCCCTTGAAGATCCTGGTAGGATTTCCCCTTCCTTTACTGTTTTCTCTTTGTTTTCCACTATACAATGTCTAATGTGGAACAGAAATGATCCATTGTTTACTGGACATATCAGGGCACATACAGGATTGTCTGGAGCCCTTAGTTTGGGCAATGATTTAGCAGATAAAACTACATATGACATACATATTTTCTCTACACTAGAAAAAGCTATGAATTTTCATAAAAAGTTCCATGTCAATGTTAATACTTTACAAAAGCATTTAAAAATAACTAAGGAACCAGCTAGACAAATAATAAAACAATGTCAAAATTGTGTGACCTTTTTACCACAAGTTAATCTTTGAGTCAAGCTTAGAGGATTGATACCTAACCATATTTGGCAGATGGACGTCACACACTTGCCAGAATTTGGAAAATTTAAATATTTGCATGATACAGTTGATACTTCTTCTGGATTTTTGATGGGCTCCCTTCATGCCGGAGACAAAAACTAAAAATGTTATAGCTCATTGCTTACAAAATTTTGCCACTGTGGGCGATGCAAAACAGTTAAAAACAGATAATGCCCCTGGTTATACTTCTACCACTCTTAAACAATTTTGCTCATCATTTGGCATTACTCATATAACAGGAATCCCATACAATCCACAGGGACAAGGCATAGTTGAAAGAGCTCATCAAACTATTAAAATATACTTATTAAAGCTAAAAGACGGAATTGGGAAGGGGTATATATTCCCCAAAGATAAACTTAAAATAACCCTTTTTACTCTAAACTTTTTAAATTTGCATTCATCAGGACTTAGTGCTGCGGAAAGGCATATGTGTCCAAAAAATGTGCATAAGCCCAAGGTAATTTGGAAGGATATTCTAACAGGACAATGGAAAGGTCCTGACCCAGTAATTGTCTGGATTCGGGGGTCTGTTTGTGTGTTTCCACAGCGAGAACAGCAGCCGATTTGGATTCCAGAGCGATTAACTAAAGCGATTTCTACAGATCAAAAAGATGATGATTTGACTCAAGTCCAAAACAGCTGATATCCAAAACTCCAGTTTGGCTATCCTTACATCTGGGATAGAACGAGGATGCTTTTCTCAATGTCTATTTTATTATTGCCCTTTCCCACATTCTATTTTGTTTTTTGAGCTCATACAGACCTATATTAATGTTTTGATGATCAGTTCTATTTTTTTGAGTATAGATTTTTAAATACAGCAATGGAGATTTTACCTGTTAAAAGTTATTAGGCCTTTACTATTAGGTTATGTGTTGTATGTATTATATTATGTGTGCACACTTGTGTTTTGTGTTATATGTTTGAATGTACGTATGTCCATATATCATATATGATTAGCGCTCATGAAAAAATGGATCCAAATATTTTTTTTCACGTGATTTAAATGTTTTAATTAAAATTGGGTAAACAGCT
Organism: Callospermophilus lateralis; assembly: GCF_048772815.1. Lineage (NCBI taxonomy): Eukaryota > Metazoa > Chordata > Mammalia > Rodentia > Sciuridae > Callospermophilus > Callospermophilus lateralis. The sequence continues at coordinate 883,887 of NW_027514169.1, read as the reverse complement.
GTTGAAGATTGTTCTAATATATGTACAAAAAGGAAGTTAACAGGTCTCTTTGTTTACTTTCACCTTTCTTTTTCATTATATTTAATAATTCTGTTGAAGATAAGGTACATTGTTAAGAAAATTGATTTCTAAAAAACAAAAGAAAATTGTTTTCTTGCATTGTGAACTCACTTGTATGCATTGTGAACTATCTGTTGGTGCAGCGACTTGTGGTAGTGTTGGGTTATTTTTGCTGATGATGTCATCGGTGGTACAATTTTTCCAAAAGGAGCCATCAATTGGCTTGGTGTATCTTCCTCCCTTCTGCTTGTTATGATCGTTCAGCTAGAATTTGGGAGCCAACAGAGGTGAGGCAAAGAACCTCACCCCCATCCCCCCGCTGGTACAAAGACCTCTCCACAGGTGTGGCTGCATACTGGACTGGTAGTCAGTGACGGGTAAGATCAAATTGCAATGGTACCAACCTAACAGGTAAGGACCACATGTACTATTGGACAAACTAAGGCAGGCACGGTCCCTAAGCCACATGCTTGTTGTTTAAACAGAGAGGGGGAGATGTTGAGAGCCACAGCCAAAGGGGCCCCAGAAAACTTCCAGCAGCCAGCAAGCTTCCAGCTGCTGGCTGATGATTGGCTCACAGTGGCCCCAGAAACATCTATCTGATTGGCTCCTCTGCAGTGATGCTCATTGGAGAAGCTCATTGAGCTGTTTCCCCGTCCTTTCAGACTGCCAGCGGATGATTGGCTCACAGTGGCCCCAGCAACATCTAGCTGATCGGCTCCTCTGTGCTGATGCTCATTGGGTTGGTTCCCTGCCCTTTCAGACCACGGAGCTGCTCATTGGGGGACTTTTTGGCTCTGCCAACACGACCCAGCCAATCGGCCTCAAGAGGAGGAGGCTTGTGGTTGAGGAATAGGCTTGTGGGAAGCCTGTGGTGGCAGTTGGGCTCTGAAACTTTTTCCTGAGGAGCTTTTTTGTTTGGCTTGTTTGGTTCTAAAAATAAAGTTGTTTCTTTTGACAAGGGGCTCCTGAATTGTGCCCAGCCAGACTGATGATAATTATGTGAAATGTTGATTATAAATCCACATACATGAACTTGAATGAATTTAGGGAGTGTATAATTAGACACATATATTTCATTTTTTGGAAAACTTGTAGAATATATATATATATATATATATATATATATATATATATATATATATATATATACACACACACACACACACACACAACAATAAAATATAGCAATATATATGCCAATAGAAATTTATCATGAAATATATACCATCCACATATCTAAAAATATTCATTTTACTGAACATGGATTTATGTATAAGGTTGTTCACTAGGAAGATCACCCATAGGTTGAATTTTCAGTTCCATCAGTATTTAAGGGGAGTGGTCTATTCTCATAATTTGTATATTCCAAAGTTAGTGAGCTCACAAGAATATATGTGTGATACCAGGTAGGAATCTATATATGCATAATAATATACATGTTCTCAATAGGCTACAGAGAAAAGGAGACAGGAATTTACATATGTGTTAACTTTAAAAACTCATGGAGAAATATTACAATGAAAAGTTGACCAGATTTATAAAACATACCCTTGATAAAGCAGAAGGAAAATCCAAGTATACACCATACCTTCTACGAAAGGCCTGTGTTTCTATTCTGTTAGGTTTCTTTTACTCCATCATTTTAGGATAAGTAGTCAGATTCTAGTAGGGTATGGGTTAGTGTCAGGGATTCAGTATTTCAAATGGAAAATAGAATAATAAATCCAATGTGTATGCAAATATGTGCTACACAATAATCTTCCCACTCTCATCCAGAACAATGCCTTAACATTAACTTTGCCCCAAGTGAGACACAATTAGAGGAGAAGAGTTAGAAAATCTGTGAATCATATCTGGAATGAAAAATTCTCAGGAGTTCCCAACCTGGGAGGTGGTAGAGGAGTTTTCAAAAGTAATGGACAGGGTAAACACTCCACAACAATGGAGCTCTGCTGGAAAAAATACTTCTGGAGAAACTGCCTCTGAGATGTGGCACTTGAAATATATGTTGTTGTCAGGAGCTTTATCTTCATTTGTAGTGAAACCATCAAAGCTGGGTCTGCATCTATATGACCTGGAGAACATGGTTTCTTATTTTTCAATGAACATGAGGCAGCAGTGCTGAATTCTCTATTTGTAGGTAAACTGAGGCCACTGGGCCTAAGTGTCTAACCATGTGGACTTTGAAGCCATTTAGTCATCCTCCAATTTTCGAGGTGTTTCTTGGTGCTGTACTGGGAGTTTGGTATTTGCTTCAAGAAATACAAGGATTTCAACTGGGACACAGTGTTGGAGGGAGTTCTGTGACATGTGGTGGGTCAGAGTCTGCAGGAGAATGCACCAACCAGGCTTCTATCCCACATATCTTGCCCCCTTGATCATAGCAACTTGATTCTGAACATTGCCCTGAAACCTCTTCATATAACAAGATGCCTTTACATATAAGGGTGTGCTGGGTGCACTATGTCAGCTAAAAGCCATTTGGAAATCAATGGCAGATCCACATGGCACCGCCATAAATATTTTATCACACACCTGCACACCACAGCTCTGGGCCAAATACTCCGCAGTCTCTATCTAACCGGCATCTCTGTTCTACACCATTTTCATTATATTTAATAAATCAAGGCACTGTCTGGTACACTAATGATCAGCAATAGGAATCAAAGGTTCTCCATGCCAACTCATCATGTAAATTTCAAAAATTTCATGGTATTTATCTAGCCATTTTTCAAGAATGAATTTGGAGGCATTGTGGGTTTCAATTCTTTCAGGAACCATTAAATGTTGAGGAAGCTCATTTCAAAGAAAGTTCTGGAGAACTCTCACAGGCAAGTCTTCCCAAAGAGTGGCCAAATAGTCACATGAAGCCAAGCCAATTGAGGTCTACAATATGAGGTCCATGTGTGTTTTGACTCTCAACCATGTCTGGCAATTATTTCAGAATAACATCACATGATATTCTGTCTGAGATTCCCAGTGCTCTGTGGAAAGCCACCCTGGGTCCAGATCTCAGTTTCAAAGGGCGACTCTCATGGGTGGCCACCTAAAATCCCAACACAAATCATGGCAATACTTCTCTGAGGTCAGTTACAGAACTCAGTCTCTAAGGGTAATCACACCTGAGTTCAAGCACTGGTGGACCCAGTCATCTCTTCTAACTGCCACACAAATGACCACAATAAAAACCAAAACACTCCCAAATGACCCTCATCTTCTTCCATGTAGAGACTCATCATAACCTCTGGCTTGACATTTCCTTGAGGGGCACAGCCCAAGACAGTGTCCAAAATAATCTCCCTTTCCTCTCATTTGCCTAAAGTCAGGGTGCCCTGGACACCCATTCTGTGAACCAGGAGTGATCAAATACGCCTGACTTTAATACTTCTCTTCTTCTCCAATTTGAGGCCTACTGTCTGTGGAGTATAGATTCTTGATGTGAATTGGAGTCATGAGAAAACCAAATAACCTTTTGGCTACCCTCTGCATAGTTTTTTAGAAATCATTTGACCCAAAAAATCCCTATTCTCATTTTATGGAGGTCAGGAAACTTACAGAGGTAGGTGAGAGACTTCATCCTCAATGACTGCTTTTTGGGCCATTTTGGTTTTTGATGCACAGATGGGATCTTTTTTTAGATCCAAAAGGTGCTGAGAATCTAAGCGACAGCCTCACACAGGGCCAAGAGGCTGATTCAGACAGATCCCTTTCCACAGCAATTAAGAAAAAGCCACGGGTGATACACAATCATTTTCATTTGAAAACTGTTTTTTCAGGCTTCACAAAGGGGTGACCTGAGGCAAAGACCTTCCAGACATTCAGGGCAAGAGAAGAATAGTAAGCAAAAGGCCCAAAGCAGGGTTTTTGCAATGAGAATTTCTTGATCAAACTGATAACTGAGTTTTCTGAGATTCTCACATTCCCTTCAGCTATCCAGTATATGGTCATGTCACAGAGATTGGAGGCGGTACAAATCTTGGCCTCAAAACCATGAGCCTATTCTGGATAGTGGCCAGAATTCAGGAAGAAAACAGCAACATAGGAAGATACTAGGTGCTGCCCATACATAAGTCAAGCCGCTGTCCCTTCTTAAATTGGGCAGGATGAATGCTGGGAAGCTTTCTACTAGACAGGACACATCCATTGATGAATTCTCTTTTCTAATGTCTACAACCACGGACACAGTAGGATACACAGACATAGAAACACTTGACTTGTCAAACGTCTTACTAGAAATAGTCCTCTAAACCAAACAAACCGATTTTCCTACCAATTCTCAGAACATCAGACAAAGCCACAAACCCACACCCACACACACAAAGGCACCTCCTTCCCTCAAGAAGGTCTGTGACTATCCGGAGTGTCCTCTGACTGTTGGGCCATACTATGTTCCACCCAAATGACCAGTCCTGTCTCAGATCTGGTCTCTTTGGCCAACTCTGTGAAGTTGTCAGGAGCCAGTGGTGAGTCACTACATGCTTTCTCCGGAAAGGCCCCTGTTGAGAGCTTTTCTGGCATTTGGCCATCCTCACATCACTAGGTACCAAGAAAGACTGACTCTGTCCTTGGTAAATAAAAACAAGTGAGCCCACTGGGACTGGGACTGAGACTGAATCTGGGTGCCAGGCTTCTTGGATCCCAAGTTCAGAGAGTTCCATCACCAAGAAATTAAGTAGTTCACTTCCTTGAGGAACTGAATGTGGTCACTGACTTGGCAATCACTTTGTCCTAACAGTTGCTTTCAATTTTCCCATGAGATGGAGGCTGCCTCTACTTCCTGTGGAACTTTCACAATTTAGAATGGTATATCAACCATAGGCACCCAGGAACAGCTCTACAAATAGGCCTCGTTTGGTCCATCTTCTCTACATTAAGAAGAGAGAGGCTGATTCAGAAACATCCCTTCATCCTGACCAGGTTGTTTTCCATGGAAGATGACTTTTGCTCTCTCAGGTCCTAAATAGCTGCATACATCTTCTCCAGGGATCATTTCTGCATGACCTTTGAGGTTTCTGCCGGTGGAAGATCCCCTCCATTTCTGTATTGTAAGACCAACTCTGTACCTGCTCTTCTGTATAGTTAGATTGAGGGAAAAGTGTATGGTTAGGGTTAATAACTGGTTAGATTTGGGTTAGGAATCATTCTGCTGGATGAATAATGGAATTGGGAACCTGTGATATTTACAAGAAAACACAGGTGAAATTTAAGTATAAAAACAGATATCTAGGTATGATTTGATGCCCAGAAGGGCATTAGGACCTTGATTCGTATACTTAGCTTTGAATTATGTTCTGTAGAGATGTCTCAGATAAATCGATATACGATGGCATAGGACCTTGTACCTTGGATGATTGAATGTCGAAGAGAACATCCAGTCAAAAAGAGATAGTTGGTATTATTAGAAAGATAGTCGTTATGTTTAGGAAGAAGGGTGAGTTTAGGATTAGCACCAAATGTTCTTTAGCAATAGGGTTTTGAATAGAGAGTGAATGTAAATGTCAGCATATATGAAGAGTCAGTCACAATGATAAACTGAAGAAAATATGTAATAAATCAGATATCACTAGTGACACTAGGAAATCAGGCAAAGTATAAAGTCAGTGATAGGATTAGGCATTTTTAACAGGGTTGATGTTGAATATATAATCTTAGAAAGAAAAAAATATGTACTCACCAATAGGATTGACATTTGAGAGCATTAGGCAACCTGGACATGGATGTTTTTAGTAATCCATGCTCTCTTTCCATTTAGGCTTTGGTACAATCATAAGTGTGTCCTTTGCTTTTTGTGTCGAGAATATTACTGTGATAAAATGTATGTGGAGATCAGGTGACATGAGAATTTCTGGAATATTGAGCAATTGAGCAATATTATGAAGATGTATAAATTAGTATTGGGGTTACAAATAGGTGTACCCTGTGTCTTTGGATATAGAGATAATGCATGAATAGACCATACTGAGGATAAATAATATAACTGGTTTAAACTTTAAATAAATTTTTGAAATGATATCTGAAAATATAGGGAAAATCTTATATTGATATACAATCATTCATTCCAACCAGTTACACATGTAATGGTAATATTAGGGTTATGGTTTATCATGAAGAGTGTGTGAGTTTTGCTTCAAAAGTGATTATGGAAATCAAAAATAAATTGTTTGGCAAGAAGTCTCATAAAAAGACCAGTCAAGAGACCTGGAGGAATACATGTGTTCTGAAGAAGGAATTGATTGAATATGAAACAAATGCCTATAAATTTCTGAAATTGTGGATGAAATATATATACTATGATATATGTATATATATATATATATATATATATATATATATATATATATATATATATATATATATATAATACATAGGTGAAATGTATGTATGAAAACAGAAATCTAAGTAAAACTTGAAGCCCAGAAGGGCATTGGGCCCTTGATTGGTATACTTAGCTTTGAATTACTTTCTGCAAAGTTGATACAGATAAATCCATATACAATGGCATAGGACCGTGTACCTTAGATGATTGAATGTAGAAGAGAACATCCAGTCAAAAAGGGATAGTCGGTAGTGAAAGGTTAATAAAATAGGCACTTGTCACCTTTTTTTTTCTGTATGCTTAAGAAAACACTGTTGAAATCTTGAGAATTGTTTCCTAATCTTGTTCCCAGAATTTGCTGTCCCCAAGTGTCACACTGCAGAATGTACTCCCTCACCTGGTTGCACCATAACCGCCCACTTGCCCTGTCCCATCAATAAACTTCCCTCCCTGCCCTCTCCAAAGAAACTATATAAGCTCTGCTTAAGCTGTTCTCAGGGCTCTCTGTTCTATTAATGTGAGCTCTGAGCCCCAGCATGCTGGACCCCCAGTAAATCCTTTGCTGTTGCATGATAAAGTCTCTTGGTTGTCCCTTCCTCCGACACTAGCCCGACCTTTACATATGGAGGTTCCACCGAGATCCAGCAGTTGTGAACGAGAGACCCCAACGGACCCCTCTCGGGTAAGTAAGGCGCCTCATTCTGGTTTCAGGTTTCAGGTTAGGGCTTGGCAAAATGGCTGTCAATGAAAAGTGTGACCTGGAGGATACTCCAAAGGACTGGGTAATTAAGAAACAATAGTCTCCTCGACTCAGTGACATTTTTTTTTGGAATCAGTATTGCCAGTCCATCGGGTTTTGCCGCCTACTCAGTCCTGGTCTCAGGGTTGGACGTCCATTGCCTGTCTTTATTGTCTTGTCTTGTCTGTGTCATGTGTCATAGCTTTCACTGCTTGTGTATCTTTCATTATGGGACAGAGCACTTCAATGCCTCTGTCCCTGATCTTTGATCACTGGACCAAAGTCCGCTTAAGGGCTCATAATCTTTCTTATTCAGTAAAGCGCCGGATGTGGCAGACTCTCTGTAATTCAGAATGGCCCACTGTTGGATTCGGATGGCCCCTAGAAGGATCTTTCTACTTCCCACTAATTTAAAAAGTCAGAGATATTGTCTTTCAGCCGGGACCACATAGCCATCCGGATCAACAGCCATATATCTTAACTCGGCAGTACCTCTGCCTATCTCCTCCTCCATGGGTGAAGCCTTTCCTTGCCCCTGCCCCCACTCCGACTCCTTCCCCCAGGAACTCTGAAATACTCTGCTCCTCCTCCTCCTCCACCCTCTGTTCTCCCTGAGTCACCAAATTTGACTCTACTGGACTCTCCTCCCCCTCCTTATCCCCTGCCCTTGTCGACCAACCCCCAACACCCTCTAGGTGATTCCCCTGCTACTGACTCAGCCTCTCCTCCATTGGAAGAAGCTATGCCGGCCCAGCGCCCTCCAGATAATTTCCCTGCGGTACCCACAGCACCTCCTCCCTTGGAGGAAGCTGGCCCATCTAAAGGAACTCGCTGGCAGCGAATGATTAAAAACCCTGGAACTCTCCGGATGCTCCTCCTCCGTCCCTATGGGCCAATGATTGACGATGGCCATGGGGGAAAAATGCAAGCCTACCAGTATTGGCCTTTCTCCTCGTCACACCTATATAACTTAAAAAATTATAATCCCCCTTTTTCCGAGGACCCAACCCAGCTCTCAGGTCTGGTTGAGTCATTGATGTTTTCACACCAGCCTACGTCGGATGACTGCCAACAACTAGTAGGGATTCTCTTCATGACAGAGTAACAAAAGGTAATCCTCCAGGAAGCTAAACTAAAATATCCTCAGACAAGATGTGCGTCCGACACAACTTCCCAACATAATCAAAGCCGGGTTTCCCTTGAACCCACCCAACTGAGACTACAAAACCTTTGAAGGTAGAGAGCATCTGTTCAATTATCGCCGAGCTCTAATAGTTTGTCTACGAGCAGCCGCTAGCGACAAACTAATTTGGACATGGTAAGAGAGATTATTCAAGGGCCTGATAAATCTCCCTGTATGTTTCTAGAGAGAATTATGGAGGCATATAGGAGATATACTCCTTTCGATCCTCAGGCAGAGAAACAAAAGGCATCTGTCATGATGGCCTTTTTTGGGCAAACTGCCCTGGATATTAAAACAAAGTTACAAAGCTTAGATTGATTACAAGATATGACCTTGAGAGATTTAGTCAGAGAATCCAAGAACGTATACTATAAGAGAGAAACTGAGGAAGAGAAGGGAGCAAAGGGAGGATAAAAGAAACAAAAGGCAGACTAAGGTGTTGACTAAGGTCCTGGTTACAACAACAAATAGGCCAGAAATAAAGAAACAGGTAGACAAGAAGAAATATGTTGGCCCACGCCAGAGGCCACCCCTGACCTCAGATCAATGTGCCTACTCTAAAGAAAAAAGGACACTGGGGCAAAATTGCGGGGTTCAGATTCCCTCCCCGAGCTCAAGGTAACTTTTGAAGTGCTTCAAAAGTGATTATGAAAATCGAAAATAATGTGTTTGGAAAGAAGTCTCATGAAAAGATCAGTCAATAAACATCGAGGAATACATGTGTTCAGAGGCACGATGTGATTGAAAGTGAAACAAATGCCTATAAATTTGTTAACTTGTGGATGAAATATATATCCTATGATGTGCATAAACTGAATAAATAGTAATGTAGAAGTGTTAAATAAAATTGAACATAAGAATACACATCATGTCCCATAGTAATCTACTTGAATTGATGTTAAACAGGGTCAGTTACTGCAGAAATGTTAGGATATGTATGCACCATTCAAAGAAGTTAGTTTTCAGTACTAGGAAACAAATATGTATTTCAGGTGGATGAATATTACTGAGAATAATCTTGTTAAAAGTTGATTATAAATCCACATATATGAATATGAATGAATTTAGGAAGTGTATAATAAGACACATGTTTCATATTTTGAAAAATCTGGAAAGTGTATATATATATATATATATATATATATATATATATATATATATATATCACAGACATTAAAAATAGCAATATATATCCTAATTGAAATTCATCGTGAAATATATATTATCATCATATCCAAAAATATTCATTTTACTGAACATGGATTTTTGTATAAGTTTGTTCAAATAGGAAGCTCAACCATGGGTTGAATTTACAGTTCCAAAAGTGTTTAGGAGGAGTGATCACTTCTCACAATTTGTATGTGCCATGTCAGCCACCTCACGAGAATGCATGTGTGATACCAAGTGGGATTCTATATGTGCATATAAAAACATATGTGCTGAATAGGCTACTAAGAAAGGTATACAGTAATTCACATATCTGTTAATTTTAAAAACACATGTAGAACTGTTTCAATTAAAAATTGTCTAGATTTATATCTTCTACCCTATATACTGCAAAAGGCAAGTCCAACTATACACCATGCCTCCTCTGAAATGCTTGTATTTCTATTCTGTTTGGGTTATTTTTCTCCATCATATTAGGATTAGTAGTCAGAGTCTAGTAGGGAATGGGTTAGTGTCAGGGATTCAGTATTTCAAATATATGCTGCCCCAAAAATCTTCCCACTCTCATTCAGAACAATGCCTAGACATTACCCCCCCCCCCAAGTAAGACACAATTAGAGGAGAAGAGTTAAAAAAATCTGTGAATACATATCTGGAAATGAATATGCTCAAGAGTTCACAACCTTCGAGGTGGTAGAGGAGTTCCCAAAAGTAATATACAGGGTAAACACTCCACAAACATGGAGCTCTGCTGCCCTAAAGACTTCTTGAGAAACTTCCTCTGAGGTTTGGCACTAGAAATATATGTTTTCGTAAGGAGCTTCCTTTGTACTAAGACCATCAAAGCTGGGTTTGCATCTATGCGACCTGGAGGACATGGTTTCTTATTTTCCACTGAACATGAGGCAGCAGTGCTGAATTCTCTCTATGTAGGTTAACTGTGTCCACTGGGGACTAAGTGTCTCCCCGTGTGGAGTGTGAAGCCATTTGGTCATCATCCACTTTTCCTGGTGTTTCTTGCTGCTGCACTGGGAGTTTGGTATTTGCTTATACAATAAAAAGAATTCACCTGGGACACAGTGCTGGAGGGAGTTCTGTCACGTGTGGTGGGTCAGGTTCTGCAAGAGAATACACCAACAATGCTTCTATTCCACATAGCTTTCCCCCTTGACCATAGCAACATGATTCTGAACATTACCCTGAAACCTCTATATATAACAAGATGCCATTACATATAAGGGTCTGCTGGCTGCACCGTGTCAGTTACAAGGCATTTGGAAGCCAATGGAAGATCAACATGGCCCCACCACATATGTTTTATCACACACCTCCCCTCGACTTCTGTAGGCCCACTACTCAGCAGGCTCCAACTTACTGGCATCTCTGTTCTACACCATTTTCATGAAACCCAGTCAATCAAGGCACTGTCTGGTATACTCTTGATCAGCAACCGGGTTTCCAAATTTTCTCCAGTGCCACCTGGTCATGGGAATTTCAAAAGTTTCATTGTATTTATTTAACCATTTTTCAAGGATGAAGTTAGAGGCACTGTGGATTTCAATTCATTCAGGAACCATTAAATGATGAGAAACCTCATTTCAATGAAAGCTCTGTAGAACTGTTACAGACAAGGCTTCCCAAGGGGTGGCCAAAAAGACACATGAAACCAGGCCCATTGAGGTCTACAATGTGAGGTCCATGTGTGTTTTCACTCTCAACTATGCCTGCCAAGTGTTTCAGAAAAAAAAAAAAATCATGTGATATCCTGTCTGAGATTCCCAGTGCTCTGGGGAAAGCCACCCTGGGCCTAGATATCAGTTTCCAAGGGCAAAACTCATGCATCGCCTCCTATAATCCCAACATTATTCATGGCACTACTTCTCTGAGATCAGTTCCAGAACTCAGTCTCTAAGGGAAATCACACCAGAGTTCAAGCCCAGGTGGACCCAGTCTGTAAGTGTAAAAGAAACTTAAGTTAAAGTGTAAAGACCGGGTGTTATAAAGTTTCTAAGCTGCAATGCCCGACTTAAAATTTAAAGGAAAAGGTATTGTTAAGTTCCTATGCTACACCTAAAACATAAACTTCCTGTAGCTGTTAGTACAATTCCCGGGACTGCCCAGTAAATATTCCCCCTGAACATCTAGTTGTTTAATAATCTAGGACCCTGTGCAGCTTGGCATCTAAGCATTTCTGGGCCCAAAACAATCAGTTTGAATGTACCCTGCTTCTTAGGATTGACCTATCACCCCCACCCGACCTGTTCCTGCCAATGAATGTGCTAATCAAGTTTGAGAGTTATTGTTTGATTTTCCCACAGCTCATGATGATTTCCTCTGATGCATGCAAAGCCCCCGCCTCCCCAAACAGCGTACTTAAGCACTGCTTAACCTCTTCTTGGGGCTCTGGGCTACTCTCGCTTGTTGAGTGAACACGGAGCCCCAGCACGCTGGATTGGATCCTCAATAAATCCCCTTTTGCTGTTGCATGAGCTGATCTCTTGGTAGTCTCTTCCTCTGACGTCTGCTGGACCCTTACAAGTCATCTCTTCCAACTGCCACACAAATGACCACAATTAAAACCAAAACACTCCCACATGGCTATCATCTTCTTACATATAGACACTCATCATAACCTATGGCTGGAGGTTTCCATGAGGGGCGCAGCCCAAGACACTGTCCAAAATAAGCTCCCTTGCCCCTCGTTTGCTTAAAGTCAGGGTGGCCTGGACACCTTTCCTGTGAATCAGGCGTAACCAAATAGGCCTCCCGTTAATACTGCTCCACTTCACCAAGTTGAGGCCTATTGACTGTGGGTTTTAGATTCTTTATGTGAATTGGATTTATGAGGAAACCCAAGCGCCTATGGGCTAGCCTCTGCAGGTATTTGAAGAACTCATTTGACCCAAAGGATCCCTATTCTCACTTGATGTCCGGAACCCTAGAGAGGAAGGCGAGAGTCTTCATCCACACTGACTGCTTTTTGGCCATTTTGGTTTTGGATGCACCCATGGGATCTTTCTTTAGATCCATCAGGTGCTGAGAATCTAAGCCACAGCCTCACACAGGGCCAAGAGACTGATTCAAACACATCCATTTCCAAAGCAATTAAGCAAAGAGCCACAGGTGATGCCCATTCATTTCCATTTGACAACTGTTTTTTTCAGGCTTCACAAAGGGGTGGCCTGAGGCAAAGTACTTCCTGACATTCAGGGCAACAGAAAAATAGGTAAGCAAAAGGCCCAAAGCAGGGTATCTCCACTGAGATTTAATGGTCACACTGATATCTGATTTTTCTGAGATGCTCACCATTCCCTTGAGCTATCCAGTAAATGGTCGTATCACAGAGCTTGGAGGTGGTACATACCTTAAACTCAAAACCATGAGCATATTCTGGAGGGGGGCCAGTACTTCGGAAGAAAATTAGAACTTAAGAAGATTGGAGGTGTTACCCATCGATAAGTCAATCTGAAGTCCATTCACAAATTGGGCAGCATGAATCCTGGGAAGCTTTCTACTAGACAGGACACATCCATTGATGCATTCTCTTTTCTAATGTCTACAACCACGGACACAGTGTGATAAACAGACATAGAAACACTTGCCTTGTCAAATGACTTACTAGAAACAGTTCATTCCACACCAAAAAAAGCGCCTTGCCTACCTATTCTCAGAACATGAGAGAAAACCACAAACGCACACCCACATCCACAAAGGCACCACCTTCCCCCAAGAAGTTCTGTGATTATCCGGGGTGTCCTCCAACTGATGGGCCATATTATGTTACCCCGAAATGGCCTGACCTGTCTCACAAATGGTCTCATTGGCTAACTCTGTGAAGGTGTGAGGACCCAGAGGTGAGCCACTACCTGCTTTCTCAGGAAAGGCCCCTCTTCAGAGCTTTCTTGGCGTTTGGACATCCTCACATCAGTAGGTACCAAGAAAGACTGACTCTGTCCTTGGTAAATTCAAACAAGTGAGAAAACTGGGACTGAGACTGGGAGTGACTCTGGGTGCCTGGTTTCATGAATCCCAAGTTCAGAGATTTCCATCACCAAGGAAGTGAGGTGAGGTCACTTCCTTCAGGAACTGAATGAGGTCACTGGCTTGGCAGCCACTTTTTCCTAACAGTGGCTCCAAGTGTCCCATGAGAAGGAGGCTGCCCCTACTTCCTGTGACACCTTCACAAGTTAGAATGGTATATCAACCATAGGCACCCGGGTACAGCTACCCACACAGGTCTGGTTTGGTCCATCTTCTATACCTTAAGATGTGAGAGGCTGATTCAGACAAAACCCTTCATCTTGACCAGGTTGTTTGCCATTGAACATGACTTTTGCTCTCTCAGATCCTTCATAGCTGCCTACATCTTCTCCAGTGAACATTTCTGCATGGAACTTTGAGGTTCTCAGCAGGTGGAAGATCCCCTACGTTCCTGTATTGTAAGACCAACTCTGTCCCTCCTCCATGTAAATTTAGAATGAGGGAACTGTGTATGGTTAGGGTTAATAACATGCTTGATTTGTGTTAGGAATCATTCTGCTGGATGAATAATGGTATTGGGAACCTGCAATATTTATAAGAATATATATTTGAAATATAAGTATGAAAACATAAATCTAGTTATGATTTGAAGCCAGGAAGGGCATTGTGCCCTTAATTGGGATATTTAGCTTTGAATTACATTCTGCATTGTGGTCTCAGATAAATCTATACACAATGGAATAAAACCTTTTACCTCAGATGCCTGAATGTTGAAGAGAACATCCAATCAAAAAGGGATAGTCGGTAGGATTAGGAAGATAGTAGGTTTCGGAAGAAGAGTGAGTCTTTGAGATGGACCAATAGTTCTTAAGCAATAGGGTTTCGTTTAGAGAGTGAATGTAAATGTCAGCACATATGAAGAGTCAGTCTCAATGAGGAACTGGGGAAAAATGTAGGAAAGCAGATATCAATAGCAACATTAGGAAATCAGGCAAAGTATAAAGTGACTGATAGGATTATACAGTTTCAACAGGGTTGAGGTTGAATATATGATATTAGGAAGAAACAAATATGTTGTCCCAAACAAGATTGACACGTGGGAGCATTAGACATCCTACACATGGATATTTTTAGTAATATACACTCACTTTCAATTTAGGCTTTAGTACAATCATAAGTGTGACCTTTGCATTTTTGACCAAAATATTACTGTGATAAAATATGTATGTAGATCAGGTGACATGAGTATTTCTTCCACCATTATGGGGAGAAATATTTTTAAATTCTATACAATAGTATTGGGGATACAAATAGGTGTACCCCCGTATTGATGAATATGGAGATGATGCATGAATAGACCATACTGTGAATAAATAATATAACTGGATCCAACTTTAGAAATTGAAATTGGAATAAATTGATATCCGAAAATATACAGGAAATCTTATATTGATATTGGTATACATACATTCATTACAACCAGTTATATGTCTAATGGTAATATTAGGGTTACGGTTTATCATGAAGAGGGTGTGTGAGTTTTGCTTCAAAAGTGATTATGCAAATCAAAATAATGTGTTTGTAAAGAAGTCTCATGAAAAGACCAGTCAAGAAACCTGGAGGAATACATTTGTTTGGAAGCAGGAAGTGATTGAAAGTGAAACAAATGTTTTTTATTTTGAAATTTTGGGTGAAATATTTATTCTAGAATGTGCATAAACTGAAGAAATAGTACTGTACCAGTGTTGAATAAAAATGAACGTCAAAATACACATCATGTCGCATAGGAATCTACTTGCATTGATGTTAAACTGGATAACTTACTGTAGAAATATTAGGATTTGTTTGCACCTTCCACTGAAGTTAGTTTTCAGTACTAAGAAACAAATAAGTATTTCAGGTGGATGAATATTTCTGAGAATAATCTTGTGCAAAGTTGATTACAAATCCACATACATGAATATGAATGTATTTAGGGAGTGAATAATAAGACACATATATTTCATATTTTAAAAAATCTCGGGAATATATATATATATATATATATATATATATATATATATATATATATACACAAAACACACAAAGACATTATGAAGTGGAAATATATATGCCAATCGAAATTCATGGTGAAAAATATATCGTCCACAGATCCAAAAATATTAATTTTACTGAACATGGATTTATGAATAATGTTGTTCATATAGGAAGGTCATCCATAAGTTGAATTTTAAGATCCAAAAGCATTTAGGAGGAGTGATCTCTTCTCATAATTTATATCTGCCAAGACAGCCACCTCACAAGAATGTATATATGATACCAGGTAGGGGTCTATATGTGCATATAAAATTACATGTGCTGAATAGACTACAGAGATAGGGATACAGGAATTCACATATTTATTAACTTTAAAAACACATGGAGAACTATTTCAATTGAAAATTAACTAGATTTATAACATCTACCCTATATAATGTAAAAGGCAAGTCCAACTATACACCATGCATCTTCTGAACTGCTTGTATTTCTATTCTCTTTTGGGTAATTTTCTCCATCATATTAGGAATTGTAGTCAGAGCCTAGTAGGGTATGCATTCGTGTCGGGGATTCAGTATTTTGAATGGAAATTGGAAAATGAATCCAATGTGTATGCAAATATGTGCTACACAAAATCTTCCCACTTTAATCCACAACACTGCCTTGACATTACTTTTACCCCAAGTAAGACACAATTTGAGGAGACAAGTTAGAAAATCTGTGAATGCATATCTGGATTGGAATACGCTCAGGAGTTCCCTACCTTGGAAGTGATAGAGCAGATTCCAAAAGGAAGGGACATGGTAAACACTCCACAAAAATGGAGCTCTGCTGGACTAAAGACTTTTAGAGAAACTGCCTCTGAAGTTGGGCACTTAAAATATATGTTTTCAGGAGGTTTAGCTTCCTTTGTAGTGAGCCCATCAAAGCTTGGTCTGCATCTATGTGACCTGGAGGACATGGTTTCTTATTTTCCAATGAACCTGAGGAAGCAGTGCTGAATTCTCTCTTTGCAGGTAAACTGTGGCCACTGGGGGCTAAGTATCACCCCGTGTGGACTGTGATGCCATTTGCTCCTCTTTCACTTTCCGTGGTGATTCTTGCTGCTGCACTGGGACTTTGGTATTTGCTTCACGAAATACAACAATTTCAACTGGGACACAGTGCTGGAGAGAGTTCTGTCACGTGTAGTGGGTCAGGATTTGCAGGAGAATGTACCAATTAGGCTTCTTTTCCACATAGCTTGCACCCTTGACCATATCAACCTGATTCTGAACATTGCCCTGAAACCTCTCCATGTATCAAGATGCCTTTAAAAATAACGGTCTGCTGGCTGCACCATGTCCTTCACAAGCCATTTGGAACCCAATGGCAGAACCACAGGGACCCACCACAGATGTTTTATCACACACCTGCCCACCACTGCTCTAGGCCCACTACTTAGCAGGCTCCAAATTACTGGAATCTTTGTTCTACATTATTTTTATGAAACCCAGTCAATCAAGGCACTCTCTGGTATACTCATGATCAGCAACAGGACACCCAAAGATTCTCCAGTTCCACCTGGTCATGGGATTTTCAAAAAATTTAGGGTATATATCTAGGCATTTTTCAAGGATGAAGTTGGAGGCACTGTGCGTTTCAAGAACTATTAAATATTGAGGAAGTTCATTTCAATGAAACTCTGGAGAACTCTCATAGGCAAGGCTTCCTAAAGAGTGGCCAAAAGGTCAGATATAGCCAGGCTCATTGAGGTCTACAATGTTAGGTCCATGTTTGTTTTGACTCTCAACTATGGCTCCCAAGTCTTTAAGAATAAAATCATGCGATATCTTGGCTGATATTCCCAGTGCTCTGTGGAAAGCCAACCTCGGCCTTCATCTCAGTTTATAAGGGTGACTCTCATGCGTGGCCTCCTAAAATCCTAACACAATTCATAGCAATACTTCTCTGAGGTCACTTCCAGAACTCAGTCTCTATGGGGATTCACACCAGACTTCAAGCCCAGGTGGACACAGTCATATCTTCCAATCGTCACACAAATGACCACAATTAATACCAAAACACTCCCACGTGGCCCTCGTCTTCTTCCATAAAGGCACTCATCATAACATCTGGCTGGAGGTTTCCATGAGGTGCACAGCCCAAGACAGTGTCCAAAATAAGCTCCCTTGCTCCTCATTTGCCTAAAGTCAGGGTGGCTTGGACACCCTTCTTGTGCACCAGGAGTGATCTGTAAGGGTAAAAGAAATTGAAATTAAAGTGTAAAAGTTAAAGTGTAAAAGACCGGGTTTTGTAAAGTTTCTAAGCTGCAAGGCCTCAGTTAAAATGTAAAGGACCAGGTATTGTTAAGTTCCTATGCTACACGCAAAACCTGAAATTCCTGTAGCTTGTAGGGCAATTCCCGACTGCCCAGTAAACATTCCCCCTGACCGTCTGGTTGTTTAATAACCTAGGACCCTGTGTGGCCTGGCATATAGGCATCGCAAGGCCTAAACCAATCAGTTTGAATGTGTACCCCGCTTTAGAACTGACCTATCACTCCGGCCTGACCTGTTCCCGCCAATGAATGAAATAATCATGTTTAGGAATTCTTGTTTGATTTTCCCGCGGTGTATGATAATTTCTTAAAGGTGAGTGTGATATATGTAAAGTCCCGCCCTCCCCAAAAAGTATACTTAAGCACTGCTCAACCCCTGCTCGGGGCTCTGGGCTGCTCTCCCTTCTTGAATGAGCACGTAGCCCCAGCATGCTGGATTGGATCCTCAATAAATGCCTATTGCTGTTGCATGAGCCGCGGTCTCTTGGTGGTCTCTTCCTCCGACGTTCGCCAGACACTTACATTTGGTGCGTTGGCCGGAAATCAAGCAGCGCAGGACAAGGAGACTCCAACGGACCCCTCTGGGGGTAAGCAAGGCGCCTCTTTCCATTTTTCCTTGCGATCGCTCAGAGATTTTTGTTCAGGTTCCGTTTTTTCCGTTTACGTTTTGGGTTGGCAGACTGGCTGCCAGCGGAGAGCGTAAGTTCCCCCTGGCGGTAGTGGACAAACGTGTCCTAAAGCCACAGTCCATGTCCTTGCAAGGAATGCCTTGGAGGATTCGGGGAGGGACGGATGTGCCCTCATTAGGTGAGGAGGGACGGAAGTGGCCCGATTAGGTGAGGAGGGACGGATGAGCCCTCATTAGGTGACTCTGCTGCCAACCCATCAGGTCTTGCTAGCTATGTTTTTCTCTCAGGTTGAATTCACTGTCTTTCTTTGTGGTCTAACCCATCAGGTTTTGCCAGTTACTAGGTTCTAATCTTAATTATGAACTCGGGGTAAATGTTAACTGTGTGTCCATGTTTGTGTCACGTTTGTATTGTCCTTGTCTCTGTTTGAGTAACTTTCATTATGGGACAAAGCCTTTCCATGCCTCTGTCCTTGAAGCCTTTCCTGGTCCCTGCCTCCAATCCAACCCCTTCATTCATGATCCTATCACTCACACCTTCTGCTCCTCCCCCTATTCCCTCCATTCTCCCTGAGTCACAAGATTGTAGATCTTGGGGTTGTGAACAAACGGGAGCTGCATGATGATCTTTGTGTATCTTTTTGTCTGTGTTTCTGTTAAATGTGATGGCATTGTTTGGACCGATGCAGAGTCCCGATTTCCAACCAGCCTTAGATGTGTGGAAGTAACTTTAGCTAAATTTTAAATAATGCTTTTCCTGTGAGGGACCAAAAGTCAATAGAACTGCCAGCTTTTCTGTTCTCACCTTTTACACCTCTCTTAGTGGTGTTTTAAAGAACTTTGATAAACTTTACTTCCCTTTTTAAGCAAGATTACGGAAGCAGTGTTTTCTTTTCTTCCCATAGTTGGCTTGAGCATGCCCACTGCAGAAGGAAATGCCTTGGTCTAAGAACTTTGATATCTCGCTTAAACTTTTCTCAAAACCCTGTCCTCATTATTAAATTGGCATTAATTGGCTTTGGGGATGAGAACCAAACCTTCAGTCATAAATTTTGACACCCCTGAGGGGACTTTAAAGGAGTCCCCACTCTGCCGTCTTGGGAAAGCCTAGCACTCAAAAAAACTGCAAGCAGAGAATGAAATTTTTTGGGAGCTGACTACTGAAAAGTTGGGAGATATAGAAAATGCCTGCTGCCTAGGGTCAAACCAAACCAGAGGAACTAATCCTGTAAGTAAATTTTGAGTCTAAGGGACTCCCAGCAGCTGCCAAAACCATTTTGCTGGTGGGAACTCCCTTATTCCTCACCTGCACTTTAAGCATTACTCCACCTCTGTTTACTTAACAAAAGGGACAATGAATGCAGTAATATGTTGATATTATATATTGTTTCTTGGGGATGATCTTGGCTGAATGTGTATCTAAAAATGATTCTTTTTATTGTAACATTCTGGTATCTAAATGGGTTTCTAAATCATTGCACTTACTTACAGTTAAAAGTTGGGTTTAAACAATTGCTTAGTTTGATTTCAGAAAGTTCATGCTAGAAAACTTAAATACTTAGGATAAAAAAAATTAAAGAGTTTTAATTTTGAACTAGGTAGCCAGAGAAAATTTAACTAGATATACCAGTGCATTAACTTGGGCAAAGATAATAAATTATGATATGGTATCTGTTCCCGGCAGTGTGTAAGATTTTTTAAAAAAAGGTGCTAAACTAAAAAGTTGGTCTGGCTTAGTGAAATGACATTAATTAGCAACAGTCTTTGAAATTTTTAAAGCTTAATTTCAGATACACATGGTAGTCTGTGGTTGTTTTTAAAATTTTTTCAGCCAATTTAATGTAACTTAATACTACTTTAGAAACTTCAGAAGAAAGAAAGTGGCTTAATGATACTATAGAAACTTTTTCTGATCGTGGCTTTTATATTATCAAAAAATGATCCTATTTTCAGTTTTGTGTGAGCAACTTTTTCTAGTGTAGGAAAATCTAAAGATATAAAATTTTGAGAATTACATCTTAAACTTGCATCATAATTTTCAACATTCAAACCTGAAAATTATGACTTATAGCTAAAATGCCTTAGGCATCAGGTTTCTGCCCAGAATTCCAGTCTTTCCTTTTTTTCCAGACCTCAGCCAGGACTTAAGTTGATATGCAAATAAAGGAAGCCTGCAGCACTCAGCAGGAGACAGATAAAAAGGAGTAAAAGTCTCCTTTTACCTGAACTCAAACTAGACCCAACCTAAAAGTAAATTATATGGTATTTACTAATTACTGGCTATTCATCTTTTTTAGGACTCTTGCTTTTTCTTAGATAATATATATATATATATATATATATATATATATATATATATATATATATATATATATATTTTTTTTTTTTTTTTTCTTTGAGCTCATGATCTTGATCCTGCTGATGGGTTAATGTTTTTTGATCAGTTCTATTTTTGCACAACTGTGGAGTTTTTAAACATTGCAATGGAGATTTAACCTGAAAAAGCTACAAGGCCTTCACTATTGTGTTATGTGTTACTCTTGTGTAACAGCTTGTATATCGGTATGTGTGTATGTCCATATATCATGCAGTGATATGACAATTGACAGATGAGGAGCGCTAATGAAAAATTTAAAAATGGATCCAAATATCTTTGATTCACGTGATTCAAATGTTTCAATTCAAATTGGGTAAACAGATAAAAATAAAGATGTCTTTAAAATTAGGCCTATAAGTTTTTTAGGTTTTCAAGAAGGCCCTAATAAAATGTAGATGTCTATGAAATAATCTGCTTAAATTCAGAAATTTACAAGTATTGTTTCAAAATGTGAACAGAAACAGGTTAGCAGATGGAAAAGAGAAACTAAAAGATTCTAGATATAGATCTAATAGAGGGAAAATGTATTTCTGGATAAGAGAGTCTATATGATTAAGTAATAAAAAGGGTTTAAGTAAATAATAAAACAAAAAGGTTTGTGTAACTTGGTTATATGTGTAAGTTTTGAACAAGTAATCTTAAAAAATTAAACAGCTGGTTAAACAAGTACTGTTTTTATTAAATTGTGTCATGTTATTTCTTTAAAAACCTAAACTTGGTTAATACAAAAACATCAATGTAATTGTGGTGTTAATTTGTTTATATCTTCCAGGTATACAAGTCTGTAAGGTAGAAGCTTAAAAAGACCATTGTTTCAAGCTGATGTTCTAAGGTTTTATTGTAATTCTAGGCTTAAAAGGAAAATTGTTGGAGATTTATGTATATCATTTGTGTTGTATAATTGGACTTGTTATCAATAAGATATGTACAGTTCCATGTTACTTTTTACACTGAGATACAATCTAAAAGTATTTATAATTTATTGAGAGCCAAATCGGTGAAGGTTTTATTGTAGACACAAAGGTAATACCCAGTCATTTCCATGTGAAAACTGTTTTCTTCTGGCTTCACAAAGGGGTGGCCTGAGACAAAGACTTTCCTGATATTCAGGGCAACATAACAATAGGTAATCAAAAGGCCCAAAGCAGGGTTTCTCCACTGAGACTTTACTGGTCACACTGATATCTGAGTTTTCTGAGAGGCTTGCCATTCCCTTCAGCTATCCAGTACATGGCCATGTCACAGAGCTTGGAAGTGGTACATATATTGAACACAAAATTATGAGCCTATTCTGGAAAGTGGACAGAATTCAGGAAGAATACAGGAACGTAGAAAGATAGTTGGTGTTGCCCATTGATAAGGAAAGCCACAGTCTATTTATGAATTGTGCAGGATGAATGCTGGGAAGTTTTCTCCTTGACAGGACACACCCATTGAGGCATTCTCTTCTCTAATGTCTACAACCACGGACACAGTGGGATACACAGACCCAGAAACACTCACATTGTCAAAGGACTAACAAGAAACAGTCCACTCCAAAGCAAACAAACCCCCTTTCTAAGCTATTCTCAGAACATTAGAAAAAACGACAAAACCACACCCACAACCACAAAGGCACCTCCTTCCGCCAAGTAGGTCTGGAACTATCCAGAGTGTCCTCTGACTGGAGGGCCATACTATGTTCCCCAGAAATGTCCTGTCCTGTCCCAGATCTGGTCTCCTTGGTCAACTCTGTGAAGTTTTCAGGAGCCAGCTGTGAGCCTCTACCTGCTTTCTCCAGAAGGGCCCCTCTTCAGAACTTTCCTAGCATTTGGCCATCCTCACATAAGTAGGTACCACGAAAAACTGACTCTTTCCTTGGTAAATCCAAACTAGTGAGAACACTGGGACTGGGGCTGGGACTGGGTCTGGGTGCCTGGCTTCCTGGAACCCAAATTTGGAGAGTTCCATCAACAAGGATGTGAGGTGAGGTCACTTCCTTCAGGAACTGAATGAGGTCACTAACTTGGCAACCAATTTGTCCTTACATTTGCTTCCTAAGGTCTCATAACATGGAAGATGCCCCACTTCCTGTAACACTTTCACAAGTTAGAATGGTATAGAAACCATAGTCACCTGGGAATAGCTCTCCACACAGGCCTAGTTTGGTCAATCTTCCCTACATTAAGAAGAGAGAGGCTGATTCAGACACATGCTTTCATCCTGACCGGGTTGTTTGCCATGGGAGATGACTTTTGCTCTCTCAGGTCTTTCATTGCTACCTACATCTTCTCCAGGGATCATTTCTGCATGGACCTTTGAGATTCGCAGCAGGTGGAAGATCCCCAACATTTCTGTATTGTAAGACCAACTATGTCCCTGATCTTCTGTAAAGCTAGATTGAGGGAAAAGTGTATATTTAGGACTAATAACATGTTCAATTTGTGTTAGGAATCATTCTGGTGGATGAATAATGGTATTGGGAACCTGCAATATTTATAAGAATATATAAGTGAAATTTAAGTGTGAAAACAGAAATCTAGGTAATATTTGAAGCCCCAAAAGGCATTGGACCCTTGATTGGGATACTAAGCTTTGAATTACATTCTGCAATGAGGTCTGAGATAAATCAATGTACCATGGAATAGAACACTGTACCTCAGATGATTGAATGTAGAAGAGAACATCCAGTCAAAATGGATAGTCAGTAGGATTAGGAAGATAGTAAGTTTAAGAAGAAGAGTGAGTCTAGGAGTTGCACCAAGAGTTCTTTAGTAAAAGTGTATTGGTTAGAGAGTGAATGTAAATGTCAGCAAATGTGAAGAATCAGTCACTATGATGTACTGAGGAAAATATGTAGGAAAAGAGATATCAATGAAGACATTAGGAAATCATGCAAAATATAAAATGAGTAATAGGATTAGACATTTTCAACAGTGTTGAGGTTGAATATACAATCTTAGGAAGAAACAAATATGTACTCTCCAATAGGATTGACATTTGAGAGCATTTGGCATCCTGGACATGGATATTTTTCGTAATCCATACTCACATTCAATTTAAGCTTTGGTACAAACATAAGTGTGATCTTTGCATATTTTATCCAGAATATAACTGTGATAAAATGTATATGTAGATGTGGTGACATGAGTATTTCTTCCACCATTATGGCGAGCAATATTTTCAAAAATTATAAATTACTATTGGGGATACAAATAGATGTACCCCATGTCTATGAATATAGAGATAATGTATGAATAGTCCATACTGTGAATAAATAATATAACTGGTTACAACTTTAGAAATTGGAATTGGAATAAATTGATATCTGAAAATATACAGGAAATCTTATATTGATATACAATCATTCATTCCAACCAGTTATACATCTAATGGTAATATTAGTGTTACGGTTTATCATAAAGAGTTTGTGAGTTTTGCTTCAAAATGATTATGGAAATCAAAAATAATGCGTTTGGAAGAAGTCTCTTGAAAAGACCAGTCAAAAAAAGGAGAAATACATGTATCTGAAGCAGGAAGTGATTGAAAGTCTACCAAATGCCTTTACATTTGTGAACTGTCGATGAAATGTATTTTCTATGATGTCCATAAACTGATGAATAGTAATGTACCAGTGTTGAATAAAAATGAACATCAAAATACACATCATGTCCCACTGGAATCTACTTGCATTGACGTTAAACTGGGTCAGTTACTCTAGAAATATAAGGATTTGTATGCAACATTCACTGAAGTGAGTTTTAAGTACTAGAAAAAAATATGTATTTGAGGTGGATGAATATTTCTGAAAATAATCTTGTGAAAAGTTGATTATAAAACCTCATATATGAAAATGAATGAATTTAAGGAGTGTATAATAAGACACATATATTTCATATTTTGAAAAATCTAGAGAGTGTAGATTTTTCACAAAACACATACAGAGATATTAAAAAGTAGCAATATATATGCCAATTGAAATTCATCATGAAATACATATGATTCACAGATCCAAAAATATTTATTTTACTGAACATGGATTTATGTATAATGTTGTTCAACTAGGAAGCTCACGCATAGGTCAAATTTTCAGTTCCAACAGCGTTTATGAGGAGTGATCTCTTCTCACAATTTGTATCTGCCAAGTCAGCCACCTCACAAGAATGTACATGTGGTAACAGGTAGGATTCTATGTGTGCATATAAAAATACATGTGCTGAACAGGCAACAGAGAAAGGGAGACAGGAATTCACATATTTGATACCTTTCAAAACTCATGGAGAACTATTTCAATTAAAAATTGACCAGATTTTTAACACCTACCCTTTATCATTCAAAAGGCAAGTCCAACTATACACCATGCCTTCTCTGAAATGCTTGTATTTCTATTCTGTTTGGGTTATTTTTCTCCATCATATTAGGATTAGTAGTCCGAGTCTAGTAGGGTATGGGTTAGTGTCAGGGATTAAGTAATTCAAATGGAAAATAGGAAAATGAATCCATTGTGTATCCAAATATGTGCTACAAAAATTTATTCCACTCTCATTCAGAACAATGCCTTGACATTTCCTTCACCCCAAGTAAGACACAATTAGAGGATAAGAGTTAGAAAATCTGTGAATACATATCTGGAATGGAAAATGCTCAGGAGTTCACAACCTTGGGGGTTGTAGAGGAGTTTTCAAAAATAAAGGACAGGATAAACACTCCACAATCATGGAACTCTGCTGGCCTAAAGACTTCTTGAGAAACTGCCTCTGAGGTTGGGCACTTGAAATATATGTTGTTGTTAGGAGCTTTAGCTTCCTTTGTAGTGATACCATCAATCATGGGACTGCATTTATCTGACCTGGAGGACATGTTTTCTTATTTCCCAAAGAACATGAGGCAGCAGTGCTGAATTCTCTCTTTGTAGGTAAACTGTGGCTACGGGGGTGAATGTCTCCCTGTCTTGACTGTGAAGCCAATTGATCATCCTACAATTTTCATGGTGTTTCTTGCTGCTGCACTGGGATTTTGGTATTTGCTTCTTAAAAAACAAGAGTTCAACTGGGACACAGTGCTGCAGCGAGTTCTGTCACATGTGGAGGGTCAGGGTCTGCAGGAGAATTCACAAACCAGGCTTCTATCCCACATTGCTTGCTCCCTTGTCCATAGAAAACTGATTCGGAACATTGCCCTGAAACCTCTCCATATAACAAGATGCCTTTACATATAAGGGTCTCCTAGCTGCACCATGTAAGCCACAAGCCATTTGGAAGTCAATGGCAGATCCACATGACCCCACCTCAGATGTTTTATCATACACCTTCACACCACAGCTCTGGGCCCACTTCTCAGCAGGTTCCAACTTACTGGCATCTCTGTTCTACACAATTTTCATGAAACCCAATCAGTCAAGGCACTGTCTGGTACAGTCATGATCAGCAACAAGATATTCAAAGGTTCTCCAATGCCACCTGTTCATGGGAATTTCAAAAATTTCATGGTATTTATCAAACTGTTTTTCAAAGATGAAGTTGGAGGCACTGTGGGTTTCAATTCATTCAGGAAGCATTAAATGTTAAGAAAGCTCAATTCAATGAAAGCTCTAGAGAACTCTCACAGGTAAGGCTTCACAAAGAGTGGCCAAAAGACACATATATTTCATATTTTGAAAAATATGGACAGTATATATATATATATATATATATATATATATATATATATATATATATACACACACACACACACAAACACACACACACAGACATTAAAAACTAGCAATATATATGCAAATCGAGGTTCATCGTGAAATATATATCATCCACGTATCCAAAAATATTCATTTTGCTGAACATAAATTTATGTATAATGTTGTTCAACTAGGAAGCTCATCCATAGGTTGAATTTTCAGTTTAAACAGCGTTTAGGAGGAGTGATCTCTTCTCACGATTTGTATCTGCCAAGTCAGCAACCTCAAAAGAATGTACGTGTGATACAAGGTATGATTCTATATGAACATATGAAAATACAAGTGCTGAATAGGTTATAGAGAAAGTGGGGAGATACGAATTCACATATTTGATAATTTTAAAAAACACATGGAGAACTCTTTAAACAAAAAATTGACTAGATTTATAATGCATACCCAATATAATGGAAAAGGCAAGTCCAACTCCACACCATGCCTCCTCTGAACTGCTTTTATTTCTATTCTGTTTGTTGTATTTATCTCCATCATATTAGTATTAGTAGTCAGAGTCTAGTAGGGTATGGTTTAGTGTCAGGGATTCAGTATTTTGAATGGAAAATGAATCCAATGTGTATGCAAATATGTGCTACAGAAAAATCTTCCCACTCTCATCCAGAACATTGCCATGATATTACCTTCGCCCCAAGTAACACATGTAGAGGAGATGAGTTAGAAAATCTGTGAATACATATCTGCAATTGAATATGCTCAGTTCACAACCTTGGAGGTGGAAGAGGAGTTTCCATTAGTAAGGGACAAGGTAAACACTCAACAAATATGGAGCTCTGCTGGCCTAAAGACTTCTGGAGAAACTGCCGGTGAGGTTTGGCCCTTGAAATATATGTTGTTGTCAGGAGCTTTAGCTTCCTTGGTAGTGAGACCATCAAAGCTGGGTCTGCATTTATGTGACCTGGAGGACATGGTTTCTTATTTTCTAATGAACATGAGGCAGCAGGGCTGAATTCTCTCTTTGTAGGTAAACTGGGGCTACTGGGGGCTAAGTGTCTCCCTGTGTGGACTGTGAAGCCATTTGGTCACCCTTCAATTTTCGTGATGATTCTTGCTGCTACACTGGGAGTTTGGTATTTGCTTCACGAAATACAAGGAGTTCAACTGGGACACAGACTGGAGGAAGTTCTGTCACGTGTGGTGGGACAGGGTCTGCAGGAGAATGCACCAACCAGGCTCTGTCCAACATAACTTGCCCCCTTGTCCATATCAACCTGATTCTGAACATTGCCCTGAAACTTCTCCATATAACAAGATGCCTTTACATATAAGGGTCTGCTGGCTGTACCCTGTCAGTCACAAGGCATTTGAAAGACAGTGACAGATCCACATGGCCCCACCACACATGTTTTATCACACACCTTCACACAACTACTCTAGGGCCACTAATGAGTAGGCTCCAACTTACTGGCATCACTGTTCTACACAATTTTCATGAAACCCAGTCAGTCAAGGCACTGTCTGGTACACTGATGATCAGACACAGGACATCCAAAAGTTTTCCAGTGCCACATGGTCATGGGAATTTCAAAAATTTCATGGTATTTATCAAGCCATTTGTCGAGGATGAAGTTGGAGGCTCTGTGACTTTCAATTCATTCAGGAACCATTAAATGGTGAGGAAGCTCATTTCAATGAAATCTGTGGAGAACTCTCATTGGCAAGGCTTCTCAAATAGTGGCCAAAAGATCACATGAAGCCAGGCCCATTGAGGTCTACAATGTGAGGTCCATGTGTGTTTTGACTCTCAACTATGGCTGCAAAGTCTTTCAGAATAAAATCATGTGATATCCTAGCTGAGATTCCCAGTTCTCTGTGGAAAGCCACCCTGCGCCTAGATCTCAGGTTCCAAGGGCGACTCTCATGCATGGCCTAGTAAAATCCAAACACAATTCATGACAATACTTCTCTGAGATCAGTTCCAGAATTCAGTCACTAAAAGGAATCACACCAGAGTTCAAGCCCAGGTGGACCCAGTCATCTCTTCCAAGTGCCACACAAATTACCACAATTCAAAACAAAACGCTTCCACATGGCCCTTATCTTCTTCCATATAGACACTCATCATAACCTCTGGATGAAGGTTTCCATGAGGGACGCAGCACAAGACAGTGTCCAAAATAAACTCCCTTGCCCCTCATGTGCCTAAAGTCAGTGTGGCCTGGAAATCCTGACTGTGAAACAGGAGTGATCAAATAGGCCTGCCGTTAATACTGCTTGGCTTCCCCAATTTGAGGCCTACTGACTGTAGGGTTTAGATTCTTTATGTAATTTGGGGTCATGAAAATACCCAAGCACATATGGGGTAGCCTCTGCAGGGCTTTGAAGAACTCATTTGACCCAAAGGATCCCTATTCTCACTGATGGATGTCAGGAACGCTAGAGAGGAAGGCGAGAGTCTTCATCCACAATGACTGTTCTTTTGGCCCCTTTGGTTTTGGATGCACCCATGAGATCTTTCTTTAGATCCATCAGATGCTGAGAATTTAAGCCACAGCCTCACGCAGGGCAAAGAGGCTGATTCAGACACATCCCTTTCCAAAGCAATTAAGCAAAGAGCCACAGGTGTTGCCTTTTCATTTTCATTTGAAAACTCTTTTCTTCAGCCTCCACAATGAGGTGGCCTGAGGCAAAGAACTTTCTGACATTCAGGGCAACAGAACAATAGGTAAGCAAAAGGCCCAAAGCAGGGTATCTCCACTGAGATTTAATGGTCACACTGATATCTGATTTTTCTGAGATGCTCACCATTCCCTTGAGCTATCCAGTAAATGGTCGTATCACAGAGCTTGGAGGTGGTACATACCTTAGACACAAAACCCTGAGCCTATTCTAGAGAGGGGCCAGAACTCCAGAATAAAACTGGAACTTAGGAATATTGCAGGTGTTACCCATCGATAAGGCAATCTGAATTCCATTCACAAATTGGGCAGCATGAATGCTGGGAAGCTTTCTACTAGACAGGACACATCCATTGATGCATTTTCTTTTCTAATGTCTACAACCACGGACACAGTGTGATAAACAGACATAAAAACACTCACCTTGTCAAATGACTTACTAGAAACAGTTCATTCCACACCCAAAACAGTGCCTTGCCTACCTATTTTCAGAACATGAGACAAAACCCAAACCCACACCCACACCCACAAAGGCATCTCCTTCAACCAAGAAGTTCTGTGATTATCCAGAGTGTCCTCTGACTGGTGGGCCATAAAATGTTCCCGTGAAATGGCCTGACCTGTCTCAGATCTGGTATCCTTGGCCAACTCTGTGAAGGTGTCAGGACCCAGAGGTGAGCTTTCTCAGGAAAGGGTTCTCTTCAGAGCTTTCCTGGCATTTGGCCATCCTCACATCAGCAGGTGCCAAGAAAGATTGACTCTTTCCTTGGTAAATCCAAACAAGTGAGACCACTGGGACTGGGACTGGGACTGGCTCTGGGTGCCTGGCTTCATGAATCCCAAGTTCAAATATTTCCATCACCAAGGAAGTGAGGTGAGGTCACTTCCTTCAGGAACTGAATGAGGTCACTGCCTTGGCAATCACTTTGTCCTACTAGTGGCTTCCAAGTGTCACATGAGAAGGAGGCCGCCCCTACTTCCTGTGACACTTTCACAAGTTAGAATGGTATATCAACCATAGGCACCCGGGAACAGCTACCCACACAGGCCTGGTTTGGTCCATCTTCTCTACATTAAGATGTGAGAGGCTGATTCAGACAGAACCCTTCATCCTGACAAGGTTGTTTGCCATTGAACATGACTTTTGCTCTCTCAGATCCTTCATAGCTGCCTACATCTTCTCCAGTGAACATTTCTGCATGGAACTTTGAGGTTCTCAGCAGGTGGAAGATCCCCTACGTTCCTGTATTGTAAGACCAACTCTGTTTCTCCTCTCTGTAAATTTTGAATGAGGGAACAGTGTATTGTTAGGGTTAATAACATGTTTGATTTCTGTTAGGAATCATTCTGCTGGATGAATAATGGTACTGGGAACCTGCAAAATTTATAAGAATATATATTTGAAATATAAGTATGAAAACATTAATCTAGTTAAGATTTGAAGCCAGGAAGGGCATTGGGCCCTTGATTGAAATATTTAGCTTTGAATTACATTCTGTATTGTGGTCTCAGATAAATCTATACACAATGGAATAAAACCTTGTACCTCAGATGCCTGAATGTCGAAGAGAACATCCAGTCAAAAAGGGATAGTTGGTAGGATTAGGAAGATAGTAAGTTTAGGAAGAAGAGTGAGTCTTCGAGTTGGACCAATAGTTCTTTAGCAATACGGTTTCGGTTAGAGAGTGAATGCAAATGTCAGCACATGTGAAAATCAGTCACAATGATGAACTGGGGAAAATATGTAGGAAAGCAGATATCAATAGCGACATTAGGAAATCAGGCAAAGTATAAAGTGAGTGATAGGATTAGACATTTTCAACAGGCTTGAGGTTGAATACATAATCTTAGAAGAAAAAAATATGTAGTCCCCAACAAGATTGACACGTGGGAGCATTAGGCATCCTGGACATGGATGTTTTTAGTAATATATACTCACTTTCAATTTAGGCTTTGGTACAATCATAAGTGTGGCCTTTGCATTTTTGTCCAGAATATTACTGTGATAAAATGTATATGTAGATCAGGTGACATGAGTATTTCTTCCACCACTATGGGGAGCAATATTTTTAAGACCTATAAATTATTATTGGGGATACAAATAGGTGTACCCTGTGTTGATGAATATCGAGATGATGCATGAAT
Source organism: Callospermophilus lateralis (assembly GCF_048772815.1). Lineage (NCBI taxonomy): Eukaryota > Metazoa > Chordata > Mammalia > Rodentia > Sciuridae > Callospermophilus > Callospermophilus lateralis. Next base: position 852,588 of record NW_027514169.1, on the reverse strand, counting down.
AGACCATACTGTGAATAAATAATATAACTGGATCCAACTTTAGAAATTGGAATTGGAATATATTGATATCTGAAAATATACAGGAAATCTTATATTGATATTGGTATACATACATTCATTAACCAGTTATACATCTAATGGTAATATTAGGGTTATGGTTTATCATGAAGAGGTTGTGTGAGTTTTGCTTCAATAGTGATTATGGAAACCGAAAATAATGTGTTTGTAAAGAAGCCTCATTAAAAGACCAGACAAGAAACCTGGAGGAATACATGTGTTTGGAAGCAGAAAGTGACTGAAAGTGAAACAAATCTTTTTAATTTTGGAATAGGATGTGCATAAACTGAAGAAATAGTAGAGTACCAGTGTTGAATAAAAATGGACGTCAAAATACACATCATGTCCCATAAGAATCTACTTGCATTGATTTGTAACTGGGTAAGGTACTGTAGAAATATTAGGATTTCTAATCACCTTTCACTGAAGTTAGTTTTCAGTACTAGGAAACAAATAAGTATTTCAGGTGGATGAATATTTCTGAGAATAATCTTGTGTAAAGTTGATTACAAATCCACATACATGAATATGAATGTATTTAGGGAGTGAATAATAAAACACATATATTTCATGTTTTGAAAAAACTGGAGAGTGTATATATATCGTCCACACATCCAAAAATATTAATTTTACTGAACATGGATTTATGAATAATGTTGTTCAACTAGGAAGGTCACCAATAGGTTGAATTTTAAGATCCAATAGCGTTTAGGAGGAGTGATCTCTTCTCATAATTTATATCTGCCAAGTTAGCCTCCTCACAAAAATATATATGTGAAAGCAGGTAGGATTCTATATGTGCATATAAAAATACATGTGCTGAATAGGCTACAGAGAAATGGATACAGGAATTCACATGTTTATTAACTTTAAAAAAACATGGAGAACTATTTTAATTAAAAATTAACTAGATTTATAACACCTACCCTACATAATGCAAAAGGCAAGTCCAACTATACACCATGCCTATTCTGAACTGTTTGTATTTCTATCCTGTTTGGGTTATTTTTCTCCATCATAGTAGGAATTGTAGTCAGAGTCTAGTAGGGTATGCATTCGTGTCGGGGATTCAGTATTTTGAAGGGAAAAATGGAAAATGAATCCAATGTGTATGCAAATATGTGCTACACAAAAATCTTCCAACTTTCATCCACAACAATGCCTTGACATTACCTTTGCCCCAAGTAAGACACAATTAGAGAAGAAGAGTTAGAAAATCTGTGAATGCATATCTGGAATGGAATACGCTCAGGAGTTCCCTACCTTGGAGATGATAGAGCAGTTTCCAAAGGTAAGGGATATGGTAAACACGCCACAAACATGGAGCTCTGCTGGCCTAAAGACTTCTTGAGAAACTGCCTCTGAAGTTGGGCACTTGAAATATATGTTGTTGTCAGGAGCTTTAGCTTCCTTTGTAGTGAGCCCATCAAAGCTTGGTCTGCATCTATGTGACCTGGAGGACATGGTTTCTTATTTTCCAATTAACCTGAGGCAGCAGTGCTGAATACTCACTTGTTAGGTAAACTGTGGCCACTGGGTCTAAGTGTCACCCCGTGTGGACTGTGAAGCCATTTGGTCCTCTTCCACTTTCTGTGGTGGTTCTTACTGCTGCACTGGGACTTTGGTATTTGCTTCATGAAATACAACGAGTTCAACAGGGACACACAGTGCTGGAGAGAGTACTGTCACATTTGGTTGGTCAGGGTCTGCAGGAGAATGCACCAACCTGGCTTTTTTCCCACATAGCTTGCACCCTTGACCATATCAACCTGATTCTGAACATTGCCCTGAAACCTCTCCATATATCAAGATGCCTTTACAAATAAGGGTCTGCTGGCTGCACCATGTCCTTCACAAGCCATTTGGCAGCCAATGGCTGAATCACATGGACCCACCACAGATGTTTTATCACACACCTGCCCACCACTTCTCTTGGCCCACTACTCAGTAGGCTCCAACTTACTGTCATCTTTGTTCTACATTATTTTTATGAAACCCAGTAAATCAAGGCACTCTCTGGTATACTCATGATCCGCAACTGGAAACCCAAAGATTCTCCAGTTCCACCTGATCATGGGAATTTCAAAAATTTCATGGAGCACATGGATTCTTATATTCTAATGAACATGAGGCAGCAGTGCTGAATTCTCCCTTTGTAGGTAACTGTTGCCACTGGGTTCTAAGTGTCTCCCCATGTGAACTGCAAGGCCATTTGGTCATACTGCTCATTTCGTGGTCTTTCCTGCTGCTAAACTGGGAGTTTGGTATTTCCTTCATGAAATACAAGGAGTTAATCTGGGAAACAGTGCTACAGGGAGTTTTGTCACGTGTGGTGGGTCAGGGTCTGCAGGAGAATTCAACAACCAGGCTTCTATCCCCCATTGCTTGCCCCCTTGACCATAGCAACCTGATTCTGAACATTGCCCTGGATCCTCTCCATATAACAAGATGCCTTTACATACTAGGGTCGGCTGGCTGCACTATGTCAGTCACAAGCCATTTGGAAGCCAATGGCAGATCCACATAAAAACAAGATAGATATTCTGTCACACACCTGCACACAACTGCTCTAGGCCCACAACTCAGCAGGCTCCAACTTACTGGCATCTCTGTTCTACACCATTTTCCTGAAACACAGTAAATCAAGTCACTGTCTAGTACACTCTGGATCAGCAACAGGACATCCAAAGGTTCTCCAGTGCCACCTGGTCATGGGAATTTCAAAAAATTCATGGTATTTATCCAACCATTGTTCAAGGATGAAGTTGGAGGCACTGTGGGTTTCAATTCATTCAGAAACCATTAAATGTCGAGGAAGCTCATTTCAATGAAAGCTCTGGAGAACATTCACAGGCAAGGCTTCCCAAAGAGTGTGCAAATGTCACATGAAGCCAGACCCATTGAGGTCTACAATGTGAGGTCCATGTATCTTTTGACTCTCAACTATGACGGCCAAGTCTTTCAGAATAAAATCATGTGATACCCTGGCTGAGATTTCTAGTTTTCTGTGCAAAGTCACCCTGAGACTAGATCTCAGTTTCCATGGACGATTTTCATCCATGGCTTCCTAATATCCCAACACTATTCATGGCAATACTTCTCTGAGGTAAGTTCCAGAACTCAGTCTCTATCAGGAATCACAACAGAGTTCAAGCCCAGGTGGACCCAGTCTTCTCTTTCTACCACCACACAAATTACCACAATTAAAACCAAAACACTTCCACTTGGCGCTCATCTTCTTATATATAGACACTCATCATAACTTCTGGCTGGAGTTTTCCATGAGGGGCACAGCCCAAGACAGTGTCCAAAGTAATCTCCCTTACCCTTCATTTGCCTAAAGTCATGGTGGCCTAAACACCCTTCCTGTGAATCAGGAGTGATAAAATAGGCCTGCCGTTAATACTGCTCTGCTTCTCCAATTTGAGGCATACTGACTGTCAGGTACAGATTCTTCATGTGATTTGGAGTCATGAGAAAACCCAAGCTCCTCTGCAGTGGTTTGAAGAACTCATTTGACAGAAAGGATCCCTATTCTCACTTGATGGAGGTCAGGAACCTAAAAGAGGAAGGCAAGAGGCTTCATTCACAATGACTGATCTTTTTCACATTTCGGGTGTGGATGCATACATGGGATCTTTCTTTAGATCTATCTGGTGCTGAGAATGTAAGCCACAACCTCACACAGGGCCAAGAGGCTGATTCAGAAACATCCCTTTCCAAAATTATTTGGCAAAGATCCACATATAATGCCCATTCATTTCCATTTGAAAACTGTTATCTTCATGCTTCAAAAAGTTTGGCCAGAGGCAAAGACCTTCCTGACATTTATGGAGACAGAACCATAGGTAAGCAAATGGCTCAAAACAGGGTTTCTCCAATGAGACATTCCTGGTCATACTGATATCTGAGTTTTCTGTGATGCTCCTATTCCCTTCAGCTATCCAGTACATGGTCATGTCACAGAACTTGGTGGTGGTACATATCTTGGACACAAAACCATGAGCGTATTCTGGAGGGTGGCCAGAATTCAGGAAGATAACAGGAACTTAGGAAGATAGTAGGTGTTGCCCATCTATAAGGCAAGAAGCAGTCCATTCTTAAATTGGGCAGTATGAATGCTGGGAAGCTTTCTATTAGACAGGTCATTCCACGAATGCATTCTCTTTTCTAATGTCTACAACAATGGACAGAGTGTGATACACAGACATAGAATCACTCGCCTTGTCAAACCTTCCCTCAAGTAGGTCTGTTATTATCCGGGATGTCCTCTCACTGGTGGGCCATATTATGTTCCCCCCAATGGCCTCTCCTTTCTTAGATCTGGTCTGCTTGGCCAACCCTGTGAAGTTCTCAGGACTCAATTTTGAGCCACTACCTGCTTTCTCAGAAAAGGCCCCTCTTCAGAGCTCTCCTGGCCTTTGGCCATCCTCACATCAGTAGGTACCAAGAAAGACTGACTTTGTCATTTGTAAATCCAAAAAAGTTAGCCCACTGGGACAGAAACTGGGACTGGCTCTGGGTGCCTGGCTTCCTCTATCACAAGTTCAGAGAGTTTCATCACCAAGAAGTGAGGTGAGGTCACATTTTTCAGGAACTGAATGAGGTCACTGCCTTGGCAACAACTTTGTCCTAACTGTTGGTTCCAAGGGTCCCATGAGTTGGAAGCTGCCCCTAATTCCTGTGACAATTTCACAAGTTAGAATGGTATATCAACCATTGGCACCCAGGAAAATCTCTCCAGACAGGCCAGGTTTGGTCCATCTTCTCTGCATTAAGAAGATAGAGGCTCATTCAGACTCATACCTTTATCATGAGCAAGGTGTTTGCCATGGAAGATAACTATTGCTCTCTCATGTCCTTCATAGCTGCCTACATCTTCTCCAGGGATCATTTCTGCATGGAACTTTGAGGTTCTCAGCAGGTGGAAGATCCCCTACTTTCCTGTCTTGTAAGACCAACTCTGTCCCTGCTCTTCATTAAAGTTAGTTTGAGGGAACAGTGTATGTTTAGAGTTAAAAACAGATTCGATTTGGGTTAGGAATCATTCTGAGGGGTGAATAATGGTATTGGGAACCTGCAATATTTATAAGAATACATATGAGAAATATAAGTATGTAAACATAAATCTAGGTAAGATTTGAAGCCCAGAATGGCATTGGGCCCTTGATTGGGATACTTAGCTTTGAATTATGTTCTGCACAGATGTCTCAGATAAATCGATATACAATGGCATAGGACCTTGACCCTTGGATGATGGAATGTCGAAGAGAACATCAAGTCAAAAAGGGATAGTCAGTAGGATTCGGAAGATAGTCGGTAGGGTTAGAAAGAAGAGTGAGTATAGGATTTGGACCAAAGTTCATTACCAATAGCGTTTCGGTAGAGAGTGAATGTAAGTATCAGAACATGTGAAGGGTCAGTCACAATGAAGAACTGGGGAAAATATGTAGGAAAGCAGATATCAATAGAAACATTAGGAATTCAGGCAAAATATAAATTGAGTGATATGATTAGACATTTTCAACAGGCTTGAGGTTGAATATATAATCTCAGGAAGAAACAAATGTGTATTCACCAATAGGATTGACATATGAGAGCATTAGGCATCATGTACATGGATGTTTTTAGTAATGAATGCTAACTTTCCTTTGAGTTTTGGTACAATCATAAGTGTGACCTTTGCTTTTTGTTTCCACAACATTACTGTGATAAAATACATACGTAGAACAGGTGACATGAGTATTTCTTCCACCATTTCTGCGAGCAATATATTGAAGACGTATAAATTAGTATTGGTGGTAAAAATAGGTGTACCCTGTGTCTATGTGTATAGAGAAAATGCATGAATAGACCATGTCGTGAATAAATAATATAACTGGTTTCACGTATATAATGGATTGAATTGATATCTGAAAATATATAGGAAATCTTATATTGATATACAATCATTCATTCCAACCAGTTGTACATCTAATGTTAATATTAGAGTTATAGTTTATCATGAAGGGTGTGTGAGTTTTGCTTCAAAAGTGATTATGGAAATCGAAAATGATGTGTTTGGAAAGAAGTCTCATGAAAACTTCAGTCAAGAAACATGGAAGAATACATGTGCTCTGAAGCAGGAAGTGATTGAAAGTGAAACAAGTGCTTATAAATTTGTAAAGTTGTGGATGAAATATATATCCTGTGACGGGCATAAACTGATAAAATATAAATATACCAGCGTTGAATAAAAATGATCATCAAAATACATATCATGTCCCATAGGAATCTACTTGCATTGATGTTAAACTGGGTAAGTTACTGTAGAAATATCAGCATTTGTATGCACCATTCACTAAATTTAGTTTTCAGTACTCGAAACAAATATGTATTTCAGGTGAATGAATTTTTTTGAGAATAATCTTTTGAAAATTTGATTTTAAATTAACATATATGAACATGAATGAATATAGGGAGTGTATTAAGACACATATATTTCATATTTTGAAAAATCTGGGGAATATATATATATATATATATATATATATATATATATATATATATAAATACACACACACACACACACACACACACACAGACATTAAAAAGTAGCAATATATATGCCAATCGAAATTCATCTAGAAATATATATCATCCACAGATGCAAATATATTTATTTTACTGAACATGGATTTATGTATAATACTGTTTAACTATGAAGCTCACGCATAGTTTGAATTTTCAGTTCCAACAGCATTTAGGAGGAGTGATCTATTCTCACAATTTTTATCTGCCAAATAAGCCACCTCACAAAAATATACGTGTGATACCATGTAAGATGCTATATGTGCATATAAAAATACATGTGCTTAATAGGCTACAGAGAAAGGGAGACAGGAATTCACATGTTTGTTAACTTTTAAAACACATGGAGAACTATTTCATTTAAAAATTGACTAGATTTATAACACCTACACTTTAGCATGCAAAAGGCATGTCCAACTATAACATGACTCCTCTGAACTACTTTTATTTCATTCCTGTTTGGTTGATTTTTCTCCATCATACTAGAATTAGTAGTAAGAGTCTAGTAGGGTATGGGTTAGTTTCAAGAATTCAGTATTTCAAATGGAAAATGGGAAAATGAATCCAATGTTTTCGCAAATATGTGCTATACAAAAATCTTCCCACTCTCATTCAGAACATTGCCTTGATATTATCTTTCCCCAAAGTAAGACACAATAAGAGTAGAAGAGTTAGAAAATCTGTGAATAATCATCTGGAATGGAAAATGCTCAGGGTTTCACAACCTTGGAGGTGGTAGAGGAGTTTCCAAAAGTAAGGGACAGGGTAAATAATCCACAAACATGGAGCTGTGCTGGCCTAAAGACTTCTGGAGAAACTGCCTCTGAGGTTGGACACTTGAAGTATATGTTGTTGTCAAGAGCCTTAGCTTTCTTTCTAGTAATAAAATAAAAGCTTGGTCTGCATCTATGTGACCTGGAGGACATGGTTTCTTATTTTCCAATGAACATGAGGCAGCAGTGCTGAATTCTCTCTTTGTAGGTAAACGGTTGCCACTGGGGGTAATTGTCTCCCCGTGTGGACTGTGAAGCCATTTGGTCATTCTCCACTTTTCATGGTGTTTCTTGCTGCTGCACTGGAAGTTTGCTATTTGCTTCACGAAATACAATGAGTTAAACTGGGATATATAGCTGGAGGAAGTTCTGTCATGTGTGGTGGGTCAGGGTCTGCAAGAGAATGCACCAACCAGGCATCTATCCCACATAACATGCCCCCTTGACCATAGCAACCTGATTCTGAACATTGCCCTGAAACCTCTTAATATAACAACATGCCTTTACATACAAGGGTCTGCTGGCTGCACCATGTCAGTCACAAGTCATTTGGAACCCAATGTCAGATCCACATGAACCCACCACAGATGTTTAATTACACACCTCCCCACCACTGCTCTAGCCCCACTACCCAGCATGCTCCAACTTACTGGAATCTCTGTTCTACACCATCAAGGCACTGTCTAGTACACTCTGGATCAGCAATAGGACACCCAAAGGTTCTCCAGTGCCACCTGGTCATGGGAATTTCAAAAATTTTATGGTATTTATCCAGCCATTGTTCAAGGATGAAGTTGGAGGCACCTTGGTTTTCAATTCATTCAGGAACCATTAAATGTTGAGGAAGCTCATTTCAATGAAAGCTCTGGAAAACTTTCACAGTCAAGGCTTCCCAAAAAGTGGCCAAAAGGTCAAATGAAGCCAGGCCCATTTAGGTCTACAATGTGAGGACCATGTGAGTTTTGACTCTCAACTATGGCTTCCAAGTCTTTCAGAATAAAATTATGGGATATCCTGGCTGAGATTTCCAGTGCTCTTTGGAACGCCACCCTGGGCAAAGATCTCAGGTTCCAAGGGTGAATGCCATGTGTGGCCTCTTAAAATCACAACACAATTCATGGCAATACTTCTCTGAGGTCAGTTCCAGAATTCAGTCTCTAACTGGAATCACACCAGATTTCAAGCCCAGGTGGACCCAGTCATCTGTTCCAACCGCCACACAAATGACCACAATTAAAACCAAAACATTGCCACATGGCCCTCATCTTCTTCCATATAGACACTCCTCATAACCTCTGTCTGGAGGTTTCCATGTGGGGCGCAGCCCAAGACTGTGTCCAAAATAAGCTCCCTTGCCTCTCATTTGCATAAAGTCAGGGTGGCCTGGACACCCTTCCTGTGAACCAGCAGTGATCAAATAGGCCTGCCTTTAAAACTACTCTGCTTCTCTTATTTGAGGCCTACTGAATGTCAGTTATAGATTTTTTATGCGATTTGGAGTCATAAGAAAACCCAAGCACATCTGCAGAGCCTTGAAGAACTTATTTGACCCAAAGGATCCCTATTCTCACTTGATGGAGGTTAGGAACCTAACAGAGGAAGTCAAGTGTCTTCATCCACAATGACTGCTTTTTTTGCCATTTTGGTTTTGGATCCACACATGGGATCTTTCTTTAGATCCATCAGGTGCTGAAAATCTAAGCCACAGCCTCACACAGGGCCAAAAGGCAGAATCAGACACATCCCTTTACAAAGCAATTAAGCAAAGAACCACAGGTTCTTTTATTTCTATTTGAAAACTTTTTTCTTCAGGCTTCACAAAGGTGTGGCCTGAGGCCAAGACCTTCCTGACATTCAGGGCAACAGAAGAATAGGTATGCAAAAGCCCCAAAGCAGGGTTTCTCCACTGAGACTTTCTTGGGCACACTGATATCTGAATTTTCTGAGATACTCGCCATTCCCATCAGCTATACAGTACATGGACATGTCACAGAGCTTAGAGATGTTACATATCTTGGACACAAAACCATGAGCGTATTCTGGAGAGTGGCCAGAATTCAGGAAGAAAACAGGAACTTAGGAAGATGGCAGTAGTTCCCCATCAATAAGGCAAGCTGCTGTCAATTCATAAATGGCACAGGACGAATGCTGGGAAGCTTTCTAGTAGACAGGACACATCCATTGATGCATTCTCATTTCTAATGTCTACAACCACAGACACAGCGGGATATGTAGACAACGAAAAACTCACCTTGTCAAAGGACTTACTAGAAACAGTCCACTCCAAAACAAACAAACCAACTTTCCTACCTATTCTCAGAACATGAGACAAAACCACAAACTCACGCTCACACCCACAAAGGCACCTCCTTACCTCAAGTAGGTCTGTGACTATCCAGAGTGTCCTCTGACTTTTGGGCCATACTATGTTCCCCAAAAATGGCGTTTCCTGTCTCAGATATGGTCTCTTTGGCCAACTCTGTGAAGTTGTGATGAGCCTGTGGTGAGAAACTACCTGCTTTCTCTGGAAAGGCCAGTCTTCGGAGTTTCCAGGCATTTGGCTGTCCTCACATCAGTGGGTACAAAGAAAGACTGACTCTGTCTTGTTAAATTTAAACAAGTGAGCCCACTGGGACATGGACTGGGTTTGACTCTGTGTGCCTGCTTTCCTGGATCCCAAGATCACAGACTTTCATCACCAAAAATATAAGGTGAGGTTACTTCCTTCAAGAACTGAATGAAGTCACTGCCTTGGAAACCACTTTGTTTTAACAGTTGCTTCCAAGGGTCCCATGAGATGGAGGCTGCCCCTACTTGCTGTGACTCATTCCTAAGTTAGAATGGTATGTCAACCATAGGCACCAAGGAATAGCTCTCCACACAGGCATGGTTTGGTTCATCTTCTCTACATTATGAAGAGAGAGGCTAATTCAGACACATCCCTTCATCCTGACCAGGTTGTTTGCCATGGAAGATGACTTTTGCTCTCTCAGGACATTCAGAGCTGCCTACATATTCTCCAGGGATGATTTCAGCATGGACCTTTTGGTTCTCAGCAGGTGGAAGATCGCCTATATTACTGTATTGTAAGACCAACTCTGTCCGTGCTCTTCTGTAAAATTAGATTGAGGGAAAAGTGTATTGTTAGGGTTAATAACATGTTCGATTTGGGTTAAGAATCATTCTCTGGAATGAATATTTGTAGAATTATTAGGATTTGTATGCACCATTCACTGAACTGAGTTGTCAGTACAAGGAAACAAATATGTATTTCTTGTGGATGAATATTTCTGAGAATAATCTTGTGAAAAGTTGATTATATTTTCTGTACATGAACATGAATGTATGTATGAATATAGCGAGTGTATATAAGACACATATATTTCATTTTTTGATAAATCAGGAGAGTGTATATATATATATATATATATATATATATACACACACACACACACACACACACACACACACACACAAAACACACACACAGACATTAAAAAGCAGCAATATATATGCCAATCGAAATTTATAAAGAAATACATAACATCTACTAATGGAAAAATATACTTTACTGAACATGGAATTATGTATAATGTTGTTCTACTAGGAAGCTCACCCATAGGTTGAATTTTTATTTCCAACAGCGTTTAGGAGGGGTGATCTCTTCATACAATTTATATCTGCCGAGTCAGCGACCTCACAAAAATGTACGTGTGATACCAGGTAGGATTCTATATGTACATATAAAAATACATGTGCTGAATAGGCTACAGAGAAAGGGAGGCAGGAATTCACATATTTGTTAATTTTAAAAACACATGTAAAACTATTTCAAATAAAAATTGACTAGATTTATAACACCTACCCTTTATTATGCAAAAGGCAAGTCCAAAAATACATTATGCCTCGTCTGACCTGCTTGTATTTCTGTTCTGTTTGGGTTAATTTTCTCCATCATATTACTATTAGTAGTCAGTGTCTAGTAGGGTATGTGTTAGTGTCAGGTACTCAGTATTTCGAATGGAAAATAGGAAAAAGAATCCAATGTCTATCAAATATGTGCTACACAAAATATTTTCACTCTCTCATCCAGAACAATGCCTTGATATTACCTTCGCCCCAAGTAAGACATAATTAGAGGACAAGAGTAAGAAAATCTGTGAATATATAACTGAAATGGAAAATGCTCAGGAGTTCACAACCTTGGAAGTGGTAGAAGAGTTTCCAAAAGTAAGGGACAGGTTAAAAACTCCACAAACATGGAGCTCTGCTGGCCTAAAGACTTCTTGATAAACTGCCTCTGAGGTTGGGCACCTGAAATATATATTGTTTTTAGGAACTTTAGCTTCCTTTGTCGTGAGACCATCAGAGCTGGGTCTGATTCTATGTGACCTGGAGGATATGGTTTCTTATTTTCTAATGAACATGAGGCAGCAGTTCTGAATTCTCTCTTTTAATAAACTGTGTCCCGTGCATGCTAAGTCTCTCCCCATCTGGACTGTGAAGCCATTTTGTCATCCTCCACTTCTCATGTTTTTTCTTGCTGCTGAATTGGGAGTTTGGTATTTGCTTCACAAAATACAAGGGACACAGTGCTGGATGGAGTTCTGCCACATGTGGTGGGTCAGGGTCTGCAGGAGAATGCACCAACTAGGCTTCTATCCCACATAGCTTTCCCCCTTGTCTATAGCAACCTGATTCTTAACACTGCCATGAAAAAATCTGCATATAACAAGATGCCTTTACATATAAGGGTCTGCTGGCCTCACCATGTCAGTCTCAAGCCATTTGGAAGCCAATGGCAAATCCACATGGCCACATCAGAGATGTATTATCACACACATACACACCACTGCTCTAGGCACACTACTAAGCAGGCTCCAACTTACTGGCATCTCAGTTCTACATCATCTTTATTAAACACAGTCAATCAAGGCACTGTCTAGTATACTCATGATCAACTACAGGACATCCATAGGTTCTCCAGTTCTACCTGGTCATGGGAATTTCAAAAATTTCATGGTATTTATAAAGCCATTTTACAAGGATGAAGTTGGAGTAACTGTGGGTTTCAATTCATTCAGGAACTATTAAATGGTGAGGAGGGACATTTAATGAAAGCTGTGGGGAACTCACACAGGCAAGTCTTCTCTAAGAGGGGCTAAAAGTCACAGGAAGCCAGGCCAATTGAGATCTACAATGTAAGGTCCATGTGTGTTTTGACTCTCAACTATTGCTGCCAAGTCTTTCAAAATAAAATAATGTGATATCCTGGCTGAGATTCCAAGTGCTTAATGGAAAGCCACCCTGGGCCTAGATATCAGTTTCCAAGGTCGACTCTCTTTTATGGCCTCCAAAAATCCCAACACAATTAATGGCAATACTTCTCTGAGGTCAGTTCCAGAACGCAGACTCTAAGGGGGATCGCACCAGAGTTCAAGCGCAGGGGGACACAGTCATCTCTTCCAACCACCACACAAATGACCACAATTAAACCCCAGACACTCCCACATGGCCCTCAATTTTTTCCATATATACACTCATCATAACCTCTGGCTGGAGTTTTCCATGAGGGGCGAAGCCAAGGCAGTGTCCAAAATAAGATCTCTTGCTACTCATTTGCCTAAAATCAGTGTGGGCTGGACATCCTTCCTGTGAACCAGTAGTGATCAAATAGGCCTGCCATTAGTACTGCTCTCCTTCTCCAGTTTGAGGCCTACTGACTGTCAGGTATAGATTCTTTATTTGATTTGGAGTCATGAGGAAACCCCAGCACCTCTGCAGGATTTTGAAGAATTCATTTGACCCAAAGGATCCCTATTCTCCCTTGATGGAGCTCAGCAACCTAATAGATAAAGGCAAGAGACTTCATTCACAATCACTGAACTTTTTGATATTTGGTTTTGGATGCACACATGGGATCTTTTTTAGATCCCTCAGGTGCTGAGAATATAAGCTACAGCCTCACACAGGGCCAAGCGTCTGATTGAGACACACCCCTTTCCAAAGTAATTAAGCAAAGAGCCACAGGGGATGCCCATTCATTTCCATTTTAAAACTGTTTTCTTCAGGCTTCAAAAAGGTGAGGCCTGAGGAAAAGCCCTTCCTGACATTCAGGGTAACACAACCATAGGTAAGCAATTGGCCCAAGGCTGTGTTTCTCCAATGAGACTTTCCTGGTCACACTGATATCTGAGTTTTCTGAGATGCTCGCCATTCCCTTCAGCTACCAAGGACATGGCCATGTCACAGAACTTGGAGGTGGAACATATCTTGGATACATAATGAAGTGCTGATTCTGGAGAGTGGCCAGAATTCAGGAAGAAAACAGGAACTTAGGAAGATAGTAGGTATTTCCCATCAATAAGTCAAGCTGCAGTCCTTTCATAAATTAGGCAGGATGAATGCTGGAAAGCTTTCTACTAGACAGGACACATGCATTGATGCATTCTGTTTTCTAATGTCTACAACCATGGACACAGTGAGATACACAGACATAGAAACACTCACCTTGTCAAACGACTTACTAGAAAGAGTCCACTCCAAACAAAACAAACCTCATTTCCTACCTATTCTCAGAACATGAGACAAAACAACAAACCCACAACCACACCCACGAAGGCACCTCCTTCACGCAAGTAGGTCTGTTACTATCCGGAGTGTCCTCTGACTGGTGGGGCATACAATGTTCCCCCGAAATGGCCTGTCCTGTCTCAGATCTGGTCTCCTTGTCCAACTCTGTGAAGTTGTCAGGAGCCAGGGTTTAACCATTACGTGCGTTCTCAGAAAGGCCCCTCTTCAGAGCTCTCCTGGCAGTTGGCCATCATCACGTCAGTAGCTACCAAGAAATACTGACTCTTTCCTTGGTAAATCCAAACAAGTGTGACCACTGAGACTGAAACTGGGACGGGCTCTGGGTGCCTGATTCCTGGATCCCAAGTTCAGAGAGTTCCATCACCAAGGAAGTAAGGTGAGGTCACTTCCTTCAGGAACTGAATGAGATCACTGCCTTGGAAACCTCTTTGTCCTAACAGTTGCTTCCAAGTGTCCTATGAGATGGAGGCTGCCACTACTTCCTATGACACTTTCACAAGTTAGAATGGTATATCAACCATAGGCACCTGAGAGCAGCTCTGAACTCAGGCCTGGTTTGGTCTTATATTTTTGCCATTTTGGTTTTGGATGTACACATGGGATCTTTCTTTAGATCCATCAGATGCTAAGAATCTAAGCCACATCCTCACATTGGGCCAAGAGGCTGATTCAGACATATCCTTTTCCAAAGCAATTAACCAAAGAGCCACAGGTGATGCCCATTCATTTCCATTTGAAAACTGTTTTGTTCAGGCTTCAAAAAGGTTTGACCTGAGGCAAAGACCTTCCTGACATTCAGGGCAACAGAACTATAGGAAAGCAAAAAGCCCAAAGCAGGGTTTCTATACTGAGATTTTCCTGATCACACTGATATCTGATTTTTCTGAGATGCTCGCCATTCCCTTCAGCTATCCAGTACATGGCCATGTGACAGAGCTTGGAGGTGGTACATACCTTGCACAAAAAACAATGAGCCTATACTTCAGAGTGTCCTGAATTAAGGAAGAAAAAAAGAACATAGCAAGATAGCAGATGTTACAGATCGATAATGCAAGCCGAAGTCAATTCATAAATTGGGCAGGATGAATGCTGGGAAGCTTTCTAATAGACAGGACACATCCATTGATGAATTCCCTTTTCTAATGACTACAACTACGGACACAGTGGGATACACAGACATAGTAACACTCGCCTAGTCAAAACACTTACTAGAAACAGTTCACTCCAAACCAAACAAACCGTCTTTCCTACCTATTCTCAGAACATGAGACAAAACCAAAAACCCACACCCACACCCACAAAGGCACCTCCTTCCTGCAAGTATGTCTATGACTATCTGTTGTTTCCTCTGATTGGTGGGCCATACTATGTTACCCAGAAATGGCATGTCCTGTCTCAGATATGGTCTTCTTGGCCAACTCTGTGAAGTTGTCAACAGCCAGCAGTGAACCACTACCTGCTTTCTCAGGAAAGTCCACTCTTCACAGCTCTCCTGGCAATTGGCAATCCTCCCATCAGTAGGTACCAAGAAAACTGACTATGTCCTTGGTAAATCCAAACAAGTGAGACCACTGGGACTTGGACTGGACTGGTTCTGGGTGCCTGGCTTCCTTGATCTCAAGATCAGAGAGACCATCAGAAAGGAATTGAGCTGAGGTCACTTCCTACAAAAACTTGATGAGGTCACTGCCTTGGATACCACTTTGTCCTTACACTTGCTTCCCAGGGTCCCATGAGATGGAGGATGCCCCTACTTTCTGTGACACTTTCATAAGTTAGAATGCTATATCAACCATAGGCACCTGGAAACAGCTCTCCACACAGGCCTGGTTTGGTCCATCTTCTCTACATTAAGAAGAGAGAGGCTGATTCAGACACATCCCTTCTTCCTGACCATGTTGTTTGCCATGGAAGATGACTTTTGCTCTCTTAGGTCCTTCATAGCTGCGGCAACTTCTCCAGGGTACCATTTCTGCATGGACCTTTGATGTTCTCAGCAGGTAGAAGATCCCCTACATTACTGTATTGTAAGACAAATTCTGTACCGGCTCTTCTGTAAAGTTATTTTGAGGGAACACTGTATGGTTAGGGTAATAACAGGTTCGATTTGGGTTAGGAATCATACTGAGAAATGAACAATGGTATTGGGAACTTGCGATATTTACAAAAATATATAGGTGAAATATAAGTATGAAAACATAAATCTAGATAAGATTTGAATCCAAGAAGGGCATTGGGCTATTGATTGGAATACTTAGCTTTGAATTATGTTCTGCTCAGATGTCTCAGATAAATCGATATACAATGGCATAAGACCTTGTACCTTGGATGATTGATTGTTGAAGACATCTTCCAGTCAAAAAGGGATAGTTGGTAGGATTAGGAAGATAGTCGGTAGGTTTAGAAAAAAAGAGTGAGTATAGGATTTGGACCAAAAGTTCTTTAGCAATAGGGTTTCGAATAGAGAGTGAATGTAAATGACAACACATGTGAAGAGTCAGTCACAATGATGAACTCGTGTAAATATGTAGGAAAGCAGATATCAATAGAGACATTAGGAAATCACGCAAAGTATAAAGTGAGTGATAGGATTAGTTATTTTCAACAGGGCTGACGTTGAATATATAATCTTAGAAAGAAACAAATATGTAGTCACCAATAGGATTGATTTGAGAGAATTAGGCAACCTGGACATGGATGTTTTTAGTAATCCATGCTCACTTTCCACTTATTCTTTGGTGAAAGGTTAATAAAATAGTTACTTGTCACTTCCTGTTTTTCTGTATGCTTAACAAAACACTGTTGAAATCTTGAGGACTGTTTGCTAATATTGTTCCCATAATGTTCTGTCCCCAACTGCCAAACTGCAGAATGTACTCCCTCACCCGTTTGCACGCAAACCGCCCACTTGCGCTGACCCATCAATAAACTTCCCTCCCTTCCCACTCCAAGGAAAGTATATAAGCTCTGCTTAAGCTGTTCTCATTGCTCTCTGCTCTATTCAAGTGAGCTCTGAGCCCCAGAATGCTGGACTCCCAATTAACGCTTTACTGTTGCATGAGACATTCTTTTGGTGGTCTCTTCCTCCGACGCTCGCCCGACCTTTACAACTGGAGGCCCCAGCGAGATCCAGCAGCAGCTTGGCAAAATGGCTATCTGTGATGAGCATGAGCTCTCTCTGATGGTGATTGACAGATGTGTCACAGAGCCACAGGCCACGTCCCTGGGGGACGCCCCAGAGGACTCAGGAAATCGAGGAACAATAGTCTCCTTGAATCAGTGATATTTTGTTTCGGATTCAGTATTGCCAGCCCATCAGGTTTTTCCGGCTTCTCAGTCCTGATCTCAGTATTGGACGTCATTTCCTGTCTTTTTTGTCTTGTCTTGTCTGTGTAGTGTGTCGTTGCTTTCATTGTTTGTGTATCTCTCATTATGGAAGCACTTCAACGTTTCTGTCCCTGACCCTTGATCACTGAACCAAAGTCCGCTTAAGGGCCCAGAATCTTTCTTTTTCAGTAAAACGCCGGACCTGGCAGACTCTCTGTGCCTCAGAATGACCCACCTTTGGAGTCAGATGGCCCCCGGAAGGATGTTTCTACATCCCACTAATTCGAAAAGTCAGAGATATTGTCTTTCAGCCGGGGCCACATAGCCATCCAGATGAACAGCCATATATCTTAACTTGGCAGGACCTTCTGCAAATCTCCTCCTCCATGGATGAAGCCTTTCCTTGTCCCTTCCCCCGCTCCTACTCCTTCCACAATGATTCTATCTCTCAAACCCTCTGCTCCTCCTTTTGCACCCTCTGTTCTCCCTGAGTCTCAAGACTCTACTGGACTCTCCTCCCCATTCTAATCCCCTGCCCTTGTCCCCCAACCCCCAACAAACTCTAAGTGATCCCCCTGCTGCTGACTCAGCCTCTCCGCCACTGGAGAAAGCTAGGCTGGCACAGCGCCCTCCTAATGACTCCCCTGTGACACATGCAGCCCCTCCTTCCCTGGAGGAAGCTGGCTCGGCTAAAAGAACTCAAAGAACTTCCTGTCATTTTCACATCTGCCTACTCGGGATGACTGCCAACAAATTCTAGGGACACTCTCTTCATGATAGAGGAACGAGAGAGAAACCTCCTGGAAGCTAGAAGAAAATATCCTCGGACCAGATGGGCGACCGACACAACTTCCCAACATCATCAAAGCTGGCTTCCCCTTGAACTGACCCAACTGGGACCCCAACACCTCTGAACATAAGGAGCATCTGTCCACTTTTTGCTGGGCCCCAATAGTGGATTTCCAGGCGGCCGCTAGGCAACCAACTAATTTGGCCAAGGTAAGAGAGATTTTTCAAGGGCCTGATCAACCTCCCTCTATGTTTCCAGTGAGAATTATTGAGGCATATAGGAGATATACTCATTTTGATCCTCAGGCAGAGGATCAAAGTGCATCTGTCATGCTGGCCTTCATTGGGCAAGCTACCCTGAATATTAAAAGAAAGTTACAACTCTTAGATGGATTATAAGATATGACTTTGAGAGATTTACTCACAGAAGCCGAGAAAGTATAGTATAAGAGAGAAACAGAGAGAAAGAAAGGGAGCAAAGGGAAGATGAGAGACGCAAAAGACAGACTAAGGCATTGACTAAGGTCCTGGTCACAACAAAAAATAGGCCAGAAATTAAGAAACAGGGAGACAGAAAGGGATACCTGGGCCCAGGCCAGAGGCCACCCACCCCTGGCCTCAGATCAATGTGCCTACTGTAAAGAAAAAGGACACTAGGCCAAAGATTGCCCTAGAAAAAGAAAGCCACACCAGCCAGCCATTCTGACTCTGGAGGATGACTAAGAAATTCTGGGCTCAGATCCCTTCCCCGAGTTCAGGGTAACTTTTGAAGTAGAGGGGACCCCAGTAAACTTTGAAATGGAAACAGGGGCAGTATACTCAGCCCTTAAGGCTCCACTGGGCCCTCTATCAAATAAAAGGTCTCTAGTTCAAAGGGCTAACGGCAGGAAATATCGGACTTAGACAACTAAGAAGACCATGGACATGGGGAAAGGAAAAATCCATCACTCTTTTCTAGTAATCCCAGAATGCCCAGAATGCCTGGCCCCATTCATGGGCAGAGATCTGCTCACCAAGCTCTGGACCAAAACAACTTTTAACCCCAAAGGCCCCAAAATGAAATTTCTAAATCCTTCAGTAAAAACTCCTATAGTCACAGCTTTAAATATGTCAGCAGAAGATGAACAACAACTCTTCACACCCCCAAGACTGCTCAAACAGGCAAGCTACCCCAGATATGGATAACAGATTACCCAGATGCCTGGGCAAAAACTGCTGGGTTAGGCCTAGCAGTGAAACAACCTCCAATAACAGTGGAATTAAAAACCTCAGCCTCCCCAATCAATGTCAAAGAATATCCTCTGAGAAAAAAAGCTAAAGATGGGATAAGGCCCCATATTCAGAAGTATCTGGCCTTAGGGTACTAAGGCCCTGTCAATCGGCCCGGAACACTCCCCTGATACCAGTAAAAAAAGCCAGGAACCGGGGACTATCCCTCGTTCAAGACCTAAGAGAGATCAAAACAGACTGCAGGACATTCACCCCTCGGTACCAAATCCATACAATCAGCTTATCAATCTGAACACTGAGCGGAAATGGTATACTGTTCTGGATTTAAAAGATGCTTTCTTTTGTTTGCCTCTGCATAAAGATAGTCAGTTGCTGTTTACTTGTGAGTGGGTAGACCCAGAAACCGGAACGTCTGGTCAACTAACTTGGACTAGACTCCCACAGGGGTTGAAAAACTCTCCCACTCTCTCTGATGAAGCCCTCCACAGAGATCTCAACAACTTCAGAACTACGCACCCCGAAGTCACCCAGCTTCAATATGTGGATGATCGGCTACTGGCAGCCAACACCAAGAAAAACTGTATGTCTGGGACCCAAGTACTATTATATGAGCTTGCTCAACTCGGGTATAGAGCTTCTGCCAAAAAGGCCTAAATTTGCCAGCAAGAAGTATTCTCCCTGGGCTATTCCCTTAGGGGCAGTATACGATCGCTCACTGAGCCCAGAAAACAAATGGTTGTGCAGATACCACCCCCATCTAACAGCAGACAACACAGAGAGTTTCTTGGGACTGCTGGGTTTTGCAGGTTATGGATTCCTTTGTTTGCGCCCTTAACTTCTCCTTTATACCCGCTGTTAAAGGGAGATACCCAATTCCAATGGACCTCTGAGGACCAGCAAACTTTTGATAACATCTGAGGACACTGACACTGAACTCCTCAACTTCACTGAGCCAAGGCTGCAATTTCAGAAAGCCCTACAATATGTTAAAAATGTACATCAATTCACTCACCTTGGTTCAAAGAAACTGCAGGCATTTCTGAAGGATCAAGAACAGAGTTTTCCACTAACTGACTCACAGCAAAAGAAAATAACTGAACGGGTAACAAAAGCCTGTCGGGTCTGTCAGTAGGTTAATGCTTACCCTTTCAAGCTTCCTCCAGGAAAGCACCAATGAGGAACCAGACCAGGACAATTCTGGGAGGTGGACTTTATTGAAATTAAGCCAGCAAGGTATGGACTTAAATATCTCCTAGTCTTTGTAGATACATTTTCAGGATGGATTAAAGCCTTCCCCCCCCAAAAAAAGGTGCAAATGGTGGTCAAGAAGATCCTGAAAGTTATTTAGATATTTTTCCAAGATACGGCCTTCCTAAGGTAATAGGGTCTGATAACGGACCAGCGTTCATGGCCCAGGTAAGTCAGGGGTTAGCCAGGACCCTGGGGATTAATTGGAAGTTACATTGTGCTTTTAGACCCCAGAGCTCAGGACAGGTAAAAAAAAATAAATAGATCCATTAAAGAGACCTTAATGAAATTAAGCTTAGAGAGCGGCATAAAAGATTGGACTATGCTCCTGCCTCATGCACTGTTTCATGCAAGAAATACTCCCTCTGTTTCTTTGTGTAATCTCACCCCTTATGAAATTCTCTATGGTGCCCCTCCTCCAGTAAGTGAGAAAACCCAACTGTAAGACCTAATGATTCCTTCCACACCCCCTTGCTTGACAGACTCAAAGCTCTTGAAAGAACTCAGTGATACCTGTGGAAACCGCTGGCCACTGCCTAACAACCTGGTGAAGTGTGGACTCCACATCGACATCAAGTCAGAGACTTTGTCTACATAAGACGACATCAGGTGTCATCCCTGGAACCCCGCTGGACATGACCATACCAGGTGCTACTTATAATGCCTACAGTGGTAAAGGTAGATGGAATCACTCCTTGGATCCATGCCTCTCATCTCAAGCCTGCACCCTGTCCAGAATTTGGCTGGAAACTGGAAAAGACTGATAAGCCTTTCAAATTGCATATTCACCATGTGGATAAGGCTATAGACTCTCCCCTTGGCCACCAGTAGTCCTAACCCTCATCAGCCCGTTCAGCAGAAATGGCTGATCACAAATCCTACTAGAAAAGAAGTATGGTCTATCTCGCATACAGCCCCCTTAGGGACCTGGTGGCCATCTCTCCACCCAGACATTTGTCAGCTGGCTATATGTCTTTCCTATTGGGATATCCCTGATGAAGAGAATCCCAATAAAATTCCATTAAATCCCATTTGTACAATAGATAATGAAAACAAACATTATGAATGTAGGGACACCCGAGCCAGATGCAGTTTGGCAAAATAGAATACTATGTTTTCCCACTGGACTATCAAAGCCACAAACAGCCACGGCTTTTTGGGGAAAAGCCAACTTCTTCTGTAAGTAATAGAGATGTGAGCATACAGGGGCTGCCTGGTGGAACCCAAACTTCTCATCAAATTCAGTACACAGCATTGGCCATATAACCAATTAGACAACCAAACCGATGGCCCCCAGAGGGGTCTCTAGATCGTCAAATTCTGCGTGACCTTTTCAACATTGGCAAGTGCTCAAAAGGGTGGAAGGAAATTCCCCTATGTGTAGGCCTTTTCCCTCCTTTGCTCACATCCTGAACTATGCTTCTCCAATAGATCCTCACCCTCAGTCTTCTACTCCAGACTCTCTAATGTCACTCACACATGAGCAACCTGATTTCTCCCCTCCAATTACTGGAACAAAAACCCAAACCTCCGCCGGTTCTCAGACCATTGCCCCCTTGCTGAGGTAGCAGGTACTGAGGTACCCTTCCACCCACTCATTCCACTCTTCTCCTATTGCCTGCACCGGGTCCCACCAGATAATCGTACCAGCTAACCCAAAGCTCAAACCAGTTGAGGAGTACCCTCAGAAGCCTATCCAATATGTAATGAAAATGGCCTTTAAAGTTGCTTTGTCACCACTGAAAACAGGTTACTAAGAATTTAAAGTCCCTCACAGGCATTTTGGGATACTCACTCCCGTCTTTCCCTCTGCTCTAGCTGTTCTACTGCTCAAGTTTTGTTGCCAGGAAAATCCCAAACCCCTTTCCCATTATTCTTTTATATCTCTTTTTCCTCATTCTCAGATCCACGGAGCTGCTCTCACGCCCTGCCTTCCCCGTATTCCCCTCTGTACCAGGGCCACAGAAAAGCCTTAAATGACCTTCTCCAGAAGTCTTCACCATGGCTGACTTTAGGACTTTCAGCAACAGAGTCCCTATAAAAGTGTTCAATGTAGATAAACTTCCTCTTTTCTTGTTGCTCTGTTCTACTTGGCCACTGGCTGGAAAAATCAGCACTCCTAAGCTAGACAACCCCTTACTAGTTTTTCACAAAATATGTGAACAATGCCTCTGCCCTTTAGCTGGGGCTTCACAGAGATGGCTACATTTCTAAGATAAAAAAGTTACCAACTGTGGTCCATGGTAACAGCTGGCAGGAAGAAAAAAAGAGAAGAAAAAAGCTCTCCCCCTCCCAGGTGTCCTTAAAAAGTTAAAATGCCCAGAGCAGAGGAAAAAAACAAACAGAAACAAAAACTGCTTTTTGTGAACTTCTGCAGACTGTGAATTTCTGAGTCCCTTCCCTTACATGTTGGGTACAAAATTCTGAAACTCCCTAAACTTGGGGTTCAGGTGATTAATTGATTACAACAGAAGCAATGCCCTCTAAATCCGGTTCCAACCAAAAGGACTGTTTCCCTGTCTTCGGTGCTATCTTATGTGCCTTACCTTTTCCATCCCTACAACTGTATAATTCTATCTACTTAAACATTGTGTATGTTTTCATAAAATGGTCAACAGATGTGATTAATTATGTAATGGTGCAGATGTTTCCCAGAGTGCTCTGTCATAACGTAGGTACATTTAAAGATCAAATAGGGGGGCATACAACCCGGTTCTGCTGAGAACCTGTATCCCTCACTTTAGCCATCCTATTAGGAATAGGAGTTGCTGCAGGGGTGGGCACAGGAACCACTGCCCTAGTCCATGGGACACAACAAATGACCCAATTAAAAGCAGTAATAGACCAAAATTTAAAGATATTAAAAACCTCCTTCACAGCATAACAGGAATATTTAACCTCTTTCTCTGAAGTTGTTTTACAATACAAGCGAGGGTTCGACTTCCTCTTAATGAGAAAAGGGGCCTTTGTCCTGCATTGGGGGAAGAATGTTGTTTTTATGACGACCATACTTGAGTTGTAAAAGAATCTATGATTAAATTAAGAAGACACCTTGAAGAGCATCAACAAGAGAGAGAGGCCCAAAAAGGGTGGTTTGAGTCTTGGTTCACATAGTTCCCCTGGTTAACTACACTTTTATCAGCCCTGGCTGGTCCATTAATAATCCTCATATTGTTGCTAACTGTAGGACCCTGTTTGCTCAACCGTGTAGTTTCCTTTCTTCAAGCTCAAATTTGACAAGTTAAACTTATGGTAATCAGAAAACAATATACCACACTAGCAGACATAAAATGTGACACCCCCAATGATCACTTTTATAATTAAAAGTAACGAAAAGAAGAAGTGGGGAATGAAATGTGAATAAAATAGGTACTTTTCACTTCCACTTTTTCGGTATGCTTAACAACACAATGTTGATATCTTGAGAACTGCTTGCTAATCTTGTTCGCTGAATGTGCTGTACCCAACTGCAAAACTGCAGAATGTACTCCCTCACCCGTTTGCAAGCAAACCACCCACTCGCCCTGACCAATCAATAATCTTCCCTCCCTGCCCTCTCCAAGAAAAGTATATAAGCTCTGATTAAGCTGTTCTCAGGGCTCTCTGCTCTATTCAAGCGAGCTCTGAGCCCCAGCATGCTGGACCCCCATAAACCCTTGGCTGTTGCATGAGACAGTCTCCGGTGGTCTCTTCCTCTGATGCTTGCCTAACCTTTACATTGGTAAAATAATAAGTGTGACCTTTGCTTTTTGTGTCCACAATATTACTGTGATAAAATGTATATGTAGATAAGGTGACTTGAGTATTTCTTCCACCATTTATGGGAGCATTATTTTGAGGATATATAAATTAGTATTGGGAGTACAAATAGGTGTACCCTGTGACTATGAATATAGAGATAACGCATGAATAGACCATACTGTGAATAAATAATATAATGGGTTCCAAATTTAAATAATGGATTCAATTGATATTTGAAAATATACAGGAAATCTTATATTGCTATACATACATTCATTCCAACCAGTTATACATCTAATGGTAATATTACGATTATGGTTTATCATGAAGAGTATGTGTGTTTTGCTTCAAAAAGAATTATGAAAATTGAAAATAATGTGTTTGGAATGAAGTCTCATGAAAAGACCAGTCAAGAAACCTGGAGGAATTCATGTGTTCTGAAGCACGAAGTGATTAAAAGGGAAACAATTGCCTATAAGTTTGCTAACTTGTGGATGAAATATACATGCTATGATGTGCATAAATTGAAGAAATATTAATGTACCAGTGTTGAATTAAAATTAACGTCAAAATACACATCATGTCCCATTAAAATCTAGTTGCATTGATGTTAAACTAGGTCAGTTACTGTAGAAATATTAGTATTTGTATGCAACATTAACTGAAGTTAGTTTTCAGTACTGGAAACAAATATGTATTTCAGGTGGATGAATATTTCTGAGAATAGTCTTGTAAAAAGTTGATTATAAATCCATATACATGAACATGAATGAACTTAGAGAGTGTATATAAGACACATATATTTCATATTTTGAAAAATCTGGAGAGTGTATATATATATATATATATATATATATATATATATATATATACATACATACACACAAAACACACACTCACACAGACATTAAATTAGTAATATATATGCCAATCGAAATTTATCATGAAAGATATATCATCCACTGATGCAAAAATATCTCTTTTACTGAACATGGACTTATGTATAATATTGTTCAACTAGGAAGCTCACCCATAGGTTGAATTTTCAGTTCCAAAGCGTTTAAGAGGAGTGATTACTTCTCACAAATTGTATTTGCCAAATCAGCCACCTCACAAGAATGTACGTGTGATTCCAGGTAGGATTCTATATGTCCATTTAAAAATACATGTGCTGAATAGACTACAGAGAAAGGGAGACAGGAATTCACATATTTTTAACCTTAAGAACACATGGAGAACTATTTCAATTAAAAATTGACTAGATTTATAACACCTACCATTAATCATGCAAAAAACATGTCCAACTATACACCATGATTCCTCTGAACTGCTTGTATTCCTATTCTGTTTATGTTATTTTTCCCCAACATATTAGGAGTAGAAGTCAGAGTCTATTAGGGTATGGTTTAGTGTCAGGGATTCAGTATTTCGAATGGAAAATTGGAAAATAAATCCACTGTGTATGCAAATATGTGCTACACAAAAAAGTTCACACTCTCATCCAGAACATTGCATTGACATTACCTTCGTTCCAAGTAAGACACAATTAGAAGAGAAAAGTTAGAAAATCTGTTAATACATATCAGGAATGAAAAATGCTCAGGAGTTCACAACCTTGGAGGTGGTAGAGGAGTTTCCAAAAGTAAGGGACAGGGTAAACACTCCACAAACATGGAGCTCTGCTGGTGTAAAGACTTCTTGAGAAACTTCCTCTGAGGTTGGGCAATTAAAATATCTGTTGTTGTCAGAAGCTTTAGCTTCCTTTGTTGTGAGACCATCAAATCTTGGTGTGCAACTATGTGACCATAAGAATATTGTTTCTAATTTTCCAATGAACATGAGGCAGCAGTGCTGAATATTCTCTTTGTAGTTGAACTATGGCCACTGGTGTGTAAGTGTCTCCCCGTGTGAACTGTGTAGCCATTTGGTCATCTTCCAATTTTCGTGGTGTTTCTCGCTGGTGCACTGGGAGTTTGGTATTTCTTTCACGAAATACAAGGAGTTCAACTGGGACACAGTGCTGAATGGAGTTCTGTCACGTGTGGAGGGTCACGGTCTGCAAGGGAATGCACCAACCAGGATTCTATCCCACATAAGTTGCCCCCTTGTCTATAGCCACCTGATTCTGAACATTTCCCTGAAACCTCTCTATATAAAAAGATGCCTTTACATAGAAGGGTCTGCTGGCTGTACCCTGTCAGTCACAAGGCATTTGGAACCCAATGGTAGATCCACATGTCCCCACCACACATGTTTAATCACACACCTTCACACCACTGCTCTAGGCCCACTAATGAGCAGGCTCCAACTTACTGGCATCACTGTTCTACACAATTTTCATGAAACCGAGTCAGTCAAGGCACTGTCTGGTACACTCATGATCAGCAACAGGACATCCAAAAGTTTTCCAGTGCCACCTGGTAATGGGAATTTCAAAAATTTTAAGGTATTTATCAAGCCATTTGCCGAGGATGAAGTTGGAGGATCTGTGGGTTTCAATTCATTCAGGAACCATTAAAAGTTGAGGAAGCTCATTTCAATGAAAGCTCTAGAGAACGCTCACAGGTAAGGCTTCCCAAAGAGTGGCCAAAAGGTCACATGAAGCCAGGCCCATTGAGGTCTACAATGTGAGGTCCATGTGTGTTTTGACTTTCAACTGTGGCTGCAAATTCTTTCAGAATAAAATGATGTGATATCCTGGCTGAGATTCCCAGTGATCTGGGGAAAGCCACCATGCGCCTAGATCTCAGGTTCCAAGAGCGACTCTCATGCATGGCCTAGTAAAATCCAAACACAATTCATGACAATACTTCTCTGAGGTCAGTTCCATTATTCAGACTCTAAGGGGAATCACATCAGAGTACAAGCCCAGGTGGACCCAGTCATCACTTCCAAGCACCACACAAATTACCACAATTCAAAACAAAACGCTCCCACATGGCCCTAATCTTCTTCCATGTAGACACTCATCATAACATCTGGAGGGAGGTTTCCATGAGGGACGCAGCCCAAGACAGTGTCCAAAATATCCTCCCTTGCCCCTCATTTGCCTAAAGTCATGGTGGCCTGGAAATCCTGACTGTGAAACAGGAGTGATCAAATAGGTCTGCAGTTAATACTGCTCTCTTTCTCCAATTTGAGGCCTACTGACTGTGGAGTTTAGATTCTTTATGTGTATTGGAGTCATGAGAAAACCAAAGCACCTATGGGCTGGCCTCTGCAGGGCTTTGAAGAACTCATTTGACCCAAAAGATCCCTATTCTCACTTGATGGATGTCTGGAACCCAAAAGAGGAAGGCGAGAGTTCATCCACAATGACTGCTCTTTTGGCCATTTTGGTTTTGGATGCACCCATGGGATCTTTCTTTAGATCCATCAGGTGCTGAGAATCTAAGCCACAGCCTCACACAGGGCCAATAGGCTGATTCAGACACATCCTTTCCAAAGCAATTAAGCAAAGAGCCACAGGTGATGCCCATTCATTTCCATTTGAAAAGTGTTTTCTTCAGGCTTCACAAAGGGATGGCCTGAGGCAAAGAACTTGCTGACATTCAGGGCAACAGAACAATAGGTAAGCAAAAGGCCCAAAGGAGGGTTTCTCCACTGAGATTTAATGGTAACACTGATATCTGATTTTTCTGAGATGCTGGCCATTCCCTTGAGCTATCCAGTACATGGTCATGTCACAGAGCTTTTAGGTGGTACATTGTGGTAAGCCATTTTGTAGATTGTGGCCGCCATTAGAAGATGGCGCCGGCTTCCACTGTGGCCTGTGGTAAACAACTCCTTTTATGGAGAGTTGGCACGCTATCCCTTGCCACCCTATGAGAAAGATCCACGTGGCGGCTTAAGATTGGTCCGTGGGAGGCTTTATTAGGCTGTGCTTGGGCACTCGGGAGGAGGGGGTCACTAGAAGATACTTTAATCAAGGCCTGAATAAACTGCTGAAAGAAGAATCCTGTTTCGTGTGTTCCCTTGCTGGCGAGGGGTCGCGACAATTGGTGGCCCGTACGGGGAAGAATATTTATCGAACCCAGGATCCAGAACTTTCTGCAGTCAGGGTGGTGCACCGGTAAGTTCCCAGGTAAAGTGGGAATCCGCAAGTAAATAGTGGGACGCTCCTCTGTACATTAAGAGAGAGCAGGGAAAATATAATAAAATAGGACGCTCCTCTGTAACTAAGGAGAGAGCGGGACTTTTGTACTTTCACTTTCTTTATAGCTTTGAAACTATTATGGGCGCTGCCTCTTCAAGCCCAATTTTGTTGGCCCTGGATGGGTTACTACCTTCAAAACTACTTAAGGTAAAGCAGAGCACTTTGCAGATGTTTTTAAGAGAAAGTGATATAGCAGCTCCTTGGTTTGCCTTTTCAGGGAGTCTTACGATTCCTAGCTGGGAAAAATTAGGGAAAGATCTAGATTTCGCTCGTGAACAAGGCACCTTAGAGGGTGGTGTTATACCACTTTGGATGTTAGTTAGAGGATGTATAGTAGATAGTAAATGCCAGGAAGCTGTGAGTGAGGGTCAAGCTGTTCTTGAGCAACTACATGAGGAAAAGTCTGAAGGCTCACATAGTGAAGTGGCAGAGAGCATTGGGAGTAAGAGTAGTGAGAAGGCAAAAGAGCCTGAAACTAAAAATAGGAGAAGGCTCTACCCAGACATGGCTGAATTAAAAACGCCTGAGAACACAAGCAGCTCAGAGAGTTCTGAGGACCTTGATATATTGCTACAACATCTACGCAAGATAAAAATGAAGAAAAAGAAAAAAGGGATACAGGGCACGCAGGCCTACTGTAAAAAGGGGACGGGATCCAATATCGGTCAACAACACTCTGAGGAGGAGGAGGTAGAATATCTCGAAGAAGATATGGTGCCGGTTGCCCCACCCCCGTATGGGGGCGGAGCCAAAATTCCAGGAGATCTTTTCATGAGCAAGTTTGGAGGAAAGTTAATACAGATATGGGACTTGCATACCCTGTATTTCAGGACAATAACAGGGGAAGATATCATGAGCCTTTAGACTTTAAGATAATTAAAACCTTGGCGGAATCTGTCCGCACTTATGGCGTGGATGCCGCTTTCACCCTTACTCAGGTGGAGGGACTTGCTAAATTTTGTATGACTCCTTCAGATTGAGCTAGTCTAGTCCACGCTTTTGTCTCCCCAGGGAAATATTTGGATTGGAGAGCATTTTGCTAGAGGGTGCAGTAGAGCAAGCTGCTCAAAATCATGCAGCGGGACGCCCTGCCTGGGATAAGGCTATGCTTTTGGGACAAGGCAGGTTTGCTAATCAACAAACAGGATACCTCTCTGAGGTATATGAACAGATCAATAACATTTGTATCCGTGCATGTAAATCACTCCCAAATAGAGGAGAAGTGTCTGGCAATTTAACAAAAATCATGCAAGGCCCCACAGAACCTTTTTCGGACTTTGTTGCTAGGATGGTGGACGCCGCAGGAAAAATCTTTGGTGACCCTGATAGAGCAATGCCCTTGATTAAACAACTTGTTTTTGAACAATGTACTAAAGAATGTAAAGCAGCTATTACTCCTTATAAAAACAAAGGCATAGAGGCCTAGATGAAAGTCTGTAGAGAAATAGGTGGGCCATTAACTAATGCTGGCCTTGCTGCTGCTGTCCTTCAATTATCACATAAATCCAGCCCTGTTGCCAAAAAGTGTTTTGGGTGTAATCAAAAAAAAAAAAAAATTTAAACGAGAGTGTTCTAACAAAAAAAAAAAAAAAAAAAAACCATCCAAAATTGAGCCCACCTCTGTTAGCCGTCAACCAAGCTTATGCCCCAGATGTAAAACAAAACAAAAAAAAAAAAAAAAAAACATTGGGCTAATGAGTATAAGTCCATCAAAGATATACATGGCCAGCCAAGTACAAACTGCTGCCACTACTAATGAGGTTATTCAACAAACATCCACCATACTTGAATCTCAAAGTAGAATTAATCAACACATTTTATCTGGGATTCTGGCTGCTAATCAAAGGATAGATCTGCTTCAAGCTCAAGTTGAGGAATTGTCTGATCTAGTATATTTAGGTTGTGTTGATCAACGTGCACATTTATGTATAACCTCTGGCAGATTTAATGATTCCAGGAATGCCTCCCACATCATCGGGAAATATTTATCCAGAACCTGGTCCATGGAAGCAGAAAACTTACTCCAATCTCAACTAACTCAAATTGCTGTTTTGAATAGTACCCGTGTCGAACCAGTGACTTTGGGTCAATTCACCAGTTGGCTATCTTCTGCCTTTTCCTTCTTTAAGGAGTGGGTGGGAGTGGGTATTTTTAGGGCAATGTGTTACTTCGGTATTATTCTTTGTTTGTGGCTTCTCTGTCGCCTTAAAACTCGCCATACACAGGAGAAGGCTATGATTGTACAGGCTCTTGCGGCCTTGGAAAATGGCATGTCTCCGCAAATCTGGCTTGCACATCTTAAACAGTTATTTTCTGGGCATGGCC
The DNA here is from genome assembly GCF_048772815.1 of Callospermophilus lateralis. Classification (NCBI taxonomy): domain Eukaryota; kingdom Metazoa; phylum Chordata; class Mammalia; order Rodentia; family Sciuridae; genus Callospermophilus; species Callospermophilus lateralis. The sequence continues at coordinate 821,778 of NW_027514169.1, read as the reverse complement.
ATTGCACCCTAAGTTAATTTCACATTGCACTGGCATTGGCATGTCCTCTTTCTTATTCTCCCCCAGTACTGAACAGCCCTTGCACTCTGCAGTTCTTGTTACTCTTGCACACAGATGGGTTTTAGGACTGGTCTTTCTTCTCAGCTACAGACTCTTTACTTTTCTCTGGGGCTTAGGGATTGTGTTGCCAACTAAAAATTTGTTATTGTTACCAGGCTACCTGTGTTGCCCTACTTCTTGCCATCATCACGATGCAGGATGCGAGGCAAAGCACTGCACTTGAGTGATCCCTCAACGGACCTCAAGGAAAGCATGTCCTATTGCATGCGGGTTTGACGTCCACGCCCCCGCCCTACGAAAAAAAGCGTCGGCTGATATGGGGTCAGTTCTGTGGAAGGCGCCTCCTTAGGACTGAACTATACATTGCAGCTGCTTCTGCACAGTGGGATAGGACCTCTACTTTATCCTGCATTGTTTTATAAAATAGAAGGGGGAACTGTGGTAAGCCATTGTTGTAGATTGTGGCCGCCATTAGAAGATGGCGCCGGCTTCCACTGTGGCCTGTGGTAAACAACTCCTTTTATGGAGTGTTGGCACGCTATCTCTTGCCACCCTATGAGAAAGATCCACGTGGCGGCTTAAGATTGGTACGTGGGAGGCTTTATTAGGCTGTGCTTGGGCGCTCGGGAGGAGGGGGTCACTAGAAGATACTTTAATCAAGGCCTGAATAAACTGCTGAAAGAAGAATCCTGTATCCTGTGTTCCCTTGCTGGCGAGGGGTCGCGACAATACATACCTTAGACACAAAACCATGAGCCTACATTGGAGAGGGGCCAGAACTCCAGAAGAAAACTGGAACTTAGGAAGATTGCAGGTGTTACCTATCAATAAGGCAATCTGAAGTCTATTCATACATTGGGCAGGGTGAATGCTGGGAAGCTTTCTACTAGACAGGACACATCTATTGATGCATTCTTTTTTCTAATGTCTACAACCACGGACACAGTGTGATAAACAGACATAGAAACACTCACCTTGTCAAATGACTTACTAGAAACAGTTAATTCCACACCAAACAAAGCGCCTTGCCTACCTATTCTTAGAACATGAGACAAAACCACAAACCCACACCCACACCCACAAAGGTACCTCCTTCCCCCAGAAGTTCTGTGACTATCCGTAGTGTCCTCTGACTGGTGGGCCATACTATGTTTCCCCGAAATGGCCTCACCTGTCTCAGATCTGGTCTCCTTGGCCAACGGTGTGAATGTGTCAGGATCCACAGGTGAGCCACTACCTGCTTTCTCAGGAAAGGTCCCTCTTCAGAGCTTTCCTGGCATTTGGCCATCCTCACATCAGTAGGTACCCAGAAAGACTGAATCTGTCCTTGGTATATCCAAACAAGTGAGACCACTGGGACTGGGACTGGGACTGGCTCTGAGTGCCTGGCTTCATGAATCCCAATTTCAGAGATTTCCATCACCAAGGAAGTGAGGTGAGGTCACTTCTTTCAGGAACTGAATGAGGTCACTGCCTTGGCAACCACTTTGTCCTACCAGTGGCTTCCAAGTGTCACATGAGAAGGAGGCTGCCCCTACTTCCTGTGACTCTTTCACAACTTAGAATGGTATATCAACCATAGGCACCCAGGAACAGCTACCAAACAGGCCTTGTTTGGTCCATCTTCTGTACATTACGATGTGAGAGGCTGATTCAGAAAGAACCCTTCATCCTGACCAGGTTTTTTGCCATTGAACATGACTTTTGCTCTCTCAGGTCCTTCATAGCTGCCTACATCTTCTCCAGGGATCATTTCTGCATGAACCTTTGAAGTTCTCAGCAGGTGGAAGGTCCCCTACATTCCTGTATTGTAAGACCAACACTGTCCCTCCTCTCTGTAAATTTTGAATGAGAGAACAGTGTATGGTTAGGGTTAATAACATGTTTTATTTGTGTTAGGAATCATTCTGCTGGATGAATAATGGTATTGGGAAACTGCAATATTTATACGAATATATATTTGAAATATAAGTAAGAAAACATAAATGTAATTAAAATTTGAAGCCAGGAAGGACATTGGGCCCTTGATTGTGATATTTAGCTTTGAATTACATTCTGCATTGTGGTCTCAGATAAATCTATACACAATGTAATTAAACTTTGCCCGTCAGATGACTGAATTTCAGAGAGAACATCCAGTCAAAAAGGGATAGTCAGTAGGATTAGGAAGATAGTAGGTTTAGGAAGAAGAGTGAGTATTTGAATTGGACCAATAATTCTTCAGCAATACGGTTTTGTTTAGAGAGTGAATGTAAATGTCTGCACATGTGAAGAGGCAGACACAATGATGAACTGGGGAAAATATATAGGAAAGCAGATATCAATAGCGACATTAGGAAATCAGGCAAAGTATAAAATTAGTGATAGGATTAGACATTTTCAACAGGGTTGAGGTTCAATATATAATCTTAAGAAGGAACAAATACGTAGTCACCAATAGGATTGACATTTGAGAGCATTAGGCATCCTAGACATGGATATTTTTAGTAATATATACTCACTTTCAATTTAGGCTTTGGTACAATCATAAGTGTGACCTTTGCAATATTTCCAGAATATTACTGTGATAAAATGTATATGTAGATCAGGTGACATGAGTATTTCTTCCACCATTATGGGGAGCAATATTTTTAAAACCTATAAATTAGTATTGGGGATACAAATAGGTGTACCCTTTGTTGATGAATATAGAGATGATGCATGAATAGACCATACTGTGAATAAATAATATAACAGTATCCAACTTTAGAAATTGGAATTGGAATAAATTTATATCTGAAAATATATAGGTAATCTTATATTGATATTGATATACATACATTCATTGCAACCAGTTATACATCTAATTGTAATATTAGGGTTACATTTTATCATGAAGAGTGTGTGAGTTTTACTTCAAAAGTGATTATGGAAATCGAAAATAATGTGTTTGTAAAGAAGTCTCGTGAAAACACCAGTCAAGAAACCTGGAGGAATACATGTATTCGGAAGCAGGAAGTGATTGAAAGTGAAATAAATGTTTTAAATTTTGAAATTTTGGATGAAATAGTTATCCTTGGATGTGCATAAACTGAAGAAGTAGTACTGTACCAGTGTTGAATACAAATGTACGTCAAAATACACATCATGTCCCATAGGAATCTACTTGCATTGATGTTAAACTGGTTAAGTTACTGTAGAAATATTAGGATTTGTATGCAGCTTTCACTGAAGTTAGTTTTCAGTACTAGGAAACAAATAAGTATTTCAGGTGAATGAATATTTCTGAGAATAATCTTGTCAAATGTTGATTACAAATCCACATACATGAATATGAATAAATTTAGGGAGTGTATAATAAGACACATATATTTCATATTTTGAAAATTCTTTAGAGTGTATATATATATATATATATATATATATATATATATATATATATATATATACAAAACACACAGACATTATAAAGTAGCAATATATATGCCAATCGAAATTCATGTTAAATATATATCATCCACAGATCCAAAAAAATTAATTTTACTGAACATGGATTTATGAATAATGTTGTTCAAATAGGACGGTCACCCATAGGTTGAATTTTAAGATCCAACAGCGTTTAGGAGGAGTGATCTCTTCTCACAATTTGTATCTGCCAAGTCAGCCACCTCAGAAGAATGTATATCTGATACCAGGTAGGATTCTATATGTGCATATAAAAATACATGTGCTTAATAGGCTACAGAGAAAGGGATACAGGAATTCACATTTTTTTCACTTTAAAAACACATGGAGAACTATTTCAATTAAATATCAACTAGATTTATAACACCTACTCTACATAATGCAAAAAGCAAGTCCAAGTGTACAAAATGCCTGTTCTGAACTGCTTGTATTTCTATTCTGTTTTGGTTATTTTTCTCCATCATAGTAGGAATAGTAGTCAGAGTCTAGTATGGTATGCATTCGTGTCAGGGATTCAGTATTTTGAATGGAAATTTGAAAAACGAATCCAATGTGTATGCAAATATGTGCTACACAAAAATCTTCCCACTCTCATCCACAGCAATACCTTGACATTACCTTTGCCCCAAGTAAGACACAATTAGAGGAGAAGAGTTAGAAAATCTGTGAATGCATATCTGGAATGGAATACGCTCAGGAGTTCCCAACCTTGGAGGTGATAGAGCAGTTTCCAAAAGTAAGGGACATGGTAAACACTCCACAATCATGGAGCTCTGCTGGACTAAAGACTTCTTGAGCAACTGCCTCTGAGGTTGGGCACTTGAAATATATGTTGTTTTCAGGAGCTTTAGCTTCCTTTGGAGTGAGCCCATCAAAGCTTGGTCTGCATCTATGTGACCTGGAGGACATGGTTTATTATTTTCCAATGAACCTGAGGCAGCAGTGCTGAATTCTCTCTTTGTTGGTAAACTGTGGCCACTGGGTCTAAGTGTCACCCCGTGTGGACTGTGAAGCCATTTGGTGCTCTTCCATTTTCATGGTGGTTCTTGTTGCTTCTCTGGGACTTTGGTATTTGATTCACGAAATACAACAAGTTCAACTGGGACACAGTGCTGGAGAGAGTTCTGTCATGTGTAGTGGATCAGGGTCTGCAGGAGAATGCACCAAACAGGCTTCTTTCCCACATAGCTTGCACCCTTGACCATATCAACCTTATTCTAAACATTGCCCTGAAACCTCTCCATATATCAAGATGCAATTAAAAATAAGGGTCTGATGGCTGCACCATGTCCTTCACAAGCAATTTGAAAGCCAGTGGCCGAACCACATGGACCTACCACAGATGTTTTATCACACACCCGCCCACCACTGCTCTATGCCCACTTCTCAGCAGGCTACAGCTTACTGGCATCTTTGTTCTACATTATTTTTTTGAAACCCAGTCAACCAAGGCACTCTCTGGTATACTCATGATCTGAAACAGGACATCCAAAGATTCTCCACTTCCACTTGGTCATGGGAATTTCAAAAATTTCATGGTATTTATCTAGCAATTTTTCAAGGATGAAGTTGGAGGCACTGTGGGTTTCAAGAACCATTAAATGTTGAGGAAGCTCATTTCAATAAATCTCTGGAGAACTCAAATAGGCAAGGCTTCCCAAAGAGTGTCCAAAAGGTCACATATAGCCAGGCCCATTGAGGTCTACAATGTGAGGTCCATGTGTGTTTTGACTCTCAACTATGGCTACCAAGTCTTTAAGAATAAAATCATGGGATATCTTGGCTGATATTCCTTGTGTTCTGTGGAAAGCCACCCTGGGCCTTGATCTCAGTCTCCAAGGGTGACTCTCATGCATGGCCTCCTAAAATCCCAACACAATTCATGGCAATACTTTTCTGAGGTCAGTTCCAGAACTCAGTCTCTAAGGGGATTCACACCAGAGTACAAGCCAATGTGGACCCAGTTATCTCTTTCAACCGTCATACAAATGACGACAATTAATACCAAAACACTCCCACATGGCCCTCATCTTTTACCATGTAGACACTCATCATAACCTCTAGCTGGAGGTTTCTATGAGGGGCGCAGGACAAGACAGTGTCTAAAATAAGCTTCCTTGCCAGTCATTTGCCTAAAGTCATGGTGGCCTGGACACCCTTCCTGTAAACCAGGAGTGATCAAATAGGCCTACCATTAATACTGTTGGCTTCTCCAATTTGAGGTCTACTGACTGTGGGGTTTAGATTCTTTATTTGAATTGGGGTCATGAAAAAACCCAAGCACCTATTGGCTAGCCTCTGCAAGGCTGTGAAGAACTCATTTGACCCAAAGGATTCCTATTCTCACTGGATGGAGGACAGGAACCTTGCAGAGGAAGGCAAGAGACTTCATCCACAATGACTGCTCTATTGACAATTTGGCTTTGGATGCACACATGCCATCTTTCTTTAGATTCATCAGGTGCTGAGAATCTAAGCCACAGCCTCACACAGGGCCAAGTGGCAGATTCAGACAAATCCCATTTGAAAGCAATTACTCAAAGGGCAACAGGTGATGTCCATTCATTTCCATTTGAAATATAGGGTTTCAAAATACTTTCTAATTATCTTCTGTATTTCTGTAGTGTCTGTTGTGATATTGCCTTTTTTATCCCATATGTTAGTAATTTGAGTTCCCTCTCTACTTCTCTTCATTAGCATGGCTAAGGGCCTGTCGATCTTATTTATTTTTTCAAAGAACCAACTTTTATTTTTTCAATTTTTTTTTGTTTCAATTTCGTTGATTTCTCCTCTAATTTTAATTATTTCTTGTCTTCTACTACATTTGCTGTTGTTTTGCTCTTTTTTTTCTAGGTTTTTGAGGTGTAGTGTGAGATCGTTTTTTGTTGTTTTTTTCTTTTTTTGAGAAAAGAATTTCAAGAAATGAATTTCCCTCTTAAAAATGCTTTCATTGTTTCCAATAGAATCTGGTATGTTGTGTCTGTATTATCATTTCTTTCTAAGAATTTTTTTTATCTCCTCCTTTATTTCTTCTATAACCCATTGATCATTCAGTAACATATTGATCATTTTCCATGTGAGGTAGAATTTTTCCTTCCTTCTTTTATCATTGATTTCAAGTTTCATTCCATTATGATCATATATGGTGCATGGTATTATCTCCATACCTTTATATTTAGTAAAAGTTTCCATATGGCATAATATATCGTCTATATTTGAGTAGGACCAATTTGCTGCTGAGAAGAACATGTATCCACTTAATGATGTTTGATATATTCTATATAGTTGGTTAAGTCTAGGTTATTGATTGTGCTATTGAGTTCTATAGTTTCTTTATTAAGCTTTTCTTTAGAGGATCTGTCTAATGGCGAGAGTTGTGTGTTGAAGTCACCTGTAATTATTGTGTTATAGCCTATTTGACACTTGAACTTGCAGCACCATTGTTTGGTGCATACAAATTGATAATTGTTATGTCTTGTTGGTGAATGGTACCTTTTAACAGTATATAGTGTCCTTCTTTTTCACTTTTGATTAACTTAGGTTTGAAGTTGATTTCATTCGATATGAGTATGGCCACTCCTTTTTGCTTCTGAGGGCCAACAATGGCTGCCAATTCTTTCAGAATAAAATTATGTGATTTCCTGGCTGAGATTCCCATTGCTCTGTGGAAAGCCACCTTGGGCCTAGATCTCAGTTTCAAAGGGCGACTCTCATGCGTGGCCTCCTATAAACCAACACAATTCATTTCAATACTTCTATGAAGTAATTTCCAGAACTCAGGCTCTAAGGGGAATCACACCAGAGTTCAAGCCCAGGTGGACCAAGTCATTTCTTCCAACCCCCACACAAATGACCACAATTAAAATGAAAACACTCCCACATGGCCCTCATCTTCGTCCATAAAGACACTCATCAAAAGTTCTGGATGGAGGTTTCCATGAGGGTCACAATGAAAGACAGTTTCCAGAATAAGCTCCCTTGCCTCTAATTGCCCTAAAGTCAGGGTGGCATGCACACCCTTCCTGTGAACCAGGAGTGATCAAAAAGGCCTGCCATTAATTCCGCTCTGTTTCTGTAAATTGAGGCCTATTGAATGTCAGGTATAGATTTTTTATGCGATTTGGAGTCATGAGAAAACCCAAGCACATCTGCAGAGCATTGAAGAATTCATTTGACCCAAAGGATCTCTATTCTCACTTGTAGGAGGTCAGGAACCTAACAGAGGAAGGCAAGAATCTTCATCCACAATGACTGCTCTTTTTGCCATTTTGGTTTTGAATGCACACATGGGATCTTTCTTTAGATCCATCAGGGTTTCAGTTAGAGAGTGAATGTAAATGTCAGCACATGTGAAGAGACAGTCACAATGATGAACTGGGAAAAATATGTAGGAAAGCAAATATCAGTAGGGACATTAGGAAATCAGGCAAAGTATAAAGTGAGTGATAGGATTAGATATTTTCAACAGGCTTGAGGTTGAATATATAATCTTAGGAAGAAACAAATATGTAGTAACCAATAGGATTGACATTTGAGAGCATTAGGCACCCTGGACATGGATGTTTTTAGTAATCCATGGTCACTTTCCATTTAGGCTTTGGTACAATCATATGTGTGACCTTTGCATTTTGTTTCCAGAATACTACTGTGGTAAAATGTATATATAGATCAGGTGACATGAGTATTTCTTCCACCATTACGGGGTGTAATATTCTGAAAACTTATAAATTAGTACTGGGGATACAAATAGGTGTACCTTGTGTTGATGATTATTGAGATGATGCATGAATAGACCATGTTGTGAAGAAAGTATATAACTGGTTCCAACTTTAAATAATGGATTGAGTTTGCATCTGAAAATATATTGGAAATCTTATATTGATATATATACAATCATTCCAACCAGTTAAATATGTAATGGTAATATTAGGGTTACAGTTTATCGTGAAGAGTGAGCTTTGCTTCAAAAATTACTATGGAATCGAAAATAATGTGTTTAGAAAGAAGTCTAGTGAAAAGACTGTAAAGAAACATGGAGGGATACATGTGTTCTGAAGTAGTATGTAATTGAAAGTGAACCAAATGTTTATAAATTTGTGAAGTTGTGGATGAAAAAATATATCCTATGATGTCCATAAACTGAAGAAATAGTAATGTACCAGTGTTGAGTAAAAATGAACTTCAAAATACACATCATGTCCCATAGGAATCTACTTGCATTGATGTTAAACTGGGTCAGCTACTGTAGAAATATTAGGATTTGTAAGCACCATCCACTGAACTTAGTTTTCAGTAGTAGGAAACCAATATGTTTTTCAGGTGTATGAATATTGCTGAGAATAAAATTTTTATTGAGAAAATTTGATTTTAAATCCACATACATGAATATGAATGAATTTAGGGAGTGTATAATAAGACACATATTTTTTATATTTTTTTAATAATCTGGAGTATATATATATATATATATATATATATATATATATATATATACACACACACAAACACGCGTGGGCACACACATACACGCACACACACACATGCACACACACACACACATTAATATTTACCAATATATATGCCAATCAAAATTCATCATGAAATATAATTCTTCCACATATCCAAAAATATTCATTTTACTGAACATGCATTGATGTATAGTGTTTTTCACTAGGAAGCTCACCCATAGTTTGAATTTTCAGTTCCATCATTATTTAGGGAAAGACATCTCTTCTCACAATTTTTATATTCCAAAGTCAGTGAGCTCACAAGAATGTACGAATGATACCAGGTAGGATACAATATATGCATTAAAAAAATACATGTGCTGAATTGGGTACAGAGAAAGGGAGACAGGAATTTACATATGTGATAAGTTTAAAAAATCAGGGAGAAATATTACAATGAAAAGTTGACTAGATATAAAACACATACTCTTTATAAAGCAGAAGGCAAATACAAGTATACACCATGCTTCCTGTGAAAGGCCTGAATTTCTATTCAGTTAGGTTTCATTTTCTCCACGATAGTAGGATTAGTAGTCAGAGTCTAGTAGGGTATGGGTTAGTGTCAGGGATTCAGTATTTCAAATGGAAAAAAGGAAAATAAATCTAATGTGTATGCAAACATGTGATACACAAAAATCTTCCCTCTCTCATCCAGTACAATGCCTTGACATAACCATCGCTAAAAGTAAGACACAATTAGAGGAGAGGAGTTAGAAAATCTGTGAATACATATGTGGAATGGAAAATGCTCAGGAGTTCACAACAATGGAGGTGGTAGAACAGTTTCCAAAAGTAAGGGAGAGGGTAAACACTCCAGAAACATGGAGCAGTGCTGACCTAAAAACTTCTTGAGAAACTTTCTCTGAGTTTGAGCACAAGAAATATATGTAATTGTCAGGAGATTTAGCTTCGTTTGTAGTGACACCATGAAATCTGGGTCTGCATCTATGTGACCTGGAGGACATGGTTGCTTATTTTCTAATGAACATGAGGCAGCAGTTCTGAATTCTCCCTTTGTAGGTAAACTGTGGCCACTGGGAGCTAAGTGTCTTCCCGTGTGGTCTGTGAAGCCATTTGGTTATCCTCCACTTTTCAGGGTGTTTATTACTGCTGCACTGGGAGTTTGGTATTTGCTTCATGAAATACAAGGAGTTCAACTGGGACACAATGCTGGAGGGAGTTCTGTCATGTGCAGTTGGTCAGGGTCGCCAAGAGAACGTACAAACCAGGCTTCTATCTCCCATAGCTTTCCCCTTGACTATAGCAACCTGATTCTGAACATTGCCCTGAAACCTCTCCATATAACAAGATGCCTTTACATATAAAGGTCTGCTGCCTGCACCATGTCAGTCGCAAGTCTTTGGAAACCAATGGAAGATCTAGGTGGTCCTACCAAAAATATTTATTTACACACCTACAGTCCTCTGCTCTACACCCACTACTCAGCAGGCTCCAAATAACTGGCATCTCTGTTCTACACCGTTTTCAAGAAACCCAGTCAATCAAGGCACTGTTTGGTACACTCATGATCAGCAACAGGACATCCAAAGGTTATCCAGTGCCACCTGGTCATGGGAATTTCAAAAATTTCATGGTATTAATCTAGTCATTTTTCAAGGATGAAGTTGGAGGCACTGGGGTTTCAATTAATTCAGGAAGCATTAAATGGTGAGGAAGCTCATTTCAATGAAAGTTCTGGAGAACACTCACAGGAAAGCCTTCCAAAAGAGTGGCCAAAATGTCACATGAATCCAGACACATTGAGGTCTACAATGTGAGGTCCATGTGTGTTTGGACTCTCAACTATGGCTGCCAAGTCTTTAAGAATTAAATCATCTGATATCCTGGCTCAGAATTCCCGAGCTCTGTGGAAAGCCATCCTGGGCCTAGATCTCAGTTTCCAAGGGCGATTCTCAAGCGTGGCCTCCTAAAATCCCAACACTATTTTTTGCAATACTTCTCTGAGGTCAGTTCCAGAACTCAGTCTCTAAGGGGAATCACGCCAGAGTTCAAGCCCAGGTGGTCCCAGTCAACTCTTTCAACTATCACGCAAATTACCACAATTAAAACAAGGACACTCCCATATGGCCCTCATCTTCTTCCATATAGACACTCATCATAATCTGGCTGGAGTTTTCAATGAGGGGCGCAGACCAAGACAGTGTCCAAAATAAGCTCCTTTGCCCCTCATTTGCCTAAAGTCAAGGTGGCCTGGACTCCTATCCTGTGAAACAGGACTGATCAATAGGCCTGTGGTTAATACCGCTCCAATACTCCAAGTTGAGGCCTACTGACTGTGGGGTTTAGATTCTTTGTGAATTTTAGTCATGAGGAAACTCAAGCACCTATGGTCTAGCGTCTGCAAGTTTTGAAGAATTCATTTGATCCAAAGGATCCCTATTCTCACTTGATGGAGTTCAGGAACCTTACAGAAGAAGTCAAGAGACTTCATCCCAATGACTGGTCTTTTGGCAATTATTCTTTTGGATGCACACATGAGAACTTTCTTTAGATCCATCAGGTGCTGAGAATCTAAGCCACAGCCTAACACAGGGCCAAGGGGCTGATTGAGACACATCCCTTTCCAAAGCAATTAAGGAAAGAGCCACAGGTATGCCCATTCATTTCCATTTGAAAACTGTTTTCTTCAGGCTTCACAAGGGGTGGCCTGAGGCAAAGACCTTCCTGAAATTCAGGGCAACAGAACAATAGGTAAGCAAAAGGCCCAAAGCAGGTTTTCTCTTCTGAGACTTTCCTGGTCACACTGATATCTAAGTTTTCTGAGATGCTCGCCATTCTCTACAGCTATCCAGTACATGGCCATGTCACAGATCTTTGAGGCAGTACATAACTTGGACACAAAACCATGGGCCTATTATTGAGATTGGCCGGAATTCAGGAAGAAAACAGAAACTTAGGAAGATAGCAGGTGTTTCCCATCGATAAGGCAAGCTACAGTCCAGTCATAAATGGGGCAATATGAATGCTGAGAAGCTTTCTACTAGACACAACACATTCATTGATGAATTCTCTTTTCTAATGTCTACAACCACGGACACAGTGGGAGACACAGACATAGAAACACTTGCCATGTTAAACGACTTACTAGAAACAGTGCACTTCAAACGAAACAAACCGACTTTTCTACCTTTTCTCAGAAAATGAAACAAAACCACAAACCCACAACAACACCCACAAAGGCACCTCCTTCCCCCAAGTATGTCTGTGACAATCCAGAGTGTCCTCTGACTTTTGGGCCATAATATGTTCTTCCGAAATGGCCTGTCCTGTCTCAGATCTGGTTTCCTTGGCCAACTGTGTGAACTTCTCAGGAGCTAACGTTGAGCCACTACCTGCTTTCTCAGGAAAAGCCCCGCTTCTGAGCTTTCCTGACATTTGGCCTTCTCACATCTGTAGCTACCAAAAAAGACTGACTCTGTCCTTGGTAAATCCAAACAAGTGAGACCACTGGGACTGGGACTGACTCTGGGTGCCTGGCTTCCTGGATCCCAAGTTCAGAGAGTTCCATTACCAAGGAAGTGACTAGAGGTCACTTCCTTCAGGAACTGAATGAGGTCACTGTCTTGGCAACCACTTTTTCCTAACTGTTGCTTCCAAAGGTCCCATGAGATTGAGGCTGCCCCTACTTCCTGTGAGACTTTCACAAGTTAGAATGGTATATCAACCATTGGCACCCAGGAATAGATCTCCACACAGGCCTGGTTTGGTTCATGTTCTCTACATTAAGAAGAGAATGTGATTCAGACACAACCTTTTATCCTGACCGTGTTGTTTGCCATGGAAGATGACTTTTGGTCTCTCAGGTCTTTCATAGCTGGCTACATCTTCTCCAGGGATCATTTCTGCATGGACCTTTGAAGTTCTCTGCAGGTGGAAGTTTCCCTACATTTCTATATTGTAAGATCAACTCTTTCCCTGCTCTTCTGTAAAGTTAGATTGAGGGAACAGTGTATGGTTATGGTTAAAAACATGTTCGATTTGGGTTAGAAATCATTCTGCTGGATGAATAATGGTATTGGGAACTTGCTATGTGTATAAGAATATATAGGTGTAATATATGTATGAAAAAAGAAATCTAAGTATGATTTGAAGCCCAGAAGGGCATTGGGCCCTTGATTGGGATATGCAGCATTGAATTACATTCTGCAGAGATGTCTCAGATAAATCGATATACAATGGCATAGGACCTTGTACCTTGGATGAATTAATGTAGAAGGAACATCCAGTCAAAATGGGATAGTTGGTAGTGAAAGGTTAATATAATAGGTACTTGTCATTTCCTGTTTTTCTGTATGCTTAACAAAACACTGTTGAAATCTTGAGAAATGTTTGCTAATCTTGTTCTAGAATGTACTGTTCCCAATTGCCAAACTGCAGAATGTACTTCCTCACTCTGTGTCCCGCAAACCGCCCACTCGCCCTTACCCATCAGTAAACATCCCTCCCTTCCCTCTCCAAGGAAAGTATATATGCTCTGCTTAAGCTGTTCTCAGGGCTCTCTGCTCTATTGAAGTTAGCTCTGAGCACCAGCATGCTGGACCCAAATAAACCCTTTGCTGTTGCATGAGACAGTCTCTTGGTAGTCTCTTCCTCAGACACTCGCCTGACCTTTACATATTGAGGTTCCACCGAGTTCCAGCAGTGGCGGACGAGAGACCCCAACGGGCTCCTCTCAGAGCAAGTAAGGTGACTCTTTCTGGTTTCAGGTTTCATGTTAGGGCTTGGCAAAATTGCTGGAGATGAAGAGCCTGGGCTCTCTCTGACGTTGGCTGAAAGATGTGTCACAGAGACACAGGGCACCTCCCTGGGGGACCCCACAGAGGACTCGGGAAATCAAGGAACAATAGTCTCCTCGACTCAGTGATATTTTGTTTTAGATTCGGTATTGCCATCCCATCGGGTTTTGCCGCCTACGCATTCCTGGTCTCAGTGTTGGACGTCCATTGCCTGTCTTTTTGGTCCTGTCTTATCTGTGCCGTGTGTCATTGCTTTTACTGTTTGTGTACCTTTCATTATGGGACACAGCACTTCAATGCCTCTGTACCTGACCCTTGATCACTGGACCAAAGTCCGATTACGGGCTCAGAATCTTTCTTGTTTTAGTAAAAGGCTGGACCTGGCAGACTCTCTGTGCCTCAGAATGGCCCATCTTTGGAGTCGTATGGCCCCTTGAAGGATCTTTCTACTTCCCACTTTCAGCCAGGGCCACATAGCCATCCAGATCAACAGCCGTATATCTTAACTTGGCAGGACCTCTGCAAATCTCCTCCTGCATGGGTGAAGCCTTTCCTTGCCCCTGCCTCTGCTCCTACTCCTTCTCCCATGATCTCTCAAACCCTCACCTCTTCCATCTCCTCCACCCTCTGTTCTCTCTGAGTCACAAGATTTGGCTCTACTGGACTCTTCTCCCCCTCCTTATCCCCTGCCCTCGTCCCCTAACACACAACACACTCTAAGTGATTTCCCTGCTGTTGTCTATGCCTCTCTAACATTGGAGGAAGCTAAGCCAGTAATAGGATCTGATAATGGACTGATGTTCATGGCCCAGGTAAGTCAGGGGTTAGCCAGGAACCTGGGGATTAATTGGAAGTTATTTTGTGCTTATAGACCCCAGAGTTCAGGACAAGTAGAAAGAATGAATAGAACCATTAAAGAGACCTTAGCAAAATTAAGCTTAGAGACCAGCATAAAAGATTGGACTATGCTCCTGCCTTATGCAATGTTTCATGCAAGAAAAAATCCCTCTGTTTCTTTGAGTAACCTTACCCCCTGTGAAATTCTCTATGGTGGCCCTCCTCCAGTAAGGGACCTAAGCCCAACTGTAAGACCTAACGATCCATTCCACACCCCCTTGCTTGACAGACTTAAAGCTCTTGAAAGAACTCAGTGATACCTGTGAAAACACCTGGCCACTGCCTACCAAACTGGGGACCAGGGGATTCCACATCCATATCAAGTAAGAGACTTCATCTATGTAAGATGGCATCAGGTGTCATCCCTGGAATCCCGCTGGAAAGGACCATACCAGGTGCTACGTATAACACCTACAGTGGTAAAGGTAAATAAAATCAATGGCTGGATCCATGCCTCTCATCTCAAACCTGCTCCCTGTCTAGAATCTTTCTGGAAACTGGAAAAGACTGGTAACAGTTTCAAATTTTGTATTTGCCATGTGGATAAGGTTATATACTCTCCCCTTGGCCACAAGTAGTCCTAACCCTCATCAGCCCGTTAAGCAGCGATGGCTGATCACAAATCCTACTGGAAAAGAAGTATAATTATCTCACATACAGCCCCCTTAGGGACCTGGTGGCCATCTCTCCACCCAGACATTTGTCAGGTGGCTATAGGTCTTTCCTATTGGGATATCCCAGATGAAGAGGATCCAACTAAAATACCATTAAATCCCTTCCGTAACATAGATAATGTAAACAAACTTTATGGATGTAGGGAGACACGAGCCAGATGCAGGAAGACTAGGGTAGATTACTCTGTTTGCCCAGCAGACTATCAAAGCCACAAACAGTAATGGCTGTGTGTGGTAAAAGCCGACTTCTTCTGTAGGTCATGTGGATGTGAGCATACAGGGGCTGCCTGGCAGAACCCCAGTTCTTCATCAAATTCAGCACACAGCATTGGCCATATTACCAATTAGACAACCAAAAACTATGGCCCCCAGAGGGGTCTCTAGATCCTCAAATTTTGCGTGACCTTTATAACTTCTGCAAGTTTCTCAAAAGGGTGAAAGGAGATTCCCCTATGTGGAAGCCTTTTCCCTCCTTCACTCACATCCTGAACTATGCTTCTCCACCAGCCCCTTACCTCAGCCTTCTGTTCCAGACTCTCTGCTGTCACTCCCACCTCAGCAACCTGATTTCTCCCCTCCAACTACTAGATCAGAAACCCAAACCTCCACCAGTTCTCAGACCATTGCCCCCTTGCTGAGGTAGCAGGTACATAGGTACCCCTTCACTGACTCATTCTTCTTTTCTCCTGTCAGTGCCCTCACGGGGTCCCACCAGGTCCTCTTACCAGCTAACCCAAAGCTCAAATGAGCTGAGGAGAGCCCTCAGACCGTTATCCAAGATGTAATATAAACGGCCTTTAAAGTTGCTTTGTCATCACTGAAAACAGGTTACTAAAATTTAAAGTCCCTGACAGGATTTTGTGATACTCACTCCTGTCTTCTGCTCTGCTCTACCTGTTCTACTGCTCAAGTTTTGTTGCTAGGAAATTCCCAAACCCCTTTACCATTATTCTTTTACATCTCTCTTTTTCCTCATTCTCAGATCCTCGGAGCTGCTCTGAGCCCCACTTTCCCTGTCTTCCCCCTCTGTACCAGGCCGACAGAAAAGTCTTAAATGACCTTCTCCAGAAGTCTTCACCATGGCTGATTTTAGAACTTTCAGCCAAAGAGTCCCTGTAAAGAGTTCAATATAGATAAACTTTCTCTTTTTGTATTGCCCTGTTCTACTTGGCCACTGGCTAAAAAACTCAGTATTTCTAAGCTAGACAACCCCTAACTAGTTTTTCAAAAAAATGTGAACAAGGCCTCTGGCCTTCGGCTGGGGCTACAAAGAGATGGCTACATTTCTAAGGTAAACAAATTACCAACTGGGCTCCATGGTAACAGCTGGCATGAGGAAAATAAGAAAGGGAAGAAAAAGCTCTCCCTCTTCCAGGTGTTCTTGAAAAGTTAACTTGCCCAAAACAGAGGAAAAAACAGAAACAAATACTGCTTTTTTGAACTTCTGCAGACTGTGAACTTCTGAGCCCCATCCCTTATATGTTGGGTACAAAATTCTGAAACTACCTAAACTTGAGTTTCAGGGGATTAACTGATTAAAACAGAAGCAATGCCCTCTTAATCCGGTTGCAACCAAATAGGACTGTTTCCCTGTATTCAGTGCTATCTTAGGTGCATTGCCTTGTCCGTCCTTACAACAGTATAATTCTATATACTTAAACACTGTTTATGTTTTCATGAAATGGTCAACAGATGTGATTAATTGTGTAATGGTGCAGATGTTTCCCAGAGTGCTCTATTATGATGCAGGTTCATTTGAAGATCAAATAGGGGGGGCATACAACCGTTTCCACTGGGAACATATATTCCTCACTTTAGCCATCCTATTAAGAATAGGAGTTGCTTCACGGGTGGGCACAGGAACCACTGCCATTGTCCATGGGACACAACAAATGACCCAATTAGTAGCAGCAATAGAGCAAAAGTAAGATATTAGAAACCTCCATCAGAGCTTTGCATGAATCTTTAACCTCTCTCTCTCTGAAGTTGTTTTACAGAACAGTTGAGGGTTGGACCTCCTCTTCATTAGAAAAGGGGGCCTTTGTGCTGCATTGAGGGAAGAATGTTGTTTTTATGCTGACCATACTGGAGTTGTAATAAAATCTATGAGTAAATTTAAAAGACACCTTGAAGAGCATCAACAAGAGAGAGGGGCCCAAAAAGGGTGGCTTGAGTCTTGGTTCACACAGTCCCCCTGGTTAACTACGTTTTTATCAACCCTGGCCGGTCCAATAATAATCCTCATATTATTGCTAATGATAAAACACTGTTTGCTCAACCGTATAATTTCTTTTCCCCAGGCTCAAATTGGAGGAGTTAAACTTATGGTAATACCCCACAAGCAGACATAAAATGTGACACCCTCCAATAATCATTTTTATGATTAAAGTAGCCAGAAGAAGAAGTGGGGAATGAAAGATTAATAAAATAGGTACTTGTCACTTCTTGTTTTTCTGTATGCTTAACAAAACACTGTTGAAATCTTGAGAAATGCTTGCAAATCCTGTTCCCAGAATGTTCTGTCCCCAATTGCCCAACTGCAGAATGTACTCCCTCACCCAGTTGCATGCAAACCGTCCACTCGCCCTGACCCATCAATAAAATTTCCTCCCTGCCCTCTGCAGGAAAAGTATATAACCTCTACTTAAGCTATTCTCAGGGCTATCTGCTCTATTCAAGTGAGCTCTGAGCCCCAGAATGCTGGACACCCAATAAACTCTTTGAGGTTGCATGACATAATCTCTTGGTGGTCTCCTCCTCTGAAGCTCACACCTCATTTACTTGGATGATTGAATGTAGAAGAGAACATCCAATCAAAAAGGGATAGTCTGTAGCATTAGAAAGATAGTCAGTACGTTGAGGAAGAAGGGTGAGTATAGGATTTGGAATAAAAGTTCTTTAGCAATAGCGTTTAGATTAGAGAGTGAATGTAAATGTCAGCACAGGTGAAGAGTCAGTCACAATGATGAACTGGGGAAAATATGTAGGAAAGCAGATATCAATAGAGACATTACGAAATCAGGCAAAGTATGAAGTGAGTGATAGGATTAGACATTTTGAACAGGGTTGAGTTTAAATATATAATCTTAGGAAGAAACAAATATGTAGTCACAAAAGGATTGACATTTGTGAGCATTAGGCAAATTTCAGGTGCATGAATATTTCTGAGAATCATCTTGTGAATAGTTCATTATAAATCCACATACATGAACAAGAATGAATTTAGGGAGTGTATATAAGACACATATATTTCATATTTTGGAAAATTTGGAGAGTATATATATATATATATATATATATATATATATATATATATACAAAACACACACACAGACAAAAAAGTAGCAATATATATATATATATATATATATATATATATATATATATATATATATATATATATCAATCAAAATTCATTATAAAACATATATCATCCACAGATCTAAAAATATTCATTTTACTGAACATGGATTTACGTATAATGTTGTTCAATGACCACGCTCACCCATAGGTTGAATATTCAGTTCCAACAGGCTTAGTAGGTGTGATCTCTTCTAACAATTTTTATCTGCCAAGTCAGCCACCTCAAAAAAAATGTACATGTGGTACCAGGTAGGAATCTATATGTGCATATAAGAATACAGAGAAAGGGAGACAGGAATTCACATATTTGTTAACCTTAAAAATACATGGACAAGTATTTCAACAAACAATTGACTAGATTTATAACTCCAGCTCTGTATCATGCAAAAGGCAAGTCCAACTATACACCATGCCTACTCTGAACTGCTGGTATTTCTATTCTG
This sequence comes from Callospermophilus lateralis, assembly GCF_048772815.1. Lineage (NCBI taxonomy): Eukaryota > Metazoa > Chordata > Mammalia > Rodentia > Sciuridae > Callospermophilus > Callospermophilus lateralis. The sequence goes on along the minus strand of NW_027514169.1, from coordinate 802,633 downwards.
TTTCGGTTATTTTTCTCCATCATATTAGGATTAGTAGTCAGAGTCTGGTAGGGTATGGGTTAGAGTCAGGGATTCAGTATTTTGAATGGAAAATAGGAAACAGAATCCAATGTGAATGCAAATATATGCTACAGAAAAATCTTCCCACTCGCCTCCAGAACAATGCCTTGACATTACCTTCGCCCCAAGTAAGACACAATTAGAGAAGAAGAGTTAGAAAATCTGTGAATATTTATCTGGAATGGAAAATGCTCCAGATTTCACATCTTTGGAGGTGGTAGAGGAGTTTCCAAAAGTAAGGGACAGGGTAAACACTCCACAAACATAGAGCTCTGGTGGCCTAAAGACTTTTTGAGAATATGCCTATGAGGTTGGGCACTTGAAATATATGTTGTTGTCAGGAGCTTTACCTTTATTTGTAGTGAGACCATCAAAGCTGGATCTGCATCTATGGGACCTGGAGGACATGGTTACTTATTTTCCAATAAAAATGAGGCAGAAGAGCTGAATTCTCTCTTTGTAGGTAAACTGTTGCCACTGTGGGCTAATTGTCTCCCCGTGTGGACTGTGAAAACACTTGGTCATCCTTCAATTTTCGTGGTGTTTCTTGCTGCTGTACTGAGAGTTTGGTATTTGCTTCATAAAATAAAATGAGTTCAAATGGGACACAGTGCTGAAGGGAGTTCTGTCAGGTGTGGTGGGCAGGGTCTCCAGAAGAATGCACCAACTAGGGTTCTATCCCACATAGCTTGCCCCCTTGACAATAGCAAAATGATTCTGAACATTTCCCTGAAACCTCTCCATATAAAAATATGCCTTTACATATATGGGTCTGATGGCTGCACCATTTCAGTCACAAGCCATTTGGAAGCCAATGGAAGATCCACATGGCCCCACCACAGATGTTTTATCACACACTTGCATAACACTGCTCTAGGCCCACTACTCACCATGTTCCAACTTACTGACATCTCTGTTCTTCACCATTTTCATGAAACCCAGTCAATCAAGGCCCTGTCTGGTATACTCATGATCATCAACAGGACATCAAAGGTCCTCCAGTGCCAGCTGGTCATGGGAATTTCAAAAATTTCATGATAATTATCTAGCAATTTTTCACGGAGGCACTGTGGGTTTCAATTCATTCAGGAACCATTAAATGGTGAGGAAGCCATTTCAGGGAAAGCTCTGGAGCACTCTCACAGGCAAGGCTACCCAAAGAGTGGCCAAAAAGTAACATGAAGCCAGGCCCATTGAGGTCTATAAAGCGAGGTCCATGTGTGTTTTGAATCTCAATTATGCCTGCCACGCCTTTCAGAATCAAATCATGTAATATCCTGGCTGAGAATCCCAGTGTTCTGTGGAAAGCCAACCTGGGCCTAGATCTCAGGTTCCAAAGGCAACTTCATGCCTGGCCTCCTAAAATCTCAACACAATTCATGGCAATTCTTCTCTGAGGTCAGTTCCAGAACTCAGTCTATAAGGGGAATCACACCAGAGTTCAAGACCAGGTGGACCCAGACAACTCTTCCAACCGTGACACAAATGAAAACAATTAAAACCAAAATACTCCCACATGGCCCTCTTCTTCTTCCATATAGACACTCATCATAACCACTGGCTGGAGTTTTTCCTGAGGGGTGCAGCCCAAGAAAGTATCCAAAATAAGCTTCCTTGCACCTCCTTTGCCTAACTTCAGGGTGGCCTGGACACCCTTCCTGTGAAGCAGGAGTGATCAAATAGGTCTGCCCTTATTACTGCTCCGCTTCTCCAATTTGAGGCTCTCTGACTGTGGTGTCTAGATTCTTTATTTGAATTGGAGTCATGAGAAAAGCCAGCACCTCTGCAGAGATTTGAAGAACTCATTTGACCCAAAGGATCCCTATTCTAATGGATTTCAGAAACCTAACAGAGGAAGGAAATAGAATTCATGCACATTGACTGAACTTTTTGCCATTTTGGTTTAGATGCACATATGGGATTTTTCTTTACATCTATCAGGTGCTGAGAATCTAAGCCACAGCCTAACACAGGGCAAAGGGTCTGAATCAGACACATCCTTTTCCAAGGCAATTAAGCAAAGAGCCACAGGTGATGCACATTCATTTCCATTTGAAAACTGTTTTCTTCACACTTCACAAAGGGGTTGCATGATACAAAGACCTTCCTGACACTCAGGGCAACAGAACAATAGGTAAGCAAAAGGACCAAAGCAGGGTATCTCCACTGAGACTTTCCTGGTAACACTGATATCTGAGTTTTCTGAGATGCTGGCCATTCCCTTCAGCTATCCAGTACATGGCCATGTCAAAGACCTTGGAGTTGGTACATATCTTGGACACAAAACCATGAGCCTATTCTGGAGAGTGGCCAGAATTCAGGAAGAAAAAAGGGACTTAGGAACGTAGTAGGTTTTGCCCATGCATAAGGCAAGCTACACTCCATTCATAAATTGGGCAGGATGAATGTTGGGAAATTTTTTACTAGACAGGACACATCCATTGTTGCATTCTCTTTTCTCATGTCTACAACCACGGACACAGTGGGATACACAGACATGGAAACACTCGCTTCATCAAACGACTTACAAAAAACAGTTCACTCCAAAACAAACAAACTGCCTTTTCTATCTATTCTCAGAACAAGAGACAAATCACAAACCCAAACCCACTTCCACAAAGGCACCTCCTTCCCCCAAGTAGGTCTGTGACTATCCGGAGTGTCCCCTGACTGGTGGGCTATATTATGTTCCCCCGAAATGGCCTGTCCTCTCTCAGATATGGTTTCCTTGGCCAACTCTGTGAACGTGTCAAGAAAAAGTGGTGAACCACTACCTGATTTCTCAGGAAAAGTCCCTCTTCAGAAATCTCCAGGCATTTGGTCATCCTCACATCAGTAGGTACCAAGAATGACTGACTCTATCCTTGGTAAATAAAAACAAGTGAACCCACTGGGACTCGACCTGGGACTGCCTCTGGGTGCCTGGCTTCTTGGATACCAAGATCAGAGAGTTCCATCACCAAGGAAATGAGGTATGTCACTTTCTTTGGAACTGAATGAGGTCACTGCCTTGGCAACCACCTTGTCCTAACAGTTGCTTCCAAGGGTCCCATGAGATGAATGCTGCCCCTACTTCCTGTGACACTTTCACAAGTTAGGATGGCATACCAACCATAGTCACCCACGAAGAGCTCTCCACACAGGCCTGGTTTGGTCAATCTTCTCTACAATAAAAAGAGAGGTGCTGATTCAGACACACCCCTTCATCCTGACCAGGGTGTTTCCCATGGAAGATGACATTTGCTCTCTCAGGTCCTTCATACATGCCTACAACTTCTCCAGATATCATTTCTGCATGGACCTTTGAGGTTCTTAGCAGGTGGAAGGTACCCTACTTTCCTGTATTGTTAGAAAAACTCTATCTCTGCTCTTTTGGAAAATAAGATTGAGGGAACAGTATATGTTTAGGGTTAATAACAGGTTCGATTTGGGTTAGAAATCATTCTGTACAATGAATAATGGTATTGGGAACCTGCGATATTACAAGAATACAGAAGTAAAATATAAGTAAGAAAACAGAAATCTAGGTATGATTTGAAGCCCAGAAGGGCATTGGGCCCTTCATTGGGATATGCAGCTTTGAATTATGTGTGCACAGATGTCTCAGATAATTCCATATACAATGGCATAGGACATTGTACCTTGGATGATTGAATGTAGAAGTGAACATCCAGGCAAAAATGGATAGTCGGAAGGATTAGGAGGATAGTCGGTAGGTTTAGGAAGAAGAGTGAGTATAGGATTTGGACCAAAAGTTCTTTAGCAATAGGGTTTCGTTTATAGAGTGAATGTAAATGTCAGCACATATGAACAGTCAGTCTCTATGATGAGCTGGGGAAAATATGTAGAAAAGCAGATATCAATAGAAACATTACGAAATCAGGCAAAGTATAAAGTGAGTGATAGGATTAGACATTTTCAACAGGATTGATTTTTAATATATAAATTAGGAAGAAACAAATATGTAGTCACCAATAGGATTGACAATTGACAGCATTAGGCAACCTGGACATGGATGGTTTTAGTAATGGTTTTAGTAATCCATGTTCACTTTCCATTTAGGCTTTGGTACAATCATAAGTGTGACCTTTACATTTTTTGTCCAGAATATTACTGTGATAAAATGTATTCCTAGATCAAGTGACATGAGTATTTCTTCCATCATTTCTGGGAGCAATATATTGAAGATATAGAATTAGAATCAGGGGTACAAAGAGGTGTACCCTGTGTCTATGCATATAGAGATAAAGCATGAATAGACCATACTGTGAATAAATAATATAACATTTTTCAACTTTAAATAATGAATTGAACTGATATCTGAAAAATTACAGGAAATCGTATATTGATATACAATCATTCATTCCAACCAGTTATACAACCAATGGTAATATTAGTGTTTTGATTTATCATAAAGAGTGTGTGAGTTTTGCTTCAAAAGTGATTATGGAAATCGAAAATAATGTGTTTGGAAAGAAGTCTCATGAAAAGACCAGTCAAGAAACCCTGACACTACATGTGTTCTGAAGCAAGAAGTGATTAAAGTTGAAACAAATGCCTATAAATTTCTGAACTTGTGGATGAAATGAATATCCTATAATGTGCAAAAACTGAAGAAATAATAACGTACCAGTGTCGAATAAAAATGAATGACAAATTACATATCATGTCCCATAGGAATCTACTTGCATTGATGTTAGACTGGGTCAGTTACTGTAGAATAATTAGGATTTGTATGCACCATTCACTGAAGTTAGTTTTCAGTACTAGGACACAAATATGTATTTCAGGTGGATGAAAATTTCTTAGAATAATCTTGTGAAAAGTTGATTAAAAATACACATACATGAACATGAATGAATTTCGAGAGTGTATATTAGACACATATATTTCATATTTTGAAAAATCTGGAGAGTATATATATATATATATATATATATATATATATATATATATATATATATATATACCACTCACAGACATTAAAAAGTAGCAATATAAATGCCAATCGAAATTCATCAGTAAATATATATCATCCACAGATGCAAACATATTTATTTTACTGAACATGAGTTTATGTATAATGTTGTTCTACTAGGACGCTCCCCTATAGGTTGAATTTTCAGTTCCAACAGCGTTTAGGAGGAGTGATCTCTTCTCACAATTTGTAACTGCCAAGACAGCCACCTCACAAAAATGTACGTGTGATACCTGGTAGAATTCTATATGTGCATATAAATATACATGTGTGAAAAGGCTACAGAGAAAGGGAAACAAGAATTCACATATTTTTTAACTTTAAAAACACATGGAGAATATTTCAATTAAAATTTGACTAGATTTATAACTCCTAAATTATATAATGCAAAAGGCAAGTCCAAGTATACAACATGTCTCCTCTGAACTGTTTGTATTTCTATTGTGTTTGGGTTAATTTTCTCCATTATATTAGGATGAGTAGTCCGAGTCTACTATGTATGAGTTAGTGTCAGGGATTCAGTAATTTTAATGGAAAATTGGAAAATGAATCCAATGCGTATGTAAATATGTACTGCACAAATATCCTCCCACTCTCATCCTGAACAATGCATTGGCATTACCATCGCCCCAAGTAAGACACAATTAGAGGAGAAGAGTTACAAAAACAGTGAATACATATCTGGAATGGAAAATGCTCAGAAGTTCACAAACTTGGAGGTGGTAGAGGAGTTTCCAAAAGTAAGGGACAGGGTAAATACTCCACAAACATGGAGCTCTGCTGGCCTAAAATCTTTTTGAGAAACTGCCTCTGAGGTTCCGCACTTGAAATATATGTTGTTGTCAGGAGATGTGGCTTCCTTTGTAGTGAGACCACCAAAGCTGGGTCTGCATCTATGTGACCTGGAGGACATGGTTTCTTTTTTTCCAATGAACAAGATGCAGCAGTGCTGAATCCTCTCTTTGTAGGTAAACTGAGGCCACTGGGGACTAAGTGTCTCCCCGTGTGGACTGTGAAGCCTTTTGGTCCTCCTCCACTTTTTGTGTTGTTTTTGATTCTGCACTATGAGTTTGGTATTTGCTTCACGAAATACTAGGATCTCAACTAGGACACAGTGCTGGAGGGAGTTCTGTCACGTGTGGTGGGTCAGGGTCTGCAGGAGAATGCACCAACTAGGCTTCTATCTTTCATAGCTTGCCCCATTGCCCCCTTGTCCATATCAACCTGATTCTTAACATTCCCCTGAAAACTCTCCATATAACAAGATGCCTTTACATATAAGGGTCTGCTAGCTGCACCATGTCAGTCACAAGCCATTTGGAATCCAATGGTAAATCCTTATGGCCCTACCACGGATGTTTTATCAAACACTTGCCCACCACTGCTCTAGACCCACTACTCAGCAGGCTGCAACTTAAAGGCATCTTTGTTCTACACCATTTTCATGAAACCCAGTCAATCAAGGCACTGTCTGGTATACTCATGATCAGCAACAGGACATCCAAAGTTTCTCCAGTGCCACCTGGTGATGGGAATTTCAAAAAATTCATGGTATTTATCTAGCCATTTTTCAAGGATAAAGTTGCAGGCACTGTGGGTTTCAATTCATTCAGCAACCATTAAATGATGAGGAAGCTCATTTCAATGAAAGCTCTGGAGAACTCTCACAGGCAAGGCTTCCCAAAGAGTGGCAAAAAGGTCACATGAAGCCAGGCCCATTGAGGTCTACAATGTGAGGTCCATGTGTGTTTTGACTCTCAAATATGGCTGCCAAGTCTTTAAGAATAAAATTATGTGATATCCTGGCTGAGAGTCCCAGGCCTCTGTGGAAAGCCACCCTGGGCCTAGATCTATGTTTCCAAGGGTGACTTTCATACGTGACCTCCTAAAATCCCAACAAAATTCATGGCAATGCTTCTCTGAGTTCAGTTCCACAACTCAGTCTCTAAGGGGAATCACACCAGAGTTCAAGCCCTTGTGGACCCAGTCATTTCTTCCAACCGCCACACAAATGACCAAAATTAAAACCAAAACACTCCCACATGGCCCTCATCTTATTCCATATAGTCACTCATCTTAACCTCTGGCTGGAGGTTTCCATGAGGGGTGGAGCCGAAGACAGTGTTCAAAATCAGCTAGCTTGCCCCTCATTTGCCTAAAGTCAGGGTGGCCTGTGCACCGATTCTGTGAACCAGGATTGATCAAATAAGCCTGCCGTTAATACTTCTGTGTTTCTCCAATTTGAGGCTTACTGATTTCAGGTTTCGATTCTTTATGTGATTTGGAGTCATGCGAAAACCCAAGCACCTCTGGAGGGCTTTGAAGAACTCATTTGACCCAAAGAATCCCTATTCTCACTTGATGGGTTCAGGAACCTAACAGAGGAAGGCAAGAGACTTCAACCACAATGACTGATATTTTTGCCATTATGGTTTTGGATGCACACATGGGATCATTCTTTAGATTGATCAGGTGCTGAGAATCTAAGTCACAGCCACACACATGGCCAAGAGGCTAATTCAGACACATCCCTTCCCAAAGCAATTAAACAAAGAGTCACAGGTGATGCCCATTCATTTCCATTTGAAAATTGTTTTCTTCAGGCTTCACAAAGGGTTGGCCTGAGGCAAAGAACTTCCTGACATTCAGTGCAACACAACAATAAGTAAGCAAAGGCCCAAAGCCGGGTTTCTCCACTGAGACTTTCTTGGTCACAGTGATATCTGAGTTTTCTGAGATGCTCGCCATACTCTTCAGCTATCGAGTACATGGCCATGTCACAGAGTTTAGAGGTGGTACATATTTTGGACACAAAACCATGAGCCTATTCTGGAGAGTGGCCAGAATTCAGGAAGAAAACAGCAACTTAGGAAGATAGCAGGTGTTGCACATGGATAAGACAAGCTGCAGTCCATTCATATATTGGGCAGGTTGAATTATGGGAAGATTTATACTAGATAGGACACATCCATGAAGGCATTCTCTTTTCTAATGTCTACAACAATGGACACAGTGGGATACACAGACATAGAAACACTCGCTTTGTCAAACGTCTTACTAGAAACTGTCCACTCCAAACCAAACAAACCGCCTTTCCTATCTATTCTCAGAACATGAGACAAAACAACAAACCCACACCCACTCCCACAAAGGCACCTCCTACCCCAAGTAGGTCTGTGACTATCCGGAGTGTCCTCTGACTGGTGGGCCATAATATGTTCCCCAGAAATGGCCTGTCTTCTCTCAGATCTTGTTTCCTTGTCCAACTCTGTGAAGTAGTCAGGAAAAAGTGGTGAGCCACTACCTGCTTTCTCAGGAAAGGTCCCTCTTAAGAGCTCTCCTGGCATTTGGCCATCCTCACATTAGTAGGTTCCAAGAAAACAGACTCTGTCCTTGGTAAATCCAAACAAGTGAGCCCACTGGGACTGGGCCTGGGACTGCCTTTGGGTGCCTGGCTTCTTGAATACCAAGTTCAGAGAGTTCCATAACCAAGGGAATGAGGTATGTCACTTTTTTTGGAACTGAATGAGGTCACTGCCTTGGCAACCACCTTGTCCTAACAGTTGCTTCCAAGGGTCCCATGAGATGAATGCTGCCCCTACTTCCTGTGAAAATTTCACAAGTTAGCATGGCATATCAACCATAGTCACCGGGAACAGCTCTCCACAGAAGCCTGGTTTGGTCAATCTTCTCTATGAAAAGAAGAGAGAGGCTGATTCAGATCACCCCTTCATCCTGACCATGGTGTTTCCCATGGAAGATGACTTTTGCTCTCTCAGGTCCTACATACCTGCCTACAACTTCTCCAGGTATCATTTCTGCATGGACCTTTGAGGTTCTCAGCAGGTGGAAGATCCCCAACTTTCCTGTATTGTAAGTACCACTCTGTCCCTGCACTTCTGTAAAATGAGATTGTGGGAACAGTGTATGTTTAGGGTTAATAACAGGTTCTATTTGGATTATGAATTATTCTGTGCGATGAATAATGGTATTGGGAACCTGCGATATTTACAAGAATATAGAGGTGAAATATAAGTATGAAAACAGAAATCTAGGTATGATTTGAAGCCCAGAAGGGCATTGGGCACTTGATAGGGATACTTAGCTTTGAATTATGTTCTGCAAAGATGTCTCAGATAATTTGATATACAATGGCATAGGACCTTGTACCTTGGATGATTGAAATTAGAAGAAAACATCCAGTCAAAAAGGGATAGTTGGTAGGATTAGGAAGATAGTACATACGTTTAGGAAGAAGAGTGAGTATAGGATTTGGACTAAAAGTTCTTTAGCAATACCGTTTCAGTTATAGAGTGAATGTAAATGTCAGCACATATGAAGAGTCAGTCACTATGATCAACTGGGGAAAATATGTAGAAAAGCAGATATCAATAGAAACATTACGAAATCAGGCAAAGTATAAAGTGAGTGATAGTATTAGACATTTTCAACGGGTAGAGATTGAATATATCAATTAGAAAGAAACAAATATGTAGTCACCAATAGATTGACAATTGACAGCATTAGGCAACCTGGACATGGATGTTTTTAGTAATCCATGTTCACTTTCAATTTAGGCTTTGGTACAATCATAAGTGTGACCTTTACATTTTTTGTCCAGATTATTACTGTGATAAAATGTATATGTTGATCAGGTAACATGAGTATTTCTTCCACCATTTCTGGGAGAAATATATTGAAGATGTAAAATTAGAATTGGGGGTTCAAGGAGGTGTACCCTGTGTCTATGAATATAGAGATAGTGCATGAATAGACCATACTGTGAATAAATAATATAACTGGTTCCACTTTAAATAATAGATTGAATTGATATCTGAAAATATATAGGAAATAATATATTGACATACAATCATTCACTCCAACCAGTTATATATCTAATGGTAATCTTAGGGTTATTGTTTATCATGAATTGTGTGTGAGTTTTGTATCAAAAGTGATTATGGAAATCGAAAATAATGTGTTTGGAAAGAAGTCTCATGAAAAGACCAGTCAAGAAATATGGAGGAATCCATGTGTTCTGAAGCAGGACGTGATTGAAAGTGAAACAAATGCCTATAAATTTGCTAAATTGTGGATAAAATATATATCCTGTGATGTGCATAAACTGATGAAATAGTAATGTACCAGTGTTGAATAAAAATAAACGTCAAAATACACATCATGTCACATAGGAATCTACTTGCATTGATGTTAAACTGGGTCAGTTACTGTTGAAATATTAGGATTGTGTGCATTATTCACCGAAGTTAGTTTTATTTTTTTCATTTTTATTTATGGTTGTTCAAAATATTACATAGTTCTTGATATATCATATTTCACACTTTGATTCAAGTGGGTTATAAACTCCCATTTTTACCTCGTATACAGATTGCAGAATCACATCAGTTACACATCCATTGATTCACATATTGCCATAGTAGTGTCTGTTGTATTCTGCTGCCTTTCCTATCCTCTACTATCCCCCCTCGCCTCCCTGCCCCTCCCCTCTTCTATCTCTACCCCCTATACTGTAATAAATTTCTCCCCCTTGTATTATTTTTCCCTTTCCCCTCACTTCCTCTTGTATGTAATTTTATATAACCCTCAGGGTCTCCATCCATTTCCATGCAATTTCCCTTCTCTCTCCTCTTCCATTCAACCTCTCATCCCAGGTTAATGTTAATCATCTTGTCATGCTCTTCATCCCTACACTGTTCTTAGTGACTCTCCTTATATCAAAGATGACATTTGGTATTTGTTTTTTAGGGATTGAGTAGCTTCACTTAGCATAATCTGCTCTAATGCCATTCATTTCCCTGCAAATTCTATGATTTTTTTTCATTTTTCAATGCAGAGTTATACTCCATTGTGTATAAATGCCACATTTTTTATCCATTCTTCTATTGAAGGTCATCTAAGTTGCTTCCACAGTCTTGCTGTTGTGAATTGTGCTTCTATGAACATTGATGTAGCAGTGTCCCTGTAGCATGCTCTTTTTAGGTCTTTAGTGAATAGACCTAGTAGGGGAATAGCTGGATCAAATGGTGGTTCCATTCCCAGCTTTCCAAAAAATCTCCATACTGCTTTCCAAATTGGCTGCACCAATTTGCAGTCCCACCAGCAATGTACAAGTGTACCTGTTTCCACACATCCTTGCCAGCACTTGTTGTTGTTTGACTTCATAATGGCTGCCAAACTTACTGGAGTCAGATGGTATCTTAGGGTTTTTTTGATTTGCATTTCTCTGACTGCTAGAGATGGTGAGCATTTTTTCATGTACTTGTTGATTGATTGTATGTCCTCATCTGAGAAGTGTCTGTTGAAGTCCTTGGCTCATTTGTTGATTGGGTTATTTGTTATCTTATTATCTAATTTTTTGTGTTCTTTGTATACTCTGGATATTAGGGCTCTATCTGAAGTGTGAGGAGTAAAGATTTGTTCCCAGGATGTAGGCTCCCCATTTAACTCTCTTACTGTTTCTTTTTCTGAGAAAATTTTTTTTTAGTTTGATTAAGTCCCATTTGTTGATTCTAGTTATTAACTCTTGTGCTATGGGTGTCCTATTGAGGAATTTGGAGCCCGACCGCACAGTATGTTGATCGTAACCAAATTTTTCTTCTATCAGACATTGTGTCTCTGATTTGATATCAAGCTCCTTGATCCATTTTGAGTTAACTTTTGTGCATGGCAAGAGAAAGGGATTTAGTTTCATTTTATTACATATGGATTTCCAGTTTTCCCAACACCATTTGTTGAAGACACTGTCCTTCCTCCATTGCATGCTTTTAGCCCCTTTATCAAATATAAGATAGTTGTAGTTTTGTGGATTGGTTTCTGTGTCCTCTATTCTGTACCATTGGTCCACTCGCCTGTTTTGGTACCAGTACCATGCTATTTTTGTTACTATTGTTCTGTAGTATAGTTTGAAGTCTGGTATCGCTATACCGCCTGATTCACACTTCCTGCTTAGCATTGTTTTTGCTATTCTGGGTTTTTTATTTTTCCATATGAATTTCATGATTGCTTTCTCTATTTCTACAAGAAATCCCTTTGGGATTTTGATTGGCATTGCATTAAACCTATAGAGAACTTTTGGTAATATTGCCATTTTGAGGATGTTAGTTCTGCCTATCCATGAACAGGGTATATTTTTACATCTTCTAAGATCTTCTTCTATTTCTCTCTTTAGGGTTCTGTAGGTTTCATTGTATAAGACTTTCGCCTCTTTTTCTAGGTTGATTCCCTTTTTTTTTTAAGATATTGTAAATGGAGTGATTGTCCTCATTTCCATTTCAGAGGACTTGTTGCTGATATACAGGAATGCCATTGATTTATGCATATTGATTTTATATCCTGCCACTTTGCTGAATTCATTTATTAGCTCTATTAGTTTCTTTGTAGACCCTTTTGGGTCTGCTAGGTATAGAATCATGTCATCTGCAATAGTGATAATTTAAGTTCTTCTTTTCCTATTTTTATGTCTTTAATTTCTTTCGTCTGTCTAATTGCTCTGGCCAGTGTTTAGAGAACTATATTGAACAGAAGTGGTAAGAGAGAGCATCCCTGTCTTGTTCCAGATTTTAGAGGGAATGCCTTCAATTTTTCTCCATTCAGAATGATGCTAGCCTGAGGCTTAGCATAGACTGCTTTTACAATTTTCAGGTATGTTCCTGTTTTCCCTAGTTTTTCTAGAGTTTTGAACATAAAGGGATGCTATACTTTGTTGAAAGCTTTTTCTGCATCTATCGAGATGACCTTATGGTTCTTATTTTTAAGTCTATTGATGTGGTGAATAACGTTTATTGATTTTCGTATATTGAAGAAGCCTTGCATTCCATGGATGAATCCTACTTGATCATGGTGCACAATTTTTTTGATATGTTTTTGTATCTGATTCGCCAGAATTTAATTGAGGATTTTTGCATTTAGGTTCATTAGAGATATTGGTCTGTAGTTTCTTTCTTTGAAGTGTGTATGTCTGGTGTAGGAATCAGGGTGACATTGGCCTCATAGAATATATTTGGAAGATCTCACTCTTTTTAAATTTCCTGAAATAGCCTGAAAAGTATTAGTATTAGTTCATATTTAATGGTTTTGTAAAACTCTGCTGTATACCCATATGGTCCTGGGCTTTTCTTAGTTGGTAGTCTTTGGATGGTTTCTTTTATTTCCTCAGTTGATATTGGTCTGTTTAGGTTGTATATATCATCCTGAATCATTCTGATCAGATCATACGACATAAGAAATTTTTCGATGCCTTCACTATCTTCTATCATAGTGGAGTATAAGGATTCAAAATAATTTCTGATTATCTTCTGTATTTCTTAAATATTTCTTGTGATATTCCCTTTTTTATTCCATATGCTAGTAATTTGAGTTCTCTCTCCAAATCATTAGCGTTGCTAAGGGTCTGTCCATTTTATTTATTTTTTCAAAGAACCAACTTTTAGTTTTCTCAATTTTTTCAATTGTTTCTTTTGTTTCGATTTCATTAATTTCAGCTTTCATTTTAATTATATCTTACCTTCAACTTCTTTTGCTGTTGTTTTCCTCTTCTTTACTAGGATTCTGAAATGAAGTATGAGATCATTTTTTTGTTGTTTTTTTTTTCTTTTTTTAAGGAATGAAATCCAAGCAATGAATTTTCCTATTAGAACTGCTTTCAAAGTGTCCCATAGATTTCGATATGTTGTGCCTGTGGTTTCATTTATCTCTAAGAATTTTTTAATTTCCTCCTTGATGTCTTCTATAACCCATTGATCATTCAGTAACCTATTGTTCATTCTCCAAGTGATTCATGATTTTTCTTTCCTTCTTTTATCATTGATTTTTAGTTTCATTCCATTATGATAAGATAAGATGCAGGGTATTATCTCTACTCTTTATTATCATCTAAGAGTTGCCCTGTGACATAATGTATGATCTATTTTTGAGAAAGATCCATGTGCTGCTGAGGAAAAATTTAACTGCTTGATGTTGGGTAGTATATTCTATATGTGTCAATTAAGTCTAGGTTATTAATTGTGTTATTGAGTTCTATAGTTTCCTAATTCAACTTATATTTGGAAGACCTGTCCAGTGGTGAGAGAGGTGTGTTGTAGTCTCCTATGATTATTGTATGGTGGTCTATTAGACTCTTGATCTTGAGAAAAGTTTGATTGATGAACATAGCTGCACCATTGTTTGGGGCATATATATTTAGGATTGTTATGTCTTGTTGGTGTATGGTTCTCTTGAGCAGTATGTAGTGTCCCTCTTTATCCATTTTGATTAACTTTGGCTTGAAATCTATTTTATTTGATATGAGTATGGACACTCCTGCTTGTTTCCAAAGTCCATATGAGTGATATGATTTTTCCCTACCTTTCACCTTCAGTCGATCTATGTCTTTTCCTATCAAATGTGTCTCCTATAGGCAGCATATTGTTGGGTCTTCTTTTGTGATCCATTCTACTAGCCTGTGTCTCTTAATTGGTGAGTTTAAGCAATTAGCATTTACGGTTATTATTGAGATGAGGGTTGTTCTTGCAGCCATATTTGTTTATTTATGTTATTAAACATGGATTGTTTTCCTCTTTGATTATTTCCCCCCTTTAATGTCCTACCTCCCACTGTTGGTTTTCATTGTTATTTTTCATTTCCACTTCCTGTAATATTTTGCCAAGGATGTTTTGAAGAGATGGTTTTCTACCTACAAATTCTTTCAACTTTTGTTTATCATGGAAGGTTTTAATTTCATCTTCCATCCTGAAGCTTAATTTCGCTGGATACACAATTCTTGGTTGGAACCCATTTTCTTTCAGTGTTTGAAAAACGTTATTCCAGGATCTTCTTGGTTTCAGAGTTTGTGTAGAAAGATCAGCTGTTATCCTGATTGTTTTACCCCTAAATGTAATCTGCTTCCTTTTTCTTGTAGCTTTTAAAATTCTCTCCTTATTCTGCAGGTTGGACATCATCATTATAATGTGTCTAGGTGTGGATCTCTTATGATTTTGCACATTCGGCGTCCTGTAGGCTTCTAGGACTTGGAAGTTAGTCTCATTCTGCAAGTCTTGGAAGTTTTCTCATATTATTTAATTGAATGCATTGCTCATTCCTTTGGTTTGGACCTCTATACTTTCCTGTATCCCAATGACTCAAGTTTTGTCTCTTTATGTTATCCCTTATTTCTTGAATGTTCTGTTCATGGTTTCTTAACAGTTTTGCTGAGCTTTCTATGTTGTTTTCAAGTTGAAATACTTTGTCTTCATTTTCTGATGTTCTACCTTCTAAGTGTTCTACTCTGCTGGTAGTATTCTCAGTTGAGTTTTTAAGTTGGTTGATTGCTTCCTGCATTTCTAGGATTTCTGTTTGTTATTTTTTACAACATCTATCTCCCTGTATAGTTGATCTTTTGCTTCTTGGATTTGTTTATGTAATTCATTGTCGAAGTGATCTTTCATTGTCTGATTTTGCTGTCCAAAGTGTTCCTTGAGACTCCAGATTATCTGAAGCATGTATATCCTGAGTTCTTTATCTGACATTCCATCTGCTGCAGATATTACCTCTTCTAAAGTTGTGTTGACCTGCATTGCTTGTTGTCCTTTTTTCCTTGTCTTATCATGCTGCTCAAGTTTCTTTCTGCTTGGTGAAACTGTTGTGATTTTGAAATTTTCCCCCTATATATTTATATTGCTCTTGTATAGTTGAAAATTCTCCCTTGCAGGGGTGGGGTGGGGCTGTGCTGCTCCTCCAATGTGGGTGATCTATCTACCATGCTGACGGGGCGCTGGGCTTTTCTCCTGATCGGTCACAGGTCTGCCTACCTTGTAGGCGCGGGCGGCGGCTCTGCTCTGCTCCTACTCCAGTTGGGGTGACGTGACTACCGTGCAGATATGTTGCTGGGCCTGTTCCGCCAGTTGGTCGCAGGTCTGCCTAACTTGCGTGCACGGGCGACGGATCTGCTCTGCTCCTACTCCAAATGGGGTGACGTGACTACCATGCAGGTGTGTTGCTGGGCCTGTTCCCGGCGCGGATGACGGCTCTGCTATGCCCCTCTGGCTTGATGACAAAGTGAGAGAGACCCGGGTGTTTGTGACATACTTTCTTTACCAGGAGACCAACTGTTTCTGTCACCGCTGGTATCAATGAAGTTATCTCCTCCGTTGCTTTCTAATGACATCAGATCTCAGCCATGTTGTTATCCCATGCGAACGGCAGCATTTTGTTCCCTTTTCTGGGTGACCAAAGCAACGGGTGAGTCCTGACCAGCCCTCAGAAGCCCCGTCTCAATCCTGTTTCCACTGCCTATGAAGGCTCGTTTGATATTTACCTCCACAGTATTCAGCAAGACCCAGACCGAGAAGCAGTTTCCACGGGTTCTTTTGCCCTGGGCCAGATCAGTTCCAGGAGGTGGAATTCGACCACTCTGGGCTCGGTGTATGTTCCTATAGGTGCAGGCTCCAAGATGCACTTTCTGTGGGTTCTTTAGCACTGAGCCTGAGTAATTTGTCTGCAAGACAAATGTGAATGGCATCCTGAAATTACCTGTTCTATAGCTGAATGAGATGCGATCAGTCAAAAACAGAGATGGTGAAGTCAGCTCTCCAAGATGGTGGCCGCTGGCTTCCTCTGTGGTCTGACCGGTGTAGAGAACCGAATTGCGACTCATCCTTCCCCGTCTCAAACCCAAAATTCAGCACTGAGCACAGTGATTGCATAGCTGGCAGGAGCCCACAGAATCCGCACCGCTGTATATTTGCATTGCTATCTCATCGTTTCTCAGCGCGCGCCACAGACTCTAACCGCGGAGTGATTTCCTGAATAAGCAGCATGACCCTCCGTTCGGACAAATCACTCGCGTTTGAGCCCCCGTAGCTGATCCTCGTGAGAGGGAAATATGTCCACTAGGTTTTGGAGCACACCAATTTTGCTGGAAATTTCTAACAAGATAGGTTTTAGCCGTTCTAACTCGTCAATCTCCCGCACAGTGACGCGGTATATGGGGGTGATGCACTCCCTTCGCCGCCATCATATGATTCCCCCGAAGTTTAGTTTTCAGTACTAAGAAACAAATACGTATTTCAGGTGGATGAATATTTCTGAGAGTAATCTTGTGAAAGGTTGATTATAAATCCACATACATGAATATGAATGAATTTAGGGAGTGTATAATAAGAAAAATATACTCCATATTTTGAAAAATCTGGAGAGTGAATATATATATACATACACACACAGATATTAAAAAGTAGCATTATGTATGCCAATCGAAATTCACCATGAAATATATATCATCCACAGATCCAAAAATATTCATTTTAATGAACATGGATTTATGTTGCTCAACTAAGAAGCTCACACATATGATGAATTTTCAGTTCCAACAGCGTTTAGTATGCCAATCGAAATTCAACAGCGTTTAGTATGCCAATCGAAATTCACCATGAAATATATATCATCCACAGATCCAAAAATATTCATTTTAATGTACATGGATTTATGTTGCTCAACTAAGAAGCTCACCCATATGTTGAATTTTCAGTTCCAACAGCGTTTAGTTGGAGTGATATCTTCTCACAATTTGTATCTGCCAAGCCAGCCACCTCACAAAATGTACGAGTGATACCAGGTCGAATTCAATATGTGCGTATAAAAATATATGTGATGAATAGGCTACAGAGAAAGGGAGACAGTTATTCACATATTTGTTAACTTTTAAAACACATGGAGAACTATTTCAATTAAAATTAGCTAGATTTGTAATGCCTACCATTTATCATACGAAAGGCAAGTCCAACTATACACCATGCCTCCTGTGAACCTCTTGTATTTCTATACTGTTTGGGTTATTTTTCTCCATCATATTAGGATTAGAAGTCAAAATCTAGTAGGGTATGTGTTAGTTTCAGGGATTCAGTATTTCGAATGGAAAATTGGAAAATGTATCCAATGTGTATGCAAATATGTGCTACACAAAAAACTTCCCACTCTCATTCAGAACAATGCCTTGTCATTACCTTCGACCCACGTAAGACACAATTAGAGGAGAAGAGTTAGAAAATCTGTGAATACATATGTGGAATGGAAAATGCTCAGGAGTTCACAAATTTGGAGGTGGTAGATGAGTTTCGAAAAAGTAAGGGACCGGGTAAACACTCCACAAACATGAAGTTCTCCCTGCCTAACATCTGGAGAAACAGCCTCTGAGGTTGGGCAATGAAATATATGCTGTTGTCAGGAGCATTAGCATGATTTGTAGTGAGACCATCAAAGCTGGGTCTTCATCTATGTGACCTGGAGGACATGGTTTCTTTTTTTCCAATGAACATGAGGAAGCAGTGCTGAATTTTCTATTTGTTGGTAACCTGTGGCCACTGGGGTCTAAGTGTCTCCCCGTGTGGACTGTAAATCCATTTGGTCATACTCCACTATTCATGGTGTTTCTTGCTGGTGCACTGGGAGTTTAGTATTTGCTTCATGAAATACAAGGATTTCAACTGGGACACAGTGCTGAAGTGAGTTTTGTCAAGTTTGGTGCGTCGGGTTCTGCAGGAGAATGAACCAACCAGGCGTCTATCCCACATAGCTTGCCCCATTGACCATAGCAACCTGATTCGGAACATTGCCCTGAAACCTCTCCATATAACAATATGCTTTTACATATAAGTGTCTACTGGCTGCAAAATGTCAGTCACAATCCATTTGGAAGCCAATGGCAGATCCACATGGCCCCACCACAGATGTTTTATCACACACCTGCAAACCACTGCTCTAGGACAACTACTCAGCAGGATCCAACTTACTGGCATCTCTGTTCTACACCATTTTCATAAAACCCAGTCAATTAAGGCACTGTCTTGTATACTCATGATCAGCAACAGGACATCCAAATGTACTCCAGTGCTACCCGATCATGGGAATTTCAAAAATGTCATGGTATTTATGTAGCCAATTTTCAAGGATAAAGTTGGAGGCACCTTGGTTTTCAATTCATTCAGGAACCATTAAATGTTGAGGAAGCTCATTTCAATGAAAGTTGTGGAAAACTCTCACAGGCAAGTCTTCCCAAAAAGTGGACAAAAGGTCAAATGAAGCCAGGCCCATTGAGGTCTACAATGTGAGGTCCATGTGTGTTTTGACTCTCAAATATGGCTGCCATGTCTTTAAAAATAAAATCATGTGATATCCTGGCTGAGATTCCCTGTGATCTGTGGAAAGTCAACTTGGGCTTAGATGTCACTTTCCAAGGGCAAATCTCATGCATGGCCATCTAAAATCCCAACACAATTTATGTCAATACTTCTCTGAGATCAGTACCAGAACTCAGTCTCTAAGGGGAATCACACCAGAGCGCAAGCCCAGGTGGACCAAGTCATCTCTTCCAACTGCCATACAAATGTCCACAATTAAAACCAAAACACTTTCACATGGCCCTCATCGTCTTTTATACAGACACTCATCATAACCTTTGGATGGAGGTTTCCATGAGGGCGCCGCCCACGTCAGTGTCCAAAATAAGCTCCCTGCCCCTCATTTGCCTAAAGTCAGGGTTGCCTAGACACCCTTCCTGTGAACCACGAATGATCAAATAAGCCTGACTTTAATACTGCTTTGATTCTCCAACATAAGGCCTACTGACTTTCGGGTTTAGATTCTTTAAGTGAATTGGAGTCATGAGAAAAACCAAGCACCTATGGGATAGCCTCTTCAGGGCTTTGAAGAACTCATTTGACCCAAAGGATCCCTATTCTCACTTGATGGATGTCAGAAACCTACCAGAGGAAGGCAAGAAAGTTCATCAACAATATCTCATATTTGTGCAGTTTGGGTTTTGGATGCACACATGGGATCTATCTTTAGATGCATCAGGTGCTGAGAATTTAAGCCACAGCCTCACACAGGGCCAAGAGGCTGATTCAGACATATCCCTTTCCAAAGCAATTAAGCAAAGAGCCACAGGTGATGCCCATTCATTTCCATTTGAAAACTGTTTTCTTCAGGCTTCAAAAAGGGGTGGCTTGAGGCAAAGAACTTGCTGACATTCAGGGAAACAGAACAATAGGTAAGCAAAAGTACCAAAGCAGGGTTTCTCCACTGAGACTTTCCTGGTCAACTGATATGTGAGTTTCTTGAGATGCTAGCCATTCTCTTCAGCTATCCAGTACATGGCCATGTCACAGATCTTGGAGGTGGTACATATCTTGGACACAAAATCATGGTACTATTCTGGAGAGTGGCTAGAATTGAGGGAGAAAACAGGAATTTAGGAAGCTAGTAGGTGTTGCCCATCCATTAGGCAAGCCACAGTCCACTCATAAATTGGGCAGGATGAATGCTGGTAAGCTTTCTATTAGACAGGACACATGTGTTGATGCATTCTCTTTTCTAATGTCTACAACCATGGACAGAGTGGGATACACAGACATAGAAACACTCGCCTTGTCAAAGAACTTACTAGAAATAGTCCACTCCAAACCAAACTAACCACCTTTCCTACCTCTTCTCAGAACATGAGACAAAACCACAAACTCACACCCACACCCACAAAGGCACCTCCTTCCCCCTAGTAGGTCTGTGACTCTCCGGAGTGTCCTCTGACTGGTGGGCCATACTATGATCCCCCGAAATGGCCTCTCCTGTCTCAGATCTGGTCTGCTTGTCCAACTCTGTGAAGTTGTCAAGTGCCAGCGGTGAGACACTACCTTCTTTGTGAGGAAAAGCACCTCTTCAGAAGTTTCCTGGCATTTGGCCATCCTCACATCTGTAGGTACCAAGAAAGACTGACTCTGTCCTTAGTAAATCCAAACATGTGAGGCCACTGGTACTGGGACTGGGACTGCCTCGGGGTGCCTGGCTTCCTGGATCCCAAGTTCAGAGAGTTCCATCACCAAGGAAGTGTGGTTAGATCACTTCCTTCTGGATCTGAATGATGCCACTGCCTTGGCAACCCCTTTGTCCTAACAGTTGCTTCCAGAAGTCCCATGAGGTGGAGGCTGCCCCAATTTTCCTGTGACACTTTCTCAAGTTATAATGTTATATCAACCATAAGCACCCGGGAATAGCTCGTCACACAGGACTGGTTTGGTCCATCTTCTATACATTAAGAAGAGAGAGACTGATTCAGACACAACCCTTCATCGTGACCAGGATGATTGCCATGGAAGATGACTTTTGCTTTCTGAGGTCCTTCATAGCTGCCTTCATCTTCACCAGGGATTATTTCTGCATGAACATTTGAGATTCTCAGCAGGTGAAGATCCCATACATTCCTGAATTTTAATACCAACTCTCTCCCTGCTCTTCTGTAAAGTTAGTGTATGGTTAGGGTTGATAATATGTTCAATTTGGGTTAGGATTCATTCTGTGGGATGAATAATGGAATTGGGAACCTGCGAAATTTATAAGAATATATAGGTGAAATATATGTATAAAAATGGAAATCTTAAGAAAGATTTAAAGCCCAGAAGGGCATTGGGCGCATGATTGGAATACTTAGTGTTGAATTACATTCTGTACAACTGTCTCAGTTAAATCAATATACAATGGCATAGGACCTTGATCCTTGGATGATTGAATGTAGAAGAGTACATCCAGTCAAAAAGGGATAGTCGGTAGCATTAGGAAGATAGTCGATAGGTTTAGGAAGAAGAGTGAGCTTTGGAATAAAAACTTCTTTAGCAATAGGGTTTCGTTTAGAGAGTGAATGTAAATGTCAGCACATGTGAAGAGTCAGTCACAATGATGAACTGGGGAAAATATGTAGGAAAGCAGGTATCAATAGAGACATTACGAAATCAGGCAAAGTATAAAGTGAGTGATAGGGTTAGACATTATCAACAGGGTTCAGTTTCAATATATAATCATAGAAAAAAACAAATATGTCGTCACGAATGGGAGTGACATTTGAGAGTATTAGGCAACCTGGACATGGATGTTATTAGTTATCCATGTTCAATTTTCTTTTAGGCTTTGGTAAAATCATAAGTGTGACCTTTTTATTTTTGTTGTTCAGAATATTACTGTGATAAAATGTATATGTAGATCAGGTGACATGAGAATTTCTTTCACCATTTCTGGGAGCAATATTTTGAAGACGTATACATTAGTATTAGGGGTACAAAGAGGTGTACCCTGTGTCTATGAATAAAGAGATAATGCATGAAAAGACCATACTATGAATAAATAATGTAACTGGTTCCAATTTAAATAATGGATTGAATTGATATCTGAAAATATACAAGAAATCTTATATTGGTATACAATCATTCATTCCAACCAGTTATATATCTAATGGTAATATTAGGATTATGGTTTATCATGAAGGGTGTTTGAATTTTGCTTTATAAGTGATGATGTTAAATGAAAATAATGTGTTCCAAAAGAAGTCTCATGAAAGGACCAGTCAAGAAACATGGAGGAATACATGTGTTCTGAATCAGGAAGTGATTGATTGTGAAAAAATGCCTATAAGTTTTCTAACTTGTGAATGAAATATATATACTATGATGAGCATAAACTGAAGACATAGTAACATACAAGTGTTGAATAAAAATGAAAGTCAAAATACACATCATGTCCCCTAGGAATCTTCTTGCATTGATGTTAAACAGGATGAGTAACTGTAGAAATATTAGGGTTTGTATGCACCATTCACTGAATTTAGTTTTCAGTACTAGGAAACAAATATCTACTTCAGGTGGATGATTATTTCTGAGAATAATCTTGTGGAAAGTTGATTATAAATCCACATATATGAATATGAATGAATTTAGGGAGTGTATAATAAGACACATATATTTCATATTCTGAAAAATCTGAAGATATATATATATATATATATATATATATATATATATATATATATACACACACACACACACACACACACACACACATACATACACATGCACATGCACAGATATTAAAAAGTAGCAATTAGCAATACAGGTGATCCATCATGAAGGCAGGCTTGGAGAAATCAATTGTCTGACCTCAGCTGTGCGGGCATAGGGAGTTGTAAACTGTCTAAATGCTGTTTAATCAGAATCACTATTCAATGTTGACCTGAATTGGATCTGGGGCGAACAGTTTGGGCCCCTCAGAACACACACAGAGCCTGGATCATCTGCATTCAAGCTCAGATTTGTCTGCTTCTTGTGATTCAGCACTAACATTTCTGCTGAAATAACTGGTCGGCCTTTCTGAATTTACAGAGGTAAAAGCCAACTGAGCCTTCATAGGCCGTGGCCACAGGATTTAAATGGGGCTTGGGAGAGATAGTCCGGTCCCACCCGTTGCATTGGTCACCTGACAAAGGGAACGAATGGTCACAATTTGAATGGGATACCACAATGGAAGAGAACTGACGTCACGGGTTGAGGAGATAACTTCATTGATACCAGCGCGACAAGTGTGTAATTCCCTTGCCATCTCTCTCCGGGGAAACCTTAAATGCCCCTCCCGGCTCTGCCATTAGGTCCCTCCCAGCTCTCCCGTGAGCGTGATAGCCAGACCTAGGGAATCAGGATTGGCTCGGAACTCGCGGCGTGGAATTCTCAGCTACCGCTCACACCAGTGCTGACAATTGAGGTCTCTTACACCACCTACCGGGGGCATGGCCACCAGAGGGCAAGCAAATACGCTGGGGGTTCTCAGCCCCAAGCTCTACAAACGTAGGGTCTGAGGGAGGCAAACAGGGAGAGTGTGCCCAGGCGTTCATGAAAACAGGGCTACCAGGAGCAGAGGCCTGGCGTGTAACCAGTATTGTGGTGAGTGTCACAGGTGAGCAGGGCATGGCTTGAGGAAGCACAAGAGAAGGCCCTAGGCACTCAGAATTGGAGACCCGGCCAGTCTGGGAGGCAGAGCTGCTGCACAGTAATTGGTTCCCACTTATTGAGAGGAGAAGCTTGACCAAGTGCACACAGATCCACCTACTGGAAGAGAAGTTAATTGAACTCTATGACTGCATGTATTATTATTATTTTTTATTTATATTTTTTTCTTTTTCTTTCATTTTCATTTTGTTGTTGTTGTTGTTCTTTAACTTTTTTTAATGTTTTCATTTTTTAATTTTTTAATTTTATTATTATTATTTTAAATTTTAATTTTCATTTTTCTAATTATCATTATTACTTAAAATTTTTTCTTTCTTTAGATTTTATTTTTTTTCTTTTGTCTTTTCATTTCTTTTCAATTTTCTTATTCCCCCTTCCTTGAATTCTACCTGCCTACTCTCATTCTCTTTAGTGACTTCTTCCCTTTCCTTCTAATATCTTTCCTCCTAAGCATCAAATAAATTTATAAGAGTATGCAGTAACTCAGCACTCAAACAGAACAAGAGGTAACATGAGCAGCATAAAAAAGCAAGGAAGAAAAGGAGTACAAACAATGAAGGACAGCCTAAATATTCAGGAGGACCTAGAGTCATGAGAAAAATGGTCATATAAAGAACTCAAGGAATACCTTAGACAGATGGAATGGAACCTTAAAGAGGATACAAGACAGCAAAACCAAACAGTGAAAGAACACATTAAAAATGAATTACATAAACAGATAAAAGAAGAAATTAAGCATCTTTATCAGCAGATAGACATTATAAAAAAATTAAACAATAAATCTCGAAATGAAGGAAATGATAAACCAAATTAAAAACTCAATTGAGAGTATCACTAACTGAGTGAAGCAAGTAGAAGACAGAAGGTCAGATAATGAAGACAAAATATATCATCTTGAAAAAAGTCTTGCCAACAAAGAAATGCTGGTAAAAAATCATGAGAAAGCATCCAAGAGATATGGGATAACATAAAAAAAAAAAAACTTATGAGTCATCTGGATAGAGGAAGATACAGAGATTCAAAACAAGGGAATGAGTAACCTGCTGAATGAAATAATTACAGAACTCTTTCCATAAATAAAAATGGAAACGGATAAACAAATTCTAGATGCTTAGAGGACACCGAGCACACAAAATCAAAGTAGACCAATGCCAAGACACATTGTTATGAAGATATCCAACATACAGAACAAAGAGAAAATATTAAAAGCTACAAGAGAAAGGAGGCAGATTACAATCAGGGGTAAACCAAAAAGGTTAACAATGGATTTTTTTTCACAGACGCTGAAAGTGAGAAGATCCTGGAACAACGTATTTCTAATACTGAAACACAATGGATGCCAAGCAAGAATTCTGTATCCAGCAAAATTAAGTTTCAGGAAAGACAACGAAATAAAAATCTTTCATGATAAACAAAAGCTAAAAGAATTTGCAGCCAGAAAACCAGCATTGCAAAGCATCTTGAGCAAAACACTACACGAGGAAGAAATGAAAATCAACCAAAAAAAACATCAGTGGGAAGTGCCTCAGTAATGACAGAGGGCGGGGGAAAAGCTAATCATGGAGAAACAAATTAATTAAAAAATATATATATAAATAATCAAACATGGGTGGCAGTACAAACCACATATCAATAGTAACTCTAAATGTTAAAGGCTTAACCTATCCAATAAAGAGACATAGGCTTGTAACTTGAATTAAAAAAAAATCCAACAATATGTTGCCTCCAGGAGACATATCTGAATGGAAAAGACATACACAGGCTGAAGGTGAAAGATTGGGAAAATTTATACCATGCACACGGTCCTCGTAAGCAAGCAGGGGTGGCCATCCTCATATCGAATGAAATCGACCTCAAGAAAATTTAATCAAAAGAGATAAGCAAGCACATTATATACTGTTAAAAGAAACCATTCACCAACAAGACATAACAATTATCAATATTTACGCAGCAAATAATGGTGTGTGACGTTCATAAAACAAACTCTCCTCAAGTTCAAGAATCAAATAAACCACAACACAACAAATATGGCTGACTTCAACTCACCTCTCTCACCATTGGACAGATCCTCAAAATAAAATTTGAATAAAGAAACTATAGAACTCAATATCACAATCAATATCCTAGACTTAACTGACATATATAGAATATATCAAGCATCATCAAGTGCATATACTTTTTTCTCAGCAGCACATGGATCCTTCTCAAAAATAGACCATATGTTATGCCATAGGGCAACCCTCAGTAAATATAAAGGGGTGGAGATAATACCATGAATTTTTTCTGAGCATAATGGAATGAAACTGGAGACCAATGAAAAAAGAAGGAAGGAAAAATCATACATCACATGAAAAATGAACAATATGTTACTGAATGATCAATGGGTTACAGAAGACATAAAGGAGTAAATCAAAAAATTCTTAGAGATAAATGAAAATACAGACACAACATATGAGATTCTATGGGACACAATGAAAGAAGTTTTAAGAGGGAAATTCATCGTCTGGAGGTAATTCCTCAACAAAAGAAAAAAAACAAAATAAATGATCTCACACTTCATCTCAAAGCCCTAGAGAAGCAAGAGCAAAACAACAGCAAATCTAGCAGAAGGCAAGAAATAATTAAAATCAGAGCGGAAATCAACGAAATTGAAACAACAGAAACTATTGAAAAAATTAACAAAACTAAAAGTTGGTTCTTCGAAAAAATAAATCAGATCAACAGACCCTTAGCCATGCTAACAAAGAGAAGAAGAGAGAGAACTCAAATTACTAACATACGGGATGAAAAAGGCAATATCACAACAGATGCTACAAAAATACAGAAAAAAATTAGAAATTATTTTGAAAACCTATATTCCAATAAAATAGAAAATAGTGAAGACATCGATAAATTTCTTAAGTCTTATGATTTGCCCACACTGAGTCAGGAGGATACACACAATTTAAACAGACCAATATCAATGGATGAAATAGAAGAAGCAATCAAAAGACTACCAACCAAGAAAAGCCCAGGACCAGATGGGTATACAGTGGAGTTTTACAAAACCTTTAAAGAAGAATTAATACCAAAACTTTTCAAGTTATTCAGGAAATAGAAAGACAGGAAGCTCTGCCAAATTCATTCCATGAGGCCAAAATCACCCTGATTCTGAAACCAGACAAAGACACCTAAAAGAAAGAAAACTACAGACCAATATTTCTGATAAATCTAGATGCAAAAATCCTCTGGCGAATTGGATACAAAGGCACATCAAAAAAATTGTGGACCATGATCAACTAGGATTCATCCCTGGGATGCAAAGAGGGTACAATATATGGAAATCAATAAATGTTATTCACAACATCAATAGACTTAAAGATAAGAACCATATGATCATTTCGATAGATGCAGAAAAACCATTTGACAAAGTAGATCATTCCTTTATGTTCAAAACATTTTAAAAACTAGGGATAACAAGAACTTACCTCGACGTTGTAAAAGCTATCTATGTTAAGCCTCAGGCTAGCATCATTCTGAATGGAGAAAAATAGATGGAATTCCCTGTAAAATCTGGAAAAAGACAGGGATGTCCTCTATCACCACTTCTATTCAATATAGTTCTCGAAAAACTGGCCAGAGCAATTAGACAGATGAAAGACATTAAAGGCATAAAAATAGGAAAAGAAGAACTTAAATTATCACTATTTGCATATGACATGATTCTATACATAGAAGACCCAAAAGGGTCTACAGAAAAAACTACTAGAACTAATAAATGAATTCAGCAATGCGGCAGGATATAAAATCAACATGCATAAATCAAAGGCATTTCGGTATATCAGCGACAAAACTTCTGAAACGAAAATGAGTCAAAACAGTGCATTCACAATATCCTCAAAAAAATTAAATACTTGGGAATCAACCTAACAAAATAGGTGAAAGATTTATATAATGCAAACTACAGAAACCTAAAAAGAGAAGTAGAATAATTTCTTTGAAAATGGAAAAATATACCCTGTTCATGGATAGGCAGAACTGACATCATCAAAATGGCGATATTACCAAAAGTTCTTTATTGGTTTAATGCAACGCCAATCAAAATCCCAAAGGAATTTTTTGTAGAAATAGATAAAGCAATCATGAAAATTATATGGAAAAATAAAAGACCCAGAACAGCAAAAGCAATTCTAAGCAGGAAGTGTGAATCAGGCGGTATAGCTATACCAGATTTCAAACAATATTACAGAGCAATAATAACAAAAACAGCATGGTACTGGTACCAAAACAGGCGGGTGGACCAATGGTAGAGAATGGAGGAAACAGAGACTAATCCAAAAAGCTACAACTATCTTATATTTGATAAATGAGCTAAAGGCATGCAATGGAGGAAGGATAGCATCTTCAACAAATGGTGTTGGAAAAACTGGAAATCCATATGCAACAAAATGAAACTGAATCCCCTTCTCTCGCCATGAACAAAAGTTAACTCAAAATGGATCAAGGAGCTAGATTCAAATCAGAGACTCTGCGTGTGATAGAAGAAAAAGTTGGCTCCGATCTACATATTGTGTGGTCAGGCTACAAATTCCTTAATAGGACACCCATAGCACAAGAGTTAATAACAAGAATCAACAAATGGGACTTACTTAAACTGAATTTTTTTTTTCTCAGAAACCGAAACGATAAGAGAGGTAAATCTGTAGCCTACATCATGGGAACAAATTTTTACTCCTCATCCTTTAGATGGAGCCCTACTATCCAGAGTATACAAAGTATACAAAGAACTCAAAAAAATTAGACAATAAGATAACAAATAACCCAATGGGCCAAGGACCTGAACAGACACTTCTCAGAGAAGGACATAAAATCAATTAACAAGTACATAGAAAAATGCTCTCCATTTCTAGCAGTAAGAGAAATGGAAATCAAAACCACCCTAAATACCATCTCAATCAAGTGAGATTGGCAGCCATTATGAAGTCAAACAACAACAAGTGCTGGCGAGGATGTGGGGAAAAGGGTACACTTGTAAATTGCTGGTGGGACTGAAACTGGTGCGGCCAATTTGGAAAGCAGTATGGAGATTCCTGGGAAAGCTGGGAATGGAAGCACCATTTGACCCAGCTATTGCACTTCTCGGACTCTTTCCTGAAGATCTTAAAAGAGCGTACTACAGGGATACTGCCACATCGATGTTCATAGCAGCACATTTCACAATTGCTACACTTTGGAACCAACCCAGATGCCTTTCAATAGATGAATAGATAATAAAATGTGGCTTTTATATACTATGGAGGATTACACAGCACTAAAATATGACAAAATCATGGAATTTGCAGGGAAATGCATGGCACTAGAGCAGATTATGCTTAGTGAAGCTAGCCAATCCCTAAAAATCAAATACCAAATGTCTTCTTTGATATAATGTGAGCAACTAAGAACAAAGCAGGGAGGAAGAGCATGATGAAAAGATTAACATTAAGCAGAGACATGAGGTGGGAGGGAAAGGGAGAGAAAAGGGAAATTGCATGGTAATGGAGGGAGACCCTTATTGTTACACAAAATTATATAGAAGAGGTTGTGAGTGTTATGGGAAAATAAACAAGGAGAGAAATAAATTACAGTAGGTAGGGTAGAGAGAGAAGATGGGAAGGGAGGGGAGGGGGGATAGCAGAGTATAGGAAAGGTAGCAGAATACAACAGTAACTAATAGGGCATTATGTAAAAATATGGATGTGTAACCGATGTGATTCTGCAATCTGTATTTGGAGTAAAAATGAGAGTTCATAACCCACTTGAATCTAATGTATGAAATATGATATGTCAAGAGCTTTGTAATGTTTTGAGCAACCAATAAAAGAAAAAAAAAGTAGCAATATATATGCCAATCGAAATTCATCATGAAATATATATAATCCACAGATTGAAAAATATTCATTTTACTGAACATGGATTTATGTATAATGTTATTCAACTAGGAAGCTCACCCATAGGTTGAATTTTCAGTTCCAACAGTGTTTAGGAGGAGTGATCTCTTCTCAAAATTTGCATCTGCCAATTCAGCCACCTCACAAGTGTGTACAAGTGATATCAGGTAGGATTCTATATGATGTATATATGGTGTATATCGGGAGCTCACAACCTTGGAAGAGGTAGAGGAGTTTCCAAAAGTAAGGGACAGGGTAAACACTACACATACATGGAGTTCTACTGGCCTAGAGACTTTTTGAGAAACTGCCTGTGAGGTTGGGCACTTGTAAATTATTTTTTTGTCAGGAGCTTTAGCTTCCTTTCTAGTGAGATCATAAAATCTTCGTCTGCATCTATGAGACCTGGAGGACATGGTTTCTTATTTCCCAATAAACATGAGGCAGGAGTGCTGAATTCTCTTTTTAGGTAAACTGTGGCCAATGGGAGCTAAATATCTCCCCGTGTGCACTGTGAAGCCATATGGTCATCCTCCATTTTCGTGGTCTTTCTTCCTGGTGCACTGGGAGTTTGGTATTTGCTTCAAGAAATACAAGGAGTTCAACTGGGTCACAGTGCAAGAGGGAGTTCTGTCACGTGTGGTGGGTCAGGTTCTGCAGGAGGATACAAGAACCAGGCTTCTATACCACATAGCTTGCCCCCTTGACCATAGCAACGTGATTCTGAACAATGTCCTGAAACTCTTCACATAACAAGTTGCCTTTGCATGAAAGGTTCTGCTGGCTGCACCTTGTCAGTCACAAGCCATTTGGAAGCCAATAGAAGATCCACATGGCCCCACCACAGATGTATTATCACAAACCGGCCCACCACTGCTCTAGGCCCACTACTCAACAGAGTCAAATTAGTGGCATCTCTGTTCTACACCATTTACATGAAACCCAGTCAATCAAGGCACTGTCTAGTATATTCATGATCAGCAACAGGACATCCAAAGTATTTCCAGTGCCATCTGGTGATGGGAATTTCAAAAATGTCATGGTATTTATCCTGCCATTTTTCAAGGATGAAGTTGGAGGCACTGTGAGTTTCAATTCTTTCAGGAACCATTAAATGGTTAGGAAGCTCATTTCAATGAAAGCTCTGTAGAACACTCACAGGTAAGGCTTCCCAAAGAGTGGCATAAAGATCACATTAGTTATGCCCATTTAGGTCTAAAATGTGAGGTCCATATGAGTTTTAACTCTCAACTTTGGGTGCCAAGTCTTTCAGAATAAAATCATGTGGTATCCTGGCTGAGAGGCCCAGTGCTCTGTGGAAAGCC
The DNA here is from genome assembly GCF_048772815.1 of Callospermophilus lateralis. NCBI lineage: Eukaryota > Metazoa > Chordata > Mammalia > Rodentia > Sciuridae > Callospermophilus > Callospermophilus lateralis. The sequence goes on along the minus strand of NW_027514169.1, from coordinate 771,546 downwards.
ACCCTGGGCCTAGAACTCAGTTTCCAAGGGCGACACTCATGCCTGGTTTCCTAAAATCTCAACACTATTCATGGCAATACTTCTCTGAGGTCAGTTGCAGAACTCAGTCTCTAAGGGAATCACACCAGTGTTCAAGCTCAAGTGGACAAAGTCATGTCTTCCAACCGCCACCCAAATGACCACAATTTAAACCAAAACACTCCAACGTGGCACTCATCTTCTACCATATAGACACTCATTATCACCTCTGGTTGGAGGTTTCCATGAGGGGCACAGCCCAAGACCGTGTCCAAAATAAGCTCTCTTGCACCTAATTTGCCTGAAGTCAGGGTGGCCTGGACACCCTTCTTGTGAACCAGGAGAAATCAAATAGGGCTCCTGTTAATACTGCTCCGCTTCGTCAACTTGAGGCCAACTGACTGTGGGGTTTGGATTCTTTATGTGAACTGGAGTCTTGAGAAAACCCAAGCAACTATTGGCTAGCCTCTGCATAGCTTTGAAGAACTCATTTAACCCAAAGGATCCCTATTCTGACTTGATGGAGGTCAGGAAAGTTACAGAGGAAGGCGAGAGACTTCATTCACAAGGACTGCTCTTTTGGCCATTTTGGTTTTAGATGTACACATTGGATCATTCTTTAGATCCATCAGGAGCTGAGAATCTAAGCCACAGCCTCACACAGGGCAAATAGGCTGATAGAGACACATCCTTTCCGAAGCAATTAAGCAAAGAGCCACAGGTATTGCTCATTCATTTCCATTTGAAAACTGTTTTCTTCATTCTTCACAAAGTGGTGGACTGAGGAAAAGATCTTCCTGATATTCAGGGCAACAGAAGAATAGGTAAACAAAAGGCCCCAAGCAGTGTTTCTCCACTGAGACTTTCCTGGTCACACTGATATCTGAGTTTTCTGAGATGCTCGCCATTCCCTTCAGCTATACAGTACATGGTCATGACACAGAGCTTCGAGGTTGTACATATCTTAAACACAAAACCATGAGCCTGTTCTGGAGAGTGGCCAGAATTCAGGAAGAAAAGAGGAATTTAGGAAGATAGCAGGTGTTGTACATCAATAAGTCAAGCTGCAGTCCATTCATAAATAGAGCAGGATGAATGCTGGGAAGCTTTCTACTAGACAGGACATATTCATTGATGCATTCTTTTTTCTAATGTCTAAAACCACGGACACAGTTGGGTACACAGACATAGAAACACTCGCCTTGTCAAACGACTTACTAGAAACAGTTCACTCCAAACAAAACAAACCGCCTTTCATACCTATTCTCAGAACATGAGACAAAACCACAAACCCATACCCACAACACAAAGGCACCTACTTCCCCCATGTAGGTCTGTGACTATCCGGAGTGTCATCTGAATGGTGGGCCATACTATGTTCCCTGGAAATGTCCTGTTCTGTCTCAAATCTGTTCTCCTTGGCTAACTCTGTGAAGTTGTCAGGAGCCAGCGGTGAGCCACTGCCTGCTTTCTCAGGAAAGACCCCCTCTTCATAGCTTTCCTTGCATTTGGCCATCCTCACATCAGTAGGTCCCGGGAAAGACTGAGTCTGTCTTTGGTAAATCAAAATAAGTTTGACCACTGGGACTGGGACTGGGACTGGCTCTTTGTGCCTGGCTTCCTGGATTCCAAGTTCAGAGAGTTTCATCACCAAGGACGTTAGCAGAGGTCACTTCCTTTAGGAACTGAATGAGGTCACTGCCTTGGCAACAACGTTGTCCTAACAGTTGCTTCCAAGGTTTCCATGAGAAGGAGTCTGCCCCTACTTAGTGTGACACATTTACAAGTTAGAGTGGTATGTCAACCATAGGCATGCAGGAGCAGCTCTCAACACATGCCTGCTTTGGTTCATCTTCTCTACATTAAGAAGAGAGTGGCTGATTCAGACACATCCCTTCATCCTGAGCAGGTTGTTTACCATTGAGGACTTTTGCTCTCTCAGGTCCTTCATAGTTTCCTACTTCTTCTCCAGGGATCATTTCTGCATGGACCTTTGAGGTTCTCAGCAGGTGGAAGATCCTCTATATTCCTGTATTTTAAGACCAACTCTGTCCCCGCTCTTCTGTAAAATTAGATTGAGACAACAGTGTATGGTTAGGATTAATAACAGGTTAGATTTGGTTTAGAAAGGAAACTACACGGTTGAGCAAACAGGGTCCTACACTTAGCAATAATATGAGGATTAGTAATGGAACAGCCATGGCAGATAAAAGCGTAGTTATCCAGGTGGACTATGTGAACCAAGACTCAAACCTCCCTTTTGGGGACTCTGTCTCTCTTTGACGCTCTTCAAGTCGTTTTCTTAATTTACTCATAGATTCTTTTACAACTCCAGTATTGTCGGCATAAAAAACAGCATTCTTCCCTCAATGCAAGCAAAAAGGCACCCTTCTCTCATGAAGAGGAGGTCCAACACTCGCCTGCTCTGTAAAACAACTTCACAGAGAGAGAGGTTAAAATTCCTGTAAAGCTGTGATGTCGGTTTTAAATGTCTTTAAGCTTCGGTCTATTTCTGCTTCTAACTGTGTCTTTGTTTTGTCTCATGGACTAGGGCAGTTGTTCCGGTGCCCACCCCTTCAGCAACTGTTATTCCTAATAAGATGGGTAAAGTGAGGGATACAGGTTCCCCGTGGAACCGGGTTGTATGCCCCCTATTTGATCTTTAAATGAACCTACGTCATGATAGAGCATGCTGGAAAACATCTGCATCATTACATAATTAATCACATCTCTTGACCATTTTATGAAAACATAAATAATGTTAAAGTGTATAGAATTATACTGTTGTGGGACAGACAAGGAAAGGCAGCTAAGATAGCATCAAAGACAGGAAAACAGTCTTATTTGGTTGCATCCGGATTTAGAGGGCATTCCTTCTGTTTTAATCAATTAATCCCCTGAACCCCAAGTTTCGGTAGTTTTAGAATTTGTACCCAACATTTAAGGGAAGTGGCTCAGAAGTTCACAGTCTGCAGGAATTCACAAAAATCAGTTTTAGTTTCTGTTTTTTTTCCTCTGTTCTTGGCAAGTTAACTTTTCAAGGACACCTTGGAAGGGAAGAGCTATTTTGTCTCTTTTTTTTTCTCCCTGCCAGTTTTCACCATGGAGACCAGTTGGTAACTTTTTTATCTTAGAAATGTAGCCATGTCTGTGAAGCCCCAGCTCAAGGCCAGAGCCCTTGTTCACATATATTGTGAAAAACTAGTAAGTCGGTGTCAAGCTTAGGGGTGGTGATTTTTTCAGCCACTGGCCAAATAGAACAGGGCAACACGAAAAGTGGAAGTTTATCTATATTGAACTCTTTCAGAGGGACTCTTTTGCTGAAAGACCTAAAGTAAGCCTTGGTGAAGACTTCTGGAGAAGGTCATTTAAGACATTTCTGTGGACCTGGTACAGAGGGGAAAGACGGGGAAGGTGAGACTGAGAGCAGCTCCATGGATCTGAGAATGAGGAAGGAGAGATGTAAAAGAATAATGGGAAAGGGGTTTGGGATTTTCCTAGCAACAAAATCATGAGTAGTAGAACAGGTAGAGCAGAGGGGAAGATGGGAATGAGTATTCCAAAAAGCCTGTGAGGGACTTTAAATTCTTAGAAACCTGTTTTCAGTGATGACAAAGCAACTTTAAAGGCCATTTTCATTACATCTTGGATAGAGGTCTGAGGGCTCTTCTCAGCTGGTTTGAGCTGTGGGTTAGCTTCCTGGAGGACTTGGTGGGACCTAGTGCAGGCATTGACAGGAAAAGAGAGGAGTGAGTGGGTGGAGGGGTACCTCGGTATCTGCTACCTCAGCAAGGGGGCAATGTTCTGACAACCAGCAGAGGTTTGGGTTTTTGATCTATTAATTGGAGGGGAGAAATCAGGTTGCTGAGGTGGGAGTGACAGCAGAGAGTCTAGAGCAGAAGGCTGAGGGCGAGGAACTATTGGAGAAGCATAGTACAGGATGTGAGCGAAAAAGGGAAAAGGATTCCACATAGGGAAATTTCCCCCTTTTGAGCACTTGCCAAAGTTAAAAATGTCACGCAGAATTTGAGGATCTAGAGAATTCTCTGGGGGCCATAGTTTTTGGTTGTCTAATTGGTAATATGGCCAATGCTGTGTACTGAATTTGATGAGGAGTTTGGGTTCCACCAGGCAGCCCCTGAATGCTCACATCCCCATGACTTAAACAAGAAGTCGGCTTTTCCCCCACACAGCCGTGGCTGTTTGTGGCTTTGATAGTCGGACGCGCATCCATAGTAATCTAGCTAGCCAACCTGAATCTGACACGCGTTTCCCTGCATCCATAGTTTGTTTCAATTATCTATGGTACGAAAGGGATTAAATGGAATTTTAGTGGGATCCTCTTCATCAGGGATATCTCAATAGGAAAGACCTATACCGAGTTGAAAAATGTCTGGGTGGAGAGATGGCCACCAGGTCCCTAAGGGGGCTGTATGCAAGATAGACCATACTTCTTGTCTAGTAGGATTTGTGATCAACCATCGCTGCTGAATGGGCTGATGAGGGTTAGGACTACTGGTGGCCAAGGGGAGAGTCTATAGTCTTATCCAAATAGTGAATACGCAATTTGAAATGGTTAGCAGTCTTTTCCAGTTTCCAACCAGAGTCTGGACACAGTGAAGGCTTGAGATGAGAGGCATGGATCCAAAAAGTGATTCCGTCTACTTTGATGGCTATAGGTGTTATATGTAGCACCTGGTATGTTCTTTTCCAGCAGGGATCCAGGGATGACACCTGATGTTGTATTATGTAGACGACGTCTCTTACTTGATATTGATGTGGAGTCCCCTCGTCCCCAGGTTGGTAGGCAGTGGCCAGCTGTTTCCACAGGTATCACTGAGTTCTTTCAATGGCTTTAAGTCTGTCAAGCAAGGGGGTGTGGAAGGGATCGTTAGGCCTTAGGGTTGGGGTTAGGTCCCTTACTGGATGATGGGCATCATAGAGATTTTCATAGGGGGTGAGGTTACACAAAGAAACAGAGGGAGTATTTCTCGCATGAAACAGTGCATAAGGCAGGAGCATAGTCCAATCTTTTATGCCGGTCTCTAAGCTTAATTTCGTTAAGGTCTCTTTAATGGTTGTATTTATTTTTTCTACCTGTCCTGAGCTATGGGGTGTATAAGCATAATGTAACTTCCAATTAATCCACAGGGACCTGGTTAACACCTGACTTACCTGGGCCATGATCACCAGTCCATTATCAGACCCTATTACCTTAGGCAGACCGTATCTTGGAAAAATATCTTTCAGGATCTTCTTGAAAACCATTTGCGCTGTTTTTTGTTTTGTTTTGTTTTGTTTTGTGTGTGTGTGTGTGGAAGGCTTCAATCCATCCTGAAAATGTATCTACAAAGACTAGGAGATATTTAAGTCCATACCTTGCTGGCTTAATTTCAGAATTTTCCTGGTCTGGTTCCTCGTAGGTGCTTTCCTATAGGAAACATGGAAGGGTAAACATTAACCAATTGACAGACCCGACAGGCTTTTTTTAAACGTTCAGTTATTTCCTTTCGCTGTGAGTCGGTTAGTGGAAAACTCTGTTCTTAAACCAACAGGAATGCCTGCAGTTTCTTTGAACCAAGGTGAGTTAGTTGATGTACATTTTTAACGTAGTGTAGGGCTTTCTGTAATTGCAGGCTGAGCTCAGTGAAGTTGAGGCGTTCAGTGTCATTGTCCTTAGATGTTACCAAAAACTTCCTGGTTATCAGGGGTCCATTGGAATTGGGCATCTCCCTTTAACACCGGGTATAAAGGAGCAGCTAAGGACGCAAACCCAGGTATCCATAACCTTCAAATGCCAGCAGTCCCAAGAAACTCTCTGAGTTGTCTCCTGTTAGATGCGGGTGGTATCTACACAATGGTTGGTTTTCTCGGCTCAGTGAGCCATTGTTTACTCTCCCTAAGGGAATAGCCCAGGAAGATTACTTCATACTGGCAAATTTGGGCCTTTTTGGCTGAAACTCTATACCCGACTTGAGCAAGCTCCTATAATAGTGTTAGGGTCCCAGACTCACAGTTTTCCTTGGTGTTGGCTGCCAGTAGCAGGTCATCCACGTATTGAAGCTGGGTGACTTCGAAGTGCATAGTTCTGAAATTGTTGAGATCTCTGTGGAGGGCTTCATCAAAGAGAATGGGGGAGTTTTTGTACCCCTGTGGGAGTCTAGTCCAAGTTAGTTGACCAGACGTTTCGGTTTCTGGGTGTACCCACCCAAAAGCCAACAGCAACTGACTATCTTTATGCAGAGGCAAGCAAAAGAAAGCATCTTTTAAGTCCAGAACAGTATACCATTTCTGCTCAGGGTTCAGAGTGCTAAGAAGATGGTACGGATTAGGTACCGTGGGGTGAATGTCCTGCACTCTGTTGTTGATCTCGCTTAGGTCTTTAACAGGGCGATAGTACCCGGTTCCTGGCTTTTTTTCTAGTAGCATGAGAGTGTTCCAGCCGATTGACAGGGACTTAGGACCCCTAAGGCCAGATATTTCTGAATATGGGGCCTTATCCCATCTTTAGCTTTTTTTGCTTAGAAGATATTATTTGACATGATTGGGGAGGCTGAGGTTTTTAACTCCACTGTTATTGGAGGTTGTTTCACGGCCAGGCCTAACCCAGCAGTTTTTGTTCAGGCATCTGGGTAATCTGTTATCCATTTCTGGGGTAGCTTGCCTTTTTGATCAGTCTTGGGGGGTGTGAGGAGTGGATGTTCATCTTCTACTAATCTAGTTAAAGCCGTGAGTATAGGAGTTTTTACTGAAGGATTTAGAAATTTCATTTGGGGGCCTTCATGGTTAAAAGTTATTTTGGCCCAGAGCTTGGTGAGCAGATCTCTTCCCATTAATGGGTTCGGGCATTCTGGGATTACTAGGAAGGAGTGATGGATTTTTCCTTTCCCCAGGTCCATGGTCCTCTTAGTAGTCTAAGCCCGATATTTACTGCCATTAGTTGAACTACAGACCTTTTATTTGATAGAGGGCCCAATAAGTCCTTAAGGGCTGAGTATACTGCTCCTTTATTCACTTCAAAGTTTACTGGGGTCCCCTACACTTCAAAAGTTACCCTGAGCTAGGGAAAGGAATCTGAGCCCCAACATTCTTAGTCATCCTCCAGAGTCAGAATGGCTGGCTGGCGTGGCTCTCTCTTTATAGGGCACTCTTTGGCCCAGTGTCCTTTTTCTTTACAGTAGGCACATTGATCTGAGGCCAGGGGTGGCCTCTGGCATGGGCCCAGGTATTTCTTCCTGTCACCTTATGTCTTAATTCCTGGCCTCTTTCTTGTTGTGAACAGGATCTTAGTCAATGCCTTAGTCTGTTTTTGCTTCTCTCATCCTCCCTTTGCTCCCTTTCTTTCTCCCTGTTTCTCTCTTATAGTATACTTTCTCGGCTTCTCTGACTAAATCTCTCTTTTAACTTTTTTTTTAGTATACATGGCAGCTTGCCCAATTAAGGCTATCATGACAGATGCCTTTTGATCCACTGCCTGAGGATCGAAAGGAGTATATCTCTTATATGCCTCCATAATTATCTCTAGAAACATAGAGGGAGATTCATAAGGCCTTTGAATTATTTCTCTTACCATGGCCAAATTAGTTGGTCACCTAGCGGCCCCTTCGAGACCCGCTATTAGAGCCTGGCAATAATTGGACAGATTCTCCCTATCTTCAAAGGTTTTGAGGTCCCAGTTGGGTCGGTTTAAGGGGAAGCTGGCTTTGATTATGTTGGGAAGTTGTGTCCGTCGCCCATCAGGTCCGAGGATATTTTTTTCTAGTTTCCAGGAGGTTTTTCTCTCATTCCTCTGTCATGAAGAGAGTCCCAAGGAGTTGTTGACAGTCATCCCAAGTAGGCAGGTGTGAAAATGTTGGCGAGTTCTCTGAGTTCTTTTAGCCAGGCCAGCTTCCTCCAGGGAAGGAGGGGCTGTGTGTGCCACGGGACAGTCATCTGGATGGCGCTGGGCCAGCCTAGCTTCCTCGAATGGTGGAGAGGCTGAGTCAGCAGCAGGGGAATCACTTAGAGGGTGGTGGGGGTTGGGGGACGAAGGCAGAGGATAAGTAGGGGGAGGAGAGACCAGTAGAGTCTTGAGACTCAGGGAGAACAGAGGGTGGAGGAAGAGGAGCAGAGAGTTTGAGATAGAATTGTGGGGGAAGGAGTAGGAGTGGGTGCAGGGACAATGAAAGGCTTCACCCATGAAGGAGGAGATTTGCAGCGGTCCTGACAAGTTAAGATATGTGGCTGTTGATCTGGATGGCTATGTGGCCCTGTCTGAAAGAAAATATCTCAGACTTTTCAAATTAGTTCGAAGTAGAAAGATCCTTCTAGGGGCCATCCGACTACAAAGGTGGGTCATTCTGAGACACAGAATCTGCCAGGTCCGGCGTTTTAATGAAAAAGAAAGATTCTGAGACCTTAAGCAGACTTTGGACCAGTGATCGAGGGTCAGGGACACAGGCATTGAAGTGCTCTGTCCCATAATGAAATATACACAGACAGTGAAAGCAACGACATGCGACAAAGACAAGACAAGACAATAAAGACAGGCAATGGACGTCCCATACTGAGACCAGGAGTGAGTAGCCGGAAAAACCTGATGGGCTGGCAATACCGAATCCGAAACAAAATATCACTGAGACGAGGAGAATATGGTTTCTCGATTTCCCGAGTCCATCCCCCAGGGACATGGCCTGTGGCTCTGTGACATGTGTGTCAGCCACCGTGGGAGAGAGCTCACGCTCTTTACCAATAGCCATTTTGTTAAACCCTAACCTGAATTCTGAAACCAAGAAGAGGGGCCTTATTTATCCCCAGTGGAGCCCATTGGGGGTCTTTCGTCTGCGCCTGCCAGATCTCACCGGAGCCACCAGATGTAAAGTTCGGGCGAGCGTCGGTGGAAGAGACCACCAAGAGACTGTCTCATGCAACAGCAACGGGTTTATTGGGAGTCCGGAATGCAAGGGCTCAGAGCTCACTTGAATAGAGCAGAGAGCCCTGAGAACAGCTTAAGAAGTGCTTATATATTTTCCTTGGACAGGGCAGGGAGGAAAGTTTATTCATGGGTAAGGGAGAGTGGGCGGTTTGCGTGCAACTGGTTGACGGAGTACATTCTGCAGTTTGGCAGTTGGGGACAGCACATACTGGGAACAAGAATAGCAAACAGTTCTCAAGATTTCAACAGTGTTTTGTTAAGCATACAGAAAAACAGGAAGTGACAAGTACCTATTTTATTAACCTTTCAATATAAGTATGAAAACAGAAATCTAGGTAAGATTTGAAGCCCAGAAGTTCATTGGGCCCTTGATTGATACACTTAGCATTGCATTAAGTTCTGTAGAGTTGTCCCAGAAATATGGATATACAATGGCATAGGACCTTGTGCCTTCTCGGAGGTCAGTTCCAAAACACAGTCTCTAAGGGGAATCACACCAAAGTTCAAGACATGGTGGACCCAATTATCTCTTCCAACCGCCCCACAAATGACCACAATTAAAACCAAAACACTCGGACATGGCACTCATCTTCTTCAATACAGACACTCATCATAACTTCTGGCAGGAGGATTCAATGAGAGGTGCAGAACAAGACAGTTTCCCAAATAAGGTCCCTTTTCCCTCATTCACCAAAAGTCAGGGTGGCCTGGAAACCCTTCCTGTGAACCAGGAGTGATCAAATATGCCTGCCATTAATACAGCTCTATTCTCCAATTTGAGGCCCACTGACTGTGGTGTTTAGATTCTTTATTTGAATTGGATTCATAAAAAATCCCAAGAACCTATGGGCTAGTATCTGCAGGGCTTTGAAGAACTCATTTGACCCAATGGATCCTTTTTCTCACTTGATGGAGGTCAGGAACCTTACAGAGGAATGCGAGAGACTTCATCCACAATGACTGATATTTGGCCATTTTGATTTTGGATCCACACATGGGATTTTTCTTTAGATTCATCAGGTGCTGAGAATCTAAGCCACAGGCTCACACAGGGCCAAGAGGCTGATTCAGACACATCCCTTTACAAAGCAATTAAGCAAAGAGTCACAGGTGATGCCCATTAATTTCCGTTTGAAAACTGTTTTCTTCAGGCTTCACAAAAACGTGGCCTGAGGAAAAGACCTTCCTGACATTCAGGGCAACAGAACAATAGGTAAGCAAAAGGCCCTTTGCAGGGTTTCTCCACTGAGACGTTCCTGGTCACACTGATATCTGAGTTTTCTCAGATGCTTGCCATTCCCTTCAGCTATCCAGTACATGTCCACATCACAGTGCTTGGAGGTGGTACATATTGTGAACACAAAAGCATGAACTTATTCTGAAGAGTGGCTAGATTTCAGGAAGAAAACAGGAACTTAGGAAGATAGCAGGTGTTGCCCATCAATAAGGCAAGCCCTAGTGCATTCATAAATTGGACAGGATGAAGGCTGTGAAGCTTTCTACTAGGCAGGAAACATCCATTGATGCATTCTCTTTTCTAATGTCTACAGGCATGGACGCAGTGGGATACACAAACATAGAAACACTCGCCTTGTCAAACAACTTACTAGAAAGAGTTCACTCCCAACCAAACAAACCGACTTTCCTACCTATTCCCAGAACATGAGACAAAACCACAAACACACATCAACACCCACCAAGGCACCTTTTTCCCCCAAGTAGGTCTCTGACTATCTGGAGTGTCCTCTGACTGATGGGCCATAATATGTTCCCGTGATATGGCCTGTCCAGTCTCACATCTGGTCTCTTTGTCCAACTCTGTGAAGTGGTCAGGAGCCAGCTGTTAGACACTACCTGCTTTTTCAGGAAAGGCCCCTCTTCAGAGCACTACTGGCATTTGGCCATCCTCACATCAGTAGGTACCAACAAAGACTGACTCTGTCCTTGCTAAATCAAAGCAAGTGAGACCACTGGGACTGGGACTGGGACTGACTCTGTGTGCCTGGCTTCCTGGATCCCAGTTCAGATAGTTCCATTACCAAGGAAGTGAGGTGAGGTCGCATGCTTCAGGAACTGAATGAGGTCACTGCCGTCACAACCAGTTTGTCCAAACTGTTGCTTTCAAGCGTACCATGAGAAGGAGGCTTACCGTACTTTCTGTGGCACTTTCACAAATTAGAATGGTATATCAACCATAGGCACCAAGGAACAGCTTTCCACACATGCCTGATTTGGTGCATCTTCTCTCTACTAGGAAGAGAGCCTTTAGTCCAGGGAGCACTGCAGTGAACCTCTGCACTAAAACTATTAGCAAGCACCTGATGGAGGAGGCCTCCATAGGTAAGTGGCGCCTTTATAACATCTGATATCCGGTTAAGGGAGATCTCTTATGATGACAGAGACGTGGTTTGGGGAGGCTCACCTATACTCCTGTCCAGGACAGTAACGAGAATCATTCTGTCCTCTGTTCTGTTCTGAAGGGAATTCCTCTGGAACTGTAGAGAGGTGCCCATGGGCACGCATGCACTCCTACCCTGGAGCTTTAGCAAGATATTGCACTGTTCCCCTGTTTTTCGGTTTAGGCGCTGGGTTTCTTTTTTTTTGTGTTTTGTTCTGGGTTCTAATTTTTTGTTTGTTTTTGTTCGTTTTGTTGTGTGATTTCGGGGGTAAAAACTTAAGGATATTGGACATGAAAATGGGTAATAAAGAGAGTAAGCCTGACACCCCTTTGGACTGTGTTTTAAGGAACTGCGATGAGCTTTACCCCCCTTTGTTAAGCAGGATGATAGAAGCCCCTAGCTGGCTGCCTGGAGCACACCCATTGCAGAGGGCAATGCCTGCTGAGGACCTAACAACTGAGTATCTCCCAGGTTAACAAGTGAAACTCCTTTAAAACCCCTTGTCCCTCCAGATCAAGAGAGTCACAACTTTGGCAGAGTCTCCTGTGTTTCTCCTTTGTTAGCAAAGCAATAAATCTCCCTTTTTCTTTTTCTCAAAACCCAGTCTTCTTTATTAAATTGGTATTAATTGGCTTCAAGGTCAGGAACTAAACTTTAAGTTAAAAATTTGGTACCCCCCCTCTGCCCCGGAACTTTGTGAGAGATGTCTACTGAAATGTTAGGAGATGGAGCATGCTTGGTGTGGAACTGAACCAGAGGAGCTAATCTTGTAAGTAAAAGGAGGGACTGAGGGACTCCCAGCAGCTGCCAAAGCCCTGTTGATTCAGGGAATTACCTCCTTCCTTCCCTGCACTGTAAGGATTATGCCACCTCTGTCTTGTTAAAAAAGAGAAAAAGAAAAAGGGGTCACTAAATTCAGTAAAGTCACCATGGAGACACTTTATTTTACATTTCAGGTTGCCCCTCTCTTAAAACATCTGATCCCCCCCTGTGGATATCTATGGTGCCACTGGTGTAGGAGATTTTTCTCTTAACTGCTCTGCTTTAAAGAGTTCTGTCTGACAGCCATAGTCTGGACCTCCTTTTTTTCTGTCTTGTGTCTTTGATTCTGGCCCTTTAAGACATGTGCAATAATGTGTTGATATTATAAATTGTTTCTTGGGAATGATCTTAGCTATATGTGTGTCTAAATGATGATGTTTTATTTTAACAATCTGGTATCTGAATGGGTTTTTGAAGTATTGCACAATCTTGTAGTTAAAATTCGGGTTTAGGTAATTGTTTAGTTCATGATTTCAGATAATTCATGGCAGAGAACTTGAATACTTAGGATGGAAAACTGAAGAACTCTACTTCCAAGTTGGCAAGTAACTTCCCAATCATACAATCTTTATGTTTTTCACTAATTTTGAATTGGGTAGCCTGGGAATATGTCACTGTGTGTACCAGTGCATTAATTTGGACAAGGATAATAAATCTTAGTACGGTATCTGTTGACAAAATAAGATGTAAAGATATAAAATTTTGTGAATTGTATCTTAAATTGTATCATAATTTTCAACACCCGAACCTGAAAATTATGGTTAAAATGCCTTAGGCCTGAGGTGTCTGCTCAGAATATCAGTTTTTTTCCTGCTCTTTCCAGACCTCAGCCATGACTTATGTTGAAATGCAAATGAAAGAAGCCTGCAAGCTTAGTAGGAGACTGATTTGAGGCCTAAGGGAAAAAGAAAAGGTAAATTGTGTGATATTTACTAATTACTCGCCAGTCATTTTTTCTAGGACTCATATTTTTTTCCTTAGATACTATATTTTTATTTATTTTTTTTTGAGCTCATGATTTTGAGCATAAAGACCTAGGTTAATGTTTTTTTTTATCAGTTCTATCTTTGACCATCTATGGACTTTTTGAAACATTGCAATAAAGATTTCACTTGCGAAAAGCTACAGGCCTTTACTATTATTATGTGTGCACAATTTTGTCATGTGTTGTATGTCTATATATACATATGTCCGTATATCATATATATGATACACAAATTAACATATATAAGAAACGCTCATAAAAAGAAATTTTAAAAAGTGGATCCAAAGATCTTTAATTCACGTGATTTAAATGTTTCAATTTAAATTGGATAAACAGATAAAAATAAATGTCTTTAAATTTAAGCTTACAAATTTTTCTAGGTGTTCAAAAATCTAATAAAATATAAATATCTACAAAATGTCTAATTTGCCTTGGTTCTAGGACCTTTCCTTCAGCATAAAAATGGTTTACACTTTTCAATACATTTCTCTAATATTTTGATAAATAAGTAAACTAAATTTGATATGGGATTACTCATTCATGAGTACTTTTGTTAGATATATGATTGGTTTACTAAGGTCTGTATAAGTTTTTACTAAAGTCTGTATAAGATTGTAAAAATCAGTCATGTGTTAATGAGACAAAAATTCCTTAAAACATAAGTTTACCCATAACATTGTGTTTATTAAGTTTTATTTTTTCTAGAGCAAGCAACCATAAAAATTAAACAACTGATTAAATAAGAATTGTTATTTTAGAGCACTGTGCTGCCATTTCTTTAAAAGCTAAACTAGGTAAATGTAGAAACATCAATGTAATTGTGATGCTATTAATGTTTTCATATCTTACAGGTATGCAAGTCTGTAGGGTAGAAATTTGAAAGAGCATTATATCAAGCTGGTGCTCTGAAGTTGTATGGTAAAAATATATTGGGGATTTATTAACCTGTTATCAATAAGATATGTAAAGTTTTATGTTACTTTTTACATTGGGGAACAATTTAAATGTATTTTAAAGTTAATGAGAACCTAATCTATGTAAAGGTTAAAAACTTACAGCCTTTCTTAAATTCATGTTTTAAATGTGATACCATATGTTGTTAGCTAATGTTCATGTTACCTCAAACAATTTATGTAAACTTTGTCAAATGATATTTAAAAATAAAGATCAGCTTTAGAACTAAAACACTTAAGATTTATAAAGAGCCCTGCCTTATCTGAGATAAGACTGTGTGTCCCATCTTACTACATGTGAGAATGACTACGAAACTAGTTGGTCTGATAATATTTCTTTAATGTTTTGTTAAAAAGTTATTTTTTTTTAATGTCGATATTCTTAGGATCTCAAACAGGGGATATAATGTATAACTCAGCCAAAAAATTCAGGGTAGCTATTACGCAAAGTAAGTATTTTTACTTTTGTTAAATTTATTTTGAAATTTTCTTATACGTGATCTACAGATTCCCTGTTAGTGTTTAACAAATGTGTTGCTTTAAGAATACATCATGGGTTTATTCAAGATAATAAGTAATCACCTACAATACAGACAGAATAATACAGATCCCAATTAATAAAAAGATAATTATTAAGTTATAGACATTAAAGCCCAGTACTCTTAATATAAGGCTGTTAAAATTGATTTGTTGGATATTTAAGATTAGGATTTAAAATTAAAGTTAAATGAAAAGGGCCAAGAAAACCAATATTTGGCCCTTGCCCTCTGAGTCAGTCTGAATCCAGGGAAAAGGGGACTTCTCTAAAGAGCTTTGTAACTCTGAGCCACATAACCTCCTGATCAGGGAGATTAATGAGACCACTTGAGAACAGAAAGCCAATCAGTGCATTTGTTATGAAGAGGAGAGTCATCAGAGAAAGGAGACATCCCTGATGTTTCCGAGGGAAGCCAAATGGTCAAGCAAGACCTGGACCCACCTAGCGCAAATGGCACTAGCAGAACTGAGAATCTGCTCTCAAGTTTTCCCAGAATTGACTCCCATAAAAGCTCAGCTGACTGTTAACAATAAATAGAAACTAAAGTCAGTTTGACTGCTTCATCTTAAACACTTAGCAAAGGAAGTTAATACCAAAATACAGCCATTCCTGGGCATTTTAAATAATAATAATGAAAAAAATAATATTAATAATAATAATTATAATGATAATGATAATAATAATTATTATTATTATAATATTTTAAGGTATGCACTTTATGTTAGCCTCCCAAAATAAGTAAGACTGGAGGCTACAAAGAAGGATTCTCAGACAGGAATGCCTGATACTTATACAAAGAGACTATCAAGAAGAGCTGCCACAGCCAGAAGTTTTCAGTTTAAGGCCTACAGATATTCCTAACCTACACAGGTAGGCTTGGTGTTTGCTAGTACGATTATCCAGCCCTGTGTAACAGAATTAAAGGTTTCTCTATTAGACACAGAGGTCATACTAGTAAAAGGATTTTACAAGATCAGATGACATTAAATTATTAAACTGTATCTTATGGGGAGGGCCAACTGTAACACTAAAAGTTAAATATTAAGTTGAATGTCCTGATAACTGGGGATATTGAAGACTGATGAGGCAACTTCTATACAGTAACATGTTCCAGCTGCTGCAACATTGATTCAGTACTCATGGTTTTTGTTTCTCTCATAGAAGAACCCATCCCCAGATGACTTTACAACCTGTTCTTCCCCAACCAGACTTCAAACCGAACTGACTTCTAAAAGGCAACTCATGTCCCTCAACTGACTTCTAAAAGGCAACTCATGTCCCTCACGCCATGCCCACTCACGTCACCTGGTCTCAAGTCAGAAGAAGAAAAAATGAGGGATGCCACTATTCTTACAACAATGGAGAGAAAGATAAATAGACTATCAATATAAGTAATTAATTAAGCCAGGTAAAATCAGGGAGATCGGTTTTGGGTGATTTCTAAAAATTTGGAGACTCTTACCTGAGGGATTAAAATTTTCTCAGTGCTCTTCCCCTAATCTATCAAAGATTTGAAAGGTACACAGAGAAAAGGGGGGAATAATAGACCCAACCTGATCTTTTATTAAAATTGGGAGCCATCTTGCCAAAAAGCCATGAAAAGATAATTTTGGCTTTACCATAATTTACTTCAAATTCAGAACCTGCGTGGAATGCCTGCCTGTGCCTTGAACCCACCCATGCCCGGCTCTCTGACCAGATAGCAGACCTCTCTGAAACTTTAGTAACACATCATAAATATTTGCCTTCTCTGGCCAGACAACAACCCTCTCTGAGGCTCTAATCGTCCTCATGAATTCTGATGTAGGGACTTCAAAAAAAATATGTAAACTACCATTACTGTGATGTTTGTCAGAGTTCTGTTATCTGTAATCCCCCTTTTGTGTAACTTTCTGGGCTATAAAGCTGGGCTGTAGGAAAGCTGTGGTTGGTGTCTTGTTCCCGCCAATTTGGGAGGGAGAGGCAGCACGGCCGGTGGAAATAATAAGCTTAATTTAATTTGATTTTAATTAGAGTCTGTGGTCTTTTCTTGTGTCCTGGTCTAACAGGTAAACACCCCAAAAACATGGAGCTCTGCCAGCCTAAAGACTTCTTGAGAAACTTGCTCTGTGGTTGGGCAATTGAAATATATGTTGCTGTAAGGATCTTTACCTTCCTTTCTAGTGAGACCATCAAAGCTGGGTCTGCATCTATGTGACCTAGAAGACATGGTTTCTTGTATTCTAATGAACATGAGGCAGCAGTGGTGAATTTTTTATTTGTAGGTAAACTGTGGCCACTGGGTGCTAAGTGTCTCCCCATGTGGACTGTGAAGCCATTTGGTCATCCTCCACTTTTGGTGGTGTTTCTTGCTGCTGCACTGGGAGTTTGGTATTTGCTTCAT
This sequence comes from Callospermophilus lateralis, assembly GCF_048772815.1. Lineage (NCBI taxonomy): Eukaryota > Metazoa > Chordata > Mammalia > Rodentia > Sciuridae > Callospermophilus > Callospermophilus lateralis. The sequence goes on along the minus strand of NW_027514169.1, from coordinate 754,534 downwards.
GAAATACAACGAGTTCCACTGGGACCCAGTGTTGGAGGAAGTTCTGTCACTTGTGGTTGGTCAGGGAGAATGCACCAACCAGGTTTCTATCTCACAGAGCTTGCCCCCTTGTCCATTGAAATCTGACTCTGAACTTTGCCCGGAAACATCTCCATATAACATTATGCCTTTACATAGAAGGGTCTGCTGTCTGCACCATGTCAGTCACAAGCCATTTGGAAGGCAATGGCAAATCCTCATGGCCACACCAAGATGTATTATCACACACCTGCCCACCACTGCAATAGGACCACTACTTAGCAGGCTCCAACTTACTGGCATCTTTGTTCTACACCATTTTCATGAAACCCGGTTAATCATGGCACTCTCTGGTACACTCATGATCAGCAACAAGACATCCAAAGGTTCTCCAGTGCCACCTGGTTAAGGGAATTTCAAAAATTTCCTTGTATTTATCTAGCCATTTTTCATGGATGAAGTTGGAGGCACTGTGGGTTTCAGTTCATTCAGGAACCATTAAATGGTGAGGAAGATCATTTCAATGAAAGCTCTAGAGAACTCTCACAGGCAAGTCTTCCCATAGAGTGGTCAAAAGGTCACATGAGGCCAGGCCCATTGAGGTCTTCAATGTGACGTCCACGGGTGTTCTGACTGTCAACTATGGCTGCCAAATCTTTCAGAATAAAATCATGGGATATCCTAGCTGAGATTCCAAGGCTCTGTGGAAAGCCACCCTGGTCCTTGATCTTAGTTTCCAAGGGTGAATCCCATGCGTGCCCTCCAAATATCTGAACACAGTTCATGGCAATATTTCTCTGAGATCAGTTCCAGAACTCAGACTCTAAGGGGAATCACACCAGAGTTCAAGCCCAGGTAGACCCAGTCATCACTTCCAACCGCCACACAAATGACCACAATTAAAACAAAAACACTCCCACAAGGCCCTCATCTTCTTCCATATAGGCACTTATCATAACCTGTGGCTGGAGGTTTCCATGAGGGGCTCAGCCCAAGACAGTGTACAAAATAACCTCTCTTGCCCCTCATTTGCTAAAGTCAGGGTTGCCTGGACACCTTTCCTGAGAACCAGGAGTGATCAAATATGCCTGCCGTAAATACTGCTCTGCTTCTCCAATTTGAGGCCTACTGACTCTCGGGTATAGACTCTTCATGTGAATTGGAATCATGAGAAAACCCAAGCACCGATGGGCTATCCTCTGCAGGGTTTGAAGAACTCATTTGACACAAAGGATCCCTATTTTTACTTGATGGAGGTCAGGAACCTTACAGAGGAAGGTGAGAGACTTCGTCCACAATGACTGCTTTTTTGGCCATTTTGGTTTTGGAAGCACACATGTAATCTTTCTTTAGATCCATCAGGTGCTGAGAATCTATGCAACAGCCTCACACATGGCCAAGAGTCTGATGCAGACACATCCCTTTCCAAAGCAATTAAGCAAAAAGCTACAGGTGATGCCCATTAATTTCCACTGAAAACCGCTTTCTTCAGGCTTCACAAAGAGTTGTCTGAGGCAAAGACCTTTCTGACATTAAGGGCAACAGAACAATAGGTAAGCAAATGGCCCAAAGCAGGGTTTCTCGAATGATATCTGAGTTTTCTGAGATGATCCCATTCCCTTCAGCTATCCAGTACATGGCCATGTCACAGAGCTTGGAGGTGGTACATATCATGGACACAAAACCATGATCCTCTTCTGGAGAGTGGCCAGAATTCAAGAAGAAATCAGGAACTTAGGAAGATAGTAGTTGTTGCCCTTTCATAAGGCAAGCCACAGTCCATTCATAAATTGGGCAGGATGAATGCTGAGAATCTTTCTACTATACAGGACACATCAATAGTAGCATTCTCTTTTCTAATGTCTACAACCACGGACACAGTGGGATAAACAGACAAAGAAACATTCGCATTGTCAAAAGACTTACTAGAAACAGTCCATTCTAAACCAAACAAACCGACTTTCCTACCTATTCTCAGATCATGAGACAAAACCACAAACTCACACCCACATCCACAAAGTCACCTCCTTCCCCCAAGTAGGTCTGTGACTATCCGGAGAGTCCTCTGACTGATGGGTCATACTATGTTCCCCTGAAATGGGCTGTCCTATGTCAGATCTGATCTCCTTGGCCAACACTGTGAAGTTGTCAGGTTCCAGTGGTGAGAGGCTACCTGCTTTCTCAGGAAAGGCCCCTCTTCAGAGCTCTCCTGGCATTTGGCCATCCTCACATCAGTAGGTACCAATAAAGACTGATTCTGTTTTTGGTAAATCCAAACATGTGAGGCCACTGGGACTAGGACTGGGACTGCCTCTGGGTGCCTGGCTTTCTGGATCCCAAGTTCAGAGAGTTCCATCACCAAGGAAGTGACGTAGGTCACTTCCTTCAGGATCTGAATGCGGTCACTGCCTTGGCAACCTCTTTGTCCTAACAGTTGCTTTTAAGTGTCCCAATAGATGGAGGCTGCCCTACTTCCTGTGACACTTTCAGAAGTTAGAATGGTATATCAAATATAGGCACCCTGGAACAGCTCTCCACACAGGCCTGGTTTGGTCCATCTTCTCTACATTAAGAAGAGAGAGACTGCTTCAGACACACCCCTTCATCCTGACCAGGTTGTTTGTCGTGGAAGATGACTTTTGCTCTCTCAGGTCCTTCATAGCTTCCTATATCTTCCCCAGGGTTCATTTCTGCATGGACCTTTGAGGTTCTCAGCAGGTGGAAAATCTGTTACATTCCTGAATTGTAAGACCAACTCTGTCCTTGCTTTTCTTTAAAGTTAGATTGAGGGAATAAAGTATGGTTAGGGTTAATAACATATTTGATTTGGGTTAGGAATCATTCTGCTGGATGAATAATGGTATTGGGAAACTGCGATATTTATAAGTATATATAGAGGTGAAATATATGTATGAAAATACAAATCTAGATAAGATTTGAAGCCCAGAAGGGCATTGGATCCTTGATTGGGATACTTAGCTTTGAATTATGTTCTGCACATGTGTCTCAGAAAAATCTATACACAATGGCATAGGACCTTGTACCTTGGATGATTGATTGTCAAAGAGAACATCCAGTCAAAAAAAGATAGTAGGTAGGATTAGGAAGATAGTTGGTAGGATTAGAGAAAAGAGTGAGTATAGGATTTGGACAAAAAGTTCTTTAGCGGTAGGGTTTCGGGTAGAGAGAAAATGTAAATGTCAGCACATGTGAAGAGTCAGTCACAATGATGAACTGGGTAAAATATGTAGAAAAGCTGATATCAATAGAGACATTAGGAAATGAAGCAAATGATAAAGTGATTGACAGGATGAGACATTTTCAACAGGATTGAGGTTGAATACATAGTCTTAAGAAGAAACAAATATGTAGCCACCAATAGGATTGACATTTGAGAGCATTAGGCAACCTGGACATGGGTTATTGTCATAATCCATACTCACATTCCATTTAGGCTTTGGTACAATCATAAGTGTGACTTTGCATTTTGTGGCCACAATATTACTGTGATAAAATGTATATGTAGATCAGGTGACATGAGTATTTCTTGCATCATTTCTGGGAGCAATATTTTGAAGAGATATAAATTAGTATTGGGGGCACAAATAGGTGTACCATGTTTGTATGAATATAGAAAGAATGCATGAATAGACCATACTGTGAATAAATAATATGACTGCTTCCAACTTTAAAAATTGGAATAAATTGATATCTGAAAATACACAGGAAATCTTACATTGATATACATTCATTCATTCCAACCAGTTATACATCTAATGGTAATATTAGGGTTGTGGTTTGTCATAAAGTGTGTGTGAGTTTTGCTTCAAAATTGATTATGGAAATCGAAAATAATGTGTTTGGAAAGAAGTCTAATGAAATGACCAGTGAATAACAAAAAGGAATACATGTGTTCTGAAGCAGGAAGTGATTGAATGTGTTACAAATGTCTTTAAATTTGTGAACTTGTGGATGAAATGTATATTCTATGATGTACAAAAACTGAAGAAATAGTAATGTACCAGTGTTGAATAAAAATGAACTTCAAAATACACATTATGTCCCATAGGAATCTACTTGAATTGATGTTAAATTGGGTCAGTTACTATAGAAATATAAGGATTTGTTTGCACCATTCACTGAAGTGAGTTTTCAGTAGTAGAAAACAAATATGTATCTCAGGTGGATGAATATTTCTGAAAATAATCTTTTGAAAAGTTGATTATAAAACCACATACATGAACATGAGTGAATTATTTAGGGAGTGTAAAATAAGACACATATTTCATATTTTGAAAAATCTAGAGAGTATATATATATATATATATATATATATATATATATATATATATATATATAAAACACACACAGATACATTAGAAAGTAGCAATATATATGCCAATCAAAATTCATCGTGAAATATATATCATCCACCGATCCAAAAATAATAATTTTACTGAACATGGATTTATGTATAATGTTGTTCAACTAAAAAGCTCACTCATAGTTTAAATTTTCACTTCCAAAAGAATTTATGAGGAGTGATCTCTTCTCATACTTTGTATCTGCCAAGTTAACCACCTTACAAAAATGTACGTGTGATACCAGGTAGGATTCTATATGTGCATATAAAAATACATGTGCTGAATTGGCTACAGAAAAAGGGAGACAGAAATTCACATATGTGTTAACTTTAAAAACACATGGAAAACTATTTCAACAAAAAATTGACAAGATTTATAACTCCTACCCTATATCATGCAAAAGGCAAGACCAAGTATTCACCATGCCTCCACTGAACTGCTTGTATTTCTCTTCTGTTTGGGTTATTTTTCTCCATCATATTAGGATTAGTAGTCAGAGTCTAGTAGGGTATGGGTTAGTGTCAGGGATTCAGTATTTCAAATGGAAAATTGAAAAATGAATCCAATGTGTATGTAAATATGTGCTACACACAAATCTTCCCATTCTCATCCAGAACAATGACTTGAAAACACCTTCGCCCCAAGTAAGACACAATTAGAGGAGAAGAGTCAGAAAATCTGTTAATATATGTATGGAATGGAATACGATCAGGAGTTCACAACCTTGGAAGTGGTAGAGGAGTTTCCAAAAGTAAGGGACAGGGTAAACACTCCACAAACATGGAGGTCTGCTGTCCTACAGACTTCTTGAGAAACTGCCTGTGAGGTTTGGCAATTGAAATATATGTTGTTGTCAGGAGCTTTAGCTTCCTTTCTAGTGAGACCATGAATGCTGGGTCTGCATCTATGTGACCTGGAGGACATGGTTTCTTATTTTCCAGTGAACATGAGACAGCAGTGCTGAATTCTCCCTTTGTAGGTAAACTGTGGCCCCTGGGGGCTAAATGTCTCCCTGTGTAGACTGTGAAGTCATATGATCATCCTCTATTTTCGTGGTGTTTCTTGCTACATACACATTGGATTCATTTTTTAAGTTTGGTATTTGCTTCATGAAATACAAGGTGTTCAACTGCGACACAGTGCAGGAGGGATTTCTGTCACGTGTGGTGTGTCAGGGTCTGCAGAAGAATACAAGAACCAGTTGTCTATCCTACATAGCTTGCCCCCTTGACCATAGCAACCTGATTCTGAACAATGTCCTGAAACCTTTCCATGTAACAAGATGCCTTTACATATAAGGGTCTGCTGGCTTCACTATGTCAGTCACAAGCCATTTGGAAGCCAATGGCAGATCCACATGGCCCCACCACAGATGTTTTATCGCACACCTGCGCACCATTGCTCTAGGCCCAATACTCAGCAGGATCCAAGATTCTGGCATCTCTGTTAAACACCATTTTCATGAAAACCAGCCAATGGCTGATCCACATGGTCCCACCACAGATGTTTTATCACACACCTGCCCACCATTGCTCTAGGCCCAATACTCAGCAGGATCCAAGATTCTGGCATCTCTGTTAAACACCATTTTCATGAAAACCAGTCAATCAAGGCACTGTCTGGTATACTCATTGTTGGGAAAAGTATAAACGGCAGCCATTCCCCAGAGAAATACCCCAACATGGCGCCTAAGGACTTCTTCTTCCTACCTTCTTCTTTTCTGCAGTTGCGCGAAATGTTCCCGCCCATGTGAACTCTCCCGCTGGCGCCAATTTCAAATCTCGCTGGCGGGGAACCTTAGCCCCAATGAGAACTAATTCCTGGGCTCCAGAGATGATATTTGAAAGAACTTGGCAATAAACGGGCTGCCTGCCATTTATCTAAGCCCTCCCATCTCCTCCTTAGTTCTATATAAGCACACAGCTTTTTGCAATAAAATTGGAATTCTCCCAGCGAAGTGCCTTTGCGTGGGGAGTTCATTCATTCTGGTGCCCCGTGTGAGGATACGGGTGAGCTCTTTCCAACAAGAGCCCCGTCCCCCGCTCCGCCAAGACACTCTGCCCTGGTCTGCTCTTTTCAGATGCAGGCTTCCTGCACTCACCACTGATCTGATGTATGTAAGCCTCCCCTGACCCTGGCTCGCCAACACCCTTCAGGCTACCACTGGTTTTGTGACCATGATTGTCTGGCACACTCTAGACGCCTGGTAGGGGGAAGGGAATTTCTCCCACTAAGACCTTTACTGGTTGCAATGGACCCTCTGGTGATCTGTTTCCCTTTGGGGCGTGAGGCTTCTGAGTTTACAGGAGAGGGTCTGTGGTTTTTCCTCCTGTGCTGCCAATGCCGCTGCCAGCTAGAGTTACTGTTTCCTGCGGGGCTGCTGTGTCTGGCTGAAGCTGCCTCTCTGCTCGGGGAAAACTGAACTCCCGTCCTGGAACTGCATTCTGCTGGAGCCGGAGTTCTGTTTTCATTACTGACTTCTTCCGCTGCGTTCGAAACATTTCCTGACGTCAGGTTGCCCGTGGCTCCAAACCCATTGAGTCTCACAGATTGCACTTCACTGGTGACGACCAGGTTGTGTGCCCTCTGTATTTCCTCGTGATGGCTGGTCATTTTGGGGACACCCACCTGACCCCTGTTCACCCTGAGCTTCCTGGAGGCCGTTCCAGCCTGGGTTTTCTCTTTGTCTCTCTCGCTTACTCTTATTCTCTCTCTCTCTCTCTCTCTCTCTCTCTCTCTCTCTCTCTCTCTCTCTCTCTTCCATCTCTCCCTGTGACTATGGCACCTCTTCATCTGTACCTGAAACCTCACCTCTCAAATGTTTAACAAAATATCTGGCCACACTTTCCCTCACACCAGACATCAAGCCCAAACTTCTAATCAAATTCTGTACCCAAGATTGGCCTACATATCCACTGGATAGTGGCAATCATTGGCCTCCAGAAGGCTCCTTAGATACAAACCTCCTCTGGGACGTTTTTAACTACTGCCAGCGTCTGAAAAAGTGGACTGAGATTCCCTGTATTGAAAGTTTTAGCCTTCTTGCACAGCACCCTGTTTCTGCTCCTCCTGCCCTCCCTCTCATGTCCTCCTTGCTTGCAAACCCCTCTCTTCCCCTACTTCTACTCCTGACTTCACAGATTCTTCCTCATTCGACCCAGCAGATGGAACCCCATCTTTTCCCCCAGCCCCATCTGCCCCTTCTCTCCCGCTATACCCTCCTCTTCCTCTTCCTGATTCCACAGATCCTCAGCCTTCCGTTTCATCCCCCTCCCCTCCGCCCTCTTCTGCCTGCTCCACCTCCTCCTCTTCCACAGAGTAACTCCCTTCCCCTCCCTCTCCTTCCTGTCTGCCGCCTGCCTCTTTCAGTCCTCCTGTAACCAGGTCTAAGGGTCTCCTTCCCACCCGCAAGACAATTGCACCTCTTAGTGAGGTAGCTGGTTCCGAGGGTGTCATCAGAGTCCACGTGCCCTTCTCCATGTCAGATATTACTCAGCTATAGAGGAAGTTAGGCTCATTCACCACTGACCCCACCACTTACATTCGGGAGTTTCAATGGGTCCTGCAAGCATATAGCCTCACTCATCATGACATCTACATGCTCTTGGCCAATACACTTCTCCCTGAGGAAAGGCAATGGTTCTGGGAGCTAGCCCAAGCCCATGCTGATAAAAATCATAGGACCAATCCTAACCACCCCACAGGCCCTCATGCTGTCCCAGAGCAGGATCCCCTATGGGATTACAACACCCCTGAAGGCTTACAGTCTCATGACCTTTTTACATCCTGCCTCTTGGCGGGCCTGAAAAAGGCGACCCGCAAGGCTGTTTACTTTCAAAAGGTGCAGGAGGTCATTCAAAGGAAGGAGGAAACACCTTCAGAATTCTTGGATAGACTAACCAAGTCCCTTCAACAGTACACAAACCTCGACCCAGAAATCCCTGATGGCCGTCATGTCTTAATGACTTATGTTCTGGCCCAAAGCTACCCTGACATTAAAGCCAAGCTTAAAAAGCTTGAACAGGGCCCTGCTACTCCTCAGACCAAAATCCTCGCTGTCGCTTTAAAGGTTTTTCATGGTAGAGAGGATGAAAGTGAATGCCATAGGCAGAGGGCTGAAAATGCCAAATTCAAAATGTTGGCCCAGGTCATTCAGAGAAGGCCATCACCATGCTGTCCCAATATGACACCTCTTGGAGCTTGCTTCAAATGTGGTAAGGAGGGACATTGGGCTAGGGATTGTCCTTCGCCGAGGAAACCCTACAACCCCTTCCCAAAATGCCATCAAAGGGGACACTGGGGGGCAGATTGCTCAACAACCTGGAGAGAGGTTGGTCAGCCACCCAGCAACCCCAGCCTCTCCTGGGCTTTGTAGAGGAGGAATGACGGAGGCCTGGGCCTTCCCTCCAGACTATTACTATCAAGAATCAAGAGCCTAGGGTCAACTTTCTGGTGGATGGACGCTTCATTACCTTCCGCTTGGATACTGGTGCCACTTTTTTGGTCTTGAGGGAGTATTGGGGTCCTACCACACCCTCAAAAACTCCTATTTTCATGGTAGGAGGTAAACAGATATTCCCTCAAACCCCCCCATCATATTATATGCAGGGATCCCTTTTGTCCTTCACTCACTCCTTTCTCGTTATGAGCCATTGCCCCATTCCCCTTCTGGGAAGGGACATACTCTCACTATTAAAAGTCACCATTCACATATCACCCCACACCTCTCCTACCTCTCATTTCCTCATGATGTTCCTAGGGGCAGATACACCTCCTTCATGCACTCTCCCACGACTACCTAAACCAGTTAACCCTGAGGTTTGGGACACAACTACACCCTTTATGGCTAAATGCAGTCCTATTTATATTGTCTTACGGGACCCTTCAAGATATATTAGCCAACCATGATATCCACTCACAACCACGGCCCTCCTCGGAATAGAAGCCATCATCCAGGATTTATTATGAAAGGGGTATCTTAGGCCTACACACTCTCCTTTCAACACCCCCGTTATGGCACTTAAGAAACCTAACGTGTCCTAACGTGTCCTGGTTCAAGACCTTCGCCTTGTCAACTCCTCTGTGGTCCCCATCCACCCACCAGTGCCTAACCCTTACACCCTCCTCTCTCAGATCCCTGCCACTACTACCCACTTCTCAGTCCTAGATTTAAAAGATGCATTCTTTTCTATTCCCTTGTTCTCAGAATCTCAGGATATCTTTGCTTTTACGTGGACTGACTCTCACACCCGCCATTCTCATCAGCTTACCTGGACTGTCCTCCCACAGGGATTCAGGGATAGCCCCCATCTCTTTCTCCAAGTTCCTTCCCAGGAACTCACATCCTTTCACCCGACCTGTCCTGACTCTACTCTCCTTCAATATGTCGATGACCTTCTTCTATGTAGTCCCTCTGGGAACACTCTCAATCCCACACTGCTCAGCTTCTTAATTTCCTACCAGGCAAGGAATATAGGGAGTCTCCCCACAAAGCCCAGGTTTACCAGTCTTCTGTCACCTATCCTGGTTTTCGCCTTACACCCGGAAAAAAGGAAATAACACTGGATAGGAGGCAACTCCTCTCTGATCTTCCAGTGCCCCATACAAAAGCCAAAATACTATCATTCCTAGGATTAGCAGGTTACATTAGGGCCTGAATCCCAAATTATTCTCTTCTATCCAAACACCTGTATGACCTAGCAAAGGGACCCCCAGTGAATCTCTTGCCTCCTCCCCCATCCACCACTTCTGCAGGCTTCAGCAACTCGTCTTAAAGACACCTGCCCTTCACCTTCGTGATCTTTCAAGACCATTTCATCTATATGTCCATGAAATAGGGGGGCAAGCACTTGGGGTCTTAGGTAAAAACTATGGGCCTACATTTGCACCTGTGGAATATATGTGCAATAAACTAGACCCTACCATCCGTGGGTGGGCCCCTTGCTTAAGAGCTCTGGATTATGGGCAAAATTTACACAAAGAAGCCTCTAAGCTGACTTTTGTGGCCCCTTGATCTATCCCCTCCCCACATCACTTGAACGATCTTTTAGCTTATAAGGGCCTTCAAACCCTTCCTCCATCCAGAGTTCTGTCGCTCCTCACTTCCTTTCTGGAAAACCCTAATATTACTTTCCTCCCCTGCTCTGCACTGAACCCTGCCTCACTGTTCCCAATGACTCCCACGTCTAACACACCAATTCATAATTGCTTGGAAACCATAGATTATTTCCTCCCCTGTCATTCTTCCATTTCTGAGGGACCATTCACCAAGCCTGACCTTATCTGGTATACTGACGGCAGTTTCTTTAGCCAGAATGGCACTCATTACTCTGGATACGCTGTAGTTTCAGCCACTGAGATTATAGAGGCCAAAGCTTTGCCTTCAGGAACTACCAACCTGCAGGCTGAACTTATAGCAGCCACTCGTGCCTGCCTTCTAGCACAAGGCAAATCCCTCACCCTCTATACTGATTCAAAATATGTCTTCCATATCTTATTATCCCATGCTACAATATGAAAGGAGCAAGGCCTACTTACCACCAAAGGTAATGCGATCACTAATTTGGATCTTATAACCAATCTGATAGAGGCCTCCCCCTTACCCACCCAGTTGGGAGTTGTCCATTGTAGGTCCAATCAGAAGGACGGCTCTCTTATCACTGAGTGCAATGCCAAAGCTGACCAGGCGGCATGAATGGCTGCTACCACTTCCAATTATGGCCTCCATGGGGGACATATAATGGCCACTTTAGATAGCTCTTCTGAAGCCCCTACTTCTTCCAGTTAGAACAAGGATCTTTTCAATTTCCTTCATACTCTATTCCTTTCCAATTCTCAGTCTTTGACCCTCTTTTTACAGAGCTTCTTCTCCCTCACCCCCTCTGACAAAGCCATGCTACAGAATATAGCCTCTAATTGTCAGATCTGTCAGCGGACCAAACCTCATAGTCCTTTAAGGCCCAAACCTTTCCCTTCCCACCGAGCCCGGGGACACATTCCCGCTGCTGACTGGCAGGTAGACTTCACCAACATGCCCACAGTATGGCACACTATATACCTCCTTGTCTTTGTGGACACTTTCTCTGGTTGGGTTGCGGCATTTCCCACTTCCAATAAAAAGGCTTCCACTGTAGCTTCAATCTTACTGACAGACATCATCCCCAGGTTTGGTATGCCCACTTCCCTACAACATGACAATGGCCCTGAGTTTATTTCTACGATCACACAAAAGGTCTCTCAAGCCCTCTCCTTCAAGTGGCATTTCCACTGTCCATATTACCCCCAGGCTTCAGGGAAAATGGAAAGGGTAAATCGTACTCTGAAGGAAGTCCTTACCAAATTGACAATGGAATTAAATTTAGACTGGGTCAAACTCCTTCCCTTGGCTTTGCTTCGAATCAGAGCTCTCCCTAAGAAACCATTTTTACTGTCTCCCTTTGAGATAATGTATGGAAGACCTCTTATACCCCCTGGGTTGGTCATTTCACAAGGACCTCTCACCCGAGATTTGTCTTAGCCTCTCTTGTTTCATCTCCGCTCGGAACTCTGGAAATATCAGGACTGGCTTCTTCCGGATCCAGTCTCCTCTCCAAACATTCCTCCCTTAACACCTGGGAGTCTAGTCTATTATAATACCCCAGAGGAGAAAGGGAATCTTGCCCCAAAATGGGAAGGCCCCTATCCTGTCATTCTCTGTACCCCCACTGCCGCCAAACTCTCCTTACCAGACAACCGTCTCACTCCCTGGATTCACATTTCTAGTTTGAAGCCATATCACCAGGAGGCCCCACCTACTGACGACAGGACCACCCCAGAGGAACTCCAAGAATCACCTCCTGAACCTCCCCTTTACTCCTGCTCTCCACTCCCATCTCACCCATTTAAGTTGCGGCTCACACGGTGTTCCCTGCAGCCCAATTCCTTTTAAAGTAGTCACAATGAGCTCTCCCAACACCCTAGTCTTCTCTAACTGCTTGTTTTTTGTGCTCTGCTTATTTTCTGTACTCTGTTGGGACTGGTGTTTACCCTCCTCTCCTACCATGTATTTATTCACTCTTTGGGAATGATACTCAGAACATGGCATGCAGAAGGTCCGCGCAGTGGATGCAACTACTTGCTTCATCCACAACTGCACCTCTATTTCCCTAAAATTGTCACCTTCAAGGACCTTCGTCCCTGGTAGCTGGAACTGGCCTTTCATTTGCTTCCTTTTTGATCAAACAAAAGACTATTGTCATTGGTGGCCTGAGATATATAATGGGTGCCCCTGTTGGTCATGCAGGTTCCATGATGAACATGGTAGCTATTCTTACCACTCACTTGGTTATCCTGAAGGGTGGACTTCTAGTTACCTAAAGTAGCATAAAGGCTCTTCATCTGATAACAATGGATGGTATACTTTAGATACACCTGACCCCAAGGCCAAACGTTGGGACTATGTTGAGTTTGCTGTCTATGCTCAGACAACCTCAGCCAGACCCACAGGGTGGATGACTGTTGGCCGCACCCTGATTACGCCACCTAAGGCAACCATCCAGGTAGTCGAAAACATTAAGGAGTCAGAATCAAAACTTCGAGATCTTATCCATAGCTCATCCAAAGAGGATTCAGAGCCTTCAACCCCCTCAGGTCCCCCTCCCAAATGGCTCAATTTGCTACACCAAACTCTTCTATTATTAAACTCCACCCCTCTTTCTGTGCCTACTTCTCAGTGCTTTCTCAGAGCTTCAATTAGTCATCCACTTCTAGCAGCGGTCCCATTAGTGGCAGGAAATATTTCAGCAAAAACCTACAATTTCTCTAAGAAAGGACAACCCCTACATGTGACACGTATCCCACTGTGGGAAAGTTATTTCAACAATACTTTATTTCCTTTCATCTGTTTCCACCTGCCAATAATGAATCCTTTACCCATTTGTTCCTTGAGCTATAGCACCCCATCGAGCCCTGCATTTATGCAACCTGGACATTTCCTCTGGTGTAATGGGTCTTTAAGTACCTCAACGATCAATGTCTCTGGCACCTGTTTCTTGGTTACTGTAGTTCCTCAGCTGTCTTTGTATACTCCCACTGAATTCCAACAGTTGGCTGTACCTTTCCGCACCCGTAGGGCAGTCTTTCTGCCGGTTCTGGTAGGCCTCACTTTAACAACCTCAGTGGCAAGTCTCGGACTCTCTGGTGGAGCTATAGGTCATGCTCTATGGGCATCCAATGACCTGCAACAAAAACTGCAGGTAGCATTCAATACCACTGCTGAGTCTCTGGGCTCCTTGCAGCGGCAGGTTACTTCATTGGCACAAGTGGCTTTACAAAACCGAAGGGTAGTTGATCTTCTCACTGCAGAAAAAGGGGGCACATGCCTATTCCTAAGAGAGGAATGTTGCTATTATGTTAATGAATCTGGGCTAACAGAAAAAAATGTTGTTAAATTGCAGGAATTATCGACCCAATTGCTCAAATCTACTTCCTCCAATCCCATAACAGGGTTCTTCCAATCCTATCTTGCCATGTACTTACTACATATCTTTGGGCCCCTTATTGGGATGCTCCTTTTTTTGTGCTCTCTTGCCCTGCATACTGAACTTCCTTCAAACACAACTGCAAAAAATTTCTAATCAAACTTTCAACCAGCTTTTTCTTAGGCACTACCAGCCTCTCATGACCGATGAACCCCCAACATCTCCAAGAGAAGAGTTCACTCAGTGATGAAGCTCACTACCAGGCACGATGGAATTCAACGGACATCAGACAGCGGGAGACAACGAGCTCGGAGAACCTCTTAATCTGCCATCTTGGATTCATGAGCCTTTATGACCTTCTAAGCTTCCTCATGGCCCTTGGCCTCTTCTATGTCAGTTCCCCAACATGGAACTTCTGCCAAAAATTGACATTTGCTTTAATTTTTATCTTCATTCTGTTTTTATTCGCTCTGATCTTTTTCAGGTGCTGGTGATGCCATGTCCAGGCAACGCTTCCAGTATTTCCTAGAGTCTCTGTAACAGGACCAGTGGCTGATACCAACAATCTCCTCCAACTAGTACTGGTTCCATGCCATCGACAACTTGTGGCTTCAGGAAACTTTCATTGACTTCATCCCTACAGAAGTAGCTGTCTATAGCCACTGGGTTTTATTTCTGGCTCCCATGATATCCCAAGACCTGCCCCCCGAGAATTCCTCCAATTCTCTTTCTAGGCCCCACAGCACACCTACAGAGCAGGAAGAAGCCGGATCTGACAAATGACGCCGCACTTCCTAAGAAAACAAAAAGGGAGGAATGTTGGGAAAAGTATAAATGGCAGCCATACCCCAGAGGAAAACCCCAACATGGTGCCTAAGGACTTCTTCTTCCTACCTTCCTTATTTCTGCAGTGGCGTGAAAAATTCCTGCCTTTGTGAAGTCTCCCACCAGCCCCAATTTCAAATCTCACTGGTGGGGAACCTTAGCCCCAATGAGAACTATTTCCTTGGCTCCGGAACTGATATCTGAAAGAATTTGCCAATAAACAAGTTGCTGCCATTTATCTAAGCCCTACCATCTCCCCCTTAGTTCTATATAAGCACACAGCTTTTTGCAATAAAATTGGAATTCTCTCAGTGAAGTGTCTTTGCGTGGGGAATTATTTCACTCATGATCAGCAACAGGACATCCAAAGGTTCTCCAGTGCCAACTGGTCATGGGAATTTCAGAAATTTGATGGCATTTATTTAGCCATTTTTGAAGGATGAAGTTGGAGGCACTGTGGGTTTCAATTCATTCAGGAACCATTATATGGTGAGGAAGCTCATTTCAATGAAATCTCTGGAGAACTCTCACAGGCAAGGCTTCCCAAAGACTGGCCAAAAGGTCACATGAAGCCAGGATCATTGAGTTCCACAATGTGAGTTCCATGTGTGTTTAGACTTTCGACTATGGCTGCCAAGTCTTTCAGAATAAAATCATGTGATATCCTGGCTGAGATTCCCAGTGCACTGTGGAAAGACACCCTGGCCCTTGATCTCAGTTTCCAAGGGCGATACTCATGCATGGCCTCCTAAAATCCCAACACATTTCATGGCAATACTTCTCTGAGGTCAGTTCCAGAACTCAGTCTCTAAGAGGAATCACACCAGAGTTCAAGCCCAGGTGGATCCAGTCATCTTTTCCAACCGCCACACAAATGACCACAATTAAAACCAAAACACTCCCACATGGCCCTCATCTTCTTCCATATAGACACTAATCATAACCTCTGGCTGGAGTTTTCCATGAGGGGTGCAGCCCAAGAGAGTGTCAAAAATAAGCTCCCTTGCTCCTCATTTGCCTAAAGTCAGGGTGGCCTGGTCACCCATTCTGTGAACCAGGAGCAATCAAATAGACCAGCTGTTAATACTGCTCTGCATCTCCAATTTGAGGCCTACTGACTGTCAGATATAGATTCTTTATACGATTTGGAGTCATGAGAAAACTCCAAAACCTATGGGCTAGCCTATGCAGGGCTTTGAATAACTCATTTGACTCAAAGGATCCCTATTCACACTTGATGGTGGTCAGGAACTTTACAAATAAATGTGAGAGATTTCATTCACAATAACTGCTCTTTTGGCCATTTTGGTTTTGGATGCACTCATGGGATCTCTCTTTACATCCATCAGGTGCTGAGAAACTGAGCCACAGGCTCACACACGGCAAAGTGGCTGATTCAGACACATCCCTTTCCAAAGCAATTAAGCAAAGAGTCACAGGTAATGCCCATTAATTTCCATTTTAAAACCTGTTTTCTTCAGGCTTCACAAAGGGGCGGCCTGAGGCAAAGACCTTCCTGACATTCAGGCAACAGAACAATAGGTTAGCAATAGGCCAAAAGCAGGGTTTCTCCCCTGAGAATTTTCTGGTCACACTGATATCTGAGTTTTCTGAGATGCTCACCATTCCCTTCAGCTATCCAGTACATGGCCATGTCAAAGAGCTTGGAGGTGGTACATATCTTGGACACAAAACCATGAGCCTATTCTGGAGAGTGACCAGAATTCAGAAAGAAAACTGGAACTTAGGAAGACAGCAGCTGTTACCCATCCATAAGGCAAGCCACATTCCATTCATAAATTGGGTACGAAGAATGGTGGTAAGCTTTCTACTAGACTGGACACATCCTTTGATGCATTCTCTTTTCTAATGTCTACAACCATGGACACAGTGGGATACACAGACATAGAAACACTCACCTTGTCAAATCACTTATTAGAACACGTTCACTCCAAACCAAACAAACCGCCTTTCCTACCTATTCTCAGAACATGAGACAAAATCACAAACACACACCCACACCCACAAAGGCACCTCCTTCCCCAAAGTAGGTCTCTGACTATCGGGTATGTCCTCTGACTGGTGGGCCATACTATGTTCCAATCAAATGGCCTGTCCTGTCTCAGATATGGTTTCCTTGGCCAATTCTGTGAAGTTGTCAGGAGACAGCGGTGAGCCACTTCCTGCTTTCTCAGGAAAAGCCACTCTTCAGAGCTTTCCTGGCATTTGGCCATCCTCACATCAGTAGGGACCAAGAAATACTGACTCTGTCCTTGGTAAATAAAAAGAAGTGAGACCACTGGGACTGGGTCTGGGACTAGATTTGTGTGCCTGGCTTCCTGGATCCCAAGTTCAGAGAGTTCCATCACCAAGGATGTGAGGTGAGGTCACTTTCTTCAGGAACTGAATGACGTCACTGCCTTGGCAACGACGTTGTCCTAACATTTGCTTACAAATGTCCTATGAAATGGAGGCTGCCCCTACATCCTGTGACAATTTTACAAGTTAGAATGGTATATCAACCATTGGTAACCAGGAACAGCTCTCCACACAGGCCTGGTTTGGTCCTTCTTCTCTACATAAAGAAGAGAGAGGCTGATTCAGACACATCCCTTCATGCTAATCAGGTTGTTTGCAATGGAAGATGACTTTTGCTCTCTCAGTTCCTTCATAGCTGCCTACAACTTCTCTAGGGATCATTTGTGCATGGACCTTTGAGTTTCTCAGCAGTTGAAAGATTCCCTACATTTCTGCATTTTAAGACCAACTCTGTCCTTATTGTTATCTAAAGTTAGATTGAGGGAACAGTGTATAGTTAGGGTTAATAACAGGTTCGATTTGGAATAGAAATCATTCTGCTGGATGAATAATGGTATTGGGAACCTGTGATACTTACAAGAATATATAGGTGAAATATATGAGTATGAAAACAGAAATGTAGGTAAGATTTGAAGCCCAGAATGGCATTGTGCCCTTGATTGCGGTATTAAGCTTTGATTTATTTTCTGCACAGATGGAGTACTTTGCTCTGAATTATGTTCTGCAAAGATGTCTCAGATAAATCGATATACAATTGCATAGGACCTTGTAACTTGGATGATTGATTGTCAAAGAGAACTTCCAGTCAAAAAGGGATAGTCGGTAGTATTAGGAAGGTAGTCAGTAGGTTTATAAAGGAGAGTGAGTATAGGATTTGGATGAAAAGTTCTTTAGCTGTAGGGTTTCAGGTATAGAGTGAATGTAAATGTCAGCACATGTGAAGAATCAGTAACAATGATGAACTAAGGAAAATATGTAGGAATGCAGATATCAATAGAGACTTTTGGAAATCTGGCAAAGTATTGTCGATAGTTAAATGTTAATAAAATAGGTACTTGTCACTTCCTGTTTTTCTGTATGCTTAATAAAACACTGTTGAAATCTTGAGAACTGTTTTCTAATCTTTTTCCCAGAATGTGCTCTCCCCAACTGCCAAACTGCAGAATGTACTCCCTCACCCAGTTGCACTCAAACCGCTCACTCACCCAGAACCATCAATAAACTTCCCTCCCCGCCCTCTTAAAGGAAATTATATAAGCTCTGCTTAAGCTGTTCTCAGGGTTCTCTGCTCTATTCAAGTTAGCTCTGAGCCCCAGCATGCTGGACCCCCAATAAACCCTTTGCTTTTGCATGAGAGAGTCTCTTGGTGGTCTCTTCCCCCAACACTCTCCCGACCTTTATATATGGAGGTTCCACCGAGATCTAGCAGCGGCGGACGAGAGACCCCAATAAGCTACTCTCGTGGTAAGTAAGGCGCCTCTTTTTGATTTCTGGTTTCAGGTTAGGGCTTGGCAAAATGGCTGTCGATGAATTGTGTGAGCTCTCTTTGATGGTGGCTGGCAGATGTGTCACAGAGCCACAGGCCACATCCCTTGGGGATGCCACACAGGACTCGGGAATCGAGGAACAATAGTCTCCTGGACTCAGTGATATTTTGTTTCAGATTCGCAATTGCCATCCCATCAGTTTTTGCCGGCTATGCATTCCTGGTCTCAGTGTTGGACGTCCATTGCCTGTCTTTATTGTCTTGTCTTGTCTCTGTCGTGTGTCGTTGCTTTTACTGTTTGTGTATCTTTCATTATGGGAGAGATCACTTCATTGCCTCTGTCCCTGACCCTTGATCACTGGACCAAAGTTCGCTTAAGAGCTCAGAATTTTTCTTTTTCAGTAAAACGCTGTACCTGGCAGACTCTCTGTGCCTCAGAATGGCCCCACCTTTGGATTCGGATGGCCCCTAGAATGATCTTTCTACTTCCTACTAATTTAAAAAGTCAGAGATATTGTCTTACAGCCAGGGTCACATAGCCATCCTGATCAACAGCCATATATTTTAACTTGGCAGGACCTCTGCAAATCTCTCCTCCATGGGTGAAGCCTTTCCTTGCCTTGTCCCCACTCCTACTCGTTCCACCACGATCTCTCAAACCCTCTGCTCCTCCTTCTCCTCCACCCTCTGTTCTCCCTGAGTCACAATATTTGACTCTACTGGACTCTCGTCCCCCTCCTTATCTTCTACCCTCGTCCCACAACCCCCAACACACTCTAAGTGATTCCCCTGCTGCTGACTCAGCCTCTCCGCCATTGGAGGAAGCTAAGCAAGCCAAGCGCCCTCCAGATAACTCCCCTGAGGCACATACAGTCCCTCCTACCCTGGAGGAAGCTGGACTGGCTAAAGGAACTTGCCGGCGGCAAATGATTGAATACCCTGGAACTCCCGTGTTGTTCCCCCTCCATCTCTATGGGCCAATGATTGACGACAACCATGGGGGAAAAATGCAAGCCTACCAGTATTGTCCTTATCTTCTTCAGACCTATATAAATGGAAAAATAACAATCCCCCTTATACCGAGGACCCAACCTGGCTCTGAGGTCTGGTTGAGTCATTGATGTTTTCACACCAGCCTACTTGGGATGAGTGCCAACAACTCCTAGGGACTCTCTTCATGAAAGAGGAACAAAAGAGAATCCTCCTGGATGCTAGAAAAAAGTATCCTCGGACCAACACAACTTCCCAACATATTCAAAGCCGGCTTTCCCTTGAAACGACCCAACTGGGACCCCAACACCTTTGAATGTAGGGAGCATCTGTCCACTTATCGCCGGGCTCTAATAGTGGGTATCTTAGTGGCCGCTAGGCGACCAACATATTTGGCCAATGTAAGACAGATTATTCAAGGGCCTGATGAATCTCCCTCTATGTGCCTAGAGAGAATAATGGAGGCATATAGGAGATATACACCTTTCGATCCTCAGGCAAAGGATCAAAAGGTATCTGTCACAATGGCCTTTTTTGGGCAAGCTGCCCTGGATATTAAATGAAAGTTACAATGCTGAGATGGACTACAAGATATTACTTTGAGAGATTTAGTCACAGAAGCCGAGAAGGAATACAATAAGAGAGAAACTGAGGAAGAGAAGGGGGAAAAGGGAGGATAAAAGAAACAAAAGACAGACTAAGGCATTGACTAAGGTCCTGGTCACAACAACACATAGGCCAGAAATTAAGAAACATGGAGACAGGAAGGGATACTGGGGCCCACACTAGAGGCCACCCCTGGCCTCAGATCAATGTGCCTACTCTAAAGAAAAAAGACATTGGGCCAAAGACTGCCCTATAAAGAGACAGCCACGCCAGCCAGACATTCTGACTCTGGAGGATGACTAAGAAAGTTCGGGCTCAGATCCTCTCCCCGACCTCAGGGTAACTTTTGAAGTGGAGGGGACCCCAGTAAACTTTGAAGTAGATACAGGGGCAATATACTCAGGCCGTAAGGTCCCATTGGGCCCTCTATCAAATAAAAGGTCTCTAATTCAAGGGTCTAACAGCAGTAAATATCGGGCTTTGACAACTAAGAGGACCATGGACCAGGGGAAAGGAAAAATTCATCACTTCTTCCTAGTAATCCCAGAATGCCCGGCCCCTTTGATGGGCAGAGATCTGCTCACCAAGCTCTGGGCCATAATAACTTTTAACCCTGAAGGCCCCCAAGTGGAATTTCTAAATTCTTCACTACATACTCCTATAATCATGGCTCTAACTATGTCAGTAGCAAATGTCCATCAACTCACTCACCTTTGTTCATAGAAACTGCATTCATTCCTGAAAGATCAAGAACAGAGTTTTCCACTAACCGACTCACAGCAAAAGGAAATAACTGAATGGGTAACAAAAGCCTGTCAGGTCCATCAATTGGTTAATGCTTACCCTTCCAAGCTTTCTGAAAGAAAGCACCTATGAGGAACCAGATCAGGACAATTCTGGGAAGTGGACTTTTCTGAAATTAAGCCAGCAAGGTATGGACTTAAATATCTTCTAGTCTTTGAGGATACATTTTCAGGATGGATTGAAGCCTTCCCCACAAAAAAATGAAAGAAAAAAGAAAAAAAAAAAAAGAAACATCGCAAATGGTTGTAAAGAAGATCCTGGAAGATATTTATTCTCCCCTTGACGACCAGTAGTCTTAACCCTCATCAGCCCCTTAAGCAGCGATAGCTGATCACAAATCCTGCTGGACAAGAAGTATGGTCTATCTCGCATATAGCCCCCTTAGGACCTGGTGGCCATCTCTCCACCCAGACATTTGTCAGCTGGCTATAGGTCTTTCCTATTGGGATATCCCTGATGAAGAGGATACCACTAAAATTCCATTAAATCCCTTTTGTACCATAGATATTGGAAAGAAACATTATGGATGTAGGGACACGCGAGCCATATGCAGGTTGGCTACCTAGATTACTATGTTTGCCCGGCGGACTATCAAAGCCACAAACAGTCACGGATGTGTGAGGGGAGAGCAGACTTCTTCTGTAAGTCATGGGGATGTGAGCATACAGGGACTCCCAGATAGAACCCAAACTCCTCATCAAATTCTGTACACAGCATTGACCATATTACCAATTAGATAACCAAAACCGATGGCCCCCAGAGGGGTCTCTAGATCCTCAAATTCTGCGTGACCTTTTTAACTTCTGCAATGCTCAAAAGGGTGAAAGGAGATTCCCCTATGTGGAGGCCTTCTCCCTCCTTTGCTCACATCCTGAACTATGCTTCTCCAATATATGCTCACCCTCAGCCTTCTGCTCCAGACTCTCTGCTGTCACTCCCACCTCAGCAACTTGATTTCTTTCCTCCAATATCTAGATCAAAAACCCAAATATCCACCGGTTCTCAGACCATTGACCCCTTGCTGAGGTCGCAGGTACTGAGTTACCACTCCACTCACTCACTCCTCTCTTCTCCTGTCAGTGCCCACACCGGGTCCCACCAGGTCCTCTTACCAGCTAACGCAAAGCTCAAACCCCCTGAGGAGAATCCTCAGACCTTTATCCAAGATGTAATGAAAATGGCCTTTAATGTTGCTTTGTCATCCCTGAAAACAGGTTACTAAGAATTTATATTCCCTCACAGGCTTTTTGGTATACTCACTCCCATCTCCCACTCTATTCTATCTGTTCTACTGCTCAAGTTTTTGTTGCTATTAAAATCCCAAAGCCCTCTCCCAATATTCTTTTACGTCTCTCCTTCCTCATTCTCAGATCCATGGAGCTGCTCTCATCCCTGCTTTCCAAGTCGTCCCCCTCTGAACCAGGCCCACAGAAAATTCTTAACTGACCTTCTCCAGAAGTCTTCACCATGGCTGATTTAGGGCTTTCAGCAAAAGAGTCCCTATAATGAGTTCACTGTAGATAAACTTCCTATTTTCGTGTTGCCCTGGTCTCCTTGGCAACTGGCTATAAAATTCAGCACTCCTGATCTAGACACACCCTTACTAGATTTTCACAAAATATTTGAAAAAAAGACCTCTGGCCTTGAGCTGGGGTTTCACAGAGATGGCTCCATTTCTAAGATAAAGAAGTTACAAACTGGGCTGCATGGAAACACCTGGCAGGGGGAAAAAAAGAAAGGGAAGAAAAAGCTCTCCCCCACCCAGGTGTACTTGAAAAGTTAACTTGCCCCAAACTGAGGAAAAAACAGCAAAAAACCCTTCTTTTTGTGAACTTCTACAGACTGTGAACTTCTGAGCACCTTCCCTTACGTGTTGGGTACAAAATTCTGAAACTACCTAAACTTGGGTTTCAGGGGATTAATTGATTACAACAGAAGCAATGCCCTCTGAATCTGGTTGCAACCAAAAAAGAGTGTTTCCGTGTCTTTGGTGCTATTGTAGGTGCCGTGACTTGTCCGTCCCTACAACAGTATAATTCTATATACTTAAACATTGTTTATATTTTCATGAAATGGTCAACAGATGTGAGTAATTGTGCAATGGTGCAGATGTTTCCCAGATTGCTCTATCATGACACAGGTTAATTTGAAGATCAAAGCAGGGAGGCATACAACCCGGTTCCGCTGGGAGCATATGTCTCTCACCTTAGCCATTCTATTACAAATAGGAGTTGCTGCATGGTTGGGCACAGGAACCACTGCTCTGGTCCATGGGACACAACAAATGACCCAATTAGAAGCAGCAATAGATCAAAACTTAAAGATATTAGAAACCTCCATCACAGCTTTGCAGGAATCTTTAACCTCTCTTTCTGAAGTTGTTTTACAGAACAGTCGAGGGTTGGACCTCCTTTTCATGAGAGAAGGGGGCCTTTGTGCTTCATTGAGGGAAGAATGTTGTTTTTATGTCGACAATACTGGAATTCTAAAAAAATCTATGAGTAAATTAAAAAGACGCCTTGAAGAGTGACAACGAGAGAGAGAGGGCCAAAAAGGGTAGTTTGAGTCTTTTTTTACACAGTCCCCTTGGTTAACTAAGTTTTTATCAACCCTGGCGGGTCCAATAATAATCCTCATATTATTGCTCACTATAAAACCCTGTTTCCTCAATCTAATTTCTTTTCTCCATGCCCAATTTGGACAAATTAAACTTATGGTAATACCCCACTTGCAGACATTGAATGTGACACCCCACAATGATCACTTTTGTGATTAAAAGTAGCCAGAAGAAGAAGTGGGGAATGAAAGGTTAATAAAATATGTACTTGTCACTTCCTGTTTTTCTGTACGCTTAACAAAACACTGTTGAAATCTTGAGAACTGTGTGCTAATCTTGTTCCCAGAATGTGCTGTCCCCAATTGCCAAACTGCAGAATCTACTCCCTCACCCAGTTGAATACAAACCACCTACTCTCCCTGACCCATCAATAAACTTCCCTCCCTGCCCTCAGCAAGGAAAGTATATAAGCCCTGCTTAAGCTGTTCTCAGGGCTCTCTGCTCTATTCAAGTTAGCTCTGAGCCCCAGCATGCTGGACCCCCAATAAAACCTTTGCTGTTGCATGAGATAGTTTCTTGGTGGTCTCCTCCTCCAAAGCTCGCACCACATTTGCTTGGATGATTGAATGTAGAAGAGAACATCCATTGTAAAAGTTATAGTCAGTAAGATTAGGAAGATAGTCGGTAGGTTTAGGAAGAAAAATGAGTATAGGATGTGGAACAAAAGTTCTTTAGCAATAGGGTTTTTGTTAGAGAGTCAACGTAAATGTCAATACAAGTGAAGAGTCAGTCACAATGATAAACAGGGGAAAATATGTAGGAAAGCAGATATCAATAGAGACATTAGGAAATCAGGAAAAGTATAAAGTGAGTGATGGGATTAGATATTTTCGACAGGGTTCAGGATGAATATATGAGCTTAGGAAGAAACAAATATGAAGTCAACAATAGGATTGAAATTTGATAGCATTAGCGTAGCCCAAGATAGTGTCTAAAATAAGCTCCAATGCCCCTCATTTTTCTAAATTCCTGGTGGTCCATACACCCTTATTGTGTACCAGGAGTGATCAAATAGGCCTGCCCTTAATACTGCTCTGCTTCTCCAATTTGAGGCCTACTGAGTGTCGGGTACAGATTCTTTATGTGAATTGGAGAGATGCGAAAACCCAAGCACCTATTGGATAGCCTCTGAATGGATTTGAAGAAGTCATTTGACCCAAATAATTCCTATTCTCACTTGATGGAATTCAGGAACCTTACAGAAGAAGGCAAGACTTCATCCACAATGACTGCTCTTTTTGCCATTTGGGATTTGGATGCACACATGGGATCTTTCTTTAGATCCATCAGGTGCTGAGAATCTAAGTCAAAGAATCACACTGGGCCAAGAGGCTGATTCAGACATATCTCTTTCCAAATAAATTAAGGAAAGAGCCAAAGGTGAAGCCTATTCATTTCCATTTGAAAAATATTTTCTTCAGGATTCACAAAGGGGTTGCGATGATTGAGGAAACCTGACTCTCAGGGCAACAGAACAATAGGTAAGCAAATGGCCCAAAGCAGGGATTCTCCACTGAGACTTTGGTCACACTGATATCTGAGTTTTCTGAGATGCTCGCCATTCCCTTCAGTTATCCAGTACATGGCCATGTCATGGAGCTTGGAGGTAGTACATATCTTGGACAAAAAAACATGAGCCTATTCTGGAGACTGGCCATAATTCAGGAGGAAAACAGCAAATTAGGAAGGTAGCAGGTATTGCCCATCGATAAGGCGAGCCACAGTAAATTCATAAATTGGTCTGAATAAATGCTGGGAAGCTTTCTACGAGACAGGAAACATCCATTGATGCATTCTCTTTTCTAATGTCTTCAAGCACGGACACAGTGGGATACACAGACCTAGAAACACTTGCGTTGTCAAACGACTTACTAAAAACAGTTCACACCAAACGAAACAAACCGCCTTTCCTACCTATTCTCAGAACATGAGACAAAACCACAAACCCACACCCACACACACAATGGCACCTCCTTCCCCCAAATAGGTCTATGACTATCCGGAGTGTGCTCTGACTGATGGGCCATACTATGATCCCCCAAAATGGCCTGTCCTGTCTCAGATCTGGTCTTCTTTGCAAACTCTGTGAAGTTGTCAGGATCCAGGAGTGAGCCACTACCTGCTCTCTCAGGAAGAGCCCCTGTTCCGAGCTTTCCGGGCATTTGGCCATCCTCACATCAGTAGGTACCAAGAAAGACTGAATCTATCCTTGGTAAATCCAAAAAAGTGAGACCACTGGGACTAGGACTGGGATCGACTCTGCGTGCCTGGCTTCCTGTATCCCAAGTTCAGAGAGTTCCATCACCAAAGAAGTTCCATCCTTCAGGAACTGAATGAGATCACTGCCTTAGCAATCACTTTGTTATAACAATTGCTTCCAACGGTCCCATGAGATGGAGGCTGCCCCTACTGCCTGTGACACTTTCACAAGTTAGAATGGTATATCACCCGTAGGCAAAAGGGAACAGCTCTCCACACAGGCCTGGTTTGGTCCATCTTCCCTACATTAAGAAGAGATAGGCTGATTCTGACACAACCCTTCATCCTGACCATGTTGTTTGCCATGGAAGATGATTTTTGCTCTCTCAGGTCTTTCATAGCTGCCTACATCTTCTCCAGGGATCATTTCTGCATGGAGCTTTGAGGTTCTCAGGAGATGGAAGATCCACTACATTCCTGTATTTTAAGACCAACACTGTCCCTGTTCTTCTGTAAACTTAAACTGAGGGAACAGTGTATGGTTAGGGTTAATAACATGTTCCATTTGAGTTAGGAATCATTCTGCTGGATGATTAATGGTATTGGGAAACTGCGATAATTATAAGAATATAGAGGTAAAATATATGTATGAAAAAAAAAATCTAAGTAAGATTTGAAGCCCAGAAAGTCATTGGGCCCTTGATTGGGATAATTAGCATTGAATTATGTTCTCACAGATGTCTCAGATAAATCGATATACAATGGCATAAGACCATGTACTTTGGATAATTGAATGTAGAAGAGAATATCCAGTCAAAAAGGGATAGTCAGTTGGATTAGAAAGATAGTCAGTAGGTTTAGGAAGAAGAGTGAGTATAGGATTTGGAACAAAAGTTCTTCAGCAATAAGTTATCAAGTAGAGTGTGAATGTAAATGTAAGCACATGTGAAGGGTCAGTCACAATGATGAACTGGGGAAAACATGTAAGAAATCAGATAGCAATAGAGACATTATGAAATCAGGCAATTTATAAATTAGCGATATTATTAGAAAATTTCAATAGGGTTAAGTTTGAATATATAATCTTAAGAAGAAACAAATATGTAGTCACCAATAGAATTGACATTTGAGAGCATTAGGCAACCTGGACATCGATGTTTTTAGTAATCCGTGTTTACTTTCCATTTAGGCTTTGGTACAATCATAAGTGTGACCTTTGCATTTTGTGTCAAGAATATTTCTGTGATTAAATGTATATGTAGATCTGGTGACATGAGTATTTCTTCCACCATTTCTGGGAGCAATATTTTGAAGACGTATAAATTAGTATTGGGGGTACAAAGAGGTGTACACTGTGTCTATGTATATAAAGAAAATGCATGCATAGACCATACTGTGAATAAATAATATAGCTGGTTTTACATTAAATAATGGATTGAATTGATATCTGAAAATATATAAGAAATCTTATATTGGTATACAATCATTCATTCCAACCAGTTATACATCTAATGGTAATATCAGAGTTATAAATTATCATGAAGGGGATGTGAGTTTTGCTTCAAAAGTTATTATAGAAATCGAAAATAGTGTGTTTGGAAAGAATTCTCATGAAAAGACCAGTCAAGAAACATGAAGAATACATGTGTCCTGAAGCAGGAAGTGATTGAAAGTGAAACAAATTCCTATAAATTTGCGAACTTGTGGATGAAATATATATCCTATGATGTGCATAAACTTAAGAAAAAGTAATTTACCAGTGTTGAATAAAATGAACGTAAAAATACAAATCATGTCCCATAAAAATCTACTTGCATTGATGTTAAACTGGGTCAGTAACTCTCGAATTATTAGGATATGTCTGTACCATTCACTGAAGTTATTTTTCAGTACTAGGAAACAAATATGTATTTCAGGTGGATGACTATTTCTGAGAATAATATTGTGAAAAGTTGATTATAAATCCACATACATGAGCATGAATGAATTTAGCGAGTGTATATAAGTCACATATATTTCATATTTTAAAAATGTGGAGAGTGTATATATATATATATATATATATATATATATATATATAACAAAACACACACACAGACATTAAAAAGTAGCAATATATATGCCAATCGAAATTCATCGAGAAATATATATCATCCACAGATCCAAAAATATTCAATTTACTGAACACGGATTTATGTATAATGTTGTTCAACTTGGAAGCTCACCCATTGATTGAATTTTTAGTTCCAAAACCGTTTAGGATAGTGATGTCTTCTCACAATTTGTATCTGCCAAGTCAGCCACCTCACAAGAATGTACATGTGCTACAAGTTAGGATTCTATATGTGCATATCAAAACACATGTGCTGAATAGGCTACAGAGAAAGAGAGACAGGAATTCACATATTTGTTAACTTTAAAACACATGGAGAGAGATCCAAAATGGCGGCGGGTATGGAGAGATCAAGTCTCTGACCTCTTCAGATGCGCGGGAATAGGGAGTCATTAACTGTCTAAATGCTGTTTGTTCAGGATCACTAGGCAATTCTTCGCTGACGTGGATCTGGGGTGAATAGTCTGGGCCCCTCAGAACACACACCGAGCCCGGATTGGTTGCATTCAACCTCCGGTTGGCCTGCTTTTTGTGACTCAGCACTAAGGATCCAGCTGAAATAACTGTTCGGCCCTTCTGAACTTACAGAGTTAGAAGCCAACCTAGCCTTCATAGGCAGTGGCCAAAGGATTGAAACGGGGCATGGGAGAGACAGTCTGGACCCACCCGTTGCATTGGTCACCCAGCAAAGGGAACGAACGATCACCATTTGCATGGGATACCACCATGGCATAGAACTGACGACATGGGTGGAGGAGATAACTTCATTGAAACCAGCGCGACAGGTGTGTAATCCCCTAGCCATTTCTTTCCACACAGCAGGGAAACCTTAAGGGCCCCTCCCAGCTCTCCCATAAGGGTCCCTCTCAGGTCTACCATGAGCGCGATAGCCAGACTGAAAAAATCAAGAGTGGCGCGGGACTCACGGTGGTGCAGAACTCCAGGCTACCACTCCACCAGTGCTGACAACTGAGGTCTCTTGCACCAGCTACCGGGGACGTGGCTCCCGGAGGACAAGCAAATTCGCTGGGGGTTCTCAGCCCCAAGCTGTACAAACTTAGGGTCTGAAGGAGGCAAACTGAGAGAGTGTGCCCAGGTGTTCATGAAAACAGGGCTCCCAGGAGCACCAGACCTGGCGTGTAGCCAGTATTTTGGTTAGTGTCACAACTGAGGGGGGCCTGGCTTGAGGAAACACAAGAGAAAGCCCTAGGGTGTCAGAATTGGACACCCGCCCAGTCTGGGAGGAAGAGCAGCTGCATATTGATTGGTTCCAACCTATTGAGAGGAGAACCTTGGCCCAGTGGGCACAGCACCACCTACTAGAAGAAAAGTTAATCGAACCCTATGACTGCATTTATTATTATTTTTTTTTAAATTTGGGGTTTTTATTGTTTTTTTTCTTTATCATTTTCAGTTGTGTTGTTTTTTTCTTTAAATTTTTAATGTTTTTAATTTTTTAAATTATTTTATTTTATTATTATTACTATTTTTAAATTTTAATTTTCTTTTTTTATTATCATTATTATTTTTTTAAATTTTTCTTTCATTCTTTATTTTTTATTTTTTTCTTTTGTCTTTTCATTTCTTTTCAATTTTCTTATTCCCCCTTCCTTGAATTCTACCTGCCTACTCTCATTCTCTTTAGTGACTTCTTCACTTCCCTTCTAATATCTTTCCCCCCAAGCATCAAATAAATTTATAAGAGTTAGCAGAAACTCAGCACTCAAACAGAACAAAAAGTAACATGAGCAGAATAAGAAAGCAAGAAAGAAAAGGAGTACAAATATTAAAGGACAGCCTAAATATTCAGGAGGACATAGAGTCATCAGAAAAATGGTCATATAAAGAACTCAAGGAATACCTTAGACAGATGGAATAGAACCTTAAAGAGGATACGAAACAGCAAATCCATACAGTGAAAGAACACATTGAAAATGAATTACATAAACAGATAAAAAAAGAAGTTAAGCATCTTTATCAGGAGATAGAGATAATACAAAAATCAAACAATAATTCTAGAAATGAAGGAAACGATTAACCAAATTAAAAACTCTATTGAGAGTATCACTAACAGAGTGGAGCAAGTAGAAGCCAGAACGTCAGATAATGAAGACAAAATATATCATCTTGAAAAGAGTCTAGCCAACTCAGAAAGGCTGGTAAAAAATCATGAGAAAAACATCCAAGAGACATGGGATAACATAAAAAAACAAACTTATGAGTCATCTGAATAGAGGAAGGTACAGAGATTCAAACCAAGGGAATGAGTAACCATCTGAATGAAATAATTACAGCAAACTTTCCAGAAATAAAAAAGGAAATGGATATACAAATTGTAGATGCATAGAGGACACCAAGCACACAAAGTCACAGTAGACCAACGCCAAGACATTTGTTACAAACATATCTAATATACAGAACCAAGTGAAAATATTAAAAGCTACAAGAGAAAGGAGGCAGATTATTCAGGGGTAAATCAATAAGGTTAACAACGGATATTTCATCACAGATGATGAAAGCGAGAAGATCTTGAAACAACATATTTCGAACACAGAAAGACAATGGATGCCAACCAAGAATTCTGTATCCAGCAAAAATTAAGCTTCAGGTACGACAACGAAATAAAAATCTTTCATGATAAACAAAAGCTAAAAGAATTTGCACCCAGAAAACCAGCATTGCAAAGTGTCTTGAGCAAAACACTACACGAGGAAGAAATGAAATACAACAACCAAAACCATCAGTGGGAAGTGTCTGGGAAATGACAGAGGGCAGGGGAAAGCTCATCATGGAGAAACAAACTAAACTAAAAACAAAGATAAATAATCAAACATGGGTGGTAGTACAAACCATACATCAATAGTACATCTAAACGTTTATGGTGTAAAATCTCCAATAAAGCGACATAGACTGGTAACTTGGATTAAAAAAACAAATCCAACAATATGTTGCCTCCAGGAGATACATCTGAATGGAAAAGACATACACAGGCAAAAGGTGAAAGGTTGGGAAAATTTATACCATGCACACAGTCCTCGTAAGAAAGCAGGGGTGGCCATCCTCATATCGAATAAAATCGACTTCAAGAATAAGTTAATCAAAAGGGATGAGGAAGGACATTATATACTGTTAAAAGGAACCATTCACCAATAAGACATAACAATTATCAATATTTATGTACCAAATAATGGTGTTGCAACGTTCATAAAACAAATTCTCCTCCAGTTCAAGAATCAAATAGACCACAACATAATAATTATGGGTGACTTCAACACACCTCTCTCACCATTGGACAGATCCTCCAAACAAAAGTTGAGTAAAGAAACTATAGAACTCAATATCACAATCAATAACCAAGACTTAACTGACATATATAGAATATATCAACTATCATCAAGTGGATATACTTTTTTTCTCAGCAGCATATGGATCCTTCTCAAAAATAGACCATATATTATGCCATAGGGCAACCCTCAGTAAATATAAAGGGGTGGAGATAATACCATGCATTTTATCTGATCATAATGGAATGAAACTGGAAACCAATGACAAAGAAGGTTGGAGAAATCCTACATCACATGGAAAATGAACAATATGTTACTGAATGATCCATGGGTTACAGAAGACATAAAGGAGGGAATCAAAAAATTCTTAGAGATAAATGAAAATACAGACACAACATATGGGAATCTATGGGACACAATGAAAGAAATTTTAAGAGGGAAATGCTTCGCCTGGAGGTCATTCCTCAAAAAAAGCAAAAACCTACAAATAAATGAGCTCACACTTCATCTCAAAGCCCTAGAAAAGGAAGAGCAAAACAATAGCAAATGTAGCAGAAGGCAAGAAATCATTAAAATCACAGCGGAAATCAATGAAATTGAAACAAAAGAAACTATTGAAAAAACTAACAAAAATTAAAGTTGGTTCTTCGAAAAAATAAATAAGATCAACAGACCCTTAGCCATGCTAACGAAGACAAGAAGAGAGAGAACTCAAATCACTAACATATAGGATGAAAAAGGCAATATCACAACAGTTGCTACAGAAATACAGAAGACAATTAGAAATTATTTTGAAAACCTATATTCCAATGAAATAGAAAATAGTGAACACATCGGTAAATTTCTTAAGTCATATGATTTGCCCAGACTGAGTCAGGAGGATACACACAATTTAAACATACCAATATCAATGGATGATTTAGAAGAAGCAATCAAAAGACGACCAACCAAGAAAAGCACAGGACCAGATGGGTATACAGCAGAATTTTACAAAACCTTTAAAGAAGAATTAATACCAATACTTTTCAAGTTATTTCAGGAAACAGAAAAAGAGGGAGCTCCCCCAAATTCATTCTATGAGGCCAGCATCACCCTGATTCTGAAACCAGACAAAGACACCTCAAAAAAAGAAAAGTACAGACCAATATCTCTGATGAAGCTAGATGCAAAAATCCTCA
Source organism: Callospermophilus lateralis (assembly GCF_048772815.1). Lineage (NCBI taxonomy): Eukaryota > Metazoa > Chordata > Mammalia > Rodentia > Sciuridae > Callospermophilus > Callospermophilus lateralis. The sequence continues at coordinate 722,273 of NW_027514169.1, read as the reverse complement.
ATAAAATTCTGGCGAATCGGATACAAAGGCACATCAAAAAAATTGTGCCCCATGATCAAGTAGGATTCATCCCTGGGATGCAAGGATGTTTCAATATACAAAAATCAATAAATGTTATTCACCACATCAATAGACTTAAAGATGAGAACCATATGATCATCTCGATAGATGCAGAAAAAGCAGTCAACAAAGTACAGCATTCCTTTATGTTCAAAACTTTAGAAAAACTAGGGATAACAGGAACTTACCTCGACATTGTAAAAGCTATCTATGCTAAGCCTCAGGCTAGCATCATTCTGAATGGAGGAAAATTGAAGACATTCCCTCTAAAATCTGGAACAAGACAGGGTTGCCCTCTATCCCCACTTCAATTCAATATAGTTATCGAAACACTGGCCAGAGCAATTAGACAGATGAAAGAAATCAAAGGCATAAAAATAGGAAAAGAAGAACGTAAATTATCACTATTTGCTGATGACATGATTCTATACAGAAAAGACCCAAAAGGGTCTAAAAAAAAAACTACTAGAACTAATAAATGAAATCAGCAAAGTAGCAGGATATAAAATCAACATGCATAAATCGAAGGCCTTTCTGTATATCAGCAAAAAAACTTCTGAAATGGAAATGAGGAAAAACAGTCAATTCAAAACATCCTCAAAAAAATAAAATACGTGGGAATCAACCTAACAAAAGAGGTGAAAGATTTATACAATGAAAACTATAAAACCCTAAAAAGAGAAGTAGAAGAAGATCTTAGAAGATGGAAAAATATACCCTGTTCATGGATAGGCAGAACTAACATCATCAAAATGGCGATATTACCAAAAGTTCTCTATAGGTTTAATGCAATGCCAATCAAAATCCCAATGGCATTTCTTGTAGAAATAGATAAAGCAATCATGAAATTCATATGGAAAAATAAAAGACCCAGAAATACAAAAGCAATTCTACGCAGGAAGTGTGAATCAGGCGGTATAGTGATACCAGATTTCAAACTATATTACAGAGCAATAGTAAGAAAAACAGCATGGTACTGGTACCAAAACAGGCGGGTGGACCAATGGTACAGAATACAGGACACAAGAGACTAACCCACAAAGCTACAACTATGTTATATTTGATAAAGGAGCTAAAAGCATGCAATGGAGGAAGGATTGCATCTTCAACAAATGCTGTTGGGTAAACTGGAAATCCATATGCAACAAAATGGAACTGAATTCCCTCGTCTCGCCATGCACAAGAGTTAACTCAAAGTGTATTAAGGAGCTAGATATCAAATCAGAGACTCTGCATTTGTTAGAAGAAAAAGTTGGCTCTGATCTACATATTGTGGGGTCGGGCTTCAAATTCCTTAATAGGACACCCATAGGACAAGAGTAAATAAGAAGTATCAACAAATGGAACTTACTTAAATTGAAAAGTTTTTTCTCAGCAAAAGAAACAATAAGAGAGGTAAATAGGGAACCTACATCCTGGGAACAAATTTTTACTCATCACACTTCAGATAGAGCCCTAATATCCAGAATATACAAATAACTCAAAAAATTAGACAATAAGATAACAAATAACCCAATAAACAAATGGGCCAAGGACCTCAACAGACACTTCTCAGAGGAGGATATACAATCAATCAATAAGTACATGAAAAAATGCTCACCATTTCTAGAAGTCAGAGAAATGCAAATCAAAACCACCCTAAGATACTATCTCACTCCAGTAAGATTGTCAGCCTTTATGAACTCAAACAACAAGTTCTGGTGTTTATGTGGGGAAAAGGGTACTCTTGTACATTGCTGGTGGGACTGCAAACTGGTGTGGCCAATTTGGAAAGCAGTATGGAGAATCCTGGGAAAGCTGGGAATTGAACCACCATTTGACCCAGCTATTGCCCTTCTCGGACTATTCCCTGAAGACCTTAAAAGAGTGAATTACAGGGATACTGCCACATCGATGTTCATAGCAGCACAATTCACAATTGCTAGACTGTGGAACCAACCCAGATGCCCTACAATAGATGAATGGATAAAAAAAATGTGGCATTTATACACCATGGAGTAATACGCAGCACTAAAAAAAATGAGAAAATCATGGAATTTGCAGGGAAATGGATGGCACTAGAGCAGATTATGCTTAGTGAAGCTAGCCAATCACTAAAAAACAAATACCAAATCTCTTATTTGATATAATGAGAGCAACTTAGAACAGAGTAGGGAGGAAGAGCAGGAAGAAAAGATTAACATTAAACAGAGACATGAGTTGGGGGGGAAGGGAGAGAAAAGGGAAATTTCATTGTAATGGAGAGAGACCCTCATTGTTACACAAAATTACATATAAGAGGTTGTGAGGGGAATGGGAAAATAAACAAGGTGAGAAATGAATTACAGTAAATGGGGTAGAGAGAAAAGACGGGAGGAGGGGGAGGGGGGATAGTAGAGGACAGGAAAGGTAGCAGAATACTAAAAGGGCATTATGTAAAATGTGGATGTGTAACCGATGTAATTCTGCAATCTGTATTTGGGGTAAAAATGGGAGTTCATAACCCACTTGAATCTAATGTATAAAATATGATATGTCAAGAGCTTTGTAATGTTTTGAACAACCAACTAAAAAAATAAAATAAGATAAAATAATTGAAAAAAAACACATGGAGAACTATTTCAACACAAAATTGACTAGATGTATAACTCCTACCTTGTATAATGCAAAATGCAAGTAGAAATTTACACCATGCCTCCTCTGAAATGCTTGTAATTCTATTCTGTTTGGGTTGTTTTTCTCCATCTTATTAGGGTTAGTAGTCAGAGTCTAGTAGGTTAGGTGTTAGTGTCAAGTATTCAGTATTTCGAATGGAAAATTGGAAAATGAACCCAATGTGTATGAAAATATGTGCTACACAAAAATTTTCCCACTTTCATCCAGAACAATGCCTTGACATTACCCTCGCCCCAAGTAATACATCATTAGAGGTGAAGAGATAGAAAATCTGGGAATAAATATCTGGAATGGAATATGCTCAAAAGTTTACAACCAGGGAGGTGGTAGAGTAGTTTCCAAAAGTAAGGGATATGGAGCTGTGCTGGCATAAAGACTTCTTGAGAAACTGCCTCTGAGTTTGGGCACTTGAAATATATGATGTTGTCAGGAGCTTTAGCTTCCTTTGTAGTGAGACCATCAAAGCTGGGTCTGCATCTATGTGACCTGGAGGACATAGTTTAATATTTTCCAATAAACATGAGGCAGCAGCGCTGAATTCAATCTTTGTAGGTAAACTGAGGCCACTGGGGGCTAAGTGTCTCCCCGTGTGGACTGTGAAGTCATTTGGTCATCCTCCATATTTTGTGGTATTTCTTGCTGCTGCAGTGGTAGTTTGGTATTTGCTTCATGAAATACAAGGAATTCAACTGAAACACAGTGCTGGAGGGAGTTCTGTCATGTGTTGTGGGTCAGGATCTGCAGGAGAATGCACCAACCAAGGTTCTATCCCTCATAGCTTGACCCTTGACAATAGCAACCTGATTCTGAACATTGCCCTGAAACCTCTCCATATAACAAAATGCCTTTACATATAAGGTTATGCTGGCTTCACCATGTCAGCAACAAGCCATTTGGAAGCCAATGGAAGATCTACATGGCCCCACCACAGATATTCCATCACACACCTGCCCACCACGGCTATAAGCCCACTATTCAGCAGGTTCCAACTTACTGGCATCTCTGTTCTACACCATTTACTTAAAACCCAGTCAATCAAGGCACTGTCTGGTATACTCATAATCAGCAACAGGATATCCAAAGGTTCTCCAATGCCAGGTGTAGCCCATCGATAAGGCAAGCCGCAGTCCATTCATAAATTGGACAGGGTGAATGCTGGGAAGGTTTCTACTAGACAGAACACATCCATTGATGCATTCTCTTTTCTTATGTCTACAACCACGGACACAGTGGGATACACAGGCATAGAAACACTCGCCTTGTCAAAGGAGTTACTAGAAAAGTTCACTAAATCCAAACAAACCACCTTTCCTACCTATTCTCAGAACAAGGGAAAACCACAAACCTACACCCACACCCACAAAGGCACCTCCTTACCCCAAGTAATTCTGAGACTATCTGGAGTGTCCTCTGACTGGTGGGCCATAGTATGTTCCCTCAAAATGGAATGTACTGTCTCAGATCACTTCTCCTTATCCAACTCTCTGAAGTTGTCAGGACCCAGCAGTGAGCAACAACCGTTTTTCCCAGGAAAGGCCCGTCTTCAGAACTCTCTTGGCATACGGCCATCCTCACATCAGTAGGTACCAAGAAAGACTGATTCTGTCCTTGGTAAATCCAAACAAGTGAAAACACTGGGACTGGGACTGGGACTGGCTCTGGGTGCCTGGCTTCCTGGATCCCAAGTTCAGAGAGTTCCATTACCAAGAAAGTGAGGTGAGGTCACTTCTTTCAGGAACTGAATGAGATCACTGCCTTGGCAACCACTTTGTCCTAACAGTTGCTTACAAGGGTCCCTTGAGATGCAGGCTGCTCCTACTACCTCTGACAGTTTCACAAGTTAGAATGGTAAATCAACCATAGGCACCCAGAAACAACTCTTCTCACAGGCCTGCTTTGGTCCATCTTCTCTACATTAAGAAGAGAGAGGCTGATTCAGACACAACCCTTCATCCTGACCAGGTTGTTTGCCATGGAAGATGACTTTTGCTCTCTCAGGTACTTCATAGGTGCATACATCTTCTCCAGGGATCATATCTGCATAGACCTTTGAGGTTCTCAGCAGGTGAAAGATCCCCTATATTCCTGTATTGTAAGACCAACTCTGTGCCTGCTCTTCTGTAAAGTTAGATTGAGGGTAGAGGGTATGGTTAGGATTAATAACATGTTCGATTTGTGTTAGGAATCATTCTGCTGAATGAATAATGGTATTGGGAACCTGAGATATTTTTAAGAATATAGAGTTGAAATATTGTAATTGTCAGGCAAATATAGGAGGAAGAGACCATAAAGATTCTGTCTCATGCAACAACAAAGGATTTATTGTGGGTCCAGCATGCTGGGGCTCAGAGCTCACTTGAATAGAGCAGAGAGCCCTGAGAACAACTTACACAGAGCTTATATACTTTCCTTGGAGAAGGCAGGGATGGAAGTTTATTGATGGGTCAGGGCAAGTGGGCGTTTTGAGCACATTCTGCAGTTTGGCAGTTGGGGACAGCACATTCTGGAAACAAGATTAGCAAACAGTTCTCAAGATTTCAACAGTGTTTTGTTAAGCATACAGAAAAACAGGAAGTGACAAGTACCTATATTATTAAACTTTCATTCCCCACTTCTTCTTCTGGTTACTTTTAATCATAAAAGTGATCATTGAGGGGTGTTACATTTTATGTCTGCTAGTGGGATGTATTGTTGTCTGATTTCCATAAGTTTAACTTGTCCAATTTGAGCTTGGAGAAAGGAAATTACATGGTTGAGCCAACAGGGTCCTACAGTTAGAAATAATATGAGGATTATTAATGGACCAGCCAGGGCTGATGAAATCATAGTTAACCAGATGGACTGTGTGAACCAAGACTCAAATCACCCTTTTTGGGCCTCTCTCTCTCTCTTTGACGCTCTTCAAGGCGTTTTCTTAATTTACTCATAGATTCTTTTACAACTCCAGTGTGGCCGGCATAAAAACAACATTCTTCCCTCAATGCACCACAAAGTCCCCCTTCTCTCATGAAGAGGAGGTTTTAACCCTCGCCTGTTCTGTAAAACAGCTTCATAGAGAGAGGTTAAACATTCCTGTAAAGCTGTGATGGAGGTTTTATTATCTTTTTTAGTTTTGGTCTATTGCTGCTTCTAATTAGGTCATTTGTTGTGTCCTTTGGACTAGGGCAGTGGTTCCTGTGCCCATTCCTGCAGCAACTCCTATTCCTAATAGGATGGCTAAAGTGAGAGATACATGTTTTCAGCGGAACTGGGTTGTATGCCCTCCTATTTAATCTTTAAATGGACCTGCGTCATGATAGAGCACTCTGGGAAACATCTTCACCATTACATAATTAATCACATCTGTCGACCATTTCATGAAAACATAAGCAATGTTTAAGTTTATAGAATCTTTCTGTTGTAGGGACAGACAAGGCAATGAACTTAAGATAGCACCGAAGACAGGGAAACAGTCCTATTTGGTTGCAAACGGATTTAGAGGGCATCGCTTCTGTTGTAATCAATTAATCCCCTGAACCCCAAGTTTAGGTAGTTTCAGAATTTGTACCCAACATGTAAGTGAAGGGGCTAAGAAGTTCACAGTCTTCAGAAGTTCACAAAAAGCTGTTTTTTTATCTTTTATTTTTTCCTCTGTTCTGGGCAAGTTAACTTTTCAAGGACATCTGAAAGGGGGAGAGATTTTTTTTCTCCCTGCCAGCTGTTACCAAGGAGCCTAGTTGGTTACTTCTTTATCTTACAAATGTAGCCATCTCTGTGAAGCCACAACTCAAGGTCAGAGGCCTTGTTCACATATTTTGTGAAAAACTAGTAAGGGTGTGTCTAGCTCAGGAGTGCTGATTTTTTTTTAGCCAGTTGCCAAGTAGACCAGGGCAACAGGAAAAGAGGAAGTTTATCTACAGTGAACTCTTTTATACGGACTCTTTTGCTGAAAGTCCTAAAGTCAGCCATGGTGAAGTCTTCTGGAGAAGGTCATTTAAGACTTTTCTGTGCGCCTGGTACACAGGGGGAAGACGTGGAAGGCAAGGTTGAGAGCAGCTCCAAAGATCTGAGAATGAGGAAAGAGAGATGTAAAAGAATATTGGGAAAGGGGTTTGGGATTTTCCTAGCAACAAAAACTTGAGCAGTAGAACAGGTAGAGCAGAGGGGACGAAGGTAGTGAGTATCCCAAAAAGCCTGTGAGGGATTTTAAATTCTTAGTCACCTGTTTTCGGTGATGACAAAGCAACTTTAAAGGCCATTTTTATTAAATCTTGGATATGGGTCTGAGGGATCTCCTCAGGTGGTTTGAGCTTTGGGTTAGCTGGTAAGAGGACCTGATGGGACCCGGTGTGGGCACTGACAGGAGAAGAGAGGAGTGAGTGTGTGGAGGAATACCTCAGTACCGAATACCTCAGCAAGAAGGCAATTGTTTGAGAACAAGCAGAGGTTTTCATTTTTGATCTAGTAATTGGAGGGGAGAAATGAGGTTGCTGAGGTGGGAGTGCCAGCAGAGAGTCTGGAGCAGAAGGCTGAGGGTGAGCATCTATTGAAGAAGTATAGTTCAGGATGTGAGTAAAGGTGGGAAACGGCCTCCACATGGGGAAATCTACTTTCACCCTTTTGAGCACTTGCAGAAGTTAAAAAGGTCAGGCAGAATTTGAGGATCTAGAGACCCCTCTGGGGGTCATCGGTTTTGGTTGTCTAATTGGTAATATGGCCAATTCTGTGTATTGAATTTGATGAGGAGTTTGGGTTCCACCAGGCAGTCCCTGTATGCTAACATCCCCATGACTTACAGAAGAAGTCGGCTTTTCCCCCACACAACCTTGGCTGTTTGTGGCTTTGATAGTCTTCCGGGCAAACATAGTAATCTATGCTAGCCAACCTGCATCTGGCTCACGTGTCCCTACATCTATAATGTTTGTTTCCATTATCTATGATACAGATGGGATTTAATGGAATTTTAGTGGGATCCTCTTTATCAGGGATATCCCAATAGGAAAAACCTCTAGGCAGCTGACAGATGTCTGGGTGTTGAGATGGCCAACAGGTCCCTATGTGGACTGTAACGAGATAGACCATTCTTCTTGTCTATGAGGATTTGTCATCAGCCATCGCTGCTGAATGGGCTGATGAGGGTTAGGACTAGTGGTGGCCAAGGGGAGAGTCTATAGCCTTATCCAAATGCCAAATACGCAATTTGAAAAGGTTACCAGTCATTTCCAATTTCCAGCAAAAGTCTGGACAGGGTGCAGGCTTGAGATGGGAGGCATGGATACAGGAAGGGATTCCGTCTACATTTACTGCTGTAGGTGTTGTAAGAAGCACGTGGCATATTCCTTTCCAGCGGGGTTCCAGGGATGACACCTGATGTTGTCATATGTACATGAAGTCTCTTACTTGATATCGATGTGGAGTCCCCTCGTCCCCATGTTGGTAGGCCATGGCCAGCTGTTTTAACAGGTATCGCTGAGTTCTTTCAAGAGCTTTAAGTCTATCAAGCAAGGGGTGTGGAAGGGATTGTTAGGTCTTAGAGTTGGGGTTAGGTCCCTTACTGAGGGAGGGGAAACAGAGAATTTCACAGGGGGAGAGTTTACACAAAGAAACAGAGGGAATATTTCTTACATGAAACAGTGCATAAGGCAGGAGTATAGTCCAATCTTTTATGCTGGTCTCAAAGCTTAAATTCATTAAGGTCTCTTTAATGGTTCTATTTATTTTTCTACCTGTCTTGAGCTCTGGGATCTATAAGCATAATGTAACTAACAATTAATCACCAGGCTACTGGTTAACCCATGACTTACCTGGGTGATGAACACCAGTCAATTATCAGACCGTATTACCTTAGGCAGGCAGTATCTTGGAAAAATAACTTTCAGGATCATCTTGATCACCATTGGTGCCATGTTTTTTTTTTTTTTTTTTTTTGGGGGGGGCGGAAGGTTTCAATTCATCCTGAACATGTATCTACAAAAACTAGGAGATATTTAAGTCCATAACTTGCTGGCTTAATTTCAGTAAAGTCCACTTCTGAGAATTATCTTGGTCTGGTTCCTCGAAGGTGCTTTCCTGCAGGAAGCTAAAAAGGGTAAGCATTAACCAATTGATGGACCCGAGAGGCTTTTGATACCCATTCAGTTATTTCCTTTCGCTGTGAGTCGATTAGTAGAAAACTCTGTGCTTGATCTTTCAGGAATGTCTGCAATTTCTTTGAACCAAGGTGAGTGAATTGATGTACATTTTCTACTGACATTGTTAGAGCCATGACTATAAGTGTTTTTACTGAAGGATTTAGAAATTCCACATGGGGGCCTTCAGGGTTAAAAGTTATTATGCCCCAGAGCTTAGTGGGCAGATCTCTACCAATCAATGGGGCCGGGCATTCTGGGATTACTAGAAAGGAGTGATGGATTTTTTCTTTCCCCAGGTCCATGGTCCTCTTAGTTGTCCAAGCCCGATATTTACTGCCATTAGTGCCTTGAACTAGAGACCTTTTATTTGATAGAGGGCCCAATGGGGGCTTAAGGGCTGAGTATATTGCCCCTGTATCTACTTCAAAGTTTACTGGGGTCCCCTTAACATCAAAAGTTATTTACTTTCATTGTGAGTTGGTTAGTGGAGTTGGTTAGACTTCATTCACAAGGAGTGGTCTTTTGGCAATTTTGGTTTTGGATGCACACAATGGATCTTTCTGTAGATCCATCAGGTGCTGAGAATCTAAGCGGCAGACTCATACAGGGCCAAAATGCTGATTCAGACACATCCCTTTACAAAGCAATTAAGCAAAGAGCCACAGGTGATGTCCTCTCATTTCCAGTTGAAAACTGTTTTCTTTAGGTTTCACAAAGGGGTGGACTGAGGCAAAGACCTTCCTGACATTCAGGGCAACAAAACAATAGGCAAGCAAAAGGCCCATTGCAGGGTTTCTCCACTGAGACTTTCCTGGTAAAACTGATATCTTAGTTTTCTGTGATGCTCCCATTCCCTTCAGCTTTCTAGTACATGGCCATGTCACAGATCTTGGAGGTTGTACATATCATGGACACAAAAACATGAGCCTATTCTGGAAAGTGAACAGAATTCAGGAAGAAAACAGGAATTTAGCAAGATAGTAAGTGTTGCCCATCCATAAGTCAAGCCACAGTCCATTCATCAATTGGGTGAGATGAATCCTGGGAAGCTTTCTCCTAAACAGGAAATATCCATTGATGCATTCTCTTTTCTAATTTCTACAACCACAGACACAGTGGGATACACAGAAATAGAAACACTCGCCTTGTCAAATGACTTACCAGAAACAGTTCACACCAAACCAAACAAACCGCCTTTCCTACCTATTCTCAGAACATGAGACAAAACCACAAACACACACCCACACCCACAAAGGCACCTCCTTCCCCCAAGGAGATCTGTGACTATCCAGAGTGTTCTCTGACTGGTGGGCCATACTATGTTCCCCTGAATTGGACTGTCTCGTCTCAGATCTGGTCTCCTTGGCCAACTCTGTGAAGTTGACAGGAGCCAGCAGTGAGCCACTACCTGCTTTCTCAGAAAAGGCCCCTCTTCTGAGCTCTTCTGGGGTTTGGCCATCCTCACATTAGTACGTACCAAGAAAGACTGATTATCTTCTTGGTAAATCCAAATAAGTGAGACCACTGTGACTGGGACTGGGACTGGCTATGGGTGCCTGCCTTCCTGGATCCCAAGTTCAGAGAGTTCCAAAAACAAGGAAGTGAGTTGAGGTCACTTCCTTCCTGAACAGAATGAGGTGACTGACTTGGCAACCACTTTGTGCTAACAGTTGCTTCCAAGGGTCCCTTGAGATGGAGGCTGCCCCTACTTCATGTGACACTTTCACAAGTTAGAATGGTATATAAACTATAGGCACCTGGGAACATCTCCCCACAAAGGCCTGGTTTGGTCCATCTTCTCTACATTAAGAAGAGAGAGGCTGATTCAGACACAAACCTGTATCCTGACCAGGTTGTTTGCTATGGAAGATGACTTTTGCTCTCTCAAGTCCTTCATAGCTGCATACATCTTCTCCAGGGATTATTTCTGCATGGATCTTTGATATTCTCAGCAGGTGGAAGATCCCCTACATTCCTGTATTGTAAGACCAAGACTGTCCCTACTCTTCTGTAATGTTAGATTGAGGGAACAGTGTATGGTTAGGGTTAATAACATTTTCGATTTGGGTTAGGAATCATTCTGAGTTGTGAATAATGGTATTGGGAACCTGCAATATTTACAAGAATATATAGGTGAAATATAAGTATAAAAACAGGAATCCTGGTAAGATTTGGAGCTTAGAAGGGCATTGGGCCCTTGATTGGGATACTTAGTTTTGCATTATGTTCTGCACACATGCCTCAGATAAATCGTTATAACATGGCATAGGTCCTTGTTCCTTGGATGATTGAATGTCGAAGACAACATCCAGTCAAAAAGGCACAGTAGGTAGGATTAGGAAGATAGTCAGTAGGTTTAGAAAAAAGCATGAGTATAGGATTCGGACCAAAATATTTTTAGCAATAGGGTTTCGTTTAGAGAGTGAATGTCAATGTCAGCACATGTGAAGAATGAGTCACAATGATGAGCTGGGGAAAATATGTAGGAAAGCAGATATCAATAGAGACATTATGAAATGAGACAAAGTATAAAGTGAGTAATCGGATTAGACATTTTCAACAGGCTTGAGTTTGAATATATTACCTTAGGAAGAAACAAATATGATGTCACCAATATGATTGATATTTGAGAGCATTAGGCAAATTGGACATGGATATTTTTAGTAATCCATGTTCACGTTCCATTTTGGCTTTGGTACAATCGTAAGTGCGAACTTTGCATTTTTTTGTCCAGAATATTACTGTGATAAAATGTATATGTATATCAGGTGTCATGAGTATTTCTTCCGCCATTTCTGGGGGCAATATTTTGAAGACATATAAGTTAGTATTGGGGGTACAAAGAGGTGTGCACTGTGTCTATGTATATATAGATAATGCATGAAGAGACCATACTGTTAATAAATAATGTAACTGGTTACACTTTAAATAATGGATTGAATTGATATCTGAAAATATACAGGAAATCTTTTATTGATATACAATCATTCATTCCAACCAATTATACATATAATGGTAATATTAGGTTTTCAGTTTATCATGACGGATGTGTGAGTTTTGCTTCAAAAGTGACAAATGAAATTGAAAATAATGTGTTTGGAAGGAAGTCTCATGAAAAGAGCAGTCAAGAAACATGGAGGAATACATGTGTTCTGAATCAGGATGTGATTGAAAGTGAAACAAATGCCTATCAATTTGATAAATTTTGGATGAAATATATATCCTATGATGTGCATAAACTGAAGAAATAGTAATGTACCAGTGTTGAATATAAATGAACGCCAAAATATACATCATGTCCCATAGGAATCTACTTGCATTGATGTGAAACTGGGTCAGTTACTGTAGAAATATTAGGATTTTTATGCACCATTTACTGAAGATAGTTTTCAGTACTAGGAAACAAATATGTATTTCAGGTGGATGAATATTTTGGAGAATAATCTTGTGAAAAGTTGATTATAAATCCACACATATGAATATGAATGCATTTAGGGAGTGTATAATAAGACACATATATTTTATAATTTGAAAAATCTGGAGAGTGTATATATCTATATCTATATCTATCTATATATATAGATACACACACACACACACACACACAGACATTAAAAAGTAGCAATTATTATAAAAATCAAAATTCATTATGAAATATATGTCATCCACAGATAAAAAAAATATTCATTTTACTGAACATGGATTTATGCATAATGTTGTTCAACTAGGAAGGGAACAGTGTATGGTTAGTGTTAATAAAAGGTTCAATTTGGGTTAGGAATCATTCTGCGGGATGAATAATGGTATTGGGAACCTGCAATATTTACAAGAATGTATATGTAAAATATAAAAAAGAAAACAGAAATCTAGGTAAGATTTGAAGCCCAGAAGGGCATTGGGCCCTAGATTGGGATACTTAGCTTTGAATTATGTTCTGCAGAGATGTCTCAGATAAATTGATGTACAATGGCATAGGACTTTGTACCTTGCATGATGGAATGTCGATGAGAACTTCTAGTCAAAAAGGGATAGTCCGTATTATTAGAAAGATAGTCGGTAGGTTTAGAAAGTAGAGTGATTATAGGATTTGGACCAAAAGTCCTTTAATAATAGGGTTTTGGGCAGAGAGTGAATGTAAATGTGAGCACATGTGAAGAGTGTCACAATGATGAACTGGGGAAAATGTGTACGAAAGCATATATCAATAGAGACATTAGGAAATCAGGCAAATGATAAGGTGATTGATAGGATTAGACATTTTCTAAATATATAATCTTAAGAAGAAACAAATAAGTAGTCACCAATAGGATTTTTATTTGACAGCATTAGGCAACCTGGACATGGATGTTTTTAGTAATCCATGTTCACTTTCCGTTTAGGTTTGGTACAATCATAAGTGTGACCTTTGTTTTTTGTGTCCTGAATATTACTGTGATAAAATGTATATGTAGACCAGGTGACATGGGTATTTCTTCCACCATTTCTGGGAGCAACATTTTGAAGATGTATAAATTAGTATTGGAGTTCAATGAGGTGTACCCTGTGTCTATGTATATAGAGATAATGCGTGAATAGACGATTCTGTGAATAAATAATATATCCGATTCCACTTTAAATAATGGATTGAATTGATATCTGAAAATATACACGAAATCTTATATTGATAAACAATCATTCATTCCAACGGGTTATACATCTAATTTTAATATTAGGTTTATGGTTTATCATGAAGAGTGTGTGAGCTTTGTTTCAAAAGTGATTATGGAAATAAAAAATAATGTGTTTGGAAAGAGGTCTCATGAAAAGACCAGTCAAGAAACCTGGAGGAATACAAGTGTTTTGAAACAGGAAGTGATTGAAAGTGAAACAAATGCCTATAAATTTGTGAAGTTGTGGATGAAATATATATCCTATTATGTCCATAAACTGAAGAAATAATAATGTAACAGTGTTGTAAATAAATGAAAATCAAAATACACATCATGTCCCATAGGAATCTACAGGCAATGATGTTAAAGTGGGTCAGTTACTGAAGAAATATTAGGATTTGTATGCAACATTCACTGAAGCTAATTTTCAGTACTAGGAAACAAATATGTATTTCAGATGGATGAATATATTTGAGAATAATCTTGTGAAAAGTTGATTATAAATCCACATACACGAACATGAATGAATTCAGGGAGTGAATATAAGACACATATATTTCATATATTTTGAAAAATATGGAGAGTGTATATATATATATATATATATATACACACACACAGACATTAAAAAGTAGCAATATATATGCCAATCGAAATTCATCATTAAATATATATCATCCACAGATGCAAAAGTATTTATTTTAGTAAACATGGATTTATGTATAATGTTATTCAACTGGGACACTTACACATAGTTTGAATTTTCAGTTCCAAAAGCGTTTTGGAGTAGTTATCTCTTCTCAAAATTTGTATCTTCCTAGTCAGTCACCCCAAAATTATGCATGTGTGATACCAGGTAGGATTCTATATGTGCATATAAAATTACATGTGCTGAATAGGCTCCAGAGAAAGGGAGACAGGAATTCACATATTTGTTAACTTTAAAACACATGGAGAACTATTTCAACAGAAAATTTACTAGATTTATAACACCAACCCTTTATCATGCAAAAGACAATTCCAACTATACACCATTCCTCCTCTGAACTGCTTGTATTTCTATTCTGTTTGGGTTATTTTTCTCCATCATGATGGTTTAGTAGTCAGAGTCTAGTTGGCTATTGGTTAGTATCAGGAATTCAGTATTTCGAATGGAAAATTAGATAATGAATCCAATGTGTATGCAAATATGTGCTACACAAAATTCTTCCCACTCTCATGCTGAACAATGCCTTCACATTACTTCGGCCCCAAGAAAGACACAATTAGAGGAGAAGAGTTAGAAAATCTGTGAATACATATCAGGAATGCAAAATCCTCAGGAGTTCACAACCTTGGAAGTGGTAGGGGAGTTTCCAAAAGTAAGGGACAGTGTTGATAGATCCAACCTGATATTTTATTAAAATTGGGAGCCATCTTGCCACAAAGGCATGAAAAGATAATTTTAGCTTTACAATAAATTAGTGCAAATTCTGAACCTGCTTGGAATGCCTACCAGTGCCTTGAACTCACCCATGCCTGGATCTCTGACAAGATAGCAGCGCTCTCTGAAACTTTAGTGATACCTCATAAATATTTTCTTTCTCTGGCCAGACAACGAGTCTCTGAGGCTCTAATGGTCCCCATAAATTCTGATGTTGGGGCCAGCAAAAAATAAATAAATAAAAACATGTAAAATACCATTAGTGTGATGCTTGTCAAAGTTCTCTTATCTGTAACCCCCCTTTTGTGTATCTTTCTGGGCTACATAGCTGGGCTGTAGGAAAGGTGGGGTTGCTGTCTTGTTCCTGCCTTTTTTGGGAGGGAGAGGCAGCCTGGCCAGTTGAAATAATAAGCTTTCCTTAATTTGATTTTAATTGGAGTCAGTGGTCTTTTTTTGCATCCTGGTCTAACATTTTGGAGTTCCAAAGTGAGATTA
Organism: Callospermophilus lateralis; assembly: GCF_048772815.1. Taxonomy (NCBI): domain Eukaryota; kingdom Metazoa; phylum Chordata; class Mammalia; order Rodentia; family Sciuridae; genus Callospermophilus; species Callospermophilus lateralis. Next base: position 706,881 of record NW_027514169.1, on the reverse strand, counting down.
CCCTGCCTGACCAGATCACAAGACCAGACTGCTGGAAATTCTGAAGCTGGCCTTCCCTCCAGGGCTCCAGGCTGGAGAGCCACTCTAGGGGGTGTGCAACTTGAGATGTTCAAAGGCCTTGGATTGAGCCTTTGGTCCGTGGAGCACTGCAGTTAACCAAAGCACTAAAACTATTAGCAAGCACTTGGAGGAGGAGGCCTCCATAGGTAAGTGATACCTTTATAACATCTGATATCCGGTTAAGGGAGATCTCTTCTGATGACAGAGAGGTGGCCTGGGGAGGCTTACATATACTCCTCTCTGGGACAGTAACGAGAATCCTTCTGTCCTCTGTTCTGTTCTGTAGGGAATTGCTCTGGAAGGGTAGAGAGGGGCCGACGGGCACGCATGCGCTCCTACCCCGGACCTTTAGCAAGATGTTGCATTGCTTCTCTGTTTTTCTCTTTCGGCACTGGGTTTCTTTTTGTGTGTGTGTTTTGTTCTGTGTTCTGTATGTTTTTTGTTTGTTGGTTTTTGTGCATTTTGTTGTGTGATTTCTGTGGTAAAATCTTAAGGATATTGGACGTGAAAATGGGTAACAAAGCATACTGGACTGTGTTCTAAGGAACATGATGAACTTTACCCTCCTATGTTAAGCAGGATGAGAGAAGCCCCTAGCTGGCTGCCTTGAGCACACCCATTGCAGAGGGCAATGCCTGCTGGGGACCTAAGAACTGAGTATCTCCCAGGTTAACAAGTGAAACTCCTTAAAAACCCCTTGTCCCTCCAGATCCAGAGAGTTACAACCTTTGGTCAAACTCCCCTGTGTTTCTCCTTTGTTAGCAAAGCAATAAACCTCCCTTTTTCTTTTTCTCAAAACCCAGTCCTCATTATTAAATTGGTATTAATTGGCTTCAAGGTCAGGAACCGAACTTTAAGTTACAAATTTTGATACACCCCACCCCGCCCCAGAACTTTTTGAGAGCTGACTACTGAAATGTTAGGAGATGGAGCCTGCATGGGGTGGAACTGAACCAGAGGAGCTAATCCTGTAAGTAAGAGAAGGGACTGAGGGACTCCCAGCAGTTGCTGAAGTCCTGTTGATTCAGTGAATTTCCTCCTTCCTTAGCAGCAGTGTAAGGATTATGCCACCTTTGTCTTCTTAAAAAAGAGAAAAAGAAAAAGGGGACACTAAATGCAGTAAAGTCACCATGGAAACCCTTGATTTCACATTTCAGGTTTCCCCTCTGTGAAAATATCTGGTCCCCTTGTGGGGACATCTATGGTGCCACTGGTGTAGGAGATTTTTCTCTTATCTGCTCTGTTTTAAAGGCTTCTGTTTGTCAACCATAGTCTGGAGCTCCTTTCTGTCTTTCTTGTGTCTTTGTCTCTGCCCCTTTAAGACATGAACAATAATGTTTTGATATTATAAATTGTTTCTTGGGAATGATCTTAGCTGAATCTGTGTCTAAAGGACGATGTTTTATTGTAACAATCTGGTATCTGAATAGTTTTTTGAAGCATTTAACAATCGTGAAGTTAAATGTCGGTTTAAAGTAATCGTTTAGTGTATGATTTCAGATAATTCATGCCAGAGAACTTAAATACTTAGGATGGAAAACTAAAGAACTCTACTTCTAAGTTGGCAAGTAACTTCCCAGTCATTTAGTCTTTTTTTTCACCAATTTTGAATTGGGTAGCCTGGGAAAATGTCACTGTGTGTACCAGTGTATTAATTTAGACAAGGATAGTAAATCATAGTATATCTTTTGACAAAACAAGATGTAAAGATATAAAATTTTGTGAATTGTATGTTAAACTTGTATCAGAATTTTCAACATCCTAACCTGAAAATTATGGTTAAAATGCCTTAGGCCTGAGGTGTCTGCTCAGAATAGCAGTTTTTTTCCTGCTCTTTCCAGACCTCAGCCAGGACTTTGTTGAAATGCAAATGAAAGAAGCCTGCAAGCTCAGTAGGAGACTGGTCTGAGGCCTAAGGGGGAACAAATGTAAATTGTATGGTATCTACTAATTACTGGCCAGTCATTTTTTCTAGGACTCTTATTTTTCTCCTTAGATTTTTTTTTTTTTTTGAGCTCATGATTTTAATCCTACAGACCTAGGTTAATGTTTTTCTAATCAGTTCTATCTTTTACCAACTGTGGAGTTTTTGAAACATTGCAATGGAAATTTCACCTGTGAAAAGCTACAAGGCCTTTACTATTATTATGTGTGCACACTTTTTTATGTGATATATATATATATATATATACACACACACACACACATATGTCCTTATATCATATATATGATACACAAATTAACATATATAAGAAGCGCTCATAAAAAATGCACTCATAAAAACAAATTTTTAAAACTGGATCTAAAGATCTTTAATTGACGGGATTTTAATATTTCAATTTAAATTGGATAAACAGATAAATATAAATGTGTTTAAATTTAAGATCACAAGTTTTTCTAGGTGTTCAAAAATCTAATAAAATATTAATGTCTACAAAAGGTCTACTATGACTTTGTTCTAGGACTTTTCCTTCAACAACAACAAAAAATGTTTTACAATTTTCAATACAATTGCCTAATATTTTCATAAATAAGTAAAGTAAATTTCATATGGGATTACTGATTCATGAGTACTTTTGTTTGATATATGATTGATTTACTAAGGTCTGTATAAGTTTGTACTAAAATCTGTATAAGATTGTAAGATTCAATCATGTGTTAAAGAAACAAAAATTTCTGAAAACATAAGTTTACCCATAACATTGTGTTTATTAAGTTTTATTTTCTCTAGAGCAAGCAACCATAAAAATTAAACAACTGATTAAATAAGAACTGTTATTTTAGAGAACTGTACTGCAATTTCTTTAAAAGCTAAATTTGGTTAATGTAGAAACATCAATGTAATTGTGATGCTATCAATGTGCTCATGTCTTCCAGGTATACAAGTCTGTAAGGTAGAAACTTGCAAAGAGCATTATATCAATCTGGTGTTCTAAAGTTATATGGTAAAAAAATATATTGGGGATTTATTTACCTGTTATCAATAAGATATGAAAAGTTTTATGTTACTTTTTACAATGGGGAAGAATTTAAATGTATTTTTAAGTTAATGAGAGCCTAATCTATGTAAAGGTGAAAATCTTTCAGCCTTTCTTTAATTCATGCTTTAAATGTGATATCATAAGTTGTTAGCTAATGTTCATGTGACCTCAAACAATTTACGTAAACTTTGTAAAATGATATTTAAAAAACAAAGATCAGCTTTATATCTAAAACACTTAAGATTCATAAAGAGCCCTGCCTTACCTGAGATAAGGCTGTGTGTCCCATCTTACAACATGTGAGAATGACTACGAAAGCACTACATCAGATGTTATTTTATTTAAAGTTATGTCCACAAGTTTCTTTTTTTTCTGTCAAGATTACTAGGATCTAAAACAGGGGATATAATGTATAACTCAGCCAAAAAATTCAGGGTAGCTATTACACGAACGAAGTATTTTTACTCTTGTAAAGTTTTATTTTGTAATTTCCTTATAAGTGATCTAAAGAGTCCCTGTTAGTGTTTTACAGAAGTGTTGCTTTAAGAACACAGCTTTGGTTAATTTAAGATAATAAGTCATCACCTACAAGACAGACAGAATAATACAGATCCCAATTAATATAAAGATAAATAATTAAAAAGTTATAGACATTAAAGCCCAATACTTGTAATATAAGGCTGTTAAACTTTATTTGCTGGATGTTTAAGATTAGGATTTAATTAAAGTTAAATGAAAAGGGCCAAGAAAACCAATATTTGGCTCGTGCCCTCTGAGTCAGTCTGAATCCAGGGAACAGGGGACTTCTCTAAAGATCTTTACAAATCTGGGCCACATAACCTCCGATCAGGGAGATTAATGAGACCACTGGAGAACAGAAAGCGAATCAGTGCATTTGCAACGAAGAGGAGAGTCATCAGAGAAGGGAGACATCCTAATGCTTCTGAGGGAAAACACATGGTCAAGCAAGACCTGGACCGACCTAGCAAAAATGGCACTATCAGAACTGAGAAGCTGCTCTCAAGTTTCCCCAGAATTGACTCACATAAAATCTCAGCTGACTGTTAACAATAGATAGAAACAAAAGTCAGTTCGACTGTTTCATCTTAAACACTTAGCAAAGACAGTTAAAACGCAAAAAAAAAGCCATTCCTGGGAATTTTAATTAATGATAATAATAATATTAATAATAATAATAATAACAATAATAATAATAATGATAATAATATTTTAAGGTATACACTTTATGTTAGCCTCCCAAAATAAGTAAGACTGGAAGCTACAGAGAAGGATTCTCAGACAGGAATGCCTCATAACTACAAAAAGAGTCTATCAAGAGGATCTGCCAGAGGCAGAAGTTTTTAGGTTAAGACCAACTGATATTCCTAACCTACACAGGTAGTCTTGGTGTCTGCTAGTATGATTATCCAGCCCTGAGTAACAGAATTAAAGGTTTCTTTATTAGACACAGAGGTCATACTAGTAAAAGGATTTTTCAAGATCAGATGACATTAAATTATTACACTGTATCTTATGGGGAGGGAAAACTGTAACACGAAAATTAAAAGGTAAGTTGACATTCCTGATAACTGGTGAAATAAAAGCCTGCTGAGGGAACTTCTATACAGCGACATGTTCCAACTTCTGCAATATTTATTCAGTACTCATGGTTTTTGATTCTCTCATAGAGAAACAAAAACTTTCAGGGCAACAGAACAATAGGTAATCAAAAGGACCAAAGCAGGGTTTCTCCACTGAGACTATCATGGTCACACTAACATCTGAGTTTTCAGACATGGTCACCATTCCTTTCAGCTATCCAGTACATGGCCATGTCACAGAGATTAGAGGTGGTACATATCTTGGACACAAAACCATGAGCCTATTCTGTAGAGTGGCCAGAATTCAAGAAGAAAACAGGAACTTAGGAAGATAGGTGTTACCCATCAATAAGGCAAGCTGCAGTCTATTCATAAATTGGGCAGGATGAATGCTGGGAAGCTTTCTACTAGACAGGACACATCCATTGATGCATTTTCTTTTCTAATGTCTACAACCATGGACACAGTGGGATACACAGACATAGAAACACTCGCCTTGTCAAATGACTTACAAAAACCGTTCACTCCAAACCAAATAAACCACCTTTCCTACCTATTCTCAGAACATGAGACAAAACCACAAACCCACACCCACACCCAAAAAGACACCTCCTTCCCCCAAGGAGGTCTGTGACTATCCTGAGTGTCCTCTGACTGGTGGGCCATGCTATGTTCACCGGAAATGGCCTGTCCTATCTCAGATCTGGTCTCTTTGTCCAAATCTGTGAAGTTGTCAGAAGCAAGTGGTGAGCCACTACCTGCTTTCTCAGGAAAGGTCCCTCTTCAGAGCTTTCCTGGCATTTGGCAATCCTCACATCAGTAGGTACCAAGAAAGACTGACCCTTTCCTTGGTAAATCCAAACAAGTGAGACCACTGGGACTGGGATTGGGACTGCCTCTGGGTGCCTGGCTTCCGGGATCCCAAGTTCACAGAGTTCCATCACTAAGGAAGTGAGGTGAGGTCACTTCCTTCCTGAACTGAATGAGGTCACTGCCTTGGCAACCAGTTTGTCCTAACAGTTGCTTCCAAGGGTCCCATGAGATGGAGGCTGCCCCTACTTCCTGTGACAATTTCACAAGTTAGAATGGTAAATCAAACATAGGCACCCGGGAACAGCTCTCCACACAGGCCTAGTTTGGTTCATCTTCTCTACATTAAGAACAAAGAGGCTGATTCAGACACAATCCTTCATCCTGACCAGGTTGCTTTCCATGGAAGATCACATTTGCTCTCTCAGGTCCTTCATAGCTGCCTACATCTTCTCCAGGGATCATTTCTGAATGGACCTTTGAGGTTCTTAGCAGGTGTAAGATCCCCTACATTCCTGTATTTTAAGACCAACTCTGTCCCTGCTCTTCTGTAAAGTAAGATTGAGGGAACAGTGTATGGTTAGGGTTAATAACAGATTTGATTTCGGTTAGGAATCATTCTGTGTGATGAATAAAGGTATTGGGAACCTGCAATATTTACAACAATACATGGGTGAAATATAATTATGAAAACAGAAATCTGAGTAAGATTTGAAGCCCAGAAGGTCATTGGGCCCTTGATTGGTATACTTAGCTTTGAATTACATTCTGCACAGATGTCTCAGATAAATCGATATACAATGGCATAATACCTTATACCTGGGATGATTGAATGTAGAAGAGAACATCCATTCAAAAAGTGATAGTAGTTAGGATTAGGAAGATAGTTGGTAGGTTTAGGAAGAAGAGTGAATATAGGATTTGGAACAAATGTTCTTTAGCAATTGGGTTTTGGTTAGAGAGTGAATGTAAGTGTCACCACATGTGAAGATTCAGTCACAATGATGAACTGGGGAAAATATCTAGGAAAGAAGATATCAATTGAGACATTACAAAATCAGGCAAAGTATAAAGTGAGTGACAGCATTAGACTTTTTCAAAGGGGTAGAGTTTGATTATATAATCTTTGGAAGAAACAAATATGTAGTCACCAATAGGATTTTCATTTGAGAGCATTAGGCAATCTGGACATGGATGTTTTTAGTAATCCATGTTCACTTTCCGTTTATGTTTGGTACAATCATAAGTGTGACCTTTGCTTTTTGTGTCCTGAATATTACTGTGATAAAATGTATATGTAGATCAGGTGACATGGGTATTTCTTCCACCATTTCTGGGAGCAATATTTTGAAGACATATAAATTAGTATTGGGGTTCAATGAGGTGTAACCTGTGTCTATGAATATAGAGATAATGCATGAATAGACGATACTTTGAATAAATAATATAACTGACTCCACATTAAATAATGGATTTAATTGGTATCTGAAAATATATAAGAAATCTTATATTGATATACATTCATTCATTCCAACCAGTTTTACATCTAATGTTAACATCAGGGTTATGGATTATCATGAAGGGTGTGTGAGTTTTGCTTCCAAAGTGATTATGGAAATCGAAAATAAAGTGTTTGGAAAGAAGCCTCATTGAAAGACCCGTCAAGAAACCTGGAGGATTACATGTGTTCTGAAACAGAAAGTGATTGAAAGTGAAACAAATGGCTATAATTTACGAACTTGTGGATGAAATATATCCAATGATGTGCATACACTGAATAAATAGTAAAGTACCAGTGTTGAATAAAAATGAATGTCAAAAGTCACATCATATCCCATAGGAGTAGAGTTGCATTGATGTTAAACTGGATGAGTTACTGTAGAAATATTAGGATTTGTTTGCACCATTCACTGAAGTTAGTTGTCAGTACTAGGAAACAATATGTATTTCGGGTGGATGAATATTTTTGAGAATAATCTTTTGAAATGTTGATTATAAATTTACATACATGAACATGAATAAATTTATAGAGTGTATAATAAGACGCATATGCTTCATATTTTGAAAAATCTGGAGTTTGTGTGTGTGTGTGTGTGTGTGTGTGTGTGTATACATACATATAACACACAGACATTAAAAAGTAGGAATGTATATGCCAATCGAAATTTATTGTGAAATATATATCATCCACAGGTCCAAATATATTTATTTTACTAAACATGGATTTATGTGTAATGTTGTTCAACTAGGAAATTCACCCATAGTTTGAATTTTCAGTTCCAACAGCGTTTAGTAGGAGTAATCTCTGCTCACAATTTGTATCTGCCAAATCAGCCATCTCAAAAGAATGTACATGTGATACCAGGTAGGAATCTATATGTGCATATAAAATTACGTGTGCTGAATAGGCTACAGAGAAAGGGAGACAGGAATTAATATATTTGTTAACTTAAAAACACATGGAGAACTATTTCAACAAAAAATTGACTAGATTGATAACAGCTACACTTTATCATGCAAAAGGCAAGTCCAACTGTACACCATGCCTCTTCTGAACTGCTTGAATTTCCAATCTGTTTGGGTTATTTTTCTCCAACATATTAGGATTAGTAGTTAGAGTCTAGTAGGGTATGGGGTAGTGTCAGGGATAAAGTATTTCCAAAAGAAAATTGGAAAATGAATCCAATGAGTAGGCAAATATGTGCTACAAAAAATCCTCCCACACTCATCAAGAACAATGACTTAACCTAAACATTACCCCAAGTATGACACAATTAGATGAGAAGAGTTTTAAAATCTGTGATTATATATCTGGAATGGAACATGCTCAGGAGTTCAAGACCTTGGAGGTGGTAGAGAAGTTTCCAAAAGTAACGGACAGGGTAAACACGCCACAAACGTGGAGCTCTGCTGGAATAAAGACTTATTGAGAAACAGCCTCTGAGTTTGGACACATGAAATATATGTTGTTGTCAGGAGCTTTAGCTTCCTTTGTAGTGACACCATCAAAGCTGGGTATGCATCTATGTGACGTGAAGGACGTGGTTCCTTATTTTCCAATTAACATGAGGCAGCAGTGCTGAATTCTACCTTTGTTGGTAAACTGTGGCCATTGGGGACTAAGTGTCTCCCCCCCTGTGGACCTTGAAGCCATTTGGTCATCCTCCACTTTTTCTGGTGTTCCTTGCAGCTGTACTGGGAGTTTGGTATTTGCTTCATGAAATACAAGGAGTTCAACTGGGACACAGTGCGGGAGCGAGTTCTGTCACGTGTGGTGGGACAGGGTCGGCAAGAGAATGCACCTACCAGGCTTCTATCCCATATAGCTTGCCCCCTTGACTATAGCAACCTGATTCTGAACATTGCCCTGAAACCTCTCCATATAACAAGATGTTTTTACTTATAAGGGTCTGCTGGCTGCACCATGTCAGTCCCAAGCCATTTGGAAGACAATGGCAGATCCACATGGCCCCACCGCAGATGTTTTATTACACTCCTCCCCACCACACCTTTAGACCCACTACTCAGCAGGCACCAACTTACTGGCATCTCTGTTCTACACCATTTTCATGAAACCCAGTCAATCAAGGCTGTGTGTGGTACTCTCATGATCAGCAACAGGACATCCAAAGGTTCTCCAGTGCAACCTGTTCATGGGAATTTAAACAATTTCATGGTATTTATCTAGCCATTTTTCAAGGATGAAGTTGGAGGCACTGTGGGTTTCAATTCATTCAGGAAACATTAAATGGTGAGGAAGCTCATTCCATAGAAAGCTTTGGAGAACTATCACAGGCAAGACTTCCCAAATAGTGGCCAAAATATCACCTGAAGCCAGGCCCATTGAGGTATACAATATGAGGTCCATGTGTGTTTTGCCTCTCGACTCTTGCTGTAAAGTTTTTCAGAATAAAATCATGTGATATCCTAGCTGAATTTCCTAGTGCTCTGTGGAAAGCAACCCTGGCCCTAGATCAGTTTGCAAGGGCAACTCTTGTGCATTGCCTCCTAAAATACCAACATAATTCATGGCAATATTTCACTGATGTCAGTTCCAGAACTCAGTATCTAAGGGGAATCACACCAGAGTTCATGCCATGGTGGACCCAGTCATTTCTTCCAACTGCCACACAAATAACCACAATTAAAACCAAAAAACTCCCACATGACCCTCATCTTCTTCCATATAGGCACTCATCATAAACTCCGGTTGGTGGTTTCCATGAGAAATGCAGCTCAAGACAGTGTCAAAAATAAGCTCCCTTGCCACTCATTTGCTTAAAGTCAGAGTGGCCGGGACATACTTCCAGTGAACCAGGAGTGATCAAGTAGGCCTGCCATTAGTACTCCTTGCTTCTCCAATTTGAGGCCTACTGACTGTCAGGTATAGTTTCTTTATGCGATTGGAGTCATGAGAAAACCCAAGCATCTCTGCAGGGCTTTTAAGAACTCATTTGACCCAAAGGATCCCTATTCTCACTTGATGGAGGTCAGGAACCCAACAGAGGAAGGCAAGAGACTTCATCCACAATGACTGATGTTTTTGCCATTTTGGTTTTGGATGCACATATGGGATATTTCTTTAGATCCATTAGGTGCTGAGAATCTATCCACAGCCTCACACAGGGCGAAGAGGCTGATTCAGACACATCCTTTTCCAAAGCATTTAAGCAAAGAAACACAGGTGATGCCCATTCATTTCCATTTGAAAACTCTTTTCTTCAGGCTTCACAAAATGGTTGCTTGAGGCAAAGACCTTCCTGACATTCAGGGCAACAGAACATTAGGTAAGCAAAAGACCTAAAGCAGAGTGGCCAGAATTCAGGAAGAAAACAGGAACTTAGGAAGGTAGCAGGTGTTGCACATCAATAAGGCTAGCCACACTCTATTCATAAATTGGTCAGGATGAATGCTGGAAAGCTGTCTACTAGACAGGAAACATTCATTGATGCATTCTCTTTTTTAATCTCTATATTCACAGACACAGTGTGATACACAGAAACACTCCCCTTGTCAAATGACATTCTAGAAGCAGTACAGTCCAAACCAAACAAACCGCCTTTCCTACCTATTCTCTGACCATGAGACATAACCACAAACACACACCCATACCACAACCACAAAGGCACCTCCTTCTGTGAATATCTGGAGTGTCCTCTGACTGACTGACTTTCCCTGAAATGGCCTGTCCTGTCTCAGGTCTGGTCCCTTGGCCAACTCTCCAACGTTGTCAGTGGCCAGGGGTGAGCCACTACCTGCTTTTTCAGGAAGGCTCCTCTTCAGTGCTTTCATGGCATTTGCCCATCATCACATTAGTAGGTACCAAGAATGACTGACCCTGTCTTTGGTAATTTCAATCCAGTAAGCACACTGAAACTGGGATTGGGACTGTCTATGGATGCCTGGCTTCCTGGATCCCAAGTTCAGAGAGTTCCATCAACAAGGAAATGAAGTGAGGTCACTTACTTCAGGAACTGAATGAGGTCACTGCTTTGGTAACCATATGTCCTAACAGTTGCTTCCAAGAGTCCAATGAGATGGAGACTGCCCCTACTTCCTATGACACTTTCACAAGTTTGAATGGTATATCAACCATAGGCACCCTGAAAGAGCTCTCAACACAGGCCTGGATTGGTCCGACTTCTCTACATTGAGAAGAGTTTGCCTCATTCAGACCATCCAGATCAAGTTGTTTGCCATGGATGATGACTTTTGCCTCTCAGGTCCTTCATAGCTGAACACATCTTCTCCAGGGATCATTTCTGCATGGACCTTTGAGGTTCTCAGCAGGTGGAAGATCCCCTACATTCCTGTATTGTAAGACCAACTCTTTCAATGCTATTTGTAAAGTTAGATTGAGGAAACAGTGTATGGTTAGGATTAATAACATGTTCGATTTGGGTTAGGAATCATTCTGCTGGATGAATAATGGTATAGGTAACCTGCGATATTTATAAGAATAGAGAGGTGAAATATAAGTATGAAAACATAAATCTAGGTTAGATTTGCAGCCCAGAAAGGCATTGGGCCCTTGATGGGGATACTTAGCTTTGAATTACGTTCTGCACAGATGTCTCAGATAAATCGACATACAATGGCATAGGATCATTTACCTTGGATGATTGAATGGAGCAGAGAACATCCAGTCAAAGAGGGAGAGTCAGTAGGATTAGTAAGGTAGTCGGTATATTTCGGAAGAAGAGAGAGTATAGGATTTGGACCAAAAGTTCTTTAGAAATAGGGTTTCTGGTAGAAAATTACTGTAAATGTCAGCACATGTGAAGAGTCAGTCACAATAATGAACTGGTCAAAATATGTAGGAAAGCAGATATAAATAGAGACATTAGGAAATCAGGCAAAGTATAAAGTGAGTGATTAGATTAGACAATTTCAACAGGCTTGAGAGAATATATAATCTTTGGAAGAAACAAATATGTTGTCACCAATAGGATTGACATTTGAGAGCATTAGGCAAACTGAACGTGGATGTTTTTAGTAATCCCTGCTCACTTTCCATTTAGGTTTGGGTAGAAGCATAAGTGTGAACTTTGGTTTTTCTGTCCAGAATAATACTGTGATAAAATATATTTGTAGATAAGGTGACATGAGTATTTCTTCCACCATTTCTCGGAGCAATATTTTGAAGATGTATAAATTAGTATTGGGGATACAAATAGGTTTACCCTGTGTTTATGAATATAGAGATAATGCATGAATACACCATAATGTGAATAAATAATATAACTGGTTCCAATTTTAAATAATGGATTGAAATGATTTCTGAAAATATACAGGAAATCTTATATTGATATACATTCATTCATTCCAGCGAGTTATACATCTAATGGTAATATGAGGGTTATGGTTTATCAGGAAGAGTGTGTGGGTTTTGCTATTGTGGGAGAAGGGACATGCGAGCCAGATGCAGTTTGGTTAGCCTAGATTACTATGTTTATCTGGCAGTTATGAAAGCCACAAAAGCCACGACTGTGTGAGGGAAAAGCCGACTTCTTCTGTAGGTCATGGGGATGTGAGCATATAGGGGCTGCCTAGTGGAACCCAAACTCCTCATCAAATTCAGTACACAGCATTGGCCATATTACCAATTAGACAACCAAATCCGATGGCCCCCAGAGGGGTCTACAGATCCTCAAATTCTGCGTGACCTTTTTAACTTCGGCAAGTAGTCAATAGCGTGGAAGGAAATTCCCCTATGTGGAGGCCTTTTCCCTCCTTCACTCAAATCCTGAACTATGTTTCTCCAATAGATCCTCACACTCTGCCTACTGCTCCAGACGCTCTGCTGTCAATCCCACCTCAGGAACCTGATTTCTCCCCTCAAATTACTAGATCAAATACCCAAACCTCCGCCAGTTCTCAGACCATTGCCCCCTTGCTGAGGTAGCAGGTACAGTGGTACCACTCTACCCCCTCACTTCTCTCTTCTCTTGTCAGTGTTCGCACCGGGTCCCAACAGGTTCTCTTACCAGCTAACCCAAAGCTCAAACAGGCTGAGGAGAGCCCTCAGACCCCTAAGATGTCATGAAAATGGCCTTTAAAGTTGCTTTGTCAACACTGAAAACAGGCTACTAAGAATTTCAAGTCCCTCACAGGCTTTTTGAGATTCTCACTCCCATATTCCCCTCTGGTCTATCTGTTCTACTACTCAAGTTTTTGTTGCTAGGAAAATCCCAAACCCCTTTCCCATTATTCTTTTACATCTCTCTTTCCTCATTCTCAGATCCACGGAGCTGCTCTCAACCCACCTTCCACGTCTTCCCCCTCTGTACCAGGACCACAGAAAATTCTTAACTGACCTTCTCCAGAAGACTTCACCATGGCTGACTTTAGGACTTTCAGCAAAAGAGTCCCTATGAACGAGTTCAATGTAGATAAACTTCCTCTTTTCTTGTTGCCCTATTCTACTTGCCATTGGCTGGAAAAATCAGCACTGCTAAGCTAGACACCCCCTTACTAGTTTTTCACAAAATATGTGAACAAGGCCTCTGGCCTTCAGCTGGGGCTTCACAGAGATGGCTACATTTCTAAGATAAAGAAGAAACCAACTGGGTTCCATATTGTAATAGCTGGCAGGGAGAAAAAAGAAAGAGAAGACAAAAGCTCTCTCCCTCCCAAGTGTCCTTAAAAAGTTAACTTGCCCAGAACAGATTAAATAAAACAGAAACAAAAACTGCTTTTTGTTAAATTCTGCAGACTGTGAACTTCTGAGCCACTTCCCTTACAAGTTGGGTACAAATTCTGAAACTACCTAAACTTGGGGTTCAGCGGATTAATTGATAACAACAGAAGCAATGCCCTCTAACTCCTTTTGCAACCAAATAGGACTGTTTCCCTAGCTTTGGTGCTATCTTAGGTGCCTTGCCTTGTCTGTCCCAACAACAGTATAATTCTATATACTTAAACATTCTTTATGTGTTCATAAAATGATCAACAGATGTGATTAATTATGTAATGGTGCAGATGATTCCCAGAGTGCTCTATCATGATGCAGGTTCATTTAAAAATCAAATAGAGGAGCAAAAATCTTGGTTCCGCTGGGAAGCTGTATCCCTCACTTTAGCCATCCTATTTGGAATAGGAGTTGCTGCAGGGGTGGGCACAGGAACCACTTCCCTACTCCTTGGGACACAACAAATCACCCAACTAGAAGCAGCAATAGACCAAAACTTAAAGATATTAAAAACCTCCTTCACAGCTTTACAGGAATCTTTAACCTTTCTCTCTGAAGTAGTTTTACAGAACAGGCAACGGTTGGACCTCCTCTTCATGAGAGAAGGGGCCTTTGTGCTGCATTGAGGGAAGAATGTTGTTTTTACTGCGACAATACTGGAGTTGTTAAAGAATTTATGAGTAAATTAAGAAAACGCCTTGAAGAGTGTCAACGAGAGACAGAGGCCCAAAAAGGGTGGTTTGAGTCTTTGTTCACAAAGTCCCCGTGGTTAACTACACTTTTATCAGCCTTGGCTGGTACATTAATAATCCTCATATTATTGCTAACTGTAGGGCCCTGTATGCTCAACCGTGTAGTTTCCTTTCTCCAAGCTCAAATTGGACAAGTTAAACTTATGATAGTCAGACAACAATATATCCGACTAGCAGACATAAAATGTGACAACCCCCAATGATCACTTTTATGATTAAAAGTAACCAGAACAAGATGTGGGGAATGAAAGGTTAATAAAATAGGTATTTGTAAATTTCTGTTTTTCTGTATGCTTAACAAAACACTGTTGAAATCTTGAGAACTGTTTGCTTATCTTATTCCCCGAATGTATTGTCCCCAATTGCCAAACTGCAGAATGTACTCCCTCACACATTTGCACGCAAACTGCCCACTTGCCGTGACCCATGAATAAATTTCACTTCCTGCCCTCTCCAAAGAAAGTATATAAGCTCTGTTTAATCTGTTCTCAGGGCTCTCTTCTAAATTCAAGTGAGCTCTGAGCCACAGCATGCTGGACCCCCAATAAACACTTTGCTGTTGCATGAGACAGTCTCTTGGTGGTCTCTTACTCCAATGATCGACCAACCTTTACATTGGTACAATCATAAGTGTGACCTTTGCTTTTTGTGTCCAGAATATTACTGTGATAAAATGTATATGTAGGTCAGGTGACATGAGTATTTCTTCCACCATTTCTGGGAGGAATACTTTGAAGACATGTAAATTAGTATTGGGGGTATAAAGAGGTGTACCCTGTGTCTATGAATATAGAGATAATGCATGAATAGACAATATTGTGTATAAATAATATAACTGGTTCCACTTCAAATAATGGATTTAACTGATATCTGAAAATATATAAGAAATCATATATTTATATACAATCATTCATTCTAACCAGTTATACATCTAATGGTAATATTAGGGTTATGGTTCATCATGTAGGGTGTGTGAGATTTGCTTCAAAAGTAATTATGGATATCAAAATAATGTGTTTGGAAAGAAGTCTCATGAAAAGACCAGTCAAGAAACATGGAGGAATATATGTTTTCTGAAGTAGAAAGTGATTGAAAGTGAAACAAATGCCTATAAATTTGGGAACTGGTGGATGAAATATATATCCAATGATGTGCATAAACTAAAGAAATTGTAATGTACCAGTTTTGAAAAAAATTAACTTCAAAATACACATCATGTTCCATAGGAGTCTACTTGCATTGATGTTAAAATGGGTCAGTTACTGTAGAAATATTAGGATTTGTATACACCATTCACTGAAGTTAGTTTTCAGTTCTAGGAAACGAATATGTATTTCAGGTGGATGAATATTTCTGAGAATAATCTCCTGAAAATATGATTATAAATTCATATACATGAATATGAATGAATTTAGGAAATGTATAATAAGACACATATATTTCATATTTTGAAAAATCTGGAGAGTATATATATATATATATATATATATATATATATATATATATATATATATATACAAACACACACAGATATTAAAAAGTAGCACTATATGCCATTTGAAATTCACCATGAAATATATATCATTCACAGATCAAAAATATTCATTTTACTTAACATGGATTTATATATAATGTTGTTCAGCTAGGAATCTCACCCATAGGTTGAATTTTCAGTTCCATCAACATTTAGGAGGAGTGATCTCTTCTCACAATTTGTATCTGCCAAGTCAGCCACCACACAATAGTGTACGTGTGTTACCAAGTAGGATTGTACATGTGCTTATAAAAAGACATGTGATAAATAGGCTACAGTGAAAGGGAGACAGGAATTCACATATTTGTTAACTTTAAAAACACATGGATAACTATTTCAACAAAAAATTGACTAGATTTATAACTCCTACCCTATGTAGTGCAAAAGACAAGTCCAACTATACACCATGCCTCTTTTGAACTGCTTGTATTTCAATTTTTTTGGGGTTATTTTTCTCCATCATATTAGAATTAGTACACAGAGTCTAATAGGGTATGGGGTTGTGTCAGGGATTCAGTATTTCAAATGGAAAATTGGAAAATGAATCCAATGTGTATGCAAATATGTGCTTCACAAAAATCCTCCAACTCTCATCCAGCACAATTCCTTGACATTACCTTCGCCCCAAGTAAGACACAATTTGAGGAGAAGAGTTGTAAAATCTGTGAATACATATCTGGAATGGAAATTGCTCAGGAGTTCAGAACTTTGGAGGTGGTAGACGAGTTTCCAAAAGTAAAGGACACTGTAAAACTCCACAATCATGGAGCTCTGCTGGCCTAAAGACTTCTTGAAAAACTGCCTCTGTGGTTGGGCACTTGAAATGTATGTTGTTGTCAAAATATTTATCTTCCTTTGTAGTGAGACCATCAAAGCTGGGTCTTCATCTATGTGACCTGGAGGACATGGTCTCTAATATTCCAATGAACATTAGACAGCAGTGCTGAATTCTCTCTTTGTAGATAATTGTGGGCACTGGGGGCTCAGTGTCTCCCCATGTGGACTGTGAAGCTATTTGGTCATCCTTCAATTTTTGTGGTGTTTCTTGCCACTGCACTTGGAGTTTGGTATTTGCTTCACGAAATACAAAAAGTTCCACTGGGACAAACTGCTGGAGGGAGTTCTGTCATGTGTCATGGGTCAGTGTCTGCAGGAGAATGCACCAACCTGGCTTCTATCCCACATAGCTTGCCCCCTTGACGATAGCAAACTGATTTTGAACATTGCCCTGAAATTTCTCCATATAACAAGATGCCTTCACATAAAAGGTTCTGCTGGCTGCTCCATGTCAGTCACAACCCATTTGAAAGCCAATGGCAGATCCACATGGCCCCACCACAGATGTTTTAACACACACCTGCACAACACTGGTCTACGACCACTAATCAGAAGGCTCCAACTTACTGACATCTCTGTTCTACATCATTATTATGAAACCCAGTCAATCAAGGCAGTGTATGGTACACTCAAATCAGCAACAGGACATCCAAGGTTGTCCTGTGCCACCTGGTCATGGGAATTTCAAAAATGCCATGGTATTTCTGTAGCCATTTTTCAAGGATGAACTTGGAAGCACTGTGGGTTTCAATTCATTCAGGAACCATTAAATGTTGAGGAAGATCATTTCAATGAAAGCTCTGGAGAACTCTCACAGTCAACGCTCCCCGAAGAGTGGCCATAAGGTTACATGAAGCCAGGCCCATAGAGGTCTACAATGTGAGGTCCATGTTTGTTTTGACTCTCAACTATGGCTGCCAAGTCTTTCAGAATAAAGTCATATGATATCATGGCTGAGATTCCCTGTGCTTTTTGGAAAGCCACCGTTGGTCTAGATCTCAGTTTCCAAGGGTGACTCTCATGCATGGACTCCAAAATTGCCAACACAATTGATGGCAATACTTCTCTGAGGTCAGTTCCACAACGCAGTCTCTAAGGGGAATCACACAAGAGTTTAAACCCCAGTGGACCCATTCAGCTCCCAACCGCCACACAAATGACCACAATTAAAACCAAAACACTCCCACATAGCCCTCATATTCTTCCATATATACACTCATCATAACTTGTGGCTGTAGATTTCCATGAGGGGCACATCCAAATACAGTGTCCAAAAAATGCTCACTTGCTCCTCATTTGCCTAAAGTCATTGTGGCCTGGACACCCTTCCTGTGAACCAGGAGTGATCAAGTAGGCTTGCTCTTAATACTGCTCTGCTTCTCCAATTTGAGGCCTACTGACTGTCAGGTATAGATTCTTCATGTGATTTGGAGTCATGAGAAAACCCAAGCACCTCTGCATGGCTTTGAAGAACTCATTTGACTGAAAGGATCCCTATTCTCACTTGATGGAGGTCATGAAACTAAGAGAGAAAGGCAATAATCTTCATCCACAATAACTGATCTTTTTGCCATTTTGGTTTTGGATGCACACATGGGATCTTTATTTAGATCCATCTGCTGCTGAGAGTCTAAGCCACAACTTCACACAGGGCCAAGATGCTGATTCAGACACATCTCTTTCCAAAGCAATTAAGCAAAGATCCACAAGAGATGCCCACTCTTTTCCATATGAAAACTATTTTCTTCAGGCTTCACAAAGTGTGGCCTGAGGCAAAGACCTTCCTGACATTTAAGGCAACAGTATAATAGGTAAGCAAACCAAAGCATGGTTTCCCCACTGAGACTTTCCTGGTCACACTGATATCTGAGTTTTCTGATATGCTCCCATTTTCTTCAGCTATTCATTACATGGCCATTTCACAGAGCTTGGAAAAGGTTCATATCTTGGACACAAAACCATGAGCCTATTCTGGAGAGTTTCCAGAATTCAGGAAGAAAACTGGAACTTGGGAAGATAATTGGTGTTGCCCATCTATAAGGCAAGCTGCAGTCCATTCATTAATTGGGCCAGTTGAATGATGGGAGCTTTCTATTAGACAGGACACATCCATTGATGCATTCTCTTTTCTAATTTCTACAACCACGGACACAGCAGGATACACAGACATAGAAACACTTGCCTAGTCAAACGACATACAAGAAACAGTCCACTCCAAACAAAACAAACCGACTTTCCTACCTATTCTCAGAACATGAGACAAAACCACATACTCACTCCCACACTCAAACGGCACCTCCTTCCCCCATGTAGGTCTGTGACTATATGGAGTGTCCTCTGACTGGTGGGCCACACTATGTTCCCCCAAAATGCCTTGTACGTTCTCAGAGCTTGTCTCCATTTCCAACTCTGTGAAGTTGCCAGGAGCCAGTGGTGAGCAACTATCTGCTTTCCCTGGAAAGGCCCCTCTTCAGAGCTCTCCTGGCATTTGGCCATGCTCACATCAGTATATACCAAGAAAGACTGACCCTGTCCTTGGTAAATCCAAACAAGTGAGCCCAATGTGACTGGGACTGGGACTGGCTCTGGATGCCTTGCTTCCTGGATCCCAAGTTCAGAGAGTTCCATCACCAAGGAAGTTAGGTAGGTCAATTCCTTCAGGAACTGAATGAGGTCACTGCCTTGACAACCACTTTGTCCTAACAGTTTTTTCAAAGGGTCCCATGTAATGGAGGCTGCTCCTACATCCTGTGACACTTTCAAAAGTAAGAATGGTATTTCAACCATAGGCACCTGGAAACAGCTCTCCACACAGGCCTGCTTTGGTCCATCTTCTCTATATTAAGAAGAAAGATGCTGATTGAGACACATCCCTTCATCCTGATCAGGGTGTTTGCCACGGAAGATGACTTTTGCTCTCTTATGTCTTCCATAGCTGCCTACATCTTCACTAGGGATTATTTCTGCATGGACCTTTGAGGTTCTCAGGAAGTGGAAGATACCCTACATTCCCGTATTGTAAGACCAACTCGGTACCTGCTCTTCTGTAAAGTGAGATTGAGCGAACAGTTTATGGTTAGGGTTAATAACAGGTTCGATTTGGGTTAGGAATCATTCTGCAAGATGAATAATGGTATTGGAAACCTGCGATATTTACAACAGAAATCTAGGTAAGATTTGAAGCCCAGTAAGGCATTAGGCCCTTGAGTGGGATACTCAGTTTTGAATTATATTCTGCACAGATGTCTCAGATGAATCGATATACAATGGGATAGGACCTTGTACCTTCGATGATTGAATGTCGAAGAGAACATCCAGTCAAAAAGGGATAGACAGTAGGTTTAGGATGATAGTTGGTAGGTTTAGAAAGAAGAGTGAGTATAGGAGTGGGACCAAAAGTTCTTTAGCAATAGGCTTTTGGGTAGAGAGTGAATGTAAATGTCAGCACATGTGAAGAGTCAGTCACAATAATAAACTCAGATAACATCCTCACTCCATGGGTGAGTCCTCAACCAAGTGGAGGGACCCATGTGGGACGAACCCTTATGGCAAGGGCAGAAGATGGTTGGTCAGAGCTGTTACTCATACTTTTATATAAGAAAGAGAGATCTGTGGGGATGTAAACGTAAGAAATAAGCCTGTGAGAAGGGTAGAACATCGTTTTAAACGTTGGCAGCACGGTCTTCCATCTCCAGACGATGATGGACCTGTATGGGCTTAGAGGCCAAAATATATATGCCAATCGAAATTCATCATGAAAAATATATCAACCACTGATGCAAAAATATTTATTTTACTGAACATGGATTTATGTATAATGTTGTTCAAGTAGGAAGCTCACTCCTAGGTTGAAGTTTCAGTTCCAAAAGCGTTTAGGTGGAGTGATCTCTTCTCACAATTTGTATCTGCCAAGTCAACCACCTCACAACAATGTACGTGTGATACCAGGTAGGATTCTATATGTGCATTTAAAAATACATGTGCAAATAGGCTTCAGAAAAAGGGAGATAGGAATTCACATATTTGTTAACTTTAAAAACACATGGAGAACTGTTTTATTTAAAAATTGACTAGATTTATAACACCTACCCTTTATAATGCAAAAGGCAACTCCAACTATACACTATGCCTCATCTTAACTGCTTGTATTTCTATTCTGTTTGGGTTATTTTTCTCCATCATATTAGGATTATTAGTCACTGAATAGTAGGGTATGGGTTATTGTCAGGTGTCCCGGCCAGCAGTACACATTATCGTGGGCAGCGAACCTATTTGGGGGGAATGAAGGGACAAGAGACACGAGAGATGACAGCAAGACAGGAGTTCTGATTAAGCTGCAAACTTTTATTGTTCACAGAGGGGTATTTATATGCTGAGAATGGGAAAGCTCTCTTATCGGCAGTTGCTGGATGTCTTTAAGGTGAGATAACCTCAGGATGTTTCAGGAAGACAGGTGGCCGCAGGATGTCTCAGGGAGATAGATGGCTGCAAGATGTCTCCCAGGCCGGATACCTCCCAGGGGGCTCTTTCATGTAAGTGTCAGGGTATTCTTTGAACTAGAATTTCCTTCTAGCCCCTGACCTCTCCCACTTTCTTGTATAAAATATTTGACCATATATTACTGCCCATGTTCTTAGGGGGTGATAGAGGCTCTGTTCCTCTAGGAGGCCTTAGATTATCTCCTGATCCAAGCGAGCGTCTTCACTAAAAGAATTCATGGTGGCTTTGGCATGTTTTTGGAGGAGACGACTTTGAGGCAAAGCATGCCAACCGCCATTCACCAGAGCATGTCACTTAGAAGTCTTGGGTTTTGTGGTCCATGGATCCATCCTCCTGCAATCCTTCCTGCACCCTCCGTTATTATGGCCCAACGTCATCACTTCATGGGTGCTTCCTTCCCCAAGCAGAGGGGTCCATGGAGGAGCAACCCTTATGGCAAGGGCAGAAGATGGTTGGTGAGAGCTGTCACTCATACTTTTATATAAGAAAAAGAGATCTGTGGGGATGTAAACTTAAGAAATAAGCCTATGAGAAGGATAGAACATCCTTTTAAATGTTGGCAGCACGGTCTTCCATCTCCAGATGATGATAGTGATCCTCTATGGGCTTAGAGGCCAAATTATTAATCTGTTCTTTAATAAATTGTACCAGCCTGTTTATAATGCAGGGTCCTATGGACACCATTATAAGTAAATCCAACAAAGGGCCTAATAGGGGAAGGAGGTAGGGTAGAAATCCATTAAGCCCAGTCCAGAGGGGATTTTCAAATAGTTTGCATCATCTCTTTCTAGATCTTATTGAAGGTGCTTAATTTTAGTGCATACTATGCCTGATTTATTGGCATAAAAGCAACATTGTTCCCATAAGCCCAAGCAAATACCTCCCTGGTTATCTGTCAGCAAATCTAAGCCTTGTCTGTTTGAAGGAACACTTCTGCCAGGGAGTCTATTTGGTCCTGCAGATCTTTAATGGTTCCTGATACAGTTTGTACATCATTTATAAGTTGTTGAGACAGGCGATGGTAAGAGTGTATAGCCGTACCTAAGCCACTGTACCTATGCCCACAGCAGCTGTTATTCCAAGGCTGGCAATGAGTGGTAAGGCCTGTATTGCCCGCCTGTGTCTTTTGACTAAGGTGTCTAGGCTAGGATTGGGTAGAGGTTCATCTCCTGGGACTATAGTTTTATCAGGGAGTAATAAGGCAAAAACAGAACCACCGGTCCAATTTGCTGGAAGCCTGGGGAAGGCCAAGTTTCCTCCGCACATAAAAATTCTGCCATTGGGGGGACAAAGAGTTGGGGTGGGTGAGGAATAATTTTGTATATTGAGCAATTTCCAAAGGAAGTAACTCCAACATCAATATCATAGGTATTATTATGCATCGCGCCTAAAAGACATAATGTAAAAGTGCCTATCGGCTGTACTTTAAAAGGAAATCCGGGTTGTCATGTATTATCATTGTCTATTATAGAATTAATAGGAACTGCCATAGGCATGATTGCCCTTGTTGTCATGCAGTGCCAGCAATCACCAGAAAGGGTGGGGTTGGAATTATTAAGCCAGGAGAAGATAGTTTCCAAAATATCTAATGTATTGTTATCTAAACCTGGGAGCTGGGATTTAGGCTACATTAAGGGATGATATGTGAGCTCACAGATTTGGGGTTTCAAAAGTTTGATTATCTGAGGATGCTTGACAGCATCAGTGGTTCTTACACCATCAGAGACCCCTTTTGGGGGCCTTAATGGGCCAGCAGGAGGGTTTACCAACAGGGCCTTGGCAACCAGCTCACTGTAGCTTGGTGTATTTGCGTTCTCCTCCCCGGTCAAAGAGAAAGGGGGTATAATGAATAGTGGTCCCCCCCTTCTGCGTGAGTTTTAGTTTGGGAGGCTTCAAAAAATTGTTCTCCCTGCTTGTTAACAGAAATTGACGGTGACACATAACAAGAGATATGCATCGCCTGGGTATGCGTACAGGTTGCAGAAGAATTTTGGAGAGCTTTACTTGTACTAGGGGGAATAAACTTTGGCTTGTTAACACATACCCATTTAGGCTGATGAACTCCTTCGGGTTTATGGTCAACCTCGGCATGGAGGTAAGCCACCTTAGTCACGCAGTCAGCAGTCTGGGTCCAACTAGTGGGAGCCTGAGTCCAAGATCCTCCTTTGCATTCGCAGGGGGGGGCAAATAGGTACTCCATGATGTTGAACGTGAAGGGCCAAAGCCTCCATGTACAAACCTGTTCAGCAGAAGTGCCTAAAGCAGGACCCTCACACAGATTGTTGGCTGCATCTGAAAAAGAGGAAAATTTGTCCTCAGGCGGAGGGCCTCCATCCCTGTGTTGAGGTAAGTCATTAACCTGTTTAACCAGGCTTTCTGGTAACCATCTTGGGGCTGCTTGCTCTTGGTCCAAAACACAAGATGAGCCTTGTCCCCAGATGAGGACAGGATGTGGACCTTTCCATTTATTTGTAAGGGGATTGCACCACATCACAGGTGGGCGAACAGAATTGGACGAGGGATGCCAGTGTCTGTCTGCGGCAGAATGGCCTTCACTGTCTAGGGTAAGAAAAATAAGGGCAAATAATGCATGGTTATGGTGATGCCTGGGAATGGTAAATACAAGCGTGGAAGCCTTATGAAGTGTTATCCAAGTCTTTAAGGTAAAGTGGGCACGTTCCACAATGCCTTGGCCCTGAGGGTTGTATGGAATTCCAGTAGTGTGACGAATTTGCAAGGTAGCACAAAACTATTTAAACTTGGCACAGGTATATGCAGGATGATTATCTGTTTTAATATGTATTGGTTTACCCATTATGGAAAAAGCTGAAACAAGAGGAGAAAGGACATCTTTGGTAGCCTCTCCAGAACGTGGTGATGCAAAAATAAAGTCGCTGAAGGTATCTATAGAAACGTGTATATATTTGGTTATTCCAAATTCAGGAAAATGATTAACATCCATTTGCCAAACCTGATTGGGCAGTAATCCTTGGGGGTTAACTCTCAAGTGTTGAATGGGGAGGGAGACAGTGCAACCAGGGCATGCTTTTACTATTTCTCGTGCCTGTTTCCTGGTAATTTTACAAAGTAACCGAAGGCTCTTGGAATTTAAATGGTGAAGATTGTGTAACTCCGTGGCCTTTTGAATGGAGCCAACAAAAATTAAAAAGATGGAACAAGTTGCTGCATCAGCATGGGCATTACCTTGTGTTAGAGGCCCGGGAAGATCAGAGTGTACCCTGATGTGTCCTAAGAAAAATGGGTGTTGTCTGGCCAGAATTAGCTGATGAAGCTGGGGAAACAGAAAGGCCACATTGGAATGGCGGGTGAAATCTCCAGCAGGGGCACAGAATGAGCAATGTAGGCACTGTCTGTATAAATATTAACAGAATTATAAAAAAAAAGTTATAAAAACTTGTGTTATGGCAAACAATTCCACAAACTGTGCTGACTGATAGATAGTATCAATGGTGGTAGGCTGGTTATTGACAACAAAGAGCGCTCAGCCAGTACTGGAACCGTCTGTAAAGACAGTAAGGGCTTGAGGAATGGGAGCATTTTGAGTGATTTTGGGAAAAATAAATGAATGCAACTGGACAAAATGTAAAAGGAAGTCATTGGGGACGTGGTTATCAATTGTTCCCAAAAAGCCTGATAGGGCAATACCCCATTCATCCCATTTCTTTAGTAAAAGTTGGGTTTGGTCCTTCATATATGGAATTAAAATATTATCAGGTTCTTTGCCAAAATGTTGTCGAGAAAGCAAACGACCTTTAATAATAATAGAAGCAACCTGAGCAAGATAAACAGTAATAACCGTGGAAGATGTTGTTGGTAAATGGACCCAAAGCAAGGGGCAGCCTTTATTTTTAAAATATGGATCTCATTGCCAAAATATTCCTGTGGGTGTATGAGGAGTGTGTAAAATAACCAGAACCAGAGGAAGGTTTTAAGAAATTTGTGTAACAAACTGTTGGGCAATGGCTTCTGTGACTTGGTTTAATGCCTGTCATGCCTCAGGAGTAAGATTTTGAGGGTAGGAAGGGTGGGAATAACCTCTCAAAATATCATTAAGGGGCAAAATTACACAAGTGGGTAATTTTAAATATGTTCTTAGCCATTGAATATCCCCCAGCAATTTTTGAAAATCAAGGGTATGAAGATGGTCCACACGTAGTTGTATTTTAGGAATTTGGATCTGATTATCTTGAAGTTTGAGGCCCAAATAGGCATAAGGGTCCTGTGTTTGATACTTATCAGGAGCTATCTGTAGTCCCAAGGTTGTGAGGGTTTTGTAAAGGTCCAAGTAACAATTATAAAGGTCATGGGTATTAGACGCATCAATTAACAAATCATTCATATAATGTAAAATATAAATTTGTGGCTATCACTCTCTCACAGGGTCTACTGCTTGAGCAACATATTTTTGGCAAAGACTAGGGCTGTTGGCCATACCTTGGAGAAGAACCTTCCATTGAAATCTCTGCATAGGGCCCTGAAGATTAATGCGAGGGGGACTAAAGGCAAAATATGGTCTATCCTCAGGATGTAAAGGAATGGTAAAAAAGCAAACTTTTAAGTCAATAACCATTTTACAATAGTTTTAGGGAATAGCCACTGGTGTGGGAATGCCTGGCTGTAGTGCTCCCATAGGGCGCATAACTTTATTAATGGCACACGAATATTGTAAAAGGTGCCACTTACCTGATTTTTTCTTGATAACAAAAATTCCATTGTGAGGTTGAGGGATCTACATGGCCGGCTGCCAGCTGTTCCTGCTTTAACATTGAGGCAGCCTCCAAATTTTCTTGGCCAAGGGGCCACTGATCCACCCACACAGAAGTCTGAGTCTCCCAAATAATTTTATCTGCATGGGGAACAGGAGGGTCAGGGACCGACAGTAAAAATCCGAATACCCAAGCCCATATGTATTTGATTTCTGTATGGGTTGTATAGGCTCAACAAGTCCTTGACTCAGTCTCACAAGGCCTGTACCAGGGACAAAATTCATACGAAGCATTTGATGAGTCACCATGGAATTGGGACTCGAAAGAATAACTTCCATTTGACTCAAAATATCTCGGCCCCATAGGTTAACAGGGAGGTCAGGAACAAAGAAATTAGTGACAGTTCACTTATTACCCTCTTTATCAGTCCAGCTAAGAGCCCTAGAGCTGACCAGAGGATTTTTTGTCTGTCCAATCCCTTTAAGGTCTGTTAAGGATGGGGTAAGGGGCCAACCTGGTGGCCAGTATTTTTGAGAAATAATTGTGTCATCAGCTCCAGTATCACGAATTACTTGCAATTCCTTTCCTTCAATAAGTAAGATAAGGGTGGGTCTATTGTGAGAAATGGGCTGAACCCAATATACATCAGAGGAACCCAAGGAGGTAGTCCCCCTCGGTAGGTTTTTGGTGGTGGAAGTGCCTCCTGAATCCAAGGAAAGGAGTATTAATTGTGCAAGTCCTGTTCCTGCTGGGATGTCCGCAACTCCATTGATAGCTGTGGCCAGTATTTTTATTTCTCCAGTGCAATCATTATCATTAATGCCGGGAAAGACCTGAACACCTTGTAAGGTAGTAGAGGCTCTTCCAAGAATAAGGGCACACGTATGAGATGGAGGGGGACCCATAATTCCAGTGGGTATTATCTGGGGCCCTTGCTTTGAGTCTAATATTGTATCGGTGGCGGTAAAAAGGTCCAATCCTGCGTGCCTGGGGTGGCTAGTTGGAGGGAGGCTATTGTGAAGAAGGATTTTGAGATAGGCTGCTGAGGGCATTTGTCTTAGATCTACACTCACTGCCCCAGTGATGACCTTTACCACATCTAGGGCAAAGGGTAGCAGGGGGCAGTTTAGCCCTAGTTTGAGGAGACACTAATCCAAGGCTTTGTTTGCCTGTCGGACACTCACGTGCAAAATGGCCAGGTTGTTTACAAGTAAAGCAAGTACATAAGCCAGGATTGTGAAAGGCCTTGGAAAAGGCGGCACCTAGGGCGAGACCCATGGCAAGGGCTGCACCCACCCCTGCACAGAGTCTAATAAAGTCAGAAAGTTTCCCTTTATCCTTGTTTGGTCAAAGAACATCCTGACATGCCAGGTTGGTGTTTTCAAAGGCAAGATGTTTTACGAAAGTGCTTTTGCTTTCGCTTGGTCCAAGCAAGCATTCCGCAGCTAGGTTAAGCCGGGGAACAAAGTCGCTATAAGGCTTGTAGGGCCCTTGTTGAATTTTTGTCAGGAAAGTGGTAGCGGAGGCCTTTTGAGGGAGGCGTCTCCAACATGTAAGCCAGCCATCTGTATCTGTGCCAAAATTCCAGCGGGGATACGTGCCTGTTAATTTTAGTGTCAAAAGGCGCATTGCCCACTAGCTTAACATAAGTCCAGGAATTAGAGGAGGGCTTAGTTAAAATTTTTTGGTCAGTTTCCTGACGGTGCTCCTTGAAATCTGCATTCCATAACAAGAAGTCTCAGGCACTGAGGGTAGCTTGGTCTAAAAATTTCCAATCATTGGGAGTAAGACATTGTGTGCTGTGGCTTTCTAATACAGCCTACGTGTAGGGAACAGTGGGTCCATAGTCACCACAAGACTTTTTAAGTTTTTTCAAGAAAACGCAGGCTTAATTTTTTTGTAGACACTCTGGGTTCCTTCCTGCCTAGGGGTGAACTCCTCATCCTCTGAGTCCTGAGCTCCTTGATCCATTTTCCCCCGCTTCCTCCTCTTGATCCTCGTCTAAGTCTTTGACCTCAACCTGGGCAGGCTTATCTACCTGACTGCAGGTGACTGGGACAGTGAGAAGAGTCCAATGGAGCGTCTTAGCTTTTGTATTAGACCACCTTGGGCCAGCTTGCATTGACTCCCTGCCTAAGGCTAATGAACACAGCTCAGAGTCAAGGGATCTTAATTCTTTTAAAAGTTGGATCTCTTCCAGTCTATGTTGGAGAGACTCTCCCAAGAGAGCCAGGTTAGGTAAGGGAAGTGGGGAAAAAATATCTGGTGGGGGGATTTGGCCCCTGAAGGGCCGGAACACAAAAGGCAGGAGAGATATAGGAGGGAGGTGGATGTGTAAGTCCTATAGGCTGTGGCAGGGTCCTAAGAGGTGGCGGGTCTTCTGAATCATAGGGAGCTGCTTCCTTCTCCAAGTTAGCCTCCTCCCCAGGGGTCAATGTGTCTCCAGGATTTAAAACTGGATAAAGGCAGTTGGTAACCATTCGAGCCCTATTCATTAGGGTGGTATTTTGAGGGGGGCCAGGAAGTTTCCCAGGGTCCTGGGGAGAATGAGAATGGTCTATGTCTATACTAACTGATGGGCATGCGAGGGGGGGCGATAGGTCTTTTACATAGTATCTTCCCCAATCCTGAAAAGTTTTAAGGTACCATTGCAAAGGGTGAACTTTTAAGAAATTCATTAATTAATTTCCAGTAAGAAAAGGTGGGAACAGGCACTTTTTCTGGCAAAAGGATTCGTAATAATCTTTTAAACAGTCTCCTACTCTAAGCCATCTTTTACCATCAATGGTCCCTTCAAGGGGAAATCATGGACACAATTCCCCTATGAATGAAAAGAAAAATTTTAAGTCCTTTTTCTTAATACGCACCCCCCATGTCTTGAAGGACTCCTTGAGGGAGGCCTGACAAAAACAAATCATGTGACGTAACTGCTTTTCCCATGGTGGGTCAATGCCCGTGCGTCATCCCCACTCTCCTCCTGGATCTGTCTCTCAGTGGTGTCTGCTGAGGCAATCGCGAGCTCCGCTTGACCAAGTCTTCCAGGAGGACTGGGTTCCCTATCACTCAAAAGCTCGAGCCCCAGTCATTGGGTGCCAGATTTCCCGGCTGGCAGGATACATCAACGTGGGCAGCGAACCTAGATGGGGAGGAATTAAGGGACAAAAGACAAGAGAGATGACAGCAAGACAGGAGTTCTGATCAAGCTGCAAAATTCATTGTTCACACAGGGGAATTTTTATGCTGGAGATGGGAAAGCTCTCTTATCGACAGTTCCTGGATGTCTTCAGAAGGTGAGATAACCTCAGGATATTTCAGGAAGACAGATGGCCACAGGATGTCTCAGGGACACAGATGGCTACAGGATGTCTCCAAGACAGGATGTCTCCCTGGGTGCTGTTTCTTGTAAGTCTCAGGCTATTCTTTGAAGGAGAATTCCTTCTACCCCTGACAGTCAGGGATTCATTATTTCGAATGGAAAATTGGAAAAAGAATGCAATGTGTATGCAAATATGTGCTACCCAAAAATCTTTCCACTCTCATTCAGAACAATGCCTTGACATTACCTTCACCCCAAGTAAGACACAATTAGAAGAGAAGAGTTAGAAAATCTGTGAATACACATCTGGAACGGAAAATGCTCAGGAGTTCACAAACTTGGAGGTGGTAGAGGAGTTTCCAAAAGTAAGGGACAGGGTAAAACTCCACAAACATGGAGCTCTGTCGGCCTAAAGATTTCTTGAGAAACTGCCTCTGAGTTTGGGCACTTGAAATATATGTTGTTGTCAGGAGCTTTAGCTTCCCTTTGTAGTGAGACCATCAAATCTGGGTCTGCATCTATGTGACCTTGGAGACATGGTTTCTTATTTTCCAATGGACATGAGGCAGCAGCGCTGAATTCTATCTTTGTAGGTAAACCACTGTGGGCTAAGTGTCTCCCAGTGTGGACTTTGAAGCCATTTAATCATCCTCCACTTTTTGTGGTGTTTCTTGCAGCTGCACTGGGAGTTTGGTATTTGCTTCTTGAAATACAAGGAGTTCAACTGGGAAACAGTGCTGATGGGAGTTCTGTCACGTGTGGTGGGTAAGGGTCTGAAAAAGAATGCACCAACCAGGCTTCTATCCCACATAGCTTGCCCCCTTGACCATAGCCATCTGATCCTAAACATTGCACTTAAACCTCTCCATACAACATGATGCCTTTACATAAAAGGGTCTAGGGGCTGCACTATGTCAGTCACAAACCATTTGGAAGCCAATGGCAGATCCACATGACCCCACCACAGATGTTTTAACACACACCTGCACACCACTGCTCTTAGCCGACTTCTCATCAGGTTCCAAATTACTGGCATCTCTCTTCTACACCATTTTCATTAACACCAGTCAATCAAGGCACTGTCTGGTACACTCATGATCATCAATAGGACATTCAAAGTTTCTCCAGTGCCACCTGTTCATGGGAATTCAAAAATTTAATGGTATTTATCTAGCCATTTTTCAACGATGACATTGGAGGCACTGTGGGTTTCAATTCATTCAGGAAAAATTAAATGGAGAGGAAGCTCATTTCAATGAAAGCTCTGGAAAACATTAACAGGCAAGGCTTCCCAAAGACAGGCCAAAAGGTCACATGAAGGCAGGCCCAATGAGGTCTACAATGTGAGATTTTTGTGTGTTTTGACATGCAAATATGGCTGCCACGTCTTTAAGAACAAAATCATGT
Organism: Callospermophilus lateralis; assembly: GCF_048772815.1. NCBI lineage: Eukaryota > Metazoa > Chordata > Mammalia > Rodentia > Sciuridae > Callospermophilus > Callospermophilus lateralis. Next base: position 676,165 of record NW_027514169.1, on the reverse strand, counting down.
GATATCCTTCCTGAGAGTCCCAGTGCTCTGTGGAAAGCCACCCTGCGCCTAGATATCAGTTTCCAATGGCGACTCTCATGCGTGGCCTCCTAAAATCCCAACACAATACACAGCATTACTTCTTGGAGGTCAGTTTCAGAACTCAGTCTCTAGGGGAATCACACCAGTGTTCAAGCCCAGGTGGACCCAGTAATCTTTTCCAAAGGCCACACAAATACCACATTTAAAACCAAAACACTCCCACATGGCCCTCATCTTCTTCCATATAGACACTCAACATTACCTCAGGCTGTAGGTTTCCATGAGGGGCGCATCCAAAGACAGTGTCCAAAGTAAGCTCCCTTGCCCCCATTTTCCTAAAGTCAGTGTGGCCAGGACATCCTTCCTGTGAACCAGGAGTGATCAAAAAGTCCTGTGGTTAATACTGCTCTGTTTCTCCTTTTTGAGGCCTACTGACTGTGGGGTTTAGATTCTTTATGTTAATTGGAGTCATGATAAAACCAAAGCACCTATGGGCTAGAGTCTGTAGGTTTTGAAGAACTCATTTTACCCAAAAGATCCCTATTCTCAATGATGGAGGTCAGGAACCTTACAGAGGAAGGCGAGAGACTTCATCCACAATGACTGCTCATTTGGCTATTTTGGTTTTGGATGCACACATGGGATTTTTATTTAGATCCATCAGGTGCTGAGAATCTAAGCCACAGACTCACACAGGGCCAAGAGGCTGATTCAGACACATCCCTTTCCAAAGCAATTAAGCAAAGAGCCACAGGTGATGTCCACTCATTTCCATTTGAAAACTGTTTTCCTCAGGCTTAACAAAGGGGTGGTCTGAAGCAAGACCTTCCTGACATTCAGGGCAACAGAAGAATAGGTAAGCAAAAGGCCCAAAGCAGGGTTTCTCCACTGAGACTTTCCTGGTCACACTGATATCTGAGTTTTCTGAGATGCTCACCATTGCCTTCAGCTATCCAGTACATGGCCATGTCACAGAGCTTGGAGGTGGTACATATCTTGGACACAAAACCATGAGCCTATTATAGAGATAGGCCAGAATTCAGGAAGAAAACAAGAATTTAGGAAGATATTAGGTGTTGCCCATCCATAAGGCAAGCCACAGACCATTCATAAATTTGGCAGGATGAATTCTGGGAAGATTTTTACTAGACAGAACACATGTATTGATGCATTCTCTTTTCTAATGTCTACAACCACGAACACAGTGGGATACACTGACATAGAAACACTTCACCTTGTCAAACGACTTACTAGAAACAATTCACACCAAACCAAACAAATTGACTTCCCTACCTATTCTCAGAACCTGAGTCAAAACCACAAACCCACACCCACACCCACACCCACACTGACCCCCAAGTAGGTCTGTGACAATACGGAGTGTTCTTTGACTGGTGGGCCATAATATATTCCCCCATAATGGGCTGTCCTGTCTCAGATCTGGTCTCCGTGGCCAACTCCGTGAGGCTTTCAGGAGCCAGAGGTGAGCCACTACCTGCTTTCACAGGAAAGGCCCCTCTTCAGACCTTCCTGTCATTGGGCCATCCTCACATCAGTAGGTACCAAGAAAGACTGACTCTATCCTTGGTAAATACAAACAAGTTTGACCACTGGGACTTGGACTGGGAGTGGCTCTGGGTGCCTGGCTTCCTGGATCAGAAGTTCAGAGAGTTCCATCACCAAGGAAGTGAAAAGAGTTCACTTCCTTCAGGAACTGAATGAGGTCACTACCTTGGCAACCACTATGTCCTAACAGTTGATTCCAAGGTTCAAATGAGATGGAGGCTGCACCTACTTCCTGTGACACTTTCACATGTTAGAATGGTATATCAAACATAGGCACCAGGGAACAGCTCTTCTCACAGGCCTGGTTTGGTCCATCTTCTCAACATTAAGAAGAGAGGGGCTGATTCCGACACAACCATTCATCCTGACCAGTTGTTTTCCATGGAAGATGAGTTTTGCTCACTCAGGTCTTCCATAGCTGCCTACATCTTCTCCAGGGATAATTTCAGAAAGGATTTTAGAGTTTCTCAGCAGGTGGAAGATCCTCTACATTCCTGTATTGTAAAACCAACTCTGTTCCTGCTCTTCTGTAAAGTTAGATTGAGGGAAGTGTGTATGCTTAGGGTTAATAACATGTTTGATTTGTGTTATGAATCATTCTGCTGGATGAATAATTGTATTGGGAACCTGCAATGTTTATAAGAATATAGAGGTAAAATATATGTATGAAAACCGAAATCTAAGATTTGAAGCCCAGAAGGGCATTGAGAACTTGATTGTGATACTTAGTGTTGAAGTATGTTCTGCACAGATGTCTCAGATAAATCCATATACAATGGCATAGGACCTTGTACATTGGATGATTGAATGAGGAAGAGAACATCCAGTCAAAAAGGGATAGTCGGTAGGATTAGAAAGATAGTCGGTAGGTTTAGGAAGAAGAGTGAGTATAGGATTTGGACTGAAAGTTCTTTAGCAATAGGGTTTCGGTTAGAGAGTGAATGTAAATGTCAGCACATATGAAGATTCAGTCACAATGATGAACTCTGGAAAATATGTAGGAAAGCAGATAACAATAGAGACATTACAAAATCAAGCAAACTATAAATTGAGTGATAGTATTAGACATTTTGAAGAGGGTTGAGTTTGAATATATAATCTTAGGAAGAAACAAATATGTAGTCACCAATAAGACTGATATTTGAGAGCACTGGGCAACCTGGACACGAATGTTTTTAGTAATCCATCATCACTTTACTTTTAGGCTTTGGTACAATCATAATTGTGAACTTTACATTTTGTGTCCAAAATATTACTGTGATAAAATGTATATGTAGATCAGGTGACATGAGTATTTCTTCCAGCATTTCTGGGAGCAATGATTTGAGGTCCTATAAATTAGTATTGGGGGTACAAAGAGGTGTACCCTGTGTCTACGAATATAGAGGTGATGCATGAAGAGACCACATTGCGAATAAATAAAATAACTGGTCCCACTTTAAATAATTGGTTGAATTGATATCTGAAAATATATAAAAAATCATATATTGATAAACAATAATTCATTACAACCAGCAATAAATCTACTGGTAATATTAGGGTTATGGTTTATCATGAAGTGTGTGTCAGTTTTGCTTCAAAAGTGATCATGGAAATCGAAAATAATGTGTTTGGAAAGAAGTCTCATGAAAAGACCAGTCAAGAAACATGAAGGAATGCATGTGTTCTGAAGAAGAAAGTGTTTTAAAATTAAACAAATGCCTATAAACTTGGGAAATTGTGGATGAAATATATATACTATTACCCGGTGCGTGAGAGAGTTCTGTCATGCATGGTAGGTCATGGTGTGCAGGAGAATGCACCAACCAGGCTTATTTCCCTCATAGCTTGCCCCTTGACCAGAGCAACCTGATTCCAAACATTGACCTGAAACCTCTCAGTATAACATGATGCCTTTACATATAATGGTCTGCTGGCTACACAATGTTAGTCACAAGCCATTTGGACGCCAATGGGAGATCCACGTGGCATCCACCACAGATGTTTTATCACACAGCTTCCCATCACTGCTCTAGGCCCACTCCTCAGCAGGCTCCAACTTCCTAGCATGTCTGTTCTGCACCATTTTCATGAACACCTGTCAATCAAGGCACTGTCTGGTATACTCATGATCAGCCACAGGATATCCAAAGATTCTCCAGTGCCACCTGGTCATGGGAATTTAAAAAATTCCATTGTATTTATCTAGCAATTTTTCATGGATGAAGTTGGAGGCACTGTGGGTTTCAATTCACTCTGGAACCATTAAATGGTGAGGAAGCTCATTTCAATGAAATATCTGGAGAACTCTCACAGGCAAGACTTCCCAAATAGTTGCCAAAATTTCACATGAATCCAGGCCCATTGAGGTCTACAATGTGACGTCTATGTGTGTTTTGACTCTCAACTATGGCTGCCAAGTCTTTCAGAATAAAATCATGTGATATCCGGGCTGAGATTCCCAGTGCTCAGTGAAAAGCCACCCTGGGCCTAGATCTCAGTTTCCAAGGTGAACTCTTGTGAAGCCTCCTAAAATCCCAACACAATCCATGGCAATGCATCTCTGAGGTCAGTTCCAGAACTCAGTTTCTAAGGGAAATCACACCAGAGTTCAAGCCCAGGTGGACCCAGTCATCTCTTCCAACCACTCAAATGACCACAATTAAAACCAAAACACTCCCACATGGACCTCATTTTCTTCCATTAGACACTGATCATATCTTCTGGCTGGAGGTTTTCAAGAGGGGTGCAGCCCAAGACAGTGTCCAAAATATACTCCCTTGCCCCTCATTTGCCTAAAGTTAGGGTGGCCTAGACACTCGTCCGGGGAACCAGGAGTGATCAAATAGGCCTGCTGTAAATACTGCTCTCCTTCTCCAATTTGATGCCTACTGATTGTGAGTTATAGATTCTCTATGTGATTTGGAATCTTGAGAAAACCCAAGCACCAATGGGCTAGCCAATGCAGGGATTTGAAGAACTCATTTGAACCAAAGGTTCCTATTCTCACTTGATGGAGGTCAGGAAACTTACAGAGGAAGGCGAGAGACTTCTTCCACAATGACTGCTCTTTTGGCCATTTTGGTTTTGGATGCACACATAGGATCTTTCTTTACATCCATCATGTGCTGAGAATCTAAGCCACAGCCTCATACAGGACCTAGAGCCTGATTCAGACACATCCCTTACCAAAGAAATTAAGCGAAGAGCCACAGGTGATGCCCATTCATTTCCACTTGAAAACTGTTTTCTTCTGGCTTCACAAAGGGGTGGCCTGAAGCAAAGACCTTTCTGACATTCAGTGCAACAGAACGAGAGGGAAGCAAAAGTCCCAAAGCAGGGTTTCTCCACTGAGACTTTCCTGGTCACACTGATATCTGAGTTTTCTGAGTTGCTCCCCATTCTCTTCAGTTATCCAATAAATGACCATGTCACAGATCTTGGAGGTGGTACATATATTGGACACAAAACCATGAACCTATTCTTGAGAGTGGCCAGAATTCAGGAAGAAATCAGGATTGTAGATGTTGCCCATCCATAAGTCAAGCCGCAGTCCATTCAACAGTTGGGAAAGATTAATCCTGGGAAGCTTTCCACTAGACAGGACACATCCATTGATGCATTCTATTTTCTAATGTCTACAACCACGGACACAGTGGGATACACAGACCCAGAAACACTCGCCTTATCAAACGACTTACTAGAATCAGTTCACTCCAAACCAAACAAACCGACTTTCCTACGTATTCTCAGAACAAGAGTCAAAACCACAAACCCACACCCACACCCACAAAGGCACATCCTTCCCTCAAGTAGGTCTGTGACTATCCGGAGTGTCCTCTGACACGTGGGCCATACTATGTTCCCCCAAAATGGCCTGTCCTGTCTCAGATCTGTTCTCCTTGTCCAACTCTTTGAAGTTGACAAGAGCCAGGGGTGAGCCACTACCTGGTTTCTCAGGATAGGCCCCTCTTCAGAGCTTTCCTGGCATTTGGCCATCCTCACATCAGTAGGTACGAAGAAAGACTGCCTCTGTCTTTAATTAATCCAAACAAGTGAGACCACTGGGACTGGAACTGGGACTGCCTCTGGGTGCCTGGCTTCCTGGATCCCATGTTCAGATAGTTCCATCACCAAGGAAGTGTGGTGAAGTCACTTCCTTCAGGAACTGAATGAGGTCACTGCCTTGGCAAACACATTGTCCTAAGACTTGCTTCCAAGTGTCCCATGAGATAGAGGATGTCCCTACTTCCTGTGACACTTTCACAAGTTAGAATGCTTTATCAACCATAGGCACTTGGGAACAGCTCTCCACACAGGCCTGCTTTGGTCCATCTTTTCTACATTAAGAAGAGAGAGGCTGATTCAGACACAACCCTTCATCCTGACCAGGTTTTTGCCATGGAAGAAGACTCTTACTCTCTCAGGTCCTTCATAACTCCCTACATTTTCTACAGGGATCATTTCTGCATGGACGTTTGAAGTTCTCACCATGTGGAAGATCCCCTACATTGCTGTAATGTAAGACCAACTTTTTCCCTGCTCTTCTGTAAAGTTAGATTGAGGAAAAAGTGTATGGTATTGGTTAATAACATGTTCGATTTGGGTTAGGAATCATTCTGCTGGATGAATAATGGTATTGGGAACCTGCAATATTTATGAGACTATAGAGGTGAAATATAAGTATGAAAACAGAAAACTAGGAACGATTTGAAGCCCAGAAGGTCATTGTGCACTTGATTGGTTTACTTAGCTTTGAATTACTTTCTGCACAGATGTTTCAGATAAATAAATAATCAATGGCATAGGACCTTGTACCTTGGATCACTGAATGTAGAAGAGAAGATCCACTGAAACAGGGATAGTCGGTAGGATTAGGAAGATAGTTGGTAGCTTTCAAAAGAATAGTGAGCAAAGCATTTGGACCAAATGTTCTTTAGCAATGTTGATTCAGTTAGAGAGTGAATGTCAATGTTAACACATGTCAAGAGTCATTCACAATGATTAACTGGAGAAAAGGTGTAGGAAAGCAGATATCAATAGAGACATTAGGAAATCAGGCAAAGTACAAAGTGTGTGATAGGAAAAGATATTTTTAAAAGGATTGAGGTTGAATATATAATCTTAGGAAGAAACAAATATGTACTCACCAATAGAAATGATATTTGAGAGCATTAGGGAACCAGAACATGGATGTTGTTAGTAATACATGGTCACATTCAATTTAGGCTTTGGTACAATCATAAGTGTGACCCTTGTATTTTGTGTCAGGAATATTACTGAGATGAATTGTATATGTATATCTGGTGAGTAGAAAATTCATCATGAAATATATATTACCCACAGATCCAAAAATATTCATTTTACTTAACATGGATAGATAGGTGAAATATAAGTATGAAAACAGAAGAAAACAGAAGCCTAGGTAAGATTTGAAGCCCAGAAGAACATCGGGCCCTTGATTGTGATACTTAGATTTGAATTATGTTCTGCAGAGGTGTCTCAGATAAATCGATATACAATGGCAGAGGACATTATACCTTAGATGATTGAATGTCAAAGAAAACATCCATTCAAAAAGGTATAGTCGGTAGGATTAGGAAGATAGTCAGTAGGATTAGAAAGAAGAATGAGTAAAGGATTTGCACAACAAGTTTTGCTTCTCCAATTTGAGGCCTACTGTCATGCATGGGCAATGCTCATGCGTGGCCTCCTAATATTTCAACACAATTCATGGCAATACTTCTCTGAGTTTACTTCCAAAACTCAGTATCTTAGGGGAATCACACCAGAGTTGAACCCCAGGTGGACCCAGTCATCTCTTCCAACCACCACACAAATGACCACAATTAAAACCAAAAAACTCCCACATGGCCCTCATCTTCTTCGATATAGACACTCATCATAACCTCTGGCTGGAGGTTTCCATGAGGGGTGCAGCCCATGACAGTGTCCAAAATAAGCTCCCTTGCACCTCATTTGCCAAAAGTCAAGGTGGCCTGGACACCATTCCTGTGAACCAGGAGTGATCAAATAGACCTGCGGTTAATACTGCTTCACTTCTCCACTCTGAGGCCTACTGACTGTGGGGTTTAGATTCTTTATGTGAATTGGAGTCATGACAAATCCCAAGTACCTAAGGGCTAGCCTCTGCAGGCCTTTGAAGAACTCATTTGACCCATAGGATCCCTATTCTCACTTGATGTAAGTCAGGAACCTTACAGAGGAAGGAGAAAGACTTCATCTACAATGACTGCTCTTTTGGCTATTTTGGTTTTAGATGCACACATGGGATCTTTCTTTAGATTCATCAGGTGCTGAGAATCTAAGCCACAGCCTCACACTGGGCCAAGAGCCTGATTCAGACGCATACCTTTCCAAAGCAATTAAGCAAAGAGCCACAGCTGATGCCCATTCATTTCCATTTGAAAACTGTTTTCTTCAGGCTTCAAAACGGGGTGGCCTGAGACATTCAGGGCAACAGAAGAATAGGTAAGCAAAAGGCTCAAAGCAGGGTTTCTCCACTGAGACTCCCTGGACACAATGATATCTTAGTTTTCTGAGATGCTCGCCATTCCCTTCAGCTATCCAGTACATGGCCATGTCACAGAGCTTGGAGGTGGTACATATCTTGGACACAAAACCATGAGGGTATTATAGAGAGTGGCCAGAATTCAGGAAGAATACAGGAATTTAGGATGATAGTAGGTCTTGTACATCGATAAGGCAAGCTGCAGTCCATTCATAAATTGGGCAAGATGAAGGCTGAGAAGCTTTCTACTAAACAGGACACACCCATTGCGGCATTCTTTTTTCTAATGTCTACAACCACGGAGACAGGGGGATACACAGACATAGAAACACTAGCCTTGTCAAAGACTTATTAGAAACATTCCACTCCAAAACAAACAAACCGACTTTTTTACCTATTCTCAGAACATGAGAAAAAAACCACAAACTGTTGTCCACACACACCAAGCCACATTTTCCCCCAAGTAAGTCTGTGACTATCCGGAGTGTCCTCTGACTGGTAGGCCATATGATGTTCCTCAAAAATGGCCTTTCCTGTCATAGATCTGGTCTTCTTTGTCAACTCTGTGAAGTTATCAGGAGCCAGCGGTGGGCCACTTTCTGTCCTCTCAGGAAAGGCCCCTCTTCAGAGCTATCCTGGCATTTGGCCACCCTCACATCACTAGGTACCAAGAAAGACTGACTCTCTCTTTGGTAAAACCAAACAAGTGAGCTCACTAGAACTGGGACTGGTACTGGCTCTGTGTGCCTGGCTTCCCGGATCCCAAGTTCAGAGAGTTTCATCACCAAGCATGTAGGTGAGGTCACTCTCTTCAGGAACTGAATGTGGTCACTGCCTTGGTTACCACTTTGTCCTAACAGTTGCTTCGTATGGTCTCTGTGATGGAGGCTGCCCCTACTTTCTGTGACACTTTCACAAGTTAGAATGGTATAGAAACCATAAGTGCCTGGAAACAGCTCTCCACCCATGCTTGGTTTTGTCCTTCTTCCCTATATTAAGAAGAGAGAGGCTGATTCAGACTCATCCTTTCATCCTGACTGGGTTGTTTGCCATGGAAGATGACTTTTGCTCTCTCAGGTCCTTTGTAGCTTCCTACATCTTCTTCAGGGTTTATTTCTGCATGAACTTTTGAGGTTCTCAGCTGGTGGAAGATCCCCTACCTTCCTGTATTTTAAGACCATCTCTGTCCCTGCTCTTCTGTAAAGTGAGATTAAGTGAACAGTGAATGGTTAGGGTTAAAAGCATGTTTGATTTGGGTTAGGAATCATTCTGCTGGATGAATAATGGTATTGGGAACCTGTGATATAAGATTATAGACGTGAAATATATGTATGAGAACAGAGATCTAGAAAAGATTTGAAGCGCAGAAAGGCATTGGGCCCTTGATTGGGATACTTAGCTTGAATTTTGTTCTGCACCAAGGTTTCAGATAAATTGATAGACAATGGCATAGGACCGTGTACGTTGGATGATTGAATGTAGAAGAGAACATCCAGTCAAAAAGGGATAGTCCGTAGGATTAGGAAGATAGTCAGTATATTTAGGAAGAAGAGTGAGTCTATGAGTTGGACCAAAAGTTCTTTAGCTATAGGGTTTCAGTTAGAGAGAGAATGTGAATGTCAGCACATGTGAAGAGACTGTCACAATGATGAACTGGGGAAAATATATAAGAAAGCAGATATCAATAGGGACATTAGGAAATCAGGTAAAGTATAAAGTCAGTGATAGGATTAGATATTTTCAACAGGCTTGAGGTTGAATATATAATCTTAGGAAGAAACAAACGTGTAGTCACCAATAGGATTGATATTTGAGAGCATTAGGCAACATGGACATGGATATTTTTAGTAATCCATGCTCACTTTCCATTTAGGCTTTGGTACAAACGTAAGTGTGATCTTTTTATTTTGTGTCCAGAATACTACTGTGGTAAAATGTATATGTAGATTAGGTGACATGAGTATTTCTTCCAACATTATGGGGAGCAAAATTCTGAAAACTTATAAATTAGTACTGGGGATACAAATAGGTGTACCCTATGTTGATGATTATAGAGATGATGCATGAATAGACCATATTGTGAATAAAGTATAAAACTGGTTCCAACTTTAAATAATGGATTGAATTTACTTCTGAAAATATATCAAAAATCTTATATTGATATATACTCATTAATTCCAACCAGTTATATATCAAATGGTAATACTAGAGTTATAGTTTATCATGAAGAGTGTGTGAGTTTTGCTTCAAAAACGATTATGGATTCAAAAATAATGAGTTTAGAAAGAAGTCTAGTTAAAAGACCAGTAATGAAACATTGAGGAATACATGTGTTCTGAAGTAGAAAGTGATTCAAAGTGATCCAAATGCCTACAAATTTGTGAACTTGTGGATGAAAAAATATATCGTATGATGTCCATAAACTGAAGAAATTGTAATGTACAAGTGTTGAATAAAAATGAACTTAAAAATACACATCATGTTCCATAGGAATCTACTTGCATTGATGTTAAACTGGGTCAGTTACTGTAGAAATATTAGGATTTCTAAGCACCAATCACTGAAGTTAGTTTTCAGTACTAGGAAACCAATATGTATTTCAGGTGGTTGAGTATTTCTGAGAATAATCTTGTGAAAAGTTGTTTATAAATACACATACAGGAACATGAATGAATTTAAGGAGTGTATAATAAGACAGATATATTTCATATTTTGGAAAATCTGGAGAATACACACACACACACACACATTAATATGTAGCAATATATATGAAAATTTAAATTCATCATGAAATATAATTCATCCACATATCCAAAAATATTCATTTTACTGAACATGGATTTATGTTAATTATGTATAATGTTATTCTCTAGGAAGCTCACCCACAGCTTGAATTTTCAGTTCCATCAGTATTTAGGGGGAGTCATCTCTTCCCACAATTTTTATATTTCAAAGTCAGTGAACTCACAGAATGTATGTGTGATACCAGGTAAGATACTATATATGCATAAAAAAATACATGTGCTGAATAGGGTACAGAGAAAGTGAGACAGAAATTATCATATGTGTTAACTTTAAAAACTCATGGAGAAATATTACAATGAAAATTTGACTAGATTTATAACATATACTCTTGATAAAGCAGAAGGCAAATCCAAGTATACACCATGCTTCCTCTGAAAGGCCTGTATTTCTATTCAGTTAGGTTTTTTTCTTCTCCATCATATTAGGATTAGTAGTCAGAGTCTAGTAGGGTATGGGTTAGTGTCAGGGATTCAGTATTTCAAATGAAAAATAGGAAAATGAATCTAATGTGCATGCAAACATGTGCTACACAAAAATCTTCCCAATCTCATCCAGAACAATGCCTTGACATAACCATTGCTCCAAGGAAGACACAATTAGAGGAGAGGAGTTAGAAAATCTATAAATACATATGTGGAATGGAAATTGCTCAGGAGTTCACAATACTGGACGTGGTAGAACAGTTTCCAAAAGTAAGAGAGAGGGTAATCACTCCAGAAACATGGAGCTCTGCTGGCCTAAAGACTTCTTGAGAAACTTCCTCTGAGGTTGGGCACATGAAATATATGTAATTGTCAGGAGATTTAGCTTCATTTGTAGTGACACCATCATATCTGGGTCAGCGTTTATGTGACCTGGAGGACATGGTTCCTCATGTTCTAATGAACATGAGGCAGAAGTTCTGAATTCTCTCTTTGTAAATAAACTGTGGCCACTGGGAGCTAAGTGTCTTCCCGTGTGGTCTGTGAAGCCATTTGGTCATCCTCCATTTTTCGTGGTATTTCTTACTGCTGCACTAGGAGTTTGGTATTGGCTTCATGAAATACAAGGAGTTAAACTGGGACCCAATGCTGGAGGGAGTTCTTTCACGTGTGGTTGGTCAGGGTCTCCATGAGAATGTATAAACCAGGATTCTATCCCACATAGCTTTCCCCCTTGACTAAAGCAACCTGACTGTGAACATTACCTTGAAACCTCTCCATATAAAAAGATGCCTTTACATATAAGGGTCTGCTGTCTGCATCATGTCAGTCTCAAGTATTTTGGAAGCTAATGGCAGATCCAGGTGGTCCTACCAAAAATATGTATTCACACACCTACAGTCCACTGCTCTACACCCACTACTCAGCAGGCTCCAACTTACTGGTATCTCTGTTCTACTTTACCATTTTCACGAAACCCAGTCAATCAAGGCACTGTCTGGTACACTCATGATCAGCAATAGAATATCCAAAGTTCTCCAGTGCCACCTGGTCATGGGAATTTCAAAAATTTTATGGTATTTATCTAGCCATATTTCAAGGATGAAGTTGGAAGCCCTGTGGGTTTCAATTCATTCAGGAACCATTAAATGGTGAGGAAGGTCATTTCAAAGAAAGCTCTGGAGAACACTCACAGGCAAGCCTTCCCAAAGAGTGGACAAGAGGTCACATGAATCCAGGCCCATTGAGGTCTACAATGTGAGGTCCATGTGTGTTTGCACTCTCAACTATGGCTGCCAAGTCTTTAAGAATAAAATCATGTAATATCCTGGCTTAGATTCTCAGAGCTCTGTGAAAAGTGAACCTGGGCCTAGAACTCAGGTTGCAAGAGCGATTCTCATGCGTGGCCTCCTAAAATTCCAACAATATTTATTGCAATACTTCTCTGAGGTCAGGTCCTGAACTCAGTCTCTAAGGGGAATCACACCAGAGTTTAAGACCAGGTGGACCCAGTCATCACTTCCAACAGCCACACAAATGACCACAATTAAAACCAAAACACTCCCACATGGCCCTCATCTTCTTCCATATAGACACTCATCATAACCTCTGGCTGGAGGTTTCCATGAGGGGCGCAGACCAAGACACTGTCCAAAATAAGCTCCATTGCCCCTCATTTGCCTAAAGTCACGGTGGCTTGGACACACTTTCTGTGAACCAGTAGTGATCACATAGGTCTGCCCTTAATACTGATCCACATTACCAACTTGAGGCCTACTGCCTGTGGGGTTTAGATTCTTTATGTGATTTGGAGTCATGAGAAAACCCAAGCACCTATGGCCTAGCCTCTGCAAATTTTGAAGTACTCATTTGACCCAAAGTATCCCTATTCTCACTTGATGGAGGTCAGGAACCTCACAGAAAAAGGCCATTCCAATTACTGCTCTTTTGGCCATTCTGGTTTTGGATGCACACATGTTATCTTTCTTTAGATTCATCAGGTGCTGAGAATCTAAGCCACAGCCTCACACAGGGCCAAAGGGCTGATTTAGACACATCCCTTTCCAAAGCAATTAAGCAAACAGCCACAGGTATGCCCATTCATTTCCATTTGAAAACTTTTTTTCTTCAGGCTTCACAAAGGTGTGGCCTGAGGCAAAGACCTTCCTGACATTCAGGGCAACAGAAGAATAGGTAAGCAAAAGGCCCAAAGCAGGGTTTCTCCACTGAGACTCTCCTAGTCACATTGATATCTGAGTTTTCCGAGATGCTCGCCATTCCCTTCAGCTATTCAGTTCCTGGCCATGTCACAGAGCTTGGTGGTGGTATATATCCTGGACACAAAACCATGGGCCTATTCTGGAGAGTTGCCAGAATTCAGGAACATCAGGAACTTAGGTAGATATCAGGGGTTGCCCATTGATAAGACAAGCTACAATGCATTCATAAATGGGGCAGGATGAATGATGGGAAACTTTCTACTAGACAGGACACATCCATTGATGCATTTTCTTTTCTAATGTCTACAGCCACGGACACAATGGGATACACAGATATGGAAACACTCGCCTTGTCAAACAACTTACTAGAAACAGTCCACTCCAAACCAAACAAACCGAATTTCCTACCTATTCTCAGAACATGAGATAAAACCACAAACCCACAACCACACCCATAAAGGTACCACATTCCCTCAAGTAGGTCTGTGACTCTCCGGAGTGTCCTCTGACTGGTGGGCCATACTATGTTCCCCCGAAATGGCCTGTCCTGTCTCAGATCTGGTCTCCTTGGCCAACACTGTGATGTTGTCAGGAGCCACCGGTGAGCCACTCCCTGCTTTATCTAGAATGGCCCCTCTTCAGAGCTTCCTGTGACAATTTCACAAGTTAGAATGGTATATCAACCATAGTCACCCAGGTACAGATCTCCACACAGGCCTGGTTTGGTCCATCTTCTCTACATTAAGAAGAGAGGCTGATTCAGACACAACCCTTTATCCTGACCTGGTTGTGTGCCATGGAAGATGACTTTTGCTCACTTATGTCCTTCATAGCTGCCTACATCTTCTCCAGGGATCATTTCTGCATGGACCTTTGAGGTTCTCAGCAGGTGGAAGATCCCCTACATTCCTGTATTGTAAGACCAACACTTCCCCTGCTCTTCTGTAAAGATAGATTGAGGGAACAGTGTATGTTTATGATTAATAACATGTTTGGTATGGGTTAGAAATCATTCTGCTGGATGAATAATGGTATTGGTTACTTGCGATATGTATAAGAATATATAGGTGAAATATATGTATTAAAACAGAAATCTAAGTAAGATTTGAAGCCCAGAAGGGCATTGGGCCCTTGAATGGGATATGCAGTGTTGAATTACGTTCTGCACAGATGTCTCAGATACATCGATGTACAATGGCATAGGACCTTGTACCTTGGATGATTGAATGTAGAAGAGAACATCCAGTCAAAAATGGATAGTCGGTAGTGAAAGCTTAATAAAATAGGTACTTGTCACTTCAAGTTTTTCTGTATGCTTAACAATACTCTGTTGAGAAATGTTTGCTAATCTTTTTCCCAAAATGTGCTGTTCCCAAGTGCCAAACTGCAGAATGTACTCCCTCACTCGGTTTTCAGGCAAACCACCCACTCACCCTTACCCATCAGTAAACTTCCCTCCCTTCCCACTCCAAGGAAAGTATATAAGCTCTGCTTAAGCTGTTCTCAGGGCTCTCTGCTCTATTCAAGTGAGCTCTGAGGCCCACCATGCTGGACCCCAAATAAACCCTTTGCTGTTGCATGAGACAGTCTCTTGGTGGTCTCTTCATCCGAAGCTCGCACGAACTTTACATATTGAGGTTCCAGCGAGTTCTGGCAGCGGTGGATGAGAAACCCCAACGGGCTCCTCTCGGGGCAAGTAAGGCACCTCTTTCTGGTTTCATATTTCAGGTTAGGGCTTGGCAAAATCGCTGGCTATGAAGAGCCTGAGCTCTCTCTGACAGTGTCTGAAAGACGTGTCACAGAGACACAGGGCACGTCCCTGGGGGACACCCCAGAGGACTCGGGAAATCAAGGAACAATAGTCTCCTCGACTCAGTGATGTTTTGTTTCAGATTCGGTATTGCCATCCCATCGGATTTTGCCAGCTACTCATTCTTGGTCTCAGTGTTGGACACCCATTGCCTGTCTTTATTGTCTTGTCTTGTCTGTGTCCTGTGTCATTGCTTTTACTGTTTGTGTACCTTTCATTATAGGAAAGAACACTTCAATGCATCTGTCTCTGACCCTTGATCACTGAACCAAAATCCGCTTAAGGGCTCAGAATCTTCCTTTTTCTGTAAAACGCTGGACCTGGCAGACTCTTTGTGCCTCAGAATGACCCACCTTTGGATTCTGATGGCCCCTAATAGGATCATTCTACTTCCCACTAATTTAAAAAGTCAGAGATATTGTCTTTCAGGCGGGGCCACATAGCCATCCTGATCAACAGCCATATATCTTAACTTGGCAGGACCTCTGCAAATCTCTTCCTCCATGGGTGAAGCCTTTCCTTGCCCCTGCCTCTGCTCCTAATACTTCCCCCATGATCTCTCAAACCTTCTGCTCCTCCTCCTCCTCCAACATCTGTTCTCCCTGAGTCACAAGATTTGACTCTACTGGACTCTCCTCCCCCTCCTTATGCCCTGCCCTCGTCCTCTAACCCACAACACCCTCTAAGTGATTCTCCTTCTGCTAACTCAGCCTCTCTGCCATTGGAGGAAGCTAAGCCAGCCCAGCGCCCTGCAGATAACTCCCTCGTCGCACACACATCCCCTCCTCCACTGGACGAAGCTGGCCTGGCTAAAGGAAGTCGCTGGCGGTGAATGATTGAAAACCCTGGAACTCCCAGGATGCACCAACTCCGTCACTACAGGCCAACGATTGATGATGGCCATGGGGGAAAAATGCAACCCTACGATTATTGGCCTTTCTCCTCTTCAGACCTATATAACTGGAAAAATAACAATCCCCCTTTTTTCGAGGAACCCACCCAGCTCACAGGTCTGGTTGAGTCATTGATGTTATCACACCAGCCTACTTGGGATGACTGCCAACAACTCCTAAGGACTCTCTTCATGACAGAGGAACAAAAGAGAATCCTCCTGCAAGCTAGAAAAAAAATATCCTCAGACCAGATGGGCGACCAACACAACTTCCCAACATAATCAAAGCCGGCTCTCCCTTGAACTGACCCAACTTGGACCCCAACACCTTTGAAGGTAGGGAGAATCTGTCTACTTATCGCCAGGCTCTAATAGCGGGTTTCCAAGTGGCCACTAGGAGACCAACTAATTTGGCCAAGGTAAGAGAGATTATTCAAGTACCGGATGAATCTCCCTCTATGTTCCTAGAGAGAATGATGGTGGCATATAAGAGATATACTACTTTCGATTCTCAGGCAGAGGATCAAAAGGCATCTGTCATGATGGTCTTTATTGGGCAAGGTGCCCTGGATATTAAAAGAAAGTTACAACGCTTAGATGGATTATAAGATATGACTTTGAGAGATTTAGTCAGAGAAGCCGAGAAGGTATACTATAAGAGAGAAACTGAGGAAGAGAAGGGAGCAAAGGGAGGATAAATGAAACAAATACAGACTAAGGCATTGACTAAGGTCCTGGTCACAACAACAAATAGGCCAGAAATTAAGAAACAGGGAGAAAGGAAGGGATACCTGGGCCCATGCCAGAGGCCACCCCTGGCCTCAGATCAATATGCCTACTGTAAAGGAAAAGGACACTGGGCCAACGAGTGTCCCAGAAATAGACAGCCACATCAGCCAGCCATTCTGACTCTGGAGGATGACTACGAAAGTTGGGGCTCAGATCCCTTCCCCGAGCTCAGGATAACTTGAAGTGGAGGGGACCCCAGTAAACTTTGAAGTGGATTCAGGGGCAATATACTCAGCCCTTAAACCCCATTGGCCCTCTATCAAATAAAAGGTTTCTAGTTCAAGGGGTTAACGGCAGTAAATACCGGGCTTATACAACTAAGAGGACCATGGACCTGGGGAAAGGAAAAATTCATCACACTTTTCTAGTAACCCCAGAATGCCTGGCCCATTGATGGGCAGAGATCTGCTCACCAAGCTCCGGGCCAAAATAACTTTTAACACTGAAGGCCCCCAAGTGGAATTTCTAAATCATTCAGTAAAAATTCCTATAGTTACGACTCCAAATGTGTCAGTAGAAAATGTACATCAACTCACTCACCTTGGTTCAAAGAAACTGCAGGCATTCCTGAAGGATCAAGAACAGAGATTTAAACTAACCGACTGACAGCAAAATGAAATAACGAAATGGTTAACAAAAGCATCTCAGGTACATTTTGGTTAATGCTTACCATTCCAAGCTTCCTGCAGGAAAGCACCTACGAGGAACCAGACCAGGACATTTCTGGGAACTGGACTTTACTGAAATTAAGCCAGCAAGGTATGGACTTAAATATCTCCTAGTCTTTGTAGATGCATTTTCAGTATGGAATGAAACCTTCCCCACAGGAAGAAAGAAAGAAAAAAGAAACAGCACAAATGGTTGTCAAGAAGATCCTGGAAGATATTTTTCCAAAATACGGCCTGTCTAAGGTAATAGGGTCTGATAATGGACCGGGGTTCATGGATCAGGTAAGTCAGGGGAAAGCCAGGACCCTGGGGATTAATTGGAAGTTACATAGTGCTTATAGACCCCAGAGTTCAGGACAGGTAGAAAGAATGAATAGAACCATTAAACAGACCTTAACAAAATTAAGCTTAGAGACCGGCATAAAAGATTGGACTATGCTCCTGCCATATGCAATGTTGCATGCAAGAGATACTCCCTCTGTTTCTTTGTGTAATCTAACCCCCTATGAAATTCTGTATTGTGCACCTCCTCCAGTAAGGGTCCTAACCCCAACTCTAACACCTAATGATCCCTTCCAAACCCCCTTGCTTGACAGACTTAAAGCTCTCGAAAGAACTCAGAAATACCTGTGAAAGCAGCTGGCCACTGCCTACCAACCTGGGGACAAGGGGACTCCACATTGATATCAAGTAAGAGACTTCATCTATGTAAGACGACATCAGGTGTTCTCCCTGGAATCCCGCTGGAAAGGACCATAGCAGGTGATACTTATAACACCTACAGTGGTAAAGGTAGACGGAATCACTTCCTGGATCCATGCCTCTCATCTCAAGCCTGCGCCCTGTCCAGACTCTGGCAGGAAACTAGAAAAGACTAGATACCCTTTCAAATTGCATATTCGCTGTGTGGATACGGCTATAGACTCTCCCCTTGGCAACCAGTAGTCCTAACCCTCATCAGTTCGTTCATCAGTGATGGGTGATCACAAATCCTACTGGAAAAGAAGTAAAATCTATCTCTCATACAACCCCCTTAGGCACCTGGTGGCCATCTCTCCATACAGACATTTGTTAACTGGCTATAGGTCTTTCCTATTGGGATATCCCTGAGGAAGAGGATCCCACTAAAATTCCATTAAATTCCTTCCACAACATAGATAATGGAAACAAACATTATGGATGTAGGGACACGAGAGCCAGATGCAGGTTGGCTAGCCTAGATTACTATATTTGCCCGGCGGACTATCAAATCCACTACAGTCACGGCTGTGTGGAGGAAAAGCCGACTTCTTCTGTATGTCATGGGGATGTGAGCATACAGGGCCTGCCTACTGGAACCCAAACTCCTCATCAAAATCAGTACACAGCCTTGGCCATATTACCAATTAGATAACCACAACAGATGACCCCCAGAGGGGTCTCTAGATCCTCAAATTCTGCGTAAACTTTTTAACTTCTGCAAGTGCTCAAAAGGGTGAGATTCCCCTATGTGGAAGCCTATTTCCTTTTTCACTCACATCCTGAGCTATGCTTCTCTAATAGATCTTCACCCGCAGCCTTCTGCTCCAGACTCTCTGCTGTCACTCCCACCTCAGCACCCTGATTTCTCCCCTCCAATTACTAGATAAAAAACCCAAACCTCCACCAGTTCCCAGACCATTGAACCCTTGCTGAGGTAGCAGGTACTGACGTAACCCTCCACCCACTCATTCCTCTCTTCTCCTGTCAGTGACCACACCGGGTCACACAAGGTCCTCTTACCAGTTAACCCGAAACTCAAACCTGCTGAGGAGATCCCTCAGACCCTTATCCAAGATGTAATGAAAATGGACTTTAATGTTGCTTTGTCATCACTGTAAACAGGTTACTAAGAATATAAAGTCCCTCACAGGATTTTGGGATACTCACTCCCGTCTTCCCCTTTGTTCTAACTGTTCTACTTCTCAAGTTTTTGTTGCCTGGAAAATCCCAAACCCCTTTCCCATTATTCTTTTCCATCTCTCCTTCCTCATTCTCAGATCCTCGGAGCTGCTCTCAGCCCCACCTTCCCCATCATCCCCCGCTGTTCCAGGCCCACAGAAAGTCTTAAATGACCTTCTCCAGAAGTCGTCACCATGGCTGACTTTAAAACTTTCAGCAAAAGAGTCCCTATAAAAGAGTTCAATGTAGATAAACTTTCTCTTTTCGTGTTGCCCTGTTCTACTTGGCTACCGGCTAAAAAACTCAGCACTTCTAAGCTAAACACCCCCTTACTAGTTTTTCACAAAATATGTGAACAAGAACTCTGGTCTTGAGCTGGGGCTTCACAGAGATGGCTACATTTCTAAGATAAAGAAGTTAGCAACTGGACTACAAGGTAACAGCTGGCAGGTAGAAAAAAGAAAGGCAAGAAAAAGCTGTCCCCTTCCCAGGTTTCCTTGAAAAGTTAACTTGCCCAGAACAGAGGAAAAAACAGAAACAAAAGCTGCTTTTTGTGAACTTCTGAGGACTGTGATCTTCTGAGCCCCTTCACTTACATGTTCGCTACAAAATTTTGAAACTATCTAAACTTGGGGTTCAGGGGATTAATTGATTACCGCAGAAACAATGCCCTCTGAATCTGGTTGCAAGCAAATAGGACTGTTTCCCTGTCTTCCGTGCTATCTTAGATGCCTTGCCTTGTCTGTCCCTACAACAGTATAATTCTATATAATTAAACATTGTTTATGTTTTCATGAATTGGTCAACCGATGTGATTAATTGTGTAATGGTGCAGATGTTTCTTAGAGTGCACTATCATGACGCAGGTTCATTTGAAGATCAAATAGGGGGCATACAACCTGGTTCCCCTGGGAACCTATACCCTCTCTTTAGCCATACTATTAGGAATAGGGGTGGCTGCAGGGGTGGGCACAGGAACCAGTGCCCTGGTCCATGGGACACAACAAGTGACCCAATTAGAAGCAGCAATAGACCAATACATAAAGATATTAGAAACCTCAATCAGAGCTTTGCAGAAATCTTTTACCTCTCTATCTGAAGTTGTTTTACACAACACTCGAGGGGTGGACCTCCTCTTCATGAGAGAAGGGGGCCTTTGTGCTGCATTGAGTGAAGAATGTTGTTTTTATGCTGACCATACTGGAGTTGTAAAAAAAAAATCTATGAGTAAAATAAAGATGCCTTGAAGAGCATCAACGAGAGAGTGAGAGGCCCAAAAAGGGTGGTTTGAGTCTTATTTCACACAGTCCCCCTGGTTAACTACGCTTTTATCAACCCTGGCCGGTCCAATAATAATACTCATATTATTGCTAACTATAAAACCCCTTTTGCTCAACCGTGTAATTTCTTTTCTCCAAGCTCAAATTGGACAAGTTAAACATATGGCAACACCCCACTAGCAGGCATAGAATGTACACCCCCCAATGATCACTTTTATTTTTAAAAGTATCCAATAGAAGAAGTGGGGAATGAAAGGTTAATAAAATAGGTACTTGTCACTTCCTGTTTTTCTGTATGTTTGGAAAAACACTGTTGAAATATTGACAACTGTTTGCTAATCTTGTTCCCAGAATGTGCTATACCCATCTGCCAAATTGCACAATGTACTCCCTCACCCGTTTGAACGCAAACCGCCCACTCGCCCTGACCCATCAATAAACTCCTATCCCTGCCGCCTCCAAGGAAAGTATATAAGATCTGCTTAAGCTGTTCTCAGGGCTCTCTGCTCAATTCAAGGGAGCTCTGAGCACCAGTATGCTAGACCCCCAATAAACCCTTAGCTGTTGCATAGGAAATTCTCTTGGTGGTCTCTTCCTCTGACGCTTGCCCGAATATTATTGGATGATTGAATGTAGAAGAAAACATCCAGTCAAAAAGAGATAGTCGGTAGGATTAGGAAGATAGTCGGTAGGTTTAGGAAGAAGGGTGAGTATAGAATTTGGTACAAAAGTTCTTTAGCAATAGTGTTTCAGTTAGAGAGTGAAGCTAAATGTCAGCACACTTGAAGAGTCAGTCACAATGATGAACTGGGGAAAATATGTAGGAAAGCAGATATCAGTAGAGACATTACAAAATCAGTCAAAGTATAAAGTGAGTGATAGGATTAGACATTTTCAAGAGCACTGAGGTTGAATATATAATCGTAGAAAGAAACAAATTTGTAGTCACCAATAGGATTGACATTTGAGAGCATTAGAAAATCTGGACATGGATGTTTTTAGTAATCCATTTTTACTTTCCATTTAGGCTTTGGTACAATCCTGACTGTGACATTTGCATTTTGTGTCCAGAATATTACTGTGATTAAAAAAAAAAAAAAAAAATATATATATATATATATATATATATATATATATATATATATATATATATCAGATGACATGAGTATTTCTTCCACCATATCTGGGAGTAATATTTTGAAGACGTATAATTCGTATTGGGGAAACAAAGAGGTGTACCCTTTGTCTATGAATATAGAGTTAATGCATGAATGACATTACTGTGAATAAATAATATAACTTGTTCCACTTTAAATAATGGTTTGAATTGATATCTAAAAACTTATAAGAAATCTTATATTGATATACAATCATTCATTCCAACCAGTTATACAACTAATGGTAATATTAGGGATATGGTTTATCATGAAGTTGTGTGAGTTTTGCTTCAAAAGGCATTATGGAAATAAAAAATAATGTGTGTGGAAAGAAGTCTCATGAAAATACAAGCCAGGAAACATGGAGGAATACATGTGTTCTGAAGCAGGAAGTGATTGAATGTAAAACAATTGCCTATAAATTTGCTAACTGTGGATGAAATATATATATCCTATGATGTGCATAAACTGAAGAAATAGTAATGTACCAATGTTGAATAAAAATGAATGTCAAACTACATATCATGTCCCATCGGAATCTACTTGCATTGATGTTAAGACTGGGTCAGTTACTGTAGAATAATTAGGATTTGTATGCACCATTCACTGAAGTTTTTTCTCAGTACTAGGAAACAAATATGTATGTCAGATGGATGAATATTTCTGGGAATAATCTTGTGAAAAGTTGATTATACATCCACATACATGAATATGAATGAATTTAGGGAGTGTATAATAAGACCCATTTCTCATATTTTGAAAAATATTGAGAGTATATATATATATATATATATATATATATATATATATATATATATACAAACACACACACACACAGACATTAAAAATAGCAATATATATTCCAATGGAAATTCACCATGAAATATATATCATCCACAGATCCAAAAATATTCATTTCGCTGAACATGGATTTATATATTATGTTGTTCAACTAGGAAGCTCACCCATAGGTTGAATTTTCAGTTCCAACAGCATTTAGGAGGAGTGGTCTCTTCTCACAATTTGTATCTGCCAAGTCAGCCACCTCACAAAAATGTACGTGATATCACGTAGAATTCTATATGTGAATATAAAAATACATGTGCTGTATAGGCTACAGAGAAAGGAGACAGGAATTTGTTGAGAGCCACAGCTGAAGGGGCCCCAGCAATCTTCCAGCTGCCAGCAAATTTCCAGCTGCCTACTGATTATTGGCTCACCGCGGCCCCAGCAACATCTAGCTGACTGGCTCCTCTGCGGTGATGCTCATTGGGCTGTTTCTCTGCCCTTTCAGAACACGGAGCTGCTCATTGGGGGACTTTCTTGGCTCCACCCTTGTGACCCAGCCAATCGGCCTCAAGAGCAGGAGGATTGTGTGGGGTGGAGAGGCTTGTGGGTGTGAGAGAGACTATACAAGGAAGACAGTGGTGGCAGTTGGGCTCTGAGGGTTTTTCCTGAGAAGCTGTTTTGATTGGCATGTGTGGTTCTAAAAATTAAGTTTGTTTCTTTTGACAAGTGGCTCCTTAATCTTGCCCAGCCAGACTGAATCATTTGGTGGCTCGCGCAGGGAGCGACTGAGGGTAAGTGATAAGGTAAACTGCTCGCCCCTGAAGATAGGGCGAGAGGATGGGTAGCCATTTTAAGATTCCTCTTTAGTTTTGCTTCACTTTTGTTTTAAGTTGCCTGTCCCTGGAGATGAGTGAGATAGAAGAAAAACAGCTCACATCTGAGGAAAAACTATTTACATCTAGGAAGGAGAGTGATAAAGGACGGGTGCACATGTCAGGAGGATAGAAAGGCTATAATAACTTTTTGTTTTTCCCTTTTTATTTCATTCTGTCTCGGTTTTGTTTGGCGTCATCTTGCTGGGTTGTATTATAGTAGAAATGCGGAATCAAAAATTAGTAAAAAACAAACTGAAAGAGTGTTAAATAAATTGTTAGAAGAAGAAGGCATCTCACTAAAATCAAGAACAGTCAGGGCATACGTTGATACAATATAAAAATATAGCCCATGGATTTTAAAGGAGGAGTTGTTAAATATATCACAATGGAACCATCATGGTGAAGATTTAAAAAGAATAGAAAAGAACAGCCCAGGGACTCTGCCAGTTGGCACATTGCCATTGTGGACGTTCATATCTGGTTTGCTTAGTCCAAAGCCTTCAGTTCAGACAAAGATAGAGAAACAAAGCTTAGATCAGTAAAAGCCATCAGGGGGAAAGTTACAAAAGGAGACTGGTACTAACAACTTTCTATCACCAAAGGGCGTAAGTGCCCAACCAACAGCGCCACCTCTACAGGAGACTGTTACTAACACCTTTTTATCACCAGAGGATGTAAATGTCCAACTAAAAGGCCACCTCCAAATGCTGGCGGGTCCCCAACCCCCGCAGTTGACAATTTGGATTTTGATACAGGATCTCAAGTATAAACATGCCCTGTATTTGAGGTAGGAGGGCAGCGAATTCACCATGCTTTAAATTTCAAAATAGTGAAGCAACTAAAAGAGGCTGTAACAACCTATGGTCCTCAAGCACACTTCATTGTAATCTTGGTTGAATCCATTAACAACTTGAACATGACGCCAGTAGATTGGGCTTATATGTGTAAACTGTGCTAAATGGAGGTCAATATCTGTTATGGAAGGTTACCAATGAGGAATTTTGCAAGGAGACGGCTAAACGAAATGTAGCAGCTGGTTATGCTCAGAGAAATCTAGATATATTGGTAGGAAAGGGAGCTTATGAGGATCAGCAGCAACAAATTGCATATGATCCTGGTGTACACCCACAAATTTTTGTAGAGGTGGTTAGGGCATTGAAGACTTTACAAGGACATGAAGGTTTACAAGATCAATTATCTAAGGTAATACAAGGAGCTAATGAATTTTTCACTTAATTTGTAGATAGGCTTATTCCAACAGCTACCAGAGATTTTGGGAATACAGAACAAGCAATGCCATTAATAAAACAACTGGCTTATGACCAAGCGAATTGTCGGTGCAGAGACATCATTACACCATGGAAACATGAGGATTTAAACACATATATTAAATTGTGCAGAGACATTAATGAACAAGTGCAAGTCGTGGCAGCTGCAGTAAAACAGGCTTTAGATGCCAGAGACATTAATGAACAAGCGCAAATTGTGGCAGCAGCAGTAAAACAGGCTTTAGATGCCAGGCCAAGAACATGCTACCATTGTGAACAAAAAGGACTTTTTAAAAGGAATGGCCCCATAGGAGGAGGGTTTAACAAAACTAGGTATCAAAGGAGTAGAATACCGGGTATTTGGCCACGATGCCGTAGAGGGAGACATTGGGCTAATGAATGCCGTTCTCAAACCACCATAGAGGGTACTTCATTATCAAAAAACAAACAAGGACCAGGTGTTTATCCACGATATCATGGAGAAAGCCATCAGGCTCCATTTGCCAAAATATGGACAGGGGGGCCCAAATGCTCTGGGGCCGAAAACCACAAATATATGGAGCACTGGAGGAACCCAGCAACCCCATCAGGGTAGTGCCCAGGACACATTGTCCATTAGATCCCTCATCAGACAAACCAGAGAGATCGCAGGGTTGGACATCTGTGCCTCCACCAGATCAGTATTAACTCCAGAGTTGGGAGTTCAAATCATTCACACAGGGGTGAAAGGACCTCTTTCCAAAGGAACAGTAGGCTTATTATTGGGACGCAGCTCTTCTACTCTAAAAAGACTTATGATAAGTCCTGGGGTAATTGATCCCGATTATCAAGGTGAAATAAAAATATTAGCCAGTTCTCCAAAGGGTATATCAGTAATTTCACCAGGAGATAGAATAGCACAGTTACTAATAATACCCAGCCTACATGATAGATTTTCCAGTCATACTGTAGAAAGAGGTTCCAAGGGATTAGGCTCCACAGGTGTAGATTGGGCTATGCTTTCTTTAAATTTAGATTCTCGCCCCATGCTAAAACTAAATATTCAAGGACATGAATGTAATGGGCTACTGTATACAGGTGCAAACCTTAGCATCATCTCTCGTCAAGAATGGCCAAAACACTGGCCATTACAACTAGCCACTCAAGCGCTTCGAGGCCTAGGAGTGGCGACTAATCCCCATAAAGGTGCAATGGTATTAGATTGGAAGGATCCTGAAGGATGTGAATTAACTATACAGTCATATGTATTGGATCATCTTCCCATAAATTTATGGGGATAAGATGTCCTAGATCAATTAGGTTTAAAATTAACAAAAAAATCAATCAAAATGCACCCACGATTATGGGTAGACAAGGTTTTAGGAAAGAAAAAAGATTATAAAACAAGAACAAGGTATAGCAGCACCAATACAAATAGATCAAGGAACAGATAGAGATGGGTTGGATTTTCAGAAAGGGCCATTGAGACAATAAAAATTACTTGGAAATCAGAAAGACCAATGTGGGTTCCTCAGTGGCCCCTGACTAAAGAAAAGATACAAGCAGCCCATGACCTGGTCAAACAACAGTTAGTGGAAGGACATATACAACCTTCTGTATCTCCCCATAGTACTCCCATTTTTGTCCTCAAATGAAATGTGGTAAATGGAGATTATTTCAAGATTTAAGAGCCATTAAAAATGAGATGGTTATTATGGGACATACTCAATCAGGGATTCCTCAATTGTCTGCTTTGCAAAAACTTGGTATGTTTTCAGTATAGATATTAAAGATTGTTTTTTTTTTTCAATTCCAATTCATCCTGAGGATATTCCACGTTTTGCATTTACTATCCCTGCACTGAATCACGAATGTCCAGATCAGAGATATGAGTGGAAAGTACTCCCTCAAGAGATGGCTAACATCCCAACTATGTGTCAAATTTATTTTAACAATGTAATCCAGCCACTTAGAAATCAAAATCCTGAACTACAAATATTTCACTATATGGATGATGTATTATTAGCACACAAAGTTAAAAATACATTGCTAGAATGTTATGCTACACTTACAAACTTATTAAAAGTTGTAATCTAGAGATAGCAATAGATAAAGTACAATTAAATTTTACAATCAATTATTTAGGAGTTCTATTATCCTCAACCATGGTCAGTCCCCCAAAAATTCAAATATGAGTAAATCAACTCCAATCAATTAATCACTTTCAAAAGTTATTAGGAGACATAAATTGGATAAGGCCTTAACTAGGTATAGCAAGAAGAGAGTTGGGACCTTTATTTGATATCCTAAAAGGTTCATCAGATCCAAATTCACCCAGAATGTTAATGCCTGAAACAAGAAAGACATTAAAAATCATTGAAACATATATGGGAAATATGCATTTGGATAGAGTTGATATAATTTTGCCTTTATTATTTATTGTACTACCAACAAAAAATATTCCTACAGAGTATTTTTGCAAGAAGGTCCATTATTATGGATTCATTTCTAACAATATTATTACAAGGTATCCTGAGGCTGAGGGACAATTAAAACACAAAGGAATAAAAGCAGCAAAGGGAGTGTTTGGAATTTCTCCCAATAAAATTATTACTCCATATACTATGAATCAAATTGATGAATTATATAATGAGTTAAATACTTGGGCAATATTAATGTGTAAATCTAATGTTTCATTTGATAACCAATTACCATCTAATCCTTTATTGTCTTTTTGGTCATCACATTCTATAATTTTTCCAAAAATGACAAGAAAAACAACTATCATGAATGCTCCCAATATGTTCACTGATGGGTGAAATAATTGTACAGCAGCAATAGTTACACCAGATCAAACTTTTACATTTTTAGTACCCAAACAATCAGCTCAAAAGTAGAGCTTAATACAGTATTACAAGCTTTTGTGATGTTTCAAGATTCTGTATTTAATTTATTTTCCAATAGTCAGTATATAGTTAATGCTATAGTATCCCTTGAATATGCTGGTAGGATTTCCCCTTCCTCTACTCTTTTCTCTTTGCTTTCCACTATACAAAGTCTAATCTGGTAAAGAAAAGATCCATTCTTTATAGGACATGTCAGGGCACATACAGGATTGCCTGGAGCCCTTAGTTTGGGCAATGATTTAGCAGATAAAACTACACATGACATACATTCATATTTTCTAAACACTAGAAGAAGCTGTAAATTTTCTTAAAAAGTTCCATGTCAATGCTAATACTTTACAAAAGCATTTTAAAATGGCTAAGGAACAAGCTAGACAAATAATAAAACAATGTAAAAATTGTGTGACCTTTTTACCACAAGTTAATCTTGGAGTCAATCCTAGAGTATTGATACCCAACCATATTTGATACCCAACCATATTTCGCACATGGACGTCACACACTTGCCAGAATTTGGAAAATTAAAATATTTGCATGTTACACTTGATTTTTGATGGGCTCCCTTCATGCCGGAGAAAAAACTAAAGATGTTATAGCTCATTGCTTACAAAATTTTGCCACTGTGGGCGTTCCTAAACAGTTAAAAACAGATAATGTCACAGGTTATACTTCTACCTCTTTTAAACAATTTTGCTCATCATTTGGCATTACTCATATAACAGGAATCCCATTCAATCCACAGGGACAAGGCATAGTTGAAAGAGCACATCAAACTATTAAAATGTACTTATTAAAGCAAAAAGACGGAATTGGGAAGGGGTATATATTTCCCAAAGATAAACTTAAAATAACCCTTTTTACTCTAAACTTTTAAAATATGGATTCATCAGAACTTAGTGCTGCGGAAAGGCATATGTGTCCAAAAAATGTGCATAAGCCCAAGGTACTTTGGAAGGAAATTCTAACAGGACATAGGAAAGGTCCTGACACAGTAATTGTCTGGAGTCAAGGGTCTGTTTGTGTGTATCCTAGGAAGAACAGCAGCTTATTTGATTTCTGGAGAGATTAAGTAAAGTGATTTCTATAGACAAAAAGAAGATTATTTGGCTCAAATCCATAACGGCTGATATACAAAACTCCAGTTTGGCTATCCTTACATCTGCAACAGAACCAGGATGCTTTTTTCAATATCTATTTTATTATTGCCCCTTCCCACATCATGAAGTTCTATTTTGTTTTTTTGAGCTCATACAGACCTATCTTAATGTTTTGCTGAT
Organism: Callospermophilus lateralis; assembly: GCF_048772815.1. Lineage (NCBI taxonomy): Eukaryota > Metazoa > Chordata > Mammalia > Rodentia > Sciuridae > Callospermophilus > Callospermophilus lateralis. The sequence continues at coordinate 647,011 of NW_027514169.1, read as the reverse complement.
CAGTTCAATTTTTTGACTATAGAATTTTTAAACATTCCAATGGTGATTTCACATGTAAAAAGTTATAAGGCCTTTACTATTATCTTATGTGTTCTATGTATTATATTATGTGTGCACACTTGTGTTTTATGTTATATGTTTGAATGTACGTATGTCCATATATCATATATGATGAGCACTCATGAAAAAATTGATAGAAATATTACTTTATTCACGTGATTTAAATGGTTTAATTTAAATTGGGTAAACAACTGTTGAGGATTGTTTTAATATGTGAACAAAAAAGGACGTTAACAGAACTGTTTGTTTACTTTCATCTTTCCTTTTCATTATATTTAATAATTCTATTCAAGATAATGTAAATTGTTAAGAAAATTGTTTTTTTTAGTGCCTTCTGGAATGATACATAATTTTTTCTTTAGCCATTATTGCCAGAATTCCTAACTTCATCCCAGTGCCAGTGAGGACAAAGATAAAACCAATATACAGCTTCTGCAATAGCCATCACTGAACTGTCTGCAGAACTTGCCTGGACTATGTATCACTTGTATGCATTGTGAACTCACTTGTATGCATTGTGAACTATCTGGTGGTGCAGCGACTAGTGGTTCCACTTTAAATAATGGATTGGATTGATATCTGAAAATATAAAAGAAATCTCATATTGATATACAATCATTCATTCCAAACAGTTAAACATCTAATGGTAATATTAAGGTTATGGTTTTTCCTGAAAGGTGTGTGAGTTTTGCTTCAAAAGTGATTATGGAAAACGAAAATAATGTGTTTGGAAAGAAGTCTCATGAAAAGACCAGTCAAGAAACCTGGAGGAATACATGTGTACTGAAGCAGGAAGTGATTGAAAGTGAAACAAATGCCTATAAATTTGCTAACTTGTGAATGAAATGTATATACTATGATTTGCATTAACTGAAGAAATAGTAATGTACCAATGTTGAATAAAAATGAACGTCAAAATACACAACATGTCCCATAGGAATCTACTTGCATTGATGTTAAACTGAGTATGTTAATGTAGAAATATTAGGATTTGTGTGCACCATTCACTGAATTTAGTTTTCATTACTAGGAAACAAATATGTATTTCAGGTGGTTGAATATTTCTGAGTATGATCTTGTGAAAAGTTGATTAGAAATCCACATACAAGAACATGAATGAATTTAGCGAGTGTATAATAAGACACATATATTTCATTTTTTGAAAAATCTGGAGAATATATATATATATATTTCATCCAGAACAATGCCTTGACAATACCTTCGCCCCAAGTAAGACACAATTAGAGGAAAAGAGTTAGAAAATCAGTGAATACATAACTGGAGTGGAAAATGCTCAGGAGTTTAAAACCTTGGAGGTGGTCTAGGAGTTTCCAAAAGTAAGGGACAGGGCAAAAACTACACAAACGTGGAGCTCTGCTGGCCTAAAGGCTTCTTTCATTTCTATTTGAACACACTTTTCTTCAGGCTTCAAAAAGGGGTGACCTGAGGCAAAGACGTTCCTGACATTCAGGGCAACAGAACTTTAGGTAAGGATATGGTGCAAAGCAGGATTTATCCACTGAGACTTTCCTGGTCACACTGATATCTGAGTTTTCTGACATTCTCCCATTCCCTTCAGCTATCCAGAACATGGCCATGTGACAGAGCTTGGAGGTGGTACATATCTGGGACACAAAACCATGAGCCTATTCTGGAGAGTGGCCAGAATTCAGGAAGAAAACAGGAACTTAGGAAGATAGCATATGTTGCACATCAATAAGCCTGCCACACTCTATTCATAAATTGGGCAGGATGAATGCTGAAAAGCTGTCTACTAGACAGGAAATATCTATTGATGCATTCTTTTTTCTAATGTCTACATCCACAGACACAATGTGATACACAGACATAGAAACACTCGCCTTTTCAAACGACATTCTCTAAACAGTCCAGTCCCAACCAAACAAACCGCCTTTCCTACCTATTCTCAGAACATGAGACAAAACCACAAACTCACACCCAAACCCACAAAGGCACCTCCTTCCACCAAGTAGGTCTGTGACTATTCAGAGTGTCCTCTGACTGGTGGGCCATACTATCTTCCCCTGAAATTGCCTGTCCTGTCTCAGATCTGGTCCCTTGGCCAACTCTCTGAGGTTGTCAGTAGCCAGTGGTGAGCCACTACCTGCTTTTTAAGGACAGGGTCCTCTTCTGATATTTCCTGTCATTTGCCCATCCCCAAATCAGTAGGTACCAAGAATGACTGACCCTGTCTTTGGTAATTCCAAACAAGTGAGCACACTGAAACTGGGACTTGGACTAGGACTGGCACTGGGTGCCTGGCTTCCTGGATACCAAGTTCAGAGAGTACCATCAACAAGGTAGTGAGGTGAGGTAACTTCTTTCTGAAACTGAATGAGGTCACTGCTTTTGTACCCATATGTCCTAACAGTTGCTTCCAAGAGTCCCATGTGATGGAGGCTGCCCCAACTTCCTGTTAAACTTTCTCAAGTTAGAATGGTATATCAACCATAGGCACCCTGGAAAAGCTCTCCACACAGGCCTGGTTTGCTCCACCTTCCCCACATTGAGAAGAGAGTGGCTCATTCATACACACCCCTTCATCCTGATCAAGTTGATAGCCATGGATGATGACTTTTATTCTCTCCGGTCCTTTATAGCTGCATACAACTTCTCCAGGGATTATTTCTGCATGGACCTTTGAGGTTCTCAGCAGGTAGAAGATCCCCTACATTCCTGTATTGCAAGACTAACTCTGTCCCTGCTCTTCTGTAAAGCTAGATTGAGAAAACAGTGTATGGTTAGGATTAATAACATGTTCAATTTGCGTTAGGAATCATTCTGCGAGATGAATAATGGTATTGGAAACCTGCGATATTTATAAGAATATATAGGTGAAATATAAGTATGAAAACAGAAATCTAGGTAAGATTTGAAGCCCAGAAGGGCATTGGGCCCTTGATGGGGATACTTACCTTTGAATTTCGTTGTGCACAGATGTCTCAGATAAATCGACATGCAATGGCATAGGACCATTTACCTTGGATGATTGAATGTAGTAGAGAACATCCAGTCATACAGAGATAGTCGGTAGGATTAGGAAGGTAGTTGGTACACTTTGCAAGAAGAGTGAGTATAGGATTTGGACCAAAACTTCTTTAGCAATAGGGTTTCAGGTAGAAAATTAGTGTAAATATCAGCACATGTGAAGAGTCAGTCACAATGATGAACTGGTGGAAATATGTAGGAAAGCAGATATCAATATAGACATTAGGAAATCAGGCAAAGTATAAAGTGAGTGATAGGATTGGCTTTATTGAATACATAATCTTAGGAAGAAAAAAAATATGTAGTCACCAATAGCATTGACATTTGAGAGCATTAGGCAACCTGAACGTGAATGTTTTTTGTAATCCATGCTCACTTTGCATTTAGGTTTTGGTATAAGAATAAGTGTGACCTTTGTTTTTGGTCTCCAGAACATTACGGTGATTAAATATATGTGTAGATAAGGTGACATGAGTTTTTCTTTCATCATTTTTGGGAGCAATATTTTGAAGACGTATAAATTAGTATTGGGGTTATGAATAGTTTTACCCTGTGTCTATGAATATAGAAATAATGCATGAATAGACCATACTGTTAATTAATAATATAACTGATTTCAACTTTAAATAACGGATTGAATTGATATCTGAAAATATACAGGAAATCTTATATTGATATACATACATTCATTTGAACGAGTTATACATCTAATGGTAATATTAGGGTTATGGTTTATCAGAAAGAGTGTGTGAGTTTTGCTATTATGGATGTAGGGACACGCGAGCCAGATGCAGGTTGGCTAGCCTAGATTACTATGTTTACCCGGCAGACTATCAAAGCCACAAAGAGCCACGGCTCTGTGAGGGAAAATCCGACTTCTTCTGTAAGTTATGGAGATATGAGCATATAGGAGCTTTTTGGTGGAACTCAAACTCCTCATCAAATTCAGTACACAACATTGGCTATATTACCAATTAGACAACCAAAAACCGATGGCCCCCAGAGGGGTCTCTAGATCTTCAAATTCTGCGTGACCTTTTTAACTTCGGCAAGGGCTCCAAAGGGTGGAAGAAAATTCCCCTATGTGGAGGCCTTTTCCCTCCTTCGCTCACATCCTGAACTATGCTTCTCCATTAGATCCTCACCCTCTGCCTTCTGCTCTGCTGTCAATCCCACCTCAATTTCTCCCCTCCAATTACTAGATCAATTACCCAAACCTCCGCCGGTTCTCAGACCATTGCCCCCTTGCTGAGGTAGCAGGTCCTGAGGTACCCTTCCAACCACTCACTCCTCTCTTCTCCTGTCAGTGCCCGCACCGGGTCCCACCAGGTCCTCTTACCAGCTACCCAAAGCTCAAACAGGCTGAGGAGAGCCCTCAGATCCCTATCCAAGATGTATTGAAAATGGCCTTTAACATTGCTTTGTAAAAACTGAAAAGAGGTTACTTAAAATTAAAATCCCTCACAGGTTTTTTGATACTGAATCCCATCTTCTAATCTGCTCTACCTATTTTACTTCTCAAGTTTTTGTTGCTAAGAAAATCCCAAACCCTTTCCGATTATTCTTTTACATCTCTCCTTCCTCATTCTCAGATCCACAGAGCTGCTCTCACCCCCTGCCTTCCACGTCTTCCCCCTCTGTACCAGGACCACAGAAAAGTCTTAACTGACCTTCTCCAGAAGACTTCACCATGGCTGACTTTAGGACTTTCAGCAAAAGAGTCCCTATAAAAGAGTTCAATGTAGAAAAACTACCTCTTTTCTTGTTGCCCTATTCTACTTCCAACTGGCTGGAAAAATCAGCACTCCTAAGCTAGACACCCCCTTACTAGTTTTTCACAAAATATGTGAACAAGGCCCTTACTAGTTTTTCACAAAATATGTGAACAAGGGCAACAAGAAAAGAGGTAGTTTTTCTACATTGAACTCTTTTATAGGGACTCTTTTGCTGAAAGTCCTAAAGTCAGCCATGGTGAAGTCTTCTGGAGAAGGTCAGTTAAGACTTTTCTGTGGCTACATTTCTAAGATAAAGAAGTTACCAACTGGGCTCCATTTTAACAGCTGGCAGGGAGAAAAAAAAGAAGACTAAAGCTCTCCCCCTCCCAGGTGTCCTTAAAAAGTTAACTTGCCCAGAAGAGAGGAAATATACAGAAACAAAAACTGCTTTTTGTGAAGTTCTGCAGACTGTGAACTTCTGAGCTCATTCCCTTACATGTTGGGTACAAAATTCTGAAACAACCTAAACTTGGGGTTCAGGGTATTAATTGATTACAACAGAAGCAATGCCCTCTAAATCTGTTTGCAACCAAATAGGACTGATTCCCTAGCTTCGGTGGTATAAAATGTTCCTTGCCTTGTCCGTCCCTACAACAGTATAATTCTATATACTTAAACGTTGTTTATGTTTTCATAAAATGATCAATAGATGTGATTAAGTATGTAATGGTGCAGATGTTTCCCAGCGTGCTCTATCATGATGCAGGTTCAGTTAAAGATCAAACATGGGGGCATACAACCCGGTTCCGCAGGGAACCTGTATCCATCACTTTAGCCATCCTATTAAAAATAGGAGTTGCTGCAGGGGTGGGCACAGGAACCACTGCCCTAGTCCACGGGACACAACAAATCACCCAATTATAAGAAGCAATAGACCAAAACTTAAAGATATTAAAAACATCCATCACAGCTTTACAGGAATCTTTAACCTCTCTCTGAAGTAGTTTCACAGAACAGTCGAGGATTGGACCTCCTCTTCATGAGAGAAGGGGCCTTTGTGCTGCATTGAGGAACGAATGTTGTTTTTATGCCAACAATACTGGAGTTGTAGAAGAATCTATGAATAAATTAAGAAAACTCCTTGAAGAGTGTCAACGAGAGACAGAGGCCCAAAAAGGGTGGTTTGAGTCTTGGTTCACACAGTCCCGGTGGTTAACTACACTTTAATCAGCCTTTCCGGTCCATTAATAATCCTCATATTATTGATAACTGTAGGGCCCTGTTAGCTCAATCGTGTAGTTTCCTTTCTCCAAGCTCAAATTGGACAAGTTAAACTTACGGAAATCAGACAACAATATACCCCACTAGCAGACAAAAAATATGACACCCCCAATGATCACCTTTGTGATTAAAAATAAACAGAACAAGAAGTGGGGAATGAAATGTTAATAAAATAGGTACTTGTAACTTCCTGTTTTTCTGTATGCTTAACAAAACACTGTTGAAATCTTGAGAACTGTTTGCTAATCTTGTTCCCAGAATGTGCTGTCCCCTACTGCCAAAATGCAGAATGTACTCCCTCACACATTTACACGCTAACCACCCACTTGCCCTGACCCATCAATAAAGTTCACTCCCTGCCCTCCCAAGGAAAATATATAAGCTCTGCTTAAGCTTTTCTCAGGGCTCTCTGCTAAATTCAAGTGAGCTCTGAGCCCCAGCATGCTGGACCCCCAATAAACCCTTTGCTGTTGCATGAGACAGTCTCTTGTTGGTCTTTTCCTCTGATTCTTGCCAGACCATTACATTGGTACAATCATAAGTGTGAACTTTGCTTTTTGTGTCCAGAATATTAATGTGAAAAAATGTATATGTAGGTCAGGTGACATGAGTATTTCTTCCACTACTTCTGGGAGTAATATTTTGAAGACGTATAAAATAGTATTGGGGGTATAAAGAGGTCTACCATGTTTCTATGAATATAGAGATAATGCATGAATAGACAATACTGTGTATAAATAATATATCTGGTTCCACTTTAAATAATGGATTGAATTGATATCTGAAAATATATAAGAAATCATATATTTATATACAATCATTCATTCAAACCAGTTATACATCTAATGGTAATATTAGGGTTATGGTTCATCAAGTAGGGTGTGTGAGATTTGCTTCAAAAGTAACTACGGAAATCGAAAATAATGTGTTTGGAAAGAAGTCTCATGAAAAGACCAGTCAAGAAAAGAAACATGGAGGAATATATGTGTTCTGAATTAGAAAGGGATTGAAAGTGAAACAAATGCCTATAAATGTGCGAACTTGTGTATGAAATATATATATATATATATATATATATATATATATATATATATATATCCAATGATGTGAATAAACTAAAGAATTCGTAATGTACCAATTTTTTTTTAAAAAAATGAACTTCAAAATACACATAATGTCCAATAGGAGTCTAATTGCATTGATGTTAAACTGCGTAGGTTATCTTAGAAATATTAGGATTTGTATACACCATTCATTGATGGGAGTTTTCAGTAGTAGGAAAGAAATATGTATTTCAGATAGATGAATATTTCTGAGAATAATATTGTGAAAAGATGATTATAAATCCACATATAGAAACATGAGTGAATTTAGGAAATGTATAATAAGACACAGATATTTCATATTTTGAAAAATCTGGAGAGTATATATATATATATATATATATATATATATATATATATAAACACACAGATATTAAAAAGTAGCACTATATGCAATTGAAATTCACCATGAAATATATATCATCCACAGATCAAAAATATTCATTTTACTGAAAATGGATTTATGTATAATCTTGTTCAGCTAGGAAGCTCACCCATATGTTGAATTTTCAGTTCCAACAGCATTTAGGAGGAGTGATTTTTTCTCACAATTTGTATCTGCCATGTCTGCGACCACACAATAATGTACATGTGGTACCAGGAAGGATTCTACATGTGCTTATAAAAATACCTATGCTGAATAGGCTACAGAGAAAGGGAGACAGGAATTCACATATTTGTAAACTTTAAAAACACATTAAGAACTATTTCAACAAAAAATTGTCTAGATTTATAACTCCTACCCTATATAATGCAAAAGGCAAGTGCAACTATACACCAGACCTCTTCTGAACTGCTTGTATTTCAATTCTGTTTGGGTTATTTTTCTCCATAATATTATAATTAGTAGTCAGAGTCTAGTAGGGTATGGGGTAGTGTCAGAGATTCATTATTTTGAATGGAAAATTGGAAAATAAATCCAATGTGTATGTAAATATGTGCTACACAAAAATCCTCCCACTCTCATCCAGAACAATTCCTTGACATTACTTTCGCCCAAAGTAAGACACAATTAGAGGAGAAGTGCTATAAAATCTGTGAATACATATCTGGGATGCCAATTGCTCAGGAGTTCACAACTTTGGAGTTGGTAGAGGAGTTTATAAAAGTAAGGGACATGGTAAAACTCCACAATCATGGAGCTCTGCTGGCCTAAAGACTTCTTGAGAAACTGCCACTGAGGTTGGGCACTTGAAATATATGTTGTTTTCAGGAGCTTTATCTTCCTTGTAGTGAGACTATCAAAGCTGGGTCTGCATCTATGTGACCTGGAGGACATGGTCTCTTATATTCCAATGAACGTTAGGCAGCAGTGCTGAATTCTCTCTTTGTAGGTAAAATGTGGGCACTGGGGGCTAAGTGTCTCCCTGTGTGGACTGTGAGGCTATTTGGTCATCCTCCACTTATTGTGGTGTTTCTTGCTGCTGCACTGTTAGTTTAGTATTTGTTTCACGAAATACAAAAATTTTAACTGGGACACAGTGCTGGAGGGATTTCTGTCATGTGTGGTGGTTCAGGGTCTGCAGCAGAATGCACCAACCAGGCTTCTATCCCACATAGCTTGCTCCCTTGTCCATAACAACATGATTCTGAACATTGCAATGAAACTTCTCCATATAACAAGATTTCTTTAAATACAAGGGTCTGCTGGCTGCACCATGTCAGTCACAAGCCATTTGGAATCCAATGGCACATGCACATGGCCTCACCACAGATGTTTTATCACACACCTGCATACCACTGCTCTAGGACCACTAATCAGCAGACTCAAACTTACTGACATCTCTATTCTACACCATTTGCATGAAACCCAGTCAATCAAGGCACTGTCTGTTACACTCATGATCAGCAACAGGAAATCCAAGGTTCTCCAGTGCCACCTGGTCATGGGAATTTCAAAAATGTCATGGTATTTATGTAGCCATTTTTCAAGGATGAATTTGGAGGCACTGTGGGTTTCAATTCAATCAGGAACGATTAAATGTTGAGGAAGATCATTTCAATTAAAGCTCTGGAGAACTGTCATATTCAAGGCATCCCAAAGAGTAGCCAAAAGGTTACATGAAGCCAGGACCATAGAGGTATACAATGTGAGGTCCAAGTGTGTTTTGACTCTCAACTATGGCTGCCAAGTCTTTCAAATAAAATCATATGATATCATGACTGAGATACCCTGTGCTCTGTGGAAAGCAAACCTGGGCCTTGATCTGAGTTTCCAAGGGTGACTCTCATGCGTGGCCTCCTAAAATTCCAACACAATTCATGGCAATAGTTCTCTGAGGTCAATTCCAAAACACAGTCTCTTAGGAAAATCACACCAGAGTTTAAATCCAGGTGGATCCAGTCATCTCTTCCAACCCCCACACAAATGACCACAATTAAAACCAAAACACTCCCACATAGCCCTCATATTCTTCCATATAGACACTCATCATAACCTCTGGCTGGAGGTTTCCATGAGGGGCACATCCAAAGACAGTGTCCAAAATAAGCTCTCTTGCTCCTCATTTGCCTAACGTCATTGTGGCCAGTACACTCTTCCTGTGAACCAAAAGTGATCAAATAGGCCTGCCGTTAATACTGCTCTGCTTCTCCAATTTGACTGCTACTGACTGTCAAGTATAGATTCTTCATGTGATTTGGAGTCATGAGGAAATCCCAGCACCTCTGCAGGGCTTTGAAGAACTCATTTGACTGAAAGGATCCCTATTCTCACTTGATGGAGGTCAGGAAACTCACAGAGGAAGGCGAGACTTCATCCACAATGACTGATATTTTTGCCATTTTGGTTTTGGATGCAAACATGGGATCTTTCAATAGATCCATCTGGTGCTGAAAATCTAAGCCACAACCTCACACAGGGCCAAGATGCTAATTCAGACACATCCCTTTCCAAAGCAATTAAGCAAAGAGCCACAGGTGATGCCCATTCATTTTACATTTGAAAACTGTTTTCTTCAGGCTACTCAAAGTGTGGCCTGAGGCAAAGACCTTCCTGACATTCAGAGCAACAGAACAATAGGTAAGCAAAAGGCCCAAAGCAGGGTTTCTCCACTTAGACTTTCCTGGTCACACTGATATCTGATTTTTTCTGAGATGCTCCCATTACCTTTAGCTATTCAAAACGTGGCCATTTCACAGAGCTTGTAGGTGGTTCATATATTGGACACAAAACCATGAGCCTATTCTGGAGAGTTACCATAATTCAGGAAGAAAACTGGAACTTAGGAAGACAGTAGTTGTTGCCCATCTATAAGGCAAGCTGCAGTCCATTTATAAATTGTGCAGGATGAATTCTGGGAGCTTTCTACTAGACATGACAAATACATTGATGCATTCTCTTTTCTAATGTCCACAACCACGGACACAGTGGGATAAATAGACATAGAAACACTCACCTTGTCAAACGACATACAAGAAACAGTCCACTCCAAACCAAACAAATCAACTTTCCTACCTATTCTCAGAACATGAGATAAAACCACATACTCACATGCACACCCAAAAATGCACCTCCTTCCTCCAAGGAGGTCTGTGACTCTATGGAGTGTCCTCTGACTTGTGGGTCATTCTATGTTCCCCCAAAATGGCCTGTACTGTCTCAGATCTTGTCTCCTTGTCCAACTCTGGGAAATTGTCAGGAGCCAGTGGTGAGCAACTACCTGCTTTCCCAGGAAAGGCCCCTCTTCAGAGCTTTCCTGGCATTTGGACATCCTCACATCAGTTGGTACCAAGAAAGTTTGACCTTGTCCTTGGTAAATCCAAACAATTGAGCCCATTGTGAGTGGAACTGGGACTACCTCTGGGTGCCTGGCTTCTTGGATCCCAAGTTCAGAGAGTTCCATCATCAAGGAAGTTACGTAGGTCAATTCCTTCAGGAACTGAATGAGGTCACTGCCTTGACAACCGCATTGTAATAACAGTTGCTTCCAAAGGTCCCATGAGATAGAGGCTGCCACTACTTCCTGTGACAATTTTACAAGTTAGAATGGTATATCAACCATAGGCACCTGGAAACAGCTCTCCACACAAGCCTGGTTTGGTCTATCTTCTCTACATTAAGATGCGAGAGGCTGATGCAGACACATCCCTTCATCCTGACCAGGGTGTTTGCCATCAAGAGGATTTTGCTCTCTTAGGTCCGTCATAGCTGCCTACATTTTCTCCGGGGATAATTTCTGCATGAACCTTTGAGGTTCTCAGCAGGTGGAATATCCCCTATATTCCTGTATTGTAAGACCAACTCTGTCCCTGCTCTTCTGTAAAGTTAGATTGAGGGAACAATGTATGGTTAGTGTTAATAACAGGTTCGATTTGTGTTAGGAATCATTCTGCGAGATGAATAATGGTATTGGGAACCTGCGATATTTACAACAATATAGAGGTGAAATATAAGTTTGAAAACAGAAATCTAGGTAAGATTTGAAGCCCAGTAAGGCATTAGGCCCTTGAGTGGGATACTTAGCTTTGAATTATATTCTGCACAGATGTCTTAGATAAATCGAGATACAATGGCATAGGACTTTTTACCTTGGATGATTGAATGTCAAAGAGAACATCCAGTCCAAAAGGGAGAGTCTGTAGGATTAGGAAGATGGTCGGTACGTTTAGAAAGAGGAGTGAGTATAGGAGTGGGACCAAAAGTTCTTTAGCAATAGGGTTTCGGGTAGAGAGTGAATGTAAATGTTAGTCCATGTGAAGAGTCAGTCAAAATAATGAACTGGAATAATATGTAGGGAAGAAGATATCAAAAGAGACATTAGGAAATCAGACAAAGTTTAAAGTGAGTGATAGAATTAGACATTTTCAGCAGGCTTGAGGTTGAATATATTGTCTTAGGAAGAAACAAATATGTAGTCACCAATAGGATTGACATTTGAGAGCATTGGGCAACCTGGACATGGATGTTTTTAGTAATCCATGCTAACTTTCCATTTAGGTTTTGGCACAATCATAAGTGTAAACTCTGCTTTATGTGTCCAGAATATTACTATGATAAAATGCATATGTAGATCAGGTGTCATGAGTATTTCTTCCACCATTTCTTAGAGCAACATTTTGAAGACGAATAAATTAGCATTGCGGTTACAAATAGATGTACCCTGTGTCTATGAGTTTAGAGATAATGCATGAATAGACCATACTGTGATTAAATAATATAACTGGTTCAAACTTTAAATAATAGGTTAAATTGATATCTGAAAATATACAGGAAATCATATATTGATATACAATCATTCATTCTAAACAGTTATACATCTAATGGTAATATTAGGGTTATGGTTTAACATGAAGAGTGTGTGAGTTTTGCTTCAAAAGGCATCATGGAAATCGAAAATAATGTGTTTGGAAAGAAGTCTCTTGAAAAGACCACTCAAGAAACCTGGAGGAATACATGATTTCTGAAGCAGGAAATGATTGAAATTGAATCAAATGCCTATAAATTTGTGAACTTGTGGATGGAATACATATCCTATGGTGTTCATAAACTGAAGAAATAGTAATTTACCAGTGTTAAATAAAATGAACTTTAAAATACACATCCTGTCCCATAGGAATCTACTTGCATTGATGTTAAACTGGGTCAGTTACTGTAGAAATATTAGTATTGTATGCACATTCACTGAAGTTAGTTTTCAGTACTAGGAAAAAATATGTAGTTCAGGTGCATGAATATTTATGAGAATAATCTTGTGAAAAGTTGATTATAAATCCACATACATGAACTTGAATGAATTTAGGTAGTGTATTTAAGACACATATATTTCGGATTTTGAAAAATTTGGAGAGTGGGTATATATATATATATATATATATATATATATATATATATATATATCACACACACACACACAAAACACACAATTAAATGTAGCAATGTATATGCCAATTGAAATTCATCATGAAATTTCTAGCAACCACAGATGCAAAGTATTTATTTTAGTGAACATGGATTTATGTATAATGTTTTTCTACTAGGAGGCTCACCCATAGTTTGAACTTTCAGTTCTAACAACATTTAGGAGGAGTGATCTCTTCTCACAATTTGTATCTGAAAAGTCAGCTCACCTCAAAAGATTATATGTGTGATACCAGGTAGGATTCTATATGTGCATATAAAAATACATGTGGTGAATAGGCTACAGAGAAAGGGAGACAGGTATTCACATATTTGTCAACTTTAAAAACACATGGAGAATTATTTAATCTGAAAATTAACTAGATTTGTAACACCTACCCTATATCATGCAAACAGGAAAGTCCAACGATACACCATGCCTCCTCTGAACTGCTTGTATTTCTATTCTGTTTGGGTTATTTTTCTCCATCATATTAGGATTAGAATTCATAGTCTGGTAGGGTATGCTTTAGTGTCAGGTGTCCCGGCCAGCAGGACACATCAACGTGGGTGGCGAACCTAGGTGGGAAGGAATGAAGGGACAAGAGACATGAGAGATGATAGCAAGACAGGAGTTCTGATTATGCTGAAAACTTTTATTGTTCTCACAGGGTATTTATATGCTGCGAATGGGAAAGCTCTCTTTTCAGCAGTTGCTGGATGTCTTCACAGAGTGAGATAACCTCAGGATATTTCAGAAAGACAGATGGCTGCAGGATATCTCCCAGCGGGCTGTTTCATGTAAGTGTCAGGCTATTCTTCGAAGGAGAACTTCCTTCTAGCCCCTGAACTCTCCGCCTTTCTTATATAAAATATTTGACCATACATTATTGCCCATGTTTTTAGGGGGTAATAGAGGCTCTGTTCCTCTAGGAGGCCTTTGAATATCTCCTGATCCGAGCGAGCGTCTTGACTAGGAGATTTTGTGGTGGCCTTTGCATGATTTTGAAGGAGACGGCTTTGAGGGGGAAGCATGACAACCACCATGCACCAGAGCGTGTCACTAAGAGGTCTTGTGTTTTGGAATCCGTGGATCCATCCTCCTTCAGTCCTTCCTGCACCCTCCGTTATTATGGCCTAACATCCTCACTCCATGGGTGCATCCTCCCCCAAGTAGAGGGTCCCATGGAGGAGCGCACCCATATGGCAAGGGCAGAAGATGGTTGTTGAGAGCTGTTACTCATATTTTATATAAAAAGAGAGATGTAAACTTAAGAAATAAGCCTGTGAGAAGGGTAGAACATCCTTTTAAATCTTGGCAGCACGGTCATCCATCTCCAGACGATGACAGTGGACCTGTATGGGCTTAGAGGCCAAAATATTAATCTGTTCTTTAATAAATTTTACCAGCCTGTTTATAATGCAAGGTTCTATAAACACCATTAAAAGTAAACCCAACAAAGGGCCTAATAGGGGAAGAAAGTAGGGTAGAAATTCATTAAGCCCAGTACAGAGGGGATTTTCAAATAGTTCCCTTCATCTCTATTTTAGTGCATACTATGCCTGATTTATTGGCATAAAAGCAGCATCGTTCCCCTAAGGCCAAGCAAATAGCTCCATGGTTAGCAGTCAGCAAATCTAAGCCTCGTCTGTTTTGAAGGAACACTTCTGCCAGGGAGTCTATTTGGTCCTGCAAATCTTTAGTGGTTCCTGATAGAGCTTGTACATCATTTATACATTGTTGAGACAGGCAATGGTAAGAGTGTATAGCCGTGCCTAAGCCAGTGTACCTGTGCCCACAGCAGCTGTTATTCCAAGGCTGACAATGAGTGGTGAGGCCTATATTGCCCGCCTTTGTCTTTTGACTAAGGTGTCTAGGCTATGAATGGGTAAAGGTTCATCTCATGGGACAATAGTTATATCAGGGAGTAATAGGTAAGAACACAGCCACCAGTCCAATTCGCTGGAAGCGTGGGAAAGGCCAATTTCCTCCACACAGAAAAACTGTGCCATTGTGGTTACAAGGAGATGAGGTGGGTGAGGAATAATTTTGTACTGTTGAGCAATTTCCAAAGGAAGTAACTCCAACATCAATATCATCGGTATTATTCTGCATCGCGCCTAAAAGACATAATGTAAAAGTGCCTATAGGCTGTACTTTAAAAGAAAATCCTGGTTGGCATGTATTATCATTGTCTATGATAGAATTAATAGGAAGTGCGATAGCCACGATTGGCCCTGTTGTCATGCAGAGCCAGCAATCACCATCAAGGGTGGGGTTGGAATTATTAAGCAAGGAGAAGGTAGTTTCCAATATTTCTAATGTATCGGTATCTAAACCTGGGAGCTGGGATTTAGGGAACATTAAGGGATGATATGTGAGCTCAGGGATTTGGGGTTTCAAAAGTTTGATTATCTGAGAATGCTTGACAGCATCAGTGGGTCCTCCACCATCAGAGACCCCTGTAGGGGCCTTAATGGGCCAGCAGGTGGGTTTACCAACAGGGCCTTGGCAACCAGCTGACTGTAGCTTGGTGTATTTGCCTTCTCCTCCCCGGTCAAAGAGAAAGGGGGTATAATGAATAGTGGTCCCCCCCTGCTGCATGTGTTTTAGTTTGGGAGGCTTCATAAAAATGTTCTCTCTGCTTCTTAACACAAATTGAGGGCGACACATAACAAAAGATATGCATCGCTTGGGTATGCGTACAGGTTGCAGAAGAATTTTGGAGAGCTTTACTTGCACTAGGGAAAATAAACTTTGGCTTTTTAACACATACCCATTTAGGCTGATGAACTCCTTCGAGTTTACGGTCCATCTCAGTAAAGAGGTAAGCCACTTTAGTCACGCAGTCAGCAGTCTGGGTCCAACTAGTTGGAGCCTGAGTCCAAGATCCTTTCTTGCATTCGTGGGGGGGGGGCAAAAAAGTACTCCATGATGTTGCAAGGTGGAGGGCTAAGGCCTCCGTGTACAAACCTGTTCAGCAGAAGTGCCTTAAGCAGTATGCTCACACAGATTGTTGGCTGCGTCTGAAAAAGAGAAAAATTTGTTCTCAAGGGGAGGGCCTCCGTCCCAATGTTAAGGTAAGTCATTATCCTGTTTAACCAGGTGTTCTGTTAACCATCTTGGGGCTGCTTGCTCTTGGTCCAAAACACAAGCTGAGCCTCGTCCCCAGATGAGGACAGGATCTGGGCCTTTCCATTTATTTGTAAGAGGATCTCACCAAATAACAGGTGGGTGGATAGAATCTGACGAGGCATGCCAGTGTCTGTCTGCCCCCGAATGGCCTTCACTGTCTAGGGTAAGAAAAATAAGGGCAAATAATGCATGGTTATGGCGATGCCTGGGAGTGGTAAATACAAAGACGGATGCCTTAAAGCGGGTTAGCCAAGTCTTTAAGTGAAGGTGGGCACGTTCCACAATGCCTTGGCCCTGAGGTTTGTATGGAATTCCAGTAGTATGACAAATTTGCAAGGTAGCACAAAACTGTTTAAACTTGGCACTGGTATATGCATAACAATTATCTGTTTTAATATGTATTGGTTTACCCATTACGGAAAAGCCTGAAACAAGATGAGAAAGGACATCTTTGGTAGCCTCTCCAGAATGTGGTGATGCAAAAATAAAGCCGCTGAAGGTATCAATAGAAAAGTGTATATTTTGGTTTTTCCAAATTCAGGAAAATGAGTAGCATCCAGTTGCCAAACCTGATTGGGCAGTAATCGTCGGGGGATAACTCCCAAATGTTGAATGGGGAGGGAGACAGTGCAATCAGGGAATGCTTTTACTATCTCTCTTGCGTGTTGCCAGGTAAATTTACAAAGTAATTGAAGGCTCTGGGAATTAAGATGGTGAAGATTGTGTAACTCCGTGGCCTTTTGAATGGAGCCAACAAAAATTAGAAAGATGGAACAAGTTGCTGCATCAGCATGGGCATTACCTTGTGTTAGAGGCCCAGGAAGATCAGAGTGTGCCCTGATGTGTCCTAAGAAAAATGGGTGTTGTCTGGCCTGAATTAGCTGCTAAAGCTGGTGAAACAGAAAGGCCGCATTGGAAGAAGCCTTAATGGTGGGCGAAATCTCCAGCAGGAGCACAGAATGAGCAATGTAGGCACTGTCTGCATAAATATTAACAGGATTATCAAAAAATGTTATAAAAAACTTGTGTTATGGCAAACAATTCCAAAAACTGTGCTGATAGACAGTATCAAAGGTGGTAGGCTTGTTATTGATAACAAAGACTGCATGACCATTACTGTAACCATCTGTAAAGACAGTAAGGGCTTGAGGAATGGGAGCCTTTTGAGTAATTTTGGGAAAATAAATGGATGTAACTAGACAAAATGTAAAAGGGCGTCATTGGGGAGGTGGTTATCAATTGTTCCCCAAAAGCCTGATAGGGCAATACCCCATTTATCCCATATCTGTAGTAAAAATTGGGTTTGGTCCTTAGTATATGGAATAAAATATTATCAGGGTCTTTGCCAAAATGTTGTCGAGAAAGAAAACAACCTTTAATAATAATAGAAACTATCTGAGCAACATAAACAGTAATTACCTTGGAGGATGTGGTGGGTAAATGGACCCAAAGCAAGGGGCAGCCTTTATTTTTAAAATGTGGATCTCATTGCCAAAATATTTCTGTGGGTGTATGAGGAGTGTGTAAAATAACCAGAACCAGAGGAAGGTTGTAAGAAATTTGTGTAACAAACTGTTGGGCAATGGCTTCTGTGACTTGGTTTAATGCATGTCATGCCTCAGGAGTAAGCTTTTGAGGGGAGGATGGGTGGGAATCACCTCTCAAAACATCAATAAGAGGCAAAAGTATACAAGTGGGTAATTTTAAATATGTTTTTAGCCATTGAATATCCCCCAGTAATTTTTGAAAATCATTAAGGGTTTGAAGATGGTCCACACGTAGTTGTATTTTAGGAATTTTGATCTGATTATCTTGTAGTTTAAGGCCCAAATAAGTATAAGGGTCCTGTGTTTGAATTTTATCAGGAGCTATCTGTAGTCCCAAGGTTGTGAGGGTTTTGTAAAGGTCCAATTAACAATTATTAATGTCATGGGTATTAGGTGCATCAATTAACAAATCAACCATATAATGTAAAATATAAATTTGTGGCCATCGCTGTCTCACAGGGTCTACTGCTTGAGCCACGCATTTTTGGAGAAGACTAGGGCTGTTGGCCATACCTTGGGGAATAACTTTCTATTGAAATCTATGCATAGGGCCCTGAAAATTAATGAGAGGGAGCCTAAAGGCAAAATAGGGTCTATCCTCAGGATGTAAAGGAATGGAAAAAAAGCAATCTTTTAAGTCAATAACCATTTTACAATAGTTTTTGGGAATAGCCACTGGTGTGGGAATGCCTGGCTGTAGTGTTCCCATCGGGCACATAACTTTATTAATGGCACACATATTGTAAAAGGTGCCACTTGCCTGATTTTTTTTTGATAACAAAAATAGGAGTATTCCACGGTGAGGTTGAGGGCTCTACATAGCCGGCTGCCAGCTGTTCCTGCAATAACATGGAGGCAGCCTCTAATTTTTCTTGTGTAAGGGGACACTGATCCACCCACAAAAGAGTCTGAGTCTCCCAAATAATTTTATCTCCATGGGGTACAGGAGGTCAGGGACCGACACTAAAAATCCGAATACCCACGACCATATGTATTTGTTTTTTGTATGGGTTGTATAGGCTCAACCAGTCCTTGTCTCTGTCTCACAATGCCTGTACCAGGGACAAAATTCATATGAAGCATTTGATGAGTCACCATGGAATTGGGATTGGAAAGAATAAATTCCATTTAACTCAAAATATCTCGGCTCCGTAGGTTAACAGGGAGGTCAGGAACAATGAAAGGAGTGACAGTTCCCTTAATACCCTCTTTATCTGTCCAAATAAGAGCCCTAGAGCTGACCAGAGAATTTTTGACTGTTATCCCTTTAAGAACAGTCAAGGATGGGGTGAGGGCCCAACCTGATGGCCAGTATTTTTGAGAAATAATTGTGGCATCAGCTCCAGTATATAGAATTCCTTGGAATTCCTTTCCTTAAATAAATAAGGTAAGGGTGTGTCTATTGTGAGAAATGGGCTGAACCCGATATACATCAGAGGAGCCCATGGAGGCAATCCCCTGCAGTAGGTTTGGGTGGTGGAAGTGCCTCCTGAACCCAAGGGAAAAATTATTAATTGTGCAAGTCTTGTTCCTGCTGGGATGGCCGCAACTCCATTAATATCTCTGGCCAGGATTTTTATTTCTCCAGTGAAATCATTATCATTAATGCCAGGGAAGACCTGAACACCTTGTAAGGTAGTAGAGGCTCTTTCAAAAATAAGGGCACATGTATGAGATGGAGTGGGACCTATAATTCCAGTGTGTATTATCTGGGGCCCTTGAAATGAGTCTAATAATGTATAGGTGGCAGCACGAAAGTCCAATCCTGCGCTGCCTGGGGTGGCTAGTTGGAGGGAGGCAATTGTGGAGAAGGATTTTGAGGTAGGTTGGGGGTTTGGCAGGGAACAAACCTTATTGCCCCTGGGTTTGTACTGGGGGAGGTTGTGGCCAGGGGCTGGCCCCAAAAGGATTTTTCCGAGAAGCAGGAAGAAATAGGCTGCCGAGGGCATTTGTCTTAGATCTACACTCACTGACCCAGTGATGACCTTTACCACATCTAGGGAAAAGTGTAGCTGGGGGCGGTTTAGCCCCAGTTTGAGGAGATACTATCCCTAGGCTTTGTTTGCCTATAGGACACTTGCATGCAAAATGGCCAGGTTGTTTACAAGTAAAGCAAGTACGTGAGCCAGGATTGTGAAAGGACTTGGTAAAGGCGGCCCCTAAAGCGAGACCCATTGCATGGGCTGCACCCACCCCTGGACAGAGTCTAATAAAGTCAGAAAGTTTCCTTTTATCCTTATGTGGTCGAAGAGCGTCCTGACATGCCGGGTTTGCATTTTCAAAGGCAAGATATTCTTCAAAGGTGCTTTCGCTTTTGCTTGGTCCAAGCAAGCATTCTGCAGCTAGGTTAAGCCAGGGAACAAAGTTACTATAAGGCTCTCGTCGGGCCCTTGTCGAATTTTTCCCAGGGAAGTGGTAGCGGAGGCCTTTTGAGGGAGGCGTCTCCAAGCATGTAAGCCAGCCATCTGAATCTGCACCAAAAGTCCAGCTGGGAAACGTGCCTGGTTAGTTTTAGTGTCAAAAGGCGCATTGCCTACTAGCTTAACATAAGTCCAGGATTTAGAGTAGGCCTTAGCTAAATTTTTTTGAGCAGTTTCCTGACAGTGCTCTTGAAATCTGCATTCGATAACAGGAAGTCTCCAGCACTGAGGGTACCTCGGGCTAGAAATTTCCAATCATTGGGAGAAAGCCATTGTGTGCTTTAGCTTTCTAATAAAGCCAATGTGTAGGGCGCAGTGGGTCCATAGTGAGCCCAAGCCTTTTTAAGTTTTTCAAGAAAACACATTCTTAATTTTTTCTAGACACTCTGGGTTCCTTCCTTCCAAGGGGTGAACTCCTCATCCTATGAGTCCTGATCTCCTTGATCCATTTCCCCGGCTTCCTCCTCTTGATCTTTGTCTAAGTCTTTGACTTCAGCCTGGGCAGGCATATCTTTCTGACTGTGGGTGACTGAGAAGGCGAGAACAGGCCAATGGAGCAGCTTAGCCTTTGTATTAGACCACCTTGGGCCAGCTTGCATTGACTCCTTGCCTAAGGCTAATGAACAGAGCTCAGAGTCAAGGTATCTTAATATTTTAAAAGTTGGATCTGCTCCCGTCTATGTTGGAGAGACTCTCGCAAGGGAGCCAGGTTAGGCAAGGGAAGTGGGGAAAAAATATCTGGGGGGGGGGCATTTGTCCCCTGAAGGGCCGGAGCACAAAAGGCAGGAGGGATATATGAGGGAGGTGGATGTGTAAGTCCTATAGGCTGTGGTAGGGTCCTGGGAGGTGCTGGGTCTTTTGAATGGTAGCGAGCTGCTTCCTTCTCCAAGGTAGACTCCTCCCCAAGGGTCAATGTGTCTCTGGGGTTTAAAACTGGGTAAAGGCGGTTGGTAACCATTGGAGCCTTATTTATTAGGGTGGTATTTTGAGGGGGACCATGAAGTTTTCTAGGGTCCTGAGGAGAATGAGAAGGGTCTATGTCTATACTAACTAATGGGCATGCCGAGGGGACACGAGAGGTCTTTTACATAGTCTCTTCCCCAATCCTGACAAGTTTTAAGGTACCATTGTCAAAGAGTGAGCTTTTGCGAATTTCATTAATTAAGTTCCAGTAAGAAAAGGTGAGAACAGGCAATTTTTCTGGGCCAAAGGATTCATAATAATCTTTTAAACACTCTCCTACTCTAAGCCATCTTTTACCATCTATGGTCCCTTCAAGGGGAAACCATGGACACAATTCTCCTATGTATGAAAAGAAAAAATTTAAGTCCGTTTTCTTAACACACTCCCCCTATGTCTTGAAGGACTCCTTGAGGTTTGACAAAAACAAATCATGTGACGAAACTGCTTGTCCCGTGTTGGGTCACTCACGGTGCTTCATCGCCACTCTCCTTCTGGATATGTCACTCGGTGGTATCTGCTGAGGCAATTGCGACCTCCACTTGACCAGGACTTCCAGGAGGACGGGGTTCCCAATCAGTCAAAGGCTCGAGCCCCAGTTGGTGGGTGACAGATGTCCCGGCCGGTAGGACACATCAACGTGGGCAGCGAATATAGATGGGGAGGAATGAAGGGACATCGGACACGAGAGATGACAGCAAGACAGCAGTTCTGATCAAGCTGCAAACTTTTATTGTTCACACAGGGGAATTTATAGGCTGGAGATGGGAAAGCTCTCTTATCGGAAGTTCCTGGATGTCTTCACAAGGTGAGATAACCTCAGGATGTTTCAGGAAGACAGATAGCCACAGGATGTCTCAGGGACACAGATGGCTACAGGATGTCTCCCAGACAGGATGTCTCCCGGGGGGCTGTTTCTTGTAAGTGTTAGGCTATTCTTTGAAGGAGAATTCCTTCTCCCCCTGACAGTCAGGGATTCAGTATTTCTAATGGAAAATTAGAAAATGAATCCAATGTGTATGCAAATATGTGCTACCCAAAAATCTTCCCACTCTCATTCAGAACAATGCCTTGACATTACCTTCACCACAAGTAAGACACCATTTAGGGGAAGAGTTAGAAAATCTGTGAATACACATCTGGAATGGAAAATGCTCAGGAGTTCACAAACATGGTGGGAGAGGAGTTTCCAAAAGTAAGGGATAGGGTAAAAACTCCACAAACATGGAGCTCTGCCAGTCTAAAGACTTCTGGAGTAACTGCCTCTGAGGTTGGGCACTTGAAATATATGTTGTTGTCAGGAGCTTTAGCTTCCTTTGTAGTGAGACCATCAAAGCTGGGTCTGCATCTATGGGATCTGGAGGACATGGTTTCTTATTTTCCAATGAACATGAGGTATCAGTGCTGAATTTTCTCTTTGTAGGTAAACTGTTTCCACTGGGGGCTAAGTGTCTCTCAGTATGAACTGTGAAGCCATTTAATCATCCTCCACTTTTTGTGGTGTTTTTTGCAGCTGCACTGGGATTTTGGTATTTGCTTCAAGAAATACAAGGAGTTCAACAGGGACACAGTGCTGGAGGGAGTTCTGTCACGTGTGGTGGGTAAGGGTCTGCAGAAGAATGCACCAACAAGGCTTTTATCTTACATAGCTTGCCCCCTAGACCATAGCAATCTGATTCTAAACATTCCACTGAAACCTCTCCATATAACAAGATGCCTTTACATAGAAGGGACTGGGGTCTGCCCCATGTCAGTCAGAAACCATTTGGAAGCCAATGGAAGATCCATATGACCCCACCAAAGATGTTTTAACACAAAAATGCACACCACTGCTCTAAGCTGACTACTCAGCAGGTTCCAAATTAATGGCAATTCTGTTCTACACCATTTTCATGAAACCCAGTCAATCAAGGCACTGTCTGGTACACTCATGATCATCAATAGGACATCAAACGGTTCTCCAGTGCCACCTGGTCATGGGAATTTCAAAAATTTAATGGTATTTGTCTAGCCATTTTTCAAGGATGAAGTTGGAGGCACTGTGGGTTTCAATTTATTCAGGAACCATTAAATGTAGAGGAAGGTCATTTCAATGAAAGCTCTGGAGAACACTAACAGGCAAGGCTTCCCAAAGACAGTCCAAAAGATCACATGAACGCAGGGCCATTGAGGTCTACAATGTGAGGTCCATGTGTGTTTTGACTTGCAACTATGGCTGCCAAGTCTTTTAAATAAAATCATGTGATATCCTTCCTGAGATTCCCAGTGCTCTGTGGGAAGCCACCCTGGGCATAGATCTCAGTTTCCAAGGGTGACTCTCATGTGTGGCCTCCTAAAATCCCAATAGAATACACAGCAATACTTCTTTAAGGTCAGTTCCAGAACACAGTCTCTAGGGGAATCACACCAGTGTTCAAGCCCAGGTGGACCCAGTCATCTCTTCCAACAGCCACACAAATCACCACAATTAAAACCAAAACACTCCCACATAGCCCTCATCGTCTTTCATATAGACACTCAACATAACCTCTGGCTGGAGATTTCCATGAGGTGCGCACCCCAAGACAGTGTCCAAAATAACCTTCGTTGCCCCTCATTTGCCTAATATCACGGTGGCCTGGACACCCATCTGGGCAACAAGGACTGATCAAATAGGCCTGCTGTTAATACTGCTCTGCTTCTCCAATTTGAGTCCTACTGACTGTCAGGTATAGATTCTTTATGTGATTTGGATTCTGGAGAAAACACAAGCACCTATGGGCTAGAGTCTTCAGGTATTTGAAGAACTCATTTGAACCAAATGTTTCTATTCTCAATTGATGGGGGTCAAGAACCTTACAGAGGAAGGTGAGAAACTTCTTCCACAATGACTGCTCTTTTGGCCTATTTAGTTTTGGATGCACACATGGGATCTTTCTTTACATCCATCATGTGCAGAGAATCTAAACCACAGCCTCGAACAGGACCTACATCGTGATTCAGAAACATCCCTTTCCAAAGCAATTAAGCAGAGAGCCACAGGTGATGCCCATTCATTTCCATTTGAAAACTGTTTTCTTCAGGCTTCACAAAAGGTGGCCTGAGGCAAAGACCTTTCTGACATTCAGGGCAACAGAACAATAGGTAAGCAAACAGCCCAAAACAGTGTTTCTCCACTGAGACTTTACTGGTCACACTGATATCTGAGTTTTCTGAGATGCTCGCCATTCCCTTCAGCTATCCAGTACATGGCCATGTCACAGAGCTTGGAGGTGGTGCATATCTTGGACACAAAACCTTGAGCCTATTCTGGAGATTGGCCAGAATTCAGAAAGAAAACAGGAACTTAGGAAGATATCAGAGGTTGCCCATCAATAAGGCAAGCCGCAGTCCATTCATAAATTGGGAAGTATAAATGCTGGGAAGCTTTCTACTAGACAGGATATATTCATTGAAGCATTCTCTTTTCTAATGTCTACAACCAAGGTCACAGTGGGATACACAGACCTAGAAACACTCGTCTTGTCAAATGAGTTACTAGAATCAGTTCACTCCAAACGAAACAAACTGCCTTTCTTACGTATTCTCAGAACATGAGACAAAACCACAAACCCACACCCACACCCACACCCACAAAGGCACCTCCTTCCCCAAAGGACGTCTGTGACTATCCGGAGTATCCACTGACTGGTGGGCCATACTATGTTCCCCCGAAATGGCCTGTCCTGTCTCAGATCTGTTTTCCTTGTTCAACTCTGTGAAGTTGACACGAGCCAGCAGTGAGCCACTACCTGGTTTCTCAGGAAAGGCCCATCTTCAGAGCTTTCCTGGCATTTGGCCATCCTCACATTAGTAGGTACCAAGAAAGACTGATTCTGTACGTGGTAAATCCAAACAAGTTTGACCACTGGGACTGGGACTGGGACTGGCTCTGTGTGCCTGGCTTCCTGGATCCCATGTTCAGAGAGTTCCATCACCAAGAAAGTGATGTGAGGTCACTTCTTTCAGGAACTGAATGATGTCACTGCCTTGGCAACCACATTTTCATAACAGTTGCTTTCAAGGGTCCCATCAGATGGAGGCTGCCCCTACATCTTGTAATACTTTCAGAAGTTAGAATGGTATATCAACCATTGGCACTCGGGAACAGCTCTCCACACAGGCCTGCTTTGGTCTATCTTCTCTACATTAAGAGGAGAGATGCTGATTCAGACACAACCCTTCATCCTGACCAGGTTTTTTGCCATGAAAGGTGACTCTTACTCTCTCAGGTCCTTCATAGCTACCTACATCTTCTATAGGGATCATTTCTGCATGGACGTTTGAAATTCTTACAAGGTGGAAGATCACCTACATTCCTCTGTTGTAAGACCAACACTTTCCCTGCTCTTATGTAAAGTTAGATCGAGGGAACAGTATATGGTTACTATTAATAACCTTTTCAATTTGGGTTAGGAATCATTCTGCTGGATGAATAATGGTATTGGGAACCTGTGATATTTATAAGACTATAGAGGTGAAATATAAGTATAAAAACAGAAATCTAGGAACGATTGGAAGCCCAGAAGGCCATTGTGCACTTGATTGGTATACTTAGATTCGAATAACGTTCTGCACAGACGTTTCAAATAATAGATAACCAATGGCATTGAACCTTGTACCTTGGATCATTGAATGTAGAAGAGAACATCCACTCAAACAGGGATAATCGGTAGGATTAGGAAGATAGATGGTAGGTTTAAAAATAAGAGTGAGTAAAGCATTTGGACCAAAAGTTCTTTAGCAATGTTGATTCAGTTAGAGAGTGAATGTCAATGTCACCACATGTGAAGAGGCATTCACAATGATTAACTGGAGAAAAGGTGTAGAAAAGCAGATATCAATAGAGATATTAGGAAATCAGGCAAAGTACAAAGTGTGTTATAGGAAAAGACATTTTTAACAGGGTTGAGGTTGAATACATAATCTTAGGAAGAAACAAATATGTACTCACCAATAGGAATGATATTTGAGAGCATTTGGGAACCAGGACATGGATGTTGTTAGTAATACATGGTCACATTCAATTTAGGCTTTGGTACAATCATAAGTGTGAGCCTTGTATTTTGTGTCAGGAATATTACTTAGATGAAATGTATATGTATATTAGGTGAGCAGAAAATTCATCATGAAATATATATCATCCACAGATCCAAAAATATTTATTTTACTTAACATGGATAAATAGGTCAAATATAAGTACGAAAACAGAAGCCTAGGTAAGATTCGAAGCCCAGAAGAACATCGGGCCCTTGATTGTGATACTTAGATTTGAATTATGTTCTGCAGAGGTGTCTCAGATAAATCGATATACAATGGCACAGGACCTTGGATGTTTGAGTGTTAAAGAGAACATCCAGTCAAAAATGTATAGTAGGTAGGATTAGGAAAATAGTCGGTAGGATTAGAAAGAAGAATGAGTAAAGGATTTGGACAACAAATTTTGCTTCTCAATTTGAGGCCTACTGTCATGCATGGGCGACGCTCATGCATGGCCTCCTAATATCCCAACACAATTCATGGAAATACTTCTCTGAGGTCATTTCCAAAACTCAGTATCTTCGGGGAATCACACCAGAGTTCAACCCCAGGTAGACCCAGTCATCTTTTCTAACCACCACACAAATGACCACAATTAAAACCAAAACACTCCCACATGGCCCTCATCTTCTTAAATATAGACACTGATTATAAACTCAAGCTGGAGCTTTCCATGAGGGTTGCAGCCCAATTAGTGTCCAAAACAAGCTCCCTTGCCCCTCAATTGCCCAAAGTCAAGGTGGCCTGGACACCCTTCCTGTGAACCAGGAGTAATCAAATAGGCCTGCCATTAATAGTGGTCCGCTTCTCCAATTTGAGGCCTACTGACTGTGGGGTTTAGATTCTTTATGTGAATTGGAGTCATGAGAAAACCCAACCACCTATTGACTACCTTTTGCAGGGCTTGGAACAACCCATTTGAGTGAGTCTAGGAGTTGGACCAAAAGTTCTTTAGAAAAAGGGGTTTGGTAAGAGATTGAATGTAAATATCAGCACATGTGAAGAATCATTCACAATGATGAACTGGAGGAAAGGTGTAGGAAAGCAGATATCAATAGAGACAATAGGAAATCAGGCAAAGTACAAAGTGTGTGATAGGAA
Organism: Callospermophilus lateralis; assembly: GCF_048772815.1. Lineage (NCBI taxonomy): Eukaryota > Metazoa > Chordata > Mammalia > Rodentia > Sciuridae > Callospermophilus > Callospermophilus lateralis. The sequence goes on along the minus strand of NW_027514169.1, from coordinate 619,782 downwards.
AAGACATTTTTAACAGGGTTGAGGTTGAATACATAATCTTAGGAAGAAACAAATATGTAATCACCAATAGGAATGATATTTGAGAGCATTATGGAACCAGGACATGGATGTTTTTAGTAATACATGGTCACATTCAATTTAGGCTTTGGTACAATCATAAGTGTGACCCTTGCATTTTGTGTCTGAAATATTACTTAGATGAAATGTATATGTATATCAGGTGAGTAGAGTGTTTATTCCACCATTTCTGAAGCAATATTTTAAAGACTTATAAATAAATATCGGGGATACAAGTGGTGTACCCTGTGTCTATGAATATAGAGATGATGCCTTTATAGAAAATACTGTAAATAAATAACAGAACTGGTTCCAACTTTAAATAATGGATTGAATTGATATCTGAAAATATATAGGAAATCTTATATTGATATACATACATTCATTCCAATCAGTTATACATCGAATTTTGACATTAGCATTATGGTTTATCATAAAGAGTGTGTAAGTTTTGATTCAAAAGTGATTATGGAAATCAAAAATCATGTGTTTGGAAAGAAGTCTCATGAAAAGAGCAGTCAAGAAACATGGAGGAATACATGTGTTCTGAAGCAGGAAGTGATTGAAAGTGAACCAAATGCCTATAAATTTTTGAACTTGTGGATGAAAGGATATATCCTATGTTGTCCATTAACTGAAGAAATAGTAATGTACAAGTGTTGAATAAAAATGACCTTCAAATATACATCATGTCCCATAGGATTGTACTTGCATTAATGTTAAACTGGGTCAGTTACTGTAGAAATATTAGGATTTGTAAGAACCATTCACCGAAGTTAGTTTTCAGTACAAGGAAATAAATATGTATTTCAGGTGGATGAATATTTCTGAGAATAATCTTCTGAAATGTTGATTATAAATCCACATATAGAAACATTAGTGAATTTAGAAAGTGTATAATAAGACACATATATTTCATATTTTGAAAAATCTGGAGAGTATATATATATATATATATATATATAAACACACATACAAAGACATTAAAATGTAGCAATACATATGACAATCGAAATTCATCATGAAATATATATCATCCACATATCCAAAAATATTCATTTTATGAACATGGATTTTTGTGTATTGTTGTTCATCAAGGATATTCACCCATAGGTTGAATTCCAGTTCCATCAGTATTTAGGTGGAGTGATCTCTTTTAACAATTTGTATCTTCCAAAATCAGCAAGCTCACAAGAATGTATGTATGATACCAGGTAGGATTCTAAATATGCATAAAATAATACATGTGCTGAATAGGCTACAGAGAAAGGGAGACAGGAATTTACGTATGTGTTAACTTTAAAACTCATGGAGAAGTATTACAATGAAAAATGACTAGATTTATAACACATACCCTTGATAAAGCAGAAGGAAAGTCAAAGTATACACCATGCTTCCTATGAATGGCCTGTATTCCTATTCTGTTAGGTTTCTTTTTCTCTATCATATTAGGATTCGTCGTCAGAGTCTAGTAGGGTATGGGTTAGTGTCAGGGATTCAGTATTTCAAAAGGAAAGTAGCAAAATGAATCTAATGTGTATGCAAATATGTGCTACACAAAAATCTTCCCACTCTCATCCCGAACATTGCCCTGACTATACCTTCGCCCAAAGTAAGACACAATTAGAGGAGAAGAGTTAGAAAATCTGTGAATCCATATTTGGAAAAGAAAATGCTCAGGAGTTCACAAACTTGGAAATGGTATAACAGTTTCCAAAAGTAAGGGAGAGGGTAAACACTACACAACATGGAGCTCTGCTGGCCTAGTGACTTTTTGATAAACTGCCTCCTAGTTTGGGCCCATGAAATATATGTTGTTGTCAGGAGCTTTATCTTCCTTGGTAGTGAGACCATCAAAGCTTGGTCTGCATCTATGTGACCTGGAGGACGTTTCCTTTTTTTTCTAATGAACATGAGGCAGCATTTCTGAATTTTCCCTTTTTAGTAAACTGTGGCCACTGGGGTCTAAGTGTCTACCCGTGTGGTCTGTGAAGCCATTTGGTCATCCTTCACTTTTCATGGTGTTTTTTACTGCTGCACTGGGAGTTTGGTATTGGCTTCACATAATACAAGGAGTTCAACAGGGACACAGTGCTGGAGGGAGTACTCTCACTTGTGGTGGGTCATTCTGCAGAAGAATGCACCAACCACGCTTCTATCCCACATACCTTGCCACTTTGACCATAACAACCTGATTCTGAACATTGCTCTGAAACATCTACATATAACAAGATGCCTTTACATATAAGGGTCTGCTGGCTGCAGGGGAAGGCAAGAGACTTCATTAACAATGAATGCACTTTGGCCATTTTGGTTTTGGATGCACTCATGGGATCTTTCTTTTTTTTAAAATTTTTATTGTTGGTTATTCAAAATATTACATAGTTCTTGATATAACCTATTTTCCACTTTGATTCAAGTGGGTTAAGAGCTCCCATTTTTACCCCGTATACAAAACTCACACACCCTTCATGATAAACCATAACCATAATATTTCAATTAGATGTATAACTGGTTGGAATGAATGATTATATATCAATATAAAATTTCTTATATATTTTCAGACATCCATTCAATCCATTATTTAAAGCGGAACCAGTTATATTATTTATTCACAATATGGTCGATTCATGCATTACTTCTATATTCATAGACACAGGGTACACCTCTTTGTATCCCTAATACTAATTTATATGTCTTCAAAATATTGCTCCCAGAAATGGGGAAAGAATTACTCATGTCACCTGATCTACATATACATTTTATCACAGTAATATTCTGGACACAAAATGCAAAGGTCACACTTATAATTGTACCAAAGCCTAAATGAAAAGTGATCATGGATTAGTAAAGGTTATAGATTCTTTGTGTGAATTGGAGTCATGAGAAAACCCAAGCACCTATGTGCTTGCCTCTGCAGGTCTTTTAAGAACTCATTTGACCCAAAGGATCCCTATTCTCACTTGATGGAGGTCAGGAAACCTACAGAGGAAGGCGAGAGTCTTCATACACACTCACTGACCTATTTGCCATTTGGTTTTGGATGCATACATGGGATCTTTCTTTATATCCATCAGGTTTTGACAATCTAAGCCACAGCCTCGAACAGGGCCAAGAGGCTGATTCAGACACATCCCTTTCCAAAGCAATTAAGCAAAGAGCCACAGGTGAGGCCCATACATTTGCATTTGAAAACTGTTTTCTTCAGGCTTCACAAAGGGGTGGCCTGAGACAAAGACCTTCCTGACATTCAGGGCAACAGAAGAATAGGTAAGTAGAATGCCAAAGAAGGGTTTCTCCACTGAGACTTTCCTGGTCACACTGATATCTGAGTTTTCTGAGATGCTCACCATTCCCTTCAGCTATCCAGTACATGGCCATGTCACAGAGCTTGGAGGTGGTGCATATCTTGGACACAAATCCATGGGCCTATTCTGGAGAGTGGCCAGAATTTAGGAAGAAAGCAGGAACTTAGGATGACAGTAGGTGTTGCCCATGGATAAGGCAAGCCAAAGTCCATTCATAAATTGGGCAGGATGAATGCTGGGAAGCTTTCTACTAAACAGGACACACCCATTGAGGCATACTTTTTTCTAATGTCTACAACCACAGAGACAGTGAGATATACAGACATAGAAACACTCGCCTTGTCAAACGACTTACTAGAATCAGTCCACTCCAAACCAAACAAACCACTTTTTTTTACCTATTCTCAGAACATGAGAGAAAACCACAAACTGTCGTCCACACACACCAAGGCACCTCCTCCGCCCAAGTAAGTCTGTGACTATCCAGAGTGTCCTCTGACTGGTAGACCATACGATGTTCCCCAAAAATGGACTTTTCTGTCTCAGATTACGTCTCCTTGATCAACGCTGTGAAGTTGTAAGGAGGCAGTGGTGAGCCACTATCTGCTTTCTCAGGAAAGGCCCCTCTTCAGAGCTTTCTTGGCATTTTCCCACCCTCACATCAGTAGGTACTACGAAAGACTGACTCTGTCCTTGGTAAATCCAAACAAGTGAGCTCTCTGGGACTGTGACTGGGACTGGCTCTGGGTTCTTGGCTTCCTGGATCCCAAATTCAGAGAGTTCCATCACCAAGGAAGTAGGTGAGGTCACTTTCTTCAGGAACTGAATGAGGTCACTGCCTTGTCCACCACTTTGTCCTAAATGGTGTTTCCTAGGGTCCCATGAGATGGAGGCTGCCCCTACTTCCTGTGACACTTTCACAGCTTTGAATACCATACAAACCATAGGCACCTGGGAACAGCTCTCCACACAGGCCTGGTTTGGTCCATCTTCTCTATATTAAGAAGAGAGAGGCTGATTCAGACACACCCTTCATCCTGACCTGGTTGTTTGCCATGGAAGATGACTTTTGCTCTCTCAGGTCCTTCGTAAGTGCATACATCTTCTCCAGGGATTATTTCTGCATGGATTTTTGAGGTTCTCAGCAGGTGGAAGATCCTCTAACTTCCATTGTTGTAAAATCAACTCTGTCCTGCTCTTCTGTAAAGTGAGATTGAGAGAAGAGTGTATGGTTAGGGTTACTAACATGTTCGATTTGGGTTAGGAATCATTCTGCTGGATGAATAATGGTATTGGGAACCTGTGATATGTATAAGAATATAGACTTGAAATATAAGTATGGAAACAGAAATCTAGGAAACATTGAAGCCCAGAAGGGCATTGAGCCCTTGATTGGGATACTTAGCTTGAATTATGTTCTGCACCGTGGTCTCAGATAAATTGATATACAACGGCATAGGACCCTGTACCTTGGATGATTAAATGTAGAAGAGAATATCCACTCAAAAAGGGATAGTCCGTATGATTAGGAAGATAGTCAGTAGGTTAAGGAAGAAGAGAGAGTCTAGCTGTTGGACCAAATGTTCTTTAGCAATAGGGTTGCGGTTAGAGAGTCAATGTAAATGTCAGCACATGTGAAGAGTCAGTCACAATGATGAACTGAGGAAAATATGTAGGAAACCAGATATCAATAGAGACATTAGGAAATCAGGCAAAGTATAAAGTGAGTGATTGAATTAGACATTTCAACAGGCTTGAGGTTGAATATATAATCTTAGGAATAAACAAATATGTAGTCACTAATAGAATTGACATTTGAAACAATTAGGCAACATGGAAATGGATATTTTCAGTAATCCATGCTCACTTTCCATTTAGGATTTGGTACAATCATTAGTGTGACCTTTGCCTTTTGTGTCCAGAATATTACTGTGATAAAATGTATATGTAGATCAGGAGACATGAGTATTTCTTCCACCATTTCTGGGGGAAATATTTTGAAGTTGTATAAATTAGTATTGGGGGTACAAATATGTGTACACTGTGTCTATGAATATAGAGATAATGCATGAAGAGAGCATAATGTGAATAAATAATATATATGGTTCCAACTTTAAATAATGGATTGAATTGATATCTGAAAATATTCAGGAAACCTTATATTTATATACATACATTCATTTTAACCAGTTATACATCTAATGGTAATAATGGTATTATGGTTTATTATGAAGAGTGTGTGAGTGTTGCTTCAAAAGTGATGGAAATCGAAAATAATGTGTTTGGAAAGAAGTCTCATGAAAAGAGCAGTCAAGAAACATGGAGGAATACATGTGTTCTGAGGCAGGAAGTGAGTGAGACTGAAACAAATGCCTATAAATTCGTGAACTTGTGGATGAAATATATATCCTATTATGTGCATAATCTGAAGAAATAATTATGTACCAGTGTTGAATAAAAATGAACGTCAAAATACACATCATTTCCCATAGGAATATACTTGCATTGATGTTAAAGTGGGTCAATTACTGTAGAAATATTAGGATTTGAAAGCACCATTCACTGAAGTTAGTTTTCAGTGCTAGGAAACAAATATGTATTTCAGGTGGATGAATATTTTTGAGAATAATCATGTGATATTTGAATGTAAATCCACATACATGAACATGAATGAATTTAGGGAGTGCATATAAGACTTATATATTTCATATTTTGAAAAATCTGGAGAGTGTAAATATATATATATATATATATATATATATATATATATATATACACACACAAAACACACACAGAGACATTAAATAGTAGCAATATATTTGCCAATCGAAATTCATCATGAAAAATATATCAACCACTGATGCAAAAATATTAATTTTACTGTAGATGGATTTATGTATAAAGTTGTTCAAGTAGGAAGCTCACCCCTAGGTTGAAGTTTCAGTTCCAAAAGCGTTTAGGTGGAGTGATCTCTTCTCACAATTTGTATCTGCCAAGTCAACCACCTCACAACAATGTACGTGTGATAGCAGGTAGGATTCTATATGTGCATATAAAAATACATGTGCAAATAGGCTACAGAAAAAGGCAGATAGGAATTCACATATTTGTTAACTTTAAAAACACATGGAGAACTGTTTTATTTAAAAATTGACTAGATTTATAACACCTACCCTTTATAATGCAAAAGGCAAGTCCAACTATACACCATGCCTCCTCTGAACTGCATGTATTTCTATTTTGTTTGGGTTATTTTTCTCCATCATATTAGGATTATTAGTCACTGAATAGTAGAGTATGGGTTATTGTCAGGTGTCCCGGCAGGCAGTGCACATCATCGTGGGCAGCGAACCTATTTGGGGAGGAATGAAGGGACAAGAGACACGAGAGATGACAGCAAGACAGGAGTTCTGATTAAGCTGCAAACTTTTATTGTTCACAGAGGGGTATTTATATGCTGAGAATGGGAAAGCTCTCTTACTGGCAGTTGCTGGATGACTTCAAGGTGAGATAACCTCAGAATGTTTCAGAAAGACAGGTGGCTGCACGATGTCTCAGAGAGATTGATGGCCGCAAGATGTCTCCCAGGCCGGATACCTCCCAGGGGGCTCTTTCATGAAAGTGTCAGGGTATTCTTTGAACTAGAATTTCCTTCTAGCCCCTGACCTTTTCCACTTTCTTGTATAAAATGTTTGACCATACATTACTGCCCATGTTCTTAGGGGTTGATAGAGGCTCTGTTCCTCTAGGAGGCCTTAGATTATCTCCGGATCCGAGCGAGCGTCTTCACTAGGAGAATTCGTGGTGGCTTTGGCATGTTTTTGGAGGAGACAACTTTGAGGCAAAGCATGCCAACCACCATGCACCAGAGTGTGTCACTCAGAGGTCTTGGGTTTTGTGGTCCGTGGATCCATCCTCCTGCAGTCCTTCGTGCACCCTTCGTTATTATGGCCTAACGTCATCACTCCATGGGTTCTTCCTTCCCCAAGCAGAAGGGTCCATGGAGGAGTGAACCCTTATTGCAGTGGCAGAAGATGGTTGGTGAGAGCTGTCACTCATACTTTTATATAAGAAAGAGAGATCTGTGGGGATGTAAACTTAACAAATAATCCTATGAGAAGGGTAGAACATCCTTTTAAATGTTGGCAGCGTGGTCTTCCATCTCCAGATGATGATAGTGGTCCTCTATGGGCTTAGAGGCCAAAATATTAATCTGTTCTTTAATAAATTGTACCAGGCTGTTTATAATGCAAGGTCCTATGAACACCATTAAAAGTAAACGCAACAAAGGGCCTAATAGGGGAAGAAGGTAGGGTAGGAATCCATTAAGTCCAGTCCAGAGGGGATTTTCAAATAGTTCCCTTCATCTCTTTTCTAGATCTTCTTGAAGCTGCTTAATTTTAGTGCATACTATGCCTGATTTATTGGCATAAATGCAGCATCATTCCCCTAAGGCCAAGCCAATAACTCTCTTGTTAGCTGTCAGCAAATCTAAGCCTCGACTGTTTTGAAGGAACACTTCTGCCAGGGAGTCTATTTGGTCCTACAAATGTTTAATGGTTCCTGATAGAGTTTGTACATCATTTATAACTTGTTGAGACAGGTGATGGTACGAGTGTATAGCCGTGCCTAAGCTAGCTGTACCTGTGTCTACAGCAGCTGTTTTTCCAAGGCTGGCAAGGAGTGGTAAGGTCTGTATTGCCCACCATTGACTTTTGACTAAGGTTTCTAGGCTAGGAATGGGTAGAGGTTTGTCTCCTGGGACAATAGTTATATCAGGGAGAAATAAGGCAAGAACACAGCCACTGGGTCAATTCGCTGGAAGCCTGGGGAAGGCCAAGTTTCTTCCACACATGAAAACTGTGCCATTGGGGGAAGAAAGAGATGGGGTGGGTGAGGAATAATTTTATACTGTTGCGCAATTTCCAAAGGAAGTAACTCCAACATCAATATCATACGTATTATTCTGCATCATGCCTAAAAAGACATAATGTAAAAGTGCTTATAGGCTGAACTTTAAAAGGAAATCCGGGTTGGCATGTATTATCATTGTCCATGATAGAATTAATAGGAACTGCCATAGGCATGATTGCCCCTGTTGTCATGCAGACCCAGCAATCACCAGCAAGGGTGGGGTTTGAATTATTAAGCAAATAGAAGGTAGTTTCCAAAATATCTAATGTATTGGTATCTAAACCTGGGAGCTGTGATTTAGGCTACATTAAGGGATAATATGTGAGTTCACAGATTTGGGGTTTCAAAAGTTTGATTATCTGAGAATTCTTGACAGCATCAGTGGGTCCTCCACCATCAGAGACCCCTGAAGGGGCTTTAATGGGCCAGCAGGAAGGTTTACCGACAGTGCCTTGGCACCCGATGACTGTAGCTTGGTGTATTTGCGTTCTCCTACCCGGTCAAAGAGAACGGGGTTATAATGAATAGTGGTCCCCCCTGATGCATGAGTTTTAGTTAGGCTGGCTTCAAAAAATTATTCTCCCTTCTTGTTAACACAAATTGAGGCCGACGCATACCAAGAGACATGCATCGCATGGGTATGCGTACAAGTTGCAGAACAATTTTGGAGTGCTTTACTTGTATTAGGGGGAATAATCTTTGGCTTGTTAACACATACCCATTTAGGCTGATGAACTTCTCTGAGTTTATGGTCAACCTCGGCACGAAGGTAAGCCACCTTAGTCACACAGTAAGCAGTCTGGGTCCAACTAGTGGAAGCCTGAGTCCAAGATCCTCCCTTGGATTCACAGGGTGGGCCAAAAATGTACTCCATGATGTTGGAAGTTGGAGGGCCATGACCTCCTTGTACAAATCTGTTCAGCAGAAGTACCTTAAGCAGGAACCTCACACAGACTGTTGACTGCATCTGAAAAAGAGGAAAATTTGTCCTCAGGGAGAGGGCCTCCGTCCCTGGGTTGAGGTAAGTCATTAACCTGTTTAACCAGGCGTTCTGGTAACCATCTTGGGGATGCTTGCTCATGGTCCAAAACACAAGCTGAGTCTCATCCCCAGATGAGGACAGGATCTGGGCCTTTCCATTTATTTGTAAGGGTAAGAAAATTAAGGGCAAAAAATGCATGGTTAAGGTGATCTCTGGGATTGGTAAATACAAGGTCGGAAGCCTTAAGGCGGGTTAGCCAAGTCTTTAAGATAAGGTGCACACCTTCCACAATGCCTTGGCCCTGAGGGTTGTATGGAATTCCAGTAGTATGACAAATTTGCAAGGTAGCACAAAACTGTTAAAACTTGTCACTGATATATGCAGGAGAATTACCTGTTTTAATATGTATTGGTTTACCCATTATGGAAAATGCTGAAACAAGATGAGAAAGGACATCTTTGGTAGCCTCTCCAGAATGTGGTGATGCAAAAATAAAGCCGCTGAAGGTATCTATAGAAACGTGTATATATTTGGTTTTTCCTAATTCAGGAAAATGAGTAACATCCATTTGCCAAACCTGATTGGGCAGTAATCCTCAGGGGTTAACTCCCAAGTGTTGAATGGGGAGGGAGACAGCACAACCAGGGCATGCTTTTACTATCTCTCATGCCTGTTGCCTGGTAATTTTACAAAGTAATCAAAGGGTCTGGGAATTTAGATGGTGAAGATTGTGTAACTCCATGGCCTTTTCAATGGAGGCAACAAAAATTGGAAAGATGGAACGAGATGCTGCATCAGCTTGGGCATTACCTTGTGTTAGAGGCCCGGAAGATCAGAGTGTGCCCTGATGTGTCCTAAGAAAAATGGGTGTTGTCTGGCCTGAATTAGCTGCTAAACCTGGTGAAACAGAAAGGCCGCATTGGAAGAAGACTTAATGGCGGGTGAAATCTCCAGCAGGGGCACAGAATGAGCAATGTAGGCACTGTCTGTATCAATATTAACAGGATTATCAAAAAATGTTATAAAAACTTGTGTTATGGCAAACAATTCCACAAGCTGTGCTGACTGATAGACAGTATCAAAGGTGGTATGCTGGTTATTGAAAACAAAGACTGCAGGGCCAGTACTGGAAATGTATGTAAAAACAGTAAGGGCTTGAGGAATGGGAGCCTTTTGAGTAATTTTGGGAAAAATAAACGGATGTAATTGGGCAAAATGTAAAAGGGGTCATTGGGGAGGTGGTTATCAATTGTTCCCAAAAAAACAGATAGGGCAATACCCCATTCATCCCCTGTCTGTAGTAAAAATTGGGTTTGGTTCTTAGTATATGGAATTAAAATATTATCAAGGTCTTTGCCAAAATGTTGTCGAGAAAGCAAGGGACATTTTATAATGATAGAAGCTACCTAAGCAGGATAAACAGTATGTGGTGGGTAAATGGACCAAAAGCAAGGGGCAGCCTTTATTTTTAAACTGTGGATCTCGCTGCCAAAATATTCCTGTGGGTGTATGAGAAGTGTGTAAAATAACCAGAACCAGAGGAAGGTTATAAGAAATTTGTGTAACAAACTGTTGGTCAATGGCTTCTGTGACTTGGTTTTATGCCTGTCATGCCTCAGGAGTAAGCTTTCGACAGGAAGAGGGGTGGGAAACACCTCTCAAAATATCTTTAAAGGGCAAAAGTACACAAGTGGGTAATCTTAAATATGTTCTTAGCCATTGAATATCCCCCAGTAATTTTTGAAAATCATTAAGGGTGTGAAGATGGTCCACACATACTTGTATTTTATGAATTTGGATCTGATTATCTTGAAGTTTAAGTCCCAAATAGGTATAAGCGTCCTGTGTTTGAAACTTGTCAGGAGCTATCTGTAGTCCCAAGGTAGTGAGTGTTTTGTAAAGGTCCAGGTAACAGTTATTAAGGTCATGGGTATTAGGTGCATCAATTAACAAATCATCCATGTAATGTAAAATATAAATTTGTGGTCATCACTCTCTCACAGGGTCTATTGCTTGAGCAACGTATTTTTGGCAAAGACTAGGGCTGTTGGCCATACCTTCGGGAAGAACCTTTCATTGAAATCTCTGCATAGAGCCCTGAAAATTAATGCAAGGGAGACTAAAGACAAAATATGGTCTATCCTCAGGATGTTAAGGAATGTTTAAAAAGCAATCTTTTAAGTCAACAACCATTTTACAATAGTTTTTAGGAATAGCCACTGGTGTGGCAATGCCTGGCTATAGTGCTCCCATGAGGCACGTAACTTTATTAATGGCACGCAATTCTTGTAAAAGGCATCACTTGCGTGATTTTTTCTTGACATCAAAAATAGGAGTTTTCCATGGTGAGGTTGAGGGCTCTACATGGCTGGCTGTCAGCTGTTCCTGCTCTAACACAGAGGCAGTCTCCAATTTTCCTTGGGTAAGAGGCCACTGATCCACCCACACAGGAGTCTGAGATGTCCAAATAATTTTATCTGCTTGGGGTACAGGAGGGTCAGGGACCAACACTGAAAATCAGATTACCCAAGTCCATATGTATTTGTTTTTTGTATGTGTTGTATATGCTCAACCAGTCCTTGTCTCAGTCTCACAAGTCCTGTAACAGGGACAAAATTCACATGAAGCATTTGATGAGTCACCATGGAATTGGGACTGGCAAGAATAACTTCCATTTGACTCAAAATATCTCGGCCCTATAGGTTAACAGGGAGGTCATGAACAATGAAAGGAGTGACAGTTCCCTTATTACCCTCTTTATCAGTCCAACTAAGAGCCCTAGAGCTAACCAGAGGATTTTTTGACTGTTCTATCTCTTTAAGGTCAGTCAAGGATGGGGTGAGGGGCCAAACTGATGGCCAGTATTTTTGAGACATAATTGTGTCATCAGCTCCAGAATCCAGAATTCCTTGAAATTTCTTTTCTTCAATAAGTAAGGTAAGGGTGGGTCTACTGTGAGAAATGTGCTGAACCCAATACACATCAGAGGAGCCCAAGGAGGCGGTCCTCCACGGTAGGGTTTGGGTGGTGGAAGTGCCTTCTGAATCTAAGGGAAGGAGTATTAATTGTGCAAGTCTTGTTCCTGCAGGGATGGCCACAACCCCATTAATAGCTGTGGCCATTATTTTTATTTCTCCAGTGAAATCATTATCATTAATGCCAGGGAAGACCTGAACACCTTGAAAGGTAGCAGAGGCTCTTTCAAGAATAAGGGCACATATATGAGATGGAAGGTTGCCCATAAATCCAGTGGGTTTTATCTGGGGCCCTTTTATTGAGTCTAATATTGTATCAGTGCTGGCACAGAGGTCCAATCCTGTGCTGCCTGGGGTGGCTCGTTGAAGGAATGCAATTGTGGAGAAGGATTTTTAGGTAGGTTGGGAATTTGGGAGGGAGCAAACCTTATTGCCCCTGGGTTTGTACTGGCGGAGGTCGGGGCCAGGGGCTGGCCCCACAGGGAGTTTCCCAAGAAGCAGGAAGAAATAGGCTGTCCCAGGGCATTTGTCTTAGATCTACACTCACTGGCCCAGTGATGACCTTTACCACATATAGGGCAAAGGGTGGCTGGGGATGGTTTAGCCCCACTTTGAGGAGACGCTACCACTAGGCTTTGTTTGCCTGTTGGAAACTCTCATGAAACATGGTCAGGTTGTTTACAAGTAAAGCAAATATGTGAGCCAGGATTGAGAAAGGCCTTGATAAAGGCTGCACCTATGGCTAGACCAATGGCATGGCCTGCACCCACACCAGCACAGAGTTTAATAAAGTCAGAAAGTTTTCCTTTATCCTTTTGTGGTCAAGGAACATCCTGACATGCCGCGTTGGCGTTTTCAAATCCAAGATGTTTTACAAAAGTGCTTTCGCTTTCGCTTGGTCCAAGCAAGTATTCCCCGGCTACGTTAAGCTGGGCAACAAAGTCACTATAAGGCTCGTCAGGCCCTTCTCGAATTTTTGCCAGGGAAGTGGTAGCCGAGCCCTTTTGAGGGAGGCGTCTCCAAGCACGTAAGCCAGCCATCTGAATCTGCGCCAAAAGTCCAGCAGAGAAACGTGCCAGTTTAGGGTTAGTGTCAAAAGGTGCATTGCCCACTAGCTTAACATAAGTCCAGTATTTAGAGGAGGCCTTAGTTAATTTTTTTTGAGCAGTTGCCCGACAGTGCTCTTTGAAATCTGCATTCCACAACAGGAAGTCTCTGGCACTGAGGGTAGCTCGGGCTAAAAATTTCCAATCATTGGGAGTAAGTCATTGTGCACTGTGGCTTTCTAATATAACTAATGTGTAGGGCGCAGTGGGGCCAGAGTGAGCATAAGCCTTTTTAAGTTTTTCAAGAAAACGCAGGCTTAATTTTTTGTAGACACCCTGGGTTCCTTCCTCCCTACGGGTGAACTTTTCATCCTCTGAATCCTGATCTTCCTTTTGCCATTCCCCCGTTTGTCCCCTTGATCCGTTTCCCCCGCTTCCTCCTCTTGATCCTCATTTAAGTCTTTGTCCTCACCCTGGGCGGGCTTATCTATCGGACTGAGGGTGACTGGGAAGGAAAGAACAGGCCGAGGGAGGAGCTTAGCCTTTGCATTAGACCACTGTGGGCCAGCTCTGTTGACTCTGTGCCTAAGGCTAATGAGCAGAGCTCAGAGTCATGGGATCTTAATTCTTTTAAAAGTTGTATCTGTTCCTGTCTATGTTTGAGAGACTCTCACAAGGGAGCAAGGTTAGGCAAGGGAAGTGGGAAAAAAATTATCTGGGGGAGCAGTTGGCCTCTGAAGGGCCAGAGCACGAAAGGCAGGAGGGATGTATGAGGGAGGTGGAAGTGTAAGTTCTATAGGCTGTGGCAGGGTCTTGAGAGGTGCTGGGTCTTCTGAATGGTAGCATGCTGCTTCCTTCTCCAAGGTAGCCTCCTCCCCAGGGGTCAATGTGTCTCTGGGATTTAAAACTGGATAAATGCGGTTGGTAACCCTGGGAGCCTTATTCATTAGTGTGGGTTTTTTGAGGGGGACAAGGAAGGTTCCCAGGGTCCTGGGGAGACTGAGAAGTGTCTTTGTCTATACTATCTGAAGGGCATGTTGAGGGGAGACAAGAGGTCGTTTGCATTGCCTTTTCCCCAATCCTGACAAGTTTTAAGGTACCATTGTCAAAGGGTGAACTATTAAGACTTTTATTAATTAAGTTCCAGGATTCAATGGTGGGAACAGGCCCCTTTTTTGGGCCAAAGGATTCATAATAATCTTTTAAACAGTCTCCTACTCTAAGCCGTCGTTTACCATCAATGCTCCCTTCAAGGGGAAACCATGGACAGAATTCTCCAATGTATGAAAAGAACAATTTTAAGTCCTTTTTCTTAACACGTGACCACCATGTCTTCAGGGACTACTTGAGGCTTGAAAAAAATGATCGCAAGCTCCGCTTCACCATGTCTTCACAGAAGATGGCGTTCCCCCTCAGTAAAAGGCTCGAACCCCAGTCGGTGGGCTCCAGATGTCCCGACCAGCAGGACAAATCAACGTGGGTGGCGAACCTAGGTGGGGAGGAATGATGGGACAAGAGACATGAGAGATGACAGCAAGACAGCAGTTCTGATCAAGCTGCAAACTTTTATTATTCACACAGGGGTTTTTATAAGCTGGGAATGGGAAAGCTCTCTTATCGGCAGTTGCTGGATTTCTTCACAAGGTGAGATAAAGTCAGGATGTTTCAGGAAGACAGATGGCCGCAGGATGTCTCAGGGAGATAGATGGCTACAGGATTTCTCCCAGGCAGGATGTCTTCCAGGGGGCTGTTTCTTGTAAGTATCAGGCTATTCTTTGAAGGAAAACTTCCTTCTAGCCCCTGACAGTCAGGGACTGAGTATTTGGAATGGAATATTGGAAAATGAATCCAATGTGTATGCAAATATGTGCTACACAAAAATCTTCTCACTCTCATTCAGAACAATGTCTTGACATTACTTTGGCCCCAATTAAGACACAATTAGAGGAGAAGAGTTAGAAAATTTGTGAATACATATCTGGAATGGAAAATGCTCAGGAGTTCACAACCTTGAAGGTGGTAGAGGAGTTTCCAATAGTAAGGAACAGGGTAAAAACTCCAGAAACATGGAGCTCTGGCAGCCTAAAATCTTCTGGAGAAACTACCTCTGAGGTTTGGCATGTAAAATATATGTTGATGTTAGGAGTTTTAGCTTCCTTTCTAGTGAGATCATCAAAGCTTATTCTGCATCTATGTGATCTGGAGGACATGGTTTCTTATTTTCCAATGAACATGAGGCAGCAGTGCTGAATTCTCTCTTTATAGGTAAACTGTATCCACTGGGGTCTTAGTGTCTCTCCGTGTGGACTGTGAAGCCATTTGCTCATCATCCAATTTTCATGGTGTTTCTTGCTGCTGCACTGAGAATTTGGTATTTGCTTCACAAAATACAAGGAGTTCAACTGGGACACAGTGCTGGTGAAACTTCTGTCACGTGTGGTTGGTCAGAGTCTGCAGGAGAATGCACCAACCAGGCTTCTATCCTACATAGCTTGCCTGATTGACCATAGCAACCTGAATTTGAACATTGCCCTGAAACCTCTCCATATAACAAGATGCCTTTACATACAAGGTTCTGCATGCTACACCATGTCAGTCACAAGCCATTTGGAAGACAATGGAAGATCCACATGACCCCACCACAGATGTATTATCACACACCTGCACACCACTGCTCTAGGCCCATTACTCAGCAGGCTCCAACTTTCTGGCATCTCTGTTCTACACCATTTTCATGAATCCCAGTCAATCAAGGCACTGTCTGGTACACACTTGATCAGCAACAGGACATCCAAAGTTTCTCCAGTGCCACCTGGTCATGGGAATTTCAAAAAAGTCATGGTATTTTTCTAGCCATTTTTCAAGGATGAAGATGGAGGCACTGTGGGTTTCAATTTATTCACGAACCATTAAATGGTGAGGAAGCTCATTTCAATGAAAGCCTTGGAGAACCCTCACAGGCAAGACTTCCCAATGAGTGGCCAAAAGTTCACATGAAGCCAGGCACATTGGGGTCTAAAAGGTGAGTTCCATGTGTGTTTTGACTCTCAACTATTGCTGCCAAGGCTTTCAGAAGCCTCAGTCCATTCATAAATTAGGCAGGATGAATGCTGGGAAGCTTTCTTCTAGACAGAATACAACCTTTGATGCATTCTATTTTTTTAATGTGTACAACCATTTACACAGTGGGATACTAGACAGAGAAACACTCGCCTTGTCAAACGACTTACAAGAAACAGTCCACTTTAAACCAAATAAACTGCCTTTCCTACCTATTCTCAGAACATGAGACAAAATCACCAACGCACACCCACACCTACAAAGGCACCTCCTTCCTTCAAGTAGGTCTGTGATTATCCGGAGTGTCCTCTGGCTGGTGGGCCATACTATATTCCCCCCAAATGGCTTGTCCTGTCTCAGATCTTGTCTCCTTGGCCAACGCTGTGAAGTTTTCATGAGCCAGCGGTGAGCCAATATGTGGTTTCTAAAGAAAGGCCACTCCTCAGAGCTCTCCTGGCATTTGGCCATTCTCACATCAGTAGGTACCAAGAAAGACTGACTCTTTCCTTGGTAAAACCAAACAAGTTTTCCCACTGAGACTGGGACTGGGACAGGTTCTGGGTGCCTGGATTCCTGGATCCCAAGTTGAGAGAGTTCCATCTCCAATGAAGTGAGGTAAATCACTTCCTTCCAGAACTGAATGAGGTCACAGCCTTGGCAACCACTTTGTCCTAACAGTTGCTTCCAAGGGTCTCATGAGATGGAGGCTGCCCCTACTTCCTGTGACACTTTCACAAGTTCGAATGGTATATGAACCATAGGCACCTGGGAACAGCTCTCCACCCAGGTTTGGTTTTGTCCTTCTTCCATACATAAAGAAGAGAGAGGCTGATTCAGAAACATTCTTTCATCCTGACCGGGTTGTATGCCATGGAAGATGACTTTTGCTCTCTCAGGTTTTTCATAGCTGACTATGTCTTCTCCAGTGATCATTTCTTTATGTAACTTTGAGGTTCTCAGCTGGTGATAGATCCCCTACATTCCTGTGTTGTAAGACCAACTCTGTCCCTGCTCTTCTGTTGAGTTAGATTGAGGAAACAGTGTATAGTTAGGGTTAATAACAGGTTCGATTTGGGTTAGGAATCATTCTGCGAGATGAATAATGGCATCGGGAACCTGCGATATTTCCAATAATATAGAGGTGAAATATA
This sequence comes from Callospermophilus lateralis, assembly GCF_048772815.1. NCBI lineage: Eukaryota > Metazoa > Chordata > Mammalia > Rodentia > Sciuridae > Callospermophilus > Callospermophilus lateralis. The sequence continues at coordinate 602,289 of NW_027514169.1, read as the reverse complement.
AGTATGAAAACAGAAATCTAGGTAAGATTTGAAGCCCAGAAGGGCACTGGGCTTTTCATTGGGATACTTATCTTTGAATTATGTTCTGCACAGATGTCTCACATAAATCAATACACAATGGCATAGGACTTTGTACCTTGGAGGATAGAATGTTGAAGAGAACATCCAGTCAAAAGGGATAGTCAGAAGGATTAGAAAGATAGTTTGTAGGGTTTAGAAAGAAGAGTGAGTATAGGATTTGGACCAAAAGATTTTTAGCAATAGTGTTTCCTGTAGAGCATAAATGTAAATGTCAGCAGACGTGAAGAGTCAGTCACGATGATGAATTGGGAAAATATGTAGGAAAGCAGATATCAATAGAGATATTATGAAATCAGGCAAAGTATAAAGTGACTGATAGGATTAGACATTTTCAACAGGCTTGTGGTTGAATATATAATCTTAGGAAGAAACAAATATGTACTTTCCAATAGGATTGACATTTGAGAGCATTAGGCAACCTGGACATAGATGTATTTAGTAATCCATGCTCACTTTCCATTTAGGGTTTGGTACAATCATAAGTGTGACCTTTGCATTTTGTGTCCAGAATATTACTGTGATACAATATTCATGTAGATCAGGTGACATGAGTATTTTTCCACCATTTCTGGGAACAATATTTTGAAGACCTATACATTAGTATTAGGGGTACAAACAGGTGTACCTTGTGTCTATAAATATAGAGATAATTCATGAATAGAACATACTGTGAATAAATAATATAACTGGTTCCACTTTATACAATGAATTGAATTGATATCTGAAAATATATAAGAAATCTTATATTGTTATACAATCATTCATTCCAACCAGTTATACAACTAATGGTAATATTAAGATTATGGTTTATCATGAAGGGTGTTTGAGTTTTGCTTCATTAGTGCCTAATGAAAAACGAAAATAATGTGTTTGAAAGAAGTCTTATGAAAGACCTGTCAAGAAACATGGATGAATACATGTGTTCTGAAGCAGGAAGTGATTGATAGTGAAGCAAATGCCTATATATTTGCTAGCTTGTGTATGAAATATATATTCTATGGTCTGCATTAACTGACGAAATAGTAACATACCAGTGTTGAAGAAAAATGAACGTCAAAATACACATCATGTCCCATAGGAGTCTACTTGCATTGATGTTAACCTGGGTCAGTTACTTTAGAAATATTAGGATTTGTATGCACCATTAATGAAGTTAGTTTTCAGTACTTGGAAACAAATATGTATTTCAGGTGGATGAATATTTCTGAGAATAATCTTGTGGAAAGTTGATTACAAATCCACATACATGAATATGAATAAATTTAGGGAGTATTTAATAAGACACATATTTTTCATATTTTGAAAAATAATGTAGCAGTATAGGAGATCCAACATGGCTGCGGGATTAGAGAGATCAAGTCTCTGACCTCTTCAGCTGTGCGGGTATACGGAGTCGTAAACTGTCTAAATGCTGTTTGCTCAGAATCACTAGTCAATGCTGACCTGACGTGGATCTAGGGCAAACAGTCTGGGCCCCTCAGAACACACAAAGTGCCCGGATCGGGTGCATTGAAGCTCAGGTTCGCCTGCTTCTCGTGACTCAGCACTAACGTTCCAGCTGAAAGAACTGATCAGCCCTTCTGTATTTACAGAGGTAAAAGCCAAGTGAGCCTTCATAGGCAGTGGTCATAGGATTGAAATGGGGCTTGGGAGAGACAGTCAGGACCCACCCATTTCATTGGTCACCTGGCAAAGGGAACGAACAGTCACCATTTGCATGGGATACCACCATGCCAGAGAACTGACATCACGGGCGTAGGAGATAACTTAATTGAAACCAGCACGACAGGTGTGTAATCCGCTAGACATCTCTCTCCACACAGTGGGGAAACCTTAAGAGCCCCTCCCAGCTCTCCCAAAAGGGCCCCTCCCAGCTCTCCCATGAGCATGATAGCCAGACCCAGGAAGTCAGGAGTGTTGCGGGACTTGCGGCTCAGAACTCCTGGCTACCGCTCCCACCAGTGCAGAAAACTGAGGTCTCTTGCACCAGCTACCGGGGGCATGGCTACCGGAGGGCAAGCAAATTCGCTGGGGTTTCTCAGCCCCAAGCTCTAGAAACTTAGGGTCTGAGGGAGGCAAACAGGGAGAGTGTGCCCAGGCGTTCATTAAAACAGGGCTCCCAGGAAAAGCAGACCTGGCGTGTAGCCTGTATTGTGGTGAGTGTCACAGGTGAGTGGGGCCTGGCTTGAGGAAACACAAGAGAAGGCCCTAGGCACTCAGGAATGGAGACCTGCCCAGTCTGGGAGGAAGAGCTGCTGCACAGTGATTGGTTCCCACCTATTGAGAGGAGAAGATTGGCCCAGTGTAATGAGATTGGCCCAGAAGAAATGAGCAGCATAAGAAAGCAAGGAAGAAATGGAGTACAAACAATGAAGCACAGCCTAAATATACAGGAGGACCTAGAATCATCAGAAAAATGGTCATATAAAGAACTCAAGGAATACCTTAGACAGATGGAATGGAACCTTAAAGAGGATACGAGACAGCAAATCCAAACAGTGAAAGAACACATTGAAAATGAATTACATAAACAGATAAAAGAAGAAGTAAGGCATCTTTATCAGGAGAAAGAGATTTAAAAAATCAAACAATAATTCTAGAAATGAAGGAAACAATAAACCAAATTAAAAACTTAACTGAGAGTATCACTAACAGAGTAGAGCAAGTAGAAGCCAGAACGTCAGATAATGAAGACAAAATATATCATCTTGAAAATGGTCTAGCCAACTCAGAAAGGCTGGTAAGAAATCATGAGAAAAACATCCAACAGATATGGAATAACATAAAAAAAAAACAAACTTATGAGTCATCTGGATAGAGGAAGGTAAAGAGATTCAAACCAAGGGAATGAGTACCCTGCTGAATAAAATAATTACAGAAAACTTTCCAGAAATAAAAAAAGAAATGGATATACAAATTGTAGATGCATACAGGACACCGAGCACACAAAATCACAATAGACCAACGCCAAGACACATTGTTATGAAGATAGACAATATACAGAACAAAAAGAAAATATTAAAAGGTACATGAGAAAGGAGGCAGATGACATTCAGGGGTAAACCACTAAGGTTAACAACAGATTTTTTATCACAACGCTGAAAGTGAGAAGATCCTGGAACAACGTATTTCAAATACTGAAAGACAATGGATGCCAACCAAGAATTCTGTGTCCCACAGAATTAAGCTTCAGGTATGACAAGAAAATAAAAATATTTCATGATAAACAAAAGCTAAAAGAATTTGTAGCCAGAAAACCAGTATTGCAAAGTGTCTTGAGCAAAACACTACACGAGGAAGAAATGAAAAACAACAACCAAAACCATCACTTGGAAGTGCCTCAGTAATGACAGATGGTGGGGGAAAAGCTAATCATGGAGAAACAAACTAAATTAAAAAATAAAGATAAATAATCAAACATGGCTGGCAGTACAAACCATATATCAATAGTAACTCTAAACATTAATGGCTTAAACTCTCCAATAAAGTGACATAGGCTGGTAACTTGGATTAAAAAATCAAATCCAAAAATATGTTGACTCCATGAGCCACAACTCAATGGAAAAGACATACACAGGCTGAAGGTGAAAGGTTGGGAAAAAATATACCATGCACACGGTCCTCGTAAGCAACCAGGGGTGGCCATTCTCACATCAAATAAAATCGACTTCAAGACTAAGTTAATCAAAAGGGATAAGGAAGGATATTATATACTGTTAAAAGGAATCATTCACCAACAAGACTTAAAAATTATCAATATTTATGCACCAAATAATGGTGCTACGATGTTCATAAAACAAATTCTCCTCAAGTTCAAGAATCAAATAGACAACAACACAATAATTATGGGTGACTTCAACACACCTCTCTCACCATTGGACAGATCCTCCAAACAAAAGTTGAATAAGAAAAATATAGAACTCAATATCACAATCAATAACCTAGACTTAACTGAAATATATAGAATATATCAACCATCATCAAGTGGACATACTTTTTTCTCAGCAGCACATGGATCCTTCTCAAAAATAGACCATATATTATGCCATACAGCAACCCTCAGTAAATATAAAGTGGTGGAGATAATACCATGCATTTTATCTGATCATAATGGAATGAAACTTTAAATCAATGATAAAAGAAGGAAGGAAAAATCCTACATCACATGGAAAACGAACAATATGTTACTGAATGGTCAATGGGTTACATAAGACAAAAAGGAGGAAATCTAAAAATTCTTAGAGATAAATGAAAATACAGACACAACATATCGGAATTTATGGGACACAATGAAAGCAGTTTTAATAGGGAAATTCATTGCCTGGAGGTAATACCTCAAAAAAAGGAAAAACCAACAAATAAATGAGCTCACACTTCATCTCAGAGCCCTAGAAAAGAAAGAGCAAAACAACAGCAAATATAGCAGAAGGCAAGAAATAGTTAAAATCAGAGTGGAAATCAACGAAATTGAAACAAAAAAAACCATTGAAAAAATTAACAAAAATAAAAGTTGGTACTTCAAAAAAATAAATAAGATCAATAGACCCTTAGCCATGCTAAAGAAGAGAAGAAGAGAAAGAACTCAAATTACTGATATATGGAATGAAAAAGGCAATATCACAACAGATGCTACAGAAATACAGAAGAAAATTAGAAATTATTTTGAAAACCTATATTCCAATAAAATAGAAAATAGTGAAGACATCGATAAATTTCTTAAGTCATATGATTTGCCCAGACTGAGTCAGGAGGATACACACATTTGAAACAGTCCAATTTCAATGGATGAAATAGAAAAAGCAATCAAAAGACTACCAACCAAGAAAAGCCCAGGACTTGATGGGTATACAGCGGAGTTTTACAAAACCTTTAAAGAAGACTTAATACCAATACTTTTCAAGTTATTTCAGGAAACAGAAAGAGAGGGAGCTCTGCCAAATTCATTGTATGAGGCCAACATCACCCTGATTCCAAAACCAGACAAAGACACCACTAAGAAAGAAAACTACAGACCAATATCTCTGATGAACCTAGACGCACAAATCCTCAATAAAATTCTGGCGAATCGGATACAAAGGCACATCAAAAAAATTGTGCCCCATGATCATTAGGATTCATCCCTGGGATGCAAGTATGTTTCAATATACGGAAATCAATAAATGTTATTCACCACATCAGTAGACTTAAAGATAAGAACCATATGATCATCTCGATAGACGCAGAAAAAGCATTAGACAATGTAGAGCATCCCTTTATGTTCAAAACATTAGAAAAACTAGGGATAACAGGAACTTACCTGGACACTGTAAGAGCTATCTATGTTAAGCTTCAGGCTAGCAATATTCTGAATGGAGAAAAATTGAAGGCATTTCCTCTAAAATCTGGAACAAGACAGGGATGTCCTCTATCACCACTTCTATTCAATATAGTTCTCGAAATACTGGCCAGAGCAATTAGACAGATGAAAGAAATTATAGGCATAAAAATAGAAAAAGAATAACTTAAATTATCACTATTTGCCGGTGACATGATTCTATACATAGAAGACCCAAAAGTGTCTACAAAAAAAGTACTAGAACTAATAAATGAATTCAGCAATGTGGCAGGGTATAAAATCAACACGCATAAATCAAAGGCATTTCTGTATATCAGCGACAAAATTTCTGAAATGGAAATGAGGAAAAAACACTCCATTCATGATACCCTCAAAAAATAAAAAAAAAATAATAATTGGGAATCAACCTAACAAAAGAGGTGAAAGATTTATACAATGAAAACTACAGAACCCTAAAAAGAGATGTAGAAGAAGATCTTAGAAGATGGAAATATATACCCTGTTCATGGACAGGCAGAACTAACTTCATCAAAATGGCAATATTACCATAAGTTCTCTATTGGCATAATGCAATGCCAATCAAAATCCCAATAGCATTTCTTGTAGAAATAGAGAAAGCAATCATGAAATTCATATGGAAAATTAAAAGACCCAAATATCAAAAGCAATTCTAAGCAGGAAGCATGAATCAGGCGGTATAGCGACAGCAGATTTCAAACTATATTACTGAGCAATAGTAAAAAAAAAAACAGCATGGTACTGGTACCAAAACAGGCGGGTGGACCAATGCTACAGAATAGAGGACACAGAGACTAATCCAAAAAGTGACAACTATCATATATTTGATAATGGAGCTAAAAGCATGCAATGGAGGAAGGATAGCATCTTCAATAAATGGAGTTGGGAAAACTGGAAATCCATATGCAACAAAATAAAACTGAATCCCCTCTTCTCGCCATGCACAAAGTAGATCAAGGAGCTAGATATCAAATCAGAGACTCTGCGTCTGATAGAAGAAAAAGCTGGCTCCAATCTACATATTGTGGGTTTGGGCTCCAAATTCTTTAATAGGACACCCATAGCACAAGAGTTAATAACAAGAATCAACAAATGGGACTTACTTAATCTGAAAATTATTTTCTCAGCAAGAGAAACAATAAGAGAGGTAAATAGGAACCTACATCCTGGGAACAAATTTTTACTCTTCACACTTCAGATAGAGCTCTAATATTCAGAATATACAAAGAACTTAAAAAATTACACAATAAGATATCAAATAACCCAATCAACAATGGGCCAAGGACCTGAACAGACACTTCTCAGAGGAGGACATACAATCAATCAACAAGTACATGAAAAAATGCTCACCATTTCTAGCAGTCAGAGAAATGGAAATAAAAACCACCCTAAGATACCATCTCACTCCAGTAAGATTGGCAGCCATTATGAATTCAAACAACAAGTGCTGGTGAGGATGTGGGGAAAAGGGTACTCTTGTACATTGCTGGAGGGACTGCAAACTGGTGCGGCCAATTTGGAAAGCACCATTGGGAAAGCTGGGAATGGAAGCACCATTTGACCCAGCTATTGCCCTTCTTGGACTATTCCCTGAAGTTCTTAAAAGAGCATACTACAGGGATACTGCCACATTGATGTTCATAGCAGCACAATTCACAATTTCTACACTGTGGAACAAACCCATATGGGCTTTAATAGATGAACGGATAAAAAAAAAATGTGGCATTTTTACACCATGGAGTGTTACACAGCACTAAAAAATGACAAAATCATGGAATTTGCAGGTAAATGGATGGCACTAGAGCAGATTATGCTTAGTGAAGCTAGCCAATCCTTAAAAAAAACAAATACCAAATGTCTTCTTTAATATAATGAGAGAAACCAAGAATAGAGAAAGGAGGAAGAGCAGGAAGAAAAGATTAACATTAAACAGAGACATGAGGTGGAGGGAAATTGAGATAAAAGGGAAATTGCATGGTAATGGAAGGAGAACCTCATTGTTACACAAAATTACATATAAGAGGTTGTGAGGGGAATGGGAAAATAAACAAGGAGAGAAATGAATTACAGTAGATGGGGTAGAGAGAGAATATGGGAGGGGAGGGGAGGGGGAATAGAAGAGGATAGAAAAGATAGCAGAATACAACAGTAACTAATAGGGCATTATGTAAAAATGTGGATGTGTAACCAATGTGATTCTGCAATGTGTATTTGGGGTAAAAATGGGAGTTCATAACTCACTTGAATCTAATGTATGAAATATGGTATGTCAAGATCTTCCTAATGGTTTGAACAACCAATTAAAGAAAAAAAAGTAGCAATATATGCCAATCGAAATTCATCATGAAAAATATATAATCCACAGATCCAAAAATATTCATTTTACTGAACATGGATTTTTGTATAATGTAATTCAAATAGGAAGCTCACCCATAGGTTGAATTTTCAGTTCCAACAGCGTTTAGGAGGAGTGATCTCATCTCACATTTGTGTCTGCCAATTCAGCCACTTCACAAGTATGGACGTGTGATACCAGGTAGGATTCTATTTGTGCATATAAAAATACATGTGCTGAATAGGCTACAGAGAAAGGGAGACAGGAATTCACATATTTGTTAAATTTAAAAACACATGGAGAACTATTTCAACAAAAATTTTGACTACTTTCATAACTCCTACACTGTATAATGCAAAAGGCTAGTCCAAATATACACCATACCTCCTCTGAACTGCTTGTATTTCTATTCTTTTTGGGTTATATTTCTCCATCATATTAGGATTATTAGTCACAGTCTAGTAGGGTATGGGTTAGTTTCAGGGATTCAGTATTTCCAATGGAAAATTGGAAAATAAATCCAATGTGTATGTAAATATGTGCTACAGAAAAATCTTTCCACTTACATCCAGAACAATGCCTTGACATTACCTTCGCCCCAAGTAAGACACAATTAGAGTAGAAAAGTGAGAAAATCTGTGAAAACATAAAAGGAATGGAATATGCTCTGGAGTTCACAACCTTGGAGGAGGTACAGGAATTTAGCAAAGTAAGGGACAGGGTAAACACTCCACAAACATAGAGCTCTCCTGGCCTAAAGACTTCTTGAGAAATTGCCTCCGAGGTTGGGCACTTGAAATATATGTTGTTGTCATTAGCTTTAGCTTCTTTGTAGTGAGACCATCAAAGCTGGGTCTGCATCTATGTGACCTTGAGGACATGGTTTCTTATATTCCAATGAACATGAGGAAGCAGTGCTGAATTCTCTCTGTAGGTAAACTGTGGCGACTGGGGGTTAAGTGTCTCTCAGTGTGGACTGTGAAGACATTTGGTTATCCTACATTTTTCGTGGTGTTTCTTGTTGCTGCACTGGGAGTTTGGTATTTGCTTCACAAAATACAGGGAGTTCAACTGGGACAGAGTGCTGGAGGGAGTTCTGTCACGTGTGGTGGGTCAGGGTCTGCAGGAGAATGCACCAACCAGGATTCTATCCCATAGCTTGCCCCAACAACCATAGCAACCTGATTCTGAACATTGCCCAAAACCTCTCCATATAACAAGATGCCTATATATATAAGGGTCTGATGGATGCACCATGTGAGGCACAAGCCATTTGGAAGCCAATGGCAGATCCACATGGCCCCAGCATGATGCTTTATCACACATATGCCCACCACTGCTCTAGGCCCCCTACTCAGCAGCCTCCAAATTACTGGCATCTCTGTTCTACACCATTTTCGTGAAACCCAGTCAATCAAGGCACTGTCTGGTATACTCATGGTCAGCAACAGGACATCCAATGTGTCTCCAGTGCTACCTGGTCATGGGAATTTCAAAAAGTTCATGGTATTTTCTAGCCATTTTTCAAGAATTAAGTTGGAGGCACTGTTGGTTTCAATTCATTCAGGAACCATTAAATGTTGAGGAAGCTCATTTCAATGAAAGCTCTGGAGAACTCTCACAGGCAAGGCTTCCCAAAGAATGGCCAAAAGGTAACATGAAGCCAGGCCCATGTATGTGAGGTCCATGTGTGTTTTGACTCAAAACTATGTCTGCCAAGTCTTTCAGAATAAAATCATGTGATATCCTGGCTGAGATTCCCAGTGCTATGTGGAAAGCCACCCTGGGCCTAGATCTCATTTTCCAAGGGCAAGTCTCATGCGTGGCATACTGAAATCCCAAACCATTCATGGCAATACTTCTCTGAGGTCAGATCCAGAACTCCGTCTCTAAGGGGAATCACACCACAATTCAAGCCCAGGAGGACACAGTCATCCCTTCCACCCACCACACAAATGACCACAATTAAAATCAAAACACTCCCATAGTGCCCTCATCTTCTTCCATATAGACACTCATCATAACCTCTGGCTGGAGGATTCCTTGAGGGGTGCAGCCCAAGACAGTGTCAAAAATAAACTCACTTGCCCCTCATTTGTCTAAAATCATTGTGGCCTGGACACCCTTCCTGTGAACCACAAGTGATCAAATATTCCTGCTGTTAAAGTGTTCCTCTTCTCCAGTTTGAGGCCTACTTACTTTGGGGTATAGATTCTTTATGTGATTTGGAGTCAACTATGGTCGAGCTTCTGCAGGGCTTTGAAGAACTCATTTGACCAAAAAGATCCCTATTCTCATTTGATGGAGGTCAGGAATTTTACAGAGGAAGGAGAGAAACTTCATCAGCTGTGACTGCTCTTTTTGCCATTTTGGTTTTGGATGCACACAAGGGGTCTTTCTTTAGATCCATCAGGTTCTGGCAATCTAAGCCACAGCCTCACACAGGGCCAAAAGGCTGATTCAGACACATCCTTTCCAAAGCAATTAAGCAAAGAGCCACAGGTGATGCCCATTCATTTCCATTTGAAAACTGTTTCTTCAGGCTTAACAAAGAAGTGGCCTGAAGCAAGGACCTTCCTGACATTCAGGGAAACAGAACAATAGGTAAGCAAAAGGCCCAAAGCAGGGTTTCTCCACTGAGACTTTCCTGGTCACACTGATATCTGAGTTTTCTGAGATACTCGCCATTACCTTCAGCTATCCTGTACATGGCCATGTCACAGAGCTTGGAAGTGGTACATATCTTGGACACAAAAACATGAGCCTATTCTGGGCAGTGGCCAGAATTCAGGAAGAAAACAGGAATTTAGAAACGTAGCAGGTGTTGCCCATTGATAAGGCAAGCTGCAGTCCATTCATAAATTGGTCAGGATGAATGCTGTGAAGCTTTCTGATACAGGACACACACATTGAGGCATTCTTTTTTTTAATATCTACAACCACGTAGACAGTGGGATACACAGACTTAGAAACACTCGCCTTGTTAAACGACTTACTAGAAACAGTCCAGTCCAAACCAAACATAGCACCTTTCCTACCTATTCTCAGAACACGAGAGAACACCACAAACTGACATCCACACACAAAGGCACCTCATTCCCTCCATTCCTAGTGGACCATATTATGTTCCCCTGAAATGGCCTGTCCTGTCTCAGATCAGGTCTCATTGGCTAACTCTGTGAAGTTGTCAGGAGGCAGTGGTGAACCCCTACCTGCTTTCTCAGGAAAGTCCCTTCTTCAGAGCTCTCCTGGCATTTGGCCATCCTCACAGACGTAGGTACCAAGAATGACTCACTCTGTCCTTGGTAAATCCAAACAAGTGAGTTTATTGGGACTGGGACTGGGACTGTCTATGGGTGCCTGGCTTCTTGTATCCCAGGTTCACAGAGTTCCATCACCAAAAATGTGACGTGAGATCTCTTCCTTCAGGAACAGAATGAGGTCACTGCCTTGGCAACCACTTTGTCCTAACAGTTGCTTTCAAGGGTCCCATGAGATGGAGGATGCCCCTACTTCCTGTGACAATTTCACAAGTTAGAATGGTATATCAACCATAGGCATCTGGGAACAGCTCTCCACACAGGCATGGTTTGGTCCATCTTCTCTACATTAACAAGAGAGATTCTGATTCAGACACATCCATTCATCCTGACCAGGTTGTTTGCCATGGAAGATGACTTTTGCTCTCTCAGGTCCTTCATAGCTGCCTACATCTTTTCCAGGGATAATTTCTTCATGGACCTTTGAGGTTCTCAGCAGGTAAAAGATACCCTAAATTCTTGAATCGTAAGACAAACTCTGTCCCTGCTCTTCTGTAAAGTTAGATTGGGGGAATATTGTATTGTTATGGTTAATTACAGGTTTGATTTGGGTTAGGAAACATTCTTTTAGATGAATACTGTTATTGGCAACCTGTGATATTTAGAAGAATATATAGGAGAAATATAAGTATGAAAACAGAAATCTAGGTAAGATTTGAAGCCCAGAAGAGCATTGGGCCCTTGATTGGGATACTTAGTTCTGAATTATGTTCTGCAGAGATGTCTAAGATAAATCGATATACATAGTCATAAGACCTTGTACCTTGGATGATTGAGTATAGAAGAGAACATTCAGCAAAAAGAGATAGTTGGTAGAATTAGGAAGATAGTTGGTAGGTTTAGAAAGAAGAGTGAGTATAGGATTTGGACATAAATATCTTTCAAAATAGGGTTTCGAGTAGAGAGTGAATGTAAATATCAGCACATGTGAAGAGTCAGTCACAATGATGAACTCGGGAAAAAATGTAGGAAAGCAGATATCAATAGAGACATTAGGAAATCAAGGTTAGTATAAAGTGAGTGATAGGATTAGACATTTTCAACAGGCTTGATATTGAATATATAATCTTAGGAAGAAACAAATATGTAGTAACCAATAGGATTGACATTTGAGAGCATTAGGCAACCTGGACATGGATGTTTTTGGTAATCCATGCTCACTTTCCTTTTAGGATTTGGTGCAATCATAAGTGTGAACTTTGCATTTTGTGTCCAGAATATTAGTATGATAAAATGTATATGTGGATCAGGTGACATGAGTATTTCTTCCACCATTTCTGGGAGCAATATTTTGAAGTCGAATATGTTAGTATTGGGGGTACAAATAGGTGTAACCTGTGTGTATGAATAGAGACACAATGTATGAATATTCCATACTGTGAATAACTAATATTACTGCTTCCAAATTTAAATAATGGATTGAATTGATATCTTAAAATATACACGAAGTCTTATATTGATATACATACATTCACTACAACCATTTATATACCTAATGGAAATATTAGAGTTATGGTTAATCATGAAGCGTGTGTGTGTTTTGTTTCAAAATTGATAATCGAAATTGAAAATAATGTGTTTGGAAAGAAGTCTCATGAAAAGACCAGTCAAGAAACCTGGAGGAATACATATGTTTCAAAGCAGTAAGTGATTGAAACTGAAACAAATGCCTATAAATTTGATAACTTGTGGATTAAATATATATCCTATGATGTGCAAAAACTGAAGAAATAGTGATGTACCAGTGTTGAATGAAAATGAATGTCAAAATACAAATCATGACCTATAGTAATCTACTTCCATTGATGTTAAACTGGGTCAGTTACTGCAGAAATATTAGAATTGTATGCACCATTCACTGAAGTTACTTTTCAGTACTAGGAAACAAATACGTATTTCAGGTGAATGAATATTTCTGAGAATAATCTTGTGAAAATTTGATCATAAATCCACATACATGAACATGTATGAATTTAGGGAGTGTGTAATAAGACATATATATTTCATATTTTGAAAAATCTGCAGAGAATATATATATATACAAAAAAAAACAACACACACAGACTTTAAAAGTAGCAATATATATGCCAATCGAAATTCATCATGAAATATATGTCATCCATAGATCCAAAAATATTCATTTACTGAACATGGATTAATGTATACTGTTGTTCAACTAGCAACCTCATCCATACGTTGGATTTTCAGTTCCAAAAGCATTTCGGAGGAGTGATCTCATCTCATAATTTGTACCTGCCAAGTCCGTCACCTCACAATAAATACGTGTGATACCAGGTAGGATTCTATATGTGCATTTAAAAATACATGTGCTGAATAGGCTACAGAGAAAGGAAGTCAGGAATTCACATATTTTTTAACTTTAAAAACACTCGGAGAACTATTTCAATTAAAAATTGACAAGATTTATAACACCTACCATGTATCATGCAAAAAGCAAGTCCAACTATACACCATGCCTCCTCTGAACTGCTTGTATTTCTATTCTGCTTGGGTTATTTTTCTCCATCTTATTAGGATTACTAGTCAGAGTCTAGTAGGGTATGGGTTAATGTCAGGGATTCAGTATTTAGAATGGAAAATAGGAAAATGAATCCAATATGCATGCAAATATGTGCTACACAGAAAACTTCTCCCTCTCATCAAGAACAATGCCTTGCATTACCTTCGCCCCAAGTAAGACACAATTAGAGGAGAAGAGTTAGAAAATCTGTGTATACATATCTGGAATAGAAAATTATCAGGAGTTCACAAGTTTGGAGATTAAGTAGAGAACTTTCCAAAAATAAGGGACAGTGTAAATACTCCACAAATATGGAGCTCTACCGGCCTAAGTCTTCTTGAGAAACTGCCTCTGAAGTTTGGCCCTTGAAATATATGTTGTTGTCAGGAGCTTTAGCTTCCTTTGTAGTGAGACCATCAAAGCTGGGTCTGCATCTATATGACCTGGAAGACATGGTTTCTTAATTCCAATTACATGAGGCAGCAGCAATGCTGACTTCTCTCTTTGTAGGTAAACTGTATACACTGGGTGCTAAGTGTCTCTCCATGTGGACGGTGAAGTCTTTTAAGTGATACTCCACATTTCATGGTGTTTCTTGCAGCTGCACTGAGAGTTTGCTGTTTGCTTCATGAAGTAATAAGAGTTCAAATGGGACACAGTGCTGGAGGGAGTTCTGTCACGTTTGGTGGCTCAGGGTCTGCAGGAGACTGCACCAAACAGCCTTCTATTTCACATAGCTTGCCCCCTTGTCCATATCAACCTGATTGTGAACATAGCCCTGAATTCTCTCCATCTGGAACACAGTGCTTTAGCGAGTTCTGTCTCGTGTGGAGTGTCAGGGTCTTGAGGTTAATGCAAAAACCAGGCTTCTATCCCACATGACTTGCCCCCTTGACCATAGCAACCTGACTCTGAACATTGCCCAGAACCCTCTCCAAATAACAAGATACCTTTACATATAAGGTTCTGCTGGCTGCACCATGTCAGCCTCAAGCCATTTGGAAGCCAATGGCAGATCCACATGGCCCCACCACAGATATTTATCACACACCTTCACACCACTACTCTAGGCCCACTACTAAGCAGGCTCCAACTCACTGGCATCTCTGTTCCACACCATTTTCATGAAACTCAGTCAATCAAGGCACTGTCTGGTAACTCATGATCAGCAACAAGACATCCAAACGTTCTCCAGTGACACTGGTCATGGGAATTTCAAAAATTTCATGGCATTTATCTAGCCATTTTTCAAGGATGAAATTAAGGACACTGTGGGTTTGAATTTATTAAGGAACCATTAAATGTTTTGGAAGTTCATATGAATTTAAGCTCTGGAGAACTCTCACAAGCAAGCCTTCCCAAAGAGTGGCCAAAAAGTCACGTGAAGCCAGGTCTATTGAGTTCTACAATGTGAGGTCCATGTGTGTTTTGACTCTCAACTATGGCTGGCAAGTCTTTCAGAATAAAATCATGTGATATTCTGGCTGAGATTCCCAGGGCTCTGTGGAAAGACAACCTGGACGTAGATCTCATTTTCCAAGGGTGACTCTCATGCGTGGCCTCCTAAAACCCCAACACAATTCATCGCAATACTTCTCTGAGTTCAGTTCCAGAACTCAGTCTCTAAGGAGAATCACAACAGAGTTCAAGCCCAGGTGGACCCAGTCATCTCTTCCAACCGCCACACAAATGACCACAATTTAAACCACAACACTCCCACATGGCCCTCATCTTCTTCCATATAGACACTCATTATAACCTCTGCCTGGAGGTTTCCATGAGGGCTGCAGCCCAAGACAGTGTCCAAAATAAGCTCCTTTGCCCCTCATTTGTCTAAGATCATGGTGGCCTCGACTCCTTTCCTGTGAACCAGGAGTGATTAAATAGGCCTGCATTTAATACTGGTCTGCATCTCCAATTTGATATCTACTGCCTTACGGGTAGAGATTCTTTATGTGAACTTGTTCCATCAGAAAGCCCAAGCTCCTATGGGCTAGCCTCTGCAGGGTTTTGAAGAACTCATTTGACCCAAAGGATCCTTATTCTCACTTGATGGAGGTCAGGAACCTAACAGAGGAAGGCAAGAGACTTCATCCACAATGAATGAAATTTTTGCTATTTTGGTTTTTGATGCACACATGGCATCTTTCTTTAGATCCATCAGGTGATGAGAATCTAAGCCACAACCTCACACAGGGCCATGAGGCTGATTCAGACACATTTCTTTCCAAAGCAATTAAACAAAGAGCCACAAGTGATGCCCATTCATTTCCATTTGAAAACTGTTTTCTTCAGGCTTCACAAAGTGGTGACCTGAGGCAAAAACCTTCCTGACATTTAGGGCAACAGAACCATAGGTAAGAAAATGGCCTAAAGCAGGGTTTCTCCACTGAGACTTTCCTGGTTACACTGATATCTGAGTTTTCTGAGATGCTCCCATTCCCTTCAGCTATCCAGTACATGGCCATGTCACAGAGCTTAGAGTTGGTATATATCTTGGACACAAAACCATGAGCCCATTCTGGAGAGTGACCAGAATTCAGAAAGAAAGCAGGAACTTAGGAAGATAGTAAGTGTTGCCCATCCATAAGGCAAGCTGCATTCCATTCATATATTGGGCAGGATGAATTCTGGTAATATTTAACTAGACAGGACACATCCATTGATGCATTCTCTTTACTAATGTCCACTACCATGGACACAGTGGGATACACAGACATAGAAACACGTGCCTTCTCAAAGGACTTAGTAGAAACAGTCCACTGCACATAAAAGAAAACCACCTTTCCTACCTATTCTCAGAACATGAGACAAAACCACAAACTCACACTCACACCAACAAATGCACATCCTTCCCACAAGTAGGTCTGTGACTATCCGGAGTGTCCTCTGACTGGTGGGCCATACAATGTTCCCATGAAATGGCCTGTCCTGTCTCAGATCTGTTCTCTTTGGCCAACTCTGTGTACTTGTCAGGAGCCAGCAGTGAGCCACTACCTGCATTCTCAGGAAAGGTCCCTTTTCAGAGCTCTCCGGGCATTTGGTCATCCTACTATTAGTATGTACCAAATAAGACTGACTCTGTGCTTGGTAAAACAAAACAAGTGAGCCCACTGGGACTGGGACTTGGATTTGCTATGGATGTCTGGCTTCCTGGAAACCAAATTCAGAGCATTCGCTCACCAAGCAAGTGAGGTGGGGTCACTTCCTTCAGGAAATGAATGAGGTCTCTGCCTTGACAACCACTTTGTCCTAACAGTTGCTTCCACTTTTCCCATGAGATGGAGGCTGCCCCTACTCCCTGTGACATCTTCACAAGTTAGAATGGTATATCAACCATAGGCGCCCAGGAACAGATCTCCACACAGCCCTGGTTTGGTCCAACTTCTCTACATTAAGAAGACAGAGGCTGATGCAGACACATCCCTTCATCATGACCAGGTTGTTTGCCAAGGAACATGACTTTTTCTGTCTCACTTCCTTCATACCTGCCTATATCTTCTCCAGGGATTATTTCTGCATGAAACTTTGAGGTTATCTGCAGGAGGAATATGCCCTACATTCCTTTATTGTAAGACCAACAATGTCCCTGCTCTTCTCTAAAGTTAGATTGAGGGAACAGTGTCCGGTTAGGGTTAATAACAGGTTCGATTTGTGTTAGGAATCATTCTGCGGGATGAATAATGGTATTGGAAACTGCGATATTTTCAAGAATATACAGGTGTAATAAAAGTATGAAAACAGAAATCTAGGTAAGATTTGAAGCCCCGAAGAGCATTGGGCCCTTGATTGGGATACTTAGTTTTGAATTATATTCTGCTCAGATGTCTCAGATAAATGGCTATACAATGGCATAGGACCTTGGACCTTGGATGATTGAATGTCGAAGAGAACATCCAGTAAAAAATGGATAGTTGGTAGAATAAGGAAGATAGTAGGTAGGTTTAGAAAGAAGAGTGACTATAGAATTTGGACCAGAAGTTTTTTAGCAGTAGGGTTTCGGGTAGAGAGCGAATCTAAATTTAAGCACATGTGAAGAGTCAGTCACAATGATGAACTCGCAAAATATGTGTGAAAGCACATATCAACAAAGACATTAGAAAATCAGGCAATGTACAAAGTGAGTGATAGTATTAGACATTTTCAAAAGATTTGAGGTTGAATATATAATCTTAAGAAGAAACAAATATGTAGTCAAAAATAGGATTGACAATTGAGAGCATTAGGCAACCAGGACATGGATGTTTTTAGTAATCCATGCTCATTTTCCATTTAGGATACGGTACAATCATAAGTGTGACCTTTGCTTTTTGTGTCCAGAATATTACTGTGATAAAATGTTTATGTAGATCAGGGAACATGAGTATTACTTCCACCATTTCTGGGAGCAATATATTGAAGTCGTATAAATTAGTATTGGTTGTACAGATAGGTGTATCCTTTGTCTATGAATATAGAGATAATGCATGAATAGACCATACTGTGAATAAATAATATAACTGATTCCAACTTTAAATATTGCATTGAATTCATATCTGAAAATATACAGGAATTTTTATATTGATATACATAAATTCATTCCAACCTGTTATATATCTAATGGTAATATTAGTTTTATGGTTTATCATGAAGAGTGTGTGAGTTTTGCTTCAAAATTGAATATGGAAATCAAAAATAATGTGTTTGGAAAGAAGTCTCATGAAAAGACCAGTCAAGAAACCTGGAGGAATACATGTGTTCTGAATCAGGAAGTGATTGAAAGTGAAACAAATGCCTATAAATTTGTAAATTTTTGAATGAAATATATATCCTGTAATGTGCATAAACTCAAGAAATAGTTATGTACCACTCTTGAATAATAATGAATATCAAAATACACATCATGTTCCATAGGAATACACTAGCATTGATGTTAAACTGTGTCAGTTACTGTAGAAATATTAGGATTTGTGTGCACCATTCACTGAATTTAGTTTTCAGTACTAGGAAACAAATGTGTATTTCAGGTGGATGAATATTTCTGAGAATAATCTGGTGAAAAGTTGATTATAAATCCACATACATGAACATGAATGAATTTAGGGAGTGTATAATAAGATGCATATATTTCATATTTTGAAAAATCTGGAGAATATATATATATACATATATATATATATATATATATATATATATATATATATATATATATATATATATACAAACCCACACATAGACAATAAAAAGTAGCAATATATATGCCAATCGAACTTCATCGTGCAATATATATCCTCCACAGATCCAAAAGTATTCATTTTACTGAACATGGATTTATGTATAATGTTGTTCAACCAGGAAGCTCACACATAAGTTGAATTTTCAGTATCAACAGTGTTTAAGAGGAGAGATCTCTTCTCACAATTTGTATCTTTCAAGTAAACCACCTTACAAAAATGTACGTGTGATGACAGTTAGGATTCTATATGTGCATATAAAAATACATGTGTTGAATAGGCTACAGAGAATGGGAGACAGGAAATCACATATTTATTAACTTTAAAAAAACATGGAGAACTAATTCAACAAAAAATTAAATACATTTATAACTCCTGCCATATATAATGCAAAAGGCAAGCCCAAATACACACCAGAACTCCTCTGAACTGCTTGTTTTTGTATTCTGTTTGGGTTATTTTTCTCCATCATATTAGGATTTGTAGTGAGAGTCTAGTAGGATATGGGTTAGAGTCAGGGATTCATTAATTCAAATGGAAATTTGGAAAATGAATCCAATGTGTATGCAAATATGTGCTACACAAAATTCTTCCCACTTTCATCCAGAACAATGCCATGACAATACCTTCGCCCCAAGTAAGACACAATTAGATGAAAAGAGTTAGAAAATCTGTGAATACATAACTGGAATGGAAAATGCTCAGGAGTTTACTACCTTAGAGGTGGTAGAGGAGTTTCCAAAAGTAAGGTTCAGAATAAACACTACATAATCATGGCGCTCTGCTGGCCTAAAGACTTCTTGAGAAACTGCCTCTGAGGTTGGACACTTGAAATATATTTTGTTGTACGGAACTTTAGCTTCCATTCTAGTGAGACCATCAAAGATGGGTCTCCATCTATGTGTCACCTAGAGGACATGGTTTCTGATTTTCCAATGAACATGAGGCAAGATTGTTGAATTCTCTCTTTGTATGTAAACTGTGGCCACTGGGGGCTATGTGTCTCCCCGTGTGGACTGTGAAACCATTTGGAATTCCTCCACGTTTCGTGGTGGTTCTTGGTGCTACACTGGATGTTTGGTATTTGCTTCACGAAATACAAGGAGTTCAACAAGGACACAGTGCTGTAGGGAGTTCTGTCAAGTGTGGTGGTACAGGGTCTGCAAAAGAATGCACCAACCAGGCTTCTATCACACATAGCTTGCCCCCTTGACCATAGCAAGCTGATTCTGAACATTTCCCTGAAACCTCTGCATATAACAAGATGCCTTTACATATAAGGGTCTGCTGGCTGCACCATGTCAGTCACAAGCCATTTGGAATCCAATGGCAGATCCACATGGCCCCACCAAAGATGTTTTATCACACACTTGCACACCACTGCTCTAGGCCCACTATTCAGCAGGCTCCAACTTTCTGGCATCTCTGTTTTACACCATTTTTATGAAACCCGGTCAATCAAGGCACTGTCTGGTACACACATGATCAGCAACAGGACATCCAAAGTTTTTCCAGTGCCACCTGGTCATGTAAATTTCAAAAATTTCATGATATTTATCTAGCCATTGTTAAAGGATGGTGTTGGAGGCACTGTGGGTTTCAATTTATTCAGGAACCATTAAAAATTGAGGAAGCTAATTTCAATGAACGTTCTGGAGAACCCTCAAAGGCAAGGATTCCAAAGAGTGCCCAAAAGGTAACATGAAGCCAGGCCCATTGAGGTCTACAATGTGAGCTCCATGTGTGTTTTTTCTCTCAACTATGGCTGCCAAGTCTCTAGAAATAACATCATGTGATATCATGGCTGAGATTCCCATTGCTCTGTGGAAAGCCACTCTGGGCCTAGATCTCAGTTTCCAAGGGTGACTCTCATGTGTGGCCTCCATCTCAACACTATTTATTGCAATACTTCTCTGAGGTCAGTTCCAGAACTCAGTCTCTAAGGGGAATCAGACCAAAGTTCAAGACCAGGTGGACCCAGTCATCTCTTTCAAAGACCCACTCAATTGACCACAATTTAAACAAAAACACTTCCACATGACCCTCATCTTCTTCCATATTTACACTCATCATAACCTCTGGCTTGAGGTTTCCATGAGGGGTGCACCCAAAGAGAGTGTCCAAAATGAGCTCCCTTGCCCCTCATTTGCCTAAAGTCAGTGTGGCCTGGACACCTTTCCTCTGTACCAGGATTGTTCAAATAGGCCTGCCATTAATACTGCTCTGCTTCTTCAATTTGAGGCATACTGACTCTGGGGTTTAGATTTCTTAGGTAAATTGGAGTCCTGAGAAAACTCATGCACATATGGGCTAGCCTCTACAGGGATTTGAAGAACTCATTTTACCCTATTCTCAATTGATGGAGGTCAGGAACTTAAGAGAGGAAGGCAAAAGTATTCATCCACAATGACGGATCTTTTTGTCATTTTGGTTTTGGATACACACGTGGGATCTTTCATTAGATCCATCAGTTGCTGAGAATCTAAGCCACAGCCTCACACAGGGACAAGAGACTGATTCAGACACATCCCTTTCCAAAGGAATTAAGCAAAGAGCCACAGGTGATGCCCATTCATTTCCATTTGAAAACTGTGTCTTCAGGCTTCACAAAGGGTGGCCTGAGGAAAAGACCTTCCTGACATTCAGGGAAACAGAAAAATATGTAAGCAAAAGGCCCAAAGCAAGGTTTATCCACTGAGAATTTCCTGGTCACACTGATATCTGAGATTTCTGAGATGCTCGCTATTACCTTCAGCTATCCAGTACATGGCCATGTCACAGAGCTTGGAGGTGGTACATATCTTGGACACAAAACCATGAGCCTATTTTGAATAGTGGCCATAATTCAGGAAAAGAACAGGAACTAAGGAAGATAGCAGGAGTTGCCCATCCATTAGGCAAGCCGCAGTCCATTCATAAATTGGGTAGGATGAATGCTTGGAAGCTCTCTAATAGACAGGACACATCCATTGATGCATTCTCTTTTCTAATGTCTACAAACACGGACAGTGGGATATACAGACCTACAAACACTCACCTTGTCAAAAGACTTACTAGAAACAGTCCACTCCAAACCAAACAAAGCGTCTTTCCTACCAATTCTCATAACATGAGACAAAAAGACAAACTCACACCCACACCCAAAAAGGCACCTCCTTCCCCCAAGTAGGTCTGTGACTATCCGGAGAGTCCTCTGACTGGCGGACCATAGTATGTTCCCCCAAAATGGCCTCTCCTGTCTCAGATCTGGTCTTCTTTGCAAACTCTGTGAAGTTGTCAGAAGCCAGCGGTGAGTCACTACCTGCTTTCTCAGGAAAGGCCCCTCTTCAGAGCTCTCCTGGCATTTGGCCATCCTCACATCAGTAGGTACCAAGAAAGACTGACTCTGTCCTTGTTAAATCCAAAGAAGTGAGCCCACTGTGACTGGGACTGGGACTGGCTCTGGGTGCCTGGATTCCTGGATCCCAAGTTCAGAGAGTTCCATCACCAAGGAAGTGAGGTAGGTCACTTCCTTCAGGAATTGAATGAGGTCAATGCCTTAGCAACCACTTTTTCCTAACAGTTGCTTACAATGGTCCCATAAGATGGAGACTGCCCCTACTTCCTGTGACACATTCACAAGTTAGAATGGCATATCAGCCATTGGCGCCCGGGAAGAGCTCTCCACACAGGCCTGTTTTGTTCCATCTTCTCTACATTAAGAACAGAGAGGCTAATTCAGACACAACCCTTCATACTGACCTGTTTGTTTGCCATTGAAGATGATTTTGTTCCCTCAGGTCCTTTATAGCTGCCTAAGTCTTATCCAGTGATCATTTCTACATGGACCTTTGAGGTTCTCAGCCTGTGGAAGATCCCCTACATTCCTGTATTGTAATACCAACTCTGTCCCTGCTCTATTGTAAAGTTAGATTGAGGGAACAGTGTATGGTTAGGATTAATAAGAGGTTCGATTTGGGTTAGGAATCATTCTGCGGGATTAATAATGGTATTGAGAACCTGCGATATTTACAAGAATATATAGGTGAAATATAAGTATGAAGACAGAAATCTAGGTAAGATTTGATGCCCAGAAGTGCATTTGGCCCTTGACTGGGATACTTAGCTTTTAATTATATTCTGCACAGATGTCTCAGGTAATTTGATATACAATGGCATAGAACCTTGTACCTTGGATGATTGAATGTAGAAGAGAACATCCAGTCAAAAAGGGATAGTCGGTAGGATTAGGAAGGTAACCGGTAAGTTTGGGAAGAAAAGTGAGTATAGGATTTGGACAAAAAGTTCTTTAGCCATAGGGTTTCGGTTAGAGAGTGAATGTAAATGTCAGCACATGTGAAGAGTCAGTCACTATGATGAACTGGGAAAAATAAGTAGGAAAGCAGATAACAATGTAGACATTACAAAATCAGGCAAAGTATAAAGTGAGTGATATGATTAGACATTTTTAACAAGTTTGATGTTGAATATATAATCTTAGAAAAAAAAATATGTAATGACCAATAGGATTGACATTTGAGAGCATTAGGAAACCTGGACATGGATGTTTTTAGTAATCCATGCTTACTTTCCTTTTAGGCCTTGGTACAATCATAAGTGTGACCTTTGCATTTTGTGTCCAGAATATTACTGTGATAAAATGTATATGTAGATCAGGTGACATGAGTATTTCTTCCACCATTTCGTTGGACTGTGAAGTCTTTTGGTCATCCTACAATTTTCCTGGTGTTTCTTACTGCTGCACTGGGATTTTGGTATTGGCTTCACTAAATACAAAGAGCTCAACTGGGATACAGTGCTGGAGGGAGTTCTGTCACATGTGGTGGGTCAGGGTCTGCAGGAGAATGCACCAACTAGGCTTCTATCTCTCATAGCTTGCCCCATTTCCCCCTTGTCCATATCAACCTGATTCTTAACATTCCCCTGAAAACTCTTCATATAACAAGATGCCTTTACATATAAGGGTCTGCTAGCTGCACCATGTCAGTCACAAGCCATTTGGAATCCAATGGTAGATCCTCATGGCCCTACCACGGATGTTTTATCAAACACCTGCCCACCACTGCTCTAGACCCACTACTCAGCAGGCTCCAACTTACTGGCATCTTTGTTCTACACTATTTTCATGAAACCCAGTCAATCAAGGCACTGTCTGGTATACTCAAGATCAGCAACAGGACATCCAAAGGTTCTCCAGTTCCCCCTGGTCATTGGAATTTTAAAAAATTCAAGGTATTTATGTAGCCTTTTTCAAGGAAGAAGTTGGTGGTACTGTGGGTTTCAATTCATTCAGGAACCATTAAATGGTGATGAAGCTCATTTCCATGAAAGCTCGTGAGAACTCTCACAGGCAAGGCATACCAAATAGTGGCACGAAGGTCACATGAAGCCAGGCCCATTGAGTTCAAGCCCAGGTGGACCTTGTCATCTCTTCCAACTGCCACACAAATGACCACAATTAAAATCAAAACACTCCCACATGGCCCACATCTTCTTTGATATATACACTCATCATAACCTCTGGCTGGAGGTTTCCATGAGGGGTGCAGCCCAAGACAGTTTCCAAAATAATATCCCTTGCCACTCATTTGCCTTAAGTCAGGATGGCCTGGAAACCCTTCCTGTGAACCAGGAGTGATCAAATATGCCTGACATTAATACTGCTCTACTTCTCCAATTGGAGGCTTACTGTCTGTGGGATATGGATTCTTTATGTGAATTGGAGTCATTAGAAAACCCAAGCTCCTATGGGCTACCCTCTGCAGGGCTTTGAAGAACCCATTTGTGTGAGTCTAGCAGTTGGATCAAAAGTTCTTTAGCAATAGGGTTTTGGTTACAGAGTGATTGTAAATGTCAACACATGTGAAGAGTCAGTCACAATGATGAGCTGGGGAAAATGTGTAGGAAAGCAGATATCAATAGAGACATTAGAAAATCAGGCAAAGTACAATGTGAGTGATAGGATAAAACATTTTTAAGAGTGTTGAGGTTGAATATATTTTTCTTAGGAAGAAACAAATATGTAGTCACCAATAAGAATGATATTTGAGAGCATTAGGGAACCAGGACATGGATGTTGTTAGTAATACTTGCTCACTTTCAATTTAGGCTTTGGTACAATCATAAGTGTGACCCTTGCATTTAGTGTCAGAAATATTACTGTGATGAAATGCATATGTATATCAGGTGACTAGAGTATTTCTTCCACAATTTCTGAAAGCAATGTTTTAAAAAATTATAAATTAGTTTGGGGATAGAAATAGGTGTACGCTGTGTCGAAGAATATAGAAATGATGGCTTAATAGACCATACTGTGAATAAATAATATAACTGGTTCCAACTTTATATAATGGATAGATTTGATATCTCAAAATATATAGGAAATCTCATATTGATATACGTACATTCATTCCAACCAGTTATACATCTAATGGTAATATTAGGGTTATGATTTATCATGAAGAGTGTGTGAGTTTTGCTTAAAAAATGATTATGGAAATCAAAAATAATACGTTTGGAAAGAAGTCTTATGAAAAGACCAGTCAAGAACCATGGAGGAATATATGTATTCAGAAGCAGGAAGTGATAGATAGTAAACCAAATGCCTATGAACTTGTGAATTTGTGGATGAAAGGATATATCCTATGATGTCCATAAACTGAAGAAATAGTAATGTACCATTGTTGAATAAAAATAAACTTCAAAATACACATCATGTCCCATAGGTATCTACTTGCATGGATGTTAAACTGGGTCAGTTACTGTGGAAATATTACGATTTGTAAGCACCATTCACTGATATTAGTTTTCAGTACTAGGAAATAAATATGTATTTCAGGTGGATGAATATTTCTGAGAATTATCTTGTGAAATATTGATTTTAAATCCACATACAGAAACATGAGTGAATTTAGGGAGTGTATAAAAAGACACATATATTTCCTATTTTGGAAAATCTGAAGAGTATATATATATATATATATATATATATATATATATATATATATAGAGAGAGAGAGAGAGAGAGAGAGATACATAGGTAGATAGATACACACATACACATACACAGACATATAAATGTAGCAATATATATGCCCAATGAAATTCATCATGAAATATATATCATCCACATATATAAAAATATTCATTTTACTGAACATGGATTTATGTATAATGTTGTTCATCTAGGAAATTCACCCATAGGTTGAATTTCCAGTTGCATCAGTATTTAGGGGAAGTGATCTTTTCTCACAATTTATATCTTCCAAATTCAGCGAGCTCACAAGAATGTACGTGTGATACCAGGTAGGATTCTAAATATGTATAAAAAATACATGTGCTGAATAGGCTACAGAGAAAAAAAGACAGAAATTTACATATGTGTTAACATTAAAAACTCATGGAGAAGTATACAATGAAAAATTGACTAGATTTATAACACATACCCTTGATAAAGCAGAAGGCAAGTCCAAGTATGCATCATGCCTCCAATGAACGCTCTCTATTTCAATTCTGTTTGGATTCTCTTTTTTTAACCATTATATTAGGATTAGTAGTCAGAGTCTAGTAGGGTATGGGATAGTGTCAGGAATTTAGTATTTCAAATGTAAAATAGAAAAATAAATCAAATGTGTATGCAAATATGTGCTACACAAAAATATTCCCACTCTCATCCAGAACAATGCCTTGACATTACCTTCGCCCCAAGTAAGACACAATTAGTGAAGAAGAGTTAGAAAATCTGTGAATACATCTGTGGAAAAAAAATGCTCAGGATTTCAAAACCTTGGAGGTGTTAAAACAGTTTCCAAAAGTAAGGGAGAGCATAAACACTTCACAAACATGGAGCTCTGCTGGCCTAATGACTTTTTCCAAAAATGCCTATGAGTTTGGGTCCTTGAAATATATTTTGTTGTCAGGAGTTTTAACTTCCTTGGTAGTGAGACCATCAAACCTGAATCTGCATGTATATGACCTGGAGAACACGGTTCCTTATTTTCTAGTGAACATGAGGCAGCAGTTCTGAATTCTCTCATTGTAGGTAAACTGTGGCCAGTGGTTTCTAAGTGTCTAACCGTGTGGTCTGTGAAGTCATTTGGTCATCCTCCACTTTTCATGGTGTTTCTTACTGCTGCACTGGGAGTTTGGTATTGGCTTCACGAAATACAAGGAGTTTAACTGAGACACAGTGCTGGAGGGAGTACTCTCATGTGTAGTAATCAGAGTCTGCAGGAGAATGCACAAACCAGGCTTTTATCCCACATAGCTTGCCCCCTTGACAATAGCAACTTGATTCTGAACTTTTACCAGAATCATCTCCAGATAACAAGATGCCTTTACATATAAGGGTCTGCTGCCCGCACCATGTCAGTCTCTAGTAATTTGGAAGCCAATGGCAGATATACATGGCCCCACCACAGATGTTTTTTCACACACCTACACTCCACTGCTCTAGGCCCACTACTCTGCAGGCTCAAACTTTCTGGCATCTTTGTTCTGCACCATTTTCATTAAACCCAGTCAAACAAGGCACTGTCTTGTACATTCATGATCAGCAGCAGGACATCCAAAGGTTCTCAAGTGCAACATGGTAATGAGAATTTCAAAAATCTCATGGTATTTATCTAGCCATTTTTCAAATATGATGTTGGAGGCACTGTGGGTTTTAATTTATACAGGAACTATTAAATGGTGAGGAATCTCATTTCAATGAAAGCTCTGAAGAACTCTCACAGGCAAGGCTTCCAAAAGAGTCGCCAAAAGGTCACATGAAGCCGGGCCCATTGAGGTCCACAATGTGAGTTCTATGTGTGTTTTGACTCTCAACTATGGCTGCCAAGTCTTTTATAATAAAACCATTTGACATCCTGGCTGAGATTTCCCATGCTCTGTGAAAAGCCATCCTGGGCCTTGATCTCAGTTTTCAAGGGCGACTCTCATGTGTGGCGTCCTAAAATCCCAAAACAATTCACGGCAATACTACTCTAAGATCAGTTCCAGAACTAAGTCTCTAAGGGGAATCACACCAGAGTTCAAGCCTAGGTTCACCTAGGAATCTCTTCCAACTGCCACACAAATGGCGACAATAAAAAACCAAATACTCCCACATGACCCTCATCTTCTTTTATATAGACACTCATCATAACCTCTGGCTGGAGGTTTCCATGAGGGGCGCAACCCAAGACACTGTCCAAAATAATCTCCCTTTCACCTCAATTCCCTAAAGTCATGGTGGCCTGGACACCCATCCTATAAACCAGGAGTGATCACATAGGCCTGCCATTAATACTGATCTGCTTCTCCAATTTAAGGCATACAGACTGTTGGGTACAGAATCTTTGTGTGAATTGGAGTCATGAGAATATCCAATAACATATGGGATGGCCTCTGCAGAGCTTTGAAGAACTCATTTGACCCAAAGGATCCCTATTCTCATTTGATGAAGGTCAGGAACCTTACACAGGAAGGTGAGAGACTTCCTCCACTGTGACCGCTCTTTTTGCCATTTTGGTTTTGGATGCACACATGGGATATTTCTTTAGATCCATCAGGTTCGGACAATCTAAGCCACAGCCTCACAGAGGGCCAAGAGTCTGATTCAGACACATCTTTTCCTAAGGATTAAGCAAAGAGCCACAGGTGATGCCCATTCATTTCCACTTCAAAACTGATTCTTCAGGCTTCACAAAGAAGTGGCCTGAGGCAACGAACTTACTGATATTCAGGGAAACAGAACAATAAGTAAGCAAAGGCCCAAAGCAGGGTTTCTCCACTGAGACTTTCCTGGTCACCCTGATATCTCAGTTTTCTGAGATACTCGCCATTACCTTCAGCTATCCTGTTCATGGCCATGTCACAGAGCTTGGAGGTGGTACATATCTTGGACACAAAACCATGATCCTATTCCGGAGAGTGGCGAGAATTCAGGAAGAAAACAGGAATTTAGGAAGGTAGTAGGTGTTGCCCATCGATAAGGCAAGCTGCAGTCCATTCATAAATTGGGCAGGATGAATGCTGGTACTTTTTCTAATACACATGACACACCCATTGAGGCATTCTCTTTTCTAATGTCTACAACCACGAACACAGTGGTATACACAGAAATAGAAACACTCACTTGTCAAAAGACTTACTAGAAACTCTCCACTCCATACCAAACAAACCGCATTTCCTACCTATTCTCAGAACATGAGACAAAACCACAAACTCACACCCACATCCACAAAGGCACCTCCTTCACCCAAGTAAGTCTGTGACTATCCAGAGTGTCCTCTGACTGGTGAGCCATTCTATGTACCTGTGAAATGGTCTGTCCTGACTCAGATCTGGTCTCCTTTGCCAACTCTGTGAAGTTTTCAGAAGCGAGAGGTGAGCCACTACCTGCTTTCTCAGGAAAGTCGCCTCTTCAGAGCTTTCCTTGCATTTGGCCATACTCACATCAGTAGGTACCAAGAAAGACTGACTCTGTCCTTGGTAAATCCAAACAAGTGTGATCCTGGGACTGGGACTGTGAATGGCTATGGGTGCCTGACTTCCTAGAAACCAAATTGAGAGCATTCCATCACCACATAAGTGAGGTGAGGTCACTTCCTTCAGGAAATAAATGATATCTCTGACTTGGCAACCACATTGTCCCAACAGTTGCTTCAACGGTTCCCATGCGATGGAGGCTGCCCCTACTTCCTGTGACACTTTCACAAGTTAGAATGGTATATCAACCATAGGCATCCTGGCACAGCTCTCCAGACAAGCCTGGTTTGGTCCATCTTCTCTACATTAAGAAGAGAGAGGCTGATTCAGGCACATCCCTTAATCATGACCAGGTTGTTTGCCAAGGAAGATGACTTTTGCTCTCTCATGTCCTACATAGCTACCTACATCTTCTCCAGGGATAATTTATGCATGGAACTTTGAGGTTCTCAGCAGGTGGAAGATCCCCTACATTCCTGTATTGGAAGACCAACAATGTCCCTGATCTTCTCTAAAGTTAGATTGAGGGAACAGTGTCCGGTTAGGGTTAATAACAGGTTTGATTTGTGTTAGGAATCATTCTGCAGGATGAATAATGGTATTGGGAACCTGTGATATTTACAAGAATATACAGGTGGATTATAAGTATGAAAACCGAAATCTAGGTAAGATTTGAAGCGCAGAAGGACTTTGCGCCCTTGATTGAGATACTTAGCTTTGAATTATATTCTGCAGAGTTTTCTCAGATAAATGGTTATACAATGGCATAGGACCTTGTACCTTGGATGATTGAATGTCAAAGAGAACATCCAGTCAAAAAATGATAGTCGGTAGGATTAGGAAGATAGTCAATATGTTTAGAAAGAAGAGTGATTCTAAGATTTGGACCAAAAGTTCTTTACCAATAGGGTCTCGGGTAGAGAGTGAATGGAAATGTCAGCACATGTGAAGAGTCAGTCACAATGATGAACTGGGGAAAAAATGAAGGAAAGCAGATATCAATAGAGACATTAGGAAATCAGGCAAAGTATAAAGTGAGTGATAGGATGAGACATTTTCAACAGGTTTGAGGTTGAAAATATAATCTTAGGAAGAAACAAATAAGTAGTCACCAATAGGATTCACATTTGAGAGCAATAGGCAACCTGGACATGGATGATTTTAGTAATCCATGCTCACATTCCATTTAGGCTTTGGTAAAATCATAAGTGTGACATTTGCTTATTGTGTCCAGAATATTACTGTGATAAAAAGTATATGTAGATCGGGTGATATGAGTATTTCTTACACCATTTCTGGGAGCAATATTTTGAAGATGTGTGAATTACTATAGGGGGTACAAATACGTGTACCATGTGCATATAAATATAGAGATGATGCATGAATAGACCATACTGTGAATAAATAATATAACTGGTTCCAACTTTAAATAATGGATTGAAATGATATCTGATAATATACAATGAATCTTATATTGATATGCATTCTTTCATTCCAACTAGTTATACATCTAATGGTAATATTAGGTTTATGGTTTATCATAAAGAGTTGTGAGTTTTGTTTCAAAATTGATTATGGAAATCAAAAATTATGTGTTTGGAAAGAAGTCTCATGAAAAGACCACTCAAGAAAGCTGGAAGAATACATGTGTTCTGAAGCAGGAAGTGATTGAAAGTGAAAGAAATGCCAATAAATTTGTGAACTTGTGGATGGAAAATATATCCTATGATATGCACAAACTGAAGAAATAGTAAAGTACCAGTGTTGAATTAAAATGAAAGTCAAAATACACATCATGTCCCATTGAAATCCACGTGCATTGATGTTAAACTGGGTCAGTTACTGTAGAAATATTAGGACATGTATGCCTAATTCACTGAATTTAATTTTCAGTACTAGCAAACAAATATGTATTTCAGGTGGATGAGTATTTCTGAGAATAATTTTGTGAAATGTTGATTGTAAATCCATATACATGAACATTAATGAATTTAGGGAGTGTATATTAGACACATATATTTCATATTTTGAAAAATCTGGAGAGGGGGTATATATATATATATATATATATATATATATATATATATATATATATATATATATGAACCTATATAAACACCAAAAAAAACACATTAAAAATTAGCAATATATATGCCAATCAAAATTCATCATAAAATATATATCATCCACAGATCCAAAACAATTTATTTTACTGAACTTGGTTTTATGTATAATGTTGTTCAACTAGGAAGCTCACCCATAAGTTGAATTTTCTTTTCCAACAGTGTTTAGGAGGAGTGATCTCTTCTCACAATTTGTATCTGCCAAGTCAGCCACCTCACAAGAATGTACATTTGATACCAGGTAGAATTCTATATGTGCATTTAAAATTACATGTGCTGAATAGGCTACAGAGAAATGGAGACAGGAATTCACATATTTGATAAATTTATAAACACATGGATAACTATTTCAATTAAAAATTGACTAGATTTATAACACCAACACTTTATCATGCAAAAGGCAATCCATCTATACACCATGCTTCCTCTGAACCGCTTGTGTTTCTATTCTGTTTTGTTTTTTTTTTCTCTATCATATTTAAGATGATTAGTAGTCAGAGTCTAGTAGGGTATGTGTTAGTGACAGTTATTCAGTATTTCAAATGGAAAATAGGAAAATGAATCCAACATGTATGCAAATATGTGCTACATAAAAATTTTCCCACTCTCATTCAGAAAAATTCCTTGCATTACCTTCGCCCCAAGTAAGACACAATTAGAGAAGAAGAGTTAGAAAATCTGTGAATAAATATCTGGAATGGAAAATGCTCAGGAGTTCACAACCTTGGAGGTGGTAGAGGAGTTTCCAAAAGTAAGGGACAGGGTTGACAGACCCAACCTGATCTTTTATTAAATTGGGAGCCATCTTGCCACAAAGCCAAGAAAAGATAATTTGGGCTTTTCTATAAATGACTGCAAATTCTGAACCTGCTTGGAATGCCTGCCCGTGCCTTGAACTCTCCCATGCCTATCTCTCGGACCAGATAGCAGCCCTCTCTGAAACTTTAGTGACACATCATAATTTTTGCCCTCTCCTGGCCAGACAACGACCCTCTCTGCAGTTTTAATGGTCATCATAATTTCTGATGTTGGGGCCAGCAAAAAACAAAGTATACTACCATTAGTGTGATGCTTGTCAAAGTTCTGTTATCTGTAACCCCCCTTTTGTGTAACTTTCTGGGTTATATAGCTGGGCTGTTGTAAAGGTGGGGTTGCTGTTTTTTCCCGCCGTTTTGTTAGGGAGAAGCAGCCCGGCCGGTTGAAATAATAAACTGGCCTTAATTTGATTTTAACTGGAATCAGTGGTCTTTTTTATTGTTTGTTCAAAACATTACAAAGCTCATGATATATCATCTTTCATACATTTGACTCAATTGGGTTATGAAGTCCCATTTTTACCCCAAATAGAAATTGCAGAATCACATCGGTTAAACACTCACATTTTTACATAATAGCATATTAGTGACTGTTGTATTCTGCTACCTTTCCTTTTCCCTACTATCCCCCTTTCCCTCCCCTCCCATCATCCCTCTCTACCTCATCTGCTGTTTTTCAATTCTCTCCCTTGTTTCCCCCCTTCCCCTCACATCCTCTTCTATGTAATTTTGTGTAACATTGAGGGTCTCCTACCATTTCCTTATGCTTTCCCTTCTCTCTCTCTTTCTCTTCGCCAATTCCTCTCGGTTAAATGTTAATCTTTTTCTCATGCTCTTCCTCCCTGTTTTGTTCTTACTTGCTATCTTTATATCAAAGAAGACATTTGGCATTTGTTTTTTAAGGATTGGCTAGCTTCACTTAGCATTATCTGCTCTAATGCCATCCATTTCCCTGCAAATTCAATGATTTTGTATTTTTTTATTGCTGCATAGTACTCCATTGTGTATAGATGCCACGTTTTTTTATCCATTCATCTATTGAAGGGCATCTAGGTTGGTTTCACAGTCTACCTATTGTGAATTGTACCGCCCTGATCATTGATGTGGCATTATCCCTGTAGTATGCTCTTTTAAGATCCTCAGGGTATAGTCCGAGCAGGTCGATAGCTTAGTCAAAAGTTGGATCCATTCCCAGCTTTCCCAGGTATCGCCATACTGCTTTCCAAATTAGCCTCACCAATTTGCAGTCCCACCAGCAGTGCACAAGTGTACCCTTTTCCCCACATCCTCGCCAACACTTGTTGTTTGACTTCATAATGGCTGCCAATCTTACTGGAGTGAGGTGGTATCTTGGATGGTTTTTATTTGCATTTCTCTGACTGCTAGAGATGGTGAGCATTTTTTTCATGTACTTGTTGATTGATTGTATGTCCTCCTCTGTGAAGTGTCTGTTCAGGTCCTTGGCCCATTTGTTGATTGGGTAATTTGTTATCTTATTGTTTAATTTTTTGAGTTCTTTGTATATTCTGGATATTAGGGCTCTATCTGAAGTGTGAGGGGTAAAAATTTGTTCCCAGGATGTAGGCTATTTATTTACCTCTCTTACTGTTTTGCTTACTGAGAAAAAACTTTTTAGTTTAAGTAAGTCCCATTTATTTATTCTTGCTATTAACTCTAGGGCTATGGGCGTCCTGTTAAGAAAATTGGAGCCCGAAACCACAGTATGTACATTGTAGCGAACTTTTTCTTCTATCAGACGCTGTGTCTCTGTTTTGATATCTAGCTCCTTGATCCATTTTGAGTTAACTTTTGTGCATGGCTAGAGAAAAGGATTCAGTTTCATTTTGTTGCATATGGATTTTCAATTTTCCCAGCACCATTTGTTGAAGATGCTACCCTTCTTCCATTGCATGCTTTTAGCCCCTTTATCAAATATAAGAAAGTTGTAATTTTGTGGATTAGTCTCTGTGTCCTCTCTTCTGTACCATTGGTCCACCTGCCTGTTTTGGTACCAGTACCACGCTGTTTTTGTTACTATTGCTTTGTTGTACAGTTTGAACTCTGGTACCGCTATACCTCCAGATTCACACTTCCTGCTTAGAATTGCTTTTGCTATTCTGGGTCTTTTGTTTTTCCATATGAAGTTCATGATTGCTTCATCTAGTTCTACAAGAAATGCCATTGGGATTTTAATTGGCATCGCATTGAAACTGTAAAGACCTTTGGGTAATATCACCATTTTGATGATGTTAGTTCTGCCTATCCATGAATTGGGTACATTTTTTCATCTTATGAAATCTTTTTCTATCTCTCTCTTTAGGGTTCTTTAGTTTTCATTGAATAAATCTTTCACCCCTTTTGTTAGGTTGATTCCCAAATATTTTATTTTCTTTGAGGATATTGTGAGTGGAGTTGTTGTCATCATTTCCATTTCTGATGTTTTGATGCTGATATACAGAAATGCCTTTGATTTATGCGTGTTGATTTTATATGCTGCCACTTTGCTGAATTCATTTATTAACTCTAGCAGTTTCTTTGTAGACCCTTTTGGGTCTGTTAAATATTTTATCATGTCATCTGCAAATAGTGATAATTTAACTTCTTCTTTTCCTATTTTTATGCCTTTAATTTCTTTTGTCTGTCTAATTGCTCTGGCTAGTATTTCAAGAACTAAATTCAATAGAAGTGGTGATGGAGGGCATCCCTCTCTTCTTCCAGATTTTAGAGGGAATGCCTTCAGTTTTTCACCATTTAGGATGATGCTAACCTGAGGTTTAGCATATATAGCTTTTACAATGTTGAGATAAGTTCCTGTTATCCCTAGTTTTTCTAGTGTTTTGAACATAAAGGGTTGCTGTACTTTGTCAAATGTTTTTTCTGCATTTATCAAGATGATCATATGGTTCTTGTCTTTAAGTCTATTGATATGGTGAATATTATTTATTCATTTCCATATATTGAACCAGCCTTGCATCCCAGGGATGAATCCTACTTGATCATAGTGCACAATTTTTTTGATATGCTTTTGTATTCGGGAATCAGTGGTCTTTTCTTGTGTCCTGGTCTAATATTTTGGAGTTACCCAGCGAGATGACCCTGCCCGACCAGATCACAAAATTAGACTGCTGGAAATTCTAATGCTGGCTTTCCATCCAGTGCTCTGGGGTGGAGAGCTACTCTAGCGGGTGTGTAACTTGAGATGTTCCATGGCCATGGAGTGAGCCTTAGATCCAGGGAGCACTGCAGTGAACCACTGCAAGAAAACTATTAGCAAGCACCTGGTTGAGGAGGCCTCCATAGGTAAGTGGCACCTTTATAACATCTGATATCTGGTTAAGGGAGATCTCTTCTGATGACAGAGAGGTGCCTGGGGAGGCTCACATATACTCCTGTCCGGGACAGTAATGAGAATTGTTCTGTCCTCTGTTCTGTTCTGTAGGGAATTTCTCTGAAAGGGTAGAGAGTTGCGGACGGGCACGCATGCGTTCCTACACCGAAGCTTTAGCAAGACGTTGCATTGTTCCTCTATTTTTCTGTATTGATGCTAGGTTTCTGTATTTTTGTGTGTTTTCTTCTGTGTTCTATATGTTTATTGTTTGTTTGTTTTGTGCGTTTTGTTGTGTGATTTCTGTGGTAAAAATTTAAGGATATTGGATGTGAACAGGGTAACAAAGCAAGTAAGCCTGACACCACTTTGGACTGTGTTTTAAGGAACTGCAATGAACTTTACCCCCCCCCCCTTTGTTAAGCAGGTAGAGAGAAGCCCCTAGCTGGCTGCCTGGAGCCCACCCACTGCACAGGGCAATGCCTGCTGGGGACCTAAGAACTGAGTATCTCCCAGTTTAACAAGTGAAACTCTTTTAAAACCCCTTGTCCCTCAAGATCAAGAGAGTCACAAACTTTGGGCAGAGTCCCCTTTATTTCCCCTTTGTTAGCAAAGCAATAAACTTCCCTTTTTTCTTTTTTGCAAAAAACTGTCCTCATTATTAAATTGGCATTAATTGACTTCAAGGTCAGGAACCGAACTTTAAGTTACAAATTTTGATAGCCCACCCCCCCCCCGCCAAGGAACTTTTTGAGAGCTGACTACTGAAATGTTAGGAGAAAGAGTGTGCTTGGGGTGGAACCAAACCAGAGGAGCTAATCCTGTAAGTAAAAGGAGGGACTGAGTAACTCCCAGCTGCTTCCCCGAAGCCCTGTTGCTTCAGGGAAATCTCTCCTTCCTTCCTGCAATGTCAGGATTATGCAACCTCTTTCTTCTTAAAAAAGAGAAAAAGAAAAAGGAAACACTAAATGAAGTAAAGTCACCATGGAGATCCTTGATATTACATTTCAGGTTTCCCCTCTGTGAAAACATCTGATCCCCTTGTGGGGACATCTATCATGCTACAGGTGTAGCAGATTTTTCTCTTATCTGCTTTGTTTTAAAGGCTTCTGTCTGTCAGCCATAGTCTGGAGCTCCTTTCTGTCTGTCTTGTGTCTTTGTTTCTGGCCCTTTAAGAAATGTGCAATAATGTTTTGATATTATATATTGTTTCTTGGGAATGATCTTAGCTCAATGTGTGTCTAAATGATGACGTTTTATTGTAACAATCTGGTATCTGAATGGGTTTTTGAAGCATTGCACAATCTTCCAGTTAATATGTCCGTATATCATATATATTATATATATTATAAATATATATTATATAAAATACATTATATATATATTATATATTATATACTAATATATCATATATATTATATATATTTTATAAAAATTAACATATATAAGGAGTGCTCATATAAAAAGGAGCACTCACAAAAACAAATTTTAAAAAGTGGATCCAAAGATCTTTTATTCATGTGATTTAAATGGTTCACTTTAAATTGGATAAACAGATAAAAATAAATGTCTTTAAATTTAAGCTTACAAGTTTTTCTAGGTGTTCAAAAATCAAATAAAACATTAATGTTGACAAAATGTCTAATATTCCTTGGTTCTACAACTTTTCCTTCAACAAAAAAATGGTTTACACTGTTCAATACATTTGTCTAATATTTTGATTAATAAGTAAAGTAAATTTTGTATGGTATTACTTATTCATGAGTACTTTTGTTAGATATCTGATTGACTCACTAAAGTCTGTATAAGTTTGTACTAAAGTCTGTGTAAGATTGTAAAATTCAGTCATGTGTTAAAGAGACAAAAATTTCTAAAAACATAAGTTTACTCATAACATTGTGTTTATTAAGTTTTATTTTTTCTAGAGCAAGCAACCATAAAAATTAAACAACTAATTAAATAAGAACTGTTATTTTAAAGAACTGTACTGCCATTTCTTTAAAAGCTAAACTTGGTTAATGTAGAAGTATCAATATAATTGTGATGCTATAAATATGCTCATATCTTCCAGGTATTCAAGTCTATAAGGTAGAAACTTAAAAGAGCATTATATCAAGTTGGTGTTTGAAGTTGTATGGTAAATATATACTGGGAATTTATTTATCTGTTATCAATAAGATATGTAAAGTTTTATGTTACTTTTTATATTGGGAACACTTTAAATGTATTTTTAAGTTAATGAGAGCCTAATCTATGTAAAGGTTAAAAACCTTCAGCCTTTCTTTAATTCATGTTTTAAATGTGATATCATATGTTGTAAGCTAATGTTCATGTGACCACAAACAATTTATGTAAACTTTGTAAAATTATATTTAAAAAAAAGATCAGCTTTAGAACTAAAACACTTAAGATTTATAAAGAGACCTGCCTTACCTGAAATAAGGCTCTGTGTCCCATCTTAGTACACGCGAGAATGACTACGAAAGCAGTAGGTCAAATAATGTTTCATTTAAAGTTATATTCAAAAGTTTTTTTTGTGTGTGTCAAGATTACTAGGATCTCAAACAGGGGATATAATTTATAACTCAGCCAATAAATTCAGGGTAGCTATTATGCAAACTAAGTGTTTTTACTCTTGTTAAAATATTTTATTTTGTAATTTCTTTATAACTGATCTAAAGATTCCCTGTTAGTGTTTTACAGAAGTGTTGCGTTAAGAACACAACATGAGTTAATTTAAGATAATAAGTCATCACCTACAAGACAGACAGAATAATACAGATCCCAATTAATAAAAAGATAAATACTTATAAAGTTATAGAAATTAAAGCA
This sequence comes from Callospermophilus lateralis, assembly GCF_048772815.1. Lineage (NCBI taxonomy): Eukaryota > Metazoa > Chordata > Mammalia > Rodentia > Sciuridae > Callospermophilus > Callospermophilus lateralis. The sequence goes on along the minus strand of NW_027514169.1, from coordinate 563,901 downwards.
CAGTACTCTTAATATAAGGCTGTTAAAATTTATTTGCTGGATATTTAAAATTAGGATTTAAAATTAAAGTTAAATGAAAAGGGCCAAGAAAACTAATATTTGGCTCTTGCCCTCTGAGTCAGTCTGAATGCAAGAAACAGGGGACTTCTCTAAAGTGCTTTGCAACTCTGGGCCATATAACCTCCCGATCAGGGAGATTAATGAGACCACTGGAGAACAGAAAGCCAATTAGTGCATTTGCTACAAAGAGGAGTGTCATCAGAGAAGGGAGATATCCCTGATACTTCTGAGGGAAGCCACATGGTCAAGCAAGACCTGGACACACCTAGCGCAAATGGCACTATCAGAACTGAGAAGCTGCTCTCAAGTTTCCCCAGGAATGACTCCCATAAAAGCTCAGCTGACTGTTAACAATAAATAGAAACAAAAGTCAGTTTGACTGCTTCATCTTTAAAACTTAGCAAAGACAGTGAAAACCAAAATACAGCCATTCCTGGGCATTTTAAATAATAATTATAATAAATAATATTTTAAGGTATACACTTTATGTTAGCCTCCCAAAATAAGTAAGACTGGAGGCAACAAAGAAGGATTCTCAGACAGGAATGCCTGATAACTATAAAAAGAGACTATCAAGAGGAGCTGCCAGAGGCAGGAGTTTTTAGTTTAAGGCCTACAGATATTTCTAACCTACACAGGTAGGCTTGATGTTTGCTAGTACGATTATCTAGCCTGGAGTAACAGAAGTAAAGGTTTCTCTATTAGACACAGATGTCATACTAGTAAAAGGATTTTGCAAGATCAGATGACATTAAATTATTTAACTGTTTCTTATGGGGAGGGACAAATATAACACTAAAAGTTAAATATTAAGTTGACAGTCCTGATAACTGGGGATATTAAAGACTGGTGAGAGAACTTCTATACAGTCACATGTTCCAGCTGCTGCAACATTTTTTCAGTACTCATGGTTTTTGTTTCTCACATAGAAGGACCCATCCCCAGATGACTTTACAACCGGTTCTTCCCGAACCAGAATTCAAACTGAACTGACTTCTAAAAGGCAACTCATGTCCCTCAACTGACTTCTGAAAGGCATGTCCCTCACATCGTGCCCCCTCACATCACCCTCTCTCAGCTCAGAAGAAGCCAAAATGTGTGATGCTTCTCTTCTTACAACAATGGAGCCAAAAATAAATAGACTATAATATAAGTAATTAATTAAGTCAGGTAAAATCAGGGAGACCGGTTTTTGGTGAGTTCAAAAATTTGGAGACTGTTACCTGATGGATTAAAATTCCCTCAGTGCTCTTCCCCTACTCTATCAAAGATTTGAAAGGGACACATTAGAAAAGGGGGGAATGATAGACCCAACATGATCTTTTATTAAAGTTTGGAGCCATCTTGCCACAAAGGCAGGAAAAGATAATTTTGGCTTAACTATAAATTACAGCAAATTCAGAACTTTCTTGGAATGCCTTCCCTTGCCTTGAATTCACCCATGCCTATCTCTCTGACCAGATAGCAGCCCTCTCTGAAACTTTAGTGACACCTCATAAATATTGGACAATGACCCTCTCTGAGTCTCTAATGGTCTTCATAAATTCCGATGTTGGGGCCAGCAAAAAAAAAAAAAAAATGTAAACTACCATTAGTGTGATGCTTGTCCGAGTTCCGTTATCTGTAACCCCCCTTTTGTGTAAGTTTCTGGGCTATAAACCTGGGCTATAGGAAAGGTGGGATTGCTCTCTTTTTCCAGCTCTTTTGGGATGGAGAGCCAGCCTGACCAGTGGAAATAATATGCTTGTTTAATTTGATTTTAATTGGAGTCAGTGGTCATCCCTTGCATCTTGGTCGAACAGGTAAACACTCCACAAACATGGAGCTCTGCTGGCCTAAAGAATTCTTGAGAAACTGCCTCTGAGTTTGGGTCCTTAAAATATATGTTTTTGTCAGGAGCTTTAGTTTCCTTTGTAGTGAGATCATCAAAGATGTGTCTGCATCTATGTGACCTGGAGGACATGGTTTACTATTTTCCAATGAACATGAGGCAGCAGTGCTGAATTCTCTCTTTGTAGGTAAACTTTGGACACTGGGTGCAAAATGTCTCCCTCTGTGGACTGTGAAGCCTTTTGGTCATCCTCCAATTTTCGTGGTGTTTCTTGCTGCTGTACTGGGAGTTTGGTATTTGCTTCATGAAATGCAAGAAGTTCACCTGGGACACAGTGCTGGAGGGAGTTCTGTCATGGGTGGTGGGTCAGGGTCAGCAGTAGAATGCAGAAACCAGGCTTCTATCCCACATAGCTTGCCGCCTTGTCCATAGCATTAAGATTCTGAACATTGCCCTGAAACCTCTCCATATAACAAGATGCCTTTACATGTAAGGGTCTGCTGGCTGCACCATGTCAGTCAGAAGCCATTTGTAAGCCAATGGTAGATCCACATGACCCCACCACAGATGTTTTATCACACACCTGCACACCACTGCTCTAGGCCAATACTCAGCAGTCTGCAACTTACGGGCATCTCTGATCTACACAATTTTCATGAAACCCAGTCAAACAAGGCACTGTCTGGTACACTCATGATCAGCAACAGGAGATCCAAAGATTCTCCAGTGCCAGCTGGTCATGGAAATTTCAGAAATTTTATGGTATTTATATAGCCATTTTTCAAGGATGAAGTTGGAGGCACTGTGGGTTTCAATTCATTCAGGAACCATTTAATGGTTAGGAAGCTCAATTCCATGAAACCTCTGGAGAACTCTCACAGGCAAGGTTTCCCAAAGAGTGGCCAAAAGGTAACATGAATCCAGGCCCATTGTGGTCTACAATGTGAAATCCATGTGTGTTTTGACTCTCAACTATGGCTGCCAAGTCTTTCAGAATAAAATCATGTGATATCCTGGATGAGATTCCCAGTGCTCTCTGGATAGCCACCCTGAGCCTAAATCTCAGTTTCCAATAAAGATTCTCATTCGTGGGCTCCTAAAATCCCAAAACAATTCATGGCAATACTTCTCTGATGTCAGTTCTGGAACACAGACTCTAAGGGGAATTACACCAGAGTTCAAGTCCAGGTGGACCCAGTCATCTCTTCCAACTGCCACACAAATGACCACAATTAAAATCAAAACACTCCCACATGGCCCTCATCTTCTTCCATATAGAAACTCATCATAGTCTCTGGCTGGAGGTTTCCATGAGGGGCACAGACCAAGATAGTGTCAAATAATCTCCCTAGTCCCTCATTTGCCTAAAGTAAGGGTGGACTGCACACCCTTCCTGAGAACCAGGAGTCATGAAGTAGGCCCACATTAATACAGCTCTGCTTCTCCAATTTGAGGCTTACTGACTCTTGGATATAGATTCTTTATGTGATTTGGAGTCATGAGAAAACCCAACCACCTATGGGCTAGCCTCTCCAGGGATTTGAAGAACTCATTTGACCCAAAGAATCCCTATTCTCACTTGATGGATGTCAGCAACCTAACAGAGAAAGGCAAGAGACTTCATCCACAATGACTGATCTGTGTGCCATTTTGGTTTTGGAGGCACACATGGGATCATTCATTAGATATATTAGGTGCTGAGAATCTAAGCCACAGCCTCACACAGGGCCAAGAGGCTGATTCAGACACATCCCTTTCCAAAGCAATTAAGCAAAGAGCCACAGGTGATGCCCATTCATTTCCATTTGAATACTGTTTTCTTCAGGCTTCACTAAGGCATGGCCTGAGGCCAAGACCTTCCTGACATTCAGGGAAACAGAACAATAGGTAAGAAAAAAGCCCAAAGCAGGGTTTCTCCACTGAGAAGTTCCTTTTCACATTGATATCTGAGTTTTCTGAGATGCTCTCCATTTCCTTCAGCTATCCAGTACGTAGCCATGTCACAGAGCTTGGAGGTGATACATAACTTGCACGCAAAACCATGAGCCTATTCTAGAGAGTGGCAAGGATTCAGGAAAAAAAACCGGAAATTAGGAACAAGTAGGTGTTGCCCATCCATAAGGCAAGCCACATTCCATTCATACATTTAGCAGCATGAATGCTGGGAAGCTTTCTACTAGACAGGACACATCCATTGATGCATTCTCTTTTCAAATGTGTACAACCATGGACACAGTGGGATACAGAGATATAGATACACTCGCCTTGTCAAACGACTTACTAGAAACAGTCCACTAAAAACCAAACAAAACGCCTTTCATACCTACTCTCAGAACATCAGAAAACCACAAACTCACACCCACACGCTTCATCCTGACCAGGTTTTTTGCCATGGAAGATGAATTTTGCTCTCTCAGGTCCTTCATTGCTGTGTACATCTTCTCTAGGGATCATTTCTGCATGGACCTTTGAGTTTCTCAGGTGGTGGAAGTTCCTCTACGTTCCTGTATTGTAAGACCAGCTCTTTCCCTGCTCTTCTTTAATGTTATATTGAGGGAAAAGTGTATGGTTAGGTTAATAACATGTTTGATTTGGGTTAGGAATCATTCTGCTGGATGAATAATGGTATTGGGAACTGGTCATATTTTTAAGGATATATAGTTGAAATATATATATGAAAAAAGAAATCTAACTAATATTTGAAAAACAGAAGGGCATTAAGCCCTTGATTGGGATACTGAGCATTGAATTATGTTCTGCACAAATGTGTCAGATAAATCAATATACAATGGCATAGAACCTTGTACCTTGGATGATTGAATGTCGAAAAAAACATGCAGTCAAAAACCGATAGTAGGTAGGTTTATGAAGAAGAGTGAGTATAGGATTTGGAACAAATTCTTTACTAATAGGTTTTCGGTTAGAGAGTGAATGTAAATGTCAGCACATGTGAAGTGTCAGTCACAATGATGAACTGGGGAAAATATGTAGGAAAGCAGATATCAATAGAGACATTAGGAAATCAGGCAAAGTAAAAAGTAAATGATAGGATTAGACATTTGCAACAGGCTTGAGGTTGAATATATAATCTTAGGAAGAAACAAATATGTAGTCACAAATAGGATTGACATTTGAGAGCATTAGGCAATGTGGACATGGAGGTTTTTAGTAATCCATGTTCACTTTCCATTTAGGCTTTGGTACAATCATAAGTGTGAACTTTGCTTTTTGTGTCAAGAATATTACTGTGATAAAATGTATATGTAGATCAGGTGACATGAGTATTTCTTCTACCATTTCTAGGAGCAATATTTTTAAGATCTATAAATTAGTATTGCGGGTACAAATAGATGTACACTGTGTCTATGAATATAGAGATAATGCATGAATAGACCATACATTGAATAAATAATATAAATGGTTTCAACTTTAAATAATGGATTTAATTGATATCTGAAAATATACAGGAAATTTAATATTGATATACAGACATTCATTACAAGATTAGGGCCACATGGCCCTTATCTTTCAAATAGACACTCATCATAACCTCTGGCTATAGGTTTCCATGAGGGGCACAGTCCAAGACAGTGTCCAAAATAAGCTCCCTTGCCCCTCATTTGCCTAAAGTTCGAGTGGACTGGACACCCTTCCTCTGATCCAGGAGTGATAAAGTAGGCCTACCGTTAATACTGCTCCACTTCTCCATTTTGAGGCCTACTGAATATGGGGTTTAGATTCTTTATGTGTATTGGAGTCATGAGAAAACCGAAGCACCAATGGGCTAGCCTCTGCAGGTCTTTAAAAAACTCATTTAACCCAAAGGATCCCTATTCTCACTTGATGGAGGTCAGCAACCTAACAGATGAAGGCAAGAGACTTCTATCACAATGACTGATCTTTTTGATATTTGGTTTTGGATGCACACATGGGATCTTTTTTAGATCCATCAGGTGCTGAGAATCTAAGCTACTGCATCACATAGGACCAAGAGGCTGATTCAGACATATCCCTGTCCAAAGCATTTAAGCAAAGAGCTACAGGTGATGCACATTCATTTGCAATAGAAAACTGTTTTCTTCAGGCTTCACAAAGTGGTGACCTGAGGCAAAGACCTTCCTGACATTCAGGGTAACAGATCCATAGGTAAGCACATTGCCCAAAGCAGTGTTTCTCCACTGACACTTTACTGTTCACACTGATATCTGAGTTTTCTGAGATGCTCGCCATTCCATTCAGCTATCAAGGACTTGGCCATGTCACAGAGCTTGAAGGTGGTACATATCTTGGACACATAATGAAGAGCCTATCTGGAGAGTGGCCAGAATTAAGGAAGAAAACAGGAACTTAGGAAGATAGAAGGTGTTGCATATCAATAAGTCAAACCGCAGCCCTTTCATAAATTAGGCAGGATGAATGCTGGCAAGCTTTCTACTAGACAGGACACAATCATTCATGCATTCTCTTTTCTAATGTCTACTACCATGGACACAGTGGGATACACAGACATAGAAACACTCACCTAGTCAAATGACTTACTAGAAAAAGTCCAATCCAAACCAAACAAACCGCCTTCCTACCTATTCTCAGAACATGAGACAAAACAACAAACCCACAACCACACCCACAAAGGCACCCCTTTCCCCCAAGTAGGTCAATGACTATCCAGAGTGTCCTCTGACTGGTGGGCCATACTATGTTCCCCTGAAATGGCCTGTCCTGTCTCAGATCTGGTCTCGTTTTCCAACTCTGTGAAGTTGTCAGGAGCCAGGGGTGAACCACTATGTGCGTTCTCACGAAAAGCCCCTCTCCAGAGCTCTCCTGGCATTTGGCCATCATCACATCAGTAGGTACTAAGAAATACTGACTCTGTCCTTCTTAAATCCAAACAAGTGCGACCACTCGGACTGAAACTGGAATGGGCTCTGGGTGCCTGGCTTCCTGGATCCCAAGTTAAGAGAGTTCCATCACCAAGGAAGTAAGGTGAGGTCACTTGCTTCAGGAACTAAATGAGGTCACTGCCTTTGCAACCACTTTGTCCTAACAGTTGCTTCCCGGGGTCCTATGAGATGGAGGCTGCCACTACTACCTGTGACAATTTCACAAGTTAGAGGGTATAGAAATCATAGGCACCTGGGAACAGCTCTCAACACAGGCCTGGTTTGGTCCACCTTCTCTATATTAGAAGAAGGAGGCTTATTCAGACACAACCCTTCATCCTGACCAGGTTATTTGTCATGGTAGATAACTTTTGCTCTCTCAGGGACTTCATAGCTGCCTCCATCTTCTCCAGAGAGTATTTCAGCATGGACCTTTGAGGTTCTAAACAAGTGGAAGATCCCCTACATTCCTGTATTGTAAAACCAACTCTGTCCCTGCTCTTCTGTAAAGTTAAATTGAGAGAACAATGTAGGGTTAGGCTTAATAACATGTTTGATTTGGGTTAGGAATCATTCTGCGGCATGAATAATGGTATTGGGAACTTGTGATATTCACAAGAATATAGAGGTGAAATATAAGTATGAAAACAGAAATCTAGGTAAGATTTGAAGGCCAGAAGGACATTGGGCCCTTCATTGGGATACTTAGCTTTCAATTATGTTCTTCACAGATGTCTCAGATAAATCGATATACAATGGCATGGGACCTTGTACCTTGGATGATTGATAGTCGATAGGATTAGGAAGATGGTCCGTAGGTTTAGAAAGAAGAGTGAGTATTAAATTTTGACCAAAAGTTCTTTAGCAATAAGGTTTCAGGTAGAGAGTGAATGTAAAGGTCAGCGTATGTGAAGAGTCAGTCACAATGGTGACCTGGGGAAAATATTTAGGAACTCAGACATCAATAGAGACATTAGGAAATCAGGCAAAGTATAAAGTGAGTGACAGGATTTGACATTTGCAATAGGGTTGATGTTGAATATATAGTCTTAGGAAGAAACAAATATGTAGTCAACAATATAATTGACATTTGAGAGCATTAGGCAACATGGACATGAATTATTTTTGTAATCCATGCTCACTTTCCATTTAGGCTTTGGTACAATCATAAGTGTGATCTCTGCTATTTGTGTCCAGAATATTACTGTGATGAAATCCATATGTAGATCAGGTGACATGAGTATTTCTTCCACCATTTCTGGGAGCAACATTTTGAAGATGAATGAATTAGTATTGGAGTTACAAATAGATGCACCTGTGTCTATGAATATAGAGATAATGCATGAATAGACATTACTGTGAATACAAAATGTAACTGGTTCCAACTTTAAATACTGGATTGAATTGATATCTGAAAATATACAGCAAATCTTATATTGATATACAATCATTCATTCCAACCAGTTATACATCTAATGGTAATATTACGGTTATGGTTTATCATGAAGAGTGTGTGAGTTTTGCTTCAAAATGATAATGGAAATCGAAAATAATATGTTTGGAAAGAAGTCTCATGAAAAGACCAGTCAAGAAACCTGGAGGAATACATGTGTTCTGAAGCAGGAAAGGATTGAAAGTGAATCAAATGCCTATACATTTTTGAACTTGTGGATGAAATATATATCCTATGATGTGCATTAACTGAAAAAATATTAATGTACCAGTGTTGAATAAAGTGAACTTCAAAATAGGAATCTACTTGCATTGATGTTACACTGGGCCAGTACTGTAGAAATATTAGGATTTGTATACACTATTCACTAAATTTAATTTTCAGTACTAGGAAACAAATATGTATTTCAGGTGGATGAATATTTCTGAGAATAATGTTGTGAAAAGTTGATTATAAATCCACATACATGAACAAGAATAAATTTAGGTAGTGTATATAAGACATGTATATTTTATATTTTGAAACATTTGGAGAGTGTATATATATATATATATATATATATATATATATATATATATATGTATATATATATATATATGTGTGTGTGTGTGTATTTATATATATATACAGACACACACACAAACACACACACACAGAGTAAAAAGTAGCAATATATATGCCAATCGAAATTCATCATGAAATATATATCATCCACAGATGCAAAAATTTTTATTTTACTGAACATGGATTTATGTATAATGTTCATCTACTAGGAGGCTCACCCATAGGTTGAATTTTCAGTTCCAACAGCGTTTAGAAGAAGTGATCTCTTCTCACAATTTGTATCTGCCAAGTCAGCCTCCTCTCAAGAATTTTCGTTTGATACCAGGTAGGATTCTATATGTGCATATAAAAATACATGTGCTGAATAGGCTACAGAGAAAGGGAGACAGGAATTCATATATTTGTTAACTTTAAAAACACATGGAGAATTATTTCAATTAAAAATTAACTAGATTTATAATACCTACCCTATATCATGCAAAAGGCCAGTCCAACTATACACCATGCCTCCTCTGAACTGCTTGTATTTCTATTCTGTTTGGGTTATTTTTCTCCATCATATTAGGATTAGTAGTAAGCGTCTAATAGGGTGTGGGTTAGTGTCAGGTGTCCCGGACACCAGGACACATCAACGTGGGTGTAAAACATAGCTGGGGAGGAATGAAGGGACAGGTGACACGAGAGATGACAGCAAGACAGGATTTCTGATCATGATGCAAACATTTATTGTTCTCACAGGGTATTTATATGCTGTGGATGGGAAAGCTCTCTTATCGGCAGTTGCTGGATGTTTTCGCAGGGTGAGATAACCTCAGGATGTTTCAGGAAGACAGATGGCCGCAGGATGTCTCAGGGAGATAGATGGCTGCGGGATGTCTCCAAGGCAGGATGTCTCCCAGGGTGCTGTTTCTTGTAAGTGTCAGACTATTCTTTAAAGGAGAACTTCTTTCTAGCCCCTGACATCTCCCCCTTTCTTATATATAGTATTTTACCATACCTTACCGGCCATGTTTTTGGGGGGTTAAAGAGGCTCTCTTTTTCTAGGAGGCCTTAGAATAACTCCTGATCTGAGCAAGCATCTTTACTAGGAGATTCCGTGGTGGCCTTGGCATGTTTTTGGAGGAGACGGCTTTGAGGGGGAAGCATGCCAACCGCCATGCACCAGAGTGTGTCAGTCAGAGGTCTTGGGTGTGGATTCATCCTCCTGCAGTCCTTCTGGCACGCTCCGTTTTTATGACCTAACGTCCTCACTCCATGGATGCGACCTTCCCCAAGCAGAGGGGCCCATGGAGGACGAAACCTTATTTCAAGGGCAGAAGATGGTTGGTCAGAGATGTTACTTATAGTTTTATGAAAGAAAGACAGAACTGTCGGGAGGTAAACTTAAGAAATAAGCCTGTGAGAAGGGTAGAACATCCTTTTAAATGTTGGCAGCGTGGTCTTCCATCTCCAGATGATGATAGTGGACCTGTATGGGCTTAGAGGCCAAAATATTAATCTGTTCTTTAATGAAATGTACCAGCCTGTTTGTAAAGTAGGGTCTATGGACTCCATTTAAAATAAACCCAACAAAGGGCCAAATAGGGGAAGAAGGTAAGGTAGAAATCCATTAAACCCAGTCCATAGGGGATTTTCAAATAGTTCCCTTCATCTCTTTTCTAGATCTTCTTGAAGCTGCTTAATTTTAGTGCATACTATGTCTGATTTATTGGCATAAAAGCAGCATCGTTCCCCTAAGGCCAAGCAAATAACTCTCTGGTTAACTGTCAGCAAATCTAAGCCTCGACTGTTTTGAAGGAACACTTCTGCCAGGGAGTCTATTTGGTCCTGAAAATGTTTAATGGTTCCTGATAGAGTTTGTACATCTTTTATAAGTTGTTGAGACAGGCGATAGTACGAGTGTATAGCCGTACCTAAGCCAGCTGAACCTGTGACCATAGCAGCTGTTATTCCAAGGCTGGCAAGAAGTGGTAAGGTCTGTATTGCCCACATTTGTCTTTTGACTAAGGTTTCTAGGCTAGGAATGGGTAGAGGTTCGTCTCCTGGGACAATAGTTATATCAGGGAGTAATAAGGCAAGAACACAGCCACTGGGCCAATTCGCTGGAAGCCTGGGGAAGGCTAAGTTTCCTTCATACATAAAAACTGTGCCATTGGGGGAACAAAGAGATGGGGTGGGTGAGGAATAATTTTATACTCCTGAGCAATTTCCAAAGGATGTAACTCCAACAACAATATCATAGGTTTTATTCTGCATCACACCTAAAAGACATAATGTAAAAGTGCCTATAGGCTATACTTTTAAAGGAAATCCGGGTTGGCATGTATTATCATTGACCATGATAGAAATAATAGGAACTGCCATTGGCATGATTGCCCCTGTTGTCATGCAGAGCCAGCAATCACCAGCAAGGGTGGAGTTTGAATTATTAAGCAAATAGAAGGTAGTTTCCAAAATATCTAATATATTGGTATCTAAACCTGGGAGCTGGGATTTAGGCTACATTAAGGGATGATATGTGAGCTCAGCGATTTGAGGTTTCAAAAGTTTGATTATCTGAGGATGCTTGACAGCATCAGTGGGTCCTCCACCATCAGAGACCCCTGAAGGTATTTTAATAGGTCAGCAGGAAGGTTTACCAACAGTGCCTTGGCACCTGCTGACTGTAACTTGGTGTATTTGCCTTCTTCTCCCCAGTCAAAGAGAATGGGGGTATAATGAATACTGGTCCCCCCTGCTGCATGAGTTTTAGTTAGGGAGGCTTCAAAAAATTATTCTTCCTGCTTGTTAACACAAATTGAGGCTGACACATAACAAGAGACATGGATCGCCTGGGTATGCGTACAGTTTGCAGAACAATTTTGGAGTGCTTTACTTGTACTAGGGGGAATAATCTTTGGCTTGTTAACACATACCCAATTAGGGTGATGAACTCCTCTGAGTTTATGGTCAACCTCAGCACGAAGTTAAGCCACCTTAGTCACGCAGTAAGCAGTCTGGGTCCAACTAGTGGAAGCCTGAGTCCAAGATCTTCCCTTGCATTAGCAGGGGGGGGGGGGCGCAAAAAGGTACTCCATGATGTTGGAAGGTGGAGGGCCATGGCCTTTGTGTACAAACCTGTTCAGCAGATGTACCTTAAGCAGGATCCTCACACAGATTGTTGGCTGCATCTGAAAAAAAGGGAAATTTGTCCTCAGGGGTAGGGCCTCCATCCCTGGGTTGAGGTAAGTCATTAACCTGTTTAACCAGGCGTTCTGGTAACCATCTTGGGGATGCTTGCTCTTGGTCCAAAACACAAGCTGAGTCTCATTCCCAGATGAGGACAGGATCTGGGCCTTTCCATTTATTTGTAAGGGTAAGAAAATTAAGGGCATAACATGCATGGTGAAGGTGATCCCTGGGATTGGTAAATACAAGGGTGGAAGCCTTAAGGCGGGTTAGACAAGTCTTTAAAGTAAGGTGCGCACCTTCCACAATGCCTTGGCCCTGAGTGTTGTGTGGAATTCCAGTAGTATGACAAATTTGCAAGGTAGCACAAATCTGTTTAAACTTGGCACTGGTATAGGCTGGAGAATTATCTGTTTTAATATATATTGGTTTACCCATTGTGGAAAATGCTGAAACAAGATGAGAAAGGACATCTTTGGTAGCCTCTCCAGAATGTGGTGATGCAAAAATAAAGTCACTGAAGGTATCAATAGAAACGTGTATATATTTGGTTTTTCCAAATTCAGGAAAATGAGTAACATCCATTTGCCAAACCTGATTGGGTAGTAATCCTCGGAGGTTAACTCCCAAATGTTGAATGGGGAGAGAGACTGTGCAACCAGGGCATGCTTTTACTATTTCTCGTGCCTGTTGCCTGGTAATTTTACAAAGTAATTGAAGGCTCTGGCAATTTAGATGGTGAAGATTGTGTAACTCCGTGGCCTTTTGAATGGAGCCAAGAAAAATTGGAAAGATGGAACGAGTTGCTGCATCAGCTTGGGCATTACCTTCTGTTAGAGGGCCAGGAATCAGAGTGTGCCCTGATGTTTCCTAAGGAAAATGGGTGTTGTCTGGCCTGAATTAATTGCTGAAGCTGGTGAAACAGAAAGGTCACATTGGAAGAAGCCTTAATGGCGGGTGAAATCTCCAGCAGGGGTACAGAATGAGCAATGTAGGCACTGTCTGTATAAATATTAACAGGATTATCAAAAAATGTTATGGAAACTTGTGTTATGGCAAACAATTCCACAAACTGTGCTGACTGATAGACAGTATCAAAGGTGGTAAGCTGGTTATTGACAACAAAAACCGCACGGCCATTACTGAAACCGTCTGTAAAGACAGTAAAGGCTTGATGAATTGGAGCCTTTTGAGTAATTTGGGAAAAATAAATGGATGCAACTGGACAAAATATAAAAGGGGGTCATTGGGGAGGTGGTTATCAATTGTTCCCAAAAAGCCTGATAGGGAAATACTCCATTCATCCCCTGTCTGTAGTATAAATTGGGTTTGGTCCTTAGTATATGGAATTTAAATATTATCAGGGTCTTTGCCAAAATGTTGTCGAGAAAGCAACGACTTTGATAATTATAGAAGCTACCTGAGAAAGATAAACAGTAATAACCTTGGGGGATGTGTTGGCTGAATGGACCCAAAGCAAGGGGCAGCCTTTATTTTTAAAATGTGGTTCTCGCTGCCAAAGTATTCCTGTGGGTGTATGAGGAGTGTGTAAAATAACCAGAACCAGAGGAAGGTTATAAGAAATTTGTGTAACAAACTGTTGGGCAATGGCTTCTGTGACTTGGTTTAATGCCTGTCATGCCTCGGGTGTAAGCTTTTGAGGTGAGGAGGGGTGGGAATCACCTCTCAAAATATCATTAGGGAACAAAAGTACATAAGTGGGTAATTTTAAATATGTTCTTAGCCATTGAATATCCCCCAGTAATATTTGAAAATCATTAAGGTTTTGAAGATGGTCCACACGTAGTTGTATTTTAGGAATTTGGATGTGATTATCTTGAAGTTTAAGGCCCAAATAGGTATAAGGGTCCTGTGTTTGAACCTTATCAGAAGCTATCTGTAGTCCCAAGGTAGTGAGGGTTTTGTAAAGGTCCAGGTAACAATTATTAGGGTCATGGGTATTAGTTGCAGCAAGTAGCAAATAATCCAAATAATCTAAAATATAAATTTGTGGACATTGCTCTCTCACAGGGTCTACTGCTTGAGCAACGTATTTTTGGCAAAGACTAGGGCTGTTGGCCATACCTTGGGGAAGAACTTTCCATTGAAATCTCTGCATAGGGCACTGAAAATTAATGTGTGGGAGACTAAAGGCAAAATATGGTCTATCCTCCGCATGTTAAGGAATGGTAAAAAAGAAATCTTTTAAGTCAATAACCATTTTACAATAGTTTTTGCGAATAGACACTGGTGTGGGAATGCCTGGCTGCAGTGCTCCCATCGGGTGCATAACTTTATTAATGGCACACAAATCTTGTAAAAGACGCCACTTGCCTGATTTTTTATTGATAACAAAAATTGGAGTATACCATGGTGAGGTTGAGGGCTCTACATGGCCGGCTGCCAGCCTTTCCTGCACTAACATGGAGGCAGCCTCCAATTTTTCTTGGGTAAGGGGCCACTGATCCACCCACACAGAAGTCTGAGTTTCCCAAATAATTTTATCTGCATGGTTTACAGGAGGGTCAGGGACCAACACTAAAAATCCGAATACCCAAGTCTATATGTATTTTTTTTTGTATGGGTTGTATAGGCTGAACCAGTCCTTGTCTCAGTCTCCCCAGGCCTGTACCAAGGACAAAACTCATATGAAGCATTTGATGAGTCACCATGGACTTGGGACTGGCAAGAATAACTTACATTTGACTCAAAATATCTCGGACTTATAGGTTAACAGGGAGGTCAGGAACAATGAAAGGACAGACAGTTGACTTATTAAACTCTTTATCAGTCCAGCTAATAGACCTAGAGCTGACCAGAGTATTTTTTGATTATTTTATCGCTTTAAGGTCAGTCAAGAATGGGGTAAGGGGCCAACCTGATGGCCAGTATTTTTGAGAAATAATTGTGGCATCAGCTCCAATATCTAGAACTCCTTGGAATTTCTTTCCTTTAATAAGTAACGTAAGGGTGGGTGTATTGTGAAAAATGAGCAGAACCCAATACACATCAGAGGAGCCTAAGGAGGCAGTCCTCCACTTTCAGTTTGGATGGTGTAAGTGCCTCCTGAATCCAAGGGAAGGAGTATTAATTGTGCAAGTCTTGTTCCTGCGGGGATGGCCGCAACTCCTTTAATAGCTGTGGCCAGTATTTTTATTTCTCCAGTGAAATCATTATCAATAATTCCATGGAAGACCTGAACACCTTTTAAGTTAGTAGAGGCTCTTCCAAAAATCAGTGCACACATATGAGATGGAGGGGACCCATAATTCCAGTGGGTATTAGCTGGGGCCCTTGCATTGAGTCTAATATTGTATTGGTGGTGGCACAGAGGTCCAATCCTGCGCTGCCTGGGGTGGCTCGTTGGAGGGAGGCAATTGTGGAGAAGAATTTTGAGGTAGGTTGGGAGTTTGGGAAGGAAAACAACCTTATTGCCCCTGGGTTTGTACTGGGGGAGGTCGGGGCCAGGGGCTGGCCCCACAGGGAGTTTCCCGAGAAGCAGGAAGAAATAGGCTGCCGAAGGAATTTGTATTACATCTACACTCACTGGCCCAGTGATAACCTTTACCACATCTAGGGCAAAGTGTAGCTGGGGAAGGTTTAGCCCCAGTTTGAGGAGACGCTATTCCTAGGCTTTGTTTGCCTGTCGGACAATCGTGTGTAAAATGGCCAGGTTGTTTTCAAGTAAAGCAAGTACGTGAGCCAGGATTGTGAAAGGCCTTGGTAAAGGTGGCACATAGGGTGAGACCCCTGGCATGGGCTGCACCCACCCCTGCACAGAGTATAATAAGGTCAGAAAGTTGCCCTTTATCCTTATGTGGTCGAAGAACATCCTGACATGCTGGCTTGTCGTTTTCAAAGGAAAGATGTTTTACAAAGGTGCTTTCGCTTTCACTTGGTCCAACCAAGCATTCCGCGGCTAGGTTAAGCCGGGGAACAAAGTCGCTATAAGGCTGATCGTTCCCTTGTCGAATTTTTGCCAGGGAAGTGGTAGCTGAGGCCTTTTGAGGGACGCCTCTCCAAGTATGTAAGCCAGCCCTCTTAATCTGTGCCAAAAGTCCAGCAGGAAACGTGCCTGTTTAGGGTTAGTGTCAAAAGGTGTATTGCCCACTAGCTTAACATAAATCCAGGATTTAGAGTTGGCCTTAGTTAAATTTTTTTGATCAGTCTCCCGAGAGTGCTCTTTGAAATCTTCATTCCATAACAGGAAGTCTCTGGCACTGAGGGTACCTCGGACTAGAAATTTCCAATCATTAGGAATAAGCCATTTTGCGCAGTGGCTTTCTAATAAAGCCACTGTTTAGGGCACAGTGGGACCATAGTGAGCACAAGCCTTTTTAACTTTTTTAAGAAAACGCAGGCTTAAGTTTTTGTAGACACTCTGGGTTCCTTCCTGCCTAGGTGTGAACTCCTCATTCTCTGAGTCCTGATCTCCTTGATCCATTTCCCCCCGCTTCCCCATCTTGATCCTCCTCTAAGTCTTTGACCTCAGCCTGGGCAACAATTTCTATCTGACTGCGGGTGACTGGGAAGGTGAGAACAGGCTGATGGAGCGACTTACCTTTGTATTAGACCGCCACGGGCCTGCTTGCATTGACTCAGTGCCTAAAGCTAATGAGCAGAGCTCAGAATCAAGGGATCTTAATTCTTTTGAAAGTTGGATCTGTTCCCGCCTATGTTGGAGAGACTCTCGCAAGGCAACCAGGTTAGGAAAGGGAAGTGGGGAAAAAATATCTGGGGCGGGGCAGTCGGCTCCTGAAGGGCCGGAGCACAAAAGGCTGAAGGGATGTAGGAGGGAGGTGAATGTGTATGTCCTATAGGCTGTGGCAAGGTCCTGAGAGGTGGCGGGTCTTCTGAATGGTAGCGAGCTGCTTCCTTCTCCAAGGTAGCCTCCTCCCCAGGGGTCAATGTGTCTCTGGGATTTAAACCTGGATAAAGGCGGTTGGTAACCATTGGAGCCTTATTCATTAGGGTGGTATTTTGAGGGGGACCAGGAAGGTTTCCAGGGTCTTGGGGAGACTGAGAAGGGTCTATGTCTGTACTAACTGATGGGCATGCCAAGGGGGGGCGAGAGGTCGTTTGCGTAGTCTCTTCCACAATCCTGACAAGTACTAAGGTACCATTGTCAAAGGGTGAACTTTTAAGAATTTTATTAATTAAGTTCCAGTAAGAAAAGGTGGGAACAGGCACAATTTCTGGGCCAAAGGATTCATAAAAATCTTTTAAACAATCTCCTACTCTAAGCCATCGTTTACCATCAATGGACCCTTCAAGGGGAAACCATGGACACAATTCTCCTATGTATGAAAAAAAATATTTAAGTCATTTTTCTTAACACGCACCCCCCATGTCTTGAAGGACTCCTTGAGGCCTGACAAAAAAAATCATGTGATGAAACTGCTTGTCCCATGGTGGGTCACTCACCGTGCATCATCACCACTCTCCTCCCGGATCTGTCTCTTGGTGGTATCTGCTGAGGCAATCGCGAGCTCCTCTAGACCAAGTCTTCCAGGAGGACGGGTTTCCCAATCAGTCAAAGGCTCGAGCCCCAGTTGGTGGGCGCCAGATGTCCCAGCCGGCAGGACACATCAACGTGGGCAGTGAACAGAGATGGGAGGCATGAAGGGCCAAGAGACACTAGAGATGAAAGCAAGACAGGAGTTCTGATCAAGGTGCAAAATTTTATTGTTCACACAGGGTATTTATATGCTGGAGATGGGAAAGCTCTCTTATCGGCAGTTGCTGGATGTCTTCACAAGGTGAGATAACCTCAGGATGTTTTAGGAAGACAGATGTCTTTAGGAAGTCTCAGCGAGACAGATGGCTACAGGATGTCTCCCAGGCAGGATGTCTCCCAGGGGGCTGTTTCTTGTAAATGTCAGGCTATTCTATGAAGGAGAATTTCTTCTACCCCTGAAACACAGGGATTCAGGATTACAAAGGAAAATTGGAAAATGAAACCAATGTGTTTGCAAATATGTGCTACACAAAAATCTTCCCACTCTCATTCTGAACAATGCCTTACATTACCTTCACCCCAAGTAAGACACAATTAGAAGAGAAGAGTTAGAAAATCTGTGAACACACATTTGGAATGGAAAATGCTCAATAGTTCACAACCTTAGAAGTGGGAGAGTAGTTTCCAAAAGTAAGAGACACGGTAAAAACTCGACAAACATGGAGCTCTGCCAGCCTAAAGACTTCTTGATAAACTGCCTCTGAGGTTGAGCACTTGAAATATATGTTGTTGTCAGGAGCTTTAGCTTCCTTTATAGTGAGACCATGAAAGCTGGGTCTGCATCTATGTGACCTGGAGGACATTGTTTCTTATTTTCCAATGAACATGACGCAGCAGTGCTGAATTCTCTCTTTGTGGGTAAACTGTTGCCACTGGGGGCTAAGTGTCTCCAGTTTAGACTGTGAAGCCATTTGGTCAACCTCCACTTTTCGTGGTGTTTCTTGCATCTGCACTGGGAGTTTAGTGTTTGCTTCACGAAATACGAGGAGTTCAACTGGGACACAGTGCTGGAGGAAGTTCTGTCACATGTGGTGCGTAAGGGTCTGCAGGAGAATTCACAAACCAGGCTTAAAGCCCACATAGATTGCCCCCTTGACCATAGCAATCTGATTCTTAACATTGCCCTGAAACCTCTCCATATAACAAGATGCCTTTACATACAAGGGTCTGGGGGCTGCACCATGTCAGTCACAAAACATTTGGAAGCCAATGGCAGATCCACATGGCCCCAACACAGATGTTTAAACATACACCTGCACACCCCTGCTCTGGACCCACTAGTCAGCAGGCTCCAAACTCTGGCATCTCTGTTCTACACCATTTTCATGAAACCCAGTCAATCAAGGCACTGTCTGGTACACTCATGATCATCAGTAGGACATCCAAAGATTCTCCAGTGCCAACTGGTCATGGGAATTTCAAAAGTTTCATGGTATTTATCTAGCCATTTTTTAATGATGAAGTTGGAGGCACTGTGGGTTTCAATTCATTCAGGAACCATTAAATGGAGAGGAAGCTCATTTCAATGAAAGCTCTGGAAAAATCTAACAGGCAAGGTTTCCCAAAGACAGACCAAAAGGTCACATGAAGTCAGGCCCATTGAGGTCCACAATTTGAGGTCCATGTGTGTTTTGACTTGCAACTATGCTGCCAAGTCTTTAAGAATAAAATCATGAGATATCCTTCCTGAGATTTCCAGTGCTTTGTGCAAGCCACAATGGGCCTAGATCTCAGTTTCCAAGGGCGACTCTCATGCGTGCCCTCCTATAATCCCAACACAATTCATGGCGATACTTCTTTGAGTTCAGTTCCAGAACTCAGTCTCTAAGGGGAATCACACCAGTGTTCAATTCCAGGGGGACCCAGTCATCTCTTCCAACGGCCACACAACTGAACACAATTAAAACCAAAACACTCCCACATAGCCCACATCTTCTTCCATATAGACACTCATTAAAACCTCTGGCTGTAGGTTTCCATAAGGGGCGGAGCCAAAGACAGTGTCCAAAATAAGCTCCCTTGCCCCCATTTGCTAAAATCAGTGTGGCAGGGGCAGCCTTCTTGTGAACCAGGAGTGATCAAAGAGACCTGCCATTAATACTGCTCTGATTCTCCATTTTGAGGCCTACTGACTCTGGGGTTTAGATTCTTTATGTTAATTGGAGTAATGAGAAAACCCAAGCACCTATGATCTAGCATCTGCAGGGCTTTGAAGAACTCCTTTGTCCCAAAGGATCCCTAATCTCAATGATCGAGGTCAGGAACCTTACAGAGAAAGGAGAGAGACTTCATCCACAATGACTGCTCTTTTGGCTATTTTGGTTTTGAATGCACACATGGGATTTTTCTATAGATCCATCATGTGGTGAGAATCTAAGCCACAGCCTCACACAGGGCCAAGAGGCCTATTCAGACACATCCCTTTCGAAAGCAATTAAGCAAAGAGCCAAAGGTGATGCCCATTCATTTCCATTTGAAAACTGTTTGCTGTAGGCTGCACAAAGCGATGGCCTGAGGCAAAGACCTTCCTGACATTCAGGGCAACAGAAGAATAAATAAGCAAAGGTCCCAAAGCAGGGTTTCTCCACTGAGACTTTCCTGGTCACACTGATATTTGATTTTTCAGAGATGCTCGCCATTTCCTTCAGCTATCCAGTACATGGCCATGTCACAGAGCTTGGAGGTGGTACATATCTTGGACACAAAACCATGAGCCTATTCTTGAGATTGGCTAGAATTCAGGAAGAATACCGGAACTTAGGAAGGTAGTAGGTGTTGCCCATCCATAAGGCAAGCCTCAGACCATTCATAAATTGGGCAGAATGAATGCTGGGAAGTTTTCTATTAGACAGGACACATCTATTGATGCATTCTCTTTTCTAATACTACCACGGACACAGTGGGATACAAAATCATAGAAACAATTCACAGCAAACCAAACAATCCAACTTTCCTACCTATTCTCAGAACATGAGACAAAACCACAAACCCACACGCACACCCACACCCACACAGACCCCCAAGTAGGTCTTTGACTATCCGGAGTGTCCTCTGACTGGTGGGCCATAATATATTACCCCATAATGGGCAGTCCTGGCTCAGATCTGGTCTCATGGCCAACTCTGTGATGCTGTCAGGAGCCAGCGGTCAGCCACTGCCTGCTTTCTCAGGAAAGTCCCCACTTCAGACCTTCCTGGATTTGGCCATCCTCACATCAGTAGTTACCAAGAAAGACTGACTCTGTCCTTGGTAAATCCAAACAAGTTTGACCACTGGGACTTGGACTGGGACTGGCTTGGGGTGCCTGGATTCCTGGATCCCAAGTTCAGAGAGTTCCATCACCAAGGAAGTGAGGTGAGGTCACTTCCTTCAGGAACTGAATAAGGTCACTATCTTGCTAACCACTTTGTTCTAACTGTTGCTTCCAAGGGTCCCATGAGATGGAGGCTACACCTACTTCCTGTGACATTTTAACAAGTTAGAATGGTATATCAACCTTAGGCACCCGGGAACAGCTCTCCACACAGGCATGGTTTGGTCCATCTTCTATACATTATGAAGAGAGAGGCTGTTTCAGACACATCATTTCATCCTGACTGGGTTGTTTGCGATGGAAGATGACTTTTGCTCTCTCAGGTCCTTCATAGCTGCCTACATCTTCTCAAGGGATTATTTCTGCATGGACTTTTGAATTTCTCAGCTGGTGGAAGATCCCCTACCTTCCTGTATTGTAAGACCAACTCTGACCCTGCTCTTCTGAAAAGTGAGATTGAGGGAACAGTGTATGGTTAGGGTTAATAGCATGTTCGATTTGGGTTAGGAATCATTCTGCTTTATGAATAATGGTATTGGGAACCTGTGATATTTATAAGAATATACACGTGAAATATATGTATGAGAACAGAGATCTAGGATAGATTTGAAGCACAGAAAGGCCTTGGACCCTTGATTGTTATACTTAGCTTGAATTATGTTCTGCACCGAGGTCTCAGATAAATCGATTTACAATGGCATAAGACCGTGTACCTTGGATGATTGAATGTAGAAGAGAACATCCAGTCAAAAAGGGATAGTCCCCACGATTTGGAAGATAGTCAGTGTGTTTAGGAAGAATAGTGAGTCTAGGAGTTGGTCCAAAAGTTCTTTAGCAATAGGGTTTCAGTTAGAGAGTGAATATAAATGTCAGCACATGTGAAGAGACACATGATAAACTGGGGAAAATATGTAGGAAAGCAGATATCAACAGGGACATAAGAAAATAAGGCAAAGTATAAAGTGAGTTATAGGATTAGATATTTTCAACAGGCTTGCGGTTGAATATATAATCTTAGGAAGAAACACATATGTAGTCAACAATAGGATTGACATTTGAGATCATTAGGCAACATGGACATGAATGTTTTTACTAATCCATGCTCACTTTCCATTTAGGCTTTGGTACAATCATATGTGTGACCTTTGCATTTTGTGTCCAGAATATTACTGTGGTAAAATGTATATGTAGATCAGGTGACATGAGTATTTCTTCCATCATTACGGGGCGCAATATTCTGAAAACTTATACATTAGTACTGGGGATACAAACAGGTGTACCCTGTTTTGATGATTATAGAGGTGATGCATGAATAGACCATATTGTGAATGAAGTATTTAAATGGTTTCAACTTTAAATAATGGATTGAATTTACATTTGAAAATATATTGAATATCATATATATATATATATATATATATATATATATATATATATATATATATATATATATTCATTCCAACCAGTTATATATTATTAGGGTTACTGTTTATCATGAAGAGTGAGTGAGTTTTGCATCAAAAATGATTATGGAATCGAAAATAATGTGTTTAGAAAGAAGTCTAGTGAAAGGACCAGTAAAGTATCATGCAGGAATACATGTGTTCTGAAGAAGGAAGTAATTGAAAGTGAACCAAATGCCTATAAATTTGTGAAATTGTGGATCAAAAAATATATCCTATGATGTCCAAAACCTGAAGAAATGGTAATGTACCAGTGTTGAATAAAAATGAACTTCAAAATACACATCATGTCCTATAGGAATCTACTTGCATTGATGTTAAACTGGGTGAGTTACTGTATAAACATTATGATTTGTAAGTACTATTCATTGAAGTTAGTTTTCAGTACTAGGAAACCAAAATGTATTTCAGGTGGTTGAGTATTTCTGAGAATAATCTTGTAAAATGTTGTTTATAAATACACATGAAGGAACATGAATGAATTTAGGGAGTGTATAATAAGACACATATATTTTATGTTTTGGAAAATCTGGAGAATATATTTATACACACACACACACACATTAATATGTAGCAGTATATATGCCAATCAAAATTCATCATGAAATATAATTCATCTACATATCCAAAAATATTCATTATCTGAACATGGATTTATTTATAATATTTTTCCCTAGGAAGCTCACCCATAGGTTGAATTTTCAGTTCCATCAGTATTAAGGAGGAGTCATCTCTTCTCACAATTTTTATATTCCAAAGTCAGTGAGCTCACATGAATGCACTTGTGATACCAGGTAGGATAATATATGCATAAAAAATACATGTGCTCAACAGGCTACAGAGAAAGGGAGACAGGAATTTACATATATTGTAATTTAAAGAGTCATGGAGAAATATTACAACGAAAAGTTGACTAGATTTATAGCACATACATTTGATAAAGCAGAAGGCAAATCCAAGTATACACTATGCTTCCTATGAAAGGCCTGTATTTCTATTCAGTTAGTTTTTTTTTTTTCTCCATGATATTAGGATTAGTAGTCAGAGTCTAGTAGGGTATGGATTAGTGTCAGGGATTCAGCATTTCAAATGGAAAATAGGAAAATGAATCTAATGTGTATGCAAACATGTACTACATAAAAAATTTCCCACTCTCATCCAGAACAATGCCTTTACATAACCATCGCTCCATGTAAGACACAATTAGAAGAGAGGAGTTAGAAAATCTGTGAATACATATGTGGAATGAAAAATACTCAGGAGTTCACAACACTGCAGGTGGTAGAACAGTTTCCAAAAGTAAGGGAGAGGGTAAACACTCGACAAACATGGAGCTCTGCTGGCCTAAAGACTTCTTGAGAAACTTCCTCTGAGGTTGGGCACATGAAATATATGTAATTATCAGGAGATTTAGCTTTGTTTGTAGTGACACCATCAAATCTGGGTCTGCATCTATGTGACCTGGACGACATGCTTCTTTATTTTCTAATGAACATGAGGCAGTAGTTCTGAATTCTCTCTTTGTAGGTAAATTGTGGCCACTGAGAGCTAAGTGTCTCATTGTGTGGTCTGTGAAGCCATATGATCATCCTCCACTTTTCGTGATGTTTCTTACTGCTGCACTGGAAGTTTGGTATTGACTTCATGAAATACAAGCAGTTCAACTGGGACACAATGCTGTAGGGAATTCTGTCACGTGTGGTTGGTCAAGGTCTCCAAGAGAATGAACGAACCAGGCTTCAATCCCACATAGCTTTCTCCCTTGTCTATAGCAACCTGATTCTGAACATTGCCTTGAAATCTCTCCATATAAAAAGATTTCTTTACATATAAGGGTCTGCTGCCTGAACCATGTCAGTCACAAGGCTTTTGGAAGCCAATGGCAGATCCAGGTGGTCCTACCAAAAATATTTTTTACACACCTACAGTCCACTGCTCTACGTCCACTACTCAGCATGTTCGAGCTTACTGGCATCTCTGTTCTACACCATTTTCTCCAAACCCAGTCAATCAAGGCACTATTTGGTACAATCAAGATAAACAACAGGACATCCAAAGTTTCTCCAGTGCCACCTGGTCATGCTAATTTCAAATATTTCATGGTATTTATCTAGCCATTTTTCAAGGATGAAGTTGGAGGCACTGCAGGTTTCAATTAATTCAGGAACCTTTACATGATGAGGAAGCTCATTTCAATGAAGTCTCTGGAGAACACTCACAGTCAAACCTTCCCAAAGAGTGGTCAAAAGGTCACATGAATCCTGGCTCATTGAGGTGTACAATGTGAGGTCCATGTGTGTTTTGACTCTCAACTATGGCTGCCAAGTCATTAAGAATTAAATAATTTGATATCCTGGCTTAGAATACCTGAGCTCTGTGGAAATGTCCAACGACTTACTAGAAACAGTCCACTCCAAACCAAACAAACTGACTTTCCTACCTATTCTCAGAAAATGAGACAAAACCACAAACCGAAAACCACACCCACAAAGGCACCTCCTTCCCCCAAGTAGGTCTGTGACTATCTGGAGTGTCCTCTGACTTGTGGGCCATAATATGTTCCCCCGAAATGCCCTGTCTTGTCTCAGATCTGGTCTCCTTGGCCAACTCTGTGAAGTTCTCAGGAGCCAGCAGTGAGTGACTACCTGCTTTCTCAGGAAAAGCCCCGCTTCAGAACTTTCCTGGCATTTGGCCCTCCTCACATCTGTAGGTACCATGAAAGACTGACTCTGTCCTTGGTAAATCCAAACAAGTGAGACCACTGGGACAGGGACTGAGACTGGCTCGGGGTGCATGGCTTCCTGGATTCCAAGTTCAGAGAGTTCCATCACCTAGGAAGTGAGATGAGGTCACTTTCTTCAGAAATTGAATGAGGTCACTGCCTTGGCAACCACTTTGTCCTAACAGTTGCTTCCAAGGGTCCCATGAAATTGAGGCTGTCCCTACTTCTTGTGACACTTTCACAAGTTAGAATGGTATATCAACCATAGGCACCCAGGAACAGATCTCCACACAGGCCTGTTTTGGTACATCTTCTCTACATTAAGAAGAGAAGCTGATTCAGACACAACCCTTTATTCTAACCAGGTTGTTTGCCATGGCAGATGACTTTTGCTCTCTCAGGTCTTTCATAGCTTCCTACATCTTTTCCAGGGATCATTTCTGCATGGACCTTTGAGGTTCTCAGCAGGTGGAAGATTCCCTACATTCCTGTATTGTAAGATCAACTCTTTCCCTGCTCTTCTGTAAAGTTAGATTGAGGGAAGAGTGTATGGTTATAGTTAATAACATGTTTGGTTTGGGTTAGAAATCATTCTGCTGGATGAATAATGGTATTGGGAACCTGCTATATGTATAAGAATATATAGGTGAAATATATGTATGAAAACAGAAATCTAAGAAAGATTTGAAGCCCAGAATGGCATTCGGCCCTTGATTGGGATACACAGCATTGAATTACCTTCTGCAGAGATGTCTCAGATAAAACGATATACAATGGCATAGGACCTTGTACATTGGATGATTGAATATAGAAGAGAACATCCAGTCTATAAGTGATAGTCGGTAGTGGAAGATTAGTAAAATAGGTACTTGTCACTTCCTGTTTTTCTGTATGCTTAACAAACACTGTTGAAATCGTGAGAAATGTTTGCTAATCTTGTTTTCAGAATGTACTGTTCCCAACTGCCAAACTGCAGAATGTACTCCCTCACTCGGTGTCAAATAAACTGCCCACTCGCCTTTATCAATCAGTATACTTCCATTCCTTCCCTCTCCAAGCAAAGTATTTAAGCTCTGTTTAAGCTGTTCTCAGGGCTCTCTTCTCTATTCAAGTGAGCTCTGAGCCCCAGCATGCTGGACCCCAAATAAACACTTTGCTGTTGCATGAGACAGTCTCTTGGTGTTCTCTTCCTCCAACACTCACCCGACCTTTACATATTGAGGTTCCATGGAGTTCCGGCAGTGGCGGACGAGAGACCCGAACGGGCTCCTATCGGGGCAAGTAAGGTGCCTCTTTCTGGTTTCAGATTTCAGATTAGGGCTTGGCAAAGTCGCTGGAGATGAAGAGCCTGAGCTCTCTCCGAAGGTGGCTGAGAGATGTGTCACAGAGACACAGGGCACATCCCTGGGGGACGCCCCAGAGGACTCGGGAAATCAAGGAACAATAGTCTCCTGGACTCAGTGATATTTTGTTTCAGACTTGGTATTGCCATCCCATCAGGTTTTGCCTGCTACTCATTCCTGGTCTCGGTGTTGGATGTCCATTGCCTGTCTTTATTGTCTTGTCTTGTCTGTGTCCTGTGTCCTTGCTTTTACTGCTTGTGTACCTTTCATTATGCGACAGAGCACTTGAATGCCTCTGTCCCTGACCCTTGATCACCGGGCGAAAGTCCGCTTAAGTACTCAGAATCTTTTTTTTTTTTTAGTTAAACACTGGACCTGGCAGACTCTCTGTGCCTCAGAATGTCCCAACTTTAAAGTCAGATGGCCCCTAGTAGTATCTTTCTACTTCTCACTAATTTAAAAAGTCAGAGATATTGTCTTTCAGCCGGGTCCACATAGCCATTTGGATCAACAGCCATATATCTTAACTTCGCAGGACCACTGCAAATCTCCTCCTCCATGGGTGAAGCCTTTCCTTGCCCCTGCCTCTGCTCCTACTCCTTTGTCCATGATCTCTCAAACCCTCTCCTCCTCCTCCTTCTCCACCCTCTGTTTTCCCTGAGTCACAAGATTTGACTCTACTGGACTCTCATCCCACTCCTTATCCCCAGTCCTCGTCCCCTAACACAAAACACCCTCTAAGTGATTCCCCTGCAGCTGACTCAGCCTCTCTACCATTGGAGGAAGCTAAGCCGTAATAGGTTCTGATAATGGTCTGGCGTTCCCGGCCTAGGTAAGTCAGGGGTTAGCCAGGAACCTTGAGATTAATTGGAAGTTATTTTGTGCTTATGGACTCCAGAGTTCAGGACAGGTAGAAAGAATAAATAGAACCAATAAAGAAACTTTAACGAAATTAAGCTTAGAGACCATCATAAAAGATTGGACTATGCTCCTGCCTTATGCAATGGTTCATGCAAAAAATACTCCCTCTGTTGTTTTGAGTAACATTACCCCCTGTGAAATTCTCTATGGTGCCCCTCCTCCAGCAAGGGACCTATCCCCAACTCTAAGACCTAACCATCCCTTCCACACCCCCTTGTTTGACAGACTTAAAGCTCTTGAAAGAACTCAGTGATACCTGTAAAAACAGCTCGCCACTGCCTACCAAACTGGGGACGAGGGGACTCCACATCGATATCAAGTAAGAGACTTCATCTAAGTAAGATGCCATCAGGTGTCATCCCTGGAACTCCGCTGGAAAGGACCAGACCAGGTGCTACTTATAACACCTACATTGGTGAAGGTAGACGGAATCACATCCTGGATCCATGCCTCTCATCTCAAGCCTACACCCTGTCCAGACTCTGGCTGAAAACTGGAAAAGACTGGTAACACTTTCAAATTGCATATTTGCCATGTGGATAAGGCTATAGACTCTCCCCTTGGCC
This sequence comes from Callospermophilus lateralis, assembly GCF_048772815.1. Lineage (NCBI taxonomy): Eukaryota > Metazoa > Chordata > Mammalia > Rodentia > Sciuridae > Callospermophilus > Callospermophilus lateralis. Next base: position 536,099 of record NW_027514169.1, on the reverse strand, counting down.
TCATCAGCCCATTCAGCAGTGATGGGTGAACACAAATCCTACTGGAAAAGAAGTATAATCCATCTCGCATAAAGACACCTTATGGACCTGGTGGTCATCTCTCCACCCAGACAATGGTCAGCTGGCTATAGGTCTTTGCTATTGGGATATTCCTGATGAAGAGGATCCCAGTAAAATTCCATTAAATCCCTTCCGTACCATAGATAACAGAAACACACCTTATGGATGTAGGGACACGCGAGCCAGATGCAGGTTGGCTAGCCTAGATTACTATGTTGCCCGGCAGACTATCAAAGCCACAAAGAGTCACGGCAGTGTGGGGGAAAAGCTGACTTCTTCTGTATGTCATGGGGATGTGAGCATACAGGGGCTGCCTACTGGAAAACAAACTCCTCATCAAATTCACTACACATCATTGGCCATATTACCAATTAGATAACCAAAACTGATGGCCCACATAGGGGTCTCTAGATCCTCAAATTCTGCGTGATCTTTTTAACTTCTGCAAGTGCTCAAAAGGGTGAAAGGACATTCCCCTATGTGGAAGCCTTTTCCCTTCTTCACTCACATCCTGAACTATGCTTCTCCAATAGATCCTCACCCGCAGCCTTCTGCTCCAGACTCTCTGATGTCACTCCCACCACAGCAACCTAATTTCTCCCCTCCAATTACTAGATCAAAAACCCAAACTTCTGCCAGTTCTCAGACGATTGCCCCCTTGCTGAGGTAGTAGGTACTGAGGTACCCCTCCACCCACTCATTCCTCTATTCTCCTGTCAGTGCCCACACAGGGTCCCACCAGGTCCTGTTACCAGTTAACCCAAAGCTCAAACCAGCTGAGGAGGGCCCTCAGACCCTTATCTATGATGTAATAAAAATGGCCTTTAAAGTTGCTTTGTCATCACTGAAAACAGGTTACTAAGAATTTAAAGTCCCTCACAGGATTTTGGGATACCCACTCCCATCTTCCCCTCTGCTCTACCTGTTCCACTGCTCAAGTTTTGTTGTTAGGAAAATCCAAAACTCTTTTCCCATTATTCTTTTACATCTCTCCTTCCTCATTCTCAGATCCTCGGAGCTGCTCTCAGCCCCACCTACCCCATCTTCCCCCTGTCTACCAGGCCCACAAAAAAGTCTTTAGTGACCTTCTCCAGAAGTTTTCACCATGGCTGAATTTAGGACTTTCAGCAAAAGCGTCCCTATAAAAGAGTTCAATGTAGATAAACTTTTTCTTTTCATGTTGCCCTGTTCTACTTGGCCACTGGCTAAAAAACTCAGCACTTCTAAGTTAGACACCCCCTTACTAGTTTTTCACAAAATATTTGAACAAGGCCTCTGGCCTTGAGCTGGGGCTTCACAGAGATGGATACATTTCTAAGATAAAAAAGTTACCAACTGGACTCCAAGGCAACAGCTGGGAGGGGAAAAAAAAAAGAGAAGGAAAATCTCTCCAGCTCCCAGGTGTCCTTGCAAAGTTAACTTGCCCAGAACAGAGGAAAAAACAAAAACAAAAGCTGCCTTTTGTGAACTTCTGCAAACTGTGATGTTCTGAGCCCCTTCCCTTACATGTTGGGTACAAAATTCTGAAACTATCTAAACTTGGGGTTCAGGGGATTAATTGATTACAACAGAAGCAATGCCCTGTGAATGCAGTTGCAACCAATTAGGACTGATTCCCTGTCTTCAGTGCTATCTTTGATGCCTTGCCTTGTCCGTCCCTACAACAGTATTATTCTATATACTTAAACATTGTTTATGTTTTCATGAAATGATCAACAGATGTGATTAATTGTGTAATGGTGCAGATGTTTCCCAGAGTGCTCTATCATGACACAGGTTAATTTGAAGATCAAATAGGGGGGCATACAACCCGGTTCTGCTGGGAAAATATACCCTCACTTTAGGCATTCTATTAGGAATAGGATTTGCTGAAGGGGTGGGCACAGGAACCACTGCCCTGGTCTATGGGACACAACAAATGACCCAATTAGAAGCAGCGATAGACCAAAATTTAAATATATTAGAAACCTCCATCAGAGCTTTGCAGGAATCTTTTACCTCTCTGTCTGTAGTTATTTTACAGAACAGTCGAGGGTTGGACCTCCTCTTCATGAGAGAAGGGGGCCTTTGTGCTGCACTGAGGGAAGAATGTTGTTTTTATGCTGACCATACTGGAGTTGTAAAAAAATCTATGAGTAAATTAAAAAGACGCCTTGAAGAGCATCTATGAGAGAGAGAGGCCCAAAAAGGGTGGTTTGAGTCTTGGTTCACACAGTCCCCCTGGTTAACTATGCTTTTATCAACCCTGGCTGGTCCAATAATAATCCTCAAATTATTGCTAACTATTCAACCCTGTTTGCTCAACCGTGTAATTTCTTTTCTCCAAGCTCAAGTTGGACAAGTTAAATTTATGGCAATACCCCAAGAGCAGACATAGAATGTACACCCCCCAATGATCACTTTTATGATTAAAAGTAGTCAGAATTAGAAGTGGGCAATGATAGGTTAATAAAATAGGTACTCGTAACTTCCTATTTTTCTGTATGCTTAACAAAACACTGTTGAAATATTGACAACTGTTTGCTAATCATGTTCCGAGAATGTGCTTTCCCATACTGCCAAACTGCAGAATGTACTCTCTCACCCAGTTGCACGCAAACCCCCCACTCGCTCTGAACTATCAATAAACGTCCCTCCCTGCTGTCTCCAAGGAAAGTATACAAGATCTGCTTAAGCTGTTCTCAGGGCTCTCTGCTCTATTCAACTGAGCTCTGAGCCCCAGCATGCTGGACCCCGAATTAACCCTTAGCTGTTGCATGAGACAGTCTCTTGGTGGTCTCTTCCTCCAACCTCGCCCAACCTTTATTAGATGATTGAATGTAGAAGAGAACTTCAAGTCAATAAGGGATAGTCGTAAAGATTAGGAACATAGTAGGTTTAGGAAGAAGAGTGAGTATAGAATTTGGAACAAAAGAACTTTAGCAATAGGGTTTCAGTTAGAGAGTGAAGTTAAATGTCAGCACAAGTGAAGAATCACTCACAATGATGAACTGGAGAAAATATGTAGGAAAGCAGATATCAATAGAGACATTATGAAATCAGGCAAAGTATAAAGTGAAAGATAGGATGAGACATTTTCCAAAGGTTTGAGGTTGAATATATAATCTTAGGAAGAAAAAAATATGTAGTCACAAATATGATTGACATTTGAGAGCATCAGGCAACATGGACATGGATGTTTTTAGGAATCCATGTTCACTTTCCATTTAGGCTTTGGTACAATCATAAGCGTGACATTTGCATTTTGTGTCCAGAATATTACTGTGACTGAATGTATATGTATATCAGGTGACATGAGTATTTCTTCCACCATTTCTGGGAGCAATATTTTGAAGACGTGTAAATTATTATTGGGGAAACAAAAAGGTGTACCCTGTGTCTATGAAAATAAAGATAATGCATGAATAGACATTACTGTGAATAAATAATGTAACTGGATCCAGTTTAAATAATGGTTTGAATTGTTATCTGAAAACTTATAAGAAATATTATATTGATATACAATCATTCATTTCAACCGATTATGCAACTAATGGTAATATTAGGGTTATGGTTTATCATGAAGGTGTGTGAGTTTTGCTTCAAAAGTGATTATGGAAATCAAAAATAATGTGTGTGTCAAGAAGTCTCATGAAAAGGCATGCCAAGAAACATGGAGGAATACATGTGTTCGAAAGCAGGAAGTGATTGAAAGTGAAACAAATGCCTATAAATTTGCTAACTTGTTCATGAAATATATATATATATATCCTTTGATGTTCATAAACTGAAGAAATTGTAATGTACCAGTGTTGAATAAAAATGAACGTCAAACTACACATCATGTCCCATAGGAATCTACTTGCATTGATGTAAAACTGGGTCAGTAACTGTAGAAATATTAGGATTTGTATGCACCTTTCACTGAAGTTTCTTTTCAGTACTAGGAAACAAATATGTATTTCAGGTGGATGAATATTTCTGAGAATTATCTTGTGAAAAGTTGATTATAAATCCACATACATGAATATGAATGAATTTAGAGATTGTATAATAAGACCCATTATTCATATTTTGAAAAATCTGGAGAGTATACACACACACACACACACACACACACACACACACACACACACACAGAGTGACAAAAAATAGCAATATATATTCCAATAGAAATTCACCATGAAATATATATCATCCACAGATCCAAAAATATCCATTTTGCTGAACATGGATTTATGTGTAATGTTGTTCAACTAAAATGCTCACCCATAGGTTGAATTCTCAGTTGAAACAGCATTTAAGAGGAGTGGTTTCTTCTCACAATTTCTATCAGCCAAGTCTGCCACCTAACAAGAATGTACATGTGATACCAGGTAGGATTCTATTTTTGCATTTAAAAATAGGGTTGCTGAATAGGCTACAGAGAAAGGGAGACAGGAATTCATATATTTGTTAACTTTTAATACACATGGAGAACTATTTCAAAAAAAATTTACTAGATTTATAACTCCTACCCTATATAATGCAAAAGGCAAGTGCAAAAATACAACATGCCTCGTCTGATCTGCTTGTATTTCTATTCTGTTTGGGTTAATTTTCTCCCTCATATTAGGATTAGTAGTCAGAATCTAGTAGGAAATGTGTTTGTGTCAGGGATTCAGTATTTCGAATGGATAATTGGAAAATGAATCCAATGTGTATGTAAATATATGCTACAAAAATATTCCTTCTCTCATCCAGAACAATGCCTTGACATTACCTTCACCCCAAGTAAGACACAGTCAGAGAAGAAGAGTTAGAAAATCTGAGAATACATATGTGTAATGGAAAATGCTGAGGAGTTCACAACATTCGAGGTGGAAGAGGAGTTTCCAAAAGTAAGGGACAGGGTAAACACTCCAGAAACATGGAGTTCTGCTGGCCTAAAGACTTCTAGAGAAACTACCTCTAAGGTTGGGCACTTGAAATATATGTTGCTGTCAGGAGCTTTAGCTTACTTTGTAATGAGACCATCAAGCTGGGTCTGCATCTATGTGACCTGGAGGACATGGTATCTTATTTTCCAATGTATCTGAGGCAGCAGTGCTGAATTCTCTCTTTGTAGGTAAACTGTGGACACTGGGGGCTAAAGTATCCCGTGTAGACTGTGAAGTCATTTGGTCATCCTCCACTTTTCATGGTTTTTCTTGCTTCTGCACTGGGAGTTTGGTATTTGCTTCATGAAATACAAGGAGTTCAACCTGGACACAGTGCTGGAGGGAGTTCTGTCTCGTGTGGTGGGTCAGGGTCTGCAAGAGAAAGCACCAACCAGGCTTCTATCCCACATACCTTGCCCCCTTGACCATAGCAACCTGATTCTGAATATTGCCCTGAAACCTCTCCATATAACAAGATGCCTTGACATAGAAGGGTCTTCTGGCTGCACCATGTCAGTCACAAGCCATTTGGAAGCCAATGGCAGATTCACATGGCCGCACCAAAGATGTTTTATCACACGACTGCCCACCAATTCTTTAGTCCCACTACTCAACAGGCTCCATGTTACTGGCATCTTGGTTCTACACAATTTTCATGAAACCCAGTCAATTAAGGCACTGTCTGGTATACTGATGATCAGCAACAGGAAATCCAAAGTTTCTCCAATGCCACCTGGTTATGGGAATTTCAAAAATTTCATGGTATTTATGTAGCCATTTTTCAATGATGAAGTTGGAGGCACTGTGGGTTTCAATTCATTCAGGAACCATTAAATGGTGAGGAAGCTAATTTCAATGAAAGCTCTGGAGAACTCTCACAGGCAAGGCTTCCAAATAGTCGCCAAAAGGTCACATGAAACCAGGTCCATTGAGGTCTACTATGTGAAGTCCATGTGTGTTCTGTCTCTCAACTATGGCTGCCAAGTCTCTAAGAAAAAAAAAATGTGATATCCTGGCTGAGATTCGCAGTGCTATTTGCAAAGGCACCCTGGACCTAGATCTCAGTTTCCAAGGGTGACTCTCATGCGTGGCCTCTTAATTCCCAAGACAATTCATGGCAATACTTCTCTGAGGTCAGTTCCAGAACTAAGACTCTAAAGGGAATCACAGCAGAGTTCAAGCCCAGGTGGACTCAGTCATCTCTTCCAACCGTCACACAAATGACTACAAATGAAATCAAAACACTTCCACATGGCCCTCATGTTCTTCCATATAGACACTCATCATAAACTCTGGCTGGAGTTTTGCATGAGAGGAGCAGCCCTAGTCAGTGTCCAAAATAAGCTCCCTTGCCCCTCATTTGCCTAAACTCAGGGTGGCCTGGACACCCTTCTTGTGAACTAGGAATGATCAAATGGGCCTGCCGTTAATACTTCGCGGCTTCTCCAAATTGAGGACTTCTGACTGTGAGGTTTAGATTCTTTATGTGAATTGGTGTCAAGAGAAAACCCTAGCCCCTATGCGCTAGCCTGTGCAGGGTTTTGAAGAACTCATTTGACCCAAAGGATCCTTATTCTCACTTGATGGAGGTCAGGAACCTAACAGAGGAAGGCAAGAGACTTCATCCACAATGAATGAAATTTTTGCTATTTTGGTTTTTGATGCACACATGGGATCTTTCTTTAGATCCATCAGGTGCTGAGAATCTAAGCCATAGCCTCACACAGGGCCAAGAGGCTGATTCAGACACATCCCTTTCCAAACAATTAAGCAAAAGCCACAGATGATGCCCATTCATTTCCATTTGAAAACTGTTTTCTGCAGGCTTCACAAAGGGTTGGACTGAGGCAAAGAACTTCCTGACCTTCAGGGCAATAGAACCAAAGGTAATCAGAAGTCCCAAAGCAGGGTTTCTTCACTGAGACCTGTCAGAAGCCAGTGGTGAGCCACTACCTGCTTTCTCATGAAAGGACCCTTTTCCGAGCTTTCCTGGCATTTGGCCATCCTCACATTTGTAGGTACCAAGAAAGACTGACTCTGTCCTTGGTAAATCCAAAAAGTGACACCACTGGGAGTGGGACTGGGCTGGCTCTGTGCGCCTGGCTTTCTGGATCCCAAGTTCTGATAGTTCTATCACCAAGGAAGTGAGGTGAGGTCACTTCCTTCAGGAACTGAATGAGGTCACTGCCTTGGCAACCACTTTGTCCTAACAGTTGCTTCCAAGGGTCCCTTGAGATGGAGGCTTCCCCTAGTTCATGTGACACTTTCACAAGTTAGAATGGTATATCAACCATAGGCACCTGGGAACAGCTCTCCACACAGGCCTGGTTTGGTCCATCTTCTCTATATTAAGGAGACAGAGGCTGATTAAGACACAACCCTTCATCCTGACCAGGTTGTTTGCCATGGAAGATGACTTTTGCTCTCTCAGGTCCTTCAGAGCTGCCTACATCTTCTCGAGGGATCCTTTCAGCATGGACCTTTGAGGTTCTCAGCAGGTAGAAGATCCCCTACATTCCAGTATTATAAGACCTACTCTGTTCCTGCTCTTCTGTAAAGTAAGATTGAGGGAACACTGTATTGTTAGGGTTAATACCAGGTTCGATTTGGGTTAGGAATCAATTTGCTGGATGAATAATGGTATTGGGAACCTGTGATATTTATAAGAATATAGAGGTGAAATATATGTATGAAAACAGAAATCTAAGTAAGATTTGAATCCCAGAAGATCACTGGGCCCTTGATTGTGATACTTAGCATTGAATTACGTTCTGCACAGATGTCTCAAATTAATGGATATACAATGGCATAGGACCTTGTACCTTGGATGATTGAACGTAAAAGAGAACATCCAGTCAAAAAGGGATAGTTGGTCGCATTAGGAAGATAGTAGGTAGGTTTAGAAAAAAGAGTGAGTGTAAGATTTGAAAGAAAAGTTCTTTCGCAATAGGGTTTTGGTTAGAAAATAAATTTAAATGTCAGCACATGTGAAGAGTCAGTCACAATGATGAACTGGGGAAATATGTAGGTAAGCAGATATCAATAGAGGCATTATGAAATCAGGCAAATTATAAAGTGAGAGATAGGCTTAGACATTTTCAACAGGGTTGAGTGTGAATATATAATCTTAGGAAGAAACAAATATGTAGTCACCAATAGGATTGACTTTTCAGAGCATTAGGCAACCTCGACATGGATGTTTTCAGTAATCCATGTTCATTTTCCATTTAGGCTTTGGTACAATCATAAATCTGAAGTTTGAATTTTGTGTCCAGAATATTTCTGTGAATAAATGCATATGTAGGTCAGGTGACATTAGTATTTCTTCCACCATTTCTGGGAGCAATATTGACTGACTACTACTGACTCATAGGTATAGATTCTTTATGTGATTTGGAGTCATAAGAAACCCAAGCACCTCTTCAGGGCTTGAAGAACTCATTTGACCTAAAGTATCCCGATTCTCACTTGATAGAGGTCAGGAACCTAACAGAGGAAAGCAAGAGAGTTCAACCACAATGACTGAACTTTTTGCCATTTTGGTTTTAGATGCACACATGGAATCTTTTTTTAGATACATCAGGTGCTGAGAATATAAGCCATAGCCTCACACAGGGCCAAGAGGCTGATTCAGACACATCCCTTTCCAAAGAGATTAATAAAAGAGCCACAGGTGATGCCCATTCATTTCCATTTGAAAACTGTTTTCTTCAGGCTTCACAAAGGGGTAACCTGAGGCAAACACCTCCCTGAAATTCACCCACACAGAACAATAGGTAAGCAAAAGGCCCAAAGCAGCGTTTCTCCACTGAGACTTTCCTGGTCATACTGTCCCTGCTCTCCTGTAAAGTTAGATGGAGGGAACAGTGTATGATTAGGGTTAATAACACATTCGATTTGGGTTATGAATCACTCTGCAGGATGAATAATGGTATTGGTAACCTGTGATATTTACAAGAATTTGTAGGTGAAATATAAGTATGAAAACAGAAATCTAGGTAAGATTTGAAGCCCAGAAGGGCATTGGGCTCTTCAGTGGGTTACTTAGCTTTGAATTATGTTCTGAAGAGATGTCTCAGATAAATCGATATACAATGGCATAGGACCTTGTACCTTAGATGATTGAATGTCGAAGAGAACATCCAGCGAAAAAGGGAAAGTCGGTAGGATTAGAAAGATAGTTTCTAGGTTTAAAACAACAGTGAGTATATGATTTGAACCGAAAGTTCTTTAGCAATACGTTTTCAATAAGAGAGTGAATGTAATTGTCAGCACATGTGAAGAGTAAGTCACAATGATGAACTGGGGAAAATATGTAGGAAAGCATATATCAATAGAGGTATTAAGAAATCAGGCAAAGTATAAATTGATGGATAGGATTAGACATATTCAACAGGCTTGAGGTTGAATATAGAATCTTAGTAAGAAACAAATATATAGTCACCAATAGGATTTACATTTGAAAGCATTAGGCAACCTGGACAAGGATATTTTTAGTAATCCATACTCACATTCCTTTTAGCCTTTGGTACAATCATAAGAGTGACTTTTGCTTTCTGTGTCCAGAATATTACTGTGATAAAATGTATATGTAAATCAAGTGACATGAGTATTTCTTCCACCATTACTGGGAGCAATATTTTGAAGATGTATAAATTCGTATTGGGGGAACAAAGAGGTGTACCCTGTGTGAATGAATATAGAAATAATGCATGAATTGACTATACTGTGAATAAATAATATTACTGGTACCAACTTTAAATAGTGGATTGATTTGATATCTGAAAATATACAGGAAATCTTAAATTAATATACATACATTCATTACAACCAATTATACATCTAACAGTAATATTAGGGTTATGGTTTATCATAAAGAGTGTGTGAGTTTTGCTTCAAAAATGATTATGGAAATCGAAAATTATGTGTTTGGAAAGAAGTCTCATAAAAGACCAGTTAAGAAACCTGGAGGAATATATGTGTTCTGAAGCAGGAAGTGATTGAAATTGAAACAAATGCCTATAAATTTGTGAACTTGTGGATGAAATATATATCCTATGAGGTGCATAAACTGAAGAAAGAGTAATGTACCACTGTTTAATACAAATGAACTGCAAAATACACATCATGTCCCAGAAGAAACTGCTTGCATTGATGTTAAACTGGGTTTTACTGTAGAAATATTTGAATTTGTATGCACCATTCACTGAAGTTAGTTTTCAGTACTAGGAAACAAATATGTATTTCAGGTGGATAAATTTTTCTGAGAATAATCTTGTGAAAAGTTGATCATAAATCCACATAAATGAATATGAATTATTTTAAGGAGTGTATAGTAAGACTCATATATTTTATACTTTGAAAAATTTGGAGGGTATATATATATATATATATATATATATATATATATATATATATATATATATACAAACACACATACACACAGAGAGACATTAAAAACTAGCAATATATATGACAATTGAAAATCATCATGAAATATATATCATCCACAGATGCAAAAATATTTATTTCACTCAAAATGGATATATGTATAATGTTTTTCTACTAGGAAGCTCAGCCATATGTTGAATTTTCAGTTCCAACAGCGTTTAGGAGGAGTGATCTCTTCTCATAACATGTATCTGCCTAGACAGCAACCTCACAAAAATGTACGTGTGATAACAGGTAGGATTCTATATGTGCATATAAAAATACATGTGCTGAATAGTCTACAGAGAAAGGAGACAGAAATTTGTTGAAAGTCACAGCTGAAGGGGCCCCACCAAACTTCCAGCTCCCAGCAAATTTCCAGCTGCCAAATGATTATTGGCTCACAGCGGCCCCCGCAACATCTAGCTGATTTTCTCCTCTGTTGTGATGCTCATTGGGCTGTTTCCCTGCCAATTCAGACCACAGAGCTGCTCATTGGGAGACTTTTTTGGCTTTGCCCTTTGACCCAGCAAATCAGCCTCAAGAGCAGGAGGATTGTGGGAGGTGGTGAGGCTTGTGGGTGTGACAGAGACTTTACAAGGAAGCCAGTGGTGGCAGTTGGGCTCTGAGGGTTTTTCCTGAGGAGCTGTTTTGTTTGGAGTGTGTGGTTCTAAAAATAAAGTATGTTTCTTTTGAAAAGTGGCTCCTGAATCGTGACCAGTCAGACTGCAGCATTTGGTGGCTCACACGGGGTGCGACTGAGGGTAAGTGATAAGGTAAACTTCTCGTGCCTGAGGGCAGGGCGAAAGGATGGGTAGACATTTAAGATTCCTCTTTTGTTTTGCTTCACTTTTGTTTTAAGTTGCCAGTCCGTGGAGATGAGTAAGACGGAAGAAAAACCACTCACATCTGAGGAAAAACTATTTATGTCTGAGGAACAGATAGGGAGAAAGGACAGATGCACATGTCAGGAGGATAGAAAGGCTATAATGACTTCTTGTTGTTCCCTTTTTATTTCATTCTGTCTCGGTTGTGTTTGGCGTCATTTTGTTGGGTTTTATTATAGTAGAAATACGGGATCAGAAATTAGTAAAAAAAACTGAAAGAGTGTTAAGCAAATTGTTAGAGGGAGGAGGCATCTCAGTAAAATCAAGAACAGTCAGGGCATACGTTGATACAATAAAAAAATGTAGCCCATGGCTTTTTAAGGAGGAGTTGTTAAATATATCACAATGGAACCATCATGGTGAAGATTTAAAAAGAATAGAAAAGAACAGCCCAGGGTCTCTGCCAGTTGGCACATTGCCATTGTGGACGTTCATATCTGGTTTGCTTAGTCAAAAGCCTTCAGTTCAGACAAAGATAGAGGAACAAAGCTTAGAGCAGAAAAAGCCATCAGGGGGAAAGTTACAAAAGGAGACTGCTACTAACAACTTTCTATCACCAGAGGCTGTAAGTGTCCAACCAACAGCGCCACCTTTACTGGAGACTGTTACTAACACCTTTCTATCACCAGAGGATGTAAATGTCCAAATAACAAGGCCACCTCCGTATGCTGGGAGGCCCCCAAACCCCATAGTTGATAGTTCGAATCCTGAGACAGGATCTCAAGTATTAACATGCCCTGTATTTGATGTAGGAGGGCAGTGAATTCACCATGCTTTAAATTTCAAAATAGCGAAGCATCTAAAAGAGGCTTTAACAACCTATGGTCCTCAAGCACCCTTCATTGCAAGCTTGGTCAAATCCATTAACAACTTGAATATGACGCCAGCAGATTGGGCTAATATGTGTAAAGCTGTGCTAAATGGAGATCAATACCTGTTATGGAAGGTTGCCAATGAGGAATTTTGCAAGGACACGGCTAGACGAAATGCAGCAGCTGGTTATCGTCAGAGAAATCTAGATATGTTGTTAGAAAAGGGACCTTATGAGGATCAGCACCAACAAATTGCATATGATCCTGGCATATACACAGAAATTGCTGCAGTGGCGGATAGGGGATGGAAGACTTTATAAGGATATGGAGGTTTACAAGGTCAATTATCTAAGGTAATCCAAGGAGCTAATGAATCTTACGCTGAATTTGTAGATAGGCTTATTCAAACAGCTACCACAGTTTTTGGGAATACAGAACAAGCTATGCCATTAATAAAACAACCGGCTTATGACCAAGCGAATCATTGGTGCAGAGATATCATTAGACCATGGAAACATGAAGATTTAAACACATATATTAAATTATGTAGAGACATAAATGAATAAGAGTAAGTTGTGGCAGGTGCAGTAAAACAGGCTTTAGATGCCAGGGACATCAATGAACAAGGGAAAATTCTGGCAGCTGCAGTAAAATAGGCTTTAGATGCCAGTCCAAGAACATGCTACAATTATGAATAAACAGGAAATTTTAAAAGGAATTGCCCCATAGGAGGAGGTTTTTACAAAACTAGGTATCAAAGGAGTAGAATACCAGGTATTTGCCCACGATGCCATAGAGGGAGCCATTTGGCTAATGAATGCCATTCTTTAACCACCATAGAGGGTACTTCATTATGAAAAAATGAACAAGGACCAGGTGTTTATCCACGATATCATGGAGAAAGGCATTGGGTTCCATTGCCAAAAAATGGATAGGGGGGCCCAATGCTCTGGGGCCGAAAACCACAAATACGGAGCACTGGACGAACCCAGCAACCCCATGAGGGTAGTGCCCAGGACACATTGTCCATCAGATGCCTCATCAGACAAACCAGAGTGAGTGCAGGGTTGGACATCTGCGCCTCAGCCAGATCAATACTAACTCCAGAGATGGGGGTTCAAATCATTACCACAGCGGTGAAAGTAACTCTTCCCAAAGGAACAGTAGCCTTATTATTGGGACGCAGCTTTTGTAATCTAAAAGGACTTATGATAAGTCCAAGGGTACTTGATCCCGATTATGAGGGTAAAATAAAAATTATAGTCAGTTCTCCAAAGGATATATCAGTAATTTCACGAGGAGATAGAATAGCACAGTTACTAATAATACCCAGCCTACATGATAAATTTTCCAGTCGTGCTGCAGAAAGAGGTTCCAAGGGTTTAGGCTCTACAGGTGTAGATTTGGCTATGCTTACTTTAAATTTATATTCTCTCCCCATGCTAAAACTAAATATTCATGAACATGAATTTTATGGGCTACTGAATACAGGTGCAGACCTTAGCATCATCTCTCATCAAGAATGGTCAAAACATTGGCCATTAAAACAAGACACTCAAACGCTTCAAGGCCTAGGAGTGGCAACTAATCCCCATAAAGTTCAATGGTATTTGATTGGAAGGATCCTGAAGGATGTGAAGGAACTATACAGCCATATTTATTGGACCATCTTCACGTAAATTTGTGGGGATGAGATGTCCTAGATCAATTAGGTTTGACATTAACAAATAACATCAATCAAAATGCACCCACTATTATGGCTAGACAAGGTTTTAGGAAAGGAAAAAGATTAGAAAAACAAGAACAAGGTATAGAAGCACCAATACAAATAGATCAAAGAAAAGACAGACATGGGTTGGATTTTCAGAAAGGGCCACTGAGACAATAAAAATTACTTGGAAATCAGAAAGACCAGTATGGGTTCCTCAGTGGCCCCTGACTAAAGAAAAGATACAAGCAGCCCATGACCTGGTCAAACAATAATTAGCGGAAGGACATATACAACCTTCTGTAACCCCCCATAATACTCCCATTTTTGTCATCAAAAAGAAATCTGGTAAATGGAGATTATTTCAAGATTTAAGAGCCATTAATAATGAGATGGTTGTTATGGGACCTGCTGAATCAGTGATTCCTCAATTGTCTGCTTTGCCAAAAACTTGGTATGTTTTACTTATACATATTAAAGATTGTTTTTTTTTCATTTCAAATTCGTCCTGAGGATAGTCCACGTTTTGCATTTACTATCCCTGCACTGAATCATGAAGGTCCTGATCAGAGGTATGAGTGGAAAGTACTCCCTCAAGGGATGGCTAACAGCCCAACTATGTGTCAAATTTATGTTAATAAAGTAATCCAGTCACTTAGAAATCAAAATCCTGAACTACAAATATTTCACTATATGGATGATGTATTATTAGCACACAAAGCTAAAAACCCATTGCTAAAATGTTATGCCACACTTAAAAACTTATTATAAAAATTATAATCTAGAGATAGCAATTTATAAGGTACAATTGAATTTTCCAATTAATTATTTAGGAGTTCTATTATCCTTAACCATGGTCAGTTCACCAAATATTCAAATATGAGTAGATCAACTCAAATCAATTAATGACTTTCAAAAGTCATTTGGAGACATAAATTGGATAAGGCCTTATCTAGGTATACCAACAGGAGAGTTGAGACCTTTATTTGATATCCTAAAAGGTGCATCAGATCCAAATTCACCCAGAATGTTAACCCCTGAAGAAAGAAAGGCATTAAAAATCATTGAAACATATATGGAAAATATGCATTTGGATAGAGTTGATATAATTTTGCCTTTATTATTTATTGTACTACCAACAAAAAATATTCCTACAGGAGTATTTTTGGAAAGAAGGTCCATTATTATGGATACATTTATCTTATTCTTCTAACACTATTATTACTAGGTATCTTGAGGAAGAGGGACAATTAATACTCATATTATAAAAGCAGCAATGGGAGTGTTTGGAATTTCTCCCAATAAAATGATTACTCCATATACTATGAATCAAATTGATGAAGTAGCTAATGAGTTAAATACTTGGGCAATAATCATGTTTAAATCTAATGTTTCATTTGATAACCACTTACCACCTAATCTTTTAGTGTCTTTTTGGTCATCGCATCCTGTATTTTTTCCAAAAATGACAAGAAAACACCTATCATGAATGCTCCAAATATATTCACTGATGGGTCAAATAATGGCACAGGAGCAATAGTTACACCTGATGAAACTTTTACATTTTTAGTACCTGAACAATCAGCTCAAAAGGTAGAGCTTAATGCAGTATTACAAGCTTTTGTGAGGTTTAAAGATTCTGTATTTAATCTATTTTCTGATAGTCAGTATATAGTTAATACTATAGTATCCCTTGAATTTGCTGGTAGGATTTCCCCTTCCACTACTATTTTCTCTTTGCTTTCCACTATACAATGTCTAATGTGGGACAGAAAAGATCCATTCTTTATAGGACATGTCAGGGCACATACAGGATTGCCTGGAGCCCTTAGTTTGGGCATTGATTTATCAGATGAAACTACATATGACATACATATATTTTTTCTCTACACGAGAAGAAGCTATAAATTGTCATAAAAAATTCCATATCAATGCTAATACTTTACAAAATGCTTTACAAAAGCATTTTTAAATAACTAAGGAACAAGCTGGACAAATAATAAAACAATATTAAAATTGTGTGACTTTTTTACCACAATTTAATCTTGGAGTCAATCCTAGAGGATTGATACCTAACCATAATTGGCAGATGGACGTCACAAACTTGCCAGAATTTGGAAAATTAAAATATTTGCATGTTACAGTTGATACTTCTTCTGGATTTTTGATGGGCTCCCTTCATGCCGGAGAAAAACTAAAGATGTTATAGCTCATTGCTTACAAAATTTTGCCACTGTCGGTGTTAAAAAAAAGTTAAAAACAGATAATGCCCCAGGTTATACTTCTACCTCTTTTAAACAATTTTTCTCATCATTTGGCATTACTCATATAACAGGAATCCCATACAATCCACAGTGACAAGGCATAGTTGAAAGAGCACATCAAACTATTAAAATATACTTATTAATATAAGAAGACGGAATTGGGAAGGGGTATAAATTCCCCAAACATAAACTTAAAAAAATCTTTTTTACTCTAAACTTTTTAAATTTGGATTCATCAGGACTTAGTGCTGTGGAAAGGCATATGTGTCAAAAAAATGTGTATAAGTCCAAGGTACTTTAAAAGGATATTCTAACAAGACAATAGAAAGGTCCTGACCCAGTAATTGTCTGGAGTCGGAGGTCTGTTTGTCGGTTTCCACAGGAATAACAGCAGCTGATTTGGATTCCAGAGAGATTAAATAAGGTCCTGACCTAGTGATTGCCTGGAGTTTGGGGTCTGTTTATGTGTTTCCACAGGGAGAACAGCAGCCGATTTCTATTCCAGAGAGATTAACTAAAGCGATTTCTATAGACAAAAATAAGATGATTTGGCTCAAATCAATAACAGCTGATATCCAAAACTCCAGTTTGGCTATCCTTATATCTGCACAGAGCAGGGATGCTTTTTTCAATACCTATTTTATTATTGCCCTTTCCCAAATCGTGTATCACTTGTATGCATTGTGAAATCACTTGTATGCATTGTGAACTATCTGCTGGTGCAGCGAATTTTGGTAATGTTGGGGTACTTATGCTGATGCTGTCATCACTGGTACAATTTTTCGAAAACGAGCCATCAATTGGCTTGGTGTATCTTTTCTATTCTCACTTGATAGTGGTCAGGAACCTTACAGAGGAAGGCAAAAGTCTTCATCCGCTATAACTGCCCTTTTGGCCATTTTGGTTTTGGATGCACACATGGGATCTTTCTTTACATCTTTCAGGTTCTGAGAATCAAAGCCACAACCTCACACAGGACCAAGAGGCTGATTCAGACACATCCCTTTCCAAAGCAATTAAGCAAAGAGCCACAGGTGATGCCCATTCATTTTCATTTGAAAACTGTTTTATTCAGGCTTCACAAAGGGGTTGCCTGAGGCAAAGACCTACCTGACATTCAGGGCAAGGGAACCATAGGTAAGCAAATGGCCCAAAGCAGGGTTACTCCATTGAGACTTTTCTGGTTATACTGATATCTGAGTTATCTGAGATGTTCCCATTTCCTTCAGCTGTCCAGTACATGGCCATGTCAAAGAGTTTGGAGGTGGTACATATATTGGACACAAAACCATGAGCCTATTCTGGAGAGAGGCCAGAAATCAGGAAGTGAATAGGAACATAGGAAGATAGTAGGTGTTGCCTATCCATAAGGCAAGCTGCAGTCCATTCATGAAATGGGCAGAATGAACGCCTGTAAGCTTCCTACTAGACAGGACACCTCCACTGATACATTCACTTTTCTAAAGACTACAACCACGGACTCAGTGGATACACAGACATAGAAAAACTGGCATAGTCAAACGACTTACTAGAAACAGTCGACTCCAAACCAAACAAACCAATTTTCTTACCTATTCTCACAACATGATACAAAACCACGAACGCACACCCACACCCACAAAGGCACCTCCTTCCCAAAAGTAGGTCTCTGACTATCCGAAGTGTCCTCTGACTGGTGGACCATACTATGTTCCCCCAAAATGGCTTGTCCTGTATAGGAGCAGGTCTCTTTTGCCAACTCTGTTAAGTTATAAGGAGCCAGCGGTTAGCCATTACCTGCTTTCTCAGGAAAGGTCCCTCTTCAGAGCTCTCCTGGCATTTGGCCATCCTCACATCAGGATGTTCCAAGAAAGACTGACTCTGTCCTTGGTAAATCCAAACAAGTGAGCCCACTGGGACTGGGACAGGGACCAGCTCTGGGTGCCTGGCTTCCTGGATCCCAAGTTCAGAGATTTCCATCACCAAGGAAGTGAGGTAGGTCACTTCTTTCAGTTATTGAATGAGGTCAATACCTTGGCAACAACTTTGTCCTAACAGTTGCTTACAAGGGTCCCATGAAATGGAGGCTGCCCCAATTTCTGTGACATTTTCACAAGTTAGAATGGTATATCAACCATAGGCACCTGGGAACGGCTCTCCACACAGGCCTGGTATGGTCCATCTTCTCTACATTAAGTACAGAGAGGCTGATTCAGACACAACACTTCATCCTGACCGGGTTTTTTGCCATGGAAGAAGATTTTGCTCTCTCAGGTTTTTCATAGCTGCCTAAGTCTTCTCCTGGGGTAATTTCTGCATGGACCTTTGAGGTTCAAGGTTCGTAGCAGGTGGAAGATTCCCTACATTCCTTTATTGTAAGAACAACTCTGTCCCTGCTCTACTGTAAAGTTATATTGAGGGAAGAGTGCATGGTTAGGGTTAATAACAGGTTCAATTTGGGTTAGGAATCATTCTGCACGATGAATAATGGTATTGGGAACCTGCGATATTTACAAGAATATATAGATGAAATATAAGTATGAAAACAGAAATCTAGGTAAGATTTGAAGCCCAGAAGTGCATTGGGCCACTGATTGGGATACTTAGCTTTGAATTATATTCTGCACAGATGTCTCAGATAAATCAATATACAATGGCATAGGACCTTGTACCTTGGATGGTGGAATGTCAAAAAGAACATACAGTCAAAAGGATAGTTGGTAGGATTAGGAAGTATGTTTAGAAGGCAGAGTGCGTATAGGATTTGGATCAAAAGTTCTTTAGCAGTAGGGTTTCGGGTAGAGAATGAATGTAAATATCAGCACATGTGAAGAGTCAGTCACATTGATGAACTCTGGAAAATACGTAGGAAAACATATATCAATAGAGACATTAGGAAATCAGGCAAAGTATAAAGTGGGGGATAGGATCAGACATTTTCAACAGGGTTGAGTTTGAATATATAATCTTAGGAAGAAACAAATATGCAGTCACCAATAGGATTGACATTTGAGAGCATTAGGCAACCTGGACATGGATGTTTTTAGTAATACATACTCACTTTCCATTTAGACTTTGGTACAATCATAAGTGTGACCTTTGCATTTTGTGCCCAGAATATTACTCTGATAATATGTATATGTAGATCAGGTGACATGAGTATTTCTTCCATCATTTCTGGGAGCAATATTTTGAAGACGTATAAATTAGTATTGGGGGTACAAATAGGTGTACCCTGTGTCCATGGATATAGAGATAATGCATGAATAGAACATACAGTGAATATATAATATAAATGGTTCCAACTTTAAATAATGTATTTAATTGATATCTGAAAAAATACAGGAAATCTAATATTGGTATACAGACATTCATTACAACCAGTTAAACATCTCATGGTAATATTAGGGTTATGGTTTATCATGAAGAGTGTGTGAGTTTTTCTTTAAAAGTGATTATGAAAATCGAAATAATGTGTTTGGGAAGAAGTCTCATTAAAAGACCAGTCAAGAAACCTGGTGGAATACATGTGTTCTGAATTAGAAAGTGAGGGATAATAAAACAAAATGCCTATAAATTTGCAAATTTGTGGATGAAATATATATCCAATCATGTGCATTAACTGAAGAAATAGTAATGTACCAGTATTGAATAAAAATGAACAACAAAATACACATCTTGTACCTTAGGAATCTACGTGCATTGATGTTAAACTGGGTCAGTTATTGCAGAAATATTAGGATTTGTATGCACCATTTTCTGAAGTTAGTTTTCAGTACTAGGAATCAAATATGTAGTTCAGATGGATGAATATTTCTGAGAATAATCTTGTGAAAAGTCGATTATTAATCCACATACATGAATATGAATGAATTTAGGGAGTGTATAATAAGACACATATATTTCATGTTTTGAAAAATTTGGAGAGTCTCTGTGTGTGTTCATATATACACACACACACTCACACACAAACAGACATTAAAAAGTAGCAATATATTCCAATTGAAATTCACTATGAAATATATGTCATCCACAGATCCAAATATATTCATTTAACTGAACATGAATTTATGTATAATATTGTTGTTCTAGGAAGCTCTACAATAGTTTGAATTTTCAGTTCCAACAGCATTTAGGAGGAGTGATCTCTTCTCACAATTTGTATCTCCCATGTCGGCCACCTCACAAGAATGTACTTGTGGTACCAGGTAGGATTCTATATGTGCATAAAAAAAATACATATGCTGAATTGGCTACAGAGAAAGAGAGACAAAAATTCACATATTCATTAACTTTAAATACACCTGGACAACCATTTCAACAAAAAATTGACTAGATTTTTAACTCTTACCCTATATAATGCAAAAGGCAAGTCCAACGATACACCATGCCTCTTCTGAACTGCTTGTATTTATATTCTGTTTTGGTTAATTTTCTCCATCATATTAGGATTAGTAGTCAGAGTCTAGTTGGGCATGGATTAGTGTCAGGGATTCAGTATTTCAAATGGAAAAATGAAAAATGATTTCTTTGTTTTTGCAAATATGTGCTACACAAAATCTTCCCACTCTCATCCAGAACAAAGCCTTGACATTACCTTGTCCCCAATTAGAGGAGAAGAGTTAGAAAATCTGTGAATATATATATATGGAATCGTATATGCTCTGGAGTTCACAAAGTTGGAGGTGGTAGAGGAGATTCCAAAAGTAAGGGACAGGGTAAACACTCCACAAACACGGAGCTCTGCTGGCCTAAAGACTTCTAGAGGAACTGCCTCTGAGGTTGGGCTCTTGAAATATATGTCGTAGTCAGGAGAGTTAGCTTCTTTGTAGTGAGACCATCAAAGCTGGTTATGCTTCTATGTGACCTGGAAGAAATGGTTTCTTATTTTCCAATGAACATGAGGCAGCAGTCCTTAATTCTCTCTTTGTAGGTAAACTGTGGCCACTGGGTTATAATTATCTCCCCGTGTGGACTGTGAAGCCATTTGGTCATCCTCCACTTTTCATGATGTTTCTTGCTGCTTCACTGGGAGTTTGGTATTTGCTTCATGAAATACAAGGAATCAACTGGGACACAGTGCTGGACGGAGTTCTGTCACGTGTGGTGTGTCAGGGTCTACAGGAGAATGCACCAACCAGGCTTCTATCCCACATAGCTTGCCTCCTTGACCATAGCAACCTGATTCTGAACATTGGCCTGAAACCTCTCTATATAACAAGATGCCTTTACATAGAAGTGTCTGCTGGCTGCACCCTGTCAGTCACAAGCCATTTAGAAGCCAATGGCAGATCCACATGGCCCCACCAAAGATGATTTTTATATATCACACACCTGCCCATCACTGCACTAGGCCCACTACTCAGCAGGCTCCAAATTCCTGACATCTCTGTTCTACACCATTTTCATGAAACTCAGTCAATCAAGGCACTGTCTTGCACATTTACAATCAGCAACAGGACATCCAAAGGTTCTCCAGGCCATCTGGTATTGGGAATATCATAAATTTCATGGTATTTATCTAGCAATTTTTCAAGGATGAAGTTGCGGCATGTGGGTTTCAATTCATTCAGGGACCATTAAATGTTGTGGAAGTTTATTTCAAAGAAGTTCTGGAGAATTCTCACAGGCAAGGCTTCCCAAAGATTGGCCAAAAGGTCACGTGAATCCAGGCCCATTGAGGTCTACAATGTAACGTCCATGTGTGTTTTGACTCTCAACTAAGCCTGCCAAGTCCCTAAGAATAAAATCATGGGATATCCTTGCTGAGATTCCCAGTGACCTCTGGAAAAATACCCTGGGCCTAGATCTCAGTTTCAAAGGGTGATTCTCATGCTTGGCCTCCTTAAATCCCAATACAATTCATGGCAATACTTCTCTAAGTTCAGGTCCTGTACTCAGTCTCTAACGGGAAACACACCAGACTTCAAGCCCAGGAAGACTCAGTCATCCCTTCCAACTGTCACAAAAATGAACACAATTAAAACCAAAACACTCCCACATGGCCCTCATCTTATTCCATGTAGACACTCATCATAACCTCTGGCTGGAGATTTCCATGAGGAACGCAGCCCAAGACAGTGTCCAAAATACGCTCCCTTGCCCCTCATTTACCTAAATTCTGAGTGGCCTGGACACCCTTCTTGTGAACCAGGAGTGATCAAATAGGCCTGCCATTAATACTGATCCACTCTCGAATTTGAGACCTACTGACTGTGGGGTTTAGATTCTTTATGTGAATTGGAGTCATGAGAAAACCCAAGCACCTATGGGTTAGCCTCTGCAGGGATTTGAAGAAATCACTTGACCTAAAGGATCCCTATTCTCACTTGATTGATATCAGGAACCTTACAGAGGAAGGCGAAAGACTTCATCCACAATTACTGCTCTTTTTGCGATTTTGGTTTTGGATGCACACATGGGATCTTTCTTTAGATCTTTCTTTAGATTCAGGGAAACAGAACAATAGGTAAGCAAAAGGCCCAAAGCAGGGTTTCTCCACTGAGACTTTACTGGTCACACTGGAATGTGAGTTTTCTGAGATGCTCGCCTTTCACTTCAGCTATCAAGTACGATGCTATGTCACAGAGCTTGGAGGTGCTACATATCTTGGATACAAAACCATGAGCCTATTCTGGAGAATGGTCATATTTCAGGAAGAAAACAGTAACTTAGGAAGATCATAGGCGTTGCCCATTGATAAGGCAAGCCACATTCCATTCATAAATTTGGCAGGATGAATGCTGGGAAGCTTTCTACTACACAGGACACATCCATTGATGCATTCTCTTTTCTAATGTCTACAACCACGGACACAGTAGGATACACAGACATAGAAACACTCGCAATATAAAACGACTTACTAGAAACAGTTCATTCCAAACCAAACAAACCTCATTTCCTACCTATTCTCAGAACATGAGACAAAACCTCAAACCCACACCCACACCCACAAAGGCACCTGCTTCCCTCAAGTAGGTCTGTGACTATCTGGAGTGTCCTCTGACTGTGGGCCATTCTAGGTTACACCGAAATGGCCTGTCCTGTTTCATATCTTGTGTCCTTGGCCAACTCTCTGAAGTTGTCGGGAACCAGCAGTGAGCCGTTACCGTCTTTCTCAGGAGAGGCCCCTCTTCAGAGCTTTCCTGCCATTTGGCCGTCCTAACTACTGTAGGTACCAAAAAAGACTGACTGTCTTTGGGAAACCCAAAAAGTGAGACCACTAGGACTGGGACTAGGACTGGCACTGTTTGACTGGCTTCCTGGATCCCAAGTTCAGAGAGTTCCATCATCAAGGAAGTGAGGTGAGTTCACTTCCTTCAGGAACTGAATGAGTTCACTGCCTTGGCAACCACATTGTCCTAACAGTTGCTTCCACTGATCCCATGAGATGGAGGCTGCCCCTGCTTCCTGTGACACTTTCACAAGTTAGAATGGAATATCAACCATAGGCACCCAGGCACAGCTCTCCACACAGGTATCATTTGGTCCATCTTCTCTACATTAAGAATGGAGAGGCTGATTCAGACACAACCCTTCACCCTGACCAGATTATTTTCCATGGAAGATGACTTTTGCTCTCTCAGGTCCTACAGAGGTGCCTACCTCTTCTCCAGGGATTATTTCTGCATGGATCTTTGAGGCTCTCAGCAGGTGGAAGATCCCCTACATTCCTGGATTTTAAGACAAACTCTGTCCCTGCTATTCTGTAAAGTTAGATTGAGGTAACAGTGTATGGTTAGGGTTAATAACATGTTCGATTTGTATTAGGAATCTTTCTGCTGAAATATATGTTTGAAAACAGAAATCTAAGTAAAATCTGAAGCCCAGAAGGGCATTGGGCCCTTGATTGAGATACTTAGCTTTGAATAAATCAATATACAATGGCATAGGACCTTGTACCTTGGATAATTGAATGTAGAAGTGAACATTCAGTCAAAAAGGTTAGTCGGTAGTGAAAGGTTAATAAAATAGGTACTTGTCACTTCCTGTTTTTCTGTATGCTTAAGAAAACACTGTTGAAATCTTGACAACCGTTTGCTAATCTTGGTCCCAGAATGTACTGTCCCCTACTGCCAAAGTATAGAATGTACTCCCTCACCCAGTTGTATGCAAACTGCCCACTCGCGCTTACCCATCAGTAAACTTCCCTACCTGCCCTCTCCAAGAAAGTATATAAGCTCTGCTTAAACTGTTCTCAGGGCTCTCTGCTCTTTTCAAGTGAGCTCCGAGCCCCAGCATGCTGGACCCCCAATAAACCCTCTGCTGTTGCATGAGACAGTCTTTTGGTGGTCTCTTACTTCGATGCTCGCCCGACCTTTACATATGGAGGTTCCACCGAGTTCTGGCAGTGGCAGAGAAGAGACCCTAATGGGCTCCTCCTGGGGTAAGTAAGGCGCCTCTTTCTGGTTTCAGTTTTAAGGTTAGGGCTTGGCAAAATGGCTGTAGATGAAGAGCGTGAGCTCTCTTCTACGGTAGCTGACAGACGTGTTACAGAGCCACAGGCCACGTCCCTGGGGGACGCCCCAAAGGACTCAGGAAATCAAGGAACAATAGTTTCTTCCACTCAGTGATATTTTGATTCGGACTCGGTCTTGCCAGCCAATCGGGTTTTGCCAGCTACTCAGTCCTGGTCTCAGTTTTGGATGTCCATTGCTTGTCTTTATTGTCTTGTCTTGTCTGTGTCTTGTGTCTTTGCATTCACTGTTTGTGTATCTTTCATTATGGGACAAATCACTTCAATTCCCCTGTCCCTGACTCTTGATCACTGGACCAAAGTTTGCTTATGGGCTCAGAATCTTTCTTTCTCAGTAAAACACCGGACCTGCCAGACTCTCTGTGCCTCAGAATGGCCCACCTTTGGAGTCGGATGGACCCTAGAAAGATATTTCTACTTACCACTAATTTAATAAGTCAGAGATATTGTCTTTCAGCTGGGCACACATAGCCTTCCGGATGAACAGCCATATAGCTTAACTTTATAGGACCTCGGAAAATCTACTCCTCCATGGGTGAAGCCTTTCCTTGCCCCTGGCCCCGCTCCTACTCCTTCCTCCATGATCTCTCAAACCCTCTGCTCCTCCTCCTCCTCCATGCTCTGTTTTCCCTGAGTCACAAGATTTGACTCTACTGGACTCTCCTCCTTCTCCTTATTCCCTGCCCTCGTCCCCCAACCACCAACACACTCTAAGTGATTCCCCTGCAGCTGACTCAGCCTCTCCACCATTGGAGGAAGCTAAGCTGGCCCAGCGCCCTCCAGATAACTTTCCAACGGCACAAACAGCTCCTCCTCCCCAGTAGGAAGCTGGCCTAGCTAAGGGAACTCGCTGGCAGCGAATGATTGAAAACCCTGGAACTCCCGTGATGCTCCCTCTATGTCCCTACGGGCCAATGATTGACGAAGGCCATTGGGGGAACATGCAAGCCTACTAATATTGGCCTTTCTCCTCTTCAGACCTATATAACTGAAAAAATAACAATCCCCCTTTTTCCGAGCATTCCACCGGGCTCACAGGTCTGGTTGAGTCATTGATGTTTTCACACCCACCTACTTGGAATGACTATCAACAACTCCTAGGGACTCTCTTCATGACAGAGGAACAAAAGAGAATCCTCCTGGAAGCTAGAAAAAAAAATATCCTAGGAACAGATGGGAGACCGACATACCTTCCCAATATAATCAAAGCCAGCTTTCCCTTGAACCATCCCAACTGGAACCCCAACACCTTTGAAGATAGAAAGCATCTGTCCACTTATACCGGTTTTTAATAGTGGGTATCTGAGCAGCCGCTAGGCGACCAACTAATTTGGCCAAGGTAAGAGAGATTATTCAAGGGCCTGATGAACCTCCCTCTATGTTTCTAGAGAGAATTATGGAGGCATATAGGAGATATACTCCTTTTGATCCTCAGGCAGAGGATCCAAAGGCATCTGTCACAATGGCCTTTATTGGGCAAGCTTCCCTGGATATTAAAAGAAAGTTTCAATGCTTTGATGGATTACAAGATATGACTTTGAGCTATTTAGTCAGAGAAGCCGAGAAAGTATACTATAGGAGAGAAACTGAGGAAGAGAAAGGAGCAAAGGGAGGATAAAAGAAACAAAAGACAGACTAAGGTGTTGACTAAGGTCCTGGTCACAACAACAAAAGGGCCAGAAATTAAGAAACATGGAGACAGGAAGGGATACCTGGTCCCATGCCAGAGGCCACCGCTGGCCTCAGATCAATGTGCCTACTGTAAAGAAAAAGGACACTGGGCCAAACAGTGCCCTAGAAAGAGACAGCCACGCCAGCCAACCATTCTGACTCTGAAGCATGACTATGAAATTCGGGCTCAGATCCCCTCCCCGAGCTCAGGGTAACTTTTGAAGTGGAGGGGACTCCAGTAAATTTTGAAGTGGATACAGGGGCAATATACTCAGCCCTTAAGGCCCCATTTGGCGCTCTATCAAATAAAAGGTCTCTAGTTAAAGGGGCTAATGGCAGTAAATATGGGGCATAGACAACTAAGAGGACCATGGACGTGGGGAAAGGAAAAATCCATCACTCCTTCCTAGTAATCCCAGAATGCCCGGCGCCATTGATGGGCAGAGATCTGCTCACCAAGCTCTGGGCCAAAATAACTTTTAACCCTGAAGGCCCCCAAGTGGAATTTCTAAGTCCTTCAGTAAAAAACTACTATAGTCACGGCTCTAACTATATCAGTAGAAAATGTACATCAACTCACTCACCTTGGTTCAAAGAAACTGCAGGGATTTCTGAAGTATCAATAACAGAGTTTTCCAATAACAGACTCACAGCAAATGGAAATAACTGAATGAATATAAAAAGTCTGATGGGTCCATCAATTGTTTAATGCTTACCCTTTCAAGCTTCCTGCAGGAAAGCACCAACAAGGAACCAGACCAGGACAATCTGGAAAGTGGACTTTACTGAAATTAAGCCAGCAAGGTATGGACATAAATATCTCCTAGTCTTTGTAGATACATTTCCAGGATGGATTGAAGCCTTCCCCACAAAAAAAAAGAAGAAAAAAAAAAAACAGCGCAAATGGTGGTCAAGAAGATCCTAGAAGATATTTTTCCAAGATACGGCCCGCCTAAGGTAATAGGGTCTGATAATGCACCAGCGTTGGTGACCCAGGTAAGTCAGGAATTAGCCAGGAACCTGGGGATTAATTGGAAGTTATATTGTGCTTATAGAACCCAGAGTTCAGGACAGGTAGAAAGAATGAATAGAACCATTAAAGAGACATTAAGGAAATTAAGCTTAGAGACCAGCACAAAAGATTGGACTATGCTCCTGCCTTATGCAATGTTTCATGCAAGAAATATTACCTCTGTTTCTTTGAGTAATCTCTATCCCTGTGAAAATCTCTATGGTGCCCCTCCTCCAGTAAGGGACCTAACCCCAACTCTAAGACCTAAGGATCCCTTTCACACCCCCTTGCTTTACAGACTTAAAGTTCTTGAAAGAATACAGGGATACCTGTGAAAACTGCTGGCCACTGCTTACCAAACTGGGGATCAGGAGACTCCACATTGATATCAAGTAAGAGACTTCATCTATGTAAGACGACATCAGGTGTCATCCCTGGAACCCCGCTGGAAAGGAACATACCAGGTGCTACTTATAACACCTACAACGGTAAAGGTAAATGAAATCACATCCTGGATCCATACCTCTCATCTCAACCCTGCGCCCTCTCCAGACTCTGGCTGGAATCTGTAAAAGACTGGTAACACTTTCAAATTGCGTATTCACTGTTTGGGTAAGGCTATAGACTCACCCAGTGGCCACAAGTAGTCGTAACCCTCATCAGCCCGTTCAGCAGTGATGGCTGATCACAAATCCTACTGGAAAAGAAGTATAATCTATCTCGCATACAGCCCCCTTAGGGACCTCGTGGCCATCTCTCGACCCAGACATTTGTCTGCTGGCTATAGGTCTTTCCTATTGGGATATCCCTGATGAATAGGATCCCACTAAAATTCCATTAAATCCCTTCCATACCATAGATAATAGAAACAGACATTATGGATGTAGGGACATGCGAGCCAGATGCAGTTTGGCTAGCCTAGATTACTATATTTGCCTGGCAGACTATCAAAGCCACAAACAGTCACGGTTCTGTGGGGGAAAAGCCGACTTCTTCTTTATGTCATGAGGATTTGAGCATACAGGGACTGCCTGATGGAACCCAAAATCCTCATCAAATTCAGTACACAGCATTGGCCATATTACCAATTATATAACCAAAACCGATGGCCCCCAGAGGGGTCTCTAGATCCTCAAATTCTGTGTCACCTTTTTAACTTCTGCAAGTGCTCAAAGGGGTGAAAGGAGAATCCCCTATGTGGAGGCCTTTTCCCTCCTTCGCTCACAACCTGAACTATGCTTATCCAATAGATCCTCACCTTCAGCCTTCTGCTCCAGACTCTATGCTGTCACTCCCACCTCAGCAACCTGATATCCCCCGTCCAATTATTAGATATAAAACCCAAACCTCTGCCTGTTCTCAGACCATTGCCCCCTTGCTTGTAGCTGGTACTGAGGCACCACTCCACCCACTCACTCCTCTCTTCTCTTGTCAGTGACAACACTGGGTCCCACCAGGTCTTATTGCCAGCTAACCCAAAGTTCAAACCAGCTGAGGAGAGCCATCAGACCCCTATGCAAGATATAATGAAAATGGCCTTTAAAGTTGCTTTGTTATCACTGAAAACAGTTTACTAAGAATTTAAAGTCCCTCACATGCGTTCTGGGATACTCACTCCCAACTCCCCCTCTGCTCTACCTGTTCTACTGCTCAAGTTTTTGTTGCTAGGAAAATCCCAAACCCCTTTCCCATTATTTTTTTACAACTCTCTTTTCTTATTCTCAGATTCTCGGAGCTGCTCCCAGATCCACCTTCCCCATCTTCCCCCTCTGTACCAGGCTCACAGAAAATTCGTAACTGACCTTCTCCAGAAGTCTTCACCATGGCTGACTTTAGGACTTTTAGAAAAAGAGTTCCTATAAAAAAGTTCAATGTAGATAATCTTTCTCTATTCATGTTGTTCTGTTCTACTTGGCACTGGCTAAAAAAGTCAGCACTCCTAAGCTTGACACCCCCTTACGTGTTTTTCACAAAATATGTGAACAAGGCCTCTGGTCTTGAGCTGGGGCTTCACAGGGTTGGCTACATTTCTAAGGTAAAGAAGTTACCAACAGGGCTCCGTGATAACAGCTGGCAGGGTGAAAATAAGAAACAGAAGTAAAAGCTCTCCCCCTCCCAGGTGTCCTTGAAAAGTTAACTTGCCCAGAACACAGGAAAAAACAAAAACAAAAACTGCATTTTGAACTTCTGCAGACAGTGAACTTCTGAGCCCCTTTCCTTAAATTTTGGGTACAAAATTCTGAAACTAACTAAACTTGGGCTTCAGGGGATTAATTGTTTACAACAGAAGCAATGCCTTCTGAATCCAGTTGCAACCGAATAGGACTTTTTCCCAGTCTTCGATGCTATCTTAGGTGCCTTGCCTTGTCCGTCCCTACAACAGCATAATTCTATATAATTAAACATTGTTTATGTTTTAAAGAAATGATCAACAGATGTGATTAATTGTGTAATTGTGCAGATGTTTCCCAGAGTGTTCTGTCATGATGCATGTTCATTTGAAGACCAAATAGGGGGGCATACAACCCGTTTCCAATGGGAACATATATCTCTCACTTTAGCCATCCTATTGGGAATAGGAATTGCTGCAGGGATGGGCACAGGAACCACTGCCCTTGTCCATGAGACACAAAAAATGACCCAATTAGAAGCAGCAATAGACCAAAACTAAGATATTGGAAACCTCCATCAGAGCTTTGCATGAATCTTTAACCTATCTCTCTGAAGTTGTTTTACAGAACAGTCGAGGGACACAAAACACACACACACAGACAAAAAAAAAAAAAAAAAACTACCAATATATATGTCAATTAAAATTCATCATAAAATATATATCATCCACAGATCCAAAAATGCTCATTTTACTGATCATGGATTTATGTATGATATTGTTCAACCAGGAACCTAACCCATAGGTTGAATAATCAGTTCCAACAGGGTTTAGTAGGAGTGATCTCTCCTCACAATTTGTATCTGGCAATTCAGCCACCTCCCAAGAATGTACGTGTGGTACCTGGTAGGATTCTATATATGCACGTATAAATACATGTACTGAATAGGCTACAGAGAAAGGGAGAAAGGAATTCACATATTTGTTAACTTTAAAAACACATGGAGAAATATTTCAACAAACAATTGACTAGATTTATAACTCCTACTCTGTATCATGCAAAAGGCAAGAACTATACACCATGCCTCCTCTGAACTGTTTGTATTTCTGTTCTGTTTGGGTTATTTTTCTCCATCATTTTAGGATTAGTAGTCAGGGTCTGTTAGTGTATGGGTTAGTGTAAGGGATTCAGTGTATCTAATGGAAAATAGGAAATTGAATCCAATGTGTATGCAAATATATGCTTCACAAAAATCTTCCCACTCTCATCCAGAACAATGCTTTAACATTACCTTCACCTCAAGTAAGACACAATTAGAGGAGAAGAGTAAGAAAATCTGTGAATATCTATTTGGAATTAAAATGCTCCAAATTTCACATCTTTGGAGGTGGTAAAGAAGTTTCTAAAAGTAAGGGACAGGTTAAACACTCCACAAACATGGAGCTCTGCTGGCCTAAAGACTTTTTGAGGATGTGCCTCTGAGGTTGGGCACTTGAAATATATGGTGTTGTCAGAAGCTTTAGCTTCCTTTGTAGTGAGACCATCAAAGCTGGGTCTGCATCAATGTTACCTGGAGGCATGGTTACTTATTTTCCAATGAAAATGAGGCAGCAGTGCTAAATTCTCTCTTTGTAGGTAAACTGTGGCAACTGAGTCCTAAGTGTCTCCCCATGTGGACTGTGAAGTCATTTTGTCATACTCCAGTTTTCGTGGTGTTTCGTGCTTCTGCACTGGGAGTTTGGTATTTACTTCACCAAATACAAGGAGTTCAAATGAGACACAGTGTTGGAGGCAGTTTTGTCAAGTGTGGTGGGCAGGGTCTGCACCAACCAGGGTTCTATTACAAGTAGCTTTCCCCCTTCACAATAGCAACATGATTCTGAACATTGCCCTGAAACCTCTCCATAAAAAAAAGATGCCTTTATATATATGGGTCTCCTCGCTGCACCATGTCAGTCACAAGCCATTTGGAAGCCAATGGAAGATCCACATGGCCCCACCACAGATGTTTTATCACACACTTCCATAACACTGCTCTAGGCCCACTACTCACCAGGCTTCAATTTACTGGCATCTCCATTCTACACCATTTTCTTAAAACCCAGTCAATCAACTCACTGTCTGGTATACTAATGATCAGAAATAGGACATCCAAAGTTTCTCCAGTGTCAGCTGGTCATGAGAATTTCTAAAAATTCATTGTAATTATCTAGCAATTTTACATGAATGAAGTTGGAGGCACTGTGAGTTTCAATTATTTCAGGAACCATTAAATGGTGAGGAAGCTAATTTCAAAAAAAGATATGAAACACTCTCACAGGCAAGGCTTCCCAAAGAGTGGCCAAAAGGTCACATGAAGCCAGGCCCATTGAGGTCTACAATGTGAGGTCATGTGTGTTTTGAATCTCAATTATGGCTGCCGAGTCTTTAAGAAAAAAAAAACATGTGATATCCTGTCTGATATTCCCAGTGCTCTATTCAAAGCCACCCTGGGACTAGATCTCAGGTTCCAAGGAAAACCCTCATGCCTGGCCACCTAAAATCCCTACACAATTCATGGCAATACTTCTCTGAGATCAGTTCCAGAACTCAGTCTCTAAAAGGAATCACACCAGAATTCAAGCCCAGGTGGACCCAGTCAAATCTTTCAACCACGACTTAAATGAAAACAATTAAAACCAAAACACTCCCACATGGCCCTCATCTTCTCCCATATAGACACTCATCTTAAACTCTGGCTGGAGTTTTTCATGAGGGGCGCAGGCCAAGACAATGTCCAAAATAATCTCCCTTGCACCTCATTTGCCTAACTTCAAGGTGGCCTGGACACCCTTCCTGTGAAACAGGAGTGATCAAAAAGGCCTGCCCTTAATACTGTTCCGTTACTACAATTTGAAGCCTTCTGACTGTGGGGTTTAGATTCTTTATGTAAATTAGAGTCATGAGAAAACCAAGCACCTCTGCAGAGATTTGAAGAACTCATTTGACCCAAAGGATCCCTATTCTCACTTGATGGATTTCAGGAACCTAACAGAGGTAGGCAATAGAATTCATTCACAATGACTGAACTTTTTGCCATTTTGGTTTTGGATGCACACATGGGATCTTTCTTTAGATCCATCAGCTGCTGATAATCTAAGCCACAGCCCCACACAGGGCCAAGAGCCTGATCCAGACACATCCCTTTCCAAAGCAATTAAGCAAAGAGCCACAGGTGATGCCCATTCATTTCCATTTGAAAACTGTTTTCTTCAGGCTTCACAAAGGGGTGGCCTGAGGCAAAGATCTTCCTGACCTTCAGGGCAAAAGAACAATAAGTAAGCAAAAGGCCCAAAGCAAGTTATATCCACTGAGATTTTCCTGGTCATACTGATACCTGAGTTTTCTGATATGGTGCCCATTCCCTTCAGCTATCCAGTACATGGCCATGTCACAGAACTTGGAGTTGGTACATATCTTGGACACAAAACCATGATCCTATTCTGAAGAGTGGCCAGAATTCAGGAAGAAAACAGGGACTTATGAAGGTAGTAGGTGTTGCCCATCCATAAGGCAAGCCGCACTCCATTTATAAATTGGGAAGGATGAATGCTGGGAAGCTTTCTACTAGACAGGACACATCCATTGTTTCATTCTCTTTTCTCATGTCTACAACCATGGACACAGTGGGATACACAGACATAGAAACACTCACCTGGTCAAACGACTTACTAGAAACAGTTCACTCCAAACCAAACAAACCGCCTCTCTGATCTGGTTTCTTCAGCCAAGTCTGTGAAGTTGTCAGGGAAAAAGTGTGGAGCCACTACCTGCTTTCTCAGAAAAAGTCCCTCTTCAGAGCTCTCCTGGCATTTGGCCATCCTCACATCAGTAGTTACCGAGAAAGAGTGACTCTGTCCTTGATAAATTTAAACAAGTGAGCCCACTGGGACTGGGATTGGGACTGCCTCTTTGTGCCTGGCTTCTTGGATACCAAGTTCAGAGAGTTCTATCACCAAGGAAATTAGGTATGTCACTTTCATTGGAACTGAATGAGGTCACTGCCTTGGCAACCACATTGTCCTAAGAGTTGCTTCCAAGGGTCCCATGAGATGGAGGCTTGCCCTAGTTCTTGTGACACTTTCACAAGTTAGAATGTTATATCATCCATAGGCACCCAGGAACAGCTCTCCACACAGGCCTGGTTTGATCCATCTTCTCTACAATAAGAAGAGAGAGGCTGATTCAGAAACATCCCTTCATGCTGACCAGGTTGCTTTCCATGGAATATGACTTTTGCTCTCTCAGGTCCTTCATACCTGCCTCCAACTTCTCTGGGTATCATTTCTGTATGGACCTTTGAGGTTCTCAGCAGGTGGAAGGCCCCCTACTTTCCTGTATTATAAGAACAACTCTTTCCCTGCTCTTCTGTAAAATGAGATTTAGGGAACAGTGTATGTTTAGGGTTAATAACAGGTTCGATTTGGGTTAGGAAATATTCTCTGCGATGAATAATGTTATTGGGAACCTGCAATATTTACAAGAATATAGAGGTGAAATACTAGAATGAAAACAGAAATCTAGGTATGATTTGATGGCCAGAAGGGCATTGGGCCGTTGATTGGGATACTTAGCTTTGAATTATGTTCTCTAAAGATGTCTCAGATAATTCGATATACAATGGCATAGGACCTTGTAACTTGGATGATTAAATGTAGAACATCCAGTCAAATAGGGATAGTTGGTAGGATTAGGAAGATAGTTGGTAGGTTTAGGAAGAAAAGTGAGTAAAGGATTTGGACCAAAAGTTCTTTAGCAATAGGGTTTCGGGTAGAGAGGGAATGTAAATGTCAGCACATATGAAGAGTTAGTCACCACGATGAACTGGGGAAAACATGTAGAAAAGCAGATATCAATGGAGACATTATGAAATCAGGCAAAGTAAAAAGTGAGTGATAGGATTAGACATTTTAACCAGGGTTGAGTTTGAATATATAATCTTAGGAAGAAATAAATATGTTGTCGTCAATAGGGTTGACATTTGAGAGCATTAGGCAACCTGGACATGGATGTTTTTAGTAATCCATGTTCATTTTCCATTTAGGCTTGGTACAATCATAAGTGTGACCTTTACATTTTTTGTCCAGAATATTACTGTGATAAAATATATATGTAGATAAGGTTACATGAGTATTTCTTCCACCATTTCTGGGAGCAATATATTGAAGACGTAAAATTAGTATTGGGGGTACAAAGAGGTGTACCCTGTGTCTATGAATATAGAGATAAAGCATGAATAGACCATACTGTGAATATATAATATAACTTGTTCCAACTTTCAATAATGGATTGAACTGATATCTAAAAAATTACAGGAAATCTGATATTGATATACAATCATTTTTTCCAACCAGTAATACATCTAATAGTAATATTAGTGTTTTGGTTTATCATGAAGAGTGTGTGAGTTTTGCTTCAAAAGTGAATATGGAAATAAAAAATAATGTGTTTGGAAAGAAGCCTCATGAAAAGACCAGTCAAGAAACCCTGAAGATACATGTGTTCTGAACAAGGAAGTGATTAAAGTTGAAACAAATGCCTATAAATTTGTGAGCTTGTGGATGAAATATATATCCTATGATGTGCAAAAACTGAAGAAATAATAATGTACCAGTGTTTAATACAAATGAACATCAAATTATATATCATGTTCCATAGGAATCTATGGTTTTGTTCAGGCTTCACAAACGGGTGCCCTGAGGCAAAGACCTTCCTGACATTCAGGACATCAAAACAATAGGTAAGCAAAAGACACAAAGCAGTGTTTCTCCACTGAGATTTTACTGGTCACACTGAATTCTGAGTTTTCTGAGATGCTCCCATTTCCTTCAGCTATCAAGTACATGGCCCTGTCACAGAGCTTGGAGGAGGTACATATCTTGGAAACAAAACCATGAGGCTATTATGGAGAGTGGCCAGTATTCAGGAAGAAAAGAGGAACTTAGGAAGATAGTAGGTGTTTCCCATCCATAAGGCACGATACTCTCCATTCTTAAATTGGGCAGATGGATGCGGAGAAGCTTTCTATTAGACAGGACACAACCGTTGATGCATTCGCTTTTCAAATGTCTACAACCACGGATAAAGTGGGATACACAGACATAGAAACACTCATGTTGTGAAATGAATTTCTAGAAACATTCCACTCCAAACAAACAAACCACCTTATTCTCAGAACATGAGACTAAACCACAATCTCACAGGGACACCCACAACAGCACCTCCTTCTCCCAAGTATGTCTGTGACTATACTCAGTGTCCTTTGACTGGTGGGCCACATTATGTTCCCCGAAATCGCCTGTTCTGTCTCAGATCTGGTCTTCTTTGCCAACTCTTTGAAGTTGTCAGGAGCCATGGTTGAGCCAATGCCTGCTTTCTCAAAAAAGGCCCCTATTCAGACCTCTCCGGGCATTTGGCCATCATCACGTAAGTAGGTACCAAGAAAAACTGACTCTGTCCTTGGTAAATCCAAACAATTTTGACCACTGGGATGGGGACTGGGACTGCTCTGGGTGCCTGGCATCCTGGATCTCTAGTTCAAAAAGTTCCAACACCAAGGAAGTGTGGTAGGTCACTTCCTTCAGGAACTGAATGAGGTCACTGGCTTGGCAACCACTTTGTCCTAACAGTTGCTTCCAATGGTCCCATGAGATGGAGTCTGCCCCTACTTCCTGTGACACTTACACAAGTTTGAATGGCATATCAACCACAGGCACCCAGGAACAGCTCTCCACACAGGCCTGGTTTGGTCCATTTAAACTACATTAAGAAGAGAGAGGCTGATTCAGACACATCCCTTCATCCTGACCAGGTTGTTTGACATGGAAGTTGACTTTTGCTCTCTCACGTCCTTCATAGGTGCCTACATCTTCTTCAGGGAATATTTCTGCATGGAACTTTGAGGTTCTCAGGAGGTGGAAGATCGACTACATTCCTGTATTGTAACACCAACAATTTCCCTATTCTTCTGTAAAGTTAGATTGAGGAAACAGTGTATGGTTAAGGATAAAAATAGGTTCAATTTGGATTAGGAATCATTCTGCGGGATGAATAATGGTATTGGAAACCTGTGATATTTACATGAATATACAGGTGAAATATAAGTATGAAAACAGAAATCTAGGTAAGATTTGAAGTCCAGAAGGGCATTGGGTGGCCTGGACACCTGTTTTTCGAACCAGGAGTGATCAAATAGCCCTGCTGTTAATACTGCTCCGCTTCTCCAATTTGAGGCCTACTGACTTTCAGGTATATATTCTTAATGTGATTTGGAGTCATGAGAAAACCCAAGCACCTATGGGCTAGCTTCTGCAGGTCTTTGAAGAACTCATTTGACTCAAAGGATCCCTATTTTCACTTGAAGGTAGTCAGGAACTGAAAAGGTCGTCGAACGTTGGAGGAAAAGACCAAAAAGAGACTGTCTCATGCCAAAGGAAATAGTTTATTGGGGGTTCAGCATGCTGGGTCTCATAGCTCCCTCCAGAGGAGCAAAGAACAAAGAGCCCCGAGAACAACATGAGCAGAGTTTTTATACATTCTTTAGAGAGGGCAGGGACTTTACATACATCATAGCCTCCTTTAGAAAATCATCATAAGCCGCAAGAAAATCAAATAACAATTTTAAAACATGATTAAAACATCCATTGGCGGGAACAGGTCGGGCCAGGGGTGATTGGTCAGCACTGAGAAGGGGTATACATTTAAACTTATTGGTTGAAGCCCTGAGATGTATACGTGCTGAGCTGCACGGTTTCTGGGAAGGGGTTGTTTAGTAACTAGGTGGTCAGGGAAGATTTCAACACACATCTAATGACCAGTTCCAGAAATTGTCTTAACTGCCACAGGAATTTCAGGTTCTGAGTGCAGCTTGGAAACTTTACAAAACCTTTTTCTTTATGTTTCAATTTCAATTTCTTTTATTCTTTCATTTTCCACTCCTTTTTCTGACTACTTTTAATTTTAAAAGTAATGAATCATAATTATTGCGGGTTCTGACATTCTATTTCTGCCAGTGGAGCATATTTCTGTCTAATTACCATGAGATTTTTCCTGCCCAATCTGAACCTGGAGCAAGGAAACTACGGTTTAGCATACAAGGGCCCACAGTTAGAAACACCATAAGGATGATCAGGGTTCCAGCTAAGTCTGATAGGTGTGTAGTTAACCAGGGGGACTGGGTAAACCATGACTCAAACCACTCTTGTTGAATCTCCCTTTCTCTCTGGCACTCTTCAAGTTTTTTTCTCAATTTACTAATGGATTCTTATACAACTCCAGTAAGGTCAGCATAAAAACAACATTCTTCTCTCAGTGCAGCACAGAGGCACCGCTCCCTCATGAAGAGGAGGTCTAATACTCGCCTGTTCTGTAAAACAACTTCAGAGAGAGAGAGAGGTTATGGATTCCTGCAAAACTGTGATCAAGGTCTCTAACGTCTTCAAGTCTTGATCTATTGCTGTTTCTAATCGGGCCATTTGTTGTTGCCCACAGATCATAGCAGCTGTTCCCATACCCACGCCTGCAGCAGCTCCTATCCCCAATAGGATGGCTAGAGTAAGGGACACTGGCTCCTGGTGAAATCAGGTTGTTTGTTCCCCTA
Organism: Callospermophilus lateralis; assembly: GCF_048772815.1. Taxonomy (NCBI): domain Eukaryota; kingdom Metazoa; phylum Chordata; class Mammalia; order Rodentia; family Sciuridae; genus Callospermophilus; species Callospermophilus lateralis. Next base: position 498,153 of record NW_027514169.1, on the reverse strand, counting down.
GTAGACCTTCAAATGATTCTGCATCATCATAGAGCACCCTGGGGAGTATCTGCACCATTACACAATAATTTACAGAGCTGTGCAATACCTGGGCTGAAATGCAAGGAGTTCTGACTGTGTGGAGTTCAGTACCATAAAGTTTCCTTTAATTAGTTCCCAGGGGGAGCAGTCAGCTGTATTCTGGACTGGAAAAGTAAGCAAAGACGGAAACCAGGAAGTATGAGATGGTAGAGGGGTTCTGGTAGATCTCGGCAAGGGAGGTTTAGGAGGCTTAAATCCTAGCTTGAGGGGATTGGGCCCTATTGCTGTGGGATTTTCTTTCTTTTTTAGCTGGATGGTGAACCAGAGACGAAAGTCATAACCAGGGCCATAAATATAGAATTGCATTCCCCAAGTATTTTCCATAGGCCATGTTGTTCTGAGGTAGCCCCTTCCATTGGAACTGAAAGTTATATTGAGGGGGTAACATAGACTGTTCTTTCCACAGCGAGTTTTTGACACCACTTGGCTAGCAGCACATGTCTTGAGATCAATCCAGGTGTCATTTGGTATTACATGAATCAGAATGTCTTGGAAGTGTGGGTTCCACCATGCAGCTCCCGTTTGTTCACAACCCCAAGATCTACAATAAAACTCACTGGGTCCTCCACAGGTTTGGGCCTGTTTGCGACTTCAGAAATCAGCTGGGCACACATAAAAATCAAGACTGGCTAGTTTACACCTGAGCTTGGGGAGATGACATCCATAATTCATGGGGTAAGGTGGTCTATGTTGCCCTGGTTTGGGTTTGAGTGGAATCTGTGTGGGGTCCTCTATGTCAGGTAGATCCCAGTCAGAGAGGCCTATGGCAAGCTGACAAATGTCCGGGTGGAGAGATGGCCACCAAGTCCATAAGGGGGATGTATGTAAAATAGACCACATTACTTGCCCAGTAGGATTTATAACTTGCCATTGTTGCTGAACAGGCTGATGGGGATTAGGACTGCTGGAGGCCAGGGGAAGAATCCATAGCCCTACCCACACGACGGACACGCAACTTGAGAGGGTTACCAGTCTGTTCCAGTTTCCAGCCAAAGTCTGGACAGAGTGCAGGCTTGAGATGTGAGGCATGTATCCAGAAAGTGATCCCATTCACTTTCACAACTGTAGGTGTTATAAGAAGCACCTGGTATGGTCCTTTCCAGCGGGGTTCCAGGGATGACACCTGATGCCGTCTCACGTAGATGAAGTCTCCCACTTGATATCGATGTGGGGTTCCCTTGTCTCCAGGCTGATAAGCAGAGGCCAACTGTTTCCACAGGTATCGCTGAGTGCTGGGTTTGTTCAAGGGCTTTAAGTCTGTCAAGCAAGGGGGTGTAAAAGGAATCAATAAGTCTCAGAGTTGGGGTTAGGTCCCTTAATGGAGGAGGGGCACCATAGAGAATTTTATAAGGGGTGAGGTTACACAAAGAGGCAGAGGGGGTATTTCTTGCACAAAACAGTGCATAAGTTAGGAGCATAGACCAATTTTTTATGCCGGTCTCCAAGCTTAATTTTGTTAAGGTCTCTTTGATGGTTCTATTCATCCTTTCTACTTGTCCTGAGCTCTGGGGTCTATAAGCACAATGTAACTTCAAATTAATCCCCAGGATCCTGGCGAATCCCTGACATACCTGGGCCACGAATGCCGGTCCGTTATCGGACTCTACTACCTTAGGCAGGCTGAACCTTTGAAAAATGTCTTCTATGATTTTTTTGACCACCATCTGATCCGTTTCTTTCTTCATGGGGAAGGCTTCGACCCATCCTGAAAAAGTACCTACAAACACTAGAATATATTTAAGTCCAATTCTTGCTGGCTTAATTTTAGTAAAGTCCACTTCCCAGAATTGTCCTGGTCTGGTTCCTCATAAGCGCTTCCCTGCAGGAAGCTCGGATGAGTAAGTATTAACTAATTGGCAAACTATTTCTTTCCTCTGTGAGTCAGTCAATAATAAGTCCTTTCTTCGGTCCTTTAAGAGTGCCTATGACTTCTTTGAGCCTATGTGGGTGAGCTGGTGTAAGTCTTTGACATTAAGGTGGGCTTTTTGAAATTGTAAACTTGGCTCTGTAGGGTCCCAGAGTTCTGTATCTGTCTCCTCAGATGATAAGTTGCCGGAATGTTCCGGGGCGGCTAAGTCTCCTGATTGTTGTTCCCCCCGGTGTGGAAAAAGTTAACAGAGTCACTCCGTTTAGGGCTGCCAATTAAGCTTCCTCATCTGCCCTTCTGTTTCAAAAAGCCACAGGGTCATTTCCCTTGTGAATGCCCTGGACAGTGCCCTATAGCTAGTTCCTTAGGACCCTGCACTGCTGAGAGAAGGTGGAGGATCTCATCTTTATTCTTTATTTCTTTCCCAGAAGAGGTAAATAGACCCCTTTGCTGGTAAATAGCCCTGTGCACATGAGCAGTGGCAAATGCATAGCAGTTATCATTGTATATGGTGGCCCTTTTGCCTGTTGCTAGTTCCAATGCTCTCGTAAGGGCAATCAGTTCTGCATTTTGGACTGATGTCCCTTCTGGGAGACCAGAGGATCAGATGAAATTAGTTTTGCTAACTACTGCTGCTCCAGCCCGCTGCTTACCGTCTTGGAGGAAGCTGCTGCTGTCCGTAAACCATACGACTTCAGGGCGAGGCAGTGGCTGATCCTTCAAGTCTAGTTGTATACTGGTTTCCTCTGCCAGTATGTGTTGACACTCATGAGCGACGGGTCCTGATGATTCTTCTGGCAGCAGTGTACCCGGGTTGAATGAAGCAGGGGGTCCCAGAGTTATTCTGTCTTTGTCAAGCAAGAGGCTCTGGTAGTGGTTTATTCTGGAGTTTGATAGCCACCTCTCTGGAGGCAGACAGATGACGCTCTCCAGGGCATGTGGGGCTATAATGGTTAGCTTCTGTCCCAATGTTCATTTATGAGCATCTTTTATTAGAAGGGCTGCCGCTGCAATAGCTCTTAAGCAATGGGGCAACCTGCTAGCCACTGGGTCCAGTTTTTGTGATAAGAATGTTACCGGCCTTTTCCAAGGTCCCAAAGTCTGAGTGAGCATTCCCCGTGCTATTCCTTTCTTTTCATCTATGTAGAGAGTGAAGGGTTTATCTACATCTGGGAGTGCTAAGGTTGAAGCAGAGAGCAGCACCTTTTTTTGACATGATCAACAGCTTGTTTGTGCTCAGGGGTCCATTGGAAGTGGGCATCCCCCTTTATCAGCGGGTATAAATGGGCAGCCAGAGTTGCGAACCCAGGAATCCATAACCTGCAAAAGCTGGCAGTCACAAGAAACTCTCTGAGTTGTCTCTTATTAGATGGGGGAGGAATCTGCACAATGGTTTGTTTTCTGGGCTCAGTGAGCCATCGTTTTCCACCCCTAAGAGAATAACCCAGGAAGATTACTTCTTGCTGACAAATTTGGGCCTTTTGGCAGAAGCCCTATATCCAAGCTGAGCAAGCTCGTATAATAGTGATTGGGTCCCAGACTCATCGTTCTCCTTGGTGTTGGCTGCCAGTAGCAGATCATCCACATATTGGAGTAGGGTGACTTCGGGGTGTGCAGTTCTGAAGTCGTTGAGGTCCGTGTGGAGGTCTTCATCAAAGAGAGTGGGGGAGATTTTGAACCCCTGTGGGAGTCTAGTCCAGGTTAATTGGCCAGATGTTCCATTTTCTGGGTTTATCCACTCAAAAGCAAACAGCAACTGACTGTCCTTATGTGGGGGCAAGCAGAAGTAAGCATCTTTTAAGTCCAGCACAGTGTACCATTCCCGCTCTGGATTCAGAGTGCTAAGCAAATTATATGGATTGGATACTGTGGGGTGAATGTCCTGCACTCTGTTGTTGATCTTGTTGAACGGTAGTCCCCAATTCCTGGCTTTCTAACTGGTAGAAGCAGGGTATTCGAGGCTGATTGACAGAGCCTTAAGACCCCAAGAGCCAGGTATTTCTGAATATGGGGCCTTATCCCATCCTTAGCTTTTTTGCTTAGAGTATGTTGTTTAACACTGATTGGAGAGGCAGAGGCTTTTAATTATACTACTATTGGAGGTTGTTTTATGGCTATATCTAACTCAGCAGTTTCTGCCAAGGCATTAGGATAATCTTTTATCAATTTCTGTGGTAGTTTGCCTGTTTGATCAGTCCTAGGGGGCGCGAAAAGTTGATATTCATCTTCTACGGACATAGTCAAAGCTGTGACTATGGGAGTTTTTACTGAAGGCTTTAGAAACTCCACTTGGGGACCATCAGGGACAAAGGTTATTCTAGCCAGGAGTTTGGTAAGCAGATTTTTGCCCATCAATGGGGCTGGGCATTCTGGGATTACTAGGAAAGATTGGTGGACTTTTTCCTTTCCTAGGTCCATAATCTTCTTATTTGTCCAAGCCCGATATCTAATGCCATTAGCCCCTTGAACTAGGGACCATTTATTTGATAGGGGGCCCAGTGGGGTCTTAAAGGCTGAGTATACTGCTCCTGTATCCATTTCAAAGTTCACTGGAGTCCCCTCCACTTCAAATGTTACCCTGAGATCGGGGAGGGGATCCAAGCCCCGACTTTCCTAGTCCTCTGGTGGGCTGGCGTGGCTGCTACTTTTTGGGGCACTCTTTGACTCAGTGTCCTTTTTCTTTCAGTAGGCACATTGATCTGAGGCCAGGGGCAGCCTTTGGCATGGGCCCAGGTATCCCTTCCTGTCTCCCTGCTTTTTAACTTCTGGCGTATTTGTTGCTGTGAACAAAACCTTAGCCAATGCTTTACTCTGCCTTTTGCTCCTTTCATCCTCGTTTTGTTCCCTTTCCTTCTCTCTCCTCTTTTCCCTCTCCTCCTCAGTTTCTCTCTTATAATATACTTCCTCAGCTTCTCTGACTAATTCTCTTAAGGTCGTATCTTGTAATCCATCTAGACGTTGTAACTTTTTCGTAACATCTAGGGCAGCCTGCTCGATAAAGGCCATTGCAACAGATGCCTTTTGGTCCTCTGCCTTAGGATCAAAAGGAGTATATTTCCTATATGCTTCCATAATTCTCTCCAGAAACATAGAGGGAGACTCATTAGGCCCTTGGATAAACTCTCTTACCTTGGCCAATTTAGTCGGCCCTCTGGAGGTCGCTCGGTATTAGAGCCCGGCAATTAGTGAACAGATGCTATCTACCTTCAAAGTTGTTGGGGTCCCAGTTGGGTCGGTTTATTGGCCCATAGGGATGGAGAGGGAGTATCACAGGGGCTTCCGAGTTTTCTATTATTCATCGCTGGCGGGTTCCTTTAGGTGGCCCAGCTTCCTCCTGGAGAGGTGGGGCTGCTGATGCTGCAGAGAAGTCCCCTGGAGGGCTTGGGTCTGGTCTAATTGCCTCTAGTAGCTGAGAGGCTGAGTCAGTGGCGGGAGGATCATCTGGAACGTTTTGGGGGTTGGGGAGCGAGGGTAGAGGATGAGGAGTGGGAGGAGTGTCCAGTCTTGTGACTCAGGGAGAATGGAGGGAAGAGGGAGAGGAGTGGAAGGTTTAAATGATAGGATCGTGGGGAAAAAGGTATATGTCTGTTGATCTGGGTGGCCACGTGGCCCCAGCTGAAAGACAATATCTCTGAATTTTCGGATTAGAGGGAAGTGGAAGGATCCTTCTGGGGGCCATCCAACTCTGAGAATGGGCCATTCTGAAGCACAGAGAGTCTGCCAGGTCTGGCGTTTTACTGATTAAAAATGATTCTTGGCCCTTGAGTGGACATCAGTCCAATGATCAAGGGTCAGGGACAGAGGTATGGAAGTGCTTTGTCCCATAATGGGAGTTACTCAAACAGGGACAGTGAAGACACAAATGCGACACAGACAAAAACAAACAGTAAACGTTTAACATGAGTCCAAGACAAAGATTAGAACTGAGTAACTGGCAAAACCTGACGGGTTAGACAATAAAGACAGATAGTAAACTCAACATGAGTTCGGGACAATGAACAAAACTGAGAAGCCGGCAAAATCTTTTGGGCTGGCAAAACAAATCCTGAAGCAAAATATAACCGAGTTGAGAAAACTACTATTCCTTGATTTTTCTAGTCCTCTGGAGTGTCGCCCAGGTAAGTGACCTTTGGCTCTGTGACACGTCTGTCAGCCAATATAGGAGAGAGCTAATGCTCTTCACCCACAGCCACTTTGCCACGCCCTAACCTGAAATCTGATACCAGAAAGAGGCGCCATACTTACCCCAAGAGGAGTTCCTTGGGGTCTTTCATCCGCTGCTGCCGGATATCTCACCTGGGGCCTCCAGACGAAAAGGTGGTGCGAAGGTTGGAGGAAAACACCACCAAGAGACTTTCTCATGCAACAGAAAAGGGTGTATTGGCGGTCTAGCATGCTGGGGCTCAGAGCTCACTTCAGAAAAGCAAACAACAAAGAGCCCCGAAAACTACTTGAGCAGAGTTTATATACATTCTTTAGAGAGGGCAGGGACTTTACATACAACATAGCCTCCTTTATCAAATTATCATCTACCGCGGGAAAATCAAAGAACAACTCTAAAACATGATTAGCACATTCATTGGCGGGAACAGTTCAGGCAGGGGCTGATTGGTCAGCCCTGAGAAGGGGTATATATTTAAACTGATTGGTTGAAGCCCTGAGATATATATGTGCTGAGCTACACTGTTTCTGGGAAGGGGTTGTTAAGTAACTATGTGGTCAGGGAAGATTTCAACACACATCTAATGGCCAGTTCCGGAAATTGTCTTAAATGCCACAGGAATTTCAGGTTCTGAGTGCAGCTTGTAAACTTTACAAAACCTGGTTCTTTATGTTTCAATTTCAATTTGTTTTATTCTTTCAGAACCTTACAGAGGAAGGCGAGAGACTTCATCCACAATGACTGCTCTTTTGGCAATTTTGGTTTTGGATGCACACATGGGTTCTTTCTTTAGATCCATCTGTTGCTGATACTCTAAGCCACAGCCTCTCACAGGGCCAAGAGGCTGATTAAGACACATCCCTTTCCAAAGCAATTACTTCTCTAAGGTCAGTTACAGAACTGAGTCTCTGAGAGGAATCACACCATGGTTCAAGCCCAGGTGGACCCAGTGATCTCTTCCAACCATCACACAAATGACCACAATTAAAACCAAAACACTCCCACATGGCACTCATCTTCTTACATATATACACTCATTGTAACCTCTTGCTGGAGGTTTCCATGAATGGCGTAGCCCAAGAGAGTGTCCAAAATAAGCTCCCTTGCCCCTCATTTGCCTAAAGTCATGGTGACCTGGACACCCTTACTGTGCACCAGGATTGATCACATAGGTCTGGCGTTAATACTGCTCTGATTCTCCAATTTGAGGTCTACTGACTGTCAGGTATAGATTTCTTTTGTGATTTGGAGTTGTGAGGAACCCAAAGCACCTCTGCAGGGCTTGGAAAAACTCATTTGACCCAAAGGATCCCTATTCTCACTTGATGGAGGTCAGGAACCTAACAGAGGAAGGCGAAAGACTTCATCCACAATGACTGATTTTTGCCATTTTGGTTTTGGATGCACACATTGGATCTTTCTTTAGATCTATCAGGCAATGAGAATATAAGCCTTAGCCTCACACAAGGCCAAGAGGCTGATTCAGACACATCCCTTTCCAAAGCAATTAAGCAAAGAGCCACAGGTGATTCCCATTCATTTCCATTTGAAAACTGTTTTCTTCAGGCTTCACAAAGGGGTGGCCTGAGGCAAAGACCTTCCTGACATTGAGGACAACAGAACAATAGGTAAGCAAAAGGCCCAAAGCAGTGTTTCTCCACTGAGACTTTATTGGTCACACTGATATCTGAGTTTTCTGAGATGCTCCCATTCTCTTCAGCTATCCAGTACATGGCCATGTCACAGAGGTTGGAGGTGGTACATATCTTGGAAACAAAACCATGAGGCTATTCTGCAGAGCAGCCAGTATTCAGGAAGAAAAGAGGAACTTAGGAAGACAGTAGGTGTTGCCCATCCATTAGGCAAGCCACTCTCCATTCTTAAATTGGGCAGGATGAATGCTGGGAAGCTTTCTACTAGACAGGACACAACCATTGATGCATTCACTTATCAAATGTCTACAACCACGGATACAGTGGGATACACAGACATAGAAACACTCGTGATGTCAAATGACTTTCTAGGAACATTCCAGTCTAAACAAACAAACCACCTTTCCTACCTATTCTCAGAACATGAGAATAAACCACAAACTCACAAGGACACCCACAACGGCACCTCCTTCCCCCAAGTATGTCTGTGACTATCCTCAGTGTCCTCTGACTGGTGGGCCATACTATGTTCCCCAAAATGGCCTGTTCTGCCTCAGATATGGTGTTCTTTGCCAACTCTTTGAAGTTGTCAGGAGCCATGGTTGAGCCACTACCTGCTTTCTCAGAAAAGGCCCCTATTCAGACCTCTCCTGGCATTTAGTCATCATCACATAAGTAGGTTCCAAGAAAGACTGATTCTGTCTTTAGTGAATCCAAACATTTGAGACCACTGGGACTGGGACTGGGATTGCTCTGGGTGCCTGGCATCCTGGATCCCTAGTTCAGAGAGTTCCATCACCAAGGAAGTGTGGTAGGTCACTTCCTTCAGGAAATCAATGAGGTTATTGCCATGGCAAACACTTTGTTCTAACAGTTGCTTCCAAGGGTCCCATGAGATGGAGTCTGCCCCTACTTCCTGTGACACTTTCACAAGTTACAATGGTATATCAACCACAGGCACCCGGAAACAGCTCTCCACACAGGCCTGGTTTGGTCCATTTAATCTACATTAAGAAGAGAGCGGCTGATTCAGACACATCCCTTCATCCTGACCAGGTTGTTTGACATGGAAGTTGACTTTTGCTCTCTCACGTCCTTCATAGGTGCCTACATCTTCTTCAGTGAAGATTTCTGCATGAAACTTTGAGGTTCTCATCAGGTGGAAGATCGCCTACATTCCTGTATTGTAACACCAACAATTTTCCTGTTCTTCTGTAAAGTTAGATTGAGGGAACAGTGTATGGTTAAGGGTAATAACAGGATCGATTTGGTTTAGGATTCATTTTGCAGGATGAATAATGGTATTGGAAACCTGTGATATTTACATGAATATACAGGTGAAATATAAGTATGAAAACAGAAATCTAGGTAAGATTTGAAGTCCAGAAGGGCATTGGGAGGCCTGGACGCCCTTCCTTTGAACCAGGAGTGATCAAATAGCCCTGCCCCTAATACTGCTCTGCTTCTCCAATTTGAGGCCTACTGACTGTCAGTTATATATTCTTTATGTGATTTGGAGTCATGCAAAAACCCAAGAATCTATGGGCTAGCCTCTGCATGTCATTGAAGAACACATTTGATGCAAAGAATCCCTATTCTCATTTCATGGAAGTCAGGAACTGAAAAGGTCTTTGAACGTCAGAGAAAAACACCACCAAGAGATTGTCTCATTCCACAGCAAAGGGTTTATTTGGGGTCCAGCATGCTGGGGCTCAGAGCTCACTCCAGAGGAGCAAAGAACAAAGAGCCCCGAGAACAACTTGAGCAGAGTTTATATACATTTTTTAGAGAGGGCAGGGACTTTACATACATCATAGCTTCCTTTAGAAAATCATCATATATCGCGGTAAAATCAAATAACAACTCTAAAACATGATTAGCACATTCATTGGCAGGAACAGGTCGGTCAGGGGGTGATTGGTCAGCCCTGAGAAGCGGAATACATTTAAACTGATTGGTTGAAGTCCTGAGATGTATACGTGCTGAGCTGCACGGTTTCTGGGAAGGGGTTGTTTAGTAACTAGGTGGTCAGGGAAGATTTCAACACACATCTAATGGGCAGTTCTTGGAATTGTCTTAACTGCCACAGGAATTTCAGGTTCTGAGTGCAGCTTGGAAACTTTACAAAACCTTGTTCTTTACATTTCAATTTCAATTTCTTTTATTCTTTCATTTTCCACTCTTTTTTCTGACTACTTTTAATCTTAAAAGTAATGAATCATAATTATTGTGGGTTCTCACATTCTATTTCTGCCAGTGGAGCGTATTTCTGTCTGATTTCCATGAGTTTTTCCTGCCCAATCTGAACCTGGAGAAAGGAAACTAGGCGGTTTAGCAAAAAAAGTCCCACAGTTAGCAACACCATAAGGATGATCAGGGTTCCAGCTAAGTCTGAATGGAGTGTAGTTAACCAGGGGGACTGGGTAAGCCATGACTCAAGCCACCCTTGTTGAATCTCCCTTTCTCTCTGGCACTCTTCAAGGCATTTTCTCAATTTACTCATGGATTCTTTTACAACTCCAGTATGGTCAGCATAAAAACAACATTCTTCTCTCAGTGCAGCACAGAGGACCCCCTCCCTCATCAAGAGGAGGTCTAATCCTCACCTGTTCTGTAAAACAACTTCAGAGAGAGAGGTTAAGGATTCCTGCACAACTGTGATCAAGGTCTCTAACGTCTTCAAGTCTTGATCTATTGCTGTTTCTAATCGGGCCATTTGTTGTGACCCACAGATCATAGCAGCTGTTCCCATACCCACTCCTGCAGCAGCTCCTATCCCCAATAGGATGGCTAGAGTATGGGACACTGGCTCCCACGAAATTGGGTTGTTTGTCCCCCTAGTAGACCTTCAAATGATTCTGCATCATCACAGAGCACCCTGGGAAGTATCTGCACCATTACACAATAATTTACAGAGCTGTCCAATACCTGGGCTGAAATGCAAGGAGTTCTGACTGTGTGGAGTTCAGTACCATAAAGGTTCCTTTTATTAGTTCCCAGGGGGAGCAGTCAGTTGTATTCTGGACTGGGGAAGTAGGCAAAGATGGAAACCAGGATGTATGAGATGGTAGAGGGGTTCTGGTAGATCTAGGCATGGGAGGTTTAGGAGGCTTAATTCCTAGCTTGAGGGGATTGGGCCCTATAGCTGTGGGATTTTCTTCCTTTTTAAGCTGGATGGTGAACCAGAGACGAAAGTCATAACCAGGGCCATAAATATAGAATTGCATTCCCCAAGTATTTCCCATAGGCCATGTTGTTCTGAGGTAGCCCCTTCCTTTGGAAGTGAAAGTTATATTGAGGGGGTAACATAGACTATTCTTTTCACAGCGAGTTTTTGACACCACTTGGCTAGCAGCAGATTTCTTGGGATCAATCCAGGTGTCATTTGGTCCTACCTGAATCATAATGTCTGGGTAGTTTGGGTTCCACCATGCAGCTCCCTTTTGTTCACTACCCCAAGATCTACAATAAAAGTCACTGGGTCCTCCACAGGTTTGGGCCTGTTTGTGACTTCGGAAATCAGCTGGGCACACATAAATATCAAGACTGGCTAGTTTACACCTGAGTTTGGGGAGATGACATCCATAATTCATGGGGTAAGGTGGTCTATGTTGCCCTGGTTTGGGTTTGAGTGGGATCTGTGTGGGGTCCTCTCTGTCAGGTAGGTCCCAGTCAGAGAGGCCTATGGCAAGCTGACAAATGTCCGGGTTGAGAGATGGCCATCAAGTCCATAAGGGGGCTGTATGTGAAATAAACCACACTACTTGCCCAGTAGGATTTATAACTTGCCATTGTTGCTGAACAGGCTGATGGGGATTAGGACTACTGGTGGCCAGGGGAAGAATCCATAGCCCTACCCACATGACAGACATGCAACTTGACAGGGTTACCAGTCTGTTCCAGTTTCCAGCCAAAGTCTGGATAGGGAGCACCCTTGAGTTGTGAGGCATGTATACAGGAAGTGATCCCATCCACTTTCACCACTGTAGGTGTTATAAAAAGAACCTGGTATGGTCCTTTCCATCGGGGTTCCAGGGATGACACCTGATGCCGTCTCACGTAGATGAATTCTCCCACTTGATATTCATGTGGGGTTCCCTTGTCTCCAGGCTGATAAGCAGTGGCCAACTGTTTCCACAGGTATCACTGGGTGCTGGGTTTGTTCCAGGGCTTTTAGTCTGTCAAGCAAGGAGGTGTCAAAGGAATCATTAATCTCATAGTTGGGGTCAGTTCCCTTACTGGAGGAGGGGCACCATAGAGAATTTTATAAGAGGTGAGGTTACACAAAGAGGCAGAGGGGGTATTTCTTGCATGAAACAGTGCATAAGTAAGGAGCACAGTCCAATTTTTTATGCCGGTCTCCAAGCTTAATTTTGTTAAGGTCTCTTTGATGGTTCTATTTATCCTTTCTACCTGTCCTGAGCTCTGGGGTCTATAAGCACAATGTAACTTCCAATTAATACCCAGGGTCCTGGCAAATCCCTGACTTACGTGTCATGAATGCCGGTCCATTGTCGGACCCTATTACCTTCGGCAGGCCAAACCTTGGAAAAATGTATTCCAGGATCTTTTTGACCACCATCTGAGTCGTTTTTTTCTTCATGGGGAAGGCTTCGACCCATCCTGAAAAAGTGTCAACAAAGACTAGGAGATATTTAAGTCCATACCTTGCTGGCTTAATTTCAGTAAAGTCGTTTCCCAGAATTGTCCTGGTCTGGTTCCTCGTAAGTGCTTCAATGCAGGAAGCTCAGATGGGTAAGTATTAACTAATTGGCAGCCTTGCCAAGCTCTGGTCACCTGCTCAGCTATTTCTTTCCTCTGTGAGTGAGTCAATAATAAGTCCTTTCTTCGGTCCTTTAAGAGTGCCTACAACTTCTTTGAGCCTAAGTGGGTGAGTTGGTGAACGTCTTTGACATAAAAGTGGGCTTTTTGAAAATGTAAACTTGGCTCTGTAGGGCCCCAGAGTTCTGTATCTGTCTCCTCAGATGATAAGTTGCCTGAATGTTCTGGGGCGGCCAAGTCTCCTGATTGTTGTTCCCCGTGGTGTGGAAAAAGTTAACAGAGTCACTCTGCTTAGGTTCGCCAATTATGCTTCCTCATCTGCCCTTCTGTTTCCAAAAGCCACAGGGTCATTTCCCTTGTGAATGCCCTGGACAGTGCCCTATAGCTAGTTCCTTAGGGCCCTGCACTGCTGAGAGAAGGTGGAGGATCTCATATTGATTCTTTATTTCTTTTCCAGAAGAGGTTAATAGCCCCCTTTGCAGGAAAATAGCCCTGTACACATGAGCAGTGGAAAATGCATAGCGGCTATCAGTGTATATGGTGGTCTTTTTGCCTGTTGCTAGTACCAATGCTTTCATAAGGGCAATCAGTTCTGCATTTTGGACTGATGTCCCTTCTGGGAGACCAGAGGACGAGATGACATTAGTTTTGCTAACTACTGCTGCTCCAGCCCGCTGCTTACCATCTTGGAGGGAGCTGCTTCCGTCCGTAAACCAAATGACTTCAGGGTGAGGCAGTGGCTGATCCTTCAAGTCTAGTCATATACTGGTTTCCCTCTGCCAGTATGTGTTGACGCTCATGAGTGATGGGTCCTGATGATATTTCTGGCAGCAGTGTTGCTATGTTGAGTGGAGCAGGGCGTCCCAGCGTTATTCTGTCTTTGTCAAGCAAGAGGCTCTGGTAGTGTTTAATTCTGGAGTTTGATAACCACATTTCTGGAGGCTGACACATGATGCTCTCCAGGGCATGGGGGGCTATATTGGTGAGCTTCTGTCCCAACATTCATTCATGAGCATATTTTATTAGAAGGGCTGCCGCTGCTATAGCTCTTAAGAAATGGTGCCACCTGATAGCCACTGGGTCCAGTTTTTTTTTATAAGAATGCTACTGGCCTTTTCCAAGGTCCCGAATTCTGAGTTAGCATTCCCCGTGCTATTCCTTTCTTTTCTTCTCTACATTAAGAAGAAAGAGGCTGAGTCACATATCCCTTCATCATGACAAGGTTGTTGGCCAGGGAAGATGGCTTTTACTCTCTCAGGTCCTCCATAGCTGCCTACATGTTCTCCGGGGATCATTTCTGCATGGACTTTTGAGGTTCTCAGAAGGTGGTGGATGCCCTACATTCCTGTATTGTAAGACCAACTCTGTCCTGGTTCTTCTGAAAAGTTAGATTAAAAGAAGGGTGTATGGTTATTGTTAATAACAGGTTTGATTTGGGTTAGAAATCATTCTGCAGAATGAAAAATGGTATTGGGAACCTGCGATATTCACAAGAATATACAGTTGAAATATAAGTATGAAAACAGATATTTAGGTAAGATTTGAATCTCAAAAAGGCATTCGGCCCTTGATTGGGATACTTAGCTTTGAATTATGTTATGCACAGATGTCTTACATAAATCAATATACAATGGCATAGTACTTTGGAAATTGGATGATAGTCGGTAGGATTATAAAGATAGTCGGTAGTTTTTGGAAGATGAGTGAGTACAGGATATGGACCAAAAGTTCTTTAGCAATAGGGTTTTGGTTAGAGAGTGAATGTAAATGTCAGCACATGTGAGGAGTCAGTTACAATGATGAACTAGGGAAAATATGTAGGAAAGCAGATATCAATAGAGACATTAGGAAATCAGGCAAAGTATAAATTGAGTGATAGGATTAGATATTTTCAACAGGGGTGAGTTTGAATATATGATCTTAGGAAGAAACAAATATGTAGTGACGAATAGGATTGGCATTTGAGAGCATTAGGCAACCTGGACATCGATGTTTTTAGTAATCCATGTTCACATTCCATTTAGGCTTTGTTACAATCATAAGTGTGAACTTTGAATTTTGTGTACAGAATATTACTGTGATAATATGTATATGTAGATCAGGTGACATAAGTATTTCTTCTACCATTTGTGGGACCAATATTTTGAAGACGTATAAATTAGTTTTGGGGGTACAAAGAGGTTTACCCTGTGTCTATAAATATAGAGATAATGCATGTAATATAACTGGTTCCACTTTAAATAATGGATTGAATTGATATCTAAAAATATATATGAAATGTTTTACTGATACACAATTATTCATTCCAACCACTTATACATCTAATGGTAATATTAGGGTTATGTTTTGTCAAGACGTGTGTGTGATTTTTGCTTCAAAATCATTATGGAAATTGAAAATAATATGTTTGGAAAGAAGTCTCATGAAAAGACCAGTCAAGAAACCTGGAGAAATACATGTGTTCTGAAGCAGGAAGTGATTGAAAGTGAAACAAATGCCTATAAATTTGTGAACTTGTGGATGAAATATATATACTATGATGTGCAAATCTTTAGAAATATTAATGTATCAGTGTTGAATGTAAATGAACGTCAAAATACACATCATGTCCCATACGAATCTACTTGCATTGATGTTTCACTGGGTCAGTTACTGTAGAAATATTAGGATTTGTAAGCACCATTCACTGAAGTTAGTTTTCAGTACTAGGAAACAGTTATGTATTTCAGGTAGATGAATATTTCTGAGAATAATATTGTTAGGTGTTAATTATAAATCCACATAAATGAACATGAATGGTTTTAGAGAGTGTATATAAGACACATATATTTCATATTTTGAAAAATCTGTAGAGTGTATATATATATATATATATATATATATATATATATATACACACACACACACACACACACACACACAAAACACAGAAACATTAAAACGTAGCAATATATATGCCAATCGATATTCATCATTAAATATATATCATTCACAGATGCAAAAATATTTATTTTACTGAACATGGATTTTTGTATAAGGTTATTCTCCTAGGAAGCTCACCCATAGGTTGAATTTTTCAGTTCCAACAGCATTTAGGAGGAGTGATATCTTCTCAAAATTTTGATCTGCCAAGTCAGCCACCTCACAAAAATATACGTGTGATAAAAGGTAGAATTCAATATGTGCATATAAAAATACATGTGCTGAATATGATACAGAGAAAGGGAGAAAGGAATTCACATATTTGTTAACTGTAAAAACACATGGAGGACTATTTCAATTAAAAATTTACTAGATTTATAACACCTACCCTTTATCATGCAAAAGGCAAGTCCAAATGTATACCATGCCTCTTCTGAACGGCTTCTATTTCTATTGTGTTTGGGTTGTTTCTCCATCATATTAGGATTTGTACTCAGAGTCTAGTAGCATATGGGTTATTGTCAGAGATTTAGTATTTCGAATGGAAAATAGGAAAATGAATCCAATGTGTTTGGAAACATATGGTACACAAAATCTTACCACTCTAATCCAGAACAATGCCTTGACATTACCTATGCCCCAAGTAAGACACAATGAGAGGAGAAGAATTAGAAAATCTGTGAATACATATCTGGAATGTAAAATGCTCAGGAGTTCATAAACTTGGAGGTTGTAGAGGAGTTTCCAAAACTAAAGGAAATGGTAACCACTCCACAAACATGGAGCTCTGCTGGCCTAAAGACTTCGTGAGAAACTGCCTCTGAGAATGAGAACTTCAAATTTATGTTGTTGTCAGGAGCTTTAGGTTAATTTCTAGTGAGACCATCAAAGCTGGGTCTGCATCAATGTGACCTGGAGGATGTTGTTTCTTATTTTCCAATGAACATGAGGCAGCAGTGCTTAATTCTCTCTTTGTAGGTAAACTGTGACCACTGGGGGCTAAGTGTCTCTGTGTTTGGACTGTGAAGCCAGTTGGTCATCCTCCAGTTTCTCTGGTGTTTCTTGCTGCTGCACTGGGAGCTTTGTATTTGCCTCATGAAATGCAAGGATTTCAACTGGGACACAGTGCTGGAGGGAGTTCTGTCAAATGTGGTGGGTCAGGCTATGCAGGAGAATGCACCAACAAGGCTTCTCTTCCACATAGCTTGCCCCCTTGACCTTAGCAACCTGATTCTGAACATTGTCCTGATAAATCTCCATAAACAAGATGTTTTTACATAAAATGGTCTGCTGGCTGCACCATGTCAGTCACTAGCCATTTGGAAGCCAATGGCAGATCCACATGGCCCCAACACAGATGTTTTATCACACACCTGCACACCACTGCTCTAGGACAACTAATCAGGAGGGTCCAACTTATTGGCATCTCTTTTCTACACCATTCTCATGAAACCAAGTCAATCAAGGCACTGTCTGGTACACTCATAATCAACAACAGAAGATCCAAAGTTACTCCAGTGCCATCTGACCGTGGGAATTTCAAAAATGTCATGGGATTTATGTATCCATTTTTCAAGCATGAAGTTGGAGGCACTGTGGGTTTCAATTCATACAGGAACCATTAAATGTTAAGGAAGCTCATTTCAATGATATTTCTGGAGAACACTCAGAGGAAAGTCTTCCCAAAGAGTGGCCAAAAGGTCACATGAAACCAGGCCCATTGAGGTCTACAATGTGAGGTCCATGTGTTTTTTGACTCTCAACTATGGCTGCCAAGTCTGTCAGAATGAAATCATGTGATATCCTGGCTGAGATTCCCAGTGCTTTGTGGAAAGCCACGCTGGGCCAAGATCTCAGTTTCCAAGGGTGACTCTCATGCATGACCTAGTACAATCCCAACACAATTCCTGGCAATACTTCTCTGATGTCAGTTCTAGACCTCAGTCTCTAAGGGGAATCACACCAGAGTTCAAGTCAAGGTGTGCCTAGTCATCTCTTCCAACCGGCACACATAGTGACCACAATTAAAACCAAAACACTCCCACATGGCCCTCATCCTCTTCCATAAAGACACTCATCATAACCTCTTGCTGGAGGTTTCCATTATGGTTGCAGCCCAAGAAAGTGTCCAAAATAAGCTCCTTTGCAACCAATTTGTCTAAAGTCCGGGTGGCCTGGACACCCTTCCTGTGAACCAGGAGTGATCAAACAGGCCTGCTGTTAATACTGCTCTGCTACTACATTTTGAGGCCTACTGACTCTCAGTCATAGATTCTTTATGTGATTTGGAATTATGAGAAATCTAAAGGACTTATGGGCTAGCCACTGGAGGGCTTTGAAAAACTCATTTGAACCAAAGGATCACTTTTCTCACTTGATGGAGGTCAGGAATCTAACAGAGGTAGGCAAGAGATTTCATCCACAATGACTGATTTTTTACCATATTTGTTTTGGGTACACACATGGGATCTTTCTCTAGATCCATGAAGTGCTGAGAATCTAAGCCACAGCCTCACACAGGGCCAAGAGCCTGGTTCAGACACATCCCTATCCTAAGCAATTAAACAAAGAGACACAGGTGATGCACATGCATTTCCATTTGAAAACTGTTTTCTTCAAGCTTTACAAACGAGTGGCCTGAGGCAAAGACCTTCCTGAAATTCAGGGCAACAAACAATGGGTAAACAAAAGGCACAAATCAGGGTTTCTCCACTGGACATTACTGGTCACACTGATATCTTAGTTTTCTGAGATGCTCCCATTCCCTTCAGCTATCCAGTACATGGCCATGTCACAGAGCTTGGAGGTGGTACATATCATGGACACAAATCCATTACCTTATTTTGAAGAGTGGCCAGCATTCAAGAAGAAAACCGGAACTTAGGAAGATATTAGGTGTTGCCCATCCATAAGACAAGCTACAGTCCATTCATAAATCAAAAAGGTTGAATGCTGGGAAGCTTTCTACTCGACAGGACACATCATTGATGCATTCTCTTTTCTAATGTCTTCAACCATGAACACAGTGGGATACATAGATCAACAAACACTCGCCTTGTCAAACGACCTACTATAAGGAGTCCACTCCAAACCAAACAAACCGCCTTTCCTACCTATTCTCAGAACATGAGACAGAACCACAAACTCACACCCATACCCACAAAGGCAGCTCCTTCCCCCAGGTAGGTCTGTGACTATACGGAGTGTCATCTGACTGGTGGGCCATACTATGTTACCCCAAAATTTCCTGTCCTGTCTCAGATCTGTTCTCCTTGGTCAACTCTGTGAAGTTGTGAGGAGCCAGTGGTGAACCACTACCTGCTTTCTCAGGAAAGGGCCCTCTACAGAGCTGTTCTGGCATTTAGCCATCCTCACATCAGTAGGTACCAAGTAAGACTGACTCTCTCCTTGGTAAATCCAAACAACTGAGAACACTGGGACTGGGACTGGGACTGGATCTTGGTGCCTGGTTTCCTTGATCCGAAGTTCAGAGAGTTCCATCACTAAGGAAGTGAGGTAGGTAACTTCCTTCAGGAACTGAATGAGGTCACAGCCTTGGCATTTACTTTGTCCAAACAGATGCTTCCAAGGGTCTCATGA
This sequence comes from Callospermophilus lateralis, assembly GCF_048772815.1. NCBI lineage: Eukaryota > Metazoa > Chordata > Mammalia > Rodentia > Sciuridae > Callospermophilus > Callospermophilus lateralis. The sequence goes on along the minus strand of NW_027514169.1, from coordinate 479,087 downwards.
GATGGAGGCTGCCCCTAATTTCTGTGACATTTTTATAATTTAGAATGGTATATCAACCCTAGGTACCTGTGACACTTTCACAAGTTAGAATGTTATATCAACCATAAGCACCCGGGAACAGCTCTCCACACAGGCCTGGTTTGGTCCATCTTCTCTACATGAAGAAGAGAGAGGCTGATTCCGACACATGTCTTTATCCTGACCTTGTTGTTTGCCGTGGAAGATGACTTTTGCTCTCTCAGGTCCTTCATAACATCCTACATCTTCTCCAGGGATTACTTTTGCATGGACCTTTGAAGTTCTCAGCAGGTGGAAGATCACTACATTCCTGTATTGTAAGACCAACTCTGTTCCTGCTCTTCTGTAATATTAGATTGAGGAACAGTGTATGGTTAGTGTTAATAACATGTTCAATATGGGTTAGGAATCATTCTGTGGGATGAATAATGTAATTGGGAACCTGCAATATTTACAAGAATATATAGGTGAAATATAAGTATGGAAAAAGAAATCTAGGAAAGATTTGAAGCCCAGAAGAGCATTTGGCCCTTGAGTGGAAAATTAGCTTTGACTTATGTTCTGCACATATGTCTCAGATAAATCGATATACAATGGCACAGGAACTTGTACCTTGGATGATTGAATAACGAAGAGAACATCCAGTCAAAAAGGGATTGTCACTAGGATTAGGAAGATATTCGGTAGGGAAGAAGATTGAGTATAGGATTTGGACCAAAAGTTCTTTAGCAATAGGGTTTCCGGTAGAGATTGAATATAAATGTCAGCACATGTGAAGAGTCAGTCACAATGACATACTGGGGACAAAAGTAGGAAAGCAGATATCAATAGAGATTAGGAAATCAGGCAAATTATAAAATGAGTGATAGGTTTATATATTTTCAACAGGGTTGAGATTGAAAATGTAACCTTAGGAAGAAACATATATGTAATCACCAATATGATTGATATTTGAGAGCATTAGGCAACTTGGACATGGATGTTTTTAGTAATCCATGTTCACTTTGCATTTAGACTTTGGGACAATCCTAAGTGTGACCTTTGCATTTTGTGTCCAGAATATTACTGTATTAAAATGTATATATAGTTCAGTTGACATGAGTATTTCTTCCACCATTTCTGGGAGCAATATTTTGAAGATATAGAAATTATTTTTGTGGGTACACAGAGGTGTACCCTGTGTCTATCAATAGAGAGATAATGAATGAATAGACCATACTGTGACTAAATAATATAACTGGTTCCACTTGAAATAATGGATTGAATTGATATCTGAAAGTATACAAGAAATCTTATATTGAAATACAATAATTCATTCCAAACAGTTTTACATCTAATGATAATATTAGGGTTATGGTTTATCATGACGGTTGTTTGAGTTTTGCTTCAAAAGTGATAAAGGAAATCGAAAATAATGTGTTTTAAAGAAGTCTCTTGAAAAGAGCAGTCAAGTAACATGGAGGAATCCATGTGTTCTGAAGCAGGAAGTGAGTGAAAGTAAAACAAATGCGTATAAATTTGCTAAATTGTGGATGAAATATACATCTTATGATGTGCATAAACTGGAAAAATTCTAATGTACCAGTTTTGAATAAAAATGAACGTCAAAATACACATTATATCCCATAGGAATCTTCTTGCATTGATGTTAAACTGCGTCAGTTACTGTCGAAATATTAGAATTTTTTTGGTGACATTATACAACCTATTTTAGCACTAGCATGAAACAGAATGTAGAGGAAAGAGCAATGGATTTTTAGTTATAGCACTAATAATCTAACATTTAATGACTATTTTGGGGAGTCTAGAAATTACATAAGGCTATCTAACATAATTGTTTTTTATTTAACATTCATAAAAACTTGGAACTTTGGTAATATTTCTCTTTTTTTATTTTTTATTTTTAAGTTGTTGATAGACCTTCATTTTATTTATTTGTATGTGGTGCTGAGAATATTACCCAGTGCTTCACACATGCTAGACAAGCATGTTAACACTGAGCCACAAACCAAGCCCCTCCACTTTATTTTATCATCAAACACTCCTCTCCCTCTTCTTTACTCACTTTTCTTAATCATTTTCCCGCTTCTCTCTCTTCCTTTTTCATTTTCGCTCCTTATGTATTTTTCTCTTATGTCATTACAAACACTAGTATGCTATGAAATTTACATTTAAGACTGTTTTTATAGTCATTCTTTTTTCTTGAGAAAATTTAAATATTATAATCACCTGATAGATATATTAAAATACATTAATTATACATATGCATGTATATTCATTCATATGTTTTACATATATATATATATATATATATATATATATATATATATATATATACATTTATATTTAAAAGTGCTTTGATTGGCCTGTTAGAAAAAATATAGACCAAGTCTTTCTTAGTTCTCAAGTCTTCCAGAATTAACATCTTACAGTGAAAAGCAAATAAACATATTAATTTAACAGGTATCATTCTTATTTATCAATACTGATAATTTAAGTTTTTATATCACATTAAGCTGTAATATGGCATATTAACTCTTATGAACTAGAGAAATTTTTTTGAACAACCTATTATTTAAGGACCATATGCACTGACATTTCAAATGGCTTTCTTGTGATTTCAATTTCTATCCATTGCGTATTAATTGCCAAATACTTATTTTAGTAATTTTCATATTCATAATTGATATAAAATCAATTTTTTAATCCATTTTGTAAGTAGTTACTTATTACAGTAGGGGCAGTATTAATAATTGTAAATCTTTAAAAGAAAAATGGTACAAAGATATTTTCATGCAAAATTAAGAATAATTGCGTTCTCTAAATGTTTGATTGTTGATACATATAATAAAGAGCTTTTGATGAGTCTCTTCCCCAGTAAAACGTAAAATGCAAAGACATAGTTGGGTATGTATGTTCAAATAAATATGAGGAAAAATAAACATTATCAGCTAGAAACTATTAAATAAAAATGAAAAGAACAATCCAACACATTGTACCAACTTGTCAGATGAGGTAGTATTCTGGAAGAATAGCCTAAGACTAGACCTGGTCCATGAGAAAATGTTCACGAAAAAAATAAAATATGAAAAATATAGAAAATGCTATAAATTTTTAATGAAGGTAGGTGGATTATCCTTTAATCTCAATTATGTGCATTTTGAAAATTCAGTTTTCTGGTAAAATAAATTTGTGATAGATACAACTACACAAAACAAAGTTTCTTTTTAGCAAAATGAATGTATCTCAACACTTTTTTAGCCGATTTCTTCCCACTCAATTTTAAACGTTTATTTATTTATTTTTTATTGTTTGTTCAAAACATTACAAAGCTCTTGATATATCATCTTTCATACATTTGACTCAATTGGGTTATGAATTCCCAATTTTCCCCAAATACGAGATGCAGAATCACAATGGTTACACATTCACATTTTTACATAATGTCATATTAGTGACTGTTATATTCTGCTACATTTCTTATCCCCTACTATCCCCCCTCCCCTCCCCTCCTATCTTCCCTCTCTACCTCATCTGCTGTTGTTCACTTCTCTCCCTTGTTACCCCCTTTCCCCTCACAACCTCTTATATGTAATTTTGTGTAACATTGACGGTCTCCTACCATTTTCATATGCTTTCCATTCTCTCTCCCTTTCTCTCCCCCCACTCGTCTTTGATTTATATGAATCTTTTCCTCAAGCTCTTCCTCCCTGTTCTATTCTTAGTTGCTCTCTTTATATCAAAGAAGACATTTGACTTTTGATTTTTAAGAATTGGCTAGCTTTTCATAGCATCCTCTGCTCTAATGCCATCCATTTCCCTGCAAATTCTATGATTTTGTCATTTTTTAGTGCTGCATAATACTACATTGTGTATAGATGCCACATTTTTTTTATCCATTCATCTATTGAAGGGCATCTAGTTTGGTTCCACAGTCTAGCTATTGTGAATTGTGCCACCATGATCATTGATGTGGCAGTATCCCTATAGTATGCTCTATTAAGATCCTCAGGGAATAGTCCGAGAAGGGCAATAGCTGCTTCAAATGGTGGATCCATTCCCAGACTCCCCAGGAATCTCCATATTGCTTTCCAAATTGTCCTCACCAATTTGGAGTCCCACCAGCAGTGCACAAGTGTACTCTTTTCCCCACATCCTCGTCAATAATTGTTGTTGTTTGACTTCATAATGGCTTCCAATCTTCCTGGAGTGAGATGGTATCTTAGGGTGGTTTTTTTTTGCATTTCTCTGACTGCTAAAGATGGTGAGCATTTTTTCATGTACTTGATGGTTTCTATGTCCTCCTCTGTGAAGTGTCTATTCAGGTCCTTGGCCCATTTGGTGATTACATTATTTGTTATCTTATTGTTTAATTTTTTGAGTTTTTTGTATTTTCTGGGTATTGGTACTCTATCTGAAGTGTGAGGGGTAAAAATTTGTTTCCAGGATATAGGATCTCTATTTACCTCTCTTATTGTTTCTCTTGCTGAGAAAAACTTTTTATTTAACTAACTCCCATTTGTTTATTCTTGTTATTAACTATTGGGCTATGGGTGTCCTATTAAGGAATTTGGAACCCGACCCCACTGTATGTAGATCGTAGCCAAATTTTTCTTCTATCAGACGCAGTGTCTCTGATTTTATATCAAGCTCCTTGATCCATTTTGAGTTAACTTTTGTGCATGGTGAGAGAAATGGATTCAGTTTTATTTTGTTGCATATGGATTTCCAATTTTCCCTGCACCATTTGTTGAAGATGCTATCCTTCCTCCGTTGCATGCTTTTAGCCCCTTTATCAAATATAAGAAAGTTGTAATTTTGTGGATTGGTTTCTGTGTCCTCTATTCTCTACCATTGGTCCACCTGCCTGTTTTGGTACCAGTACCACGCTGTTTTTATTACTATTGCTTTGTGGTACAATGTGAACTCTGATATCGCTATAACTCCAGATTCACACTTTCTGCTTAGAGTTGCCTTTGCTATTCTGGGTCTTTTGTTTTTCCATAAGAATTTCAGGATTGCGTTATCTTTTTCTACAAGAAATGCTTTTGGGATTTTGATTGGCATCGCTTTAAACCTGTAGAGAACTTTGGGTAATATTGCCATTTTGATGATGTTAGTTCTGCCTATCCATGAACAGGGTTGATTTTTCCATCTTCTAAGACCTTCTTTTATCTCTCTCTTTACGGTTCTGTAGTTTTCATTATCTAAATATTTCACCTCCTTTGTCAGGTTGATTCCCAAGTATCTTATTTTATTTGAGTATATTGTGAAAAAAGTGGTCCCTCATTTTCATTTCAGAAGTTTTGTTACTGATATACAGGAATGCCTTTGATTTATGCTCGTTGATTTTATATCCTGCCACTTTGCTGAATTCATTTATTAACTCTAGCAGTTTCTTTGTAGACCCTTTTAGGTCTGTTAAATATATTATCATGTCATCTGCAAATAGCGATAATTTAAATTCTTCTTTTCCTATTTTTATGCCTTTAATTTCTTTTGTCTAATAGCTCTGGCTAGTATTTCAAGAATTAAATTGAGTAGAAGTGGTGATAAACGGCATCCCTGTCTTGTTCCAGATTTTAGAGTGAATGCCTTCAGTTTTTCTCCATTTAGTTTAGGATGATACTAGCCTGAGTTTTAGCATATATAGCTTTTACAATGTTGAGGTCAGTTCCTGTTATCCCTAGTTTTTCTATTGTTTTGAGCAAAAAGGGATGCTGAACTTTGTCAAATGCTTTTTATGCATCTATCGAGATGATCATATGGTTCATGTCTTTAAATCTATTGATGTGGTGAATGGCATTTATTGATTTCCATATATTGAACTATCCTTGCATCCCAGGGATGAATCCTACTTTATCATGGTGCACAATTTTTTTGATATGATTTTGTAATTGATTCGCCAGGATTTTATTGAGAATTTTTGCATCCAAGTTCTTTAGAGATATTGGTCTGTAGTTTTCTTTCTCTAAAGTGTCTTTGTCTGGTTTTGGGATCAGGATGATGTTGGCCTCATAGAATGAATTTGGAAGAGCTCCTTCTTTTTGTATTTCTTGAAATAGCTTCAAAAATATTGGTATTAATTCTTCTTTGAAGGTTTTGTTGAACTCCGCTGTATACCCATCCAGTCAAGAGCTTTTTATGTTGGTAGTCCTATAATGGCTTCTTCTATTTCTTCCTTTGTTATTGGTCTGTTTAAATTGTGTGTGTCTTCCTGACTCAATCTGGGCAGATCCTATGACTTAAGAAATTTATCGATATCTTCACTATCTTCTATTTTATCGGAATATAATGTTTGATATGTTGGATGATATATATATTTCATGATGAATTTCGATTGGCATATATATTGCTATTTTTTAATGTCTGTGTGTGTGTGTATTTGTGTGTGTGTGTGTGTGTGTGTATATATATATATATATATATATATATATATATATATATATATACACTCTCTAGATTTTTCAAAATCTGAAATGTATGTGTCTTATGATACACTCCCTAAAATCATTCATATTCATGTATGTGGATTTATAATCAACTTTTCAGAAGATTATTCTCAGAAATATTCATCCACCTGAAAACCTGAAATTCATATTTCTTTCCTAATACTGAAAACTAACTTCAGTAAATGGTGCATAAAAATCATAATAGTTCATCATTGCAATATGGCTGCGAATAGAGTGCATGACACCCTGTGTACCGCACCACTGCAAAGGTGAATAACGAGTTAGAACGACTAAAAACTATCTTGTTAGAAAATTACAGCAATCTGCCTCCTTTCTCTTATAGCATTTAATATTCTCTCCTTGTTCTGAATGTTGTCTATCTTCATAATTATATGTCTTGGACTTTGTCTATTATGGTTTTGAATGTTTGAGGTCCTGTAGGCTTCCAGGAGTTGGCAATCCAATTCATCTTTCATCTCTGGGATGTTTTCTAGAGTTATTTTATTTAATATGTTGTCTATTTATTTCGTTTCAATCTCTATGCCTTCTTCTATCGCGATGACTCTCAAGTTTTTTTTTTGTTTTTTTTTTTTATGACATCCCATATCTCTTGAATAGATTGCTCGTGGGATTTAAGCATCTTTTCTGTGTTGACTATTCTTTTCAAGTTGATAAACTTTGTCTTCATTATCTGATTTTCTGACTTCTACTTGAACTAGTCTATTTGTAATATTCTTGTTTGAGTTTTTAATTTGGTTTATATTTTCCTGCATTTCTATGATTACTGTTTGATTTTTTTAAAGATCTCTATCTCCTGGTAAAGCTCGTTGTTTGCCATTTGAATTTGTTTGTTTAATTCATTTTCAAAATATACTTTTATTTCTTGGACTTGCTGCCTCATGTCTTCTCTAATATTCCTTTCCATCTGAGTTAGGTATGCCTTGAGTTCTTTCCCTATCCCTGTTTCTGATGCTTCTAGGTACTCCTGCAAGTTGTCCTGCATTGTTTGTACTACTTTTTTAGCTTGTTTTTTCATGATGTTCACGTTACTTTCCAGCTCTATTTGACTGCTGTGTTTCTGCTGTATTCCATAGATTTGTTTTGGTGTTGTATATCTCTGTTGTCTCTCCTTTGTGTTGGTAGACTATGCCAGCTAAAGTGGATTCCGCTTGGAAGTAATTCCGAAGGCCGAGGTCCAGTGACGTCACCTCTCTGTTTTGGCGGGCCCCAGGCTCCTTACCACGGTGTCCAAGTAGGGGGGCGGGACTGGACTTTCTCTGGTTGGTTTCAGCTCCGGGTCACTGGCGGGCAGGCGGTCTCCAGCTGCCCAGTTACGCAGGCAGCAGTTGGGCTGTCACTGGTGGGTGGGCGATCTCTAGCCACCCAGTGGCATGGTCGGTCGCCGGAGGGGGGGCTTTCTCCAGCCGCCTAGTCATGCGCGCAGCGGGTGGACTGTCGCCTACCGGCCTGCAGTCTCCAGCCGCCCAGTCACAAGGGCCTGGCCTCTAGTCCCCTGGTTTCTCCCGCTAGTCCTGGTTTCTCTTGCTAGAACAGATTTACCCTGAGTGATGCCTCTCGGCAGTTCAAACTGTACTCTGGGCCTGCAGTTTGTTGGGTGTGGAGGGTGTCTATTGGGAACCCAGACACTCTATTGTTTTGATTTTTTCCGCTTGCCCCTCCCCCAGCGCTGGCTAGACACGCTTTGATTTTGCCACTGATGTGAGGGGAATTGAAAGTCAGGTGTCTCTAGTTTTACCCGCGTCTTTATGCAGGCTCGCTCTGATAATCCCTCCCCCGGAAAGCCTAGGAGAGATTTTATGGAATTCCCCGCTGTATATGAGATGAGCTGAGTAGCATACACCTGTTTTATTGTTGCAATCTGTTGGAGAGTGGCGGTGGTTACTTCAGGTCTCCAAGATGGTGGCCGCTGGTTTTCTTGGTGTAGTTTCTTTTGTGGGGGATAGAACTTTACCGCTTCCTTCCCCGTCTGGAATCCCGAACTCAGCCTGAGGCTCAGTGGGGGCTCTACCGGCAGGATCCACAGAATCCGCAGCAACGTTTCTCCCTGCTTGCAGGTCGCTTCTCAGTGGTGCCCCGCCATCTGTAACAATGGGCCTGGCCGCACGATTCATCAGCCCGGTTCTCCGGTCACACAGTTGGCTATTGGGAACCCCGGCACTCTATTGTTTTGATTTTTTCCGCTTGCCCCTCCCCCAGCGCTGGCTAGACAGGTTTCATTTTCACTGCTCATGTGAGGGGGAGTTGAATGTCAGTTCCCTCTAATTTTCCCCCATCTTTATGCAGGCTCGCTCTCATAATCTCTCCCCCGGGAAGCCTAGGAGAGATTTTATGCGAATTCCCCGATGTATGGAAGATGAGCTGAGTAACACACAAATATTTTATTGTTGCAACCTGTAGGAGAGTGGCTGTGGTTACTTCAGCTCTCCAAGATGGTGGCCGTTGGTTTCCTTGGAGGAGTTTCCATTTTGGGAATTAGAATTGTACCGCTTCCTTCCCTGTCTGAAATCCTGAACTCAGCTCAGGGCTCAGTGGGGGCTCTACCGGCAGGATTTCACAGAATCCGCATCAATGTTTCTCCTTGCTTATTGGTCGCATCTCGGTGGTGCCGCGCCTTCTGTAGCCACTGTGCGGGCCAGTCAGACCGGATCTCGAGTCACACAGTTGGCTCGTGTTTGAGACTCAATTACCAGACCAGGGTGGTAGAAATACTTCTTCTACATTTTGGTGCACCCCCATTTTGCTGTAATTTTCTAACAAGATAGTTTTTAGTCGTTCTAACTCGTTATTCACCTTTGCAGTGGTGCGGTACACAGGGTGTCATGCACTCTATTCGCAGCCATATTGCAATGATGAACTATTATGATTTTTATGCACCATTTACTGAAGTTAGTTTTCAGTATTAGGAAAGAAATATGAATTTCAGGTTTTCAGGTGGATGAATATTTCTGAGAATAATCTTCTGAAAAGTTGATTATAAATCCACATACATGAATATGAATGATTTTAGGGAGTGTATCATAAGACACATACATTTCAGATTTTGAAAAATCTAGAGAGTGTATATATATATATATATATATATATATACACACACACACACACACACACACACACACAAATACACACACACACAGACATTAAAAAATAGCAATATATATGCCAATCGAAATTCATCATGAAATATATATATCATCCAACATATCAAAAAAATACATTTTACTAAAAATGGATTTATGTATAATGTTGTTCATCTAGGAAGCTCACCCATAGGTTGAATTATCAGTTCCAACAGCGTTTAGGAGGAGTGATCTCTTCTGACAATTTGTATCTGCCAAGTCAGCCATATCTGAAGAAGGTACGTGTGATACCAGGTAGAATTCTATATGTGCATATAAAAATACATGAGCTGAATAGGCTACAGACAGACAGGAATTCACATATTTCTTAACTTTAAAAACACATGGTGAACTATTTCAATAAACATTGACTATATTTATAACTCCTACCCTATATAATGCAAGAGGGAAGTCCAACTACACACCATGCGTCCTCTGGACTGCTTGTATATCTATTCTGTTTGGGTTACTATTCTCCATCATATTAGGATTTGTAGTCAGAGTCTAGTAGGGTATGGGTTAGTGTCAGAGATTCAGTATTTTGAATTGAAAATAGGAAAATAAACGCAAAGTGTTTTCAAATATGTGCTACACAAAAATCTCCCCACTCTCATCCAGAACAATGCCTTGATATTACCCTCGCCTGAAGTAATGCACAATTAGAAGAGAAGAGTTAGAAAATCTGTGAATGCATATCTGGAATGGAATATGCTCAGGAGTTCACAACCTTGGAGGTGGTAGAGGAGTTTCCAAAAGTAAGGGACAGGGTAAACACTCCACAAACATGGAGCTCTGCAGGTTTAAGGACTTCTTGAGAAACTGCCTCTGAGGTTGGGCACTTGAAATATATGTTGTTGTCAGGAGCTTTAGCTTCCTATCCAGTGAGGGCATCAAAACTGGGTCTGAATCTATGTGACCGGGAGGACATGGTATCTTATTTTTCAATGAACATGACGCAGCAGTGCTCAATTCTCACTTTGTAGGTAAACTGTGGCAACTGGGGTCTAAGTGTCTCACCGTGTGGACTGTGAAGCCATTTGGTCATCCTCTAGTTTTCCTGGTGTGTCTTGCTGCTGCACTGGGAGTTTGGTATTAGCTTCACAAAATACAAGGAGTTCAACTGGGACATAGTGCTGGAGGGAGTTCTGTCACATGCGGTGGTTCAGGGTCTGCAGGAGAATGCACCAATCAGGCTTCAATTCTACATCGCTTGCCCCTGGGAAAATAGCAACCTGATTCTGAACATTGCCCTGAAAACTCTCCATATAACAAGATGCCTTAACATATAAGGGTCTGCTGGCTGCACCATGTCAGTCACAAGCCATTTGGAAGCCAATGGCAGATCCACATGGCCCCAACACAGATGTTTTATCACACACCTGCCCACCACTGCTCTAGGCCCGCTACTAAGCAGGCTCCAACTTACTGGCATCTCTGTTCTAGACCATTTTCATGAAACCCAGTCAATCAACGCATTGTCTGGTATACTCATGATCAGCAAACGGACATCAAAATGTTCTCCAGTGCCACCTGGTCATGAAAATTTCAAAAATTCCATGGTATTTATCTAGCCATTTTTCCAGGATGAAGTTGGAGGCACTATGATTTTCAATTTATTCAGGAACCATTAAATGTTGAGGAAGCTCATTTCAATGAAAGCTCTGGAGAACACACACAGTCAAGGCTTCTCAAAGAGTGGCCAAAAGGTCACATGAAGCCAGGCCCATTGAGGTCTACAATGTGAGATCCATGTGTGTTTTAACTCTCAACTATGGCTGCCAAGTCTGTCAGAATAAAATCATGTGATATCCTGGCTGAGATTCCCCGTGCCTTGTGGAAAGCCTTCCTGGGCACACATCTCAAATCCAAGGGTGACTCTCATGCATGGCCTCCTAAAATCCCAACACAACTCATGGCAATACTTCTCTGAGGTCATTTCTAGAACTCAGTCTCTAAGGAGAATCACACCAGAGTTCAAGCCCAGGTGAAGCCAGTCATCATTTCCAACCGTCAAACTAATAACCACAATTAAAACCAAAACACTTCCACATGGCCCTCATCTTCTTCCATATAGATACTCATTATAACCTCTGGCTGGAGGTTTCCATGAGGGGCGCAGCCCAAGACAGTGTCCAAAATAAGCTCCCTTGCCCATCATTTGCCTAACGTTGGGGTGGCCTGAACACCTTCCTGTGAACCAGGAGTGATCAAGTAAGCCTGCCGTTAATACTGCTCTCTTTCTCCAATTTGAGGACTACTGACTGTGGGGTTTAGATTCTTTATGTGAATTGGAAACATGAGAAAAGCCAAGCACCTTTGGGCTTCCCTCTTCAGGGCTTTGAAGAAATCATTTGACCCAAAGAATCCCTATTCTCACTTGATGAAGGTCAGGAACCTTACAGAGTAAGGTGTGAGACTTCATCCACAATGACTGCACTTTGGGCCATTTCGGGTTTGGATGAAAACATGGGATCCATTAGGTGCTGAGAATCTAACCAAAGCCTCACAAAGGGCCAAGAGGCTAATTCTGACACATACATTTCCAAAACAAATAAGCAAAGAGCCACAGGTGATGCCCATTCATTTCCATTTGAAAACTGTTTTCTTCAAGCTTTACAAACGAGTGGCCTGAGGCAAAGACCTTCCTGAAATTCAGGGCAACAAACAATGGGTAAACAAAAGGCACAAATCAGGGTTTCTCCACTGAGACTTTCCTGGTCACACTGATATCTGAGTTTTCTCAGATGCTCGCCATTCCCGTCAGCTACCCTGTACATGGTTATATCACAGAGCTTGTAGGTGGTACATATCTTGGACACAAAACCATGAGGCTATTCTGGAGAGTGGCCAGAATTTACGAAGAAAACAGATACTCAGGAAGGTACCAGGTGTTGCCCTTCGATAAGGCAAGCTGCAGTCCATTTATAAATTGGGCAGGATGAATGGTGGGAAGCTTTCTACTACAAAGGACACATCCATTGATGTATTATCTTTTCTAATGTCTACAATCACGGACAGACTGGGTTACACACATATAGAAGCACTCGCCTATTCAAATGACTTACTAGAAATACGCAATGCCAATCCAAAGAAACAGCCTTTCCTACCTATTCTCAGAACATGAGACAAAACCACAAACACACACCCACACCCACAAAGGCACCTCCTTTGCCCAAGTAGGTCTGTGACTATCCAGAATGTCCTCTGAATGATGGGCCATATTATATTCCTTCAAAATGGCCTCTCCTGTCTCAAATCTGGTCTCCTTGGCCAACTCTGTGAACTTTTCAGGAGCCATGGGTGAGCCACTACCTGCTTTCTCAGGAAAGGCCCCTCTTCAGAGCTTTCCTGGCATTTGGCCATCCTCACATCAGTAGGTACTAAGACTGACCCTGTCCTTGGTAAATTGAAACAAGTGAGACCACTGGGACTGGCCTCTCTTCCTGGATCACAAGTTCAGAGAGTTCCATCGCCATGGAGGTGAGGTGAGGTCACTTCCTTCAGGAACTGAATGAGGTCACTGCCTTGGCAACCTCTTTGTCGTAACAGTTACTTCTAAGGGTCCCTTGAGATGGAGGCTGTCCCTACTTCCAGTGACACTTTCACAAGTTAGAATGGTATATCAACCATAGGCACCTGGGATCAGCTCTTCACACAGGCCTTGTTTGGTTCATTTTCTCTACATTTAGAAGATAGAGGTTGATTCAGACACAACCCTTCATCCTGACCAGGTTGTTTGCCATGTAATTTGACTTTTGCTCTCTCAGGTCCTTCATAGCTGCCTACATCTTTTCCAGGGATCATTTCTGCATGGACCTTTGATGTTCTCAGCAGGTGAAAAATCCTCTACATTTCTGTATTGTAAGACCAACTCTGTCCCTCCTCTTCTGTAAAGTCAGATTGAGGGAACAGTGTATGTTTAGGGTTAATAACATGTTTGATTTGGGTTAGGAATCTCTCTGCCGGATGAATAATGATATTGGGAACCCGTGATATTTACAAGAGTATATAGGTGAATTACAAGTATGAAAACAGAAATCTAGGTAAAATTTGAAACCAGAAGGGCATTGGGCCCTTGAGTGGGATACTTAGGTTAGAATAATGTTCTGCATATATGTCTCAGATAAAGTGAAATACAGTGTCATAGGACCTTATACCTTGGATGATTGATTGTCGAAGAGAACATCCAGTCAAAAAGCGATAGTCAGTAGGATTAGGAAGATAGTCAGTAGGTTTAGAAATAAGAGTGAGCATAGGATTTGGAGCAAAATTTCTTTACAATAGGGTCTAGGATAGAGAGTGAATGTATATTTCAGCATATGTAGTGTCAGAAACAATGATGAACTGGGGAAGATATGTAGGAAAGCAGATATCAATAAAGATATTAGGAAATCAGGCAAAGTATAAAGTGAGTGATAGGATTCGACATTTTCAACAGGCTTGAGGTTTAATATATAATTTTAGGAAGAAACAAATATGTAGTCACCAATAGGATTTACATTTGAGAGCATTAGGCAATCTGGACATTGTTGTTTTAGAAATCCATGCTCACTTTCCACTTAGGTTTTGATAAAATCATGAGTGTGACCTTTGTTTTTGTGTCCAGAATATTACTGTGATAAAATATATATATAAGGTGACATGAGTATTTCTTCCACCATTTCTGGGAGCAATATATTGAAGAGGTATAAATTAGAATTGGGGGGACAAAGAGGTGTACACTGTGTCAATGAATATAGAGATAATGCATTAATAGACCATACTGTGAATAAATAGATTAACTGGATCCAATTTTAAATAATGGATTGAATTGAAATGTGAAATTATACAGGAAATCTTATATTGATATACATACATTCATTCCAACCAGTTATACATCTAATGGTAATATTAATGTTATGGTTTATCTTGAAGAGTGTGTGAGTTTAGCTTCGAAATTGATTATGGAAATCGAAAATAATGTGTTTGGAAAGAAGTCTCATGAAAAGACCAGTCAAGTAACATGGAGGAATACATGTGTTCTGAAGCAGGAAGTGATGGAAAGTGAAACAAATTCCTATAATTTGTGAACTTGTGGATGATATATATATCATATGATGTGCAAAAACTGAAGAAATAGTAATGTACCAGTGTTCAATTAAAATGAACGTCAAAATAGAAATCATGTCCCATAGGAATCTACTTGCATTGATGTTAAACTGGGTCATTAACTGTAGAAATATTAGGATTTGTAAGCACCATTAATAGAAGTTAGTTTTCAGTACTGGGAAACAAATATGTATTTCAGGTGGATGAGTATTTCTGAGAATAATCTTGTGAAAAGTTGATTATGAATCCACATACATGAACATGAATGAATTTACGGAGTGTATATAAGACACATATATTTCATATTTTATAAAATGTGGAGAGTGTGTGTGTGTGTATATATATATATATATATATATATATATATATATACATATATATACAAAAAAACACAAAAAATAAATTAAATGTATCAATATATATGCCAATCGTAATTCATCATGTAATATAAATCATCCACAGATGCAAAAATATTTATTTTACTAAACATGGATTTATGAATAATATTGTTCTACTAGGAAGTTCACCCATAGTTTGAATTTTTAGTTCCAACAGCGTTTAGGAGGAGTGATCTATTCTCACAATTTGTTTCTGCCAAGTAAACCAACTCATAAAAATTTACGTGTGATACAAGGTAGAATTCTACATGTGAATATAAAAAGTACATGTGCTGAGGAGGCTACAGAGAAAGGGAGACAGGATTTCACATATTTGTTAACTTTAAAAACACATGGAGGACTATTTCAATTAAAAATTTAGTAGATTTATAAAACCTACAATTTATCATGCAAGAGGGAAGACCAACTATACACCATGACTTCTCTGAAATGCTTGTATTTTCATTCTGTTTGGGTATTTTTCTCCATCATATTAGGATTAGTAGTCAGAGTCTAGTAGGGTATGATTTAGTGTCAGGGATTCAGTATTTCGAATGGAAAGTTGGAAAATGGATCAATGTGTATGCAACAGGCAAATAGCTAATTATTCTAATATAACCTGAAGCAACAATCTCTCTATGTACTTTAAATTTCAACATTTTATCACTCCATCTTAATATATCTATGTTGCCAAAATTAAATGCTATAATTAAAAAAAAAAGAAAAACATGTTGTTGTCAGGAGCTTTATCTTCGTTTCTAATGAGACCATCAAAGCTGGATCTGCATCTCTGAGATCTGGAGGACATGGTTTATAATTTTCCAAGGAACATGAAGCAGCAGTGGTGAATTCTCTTTGTAGTGAGAGCATCAAAGCTGGGTCTGCATCTATGTGACCTGGAGGACATGGATTCTTCTTTTACAATGAACATGAGGCAGCAGTGCTGAATTCTCTCTTTGTAGGTAAACTGTGGCCACTGGGGGCTAAGTGTCTCCCCATGTGGACTGTGAAGCCATTTCATCATCCACCACTTTTCACAGTGTTTCTTGCTGCTGTACTCGGAGTTTGGTACTCGATTCACGAAATACAAGGAGTTCAACTGGGACACCATGCTGGAGGATGTTCTGTCCCATGTGGTGTGTCAGGGTCTGCAGGAGAATGCACCAACAGGGCTTCTATAGCACATAGGTTGCCCCCTTGACCATAGCAACCTGATTCTGAACAATGCCCTGAAACCTCTCCATATAACAAGATACATTTACATATAAGGGTCTGCTGGCTGCACCATGTCAGTCACAAGCCATTTGGAAGCCAATGGCAGATCCTCATGACCCCACAACAGATGTTTTATCACACACTTGCTCACCACTGCTCTAGGCCCACTAGTAAGCAGGCACCAACTTAATGGCATCTCTATTCTCCACCATGTTCATAAAACCAAGTCAATCAAGGCACTGTCTGGTACAGTCATGATCAGCAACAGGACATCCAAAGGTTCTTCAGTGCCACCTGGTCATTGAAATTTCAAAAATTTCATCGTATTTATCTAGCCAATTTTCAAGAATGGAGTTGGAGGCACTGTGGGATTCAATTCATTCAGAAATTATTCAATGGTGAGGAAGCTCATTTCAATGATAATTTTGGAGAACTCTCACAGGCAAGGCCTCCCAAAGAGTGGCCGAAAGGTCACATGAAGCCAGGCCATTGAGGTCTCCAATTGAGGTCCATGTGTGTCTTGACTAGCAAATATGGCTTCCAAGTCTTTCAGAATAAAATTATGTTATATCCTGTCTGAGATTCCCAGTGCTCTGTGAAAAGCCACCCTGGGCCTAGATCTCAGATTCCAAGGGTGAATCTCATGCGTTGCCTCCTAAAATTCCAACACAATTCATGGCAATACTTTTTTGATGTCTGATCCAGAACTCAGACTTTAAGGGGAATGACACCAGAGTTCAAGCCAAGGTGGATCCAGTCATCTCTTCCAACTGCCAGACGAATGACCACAATTAAAACCAAAACACTCCCAAATGGCCCTCATCTTCTTAAATATAGACACTCATCATAACCTCTGGCTGGAGGTTTCAATGCGGGACGCATCCCAAAAGAGTGTCCAAAATATTCTCCCTTACCCCTCATTTGCCTAAAGACAGGGTGGCATGGACACCCTTCCTGTGAACCTGGAGTGATCCAATATGCCTGCCGTTAATACTGCTCTGCTTCTCCAATTTGAATCATACTGACTCTCTGGGATAGCTTCTTTATGTGATTTGGAGTCATAAGAATACACAAGCATCTCTTCAGGGCTTCGAAGAACTCATTTGACCCAAAGGATCCATATTCTCACTTGATAGAGGTCAGGAACCTAACAGAGGAAGGCAAGAGACTCATCAACAATGACAGATTTTTGGAAATTTTGCTTTGGATTGCACACATGGAATCTATCTTTAGATCCATCATCTCCTGAGAATCTAAGCCACAACCTCATACAGGGCCAAGAGGCTGATTCAGACACATTTCTTTCCAAAGCAATTAAGCAAAGAGCCACAGGTTATGCCCATTTATTTCCATTTGAAAACTGTTTTATTCAGGCTTCACAATGGGGTGGCCTGAGGCAAAGACCTTCCTGACATTCATGGCAACAGAACCATAGTTAAGCAAATGAACCAAAGCATGGTTTCTCCACTGAGAGTTTACTGGTCACACTGATATCTGAGTATTCAAAGATGTTCCCATTCTCTACAGCTCTCAAGTATATGGACATGTCACAGAGCTTGGAGGTGGTACATATCTTGGACACAAAACCATGAGCCTATCCTGGAGAGTGGCCAGAATACAGGAAGAAAATAGTAACTTAGGAATTTACTAGGTGTTGCCCATCCATAAGACACACCATAGTCCATTCATAAATTAGGCAGGATGAATGCTGGGAAGTTTTCTACTAGACAGGACACATCCAGTGATGCATTCTCTTTTCTAATGTCTACAACCACGGACACAGTGGGATACACAGACATAGAAACACTCGCCTTGTCAAACGACTTACTAGAAACAGTCCACTCCAATCCAAACAAAGAGACTTTCCTACCTATTCTCAGAACTTGAGAGAAACCACAAACTCACACCCACACCGAAAAAGCCACCTCCTTAACCCAAGTAGGTCTGTGACTATCCAGATTGTCCTCTAACTGGTGGGCCATAATATGTTCCCCTGAAATGGCCTGTCCTGTCTCAGATCTGGTCTCCATGGCCAACAATGTGATGTTGTCAGGATCCAGCGGTGAACCAATACCTGCTTTCTCAGGAAAGGGCCCTCTTCAGAGCTCTTCTGGCATTTAACCATCCACATATCAGTAGGTACCAAGGAAGACTGACTCTGTCCTTGGTAAATCCAAACAAGTGAGACCACTGGGACTGGGACTGGGACTGGCTCTGGGAGCCTGGCTTCCTGGATCACAAGTTGAGAGATTTACATCACCAAGGAAGTGAGGTGAGGTCACTACCTTCAGGAACTGAATGTGGTTACTGCCTTGGCCACCACTTTGTCCTAACAGTTGCTTCCAAGGGTCCCATGAGATGGAGGCTGCTCCTACTTCCTGTGACATTTTCACAAGTTAGAATGGTATATCAACCATAGGCACCTGGGAACAGCTCTCCACACAGGCATGGTTTGATCAGTCTTCTCTACATTACGAAAGGAGAGGCTAATTGAGACACATCCCTTCATACTGACCAGGGTGTTTGCCATGGAATATGACTTTTGCTCTCTCAGTTCCTTCATAGATGCCTGCAACTTCTCCAGGGTATCATTTCTGCATGCACCTTTGATGTTCTCAGCAGGTGGAAGATCCCCTACATTACTGTATTGTAAGACAAACTCTGTCCCGGCTCATCTGTAAACTTAGTTTGAGGGAACAGTGTATGGTTAGGGTAATAACAGATTCAATTTGGGTTAGGAATCATACTGAGGAATGAACAATGGTGTTGGGAACTTGCGATATTTACAAGAATATATTGGTGAAATATAAGTATGAAAACAGAAATCTAGATAAGATTTGAATCCAAGAAGGGCATTGGGCTGTTGATTGGGATACTTAGCTTTGAATTACATTCTGCACAGATGTCTCAAATAAATCAATATACAATGGCATAGGACCTTGTACATTGGATGATTGATTGTCGAAGAGATCATTCAGTCAAAAAGGTATAGTCAGTAGGATTAGGAAGATAGTTGGTAGGTTTAGAAAAAAGAGTGTGTATAGAATTTAGACCAAAAGTTCTTTAGCAATAGGGTTTCAGATAGAGAGTGAATGTAATTGTCAGCACATGTGAAGAGTCAGTCACAATGATGAACTCATGAAAATATGTAGGAAAGCAGATATCAATAGAGACATTAGGAAATCAGGCAAAATACAAAGTGAGTAATAGGATTAGTCATTTTCAACAGGGTTGAGGTTCAATACATAATCCTAGGAAGAAACAAATATGTAATCACCAATAGGATTGATTTGAGATCATTAGGCAACCTGGACAAGGATATTTTTAGTAATCCATGCTCACTTTCCATTTAGGCTTTGGTGAAAGGTTAATAAAGTAGGTACTTGTCACTTCCTGTTTTTCTGTATGCTTAACAAAACACTGTTGAAATCTTGAGGACTGTTTGGTAAACTTGTTTCCAGAATGTGCTGTCCCCAACTGCCAAACTGCAGAATGTACACCCTCACCCGTTTGCACGCAAACCACCTTCTTGCCCTGACCCATCAATAAACTTCCCTCCCTGCCCTCTCCAAGGAAAGTATATAAGCTCTGCTTAAGCTGTTCTTATTGCTCTCTGCTCTATTCAAGTGAGCTCTGAGCCCCAGAATGCTGAAATCCCAATAAACCCTTTTTTGTTGCATGAGACATTCTCTTGGTGGTCTCTTCATCTGACGCTCCCCCGACCTTTACATCTGGAGGCACTAGCGAGATCCAGCAGCGGCGGACAAAAGACCCCCAAGGGGCTCCTTTAAGGGTAAGTAAGATGACTCTTTCTGGTTTCAGGTTTCAGGTTAGGGTTTGGCAAAATCGCTATCAGTAAAGAGTGTGAGCTCTCTCTGATGGTGGCTGACAGACGTGTCACAGAGCCACAGGCCACGTCCCTGGGAGATGCCCCAGAGGACTCAGGAAATCGAGAAACAATAGTCTCCTTGACTCAGTGATATTTTGTTTTAGATTCGGTATTGCCAGCCCATCAGGTTTTGCCGGGTACTCAGTCCTGGTCTCAGTATTGGACGTCCATTGCCTGTCTTTATTGTCTTGTTTTGTCTGTGTAGTGTGTCGTTGCCTTCACTGTTTGTGTATCTCTCATTTTGGGACAGAGCACTTCAACACCTCTCTCCCTGACCCTTGATCACTGGACCAAAGTCTACTTGAGGGCCCAGAATCTTTCTTTTTCAGTAAAACGCTCGACTTGGCAGACTCTCTGTGCCTCAGAATGACACACCTTTGGAGTTGGATGGCCCCCAGATGGATGTTTCTATTTCCCAATAATTTGAAAAATCAGAGATATTGTCTTTCAGCCAGAGCGACATAGCCATCTAGAGCAACAGCCATATATCTTAACTTGGCAGGACCTCTGCAAATCTCCTCCATGGGTGAAGCCTTTCCTTGTCCCTGCCCCCGCTCCTATTCCTTCCACCACGATTCTATCTCTCAAACCCTCTGCTCATCCTCCTCCACCCTCTCTTCTCCCTGAGTCTCAAGACTCTACTGGACTCTCCTCCCCCTTTTTATCCCCTGCCCTAGTCCCCAACCCCCAACAACTTCTAAGTGATTCCCCTGCTGCTGACTCAGTCTCTCCGCCATTGGAGGAAGTTAGGCCGGCCCAGCGTCCTCCAGATGACTCCCCCACATCACACACAGCCCCTCCTTCCCTGGAGGAAGCTGGCCCGGCTAAAAGAACTCAAAGAACTCCCTGGCGTTTTTATACCTGCCTACTTGGGATGACTGCCAACAAATCCTAGAGACTCTTTTCATGACAGAGGAATGAGAGAGAAACCTCATGGAAGCTAGAAAAAAATATCCTCGGACCTGATGGGTGACCAACACAACTTCCAAACATAATCAAAGCCGGCTTCCCCTTGAAGTGACCTAACTGGGACCCCGACACCTTTGAAGGTAGGGAGCATCTGTCCACTTATTGCTGGGCCCTAATAGTGGGTTTCCAACCGGCTGCTAGGCAACCAAATAATTTGGCCAAGGTAAGAGACATTATTCAAGGGCCTGATGAATATCCCTCTATGTTTCTAGAGAGAATTATGGAGGTATATAGGAGATTTAATCCTTTTTATCCTCAGGCAGAGGATCAAAAGGCATCTATTATGATGGCCTTCATTGGGCAAGCTGCCCTGGATATTAAAAGAAAGTTACAATACTTAGATGGATTACAAGATATGACTTTGAGAGATTTAGTCAGAAAAGCCGAGAAAGTATACTATAAGAGAGAAACAGAGAGAAAAAAAGGGAGCAAAGGGAAGATGAGAGACGCAAAAGACAGACTAAGACATTGACTAAGGAACTGGTCATAACAATAAATAGGCCAGAAATTAAGAAACAGGGAGACAGGAAGGGATACCTGGGCGCACGACAGAGGCCACACATAACCTCAGATCAGTGTGCCTACTGTAAAGAAAAAGGACATTGGGCCAAAGAGTGTCCTAGAAAGAGACAGCCACGCCAGCCAGCCATTCTGACTCTGGAGGATGATTAAGAACGTCAGGGCTCAGATAACTTCCCCGAGATCAGGGTAACTTTTGAAGAAGGGAGGACCCCAGTAAACTTTGAAGTGGATACAGGGGCAGTATACTCAGCCCTTAAGGCCCCACTGGGCCCACTACCAAATAAAAGGTCTCTAGTTCAAAGGGCAAATGGCAGTAAATATCAGACTTAGATAACTAAGAGAGATGATCATGGACATGGGGAAAGAAAAAAATCCATCACTCCTTCCTAGTAATCCCAGAATGCCTGGCCCCAGTGATGCGCAGAGATCTGCTCAGTAAGCTCCGGGCCAAAACAACTTTTAACCCCAAAGGCCCCAAAATGAAATTTCTAAATCCTTCAGTAAAAACTCTTATAGTCTTGGCTTTATAAATGTCAGTAGAAGATAAACAGCAACTCTTCACACCCCCCCAAGATTTATCAAACAGGCAAGATACCCCAGAAATGGATAACAGATTACCCAGATGCCTGGGCAAAATCTGCTGGGTTAGGCCTAGCCGTGAAACAACCTCCAAGAACAGTTGAGATAAAAACCTCAGCCTCCCCAAACAATGTCAAACAATATCCTCTGAGCAAAAAAGCTAAAGATAGGATAAGGCCCCATATTCAGAAATATCTGGCCTTCGGGTCCTAACACCCTGTCAATCGGCCTGGAACACTCCCCTGCTACCAGTAAAAAAAAGCCAGGAACCGGGGACTATCTCCCGTTCAAGACCTAAGAGTGATCAACAACAGAGTGCAGGACATTCACCCCACGGTGATCCATACAATCTGCTTATCACTCTGAACCCTGAGCAGAAATGGTATACTGTTCTGGACTTAACAGATGCTATCTTTTGCTTGCCTCTGGATAAAGATAGTCAGTTGCTGTTTGCTTGCTAGTGGGTAAACCCAGAACCCGGAACGTCTGGTCAACTAACTTGGACTAGACTCCCACAGGGGTTCAAAAACTGCCCCACTCTCTTTGATGGCGGCCTCCACAGAGATCTCAACAACTTCAGAACTACACACCCCGAAGTCAGCCAGCTTCAATACATGGATGACCTGCTACTGGCAGCCAACACCAAGGAAAACTGTGAGTCTGGGACCCAAACACTATTATATGAGCTTGCTCAACTCGTGTATAGAGCTTCTGCCACAAAGGCCCAAATTTGCCAGCAAGAATTAATCTTCCTGGGCTATTCACTTAGGGGAAGTAAACGATGGCTCACTGAGCCCAGAAAACAAACTGTTGTACAGATACCAACCCCATCTAGCAGCAGACAACACAGAGAGTTTCTTGGGACTACTGGGTTTTGCAGGTTATGGATTCCTGTGTTTGCGTCCTTAACTTCTCCTTTATACCCCCTGTTAAAGGGAGATGCCCAATTCCAATGGATCCCAGAGCACCAGCAAGCTTTTGATAACATCTATCGACACTGGCACTGAACTCCTCAACTTGACTGAGCCAAGCCTGCAATTTCAGAAAGCCCTACACTACGTTAAAAATGTACATCAATTCACACACCTTGGTTCAAAGAAAATGCAGGCATTCCTGAAGGATCAAGAACAAAGTTTTCCACTAACCAACTCACAGTAAAAGGAAATAACTGAATGGGTAACAAAAGCCTAACTGGTCTGTCAATAGGTTAATGTTTATTCTTCCAAGCTTCCTGCAGGAAAGCACCTATGAGGAACCAGACCAGGACAATAATGGAAAGTGGATTTTACTGAAATTAAGCCGGCAAGTTATGGACTTAAATATCTCCTAATCTTTGTAGATATATTTTCAGGATGGATTGAAGACTTCCCCACACAAAAAAATGCACAAATAGTGGTCAAGAAGATCCTGAAAGATATTTTTCCAAGATACGGCCTGCATAAGATAATAGGGTCTGATAATGGCCCGGCGTTCATGGCCCAGGTAAGTCAGGGGTTAGCCAAGACCCTGGGAATAAATTGGAAGTTACATTGTCTTTATAGACACCAGAGCTCAGGATATGTAAAAAAAATAAATAAATAAATAGAACCATTAAAGAGACCCTAACGAAATTAAGCTTAGAGAGTGGCATAAAAGATTGGACTATGCTCCTGCCTTATGCACTGTTTCATGCAAGAAATACTCCCTCTGTTTCTTTGTATAACCTCACCCTCTATGAAATTCTCTACGGGGCCCCTCCTCCAGTAAGAGTCCTAATCCCAACTCTAAGACCTAATGATCTCTTCCACACCCCCTAGTTTGACAGACTTAAATCTCTTGAAAGAACTCAGCGATACCTGTCGAAACAGCTGGCCACTGCCTACCAACCTCGTGAAGAGGGGACTCCACATTGATATCAAATAAGAGACTCCCTCTACATAAGACAAAATCAGGTGTCATCCCTGGAACTCCACTGGATAGGACCATACCGGGTGCTACTTATAAAACCTACAGTAGTAAAGGTAGATGGAATCACTTCCTGGATCCTAATTCTCATCTCAAGCCTGCGCCCTGTCCAGACTCTGGCTGGAAACTGGAAAAGACTGGTAACCCTTTCAAATTGCATATTCGCCATGTGGATAAGGCTATAGACTCTTCCCTTGGCCACCAGTAGTCCTAACCCTCATCAGCCCGTTAAGCAGTCATGGCTGATCACACATCCTACTAGACAAGAAGTATGGTCTATATCGCATACAGCACCCTTAGTTACCTGGTGGCCGTCTCTCCACCCAGACATTTGTTAGCTGGCTATACAGCTTTCCTATTGAGATATCTCTGATGAAGAGGATCCCACTAAAATTCCATTAAATCCCTTCTGTACCATATATAATGGAAACAAACATTATGGATGTAGGGACACGCGAGCCAGATGCAGGTTGGCTAGCCTAGATTACTATGTTTGCCCGGCAGACTATCAAAGCCACAAACAGCCATGGCTGTGTGGAGGAAAAGCCGACTTCTTCTGTAAATAATGGGGTTATGAGCATACAGGGGCTGCCTGGTGGAACCCAAATTCCTCATCAAATTCAGTACACAGCATTGGCCATATTACCAATTAGACAACCAAAACCGATATCCCCCAGAGGGGTCTCTAGATCCTCAAATTCTGTGTGACCTTTTCAACTTTGGCAAGTGTTCAAAAGGATCCATCCTTTTGGAATTTCCTTCCAAGGAAATTCCCCTATGTTTAGGCCTTTTCCCTCCTTTGCTCACATCCTGAACTATGCTTCTCCAATAGATCCTCACCCCCCGCCTTCTGCTCCAGACTCTCTGCTGTCACTCCCACATCAGCAAACTGATTTCTCCCCTCCAATTACTAGATCAAAAACCCAAACCTCCGCTGCTTCTTAGACCATTGCCCCCTTGCTGAGGTAGCAGGTACTGAGGTACCCTTCCACCCACTCACTCCTTTCTTCTCCTGTCAGTGTCCGCACCGGGTCCCACCAGGTACTCTTACAAGCTAACCCAAAGCTCAAAACAGCTGAGGAGTGCCTTCAGATGCCTATCCAAGATGCAATAAAAATGGCCTTTAAAGTTGCTTTGTCATCACTGAAAACAGGTTACGAAAAATTTAAAATCCCTCACAGGCTTTTTGGAATGCTCACTCCCGTCTTCCCCTCTGCTCTACCTGTTCTACTGCTCAAGTTTTGTTTCCAGGAAAATCACAAACCCCTTTCCCATTATTCTTTTATATTTTTTTTCCTCATTCTCAGAACCACGGAGCTGATCTCACCCCCCGCCTGCCCCGTCTTTCCCTCTGTACCAGGCCCACAGAAAAATCTTAAATGGCCTTCTCCAGAAGTCTTCATCATGGCTGACTTTAGGACTTTCAGCAACAGAGTCCCTATAAAAGAGTTCAGTGTAGATAAACTTCCTCTTTTTGTGTTGCTCTGTTCTACTTGGCCACTGGCTGGAAAAATCAGCACTCCTAAGCTAGACACCCCCTTACTAGTTTTTAACAAAATATGTGAACAAGTCCTCTGGCCTTGAGCTGGGACTTTACAGAGATGGCTACATTTCTAAGATAAAGAAGTTACCAACTGGGCTCCATGGTAACAGCTGGCAGGGAGAAAAAAAAAAAGAGAATAAAAAAGCTCTCCCCCTCCCAGATGTCCTTTAAAGTTAACTTGCCCAGAGCAGAGGAAAAAAAAACTGGTTTTTGTGAACTTCTGCAGACTGTGAATATCTGAGCCCCTTATGTTACATGTTGGGTACAAAATTCTGAAACTACCTAAACTTGGGGTTGAGGGGATTAATTGATTACAACAGAAGCAATGCCCTCTAAATCCGGTTGCAACCAAATAGGACTGTTTTTCTGTCTTCTGTGCTATCTTAGATGCCTTGCCTTGTCTGTCCCTACAACAGTATAATTCTATATACTTAAACATTGTTTATGTTTTCGTAAAATGATCAACAGATGTGATTAAGTATGTATGGTGCAGATGTTTCCCAGAGTGCGCTATCATGATGCAGGATCATTTAAAGTTCCAATAGGGGGGCATACAACCTGGTTCCACCAGAAACCTGTATCCCTCACTTTCTCCATCCTCTTAGGAATAGGAGTTGCTGCGTGGGTTGGCACGGGAACCACTGCCCTAGTCCATGGGACACAACAAATGACACAATTAGAAGCAGCAATAGACCCAAACTTAAAGATATTAAAAAACCTCCATCAAGGCTTTACAGGAATCTTTAACCTCTCTCTCTGAAGTTGTTTTACAGAACAGGTGAGGGTTCGACATCCTCTTCATGAGAGAAGGGGCCTTTGTCCTGCATTGAGCAAAGAATGTTGTTATTATGCCCACCATACTGGAGTTGTAAAAGAATCTATGATTAAATTAAGAAGATACCTTGTAGAGCATCAACAAGAGAGAGAGGCCCAAAAAGGGTGGTTAAGGTCTTGGCTCACAGAGTCCCCCTGGTTAACTATGTTTTTATCAGCCCTGGCCGGTCCATTAATAATCCTTATATTATTGCTAACTGTAGGACCCTGTTGGCTCAACCGTGTAGTTTCCTTTCTCCAAGCTCAAATTGGACAAGTTAAACTTATGGTAATAAGAACACAATATACCACACAAGCAGACATAAAATGCGACACCCCCAATGATCACTTTTATGATTAAAAGTAACAAAAAGAAGAAGTGGGGAATGAAAGGTTAATAAAATAGGTACTTGTCACTTCCAGTTTTTTGGTATGCTTAACAAAACACTGTTGATATGTTGAGAACTGTTTGCTAATCTTGTTCCATAAATGTCCTGTACCAACTGCAAAACTGCAGAATGTACTCCCTCACCCGTTTGCATGCAAACTGCCCAATCGCCCTGAGCCATCAATAATCTTTGCTCCCTGCCCTCTCCAAGGAAACTATATAAGCTCTGCTTAAGCTGTTCTCAGGGCTCTCTGCTCTATTCAAGGGAGCTCTGAGCCCCAGCTTTCTGGACCCCCATAAACCCTTGGCTGTTTCATGAGACAGTCTCTTGTGGTCTCTTCTTCCGATGCTCGCCTGACCTTTACATTGGTAAAATAATAAGTGTGACCTTTGCTTTTTGTGTCCAGAATATTACTGTGATAAAGTGTATATGTAGATAAGGTGACTTGAGTATACCTTCCACCATTTCTGGGAGCAATATTTTGAAGATGTACAAATTAGTATTGGGTGCACAAATAGGTTTACCCTATGACTATGAATATAGAGATAATGCCTGAATAGACAATACTGTGAATAAATAATATAATGGGTTCCAAATTTAAATAATGCATTCAATTAATAACTGAAAATATACAGGAAATCTTATATTGATACACATACATTCATTCCACCCACTTATACATCTAAAGGTAATATTAGGTTTATGGTTTGTCATGAAGAGTGTGTGAGTTTTGCTTCAAAAGTGATTATGGAAATTGAAAATAATGTGTTTGGAAAGAAGTCTCATGAAAAGACCAGTCAAGAAACCTGGAGGAATCCATGTGTTCTGAAGCAGGAAGTGATGGAAAGTGAAACAAATGCCAAAAACTTGCTAACTTGTGGATGAAATATATATCCTATGATATGCATAAATTGAAGAAATAGTAATGTACCAGTGTTAAATAAAAATGAACTTCAAAATACACAACATGTCCCATAGGAATCTACTTGCATTGATGTTAAACTGGGTCAGTTACTGTAAAAATATTAGTATTTGTATGCAACATTAACTGAAGTTAGTTTTCAGTACAGGAAACAAATATGTATTTCAGGTGGATGAATATTTCTGAGAGTAATTTGTGAAAAGTTGATTATAAATCCATATACATGAAGATGAATGAATTTACAGAGTATAAGACACATATATTTCATATTTTTTAAAATCTGGAGAGTGTATATATATATACAAAAAAAAACCCCACACACAGAGACATTAAATTAGCAATATATATGCCAATCGAAATGTATCATGAAATATACATCATCCACAGATACAAAAATATTTCTTTTCCAGAACATGGATTTATGGATAATGTTGTTAAACTTGGAAGCTCACCCATAGGTTGAATTTGCAGTTCCAACAGCGTTTAAGAGGAGTGATCACTTCTCACAAATTGTGCTTGCCAAAACAGCAAACTCACAAGAATGTACGTATGATACCAGGTAGGATTCTACATGTGCATTTAAAAATACATAGGCTGAATAGGCTACAGAGAAAGGGAGACAGAAATCCACATATTTGATAACCTTAAAAACACATTCAAAACTATTTCAATTAAAAATTGAAAAGATTAATAACACCTACCATTAATCATGCAAAAGACAAGTCCAACTATACACCATGATTCTTCTGAACTGCTTGTATTCCTATTCTGTTTGTGTTATTTTTCTCCATCATATTAGGAGTAGTAGTCAGAGTATATTAGGGTTTGGGTTACTGTCAGGGATTCAGTATTTCAAATAGAAAATTGGAAAATGGATCCAATGTGTATGGAAATATGTGCTACACAAAAATGTTCACACTCTCATCCAGAACATTGCCTTGACATTACCTTCATTCCAAGTAAGAAACAATTAGAGGAGAAAAGTTAGAAAATCTGTGAATACATATCAGTAATGAAAAATACTCAGGAGTTCACAACCTTGGAGGTGGTAGAGAAGTTTCCAAAAGTAAGGGACCGGGTAAACACTCCAGAAACATGGAGCTCTGCTGGTGTAAAGACTTCTTGAAAAATTTCCTCTGAGGTTGGGCACTTAAAATATATGTTGTTGTCAGGAGCTTTAGCTTCCTTTGTTGTGAGACCATCAAATCTGGGTGTGCAACTATGTGACCTAGAGGACATTGTTTCTAATTTTCCAATGAGCATGAGGCAGAAGTGCTGAGTACTCTCTTTGTAGTTAAACTACGGCCACTGGGGGCTAAGTGTCTCCCCATGTGGACTGTGAAGCCATTTGGTCATCCTCCAATTTTCGAGGTGTTTCTCCCTAGTGCACTGGGAGTTTGGTATTTGCTTCATGAAATACAAGGAGTTCATCTAGGACACAGTGCTGGAGGGAGTTCTGTCACGTGTCGAGGTCAAGGTCTGCATGTGAATGCACTAACAATGATTCTATCCCACATGGATTGCCCCCTTTTCTATAGCAAACTGATTCTGAACATTGCCCTGAAACCTGTCTATATAAAATGATGCCTTTAAATAGAAGGGTCTGCTGGCTGTACCATGTCAGTCACAAGCCATTTGGAAGCCAATGGCAGATCCACATGGCCCCACCACACATGTTTTATCACACACCATCACACCACTGCTCTAGGCCCACTAATGAGCAGGCTCCAATTTACTGGCTTCACTGTTCTACACAATTTTCATGAAACCCAGTCAGTCAAGGCACTGTGTGGTACACTCATGATCAGCAACAGGACATCCAAAAGTTCTCCAGCGCTACCTGGTCATGGGAATTTCAAAAATTTCATGGTATTCATCCAGCCATTTGTCGAGGATGAAGTTGGAGTCTCTGTGCACTTCAATTCATTCAGGAACCATTAAATGTTGAGGAAGCTCATTTCAATGAAAGCTCTAGAGAACACTCACAGGCAAGGCTTCCCAAAGAGTGGCCAAAAGGTCACATTAAGCCAGGCCCATTGAGGTCTACTATGTTAGGT
This sequence comes from Callospermophilus lateralis, assembly GCF_048772815.1. NCBI lineage: Eukaryota > Metazoa > Chordata > Mammalia > Rodentia > Sciuridae > Callospermophilus > Callospermophilus lateralis. The sequence continues at coordinate 449,173 of NW_027514169.1, read as the reverse complement.
CCATGTGTGTTTTGACTCTCTACTGAGGCTGCAAAGTCTTTCAGAATAAAATCATGTGATATTCTGGCTGAGATTCCCAGTGCTCTGTGGAAAGCCACCCTGGGCCTAGATCTCAGGTTCTAAGGGCGACTCTCATGCATGGCCTAGTAAAATCCAAACACAATTCATGACAATACTTCTCAAGGGTCAGTTCCAGAACTCTGTCTCTAAGGGGAATCACACCAGTGTTCAAGCCCAGGTGGATCCAGTCATCTCTTCCAAGTGCCACACAAATTACCACAATTCAAAACAAAATGCTCCCACATGGCCCTTATCTTCTTCCATGTAGACACTCATCATAACCTCTGGATGGAGGTTTCCATGAGGAGCACAGCCCAAGACAGTTTCCAAAATAACCTCCCTTGCCCCTCATTTGCCTAAAGTCTGTGTGGCCTGGAAATCCTGAATCAGTAGTGATCAAATAGCCCTGCAGTTAATACTGCTCGGCTTCTCCAATTTGAGGCCTACTGACTGTGGGGTTTAGATTCTTTATGTGAATTGGAGTCATGAGAAAACTCAAGAGCATATGGGCTAGCCTCTACAGGGCTTTGAAGAACTCATTTGACTCAAAGGATCCTTATTCTCAATTGATGGATGTCAGGAACCCTAGAGAGGAAGGCGAGAGTCTTCATCCACAATGACTGCTCTTTTGGCCATTTTAGTTTTGGATGCACACATGGGATCTTTCTTTAGATCCATCAGGTACTGAGAATCTAAGACACAGCCTCACACAGGGTCAAGAGGTGATTCAGACACATCCCTTTCCAAAGCACTTATGCAAAGTGCCCGAGGTGATGCCCAATCATTTCCATTTGAAAACTCTTTTCTTCAGGCTTCACAAAGGGGTGGCTGAGGCAAAGAACTTCCTGACATTCAGGGCAACAGAACAATAGGTAAGCAAAAGATTTAATGGTCATACTGAAATCTGATTTTTCTGAGATGCTCGCCATTCCCTTGAGCTATCCAGTAAATGGCCATGCTACAGAGCTTGGAGGTGGTACATAACTTAGACACAAAACCATGAACCTATTCTGCAGAGGGTCCAGAATTTCGGAAGAAAACTGGAACTTAGGAAGATTCCAGGTGTTACCCATCGATAAGGCAATCTGAAGTCCATTCAAAAATTGGGGAGTATGAAAGCTGGGAAGCTTTCTACTAGACAGGACACACCCATTGATGCATTCTCTTTTCTAATGTCTGCAACCACGGACACATTGTGATAAACAGACATAGAAACACTCACCTTGTCAAATGACTTATTAGAAACAGTTCATTCCACACAAAAAAAGCGCCTTGCCTACCTATTCTCAGAACATGAGACAAAACCACAAACCCACACCCACACCCACACCCACCAAGGCACCTTCTTCTCCCAAGAAGGTCTGTGACTATCTGGATTGTCCTCTGACTGGTGGGCCATACTATGTTCCCCTGAAATGGCCTTACCTGTCTCAGTTCTGGTCTCCTTGGCCAACTCTGTGAATGTCTCAGGACCCAGAGGTGAGCCACTACCTGCTTTCTCAGGAAAGGCCCCTCTTCAGAGCTTTTCTGGCATTTGGCCATTCTCACATCAGTAGGTAGCAAGAAAGACTGACTCTCCTTGGTAAATCCAAACAAGTGAGACCACTGGGACTGGGACTCAGACTGCCTCTGGGTGCCTGGCTTCATAAATCCCAAGTTCAGAGATTTTTATCACCAAGGAAGTGAGGTGAGGTCACTTCCTTCAGGAACTGAATGAGGTCACTCCCTTGGCAACCACTTTGTCCTACCAGTGGCTTCCAAGTGTCACATGAGAAAGAGGCTGCCCCTACTTCCTGTGACACTTTCACAAGTTAGAATCGTATATCAACCATAGGCACCCAGGAACAGCTACCCACACAGGCCTGGATTGGTCCATCTTCTCTGTATTAAGAAGAGAGTCTGATTCAGACAGAACCCTTCATCCTGACCAGGTTGTTTGCCATTCAACATGACTTTTGCTCTCTCAGGTCCTTCATAGCTTCCTACATCCCCTCCAGTGATCATTTCTGCATACAACATTGAGGTTCTCATTAGGGGGTCGATCCCCTACATTCCTGTATTGTAAGACCAACTCTGTCCCTCCTCTCTGTAAATTTAGATTGAGTGAACAGTGTATGGTTAGGGTTAATAACATGTTTGATTGGTGTTAGGAATCATTTTGCCAGATGAATAATGGTACTGTACCCTGCAATATTTATAAGAATATATATTTGAAATGTACATATGAAAACAGAAATCTAGGTAAGATTTGAAGCCAGGAAGGGCATTGGGCCCTTGATTGGGATATTTTGCTTTGAATTGCATTCTGCACTGTGGTATCAGATAAATCTATATACAATGGAATAAAACCTTGTACCTCAGATGCCTGAATGTCGAAGAGAACATGCAGTCAAAAAGGGATAGTCGGTAGGTTTAGGAAGATAGTAGGTTTAGGAAGAAGAGTGAGTCTTCGAGTTGGACCAATAGTTCTTTAGCAATAGGGTTTCCTTTAGAGAGTGAATGTAAATGTCAGCACATATGAAGAGTCAGTCACAATGATAAACTGGGGAAAATATGTAGGAAAGCAGATATCAATATAGACATACGAAATCAGGCAAAGTGTAAATTGAGTGATAGGATTAGACATTTTCAACAGGCTTGAGGTTGAATATATAATCTTAGGAAGAAACAAATATGTAGTCACCAATAATATTGAAATTTGAGAGCATTAGGCAACCTGGACATGGATATTTTTAGTAATATATACTCACTTTCAATTGAGGCTTTGGTACATTCTTAAGAGTGACCTTTTCACTGTGTCCAGAATATTACTGTGATAAAATGTACATGTAGATCAGGTGACATGAGTATTTCTTCCACCATTATGGGCAGCAATATTTTGAAAACTTATAAATTAGTACTGGGGATAGTAATAGGTTTACCCTGGGTTGATGAATATAGAGATGATGCACGGATAGATCATACTGTGAATAAATTATATACCTTGTTCTAAATTTAAATAATGGATTGTATTGATATCTGAAAATATGTAGGAAATCTTATATTGATATTCACACATTCATTGCAACCACTTATATATCTAATGGTAATATTAGTGTTACGGTTTATCATGAAGAGTGTGTGTTTTGCTTCAAAAATGATTATGGAATCGAAAATAACGTGTTTTGAAAGAAGTCTAGTGAAAAGACCAGTAAAGAAACATGGAGGGATAGATGTGTTCTGAAGGAGGTAGTGATTGAAAGTGAACCAAATGCATATATATTTGTGAACTTGTGGATGAAATGATATACTCTATGATGTCCATAACCTGAAGAAATAGTAGTGTACCAGTGTTGAGTAAAAATGAATTTCAAAATACACATCATGTCCCATAGAAATCTACTTGCATTTATCATAAACTGGGTCAGTTACTGTAGAAATATTAGGATTTGTAAGCACTATTCACTGAATTTAGTTTTCAGTACTAGGAAACAAATATGTATTTCAGGTGGTTGGATATTTCTGAGAATAATATTGTGAAATATTGATTATACATCCACATACAGGAACATGAATGAATTTAGGGAGTGTATAATAAGACACATATATTTCATATTTTGAAAAATCTGGAGATATCTATCTATCTATATATCTATATCTATATCTATATCTATATCTATATCTATATATATATATATATATATATATATATATATATATATATAGACACACACGAACAAACACACACACATTAAAATGTAGCAATACATATTCCAATCGAAATTCATCATTTAATATAATTCATTCACATCAACATATCCAAAAATATTCATTTTTCTCAACATGGATTTATGTATAATATTTTTCATTAGGAAGCTCACGCGTAAGTTGAATTTTCAGTTCCATCAGTATTTAGGGAGAGTGATCTCTTCTCAAATTTGTATATTTGAAAATCAATGAGCTCACAAGAATGTACGTGTGATACCAGGTAGGATTCTTTATATGCATAAAAGAACTACATGTGCTGAGTAGGCTACAGAGAAAGGAAGACAGGAATTTACATATGTGTTAACTTTAAAAACTCATGGAGAAGTATTACGATGAAAAGTTGACTACATTTATAACACATACCCTGGATAAAGCAAAAGGCAAGTCCTAGTATAGACCATGCCTCCTATGAATGGCCTGTATTTCTATTCTGTTAGGTTTCTTTTTCTTCATTATATTAGGATTGGTAGTGAGAGTCTAGTAGGTTATGGATTAGTGTCAGGGATTCAGCATTTCAAATGGAAATAGGAAAATCAATCTAATGTGTATGCAAATAAGTGCTAGAAAAAATATTTCCACTCTCCTCCAGAACAATGCCTTGTCATTATCTTCGCCCCAGTTAAGACACAATTAGAGGAGAAGAGTAAGAAAATCTGTGAATACATATCTGGGATGGAATATGCTCAGGAGTTCACAACCTGGGAGGAGGTACAGGAGTTTCCAAAAGTAAGTGACAGGGTAAAGACTCCACAAACATGGAGCTCTGATGGCCTAAAGACTTCTTGGAAAACTGCCTCTGAGTTTGGGCACTTGAAATATATGTTGTTTTCAGGAGATTTAGATTCCTTTGTAGTGAGACCATCAAAGCTGGGTCTGCATCTATGTGACCTGGAGGACACGGTTTCTGATTTTCCAATGAACATGAGGCAGCAGTGCTAAATTCTCTCTTTGAAGGTAAACTGTGGCCACTGGGGGCAAAATGTCTCCCCGTGAGCACTGTAAAGCCTATTGGTCATCCTCCACTTTTCGCGGTGTTTCTAGCTGCTGCACTGGGAGTTTGATATTTGCTTCACAAAATACAAGGAGTTCAACTGGGACACTGTGCTGGAGGGAGTTCTGTAAGGTGTGTTTGGTCAGGGTCTGCAGGAGAATGCACCAACAAGGCTACTATCCCAAATAGCTTGCCCCCATGGCCATAGCACCCTCATTCTGATCATTGCCCTGAAACTTCTCCATATAAAAACATGCCTTTACATATAAGAGTCTGCTGGCTGCACAATGTGAGTTACAAGCTATTTGGAAGGCAATGGCAGATTCACATGGCTCCACCACAGATGTTTTATCACACACCTGAAAACCACTGCTCTAGGCACACTACTCAGCAGGGTCCAACTTACTGGCATCTCTGTTCTACACCATTTTCATGAAACCCAGTCAATCAAGGCACTGTCTGGTATACTTATGATCAGCAAAAAGACATCCAAAAGTTCTCCAGTGCCACCTGGTAATGGGAATTTCAAAAGTTTTATGGTATTTATCTAGCCATTTTTCAAGGATGAATTTCTAGACACTGTGGGTTTCAATTCATTCAGGAACGATTAAATGGTGAGGAAGCTCATTTCAATGAAAGCTCTGGAGAACACTCACAGGCAAGGCTTCCCAAAGAGTGGCCAAAATGTCACATAAAGCCAGGCCCATTGAGGTCTACAATGTTACGTCCATGTGTGTTTTGACTCTCAACGATGGCTGCTAAGTCTCTCAGAATAAAATCATGTAATATCCTGGCTGAGATTCCCAGTGCTCTGTGGAAAGCCACCCTGGGCCTTGACCTCAGTTGATAAGGGCGACTGTCATGCGTGGCCTCCTGAAATCCCAAAATAATTCATGGCAATACTTCTCTGAGGTCAGTTCTAAGACTCAGTCTCTAAAAGCAATCACACCAGAGTTCAAACCCAAGTGGACCAAGTCATCCCCTCCAACCACCACAGAAATTACCACAATTAAAATCAAAACACTCCCACATGGCCCTCATCTTCTTCCATATAGACACTCATCATAACCTATGCCTGGAGTTTTTCATGAGAGGTTCAGCCCAAGAGAGTGCCCAAAATAAGCTCCCTTGCCCCTCATTTGCCGAAAGTCCGGGTGGCCTGGACACCCTTCCTGTGAACCAGGATTGATCAATAAGCCTGCTGTTAATACTGCTCCACTTCTCCAATCTGAGGCCTACTGACTGTGTTGTTTAGATTTTTATGTGAATTGGAGTTATGAGAATACCCAAGCACCTATGGGCTAGCCTCTGCAGGGCTTTGAAGAACTCATTTGACACAAAGGATCCCTATTCTCACTTGATAGACGTCAGGAATATTACAGAGGAAGGCGAGAGACTTCATTCACAATGACTGATCTTTTTGCCATTTTGGTTTTGGATGCCCACATGGGATCTTTATTTAGATCCATCAGGTGCTGAAAATCTAAACCAAAGCCTCACACAGGGCCAAGAGGCTGATTCAGACACATCCCTTTCAAAAGCAATTAAGCAAAGAGCCACAGGTGATGTCCAATTTTTCCATTTGAAAACTTTTCTCTTAAGGCTTCACAAAAGTTTGGCCTGAGTCAAAGACCTTTCTGACATTCAGGGCAACAGAAAAATAGGTAATCAAAAGGCCCCAAGCAGGGTTTCTCCACTGAGATTTTCCTGTCACTCTGATATCTGAGTTTTCTGAGATGCTCGCCATTCCCTTCAGCTATCCAGTACATGGCCATGTCACAGAGCTTGGAGGTGGTACATATCTTGTACAAAAAACCATGAAACTAATCTTGAGAGTGGTCAGAATTCAGGAAAACAATGGGAACTTAGGAAGATAGCAGGTGTTGCCCATGGATAAGGCAACCCTGAGTCCATTTATTAGTTGGGCAGGATGAATGCTGGGAAGCATTCTACTAGACAAGACACACACATTGACCCATTTTCTTTTCTAATATCTACAACCAAGGATACAGTGGGATATGTTAGGTGCAGAGCAGGCTGAACTGTATTGTCTGTAGGGCAGGCTGAACAGATGTTGGCTGCAAGATAGCCCACGCACTCAAACCCCCCCTCTATCTTGTCCTTTATCACATCTTTGTGTCAAGTCCCACTCAAGGCTGAGAACTCAACCCCCCCCTTGGGCCAACAAGGCAGCTTGCAGACCCAGAGGCCCCATTAGATTTGGGCTATAAAAACTCTCTCCTGCCATGCCCCCCTCTCTCTTGCTCTTTCTCTCTTGCTCTTTCTCTCTTTCTCTCTGTCTCTTGCTTTTTATCTTTCTTACGTGCTCTCTGTCTCTTTCTTGCTCTTGCTCTCTCCCTATTCATCTTTTCTCTTTTCTCTCTCTCTCTTTCTTTCTTTTTTTTCTCTTGTTGCACTGCTGCAATAAAGATCTTTTGTTTGCTCCGAGTGTTGTGGTCACCTTCCTTTCATTGGTGCTGAAACCCGGGAGAGGGTTAAAACCCCCTTTTGGGTCCCTCTTCCTTCCGTAGTGCCACTCACCGGATGTCCTGTACCGAGGCCTGAACCCATTTTCTCGACTGCCAGAACTCCATCCACCACCAGCCTTCGATTGGTGAGTTTCCCCTTCCTGGAATCCTAAACCCAATGGTGGTGTCAGGAGGATTTGGCCGTTGATTTTCTGGCAAACCTCTTTGCCCACCTGCGGGGAGAAACACACCCCACTACAGCCTTTAAGGCTACAGTGGCCCTCAGGGACTCCTTCCTAGGGCAGAATAGACTCCTGGGTTCAAAATTATTTTCTTCCCTTCCCAGTTGTTAGTTACGAGTATAGGCTTTGTAGGTCTCCCTCAAAAAACTGTGTAACCTCCAGGGACACATAACAGAGAACTGAACATCACAATCCACCCAGACCTTCACCATATTGGTGGCTCTTCTAAAGTCCTAGTCCTCAGACACTTTCCCTTCCCTTCCTCCCTCTTCCCCTGTCTCTCTCTTTCCCCTCTTTCTGGCCCTGCAAATCTCCAGCCTCTCCAGGAGGGGTCTCAAAAAGAAGATACTTGGCCAAGGTCTCCCATGGCTCCAGCTCTGTCCAGGATGAGAGCTTCGACTGTCAGGATTCGGTGATGACCAATCTCTGAAGCTCGAGCCTGCCACTAAGGCACTCCTGATTTTTGGCTCTAGTGGGGATGCCCCTTTTGCCAATAAATCAGTTTTCTCCTTCTCTCTTATACTACGGTTGTGTCTCCTTCCTTCTCCTCTATACCAAGTTTGCATCCCCTTCCCTCCTCCTTATACTACTTTGCCACATGGGTAATGTGTCCTCTCTGCCTGTGGACTCTCCCCTACAATGCCTCTTGGATAACCTCAAAACCCTCTCCTTGACACCAGACATCAAACCCCCAAAATTGATCAAATATAGCACCCAGTCCTGGCCCACATATGCCTTAGACAACCAAAGCAGATGCCCCCACTTTTGGGTCCCTTGATCTCTCCATTCTAAGGGATCTCTACAATTACTGTGAGCATTCGAAAAAATGGGTAAAAAGCTGCTATATCAAAGCTTACTTCTTGCTTGTGCTCTCTGCACCTTTTGCAGACCTCTGCAAATTCTTCTAGCTTGCAAACCAACACCCACAACCACTGATCCCCAATCTCCTCCTCCTCCCGACTCATCCACTACTTTTGACCCTACTGATGAATTTCCACCCTATCGCCCGGCTCAAATAGGTTTTCACCCTCAACCTTCTGCCTCAAACCCTCCACTGTCTCCCCGACCTGAACAATCTGACTTCTCCTCCCCACTCACTAGATCAAAAACCTAAACAACCATCTTTCCTCAAAATATTGCCTCTTTTATGAGGTAGCAAGTACTGAAGGAATCCCTCTACCCACTCACTCCTTTCTTCTCCTGTCAGTGCCCACACCGGGTCCCACCAGGTCCTCTTACCAGCTAACCCAAAGCTCAAACCAGCTGAGGAGAGCCCTTGGACCCCCTATCAGAGATCTGGTGAAAATGGCCTTTAAAGTTGCTTTGTCATCACTAAAAACAGGTTACTAAGAATTGTCCCTTACAGGCTTTTTTGGGATACACACTCCCATCCTCCCCTCTGCTCTACCTGTTCTTCTGCTCAAGTTTTCCTTGCTAGGAAAAATCCTATTTTTTTACATCACTCCTTCCTTATTCTCAGATCCACAGCTGCTCTCAGCCCCGCCTTCCCATCTTACCCTCCTTACCCAGGCCCACAGAAAAGGCTTAACTGACCTTCTCCAGAAATCTTCACCATGGCTGATTTTAGAACTTTCAGCAAAAGAATCTCTACAAAAAGATTAATGTAGATAAACTTCCTATTTTCCTGTTGCCTTGTTTTACTTGGTCACTAGCTTGAAAAATCAGCACTCCAGTCGCTGGACACCAACTTACTAGTTTTTCAAAAAATATGTGAAACAAGGCCTCTGGCCTTGAGCTGGGGCTTCACAGAGAAGGCTACATGTCTAAGATAAGGAGGTTACCAACTGGGCTCCATGATAACACCTGGCAGGGGTGGGGAGGGTGGAAGGAAGAGGAGAGAAAGGGAAAAAAAGCTCTCCCCCTCCCAAGTTTCCTTGAAAGGTTAACTTGCCCAGAACAGAGGAAAAATATTTAAAAAGCCCCTGCTTTTTGTGAACTTCTGCAGACTGCGAACTTCTGAGCCCCTTCCCTTACATGTTGGGCAAAAAATTCTGAAACAACCTAAACTTGGGGTTCAGGGGATTAATTGATTACAGCAGACGATGTGCCCTCTAAATCCGGCTGCAAACAAATAAAATTATTTCCCTATCTTCAGTGCTATCTTAGGTGACTTGCCTTGTCTGTTCCTACAACAGTATAATTCTATATACTTAAACATTGTTTATGTTTTCGTAAAATGATCAACAGATGTGATTAATTGTGTACTGCAAATAACAAAATATCTCTTATTAAAATGGAATAATTTGCCTAAATTTAGAAATTTACAAGGATTATTTAAAAATGTAATAAAAACAAAGAGTTTACAAATAGGAAAGAGAAATTAGAAGGTTCTAAATATGGATTTAATACAAGAAAATTGTGTTTCTGTAAAAGAGAGTCTATTAAGTAAATAAAAGGGTTTAAGTAAGTGCTAAAGAAGGTCTATGTAAGTTTGTTATATATGTAAGTTTTTTGAGCAAGTAATCTTGAAGGAATTAAACATTATACAACTATGGTTAAACAACAACTGTTATTTTGCAATATTCTAATATATTATTTCTCTAAAAGCTAAACTTGACTAATATAAAAACATCAATAATAATTGTGGTACTATTACTCTTCTTTGAATATTGAATGTGCTCATATTTTCCAAGTATATGTCATTAAGATAGAAGCTTTAAAAAACTATATCAAGCTGGTGTTCTCCAAAAGGTTGCACGGTTATTTTATGCTTATAAAAATAACATACTGGAGATTTATTTATATCATTTAATGTTCTATAACTGGACCTGTTTTCAATAAGACTAATATAAAGTTCTATACACTGGGTACAATTTAAATGTAATATACTGTATTACCTAGTATTCATGTGACATGAAGCAACAACATATATAAACTTTATAAAATAATATTTTAAAAAAAGATCTGCTTCAATACTACAACACTTTACCTAGGATTTATAAATCTTAGCCTTACCTGAGATAAGGCTGTGCTTCCCATCTTACTACATGTCAGAATGACTCCAAAGTGGGCCAGACTTCAGCTAAAGCCCAACACTCTTAATTTAGGGTGAAACTGACTTTGCTGGATGTTTATGATCAAGATTAAAGTTAAATTAAATTGGCCAAGAAAACCAATATTTGGCTCTGGCCGTCTGAGTCAGTCTCAATCCAGGGTACAGGGAACTTCTCTAAAGAGCTTTGCAACTCTGGGCCACATAACATCCTGATCAGGGAGATTATTGAGTCCACCGGAGAATGAAAAGCCAATCAGTGCACTTGCTGTGAATAGGAGGGTCATTGGAGACAGAAGACATCCCTGATGCTTCCAAGGGAAGCCACATGGTCAAGCAAGACCTGGACTCATCCTAGCCCAAATGGCACTAGCAGAACTAAGAAGCTACTCTCAAGTTACCCCACGAGTGACCCCTATGGGAACTTGGCTGACTCTTAAAAATAGATAGAAACAAAGTCAATTTTCGCCAACTTGATCTTAAACACCTACCAAAAACTTTTAAGCCAAAACACAGTCATTCCTGGGAGTAATAAAGGACAAGAACAGCTAGAAAAGAGGAGACAGCAACTAATCCAACAGGCTCCATGGGGAATGTTCAGTTAAGTATGGCCTTGGCTCCCCTCCCCTCCACAGAACCCCTATTATTTCTCTGTATGTTTCTCCTAATAGAACCCTATCTGTTAAATTGCCTACAGAAGTTCATGCAAGATCAGATACACAAATTCACCAACAAGCTGGTCAATCAAATACTTCTTTAAGACTACCAGCCCTGATGCCCAAAATGGACACCTACGACTCATGACCAACTCCTCTGGCTCCAGAGACACTGTGCCCATCGAAAACCCTCTCTAACCCTTTTCCAAATTTCATAACCCCTCTTTCACATCATAGGAATGAGAGCTACTCTCTAGCACGTCGACTCTGCTTTTTCTGTCTGCTCTACAGTATCCCCACAAGGAAACATCAAACCTAAACTCCCCCTGGTACCACCATGTCTCCCACCTTAATAAGGCACTTGTTCCAAATGTCCAGTCCTGGACTTCCGCCATGCCCACCAAACTCAAAATTCCTCACCAACCCTCTTCTTCTTTTACTAATCATTATTCTCTCTCAAGTTTTTATCTCAAACCACAGATACCGTTTCTACAACCAAGCGACATGACACCAGGATGACACCATCCACTCTCAGTTTATGGGTCAAGGCGATTGCCCTTCCACTGGCTGTAATTGATCCGTCATCATTAACATTACTGGAATCAACCAAGCCACCTCCAATACTTCCTAGAGTCCCTGCTACAGGACCAGTGGAGATACCAAGAATCTCCTCCATCTAGGACTGGTTTGTTGCCATCGAGGACTTATGGCCTTAAGGAACTTTTATGGACTTTACCCCAACCAAAGTAGTTGTCTGTAGCCACTGAGTATTATTTCTGCTCTGGTGTTCTCAGACCTGTCCCCCGAACATTCTTCCACTTCCCCTTCTAAGTCCAACACCGCCCACCATTAAGCACGAAGTAGCCAGAGGACTTTACGCCGTCCCAAATGTCACTTAGAAAAACAAAAAGGGAGGAATGTCGGGTGCAGAGAAGGATGAACTGTGTTGTCTGCAGGGCAGGCTGAACAGATGTTGGCTGCAAGATAGCCCACACACTCAAACCTCCCTCTATCTAGTCCTTTATCACGTGTTTGTGTCAAGTCCCGCTCAAGGCTGAGCACTGAAACCCCCCTTGGGCCAACAAGGCAAGTTGCAGACCCAGAGGCCCCATTAGATTTGGGCTATAAAAACTCCCTCCTGGCAGGCCCCCCTCTCTCTTGCTCTTTCTCTCTTGCTTTTTCTCTCTTGCTCTCTCTCTCTTGCTCTTTATCTTTCTTACGCGCTCTCGGTCTCTCTCTTGCTCTTGCTCTTGCTCTCTCCCTATTCATCTCTCTCTCTCTTTCTTTCTTTCCTTTCTCTTTGTTGCACTGCTGCAATAAAGATCTTTTGGTTGCTCCGAGTGTTGTGATCACTTTCATTTCAGGATAAACAGACATAGAAACAGTCTCCTTGTCAAATGACTTACTAGAAACAGTCCACTCAAAACCAAACAAACCCCCTTTTTACCTATTCTCAGAACATGAGACAAAACCACAAACTGACATCCACACACACCAACGCACCTCCTTCCCCCAAGTAGGTCTGTGACTATCTGGAGTGTCCTCTGAATAGTAGGCCATACGATGTTCCCCAGAAATGCCTGGTCCTGTCTCAGATCTGGTCTCCTTGGCCAATTCTCTGAAGTTGTCAGGAGGCAGCGGTGAGAAATTTCCTGCCCTCTCAGGAAAGGACCCTCTTCAAAGCTTTCTTGGCATTTGGCCACCCTCACATCAGTAGGTACCAAGAAAGACTGACTCTGTCCTTGGTAAATCCAAACAAGTGAGCCCACTGGGACTGGGACTGGGCCTGGCTCTGGGTACCTGGCTTCCTGGATCACAAAATTCAGAGAGTTCCATCACCAAGGAAGTGAGGTGAGGTCACTTCCTTCAGGAAATGAATGACGTCACTGCCTTGGCCACCATTTTGTCCTAACAGTTGTTTCATAAGGTCTCAGGAAAAAGAGGCTGCCTCTATTTCCTGTGACAGTTTCACAATTTAGAATGGTATAGAAACCATAGGAACCTGGGAACAGCTCTCCACACAGGCCTGGTTTGATACATCTTCCCTACATTAAGAAGAGATAGGCTGATTCAGACACATCCTTTCATCCTGATCGGGTTGTTTGCAAAGGAAGATGACTTTTGCTGTCTCAGGTCCTTCATAGCTGAGTACGTCTTCTCCAGGGATTATTTCTGCATGGATTTTGAGGTATTCAGCAGGTGCAAGATCTCCTAACTTCCTGTACTGTAATACCAACTTTGTCCCTGCTCTTCTGTAAAGTGAGATTGAGTAAACAGTGTATGGGTAGGGTTAATAGCATGTTCAATTTGGGTTAGGAATCATTTTGCTGGATGAATAATGATACTGGGAACCTGTGATATTTATAAAAATATAAGAATATAGAGGTGAAATATAAGTATGAAAACAGAAATCTGTAGGATAAGGAAGATAGTCAGGTGGTTTAGGAGGAAGAGTGTGTCTATGATTTGGACCAAAAGTTCTTTAGCAATAGGGTTTCGGTTAGAGAGTGAGTATAAATGACACCGCATGTGAAGAGTCAGGTACAGTGATGAACTGGGGAAAATATGTAGGAAAGCAGACATCAATAGAGACACTAGGAAATCAGGCAAAGTATAACGTGATAGGATCAGACATTTTCAACAGGCTTGAGGTTGAATATATAATCTTAAGTAGAAAAAAATATGTAGTCACCAATAGGATTGACATTTGAGAGCATTAGGCAACCTGGACATGGATGTTTTTAGTAATCCATGTTCACTTTCCATTGAGGCTATGGTACAATCATAAGTGTGACCTTTGCATTTTGTGTCCAGAATATTACTGTGATAATATGTATAAGTAGATCAGGTGACATGAGCATTTTTTCCACCATTTCTGGCAGCAATATTTTGAAAACTCATAAATTAGTACTGGGGATACGAATAGGTTTACCCTCTGTTGATGAATATAGAGATGATGAATTAATAGACCATACTGTGAATAAATTATATAACTGGTTCCAAATTTAAATAATGGATTTTGTTGATATCTGAAAATATATAGAAAATCTAATATTGATATACATACATTCATTCCAACCAGTTATATATCTAATGGTAATATTAGGGTTACCGTTTATCATAATGAGTGTGTGAATTTTGCTTAAAAAATGATTATGGTATTGAAAATAATGTGTTTAGAAAGAAGTCTAGTGAAAAGACCAGTAAAGAAACATGGAGGAATATATGTGTTCCAAAGGAGGAAGTGATTGAAAGTGAACCAAATGTTTACAAATTTGTGAACTTGTGAATGAAAGGATGTATCTTATGATGTTCACAAACTGAAGAAATAATAACGTACCAGGTTTGAATGAAAATGAACTTTAACAAACACATCATATCCCATAGAAATCTGCTTGCATTGATGTTAAACTGGGTCAGTTACTGAAGGAATATTGGGATTTGTAAGCACCATTCCCTGAAGTTAGTTTTCAGTACTAGGATTCAAATATGTATTTCAGTGAATGTATATTTCTGAGAATAATCTTGTGAAACATTGATTATAAATCCACATACAGGAACATGAATGAATTTAGGCAGTGTATAATAAGACACATATATTTTATATTTTGGAAAATCTGTAGACTATATATATATATATATATATATATATATATATATATATATATATATATATATACATATAGACACACAAACACACACGCATTATAATGTAGCAATATATATGCCAATTGAAATTCATCACGAAAAATAATTCTTCTACATATCCAAAAACATTCAGTGTACTGAACATGGATGCATGTATAATGTTGTTCATCTAGGAAGCTCACCCATCGGTTGAATTTTCAGTTCCAACAGCGTTTAGGAGGAGTGATCTCTTCTCACAATTTGTATCTGCCAAGTCAGCCACCTCACAAGAATGTACATGTGAAACCAGGTAGGATTCTGTTTGTGCATATAAAAATACATGTGCTTCATATGCTACAGAGAAAGGGAGAAGGAATTCATGTATTTGTTAACTTTAAAATCACATGGAGAATTATTTCAACAAATAATTGACTAGATTTATAACTCCTACCTTATATCATGCAAAAGGCAAGTCCAAAAATACACCATGCCTCTTCTGAACTGCTTGTATTTTTATTCTGATTGGGTTATTTTTCTCATCATATTAGTATTAGTAGTCAGGGTCTAGTAGGATATGGGTTAGTGTCAGGGATTCAGTATTTCGAATGGAAAATTGGAAAATGAATCCAATGTGTATGCAAATATGTGCTCCAAAAAGTCTTCCCCCTCTTATCCAGAACAATGACTTGACATCACCTTCGCCCCAAGTAAGTCACAATTAGAAGAGAAGAGTTAGAAAATCTGTGAATACATATCTGGAATGGAAAATGCTCAGGAGTTCACAACCTTGGAGATGGTAGAGGAGTTTCCAAAAGTAAGGTACATGGTAAACACTCCTGAAACATGGAGCTCTGCTGGCCTAAACACTTCTTGAGAAACTGCCTCTGAGGTTGGACACTTGAAATATATGTTGTTGTCAGGAGCTTTAGCTTCCTTTTTAGTGAGACCATCAAAGCTGGGTCTGCATCTATGTGACATGAAGGATATTGTTTCTTATTTTCCAGTGAACATGAGGCAGCAGTGCTGAATTCTCTATTTGTAGCTAAACTGTGGCCAGTGGGGGCTAAGTGTCTCCCCATGTTGACTGTGAAGCCATTTGGTCATCCTCGAATTTTCGTGGTGTTTCTTGCTACTGCATTGGGAGTTTAATATTTTCTTCACAAAATACAAGGAGTTCAACTGGGACACAGTGATGGAGGCAGTTCTGTCACGTGTGGTGGGTCAGGGTCTGCAGTAAAATGCACCAACCAGGCTTCTATCCCACATAGCTTTCCCGCTTGACCATGGCAACCTGATTCGAAACATTGCCCTGAAACCTCTCCATATAACAAGATGCCTTTATATAGAAGGGTCTTCTGGCTGCACCTTGTCTGTCTCAAGTCATTTGAAAGTCAATGGCAGATCCACATGGCCCAACCATAGATTTTTTTGACACACCTGCCCACCAATGCTCTAGTCTCACTACTCAGCAGGCTCCAAATTACTGGGATCTCTGTTCTACACCATTTTCATGAAACCCAGTCAATCAAGGCACTGTCTGGTATACTCATGATCACTAACATGACACCCAAAGGATCTCAAGTGCCACCTGGTCATGGGAATTTCTAAAAATTCATTGTATTTATCTAGCCATTTTTCACTGATTAAGTTGTTGGCACTGTGGGTTTCAATTTATTCAGAAACTATTAAATGTTGAGGAAGCTCATTTTAATGAAAGTTCTGGAGAATTCTAACAGGCAAGGCTTCCCAAAGAGTGGCCAAATGGTCACATGATGCCAGGCCCTATGATTTCTACAATGTGAGGTACGAGTGTGTTTTGACTCTCAAGTATGGCTGCCAAGTCTTTCAGTATAAAATCATGTGATATCCTGGCTGAGATTTTCAGTGCTCTGTGGAAAGCTTCCCTGGGCCTAGATCTCAGTTTCCAAGGGCGACTCTCATGCGTATCCTCCTGAAATCCCAACACAATTCATGGCAATACTTCTCTGAGGTCAGTTCCACAACTCAGTGTCTAAGGGGAATCACACAAGAGATCAAGCCCAGGTTGACCCAGTCATCTCTCCAACAGCCACACAAATGACCACAATTAAAAGCAAAACACTCCCACATGTCCCTCATCCTCTTCCAAATAGACACTCATCATGAACTCTTGCTGGAGGTTTCCATGAGGGTCGCAGCCCAAGACAGTTCCCAAAATAAGCTCCCTTGCCCCTCATTTGCCTAAAGTCAGGGTGGCCTGGACACCCTTCCTGTGACCCAGGAAAGATCAAATAGGCCTGCCATTAATGTTGCTACACTTCTCCACTTTGAGGCCTTCTTTCTGTGGGGTTTAGATTCTTCTTTTTCAAAAATTTTTGGAAATTTATTTGGAAAGTTAAAAAAATTGTATTGCAGAATATTAAATTTCTTATGGAAAAGCCTTCATCTTTTTTGTGAAGGAAACCTTGATGCCTTGCCAATCTGGTTATTTGGAGACACTCAAAATTTTCTGTTACAAACTACATGGATGAATGGCTACAACACATAGTTTTTTAAAACTGAAACGTAGATAACAGCAAGTAAGATAACAAATAAAAGACAATTTTATAAAAAATAAAGTTGTAAAATGACTCAAATATAGGAAATTCAATTCCTTTTTTTTTGGTTTTTCAAAACATTATAAAACTCATGCTATATCATAATTCATACATTTGACTCAATTGGGTTATGTACTCCCATTTTTACCCCAAATACAAATCACTGAATCACATCAGTTACACACTCACGTTTTTACATAATAGCATATTAGTGATTGTTGTATTCTGCTACCTTTCATATCCCCAATATCCCCCCGCCCTCCCCTCCCATCTTCCCTCTCTACCTCATCTGCTGTTGTTCAATTCTCTCCCTTGTTTCCCACCCTTTCCCCTCACAACCTCTTATATGTAATTTTGTGCAACATTGAGTGTCTCCTACCATTTCCATATGCTTTCCCTTCTCTCCCTTTCTCTCCCCCCACTCATCTTTGTTAAGTGTTAATATTTTCCTCATGGAATCATTTCGCATTTGTTTTTTAAAGATTGGCTAGCTTCACTTAGCATAATCTATTCTAATGCCATCAATTTCCCTGCAAATTCTATGGTTTTGCATTTTTTAGTGCTGCATGATACTCTATTGTGTATAGATGCCACATTTTTTTTAATCCATTCGTCTATTGAAGGGCATCTAGGTTGGTTACACAGTCTAGCTCATGTGAATTGTGCCACTATGATCATTGATGTGGCAGTATTCTTATAGTGCGCTCTTTTAAGATCCTCAGGGAATAGTCCGAGAATGGTGATAGCTTGGTCAAATGGTGGATCCATTCCCAGCTTTCCCGTCAATCTCTATACTGCTTTCCGAATTGGACTCACCAATTTGCAGTCCCACCAGCAGTGTACAAGTGTACCCTTTTCCCCACATTCTCACCAACATTTATTGTTGTTTGACTTCATAATGGCTGCCAATCTTACTGGAGTGGGATGTATCTTAGGGTGGTTTTGACTTGCATTTCTCTGACTGCTAGAGATGGTGAGCATTTATTTATGTACTTGTTGATTGATTGTATGTCCTCCTCTGTGAAGTGTCTGTTCAGGTCCTTGGCCCATTTGTTGATTGGGTTATTTGTTTTCTTATTGTTTATTTATTTGAGTTCTTTGTATATTCTGGATATTAGGGCTCTATCTGAAGTGTCAGGGGTAAAAAATTGTTCCCAGGATGTAGGCTCTCTATTTATCTCTCTTATGGTTTCTCTTGCTGAGAAAAAACTTTTTAGTTTAAGTAAGTCCCATTTATTTATTCATGTTTTTAACTCTTGGGCTATGGGTGTCCTATTAAGGAATTTGGAGCCTAACCCCACAGTATGTACATCACAGCCAACTTTTTCTTCTATCAGACACAGTGTCTCTGATTTTATATCTAGCTCCTTGATCCATTTTGAGTTAACTTTTGTGCATGGCGAGAGAAAGGGATTCAGTTTCATTTCCTTGCATAAGGATTTCCAATTTTCCCTGCACCATATTTTGAAGATGCTATCCTTCCTCCATTGCACTCTTTTAGTTCCTTTTTCAAATATAAGAAAGTTGTACACTTGTGGATTGGTTTCTGTGTCCTCTATTCTGTACCATTGGTCCACGTGCCTGTTTTGATAGCAGTACCACGCTGTTTTTGTTACTATTGCTTTGTAGTACAGTTTGAACTCTGGTATCACTATACCTCCAGATTCGCACTCCCTGCTTAGAATTGCTTTTACTATTCTGGTTCTTTTGTTTTTCCATAAAAATTTCATGATTGCTTTATCTATTTCTACAAGAAATGCCATTGGGATTTTGATTGGCATCGTGTTAAACCTGTAGAGAACTTTGGGTAATATTGCCATTTTGATGATATTAGTTCTGCCTATCCATGAACAGGGTACATTTTTCCATCCTCTAACATCTTCTTCAATCTCTCTCTTTAGGGTTCGGTAGTTTTCATTGTGTAAATCTTTCAACTCTTTTGTTAGGTTGATTCCCAATTATCTTATTTTTTTGAGAATATTGTGAATGGAGTGGTTTTCCTCATTTCCATTTCAGAAGTTTTGTTGCTGATATACAGGAATGCCTTTGATTGATGTGTGATGATTTTATATCCTGCCACATTGCTGAATTCATTTATTAACTCTAGCAGTTTCTTTGTAGACCCTTTTGGGTCTGATAAATATATTATCATGTCATCCACAAATAGCGATAATTTAAATTCTTCTTTTCCTATTTTTATGCCTTTAATTTCTTTTGTCTGTCTAATTGCTCTGGCTAGTATTTCAAGAACTAAATTGAATAGAAGTGGTGATAGAGGGCATCCCTGTCTTGTTCCAAATTTTAGAGGGAATGCCTTCAGTTTTTCTCCATTTAGGATGATGATAGCCTGATGTTTATCATATATAGCTTTTACCATGTTGAGGTAAGTTCCTGTTATCCCTAGTTTTTATAGTGTTTTAAACATAAAGGAAGGCTGTACTTTGTCAAAAGCTTTTTCTGCATCCATTGAGATTATCACATGGTTCTTGTCTTTAAGTCTATTGATGTGGTGGATTACATTTATTGATTTCCGTATTTTGAACCAGCCTTGCATCCCAGGAATGAATCCTACTTGATCATGAAGCACAATTTTTTTGATATGTTTTGTATTCGATTCGCCAGAATTTTATTGAGAATTTTTGCTTCCAAGTTTATTAGAGATATTGGTCTGTAGTTTTCTTTCTTTGAAATGTCTTTGTCTGGTTTAGGGATCAGGGTGATGTTGGCCTCATAGAATGAATTTGGAAGAACTCCTTCTTTTTCTATTTATTGAAATAGTTTGAAAAGTATTGATAATAATTCTTCTTTGAAGGCTTTGTAGAACTCCGCTGTATACCCATCCCGTCCAGGGCTTTTTTTGGTTGGTGGTCTTTTGATGGTTTCTTCTATTTCTTCCTTTGTTATTGGTCTATTTAAATTGTGTGTGTGTGTGTTCCTGACTCATTCTGGGCAGATCATATGACTTAAGAAATTTATCAATATCTTTATTATCTTCTATTTTATCAGAATATAGGATTTCAAAATACTTTCTAAGTATCTTCTGTATTTCTGTAGTGTCTGTTGTGATATTGCATTTTTTATCCCATAAGTTAGTAATTTGAATTCTCTCTCTACTTCTCTTTGTTAGCATGGCTAAGAGCCTGTCGATCTTTTTTATTTTTTCAAAGAACCAACTTTTATTTTTTGCAATTTTTTCAATTTTTTTTTGTTTCATTTTCGTTGATTTCTCCTCTAATTTTAATTATTTCTTGTCTTCTGATACATTTGCTATTGTTTTGATCTTCCTTTTCTAGGTTTTCGAGGTGTAGTGTGAGTTCATTTATTTGTTTTTTTTTAATTTTTTTTATTTTTTATTTTTTTAAATTAATTTTTATTGTAGGTTGTTCAAAACATTACATAGTTCTTGATATATCATATTTCACACTTTGATTCAAGTGGGATTTGAGGAAAGAATTCCAAGAAATGAATTTCCCTCTTAAAACTGCTTTCATTATTTCCATAGAATCTGGTATGTTGTGTCTGTATTGTCATTTGTCTCTTAGAATTTTTTTATTTTTTCCTTTATGTCTTCTGTAACCCATTGATCATTCAGTAACATATTGTTCATTTTCCATGTGATGTAGAATTTTTCTTCCTTCTTTTATCATTGATTTCATGTTTTATTCCATTATGATCACATATGGTGCATGGTATTATCTCCATACCTTTATATTTACTAAGAGTTTTCCTATGGCATAATATATGGTCTATATTTGAGTAGGATCAATGTGCTGCTGAGAAGAACGTGTATCCACTTGATGATGGTTGATATATTCTATATATGTTGCCAGAATTCAGGAAGAAAACAGAAACTTAGGAAGATGGCAGGAGTTGCCCATCCATGAGGCAAGCTGCAGTTCATTCATAAATTGAGCAGGATGACTGCTGGGAAGTTTTCAAATAGACAGGAAACATCCATTGATGAATTCTCTTTTCTAATGTCTACAAGGACAGACACAGTGGGATATACAGACACAAACACTCACCTTGTCAAATGACTTACTGGAAACAGACCACTCCAAATCCAACAAACCACCTTTCCTACCAATTCTCAGAACATGGGACAAAACAACAAACCCACAACCACAACCCACAAAGGCACCTCCTTCCCCCAGTAGGTCTGTGACACTCCAGAGTATCCTCTGACTGGTGGGCATAATATATTCCCCCATATTGGGCTGTCCTGTTTCAGATCTTGTCTCCGTCGCCAACTCTGTGATGCTGTCCGGAGCCAGAGGTGAGCCACTACCTGCTTTCTCAGGAAAGGCCCCTCTTCAGATCTTCCTGGCATTTGGCCTCACATCTGTAGGTACCAAGAAAGACTGACTCTGTCTTTGGTAAATCCAAACAAGTTTGATCACTGGGACTTGTAGTGGGAATGGCTCTGGGTGCCTGGATTCCTGGATCCCAAGTTCAGAGAGTTCCATCACCAAGGAAGTGAGTTGAGGTCACTTCCTTCATGAACTGAATGAGGTCACTACATTGGCAACCACTTTTTCCTAACAGTTCCTTACAAGGGTCCCATGAGATGGAGGCTGCACCTACTTGCTCTGACATTGTCACAAGTTAGAATGGTATATCAACCTTTGGCACCAAGGATCAGCTCTCCACACAGGCCTGGTTTGGTCCATCTTCTTTACATTAAGAAGAGAGAGGCTGATTCAGACACATCCTTTAATCCTGACCAGGTTGATTGCCATGGAAGATGACTTTTGCTCTATCAGGTCCTTCATAGTTACCCACATCTTCTCCAGGGATTATTTCTGCATGGTATTTTGAGTTTCCCAGCTGATGGAAGATCCCCTACCTTCCTGTATTGTAAGACAAACTCTGTCCCTGCTCTTCTGTAAAGTAAGAATGAGGGAACATTGTGTGGTTAGGGTTAATAATAGGTTCTATTTGGTTTTGGAATCATTTTGCTGGATGAATAATGGTTTTGGGAACCTGTGATAATCATAAGAATATAGAGGTGAAATGAATGTATGAAAACATAAATCTAAGTAAGATTTGAAGCCCAAAAGATCATTGGGCCCTTGATTGGGATACTTAGCATTGAATTATGTTCTACACATGTGTCTCAGATAAATCGATATACAATGGCATAGGACCTTGTACCTTGGATGATTGAATGTAGAGGAGAACATCCAGTCAAAAAGGAATAGTTGGTAGGATTAGGAAGATAGTAAGTAAGTTTAGGAAAAAGAGTGAGTGCAGGATTTGTAACACATGTTATTTAGCAATAGGGTTTCGGTTACAGAATGAATTTAAATGTCAGCATATGTGAACAGTCAATCATGAAGATGAACTTGGGAAAATATGTAGGTAAGCAGATATCAATAGAGACATTATGAAAACTTGTAAAGTATAAGGTGAGAGACAGGCTTAGACATTTCAACAGGGTTGAGTTCGAATATATAATCTTAGATAGAAACAAATATGTAGTAACAAATAGGATGGACATTTGAGAGCATTAGGCAAATTGGACATGGATGTTTTTAGTTATCATTGTTCACTTTCCATTTAGGCTTTGGTGCAATCATAAATGTGAACTTTGAAATCTGTGTCCAGAATATTTCTGTGATTAAATGTATACGTAGATCAGGTGACATGAGTATTTCTTCCACCATTTCTGGGAGCAATATTGACTGACTACTACTGACTGATAGGTATAGATTCCTTATGTGATTTGGAGTCATGAGAAAACACAAGCACCTCTTCAGGCCTTGAAGAACTCATTTAACCCAAAGGATCCCTATTCTCAATTGATGGAGGTCAGAAACCTAACAGAGGAAGGCAAGAGACTTCATCAACAATGACTGAAATTTTGCCATTTTTGTTTTGGATGCACACATGGAATCTTTCTTTTGATCCATCAGGTGCTGAGAATCTAAGTCACAGCCACACAGGGCCAAGAGGCTGATTCAGACACATCCATTTCTAAAGAAATTAACAAAGAGCCAAAGGTGATGCCCATTCATTTCCATTTGAAAACTGTTTTCTTCAGGCTTCACCAAGGGGTGACCTGAGGCAAAGAACTTCCTGACATTCAGGGCAACAGAACAATAGGTAAGCAAAAGGCCCAAAGCAGGGTTTCCCCACTGAGACTTTCCTGGACACACTGTCCCTGCTCTTCTGTAAAGTTTAATTGAGGGAACAGCGTATGGTTAGGGTTAATAGCACGTTCGATTTGGATTAGGAATCATTCTGCAAGATGAATAATGGTATTTAGAACCTGCGAAATTTACAAGAATATAAAGGTGAAATATAAGTATGAAAATAGAAATCTAGGTAAGATTGGAAGCCCAGAATGGCATTGTGCCCTTGAGTGGGTTACTTAGTTTTGAATTATGTTCTGCACAGTTGTCTCAGATAAATCGATATAAAATGGCATAGGACCTTGTACCTTGGATGATTGAATTTCCAAGAGAACATCCAGTCAAAAAGGTAAAGTCGGTAGGATTAGGAAGATAGTTCCTAGGTTTAGAAACAACAGTGAGTATAGAATTTGGACCAAAAGTTCTTTAGCAATAGGTTTTCAATAAGAGAGTGAGTGTAAAGGTCAGCACATGTGAAGAGTCAGTCACAATGATGAACGGGGGAAAATATGTAGGTAAGCAGATATCAATAGAGACATTACGAAATCAGGCAAAGTATAAAGTGAGGGATAGGATTAGACATTTTCAATAGGGTTGAGTATGAATATATAATCTTAGGAAGAAACAAATATGTAGTCACCAATAAGATTTACATTTGAGCGCATTAAGCAACCTGGACATGGATATTTTTAGTAATCCATGGTCAGTTTCCATTAAGGCTTTGCTACAATCATAAGAGTGACCTTTGCTTTCTGTGTCCAGAATATTACTGTGATAAAATGTATATGTAGATTAGGTGACATGAGTATTTCTTCCACCATTACTGAGAGCAATATTTTGAAGACATATAAATGCGTATTGGGGGAAAAAAGAGGTGTACCCTGTGTCAATGAATACAGAAATAATGCATGGAGAGACCATACTGTGAATAAATAATATATCTGGTTCCAACATTAAATAATGGATTGATTTGATATCTGAAATTATACAGGAAATCTTAAATTGATATACATACATTCATTACAACCAGTTATACATCTAACAGTAATATTAGGGTTATGGTTTATCATGAAGTGTGTGTGAGTTTTGCTTCAAAAATGATTATGGAAATCAAAAATAATGTCTTTGCAAAGAAGTCTCATGAAAATACCAGTCAAGAAACATAAAGGAATACATTTGTTCTGAAGAAGAAGTGATTGAAAATAAAACAAATGCCTATATATTTGTGAACTTGTGAATGAAATATATCTCCTATGATGTGCATAAACTGAAGAAATATTAATGTACCACTGTTGAATAAGAATGAACATCAAAATACACATCATGTCCCATAGGAATCTACTTGCATTGATGTTAAACTGGGTCAGTTACTGCAGAAATATTAGGATTTGTATGCACAATTCACTGAAGTTTGTTTTCAGTACTAGGAAACAAATATGTATTTCAGGTGGATGAATATTTCTGAGAGTAATCTTGTGAAAAGTTGATCATAAATCCACATACATGAATATGAATGATTTTAAGGAATGTATAATAAGACTCATATATTTAATATTTTGAAAAAATTGGAGAGTATATATATATATAATATATATATATATTATATATATACACACACACACACACACACACACACACACATTAAAAACTAGCAATATATATACCAACGAAATTCATCATGAAATATATATCATCCACAGATGCAAAAATATTTATTTCACTGAAAATGGATTTATGAATAATGTTGTTCTACTAAGAAGCTCACCCATAGGTTGAATTTTCAGTTCCAATAGCTTTTAGGAGGAGTGATCTCTTCTCATAACTTTAATGTGCCAAGTCAGCAAACTCACTAAAATGTACGTGTGATAACATGTAGGATTCTATATGTGCATATAAAAATACAGGTGCTAAATAGGCTAAAGAGAAAGGAGACAGGGATTTGTTGAGAACCACAACTGAAGGGGCCCCAGCAAACTTCCAGCTGCCAGCAAATTTTCCGCTGCCGGATAATTATTGGCTCACAGTGGCCCCAGCAACATGTAGCTCATTGGACCCTCTGTGGTGATACTCATTGGAGTTGCTCACTGAGCTGTTTCTCTGCCCTTTCAGACTGCCAGCTGATGATCGGCTCACAGTGGCCCCAGCAACATCTACCTGATTGGCTCCTCTACAGTGATGCTCATTGTGCTGTTTCCCTGCCCTTTCAGACCATGGAGCTGCTCATTGGGGGACTCTTTTTTCTCCACCCACAAGACCCAGCCAATCAGCCTCAAGAGCAGGGGATTGTGGGAGGTGTATAAGCTTGTGGGTGTGACAGAGACTTTACAAGGAAGCCAGTGGTGGCAGTTGGGCTCTGAGGGTTTTTCCTGAGGAGCTGTTTTTTTGGCGTGTGTGGTTCTAAAAATAATGTTCATTTCTTCTGACAAGTGGCTCCTAAATCATGCCCAGCCAGACTGCAGCATTTGGTGGCTTGCACGGGGAGCGACTGAGGGTAAGTGATAAGGTAAACTGCTCACCACTGAGGGCAGGGCGAGAGGATGGGTAGCCATTTTAAGATTCCTCTTTAGTTTTGCATCACTTCTGTTTTAAGTTGCCTGTCCATGGATGTTGAGAGCCACGGCCGAAGGGGCCCCAGCAAACTTTCAGACTGCAAGCTGATGATTGGCTCACAGCGGCCCCAGCAACATCTAGCTGATTAGCTCCTCTGAGGAGATGCTCATTGAGCTGTTTCCATGCCTTTTCAGACTACCAGGTGATGATTGGCTCACAGCAGTCCCAGCAACATCTACCAACATCTAGCTGATTGGCTCGTCTGCAGTGATGCTCATTGGGCTGTTTACCTTCCCTTTCAGACCACGGAGCTGCTCATTGGGGGACTTATTTGGCTCCACCCATGCGACCCAGCCAATTGGCCTCAAGAGCAGGAGGATTGTGGGAGGAGGAGGATGAGTCTTTGAGTGTGGCTTGTGGGAAGCCGGTGGTGGCAGTTGGGCTCTGAGGGTTTTTTCCTGAGGAGCTGTTTTGTTTGGCTTGTGTGGTTTTAAAAATAAAGTTAGGTTCTTTTGACAAGTGGCTCCTGAATTGTGCCCAGCCAGACTGCGGCATTTGGTGGCTCTCACGGGGAGCGACTGAGGGTAAGTAAACTGCTCACCCCTGAGGGCAGGGCGAGAGGATGGGTAGCCATTTTAAGATTCCTCTTTTGTTTTGCTTCACTTTTGTTTTAAGTTGCCTGTTCCTCGAGATGAGTGAGACGGAAAAAAAACCACTCACATCTGAGGAAAAACTATTTATGCCTGAGAAACAGATAGAGAGAAAGGACAGATGCACATGTCAAGAGGATAGAAAGGCTATAATGATATTGTGTAGTTTCAATTTTATTTCATTCTGTCTCGGTTTTGTTTGGCGTCACCTTGTTGGGTTGTATTATAGTAGAAATACAGAATCAGAAATTAGTTAAAAACAAACCGAAAGAGTGTTAAGTAAATTGTTAGAGGAAGGAGGCATCTCAGTAAAATCAAGAACAGTCAGGGCATACGTTGATACAATACAAAAATGTAGCCCATGGCTTTTTAAGGAGGAGTTGTTAAGTATATCACAATGGAACCATCATGGTGAAGATTTAAAAAGAATAGAAAAGAACAGCCCAGGAACTCTGCCAGTTGGCACATTGCCATTTTGGACGTTCGTATCTGGTTTGCTTAGTCCAAAGACTTCAATTCAGACAAAGGTTGAGGAAGGAGAAGACATAAAGATTCAAGTAAAAGAGAAGGTCTCCCAAGTTAGTCAGAAAGAGGAAAAGATTGAGGTAAAAGAGAAGGTCTTTTGAGCTAGTCAGACAGAGGAAGGAAGTTTAGAACAGTAAAAGCCATCAGGGAAAAAGTTACAACAGGAAACTGCTACTAGCACCTTTCTATCACGAGAGGGCGTAAGTGTCCAACCAACAGCACCACCTCTACAGGAGACTACTACTAACACCTTTCTATCACCAGAGGGCATAAGTGTCCAATCAACAGGACCACCTCCATATGGTGGGAGTCTCCCAAACCCCACAGTTGATAGTTTGGATCCTGAGACAGGATCTCAAGTACAATCATGCCCTGTATTTGAGGTAGGAGGGCAGCGAATTTACCATGCTTTAAATTTTAAAACAGTGAATCAGCTAAAAGAGGCTGTAACAACCTATGGTCCTCAAGCACCCTTCACTGTAAGCTTGGTCGAATCCTTTACCAACTTGAACATGATGCCAGAAGATTGGGCTAATATGTGTAAAGCTGTGCTAAATGGAGGACAATACCTGTTATGGAAGGTTGCCAATGAGGAATTTTGCAAGGAGACAGCTAGGCGAAATGCAGCAGCTGGTTACCCTCAGAGAAATCTAGATAAGTTGTTAGGAAAGGGACCTTATGAGGATCAGCAGCAACAAATTGCATATGATCCTGGTGTATATTTGCAAATTGCTGTAGATGCAGTTAAGGCATGGAAGACATTACAAGGACATGGAGGTTTACAAGGTCAATTATCTAAGATAATACAAGGAGCTAATGAATCTTACACTGAATTTGTAGATAGGCTTATTCAAATAGCTACCAGAGTTTTTGGGAATACAGAACAAGCAATGCCATTAGTAAAACAACTGGCTTATGACCAAGTGAATCATTGGTGCAGAGATATCATTAGAACATGGAAACATGAAGATTTAAACATATATATTAAATTATGTAGAGACATTAATGAACAAGAGCAAGTCATGGCAGCTGCAGTAATAAAGGCTTTAGGTGCCACAGACATTAATGAACAAGGGAAAATTGTGGCAGCTGCAATAAAACAGGCTTGAGATGCCAGAGACATTAATGAACAAGGGCAAATTGTGGCAGCTGCAGTAAAAGAGGCTTTAGATTCCAAGTCAAGAACATGCTACAGTTTTGAACAAACAGGACATTTTAAAAGGGATTGCCACATAGGAGGAGGGTTTAACAAAACTAGGTATCAAAGGAGTAGAATACCGGGTATTTGCCCACGATGCCATAGAGGGAGACATTGGGCTAATGAATGCCGTTCTCAAACCACCATAGAGGGTACTCAACTATAAAAGAAATGAACATGGAGAAAGGCATCGGGCTCCGTTGCCAAAAAATCGACATCTAGCAACATCTAGCTGATTGGCTCGTCTGCAGTGATGCTCATTGGGCTGTTTCCCTGCCCTTTCAGACCACGGAGCTGCTCATTGGGGGACTTTATTGGCTCCACCCATGCGACCCAGCCAATCGGCCTCAAGAGCAGGAGAATTGTGGGACGAGGAGGCTGGGTTGTTGAGTGTGGCTTGTGGGAAGCCAGTGGTGGCAGTTGGGCTCTGAGGGTTTTATCCTGAGGAGCTGTTTTGTTTGGCTTGTGTGGTTCTAAAAATAAAATTAGGTTCTTTTGACAAGTGGCTCCTGAATTGTGCCCAGCCAGACTGCAGCATTTGATGGCTCGCATGGAGAGCGACTGAGGGTAAGTAAACTGCTTGCCCCTGAGGGCAGGGCGAGAGGATGGGTAGCCATTTTAAGATTTCTCTTTTGTTTTCCTTCACTTTTGTTTTAAGTTGCCTGTCCCTGCAGATGAGTGAGTCGGAAGAAAAACCACTCACATCTGAGGAAAAACTATTTATGCCTGAGGAACAGATAGGGATAAAGGACGGATGTACATGTCAAGAGGATAGAAAGGCAATAATGATTTTGTGTAGTTCCACTTTTAGTTCATTCTGTCTCGGTTTTGTTTGGCGTCATCTTGTTGGGTTTTATTATAGTAGAAATACGGGATCAGAAATTAGTAAAAAACAAACTGAAAGAGTGTTAAGTAAATTGTTAGAGGAAGGAGGCATCCCAGTAAAATCAAGAACAGTCAGGCCATACAGTGATACAATACAAAAATGTAGCCCATGGCTTTTTAAGGAGGAGTCATTAAATATATCACAATGGAACCATCATGGTGAAGATTTAAAAAGAGTAGAAAAGAAAAGCCCAAGGACTCTCCCAGTTGGCACATTGCCACTGCTGACATTCATATCTGGTTTGCTTAGTCCAAAGCCTTCAGTTCAGACAAAGATAGAGGAACAAAGCTTAGAGCAGAAAAAGCCATCAGGGGCAAAGTCATAAAAGGAGACTGCTACTAAAAACTTTCTATCACCAGTGGGCGTAAGTGTCCAACCAACAGCGCCACCTCTACAGGAGACTTTTACTAACACCTTTCTATCACCAGAGGATGTAAATGTCCAAATAACAAGGCCACCTCCATATGCTGGGAGGCCACCAAACCCCGCAGTTGATAGTTCGGATCCTGAGACAGGATCTCAAGTATTAATATGGCCGGTAATTGAGGTAGAAGGGCAGCAAATTCACCATGCTTTAAATTTCAAAATAGTGAATCAGCTAAAAAAGGCTGTAACAATCTATGGTCCTCAAGCACCCTTCATTTTAAGCTTGGTTGAATCCATTAACAACTTGAATATGACACCAGCAGATTGGGCTAATATTTGTAAAGCTGTGCTAAATGGAGGTCAATAAGTGTTATGGAAGGTTGCCAATGAGGAATGTTGCAAGGAGACGGCTAGGCGAAATGCAGCAGCTGGTTACCCTCAGAGAAATCTAGATATGTTGTTAGGAAAGGGACCTTATGAGGATCAGAAGCAACAAATTGCATTTGATTCTGGCGTATACGCATAAATTGCTGTAGAGGCGGTTAGGGCATGGAAGACTTTATAAGGACATGGAGGTTTACAAGGTCAATTATCTAAGGTAATACAATTAGCTAATGAATCTTACGCTGCATTTGTAGATAGGCTTATTCAAACAGCTACCAGAGTTTTTGGGAACACAGAATAAGCAATGCCATTAATAAAACAACTGGCTTATGACCAAGCGAATCGTTGGTGCAGAGATGTCATTAGACCATGGAAACATGAAGATTTAAACACATATATTAAATTATGTAGAGACATTAATAAATAAGAGCAAGTCATGGCAGCTGCAGTAATAAAGGCTTTAGATGCCAGAGACATCAATGAACCAGGGCAAATTGTGGTAGCTGCAGTAAAAGAGACTTTAGATGCCAGGCCAAGAACATGCTACAATTGTGAAGAAACAGGAAATTTTAAAAGGAATTGTCCCATAGGAGGAGGGTTTAACAAAGCTAGGTAGCAAAGGAGTAGAATACCATGAATTTGCCCACGATGCCATAGAGGGAGACATTGGGCTAATGAATGCCATTCTCAAACCACCATAGAGGGTACTTCATTATCAAAAAAAGAACAAGGACCAGGTGTTTATCCACGATATCATGGAGAGGGGCATTGGGCTCCATTGACAAAAAAATAGACAGGGGGGCCCAATGCTCTGGGGTCCCAAACTACAAATATACGGAGCACTGGAGGAAACCAGCAATCCCATCAGGATAGTGCACAGGACACATTGTCCATCAGATCCCACAAACTAGAGGGAGCGCAGGGTTGGACAACTGCGCCTCCGCCAGATAAGTACTAACTCCCGAGATCGGCGTTCAAATAATTCCCACAGGGGTGAAAGTACGTCTTCCCAAAGGAACAATAGGCTTATTATTGGGACGCA
The DNA here is from genome assembly GCF_048772815.1 of Callospermophilus lateralis. NCBI lineage: Eukaryota > Metazoa > Chordata > Mammalia > Rodentia > Sciuridae > Callospermophilus > Callospermophilus lateralis. The sequence continues at coordinate 418,058 of NW_027514169.1, read as the reverse complement.
TCTCTTCTACTCTAAAAGGACTTATGATAAGTCTTTGGGTAATTGTTTCCGATTATCAAGGTGAAATAAAAATTATAGCCAGTTCTCCAAAGGATATATCTGTAATTTCACCAGGAGAAAGAATAGCACAAATACGAATAATACCCAGCCTACATGATAAATTTTCCAGTCATGCTGTAGAAAAAGGTTCGAAGGGATTAGGCTCCACAGATGTAGATTGGTCTATGCTTTCTTTAAATTTAGATTCTCGCCCCATGCTAAAACTAAATATTCAAGGACATGAATTTAATGGGCTACTGGATACAGGTGCAGAACTTAGCATCATCTCTCGTCAAGAATGGCCAAAACATTGGCCATTACAACAAGACACTCAAACGCTTCGAGGTCTAGGAGTGGCGACTAATTTCCATAAAGGTGCAATTGTATTAGATTGGAACGATCCTGAAGGATGTTAAGGAACTATACAGTCATATGTATTGGATCATCTTCCTGTAAATTTATGGGGATGAGATGTCCTAGATTAATTAGGTTTGACATTAACAAATAAGATCAATCAAAATGCACCCACTATTATGGCAAGACAAGGTTTTAGGAAAGGAAAAAGACTAGAAAAACAAGAACAAGGCATAGCAGCACCAATACAAATATATCAACCAACAGACAGAGATGGGTTGGATTTTCAGAAATGGCCACTGAAACAATAAAAATTACTTGGAAATCAGAAAGACCAGTATGGGTTAATCAGTGGCCCCTGACTAAAGAAAAGATACAAGCAGCCCATGACCTGGTCAAACAACAATTAGCAGAAGGACATATATAACATTCTCTATTTCGCCATAATACTCCCATTTTTGTCATCAAAAATAAATCTGGTAAATGGAGATTATTGCAAGATTTTAGAGCCATTAATAATGAGATGGTTATTATGGCACCTGCTCAATCGGGGATCCCTCAATTGTCTGCTTTGCCAAAAACTTCGCATTAAAAATCATTGAAACATAAATGGGAAATATGCATTTGGATACAGTTGATATAATTTTGCCTTTATTTTTTATTGTACTACCAACAAAAAATATTCCTACAGGAGTATTTTTGCAAGAAGGTCCATTATTATGGATACATTCATCTTATTCTTCTAACACTATTATTACTAGGTATCCTGAGACTGAGAGACAATTAATACTCATAGGAATAAAAGCAGCAAAGGGAGTGTGTGGATTTTCACCCAATAAAATTGTTACTTCATATACTATGAATCAAATTTATGAATTAGCTAATAAGTTAAATACTTGGGCAATAATCATGTGTAAATCTATTGTTTCTTCTGATAACCACTTACCATCTAATATTTTATTGTCTTTTTGGTCATCGCATCCTGTAATTTTTCCAAAAATGACAAGAAAACACCTATCATGAATGCTCCAATTATATTCACTGATGGGTCAAATAATGGCAAGGCAGCAATAGTTATACCTGATTCAACATTTACATTTTTAGTACCCAAACAATCAGCTCAAAAGGGAGAGCTTAAAGCAATATTACAAGCTTTTGTGATGTTCAAAGTTTCTGTATTTAATTTATTTTCCGATAGTCAGTAGTTAATGCTATAGTATCCCTTGAAGATGCTGGTAGGATTTCCCCTTCCTCTACTGTTTTCTCTTTACTTTCCACTATACAAAGTCTAATCTGGGACAGAAAAGATCCATTCTTTATAGGACATATCAGGGCACATACAGGATTGCCTGGAGCCCTTATTTTGGGCAATGATTTAGCAGATAAAACTACGCATGACATACATACATATTTTCTCTACACTAGAAGAAGCTATAAATTTTCATAAAAAGTTTCATGTCAATGCTAATATTTTACAAAAGCATTTCAAAATAACTAAGGTACAAGCTAGACAAATAATAAAACAATGTCAAAATTGTGTGATCTTTTTACCACAAGTTTATCTTGGAGTCAATCCTCCAGGATTGATACCTAACCATATTTGGCAGATGGACGTCACAAACTTGCCAGAATTTGGAAAATTATAATATTTGCATGTTACAGTTGATACTTCTTCTGGATTTTTGATGGGCTTCCTTCATGCCGGAGAAAAAACTAAAGATGTTATAGCTCATTGCTTACAAAATTTTGCAACTGTGGGCGTTCCAAAACAGTTAAAAACAGATAATGCCCCCGGTTATCCTTCTACCTCTTTTAAACAATTTTGCTCATCATTTGGCATTACTCATATATCAGGAATCCCATAAAATCCACAGGGACAATGCATAGTTGAAAAAGCACATGAAACTATTAAAATGTACTTATTAAAGCAAAAAAATGGAATTGGGAAGGGGTATAAATTCCCCAAAGATAAACTTAAAATAACCCTTTTTACTCTAAATTTTTTAAATTTGAATTCATCAGGGCTTAGTGCTGCAGAAAGGCATATGTGTTTAAAAAAATGTGCATAAGGCCAAGGTACTTTGGAACGATATTCTAACAGGACAATCGAAAGGTCCTGACCCAGTAATTGTCTGGAGTCGGGTGTCTGTTTGTGTTTTTCCACAGGGAGAACAGCAGCCGATTAGGATTCCCGAGAGATTAACTAAAGTACTGACCCAGTGATTGTCAGGAGTCGGGGGTCTTTTTGTGTGTTTCCACAGGGAGAACAGCAGCCGATTTGGATTCCAGAGTGAATAACTAATGTTCTGACCCAGTGATTGTCTGGAGTCGGGGGTCTGTTTGTATGTTTCCACAGGAAGAACAGCAGCCAATTTGGATTCCAGAAAGATTAACTAAAGCGGATTCTATAGACCAAAATAAGATGATTTGTCTCAAATCCATAACATCTTATATCCAAAACTCCAGTTTGGCTATCCTTACATCTGTGACAGAACAGGGATGCTTTTTTCAATATCTATTTTATTACTGCCCTTTCCCACATCATGAAGTTCTATTTTTTTTTTTTTTGAGCTCATGGAGACCTAGGTTAATGTTTTGCTGATCAGTTCTACTTTTTGACTGTAGAGTTTTTAAACATTGCAATGGTGATTTTACCTGTAAAAAGTTATAAGGACTTTACTACTATGTTAGGTGTTGTATGTATTATATTATGTGTGCACACTTGTGTTTTGTGTTATATGTTTGAATGTACATATGTCCATATATCATATATGATGAGCGCTCATGAAAAAATGGATCCAAATATTTTTTTTTTTTTTTTATTATTCATGTGATTTAAATGGTTTAATTTAAATTGGGTAAACAACTGTTGAGGATTGTTTTCATTATGTGAACAAAAAAGGAGGTTAACAGACCTGTTTGTTTACTTTCACCTTTCCTTTTTATTATATTTAATAATTCTCTTCAAGATAACGTAAATTTTTAAGAAAATTGTTTTCTTTTAGTGCCTTCTGGAATGTTACATAATTTTTTCTTTAGCCATAATTGCCAGAATTCTTATCTTCATTCCAGAGCCGTTGAAGACAAAGATAAAACCAATCTACAGCTACTTCAATAGCCCTCACAGAACTGCTTTCAGAACTTGGCGGGACTATATATCACTTGTATGCATTGTGAACTCACTTGTATTCATTGTGAACTATCTGTTGATGCAGCGATTTGTGGTAGAGTTGGGGTATTAATGCTGATGCTGTCATCAGTGGTACAATTTTTCCAAAAGTAGCCGTCAATTGGCCTGGTGTATCTTCCCTATTCTCACTTGATAGAGGTCAGGAACCTTACAGAGGAAGGCAAAAGGCTTCATCCACAATGACTGCTCTTTTAGCCACTTTGGTTTTGGATGGAAACATGGGATATATCTTTAGATCCATCAGGTGCTACGAATCTAAGCAACAGCCTCACACAAGGCCGAGAGGCTGATTCAGAGACATCCCTTTCCAAAGCAATTAAGCAAAGAGCCACAGGTGATGCCCATTCATTTGCATTTGAAAACTGCTATCTTAAGGTTTCACAAAGGGGTGGCCTGAGACAAAGAGATTCCTGACATTCAGGGCAACACAACAATATTTAAGCAAAAGGCCCAAAGAAGGATTTCTCCACTGAGACGTTATTGGTCACACTGGTATCTGAGTTTTCTGAGATGCTCGCCATTCACTTCAGCTATCCAGTACATTGGCATGTAATAGAGCTTGGAGGTGGTACATATCTTGAACACAAAACCATGATACTATTCTGGAGAGTGCCCAGAATTTAGGGAGAAAGCAGGAAATTAGGAAGATAGTAGGTGTTGCCCATCCATAAGGCAAGCCACAGTCCACTCATAAATTCGGAAGGAGGAATGCTGGGAAGCTTTCTACTAGACAGGACACATCCTTTGATGCATTCTCTTTCCTAATGTCTACAACCATGGACACAGTGGGATACACAGACATGGAAACACTCGCCTGGTCATATGACTTACTAGAAACAGTCCACTCCAAACCAAACAAACCACCTTTCCTACCTATTCTCAGAACATGAGAAAAAAAACACAATATCACACCCACACCCACAAAGGGACCTACTTCCCCTATTTAGATCTGTGACTCTCCGGATTGTCCTCTGACTGGTTAGCCAAACTATGTTCCCCCAAAATGGCCTGTCCTGTGTCAGATCTGTTCTGCTTGGCCAACTCTGTGAAGTTGTCAAAAGTCAGCGGTGAGCCATTACCTGCTTTCTCAGGAATGGTCCGTCTTCAGAGGTATCCTGACATTTGGCCATCCTCACATCAGTAGGTACCAGGAAAGACTGACTCTGTCCTTGGTAAATCCAAACAAGTGAGACCACTGGGACTAGGACAGGGACTGTCTCTGGGTGCCTGGATTTCTGGATCCCAAGTTCAGAGAGTTCCATCATCAAGAAAGTGAGGTGAGGTCACTTCTTTCAGGAACTGAATGATATCACCGCCTTGGCAACCACTTTGTCCTAACAGTTGGTTCCAAGGTTCCCATGAGGTGGAGGCTGCCCCGATTTTCCTGTGACACTTTCACAAGTTAGAATGTTATATCAACCATAAGCACCCGGGAACAGCTCTCCACACAGGCCTGGTTTGGTCCATCTTCCCTACATTAAGAAGACAGAGACTGATTCATACACAACCCTTTATCCTGACCAGGATGATTGGCATGGAAGATGACTTTTGCTTTTTCAGGTCCTTCATAGCTGCCTACATCTTCTCCAGGGATTATTTCTTCATGAATATTTGAGGTTCTCAGCAGGTGAAAGATGCCCTACATTCCTGTATTTTAAGACCAACTCTGTCCCTGCTCTTCTGTAAAGTTAGATGGAGGTTACAGTGTATGGTTAGGGTTAATAACATGTTCGATTTGGGTTAGGAATCATTCTGTGGGATGAATAATGGGGTTGGAAACCTGGGGTATTTATAATAATACTTAGGTGAAATATATGTTTAAAAACGGAAATGTAAGTATGATTTGAAGCCCAGAAGGGCATTGAGCCTTTGATTGGGATACGTAGCCTTGAATTACGTTCTGCACAATTGTCTCAGTTAAATCGATATACAATGTCATAGGACCTTGTACCTTAGATGACTGAATGTAGAAGAGAACATTCACTGAAAAAAGGATAGTCGGTAGGATTAGAAAGATAGTAGGTAGGTTTAGGAAGAAGAGTGAGTATATGATTTGGAAAAAAAACTTCTTTAGCAATAGGGTTTCGTTTAGAGAGTGAATGTAAATGTCAGCACATGTGAAGAGTCAGTCACAATGATGAAGTTGGAAAAATATGTAGGAAAGCAGGTATCAATAGAGACATTATGAAATCAGGAAGGATTAGACATTTTCAACAGGTTTGAACTTGAATATATAATCTTACGAAGAAACAAATATGTCGTTACCAATAGGATTGACATTTGAGAGCATTAGGAAACGTGGACATGGATGTCTTTCGTTATCCACATTCACTTTCCTTTTAGGCTTTGGTACAATCATAAGTGTGACATTTACATTTTTTTTGTTCAGAATATTTCCGTGCTAAAATATATATGTAGATCAGGTGACATGAGCATTTCTTCCACCATTTCTGGGAGCAATATTTTGAAGATGTATACATTAGTATTAGGGGTACAAAGAGGTGTACCATGTGTCTATGAATATAGAGATAATGCATGAATAGACCATACTGTGAATAAATATTGTAACTGGTTCCACTTTAGATAATGGATTGAATTGATATCTGAAAACATATAAGAAATCTTATATTGATATACAATCATTCATTTCAACCAGTAATACATCTAATGGTAACATTAAGATTATGGTTTATCATGAAGTGTGTTTGAGTTTTGCTTCATAAGTGATGATGTTAAACTAAAATAATGTGTTTGGAAAGAAGTCTCATGAAAAGACCCGTCAAAAAACATGGAGGAATACATATGTTCTGAAGCAGGAAGTGATTGATCGTGAAACAAATGCCTATAAATTTTCTAACTTTTGGATGAAATATATATCCTATGTTGTGCATAAACTGAAGACATAGTAACGTAGAAGTGTTGAATAAAAATGAATGTCAAAATACACATCATGTCCCCTAGGAATCTACTTGCATTGATTTTAAACTGGTCAGTAACTGTAGAAATATTAGGGTTTGTATGCACCATTCACTGAAGTTAGTTTTCAGTACTAGGAAACAAATATGTATTTCAGGTGGATGATTATTTCTGAGAATAATCTTGTGGAAAGTTGATTATAAATCCACATATATGAATATGAATGAATTTAGGGAGTGTAAATTAAGACACATATATTTCATATTTTGAAAAATCTGGAGAGTATATATATATATATATATATATATATATATATATATATATATATATTTTAATACACATGGACATGCACAGACATTAAAAAGTAGCAATACAGGAGATCCAACATGGCGGCGGGCATGGAGTAATCAAGTCTCTGACCTCTTCAGCTGTGCGGCATAGGGAGTCGTAAACTGTCTAAATGCTGTTTCCTCAGAATCACTAGGCAAAGTTGACCTGAGTGGATCTGGGGCAAACTGTCTTCGGCCCTCAGAACACAGACAGAGCCGGGATAGGCTGCATTCAAGCTCAGATTCACCTGCTTCTTGTGACTCAGCACTAACATTCCCGCTGAAATAACTGGTCAGCCCTTTTGAATTTACAGAGGTAAAAGCCAACTGAGCCTTAATACTCAGTGGCCACAGGATTGAAATGGGACATGGGAGAGACAGACAGGACCCACCTGTTGCATTGGTCTCCTGGCAAAGGAAACGAACGGTCACCATTTGAATGGGAAACCACCATGGTAGAGAACTGACATCATGGTCGGAGGAGACAACTTCAATGAAACCAGCGCGAGAGGTGTGTAATCCCCTAGCCATCTCTCTCAACACAGCGGGAAAACCTGAAGGGCCCCTCCCTGCTTTCCTGTAAGGTCCCCTTCCAGCTCTCCTGTGAGCGCGATAGCCAGACCTAGGGAATCAGGAGTGGCACCCAACTCACGGTGCAGAATTCCCGGCTACCGCTCCCACCAGTGCTAACAACTGAGGTCTCTTGCCCCACCTACCGGGGGCATGGCTAACAGAGGGCAAGCAAATTCGCTGGGGGTTCTCACCCCAAGCTCTACAAACTTAGGGTCTGACGGTGGCAAACAGGGAGAGTGTGCCCAGGCATTCATGAAAACAGGGATACCAGGAGCAGAGGCCTGGCGTGTAGCCAGTATTGTGGTGAGCGTCACAGGTAAGTGGGGCCTGGCTTGAGGAAACAAAAGAGAAGGCCCTAGGAACTCAGGATTGGAGACCCGCCCAGTCTGGGAGGAAGAGCTGCTGCACAGTGATTGGTTCCCACTTATTGAGAGGAGAAGCTTGGACCAGTGTGCACAGCTCCACCTACTGGAAGAGAAGTTAATTGAACTCTATCACTGCATGTATTATTATTATTATATTTTTATTTTTTTTCTTTTTCTTTCATTTACTTTTTTTATTCTTGTTTTTTAAATTTTTTCATTTTTTATTTTTTTCCTTTTCTAATTTTTTATTTTATTATTATTATTATTATTTTAAATTTTAACTTTCATTTTTTAATTATCATTATTATTTTTTTAATTTTTTTTCTTTCTTTATTTCCTATTTTTTTTGTCTTTTCATTTCTTTTCAATTTTCTTATTCCCCCTTCCTTGAATTCTACCTGCCTACTTTCATTCTCTTTAGTTACTTCTTCCCTTCCCTTCAAATGTCTTTCCTCCCAATCATCAAATAAATTCATAAGAGTAAGCAGTAACTCAGCATTTAAACTGAACAAGAAGTAACATGAGTAGCATAAAAATCAATGAAGAAAAGGATTACAAACAATGAAGGACAGCCTTATTATTCAGGAGGACCTAGAGTCATCAGAAAAATGGTCATATAAAGAACTCAAGGAATACCTCAGACAGATGGAATGGAACCTTAAAGAGGATACGAGACAGCAAATCCAAACAGTGAAAGAACACATTGAAAATGAATTACATAAACAGATAAAAGAAGAAGTTAAGCATCTTTATCAGGCGATAGAGATTATAAAAAAATGAAACAATAATTCAAGAAATGAAAGAAAAGATAAACCAAATTAAAAACTCAATTGATAATATCACTAAGAGAGAGGACCAAGTAGAATACAGAATGTCAGATAATGAAGAGAAAATATATCATTTTGAAAAGAGTCTAGCCAAGAAAGAAACACTGGTAAAAAATCATGAGAAAAACATCCAAGAGATTTTAGATAACATAAAAAAAAAAAAAACTTATGAGTCATCTGGTCAGAGAAAGGTACAGAGATTCAAACCAAGGGAATGATTAACCTGCTGAATGAAATAATTACAGAAAACTTTCCAGAAATAAAAAAGTAAACGCATATACAAATTGTAGATGCTTACAGGACACCAAGCCCACAAAATCAAAGTAGACAAATGCTAAGACACATTGTTATGAAGATATCCAATAAACAGAACAAAGGGAAAATATTAAAAGCTACAAGAGAAAGGAGGCAGATTACATTCAGGGGTAAACCAAAAAGGTTAACAACGGATTTTTCATAACAGACGCTAAAAGCGAGAAGATCCTGGAACAACGTATTTCAAACACTGAAAAACAATGGATGCCAAACAAGAATTCTGTATTCAGCAAAATTAAGCTTCAGGTACAACAACAAAATAAAAATATTTCATGATAAACAAAAGCTAAAAGAATTTGCAGCCAGAAAACCAGCACTGCAAAGCATCTTGAGCAAAACACTACACGAGGAAGAAATGGTAATCAACAACCAAAACCATCAGTGACAAGTGCCTCAGTAATGATAGAGAGCGGGGGAAAAGCTAATCAAGGAAAAACAAAGTAAATTTAAAAAAAAAGATAAATAACTAAACATGGGTGGCAATACAAATCATATATCAATAGTAACTCTAAACGTTAATGGCTTAAACTCTCCAATAAAGCGACATAGGCTTGTAACTTGGATTAAAAAAAACCAAATCCAACAATATGTTGCTTCCAGGAGACACATCTGAATGGAAAAGACATACACAGGCTGAAGGTGAAAGGTTGGGGAAAATATACCATGAACACGGTCCTTGTAAGCAAGCAGGGGTGGCCATCCTCACATCGAATAAAATCGACTTCAAGACTAATTTAATCAAAAGGGATAAGAAAGGACATTATATAATGTTAAAAGGAACCATTCACCAACAAGACATAAAAAATTATCAATATTTACGCAGCAAATAATTGTGCTGCGACGTTCATAAAACAAATTCTCCTCAAGTTCAAGAATCAAATATACAACAACACAATAATTATTGGTGACTTCAACTCACCTCTATCACCATTGGACAGATCCACCAAAAAAAAGTTGAATGAAGAAACTATAGAACTCAATATCACAATCAATAACCTAGACTTAAATGACATATATAGAATATATCAAACATCATCAATTGGATACACTTTTTTCTCAGCAGCACATGGATCCTTCTCAAAAATAGACCATATATTATGCCATAGACAACCCTCAGTAAATATAAAGGGGTGGAAATAATACCATGCATTTTATCTGATCATAATGGAATGAAACTGGAAACCAATGATAAAAGAAGGAAGAAAAAATACTGCATCACATGGAAAATGAACAATATGTTACTGAATGATAGATGGGTTATAGAAGACATAAAGGAGGAAATCAAAAAAATTCTTAGAGATAAATGAAAATACAGACACAACATATCAGATATTATGGGACACAATGAAAGCAGTTTTAGAGGGAAATTCATTTCCTGGAGGTCATTCCTCAAAAAAAGGAAAAACCAACAAATAAATGAGCTCACACTTCATCGCAAAGCCCTAGAAAAGGAAGAGCAAAACAACAGCAAATGTAGCAGAAGGCAATAAATAATTAAGTTCAGAACAGAAATCAACGAAATTGAAACAAAAGAAACTATTGAAAAAATTAACAAAACTAAAAGTTGGTTCTTCAACAAAATACATAAGATCGACAGACCCTTAGCCATGCTAATGATGAGAAGAAGAGAGAGAACTCAAATTACTAACATACGGGATGAAAATGGCAATATCACAACAGATGCTACAGAAATACAGAAGACAATTAAAAATTATTTTGAAAACCTATATTCCGATAAAATAGAAAATAGTGAAGACATCGATAAATTTCTTAAGTCATATGATTTGCTGAGACTGAGTTAAGAAGATACACACAAATTAAACAGACCAATGTCAATGGATGAAACAGAAGAAGCAACCAAAAGACTACCAACCAAGAAAAGCCCAGCACCAAATGGGTATACAGCGAAGTTTTACAAAACCTTTAAAGAAGAATTAATACCAATACTCTTCAAGTTATTTCAGGAAATACAAAAAGAGGGAGCTTGGCCAAATTCATTCTATGAGGCCAACATCACCCTGATTCTGAAACCAGACAAAGACACCTCAAAGAAAGAAAACTACAGACCAATATCTCTGATGAACCTAGATGCAAAAATTCTCAATAAAATTCTGGCGAATCAGATACAAAGGCACATCAAAAAAATTGTGCACCATGATCAAGTAGGATTCATCCCTGGGATTCAAGGACGGTTCAATATATGGAAATCAGTAAATGTTATTCAAAACATCAATAGACTTTAAGATAAGAACCATATGATCATCTTGAAGGACGCAGAAAAAGCATTTGACAAAGTAGAGGATACCTTTATGTTCAAAACATTAGTAAAACTAGGGATAACAGGAACTTACCTCAACATTGTAAAACCTACCTATGTTAATCCTCAGGCTAGCATCATTCTGAATGGAGAAAAATTGAAGGCATTCCCTCTAAAATCTGAAAAAAAGACAGGGATGCCCTCTATCACCACTTCTATTCAATATAGTTCTCGAAACACTGGCCAGAGCAATTAGACAGATGAAAGAAATTAAAGGCATAAAAATAGGAAAAGAATAACTTAAATTATCACTATTTGCAGATGACATGATTCTATACATAGAATACCCAAAAGGGTCTACAGAAAAATCTACTAGAACTAATACATGAATTCAGCAATGTGGCAGGACATAAAATCAACATGCATAAATTAAAGGCATTTCTGTATATCAGTGACAAAACTTCTGAAACGGAAATGAGGAAAAACACTGCATTCACAATATCCTCAAAAAAAATACTTGGAAATAAACCTAACTAAAGAGGTGAAGGATTTATACAATTAAAACTACAAAACCCACTGGCTGGGGATGTGGCTCAAGCGGTAGCGCGCTCACCTGTCATGCGTGTGCCCCAGGTTCAATCCTCAGCACCACATACAAACAAAGATGTTGTGTCCGCCGAAAACTAAAAAATAAATATTAAAAATTCTCTCTCTCTCTCTCTTTAAAAAAAAGAAAACAACAGAACCCTAAAAAGAGAAGTAGAATAAGATCTTAGAAGATGGAAAAATATACCCTGTTGATGGATAGGCACAACTAACATCATCAAAATGGCAATATTACCAAAAGTTCTCTATAGGTTTCATGCAATGCCAAGCAAAATCCCAAAGGCATTTCTTGTAGAAATAGAAAAAGCAATCATAAAATTCCTATGGAATAATAAAAGACCCAGAAAAGAAAAAGAAATTCTAAGCAGGAAGAATTTCTGAATCAGGCGGTATAGCGATACCAGATTTCAAACTATATTACAGAGCAATAGTAACAAAAACAGCATGGTACTGGTACCAAAACAGGCAGCTGGACCAATGGTACAGAATGGAGCACACAGAGACTAATCCAAAAAGCTACAAGTATCTTATCTTTGATAAAGGAGCTAAAAGCATGCAATGGAGGAAGGATAGTATCTTCAACAAATGGTGTTGGGAAAACTGGAAATCCATATGCAACAAAATTAAACTGAATGCCCTCCTCTCGCCATGCACAAGAGTTAACTCAAAGTGGATCAAGCAGCTAGATATCAAGTCAAAGACTCTGCGTCTGATAGAAGAAAAAGTTGGCTTCGTTCTACATATTGTGGGGTCGGGCTCCAAATTCCTTAATAGGACACCCATAGCACAAGAGTTAATAACAAGAATCAACAAATGGGACTTACTTAAACTGAAAAGTTTTTTTCTCAGCAAGAGAAACAATAAGAGAGGTAAACAGGGAGCCTACATCATGGGAAAAAATTTTTACTCCTCACACTTCAGATAGAGCCCTAATATCTAGAGTATACAAAGAACACAAAAAATTAGACAATAAGAAAACAAATCACCCAATCAACAAAGGGGCCAAGGACCTGCACAGGCACTTCCCAGAGGAGGACATACAATCAATCAACAAGTACATGAAAAAATGCTCACCATTTCTAGCAGTCAGAGAAATGCAAATCAAAAGCATGCTAAGATACCATCTCACTCCAGTAATATTGGCAGCTATTATGAAGTCAAACAACAACAAGTGCTGGCGAGGATGTGGGGAAAAGGGTACTCTTGTACATTGCTGGTGGGACTGCATACTGGTGCGGCCAATTTGGAAAGCAGTATGGAGATTCCTGGGAAAGCTGGGAATGGAACCACCATTTGACCCAGCTGTTGCCCTTCTCAGACTATTCCCTGAAGACATTAAAAGAGCGTACTACAGGGATACTGCCACATCGATGTTCATAGCAGCACAATTCACAATTTCTATACTGTGGAACCAACCCAGATGCCCTTTAATAGATGAATGGATAAAAAAATGTGGCATTTATACACCATGGAGAATTATGCAGCACTAAAAAATGAGAAAATCATGGAATTTGCAAGGAAATGGATGACACAAGAGCAGATTATGCTTAGTGAAGCCAGCCAATCATTAAAAAACAAATACCAAATGTCTTCTTTGATATAATACCAAATGTCTTCTTTGATATAATGAGAGCAACTAAGAACAGAGCAGGGAGGAAGAGCAGGAAGAAAAGATTAACATTAAACAGAGACATGAGGTGGGAGGGAAAGAGATAGAAAAGGAAAAATGCCTGGTAATGGAGAGAGACCCTCATTGTTACACAAAATTACATATAAGAGGTTGTGAGGGGAATGGGAAAATAAACAAGGAGAGAAATGAATTACAGTAGATGGCGGTAGAGAGAGAAGATGGGAAAGGACGGAAGGAGGGATAGTAGAGTATAGGAAATGTAGCAGAATACAACAGTAACTAATAGGGCATTATGTAAAAATGTGGATGTGTAACCAATGTGATTCTGCAATCTGTATTTGGGGTAAAAATGGTTGTTCATAACCCACTTGAATCTAATGTATGAAATATGATATGTCAAGAGCTTTGTAATGTTTTGAGCAACCAATAAAAGAAATAAAAAGTAGCAATATATATGCCAATCGAAATTCATCATGAAATATATATAATCCACAGATCGAAAAATATTCATTTTACTTAACATGGATTTATGTATAATTTTGTTCAACTAGGAAGCTCACCCATAGGTTGAATTTTCAGTTCCAACAGCGTTTACGAGGAGTGATTTCTTCTCACAGTTTGAATCTACCAATTCAGCCACCTCACAAGTATGTACGTTTGATATCAGGTAGGATTCTATATGTGCATATAAAAATACATGTGCTGAATAGGCTACAGAGAAAGGGAGACAGGAATTCACATATTTGTTAATTTTAAAAACACATGTAGAACTATTTCAACAAAAAATTGACTAGATTTATAACTCTTACACTATATAATGCAAAAGGCAATTCCAACCAAACAGCATGCCTCCTCTGAAATGCTTGTATTGCTATTCTGTTTGGGTTATTTTTCACCATCATATTAGGATTAGTAGTCAGAGTCTAGAAGGGTATGGGTTAGTGTCATGGATTCAGTATTTCAAATGGAAAATTGGAAAAAGAATCCCATGTGTATGTAAATATGTGCTACACAAAAATATTCCCACTCACATCCAGAACAATGCCTTGACATTACCTTCGCCCCAAAAAAGACACAATTAGAGGAGAAGAGTTAGAAAATCTGTGAATACATATTTGGAATGGAATATGGTCATGAGTTCACAACCTTTGAGGTGGTAGAGGAGTTTCCAAAAGTAAAAGACAGGGTAAACACTCCACAAACATGGAGCTCTGCTGTCACATGTGGTGGGTCAAGGTCTGCAAGAAAATGCACCAACCAGGCTTCTATCCCACATAGCTTGTCCGAACAACCATAGCAACCTGATTCTGAACATTGCCCTGATACCTCTCCATATAACAAGATGCCTTTACATATAAGGGTCTGATGTCTGCACTATGTCAGACACAAGCCATTTGGAAGCCAATGGCAGATCAACATGGCCCCACCATGATGTTTTATCACACACCTGCCCACCACTGCTATAGGCCCACTACTCAGCAGGCTCCAAATTACTGGCATCTCTGTTCTACACCATTTTCATGAAACCCAGTCAAACAAGGCACTGTCTGTTATACACATGATCAGCGACAGGACATCCAAAGTTTCTCCAGTGCCACCTGGTCATGGGAATTTCAAAAAATTCATGGTATTTATCTAGAAATTTTTCAAGGATGAAGTTGGAGGCACTGTGGGTTTGAATTCTAAACACTCCCACAGTGTCCTCATCTTCTTTCATATAGACACTCATAATAAACTCTGGTTGGAGGTTTCTATGAGTGGCGTAGCCCAAGAAAGTGTACAAAATAAGATCACTTGCCCCTCATTTTCCTAAAATCATGGTGGCCTGGAAACTTTTCCTGTGAACCAGGAATGATCAAATATTCCTGCTGTAAGTGTTTCGCTTCTCCAATTTGAGGCCTACTGGCTGTCGAGTATAGATTCTTTATGTGAGTTGGAGTCATGAGAAAACCCAAGCATATATGGGCTAGCCTCTGCAGGGATTTGAAGAACTCATTTGACCAAATGGATCCCTATTCTCACTTGATGGAGGTCAGGAACCTCAAACAAGAAGGATAAAAAAATTCATCCACAATGAATGCTCTTTTGGCCATTTTGGATTTGGAAGCACATGGGATCTTTCTTTAGATCCATCATGTGCTGAGAATCTAAGCCACAAACTCACACAAGGACAAGAGGCTCATTCAGACACATCCCATTCCAAAGCAATTAAGCAAAGAGCCACAGGTGATGCCCATTCATTTCCATATGAAAACAGATTCCTTCAGGATTCACAAAGAGGTGTCCTGAGGCAAAAACCTTCCTGACATTCAGGGTAATAGAAATCGAAGTAAGCAAATCGCCCAAAGCAGGGTTTCTCCAATGAGACTTTACTGGTCACACTGATATCTGAGTTTTCTGAGATGCTCCTATTCCATTCAGCTATCCAGTATATGGCCATGTCACAGAGCCTTGTTGTGTTACATATCTGTGACACAAAACCATGAGCCTGTTCTGGAGAGTGGCCAATATTCACGAAGAAAACTGGAACTTAAGAAGATAGTAGGTGTTGCCCATCCAAAAGGCAAACAGCAGTCCATTCATCAATTGGGCAGTATGAATGCGGGGAACATTTATACTAGAGACAACACATCCATTGATGCATTTTCTTTTCTAATATCTACAACCACTGATACAGTGGGATACACAGACATAGAAACACTCACCATGTCAAACGACTTACTAGAAACAATTCACTCCAACCAAACAAGTAAGCCTGACACCCCTTTGGACTGTGTTTTATGAAACTGCGATGAACTTTACCCCCCTTTGTTAAGCAGGATGCGAGAAGCCCCTAGCTGGTTGCCTGGAGCACACTCATTGCAGAGGGCAATGCCTGATGGGGAACTAAGAACTGAGTATCTCCCAGGTTAACAAGTGAAACTCCTTTAAAACCGCTTGTATCTCCAGATCAAGAGAGTCACAACATTTGGGCAGAGTCCCCTGTGTTTCTCCTTATTAGCAAAGCAGTGAACCTCCCTTTTACTTTTTCTCAAACCCTGTCTTCATTATTATATTATTATTAATTGGTTTCAAGGTCAGAAACCGAAATTTAAGTTACAAATTTTGATTCCCCCGCCCCGACCCCGGAACTTTTTGCAACAGAACAATAGGTAAGCAAAAGGCCCAAAGCAGGGATTCTCCACTGAGACTTCACTGGTCACACTGATATCTGAGTTTTCTGAGATGCTCCGATTCCCTTCAGCTATCCAGTACATGGCCCTGTCAAAGAGCTTGGAGGTGGTACATATCTTGGACACAAAACCATGAGGCATTTCTGGAGAGTATTCAGTATTCAGGAAGAAATCAGGAACTTAGGAAGTAGTACGTTTTGCCATCCATAAGGCAAACGGCTTGCCATTCATAAATTGGGCAGGATGAATGCTGGGAAGCTTTCTACTTGACAGGACACAACCATTGATGCATTAGCTTTTCAAATGTCTACAACCACTGATACAGTGGGATACACAGACATAGAAACATTCGTGTTGTCAAACGACTTTCTAGAAACAGGCCAGTACAAACAAACAAACCGTCTTTCCTACCTATTTTCCGAACATGAGACAAAACCACAAACTCACACCGACACCCAGAACGGCACTTCTTTCCCCCAAGTATGTCTGTGACTATCCTGAGTGTCCTGGGACTGGTGGTGCACAGTATGATCCCCCAAAATGTCCTGTCCTGTCTCAGATCTGCTCTTCTTGGCCAACTCTGTGAAGTTGTCAGGAGCCATGGTTGAGCCACTACCTGCTTTCTCAGAAAAGGTCCCTCTTCAGAATTCTACTAGCATTTGTCAATGCTCATATCCGTAGGTATCAAGAAAGACTGACTCTCTCCTTGATAAATGCAAACAATTGAGACCCCTGGGATTGGGACTGGGACTGGCTCTAGGTGCCTGGCTTCCTGGATCTCAATATCAGAGAGTTCCATCACCAAGGAAGTGAGGTAGGTCACTTCTTTAGAAACTGAATGAGGTCACTGCTTGGCAACCACTTTGTTCTAACAGTTTCTTCCAATTGTCACATGAGATGGAGTCTGCCCCTACTTCCTGTGACACTTTCACAAATTAGAATGGTATATCAACCATAGACACCCGGCAACAGCTCTCCACACAGGACTGGTTTGGTCCATTTTCTCTACATTAAGAAGAGAGAAGCTGATTCAGATATATCCCTTCATCCTGACCAGGTTTTTTTGACATGGAAAATGACTTTTGCTCTCTCAGGTCCTTCATAGCTGCCTACATCTTCTTCAGGGATCATTTCTGCATGGAACATTGAGTTTCTCAGCAGGTGGAAAATGCCCTACATTCCTGTATTGTAAGACCAACAATGTTCCTGCTCTTCTGTAAAGTTAGATTGAGGGAACAGTGAATGGTTAAGGTTAATAACAGGTTCGATTTGGATTAGGAATCATTCTGCGGAATGAATAATGGTATTGGGAACCTGCGATATTTACAAGTATATATATAGAGGTGAAATATAAGTATGAAAACAGAAATCTAGGTAAGATTTGAAGTCCACAAGGGCATTGGGCCCTTGATTGGATTACTTAGCTTAGAATTACGTTCTGCAATTATATCTCAGATAAATGCATATACAATGTCATAGGACCTTGTACCTTGGATGATTGAATGGTGAAGAAAACATCCAGTCAAAAAGGGATAGTCGGTAGGATTAAGAAGATTGTCAGTATGTTTAGGAAGAAGAGTGAGTGTAGGATTTGGAACAAAAGTTCTTTAGCAATAGGATTTCGGGTAGAGAGAGAATGTAAATGTCAGCACATGTGGAGACTCAGTCACAATGATGAACTGGGGAAAAAATATAGGAAAGCAGATATGAATAGAGATATTACGAAATAAGGCAAAGTATAATGCGAGTGATACGATTAGACATTTTCAACAGGGTTGGGTTTGAATATATTATTACAGGAAGAAACAAATATGTAGTCACCAAATAGGATTGACATTTGAGATCATTAGGCAACCTGGACATGGATGTTTTTCGTAATCCATGCTCAATTTCCATTTATGCTTTGGTACAATCATAAGTGTGAACTTTGCATTTTGTGTCCGCAGTATTACTGTGATAAAATGTATATGTAGATCAGGTGACATGAGTATTTCTTCCACCATTTCTTCGAGCAATATTTTGAAGACATAAAAGTTAGTATTGGGGGTACAATTAGGTGTACCTTGTGTCTATGAATATAGAGATAATTCATGAATAGACCATATTGTGAATGAATAATATAACGGGTTCCAACATTAAGTAATGGATTGAAATGATATCTGAAAATATACAGGATATATTATATTGATATACATGCATTCATTCCAACCAGTTATACAGCTAATGGTAATATATTAGTTATGGTTTATCATAAAGAGTGTGTGAGTTTTGCCTCAAAAGTGATTATGGAAATCGAAAATAATGAAGTCTCATGAAAAGACCAGTCAAGAATCCTGGAGGAATACATGTGTTCTGAAGCAGGAAGTGATTGAATGTGAAAAAAATGCCTATAAACTTGTCAAATTGTGGATGAAATACATATCCTATGATGTGTATAAACTGAAGAAATAGTAATCTACCACTGTTGAATAAAAATGAACGTAAAATACACATCATGTCCCATAGGAATCTACTTGCATTGATGTTAAACTGGGTCAGATATTGTGGAAATATTAGGATTTGTATGTACCACTAACTGAAGTTAGTTTTCAGTACTAGGAAACAAATATGTATTTCAGGAGGATGAATATTTCTGAGAATAATCTTGTGAAAAGTTGATTATAAATACACACATAAATATGAATATAAACATAAATTTAGGTAATGTATAATAATACACATATATTTAGTATTTGAAAAATATGGAGAGTATATATATATATATATATATATATATATATATATATATATATACAAACATACACACACAGACATTAAAATACACACAGAGAAATTAAAAAGTAGCAATATACAAGCCAAACGAAATTCTTCATGAAATATATATCATACAAAGATCCAAAATATTTATTTTACTGAACATGGATTTATGTATAATGTTGTTCAGCTAGGATACTAACTCATATGTTGAATTTTCAGTTTCAAAAGCGTTTAACAGGAGTGATCTCTTCTTAAAACTTGTATCTGCCAAGTCAGCCACTTCACAAGAATGTACGTGTGGTACCAGGTAGGATTCTATATGTGCATATAAAAATACAAGTACCGAATAGGCTACAGAGAAAGGGAGACAGAAATTCACATATTTGTTAACTTTAAAAACACATGGAGAACTATTTCAATTAAAAATTGACTAGATTTATAACACCTACCATTTATCTTGCAAAAGGCAAGTCCTATATTCACCATGCCTCCTCTGAACTGCTTGTATTTCAATTCTGTTTCTGTGATTTTTCTCCATCATATTAGTATTAGTAGTTAGAGTCTAGTAGTGTATGGGTTATTGTCAGGGATATAGTATTTTGAATGGAAAATTGGAAAATGAATCCAATGAATATGCAAATATGTGGTATACAATAATCTTCCCACTCTCATCCAGAACAATGCCTTGACATTACCTTCGCCCCAATAAGACACAATTATAGGAGAAGAGTTAGAAAACCTGTGAATACATATCTGGAAAGGAAAATGCTCAGGAGTTCACAACCTTGGAGGTGGTAGAGGAGTTTCCAAAATTAGGGAGAGTTTAAACACTCCACAAACATGGAGCTCTGCTGGCCTAAAGACTTCTTGAGAAACTGCCTCTGAGGTAGGGCACTTGAAATATATGTTGTTGTCAGAGCTTTAGCTTCCTATGTAGTGAGACAATCAAAGCTGGGTCTGCATCTATGTGACCTGGAGGACTGGTTTCTTATTTTTCAATGAACATGAGGCAGCATGACTTAATTGTCTCACTGTAGTTAAACTGTGACCCCTGGGGTCTAGGCGTATCCCCTTGTGGACTGTGAAGCCCTTTGGTTATCCTCCATTTTTCCTGGCGTTTCTTGCTGCTGCACTGGGAGTTTGGTATTTGCTTCATGAAATACAAGGAGTCCAACTGGGACACAGAGCTAGAGGGAGTTCTGTCACGTGTGGGGTGTCAGGTTCTGCAGGAGAATGCACCACCATGCTTCTATCCCACATAGCTTGCCCCCTTGACAATAGCAACCTGATTCTGAACATAGCCCTGAAACTGCTCCATATAAGAAGATGCCTTTACATTTAAGGGTTTGTTGCCTGCACCATGTCAGTCACAAGCCATTTGGAAGCCAATGGCAGATCCACATGGCACCAACACAGATTTTTTTTAAAAAAAAACTTGCCCACTACTGCTCTAGGCCAACTACTCAGCAGGCTCCAACATACTGGCATCTCTGTTCTACACCATTTTCATGAAACCCAGTCAATCAAGGCACTGTGTGGTATACTCATAATCAGCAACAGGACATCCAAAGGTTCTCCAGTGCCACCTGGTGATGGGAATTTCAAAAATTAGATGTTATTTATCTAGCCATTTTTTAAGGATAAAGTTGGAGGCACTGTGAGTTTCAATTCATTGAGGAGCCATTAAATGTTGAGTAAGCTCATTTAAATGAAAGCCCTGGAGAACCCTCACAGGCAAGGCTTCCTAAAGAGTGGCCAAAAGGTCACATGAAGTCAGGCCCGTTGAGGTCTACATGTGAGGTCCCTGTGTGTTTTGACTCTCAACTATGGTTGCCAAGTCTTTCAGAATAAAATCATGTGATATCCTGGTTGAGATTCCCAGTGCTCTCTGGAAAGTGACCCTGATCTCATTTTCCAAGGGTAAATCTCATGCTTGGCCTCCTCAAATCTCAACACATTTCATGGCAATGCTTCTCTGAGATAAGTTCCATAAATCAGCCTCTAAGGGGAATCACACCAGAGTTCAGGCCCAGGTTGACAAAGTCATCTCTTCCAACCACCACACAAATGACCACAATTAAAACCAAAACACTCCCACATGGGCCTCATCTTCTTCCATAAACACTCATCATAACCTCTGGCTGGACGTTTCCATGAGGGGCGAAGCCCAAGACAGTGTCCCAAAATAAGCTCCCTTGCCCGTCATTTGCCTAAAGTCAGGGTAGCCTGGACACCCTTCCTTTGAAAAAGCAGTGATCAAATAGCCCTGCAGTTAATACTGCTCTGCTTCTCCAATTTGAGGCCTACTGACTGTCAGGTATAGATTCCTTATGTGATAATAGTGCTTGGGTCCCAGACTCATAGTTCTCCTTGGTGTCGGCTGCCAGTAGCAGATTATTCCCATATTTGAGTAGGGTGACTTCGGGGTGTGCAGTTCTGAAGTCATTGAAGTCCCTGTGGAGGGCTTCATCAAAGAGAGTGGGGGAGTTTTTGAACTCCTGTGGGAATCTAGTCCAGGTTAGTTGGCCAGATGTTCCTGTTTCTGGGTCTATCCACTCGAAAGCAAACAGCAACTGACTGTCCTTATGTAGGGGCAAGCAGAAGTAAGTGTCTTTTAAGTCCAGAGCAGTGTACCATTCCCATTCCAGATTCAGAGTGCTAAGCAAATAATATGGATTGGGTACCGTGGGGTGAATCTTCTGCACTCTGTTGTTGATCTCTCTTAGGTCTTGAACAGGATGGTAGTCCCCAGTTCCTGGATTTCTTACTGGTAGCAGGGGGGTATTCCAGGCCGATTGACAGGGCCTTAGGATCCCAAGAGCCCGGTATTTCTGAATATGGGGCCTTATTCCATCCTTAGCATCTTTGCTTAGAGGATATTGTTTAACACTGATTGGAGAGGCAGATGCTTTTAATACTACTACTATTGGAGGTTTTTTTATGGGTAGACCAAACCCAGCAGTTTCTGCTCAGGCATTAGGATATTCTTTTATCCATTTCTGGGGTTGTTTGCCTGTTTGATCAGTCCTAGGGGGCACGAAGAGTTGATGATCATCTTGTACTGACATAGTCAAAGACGTGAATATGGGAGTTTTTACTGAAGATTTAGAAACTCCACTTGGGGACCATCTGAGTTAAAGGTTATTCTAGCCCGGAGTTTGGTAAGCAGAACCCTGCCCATCAATGGGGCAAGGAATTCTGGGATTACTTGGAAAGAGTGGTGGACTTTTCCCTTTCCTAGGTCCATAATCATCTTAGCTGTCCAAGCCCGATATCTACTGCCATTACCCCTTGAACTAGGGATCATTTATTTGATAGGGGGCCCAGTGTGGTCTTAAGGGCTGAGTATACTTCTCCTGTATCCACTTCAAAGTTCACTCGGGTCCCCTCAGCTTCAAATGTTACCCTGAGCTCGGGGAGGGCATCCGATGCCCGAATTTCCTAGTCCTCTTCTAGAGTCAGCATGGTGGGCTGGCGTGGCTGCTTCTTTTGGGGGCACTCTTTGACTCAGTGTCCTTTTTCTTTACAGTAGGCACATTGATCTGAGGCCAGGGGCAGCCTTTGACATGGGCCCAGGTATCCATTCCTGTCTCCCTGCTTTTTAACTTCTGGCCTATTTGCTGCTGTGACCAGAACCTTAGCCAATGCTTTAGTCTGCCTTTTGCTCCTTTCATCCTCCTTTTGTTCCATTTCCTTCTCTCTCCTCTGTTCCTGCTCCTCCTCAGATTCTCTCTTATAATATACTTTCTCAGGTTTTCTGACTAAATCTCTTAAGGTCATATCTTGTAATCCATCTAGACGTTGTAACTTTCTCTTAATATCTAGGGCAGCCTGCTCGATAAAGGCCATTGCAACAGATGCCTTTTGGTCCTCTGCGTGAGGATCAAAAAAAGTATATTTCCTATATGCTTCCATAATTCTCTCCAGAAACATAGAGGGAGACTCATTAGGCCCTTGGATAATCGCTCTTACCTTGGCCAAATTAGTCGGCCCTCTCGCGGCCGCTCGGAGACCCGCTGTTAGAGCCCAGCGATAAGTTGACAGATGCTACCTACTTTCAAAGGTGTTGGGGTCCCAGTTTGGTCCGTTCAAGGGACCATAGGGATGGAGAGGGAGCACCACAGGGGCTTCCAAGTTTTCTATTATCCATCGCCTGCAGGTTCCTATAGGTGGCCCAGCATCCTCCATGGGAGGAGGGGCTGCTGCTGCTGCACGGAAGTCCTCTGGAGGGCTTGGGTCTGGCCCAATTGCCTCTAGTGGTGGAGAGGCTGAGTCAGTGGCGGGAGGATCATCTGGAAGATATTGGGGGTTGGGGAGCGAGGGTAGAGGATAAGGAGGGGGAGGAGTGTCCAGTCTTGTGACTCAGGAAGAATGGAGGAAAGAGGGGAAGGAGCGGAAGGTTTGAATAATAGAATTATGGGGGATCTGGGGGGCCACGTGGTCCTGGCTGAAAGAAAATATCTCTGACTTCTCGGATTAGAGGGAAGTGGAAGGATCCTTCTGGGGGCCATCCGACATCGAGGATGGGCCATTCTCAAGCACAGAGACTCTTTCATGTCTGGCATTTTACCAAAAAAGAAAGATTCTGGGCCCATGAGTGGACATCAGTCCAATGATCAAGGGTCAGGGACAGAGGCATGAAAGTGCTTTGTCTCATAATGGGAGTTACTCAAACAGGGACAGTGAAGACACAAATGCGACACAGACAAAGACAAACAGTAAATGTTTAACATGAGTCCAAAACAAAGATTAGAACTGAGTAACTGGCAAAGCCTGACGGGTTAGACAATAAAGACAGGCAGTAAACTCAACATGAGTTCGGGACAATGAACAAAACTCAGTAGCCGGGAAAACCTGATGGGCTGGCAAACCGAATCCTGAAGCAAAATATAACCAAGTTGAGGAAACTACTATTCCTTGATTTCCATAGTCCTCTGGAGTGTCCCCCAGGGACGTGGCCTGTGGCTCTGTGACACGTCTGTCAGCCACTGTTGGAGAGAGCTAATGCTCTTCACCGACAGCCACTTTGCCAAGCTCTAACCTGAAACCTGAAACCAGATAGAGGCGCCAACTCACCCTGAAAGGAGTCCGATGGGGTCTTTCATCTGCCGCTGCTGGATATATCACCTGGGGCCTCCAGATGAAAAGGTGGGGCGAACGTCGGAGGAAAAGACCACCAAGAGACTTTCTCATGCAACAACAAATTGTTTATTGAAGGTCCAGAATGCTGGGACTCAGAGCTCACTTCTCAGGAGCAAAGAACAAAGAGCCCTGAGAACTACTTGAGCAGAGATTATATACATTCTTTAGAGAGGGCAGGGACTTTACATACATCATAGCCTCCTTTAGGAAATCATCATATACCGTGGGAAAATCAAATAACAACTCTAAAACATGATTAGAACATTCATTGGCAGGAACAGGTCGGGCAGGGGGTGATTGGTCAGCCCTGAGAAGGGGTATACATTTAAACTGATTGGTTGAAGCCCTGAGATGTATACGTGCTGAGCTGCACTGTTTCTGGGAAGGGGTTGTTAAGTAACTAAGGGGTCAGGGAAGATTTCAACACACATCTAATGGGCAGATCCGGGAATTGATTAACTGCCACAGAAATTTCAGGTTCTGAGTGCAGCTTGGAAACTTTACAAAACCTGGTTCTTTACGTTTCAATTTCAAATTCTTTAATTCTTTCAGAACCTTACAGAGGAAGGTGAGAGACTTCATCAACAATGACTGTACTTTTTGCCATTTTGGTTTTGGAAGCACATATGGGATCTTTCTTTAGATCCATAAGGTGCAGATAATCTAAGCCACAGCCTCACACAGGGCCATGAGGCTGATTAAGACACAACCTTTTCCATAGCAATCACTACTCTGAGGTCAGTTACAGAACTCAGTCTCTGAGGGCAATCACACCAGTGTTCAAGCCCAGGTGGACCCAGTCATCTCTTCCAACCGCCACACAAATGACCACAATTAAAACCAAAACACTCCCACATGTCTCTCATCTTCTTTCATATATACACTTATTATAACCTCTGGCTGGAGGTTTCCATGAATGGCGCAGCCCAAGACAATGTCCAAAATAATCTCCCTTGCCTCTCATTTGCCTAACCTCATGGTGGCCTGGACACTCTTCCTGTGAACCAGGAGTGATCACATAGGTCTGCCATTATTACTGCTCTGCTTCTCCAATTTGAGGCCTACTGAATGTCAGGTATAGATTTCTTATGCGATTTGGAGTCATGAGGAAACCCAAACACCTCTGCAGGGCTTGGAAGAACTTTTTTGACACAAAGGATGTCAATTCTCACTTGATGGAGGTCAGGAACCTAACAGAGGAAGGCGAGAGACTTCATCCACAATGACTGATCTTTTTGCCATTTTGGTTTTGGATGCACACATTGGATCTTTCTTTAGATCCATCCGGTGCCGATAATCTAAGCCACAGCCTCACACATGGCCAAGAGGCTGACTCAGACACATCCCTTTCCAAAGCAATTAAGCAAAGAGCCACAGATGATGCCCGTTCATTTCCATTTGAAAACTGTTTCCTTCAGGATTCACAAAGGGGTGGCCTGAGATAAAGACCTTCCTGACATTCAGGGCAACAAAACAATAGGTTAGCAAAAGGCCCAAAGCAGGGTTTCTCCACTGAGACTTTCCTGGTCACACTGATATCTGAGTTTTCTGAGATGCTCGCCATTCCCTTCTGCTATCCTGTACATGGTCATGTCACAGAGCTTGGAGGTGGTACATATCTTGAACACAAAACCATGAGCCTATTCTGGAGAGTGGCCAGAATTCAGGTAGAAAAAAGGTACTTAGGAAGATAGGTAGTAAAAGATACGCAACAATTGACTCATAATTCTTCACAAAATTCTGCAGATTTAATGGGTAATGATAAGGAAAAGAAATCGAAAGTAAAAATGATGATTGATGATCGCTCCGTTTTGGAGCAATTCAAGCTTGTTATGGAGGAGGTTCTGGGATGTCTTAATAAATTAGAAGCTAAAATGGACCCTAGGCCTTTATTGGGAATCAGGCCCTCTGCCCCTTTGGCCATTAACCCTTTTTTGGCAGCTTCTTTAAAGGCTGTCCAGAAAATGGACTCAGAACCTTCTGATGATGAGGACGAAACTCCTTTCTTTGCTTTTTCTATAATCAGGCCTGATCCAGCTAATGGAATGGCACATCCACCTCGGTATGAGGGGATTGATATTGATCATATTGGCAGATTAAAAAAGGCAGTGACAATGTACGGACCTAAATCCCATTATGTAAAAGAATTGCTTAATGCTTTTGCTACTCATTACAGTAATTTTGCTCCTAAGGATTGGAAGATTGTGGGCCGTGCTCTTTTACGGGAACCTGAATATCTTCAATGGCACATGTGGTTTTCAGAAGGATGTGCCACTAAGTCTAGAGAAAATGGTAACAATCAAAACCCTGTTATTCATGCCATAGGATACCCTACGTTATCTGGTACTGGTATGTATGATGACATTCAACATCAAATTAATATTCCTCCTGAGATTCATGAACAATTGATGGAAATAGCTTTAGAAGCTTGGGACAAAATTAGACCTACTAGAAAATATTATGGCAAATGGATGTTACACATGATCCCTTGTTTGGACGTTATTCTTGTGTTCATGTTACTATTGACACATACTCTAAATTTTTGTGGGCTACCATTCAAATTGGAGAAACCACCCGTCATCTTATCCAACACTTAGTGGAAAAATTTGCTATTATGGGAATTCCTGCTATGATTAAAACTGATAATGGTCCGGTTTATACTAGTAAAAATTTTAAAGATTTTTGCTAATTATATGATATTGTTCTTCTAACCGGAATAGAATATAATCCACAAGGACAAGCTTTAGTAGAACGTGTACATGCTATGCTTAAAACACAAATTAAAAAATTAAAAAGGAGGAAAATGACAGATTTAAATATGCACTTGTTTAGACATTTACAAAATCAACCTAAAGCATTGTTACATCAAGCCTTATTTATTTTAAATTTCCTTAATCTTCCACAAGGAGAAATATTGACAAGAGCAGAATGACACTTTGAGCAAAAAACCTTAGAAATAGTTCATGAACCAATTTGGATAAAAATTGTAGCAGGTGCTGAATGGCAGCCAAGGATTTTACTTTATAAGGGGAAAGGGCTATGCTTATGTTTCAACAAAAAATGGACACCGGCAGTGGCTCCCAGGGTGGTGGATCCAGACCCGTCACAATCAGAACGGCACCAAGGGGGGCACCCTATCCACTACCCCAGCCGAGGAATCAAGATCCTGAGCTTGATGTTCCGGTGGCAGCAATGGCGCGTCTTCATCTTGGGGCCTGACGTCGGCGACGTCCTAATTTCTCTCTCTTACCTACATGGTGTCAAATTAAAAAGCTGAGAGGGGAAGGGCAAAAAAGGAGCTGCAACGAACAGGGAAGAGTTGCACCACAGAAAATTTATTTCTGGCCATGTGTGCATTATTGACAGTGTCTTCCACTTCTGAGGTAAAAAATAATAATACTCACTATTGGGCCTATATTCCCAATCCACCTTTGCTGGAACCTGTTACTTGGGGTGATGGCGGAATTTCTGACCCATGCTTGGCTTCAGTGCAGTACCCTCATCATTTACAAACACATTTATGGAAAATTGCTGCTGCAACTAAACCTATAATTTTGTCTAAGGGCTCTTTCTTTGGGACTAGTGAATCTGCTGCTTCTTATAATTTTACTATATTTAAAGAATATAGTATAACCACATGTGCGCCCATGCCATACATGTTCTTAATTGGAAATGTTACTTTTGATGAGGGAATTTTATGCTTTAATTGTAAATTGTATACCTGTATTAATATATCTGTTTCTATTCTTTCTGGTTATTCCATTGTGCTGTTACAACAGTGCTCTCACATTTGGCTTCCGGTGAACTTACAAAGACCATGGTCCCAAGATCCTGTAAATACTTTGGTTCTGGAATTTTTTAGACAATTGTTAAAATGTACTAAACGGTTTGTGGGAGTTGTTGTTGCTGTAATTCTAAGTCTCATTGCAGTGGCTACAGTTGCTACAGTTTCAGGGATAGCTTTACATACTTCTTTACAAACAAAATATTTTGTTCAGGAATGGCATACAGATTCGCATGAGTTATGGCTATCCCAGGCTCAAATTGATTCTAGACTTCAAACTCAAATAGATATTTTAAAACAGACAGTTAATTGGTTAGGAAAAAAGATACTCACCTTAGAACAAGAAATTAGATTAAAATGTGACTGAAATTCAACTTCTTTCTGTATAACTAATATACAATATAATCAAAGCTTACATGAATGGAGTATCATACAAAATTATCTTGATGGTAATGAAACAGCTCAATTAATGATTGATTCATTACAAAAGGATATATTTGAAATTTTTGGAAAAGGGTTTCAACATGATGATGCTGCACAAATAGCTGAATTGTTTTTAAAATAGTTAGAGGGATTACATTCACAAGGAATTGCTCAAAGTCTTACCCATACGGCTGGAGGAGTGGGAATAGTGTTATGCTTAGTTATTATACTTTTTGTAAATATATATTGCATGTGCATAATACCATCTCAAAACTCTATATTAACTTTGTGGAAAACTGTTTTAGAAAAACAAAAGTAAAAAGAAGGAATTGTTGGGGTTTGAGTGTGCAGAGTTTTGCTCCCTCAGGCCTGATTATTTGCAAGAGCTGTGGCTGTGATTTAGGTCAGCTGAGGCAAACCTCAGTTAGGAGGAAGAAAAGTTCTCTTCCCCTTATCGCAAGTCAAAAGATCTGCATGGTTTGGCAAGAGGAAGAAGCTTCCTGCATACTTGTCCTGGGAACAGTACATTCTGAAGAGACAAATGCATCCTCAGGGGAGTAGATAATGTCTACAAAGAACTTTAGGAGAGTACTTATCAAATAAACAGGAACAATCTGAATTTAGCTCTGTGTAACCACTGAGGCATGATATTTGGGCAATGTGGTAAAATGTTAGTGAAGAATTGCTTGCTTTGTTAGAATAAGAATATAAAAAGAACTTGCAAATAAATCTCAGCATGCAGTTGCAATTGCTGCCTTTGCTCGGCATCTCCTGTGTCCTGGTTATTCTGTGAGCCTTACTCAGGTACCTGAACGCTCTAGACATTCACAGTGGGCCATACTATGTTCCCCTGAAATGGCCTGTCCTGTCTCAGATCTGGTCTCCTTGTCCAACTCTGCGAAGTTGTCAGGAGCCTGTGCTGACCATGACCTGCTTTCTCAGGGAAGGCCCATCTTCAGAGCTCTCCTCGCATTTGGACATTCTCACATCAGTAGGTACCAAGAAAGACAGCTCTGTCCTTGGTATATTCAAACAAGTGGGCCCACTGGGCCTGGGACTGTGACTGGCTCTGTGTGCCTGGATTCCAGGATCTCAAGTTTAGAGAGTTCCATCACCAAAGAAGTTAGGTAGGTCAATTCCTTCAGGAGCTGAATGAGGTCACTGCCTTGGCAACCATTTTGTCCTAACAGTTGCTTCCAAGGGTTCCATGAGATGAAGGCTGCCCCTACTTCCTGTGACACTTTTACATGTTAGAATGGTATATAAACCATAGGCACCCAGGAAAAGCTCTCCACACAGGGCTGGTTTGGTCCATCTTCTTTATATTAAAAGCAGAGTGGCAGATTCAGACACATCCCTTCATCCTGACGAGGGTGTTTGCCATGGAAGATGACTTTGGCTCTCTCAGGTACTTTATTGCTGCCTAACTCTTCTACAGGGATCATTTTTGCATTGACCTTTGTGGTTCTCAGCAGGTGGAAGATCCCCTATGTTTCTGTATTGTAAGACCAACTCTGTCCCTGCTCTTCTGTAAAGTTAGATTGAGAGAACACTGTATGGTTAGGGTTAATAACATGTTTGATTTGGGTTCCGAATCATTTTGCTGGATGAATAATGGTATTGGGAACCTGCGATATTTATAAGAATACATAGGTGAAATATAAGTATGAAAACAGAAATCTAGGTAAGATTTGAAGCCCAGAAGGGCCTATCATTGAAATACTTAACATTGAATTACGTTCTGCAGAAATGTCTCAGATAAATTGATATACAATGACATAGGACCTTGTACCTTGGATGATTGAATTTCGAAGAGAACATCCAGTCAAAAAGAAAAAGTCGGTAGGATTAGGGAGATAGTCAGTAGGTTTAGGAAGAAGAGTGAGTATAGGATTTGGAAAAAAAACGTCTTTAGCAATAGGGTTTTGGGTAGAGAGTGAACGTAAATATCATAACATGTGAAGAGTCAGTCACAATGATTAACTGGGGAAAATATGTAAGAAAGCAGATATCAATAGAGACATTAGGAAATCAGGCAAAGTATAAAGTGAGTAATAGGATTAGACATTTTCAACATGGTTGAGGTTGAATATATAATAGTTGGAAGAAACAAATATGTATTCACCAATAGGATTGACATTTGAGAGCATTTGGCAATGTGGACATTGGTGTTTGTAGTAATCCATGTTCACTTTCCATTTCTGCTTTGGTACATTCATAAGTGTGACTTTGCATTTTGTGTCCAGAATATTAATCTGATAAAATGTATATGTTGATCAGGTTACAGGAGTTTTTCTTCCACCATTCCCGGGAGCAATATTTTGAAGAAATATAAATTAGTATTGGGGGTACAAAGAGGTACACACACTGTGTCAATGAATATAGAGATAATGCATGAATAGACCATACTGTGAAAAAAAATATGTAACAGGTTCCACTTTAAGGAATGGATTGAATTGGTATCTGAAACTATAAGAAATCTTATGTTCATATTAAATCATTCATTCCAATCAGTTATACATCTAATGGTAATATTACGGTTATGGTTTATCATGAAGGGTGTGAGTTTTGATTTAAAAGTGACCATGGAAATCGAAAAAAATGTGTTTGGAAAGAAGTTTCATGAAAATACCAGTCAAGAAACATAGAGGAATACATGTGTTCTGAAGCAGGAAGTGATTGAAAGTGAAACAAATGTCTATATATTTGCGAACTTGTAGATGAATTATATATCCTATGATGTGCATAACCTGAAGACATATTAACGTACCAGTGTTGAATAAAAATGAATGTCAAAACACACATCATGTCCCATAGGAATCTACTTGCATTGATGTTAAACTGGGTCAGTTACTGCAGAAATATTAGGATTTGTATGCACAATTCACTGAAGTTAGTTTTCAGTAAAAGGAAACAGATATGTATTTCAGGTCGATGAATATTTCTGAGAATAATCTTGTGAAAAGTTGATTATAAATCCACATACATAAATATGAATGAATTTAGGGAGTGTATGTAAGACAAATATATTTCATATTTTAAAAAATCTGGAGATTATATATATATATATATATATATATATATATATATATATATATATATATATATATATATATATCACACACACACACAGACATTAAAATGTAGCAAAATATATCCCATTCGAAATTCACCATGAAATGTGTATCATCCACAGATGATAAATTTTCATTTTACTGAACATGGATTTATGTATAATGTTGTCCAAATAGGAAGCTCTCCCGTAAGTTGAATTTTCAGTTCCAACAGAGTTTAGGAGGAGTGATCTCCTCTCATAATTTGTGTCTGCCAATTCAGCCACCTCACAAGAATGTACGTGTGGTGCAAGGTAGGATTCTATATGTGCATATAAAAATACATGTGCTGAAAAGGCTACAGAGAAAAGGAGACAGGAATTCACATATTTGTTAACTTTAAAAACACAAGGGGAACTATTTCAACAAACAATTGACTAGATTTATAACTCCTACCCTATATAATGCAAAAAGCAAGTCCAACTATACACCATGCCTCCTCTGAACTGCTTGTATTTCTATTCTGTTTGGGTTATTTTTCTCGATCATATTAGGATTAGTAGTCAGAGTCTAGTAGTTTATGAGTTAGTGTCAGGGATTCAGTATTTCGAATGGAAAATTGGAAAAGGTATCTGATGTGTATACAAATATGTGCTGCACAAAAATCTTACCACTCTCGTCCAGCGCAATGCCTTGACATTTCCTTTGCTCCAAGTAAGACACAATTACAGGAGAAGAGTTAGAAAATCTGTGAATACATATATGGAATGGAAAATGCTTGGAGGTGGTAGTGGAGTTTCCAAAAGTAAGGGACATGGTAAACACTCCACAAACATGGAGCTATGCTGGCCTAAAGACTTCTTGAGAAACTGCCTCTGAGGTTGGGCCCTTGAAATATATGTTGTTTTCAGGGGCTTTAGCTTCCTTTGTAGTGAGACCATCAATGCTGGGTCCGCAACTATGTGACCTGGAAGACATGGTTTCTTATTTTCCAATGAACATGAGGCAGCAGTGCTGAATTCTCTCTTTGCATGTAAACTTTGGACACTGGGGGCTAAGTGTCTCCCCGTGTGGAATGTGAAGCCATTTAGTCATCCTCCACTATTCATGGTGTTTCTTACAGTTGCACTGGGAGTTTGGTATTTGCTTCACGAAATACAAAGTGTTCAACTTGGACACAGTGCTGGAGGGAGTTCTGTCCCGTGTGGTGTGTCAGGGTCTGCAGGAGAATGCAACAACCAGGCTTCTATCGCACATAGATTGCCCCCTTGAACATAGCAACCTGATTTTGAATATTGCCCTAAAACGTCTCCATACAAAAAGATGCCATTACATATAAGGGTCTGCTTGCTGCACCATGTCAGTCACAAGCCATTTGGAAGCCAATGGCAGTTCCACATGGATCCACCACAGATATTTTATCACCCCTGCACACCACTGCTCTAGGCAGACTTCTCAGCAGGCTCCAAACTACTGACATCTCTGTTCTACACCATTTTTATGAAACCCAGTCAATCAGGGCACTGCATGGTTGTTTTAGTAATCCATGCTTACTTTCCATTTTGCTTTGGTTAAAGGTTAATAAAATAGGTACTTGTCACTTCCTGTTTTTTTGTATGCTTAACAAAACACTGTTGAAATCTTGACAACTGTTTGCTAATTTTGTTTCCAGAATGTGCTGTCCCTAACCGCCAAACTGCAGAATGTACTCCCTCACCCGGTTGCAATCAAAATGCCCACTCACTCTGACCTGTCAATAAATTTCCTTTCCTTCCCTCTCCAAAGAATGTATATAAGCTCTGATTAAGCTGTTCTCAGGGGTCTCTGCTCTATTCAAGTGAGCTCTGAGCCCCAGCATGCTGGACCCCCAATTAAAGCTTTGCTGTTGCTCAGTGAAAATGGTATACTGTTCTGGACTTAAAAGATGAATTCTTTTGCTTCCTTCTGCATAAAGATAGTAGGTTGCTGTTTGATTTCGAGTGGGTAGACCCAGAAACCGAAACATCTGGTCAACTAACTTGAACTAGACTTTCACAGGCGTTCAAACCCCCCCCCCAATCTCTTTGATGCAGCCCTCCACAGAGATCTCAACAACTTCAGAACTACACACCCCGAAGTCACCCTGCTTCAATATGTGGATGTCCTGCTACTGGCAGCCAACACCAAGGAAAACTGTGAGTCTGGGACCCAAGCACTATTATCCGAGCTTGCTCAACTCGGGTACAGAGCTTCTGCCAAAAGGCCCAAATTTGCCAGCAAGAAGTAATCTTCCTGGGTTATTCCCATAAGGGCATTACATGATGGCTCACTGGGCCCGGAAAACAAACCATTTTACAGATACCACCCCCATCTAACAGGAGACAACTCAGAGATTTTCTTGGGACTGCTGGCTTTTACAGGTTATGGATACCTGGGTTTGTGTTCTTAGCTCCTCCTTTATACCCGTTGTTAAATGACGATGCCCAATTCCAATGGACCCCTGAGCACCAGCAAGCTTTTCGTAATATCTAAGGACACTGACTCTGAACTCCTCAACTTCACTGAGCCTAGCCTGCAATTACAGAAAGCCCTACACTATGTTAAAAATGTACATCAACTCATTCACCTTGGTTCAAAGAAACTGCAGGCATGACTGAAAGATCAAGAACAGAGTTTTCCTCTAACCGACTCACAGTGAAAGGAAATATCTGAATGGGTAACAAAAGCCTGTAGGGTCTGTCAATTGGTTAATGCTTACCCTTCCAAGCTTCCTGAAGGAAAGCACCTATGAGGAACCAGACCAGGACAATTTTGGGAAGTGGACTTTACTGAAATTAAGCCAGCAACGTAGGGACTTAAATATCTCCTAGTCTTTGTAGATACATTTTCAGGATGGATTGAAGCCTTTCCCACAAAATAAAAATCAGCGGCGCAAATGGTGGTCAAGAATATGCTGAAAGATATTTTTCCAAGATATGGCCTGCCTAAGGTAATAGGGTCTGATAATGGACCAGCGTTTATGGCCCAGGTAAGTCAGAGGTTAGCCAGGACCCTGGGGATTAATTGGAATTTACATTGTGCTTATAGACCCCAGAGGTCAGGACAGTTTAAAAAAATTAAATAGAACCATTAAAGAGAACTTAAAGAAATTAAGCTTAGAGACCAGCATAAAAGATTAGACTATGCTCCTGCTTATGCATTGTTTCATGCAAGAAATACTCCCTCTGTTTCTTTGTGTAAAATCACCCCCTATAAAATTCTCTATGGGGCCCCTCCTCCTGTAAGGGCCCTAACCCCAACCCTAAGACCTAACGATCCCTTCAACATCCCCTTGCTTTAAAGATTTAAAACTCTTGAAAGAACTCAGAGATACCTGTGGAAACAGCTGGCCACTCCCTACCAACCTTGGGACGAGGGGACTCCACATAGATATCAAGTAAGAGACTTCATCTACATAAGACGACATCAGGTGTCATCCCTGGAACCCCGCTGGAAAAGACCATAGCAGGTGCTACTTATAACACCTACATTGGTAAAAGTAGACGGAATCCCTTCCTGGATCCATGCTTCTCATCTAAAGCCTGAGCCCTGTCCAGACTCTGGCTGGAAACTGGAAAAGAGTGTAACCCTTTCAAATTGTGTATTTGCCATATGGATAAGGCTATAGACTCTCCCCTTGGCCACCAGTACTTCTAACCCTTATCAGCCCATTCTGCAGCAATGGCTGATCACAAATCCTACTGAACAAGAAGTATGGTCTATCTAGCATACAGCCCCCTTAGGGAACTGGTGGCCATCTCACCACCAAGACATTTGTCAGCTGGCTATAGGTCTTTCCTATTGGGATATCCCTGATGAGGAGGATCCCACTAAAATTCCATTAAATCCCTTCTGTACCATAGATAATGGAAACAAACGTTATAGATATAGGGACACGCGAGCCAGATGTAGGTTGGCTAGCCTAGATTACTGTTTGTCGGGGCAACTATCAAAGCCACAAACAGCCATGGGTGTGTGGGAGAAAAGCCGACTTCTTCTGTAAGTCATGGGAATGTGAGCATACAGGGGGTGCCTGGTGGAACCCAAACGCCTCATCAAATTCAGTACACAGCATTGGCCATATTACCAATTAGACAACCAAAACCGATGGCCCCCAGAGGTGTCTCTACATCCTCAAATTCTGTGTGACCTTTTTTAACTTCTGCAAGTACTCAAAAGGGTGAATGGAGATTCCCCTATGTGGAGGCCTTTTCCCTCCTTCGCTCAAATCCTGAACTATGCTTCTCCAATAGATCCTCACCCTCAGCCCTCTGCTACAGACTCTCTGCTGTCATTCCCATCTCAGAAACCTGATTTCGATTTCTGCCCTCCAATTACTAGATCAAAAACCCAAACCTCCACCAGTTCTCAGACCATTGCCCCCTTTGCTGAGGTAGCATGTACTGAGTCACCCCTCCACCCACTCACTCCTCTCTTCTCCTGTCAGTTTCCGCACCGGGTCCCACCAGGTCGCTTACCAGCTAACCCAAAGCTCAAACCAGCTGAGAAGAATCCTCAGACCCCTATCCAAGGTGTAATGAAAATGGTCTTTTAATTTGCTTTGTCATCACTGAAAACAGGTTACTTATAATTTAAAGTCCCTCACAGGCTTTTTGGGATACACACTCCCGTCTTCCCCTCAGCTCTATCTGTTCTATTACTCAATTTTTTGTTGCTAGGAAAATCCCAAACCCCTTTCTCATTATTCTTTTACATCTCTCCTTCCTCATACTCATATCCACGGAGCTGCTTTCACCCCACACTTTCCCCGTCTTCTCCCTCTATACCAGGCCCCCAGAAAAGTCTTAACTGACCTTCTCCAGAAGTCTTCACCATGGCTGACTTTAATACTTTCAGCAAAAGAGTCCCTATAAAAGAGTTCAATGTAGATAAACTTCCTCTTTTCTTGTTGCCTGTTTTACTTGGCCACTGGCTGGAAAAATCAGCACTACTAAGCTAGACACCCCCTTACTAGTTTTTCACAAAATATGTGAACATGGCCCCTTGCTTGAGCTGGGGCTTCACAGAGATTGCTAAATTTGTAAGATAAAGAAGTTACCAACTGGGCTCCATGGTAACAGCTGGCACGGAGGGAAAAAAAAAAGAGAAGACAAAAGCTCTCCCCCTCCCAGGTGTCCTTAAAAATATGTAACTTGCCCAGAACAGAGGTAAAAAAAAAAAAAAAAAAAAAAACAGAAACAAAAACTGCTTTTTGTGAACTTCTGCAGAGTGTGAACTTCTGAGCCCCTTACGTTACATGTTGGGTACAAAATTCGGAAAATACCTAAACTTTGGCTTGAGGGGATTAAATGAATACAACAGAAGCAATGCCCTCTAAATCAGGTTGCAACTAAATAGGACTGTT
Source organism: Callospermophilus lateralis (assembly GCF_048772815.1). Classification (NCBI taxonomy): domain Eukaryota; kingdom Metazoa; phylum Chordata; class Mammalia; order Rodentia; family Sciuridae; genus Callospermophilus; species Callospermophilus lateralis. Next base: position 380,942 of record NW_027514169.1, on the reverse strand, counting down.
TCCCTGTCTTTCATTCTATCTTAGGATCCTTGCCTTGTACATACCTACAACAGTATAAATCTATATACTTAAACATTGTTTGTTTTCATAAAATGTTCAACAGATGTGATTAATTATGTAATGGTGCAGATGTTTCCCAGAGTGCTCTATCAATGTGCAGGATCATTTAAAGATCAAATAGGAGGGCATACAACCCGGTTCTGACAGAAACCTGTATCCCTTACTTTAGAAATCCTATTACGAATAGGAGTTGCTGCAGGGGTGGGCACAGGAAGCACTGCCCTAGTATATGGGACACAACAAATGACCCAATTAGAAGCAGCTGTAGACCAAAGCTTAAATATATTAAAAACCTCCATCACACCTTTACAGGAATCTTTAACCTCTCTCTCTGAAGTTGTTTTACAGAACAGGTGAGAGTTGGACCTCCTCTTAATGAGAAAAGGGGGACTTTGTGCTGCATTGAGGGAAGAATGTTGTTTTTATGCCGTCCATACTGGTTGTAAAAGAATCTATTAGTAAATTAAGGAGACGCCTTGAAGAGTGTCAATGAGAGAGACGTCCAAAAAGGCTGGTTTGAGTCTTCATTCACACAGTCCCCCTGGTTAACTACACTATTATCAGCCCTGGCCGGTCCATTAATAATTCTCATTTATTGCTAACTATAGGACCCTGTTTGCTCCTTCGTGTAGTTTCATTTCTCCAAGTTCAAATTGGACAAGTTAAACTTTTGATAATCAGAAAACAATATACCCCACTAGCAGACATAAAATGTGACACCACCAAATGATCACTTTTACGATTAAAAGTAACCAGAAGAAGTGGGGAATGAAAGGTAAATAAAATAGGTATTTGTCACTTCCTGTTTTTCTGTATGCTTAACAAAACACTGTTGAAATCCTGAGAACTGTTTGCTAATCTTGTTCCCAGAATGTGCTGTCCCCAAACTTCCAAACTGCAGAATGTAATTCCTCACCCGGTTGCACGAAAACTGCCCACTCGCCTGACCCATCAATAAACTTCCCTCCCTGCCCTCTCCAAGGAAAGTATATAAGCTCTGCTTTAGCTGTTCTCAGGGCTATCTGCACTATTCAAGTGAGCTCTGAGCCCCAGCATGCTGGACCCCAATAAACCCTTTGCTGTTGCATGAGACAGTCTCTTGGTGGTCTCGTCCTCTGACGCTCGAACGACCTTTACATTGGTACAATCAGAAGTGTGACCTTTGCTTTTTGTGTCCAGAATATTACTGTGATAAAATGTACATGTAGATCAGGGGACATGAGGATTTCTTCCACCATTTCTGGCAGCAATATTTTGAAGATGTATAAATTAGAATTGGGAGTACAAATTGGTGTAAAATGTGACTATGAATATAGAGAAAATGCATGAATAGACCATGTTGTGAATAAATAATATAACTAGTTCCAACTTTAAATAATGGATTGAATTGATATCTGAAAAATACAGGAAATCTTATATTGATATACATACATACATTTCAATGAATTATTCATCTAATGGTAATATTAGGGTTATGGTTTATCATGAAGAGTGTGTGAGTTTTGCTTCAAAAGTGATTATGGAAATTGAAAATAATGTGTTTGGAAAGAAGTCGCATGAAAAGACTAGTCAAGAAATATGGAAGAATCATGTGTTCTGAAGCAGGAAGTGATTGAAAGTGAAACAAATGCCTATAAATTTTCTAAATTGTGCATGAAATATATTCCCTATGATGTGCATAAATTGAAGAAATTGTAATGTACCAGTGTTGAATAAAAATTAACATCAAAATATACATCATGATCAGCAACAGGTTATCCAAAGGTTCTCCAGTGCCACCTGGTCATGGGAATTTCAAAAATTTCATGGTATTTTTCTGGTCATTTTTCAAGGATAAAGTTGGAGGCACTGTGGGTTTCAATACATTCAGGAACCATGAAGTGTTGAGGAAGCTCATTTCCATGAAAGTTCTGGAGATCTCACAGGCAAGGCTTCCCAAACAGTGGCCAAAATGTCACATGAAGCCAAGCCCTTTGAGGTCTACAATGTGAGGTCAATGTGTGTTTTGACTCTCAACTATGGCTGCCAAGTCTTTCAGAATAAAAATATGGGATATCCTGGCTGAGATTCCCAGTGTTCTGTGGAAAGCCACCCTGGGTCTAGATCTCAGTTTCCAAGGGCGACTCTCATGCGTGGCCTCCTAAAATCCCAAAACAATTCATGGCAATACTTCTCTGAGTTCAGTTCCAGAACTCAGGCTCTAAGGGGAATCACACCAGAGTTCGAGCCCAGGCGGACCCAGTCATCTTTTCCAACCTCCACACAAACGACCACAATTAAACAAAAACACTCCCACATGGCCCTCATCTTCTTCCATATAGACACTCATCATAATCTCTGGATGGAGGTTTCCATGAGGGGTGCAGCCAAATTCAGGGTCCAAAATAAGCGTCCTTGCCCCTCATTTGCCTAAAGTCAGGGTGGCCTGGACACCCTTCCTGTGAACCAGGAGTGATCAAATAGGCCTGCCATTAATACTGCTCCACTTCTCCAATTTGATGCCTACTGACTGTGGGATTTAGATTTTTATGTGTATTAGAGTCATGAGAAAACCCAAGCACCTATGTGGTAGCCTCTGCAGGGTTCTGAAGAACTCATTTGACCCAAAGGATAACTATTCTCACTTGAAGGAGGTCAGGAACCTTACAGAGGAAGGCGAGAGACTTCATCCACAATGACTGATCTTTGGCCAATTTGGTTTTGGATGCACACATAGGGTCATTGTTTAGATCCATCAGGTGCTGTGAATCTAAACCACAGGCTCAAACAGGGCCTAGATGCTGATTCAGACACATCCCTTTCCAAAGCAATTAAGCACAGAGCCACTGGTAATGCACTTTGATTTCCATTAGAAAACTGTTTTCTTCAGGGTTCCCAAAGGGTTGGTCTCAGGTAAACAAATTCGTGGCATTCAGGACAACAGAACAATATGTAAGCACTAGGCCCAAAGCAGGGATTCTCCACTGAGACTTTCCTGGTCACACTGATATCTGAGTTTTCTGAGATGCTCGCCATTACCTTCAGCTATGCAGTACATGGCTATGACACAGAGCTTGGATGTGGTACATTTCTCGGACACAAAACCATGAGTCTATTCTGGAGAGTGGCCAGCTTTCAGGAAGAAAAAAGGAACTTATGAAGATAGCAGGTGTTGCCCATCAATAAGGCAAGCCGCAGTCCATTCATAAATTGGACAGGATGAATTCTCGGAAGCCTTTTAGTAGACAGGACACATCCATTGATGCATTCTCTTTTCTAATGTCTACAACCACGAACACAGTGGCATACACAGACATAAAAACACTTGCATTGTCAAAGGACTTACTAGAATCAGTTCACTCCAAACCAAGGAAACTGCCTTTCCTACCTATTCTGAGAACATGAGACAAAACCACAAACCCACACCCACACCCACAAAGGCAACTCTTTTCCCCAAGTAGGTCGGTGACTATACAGAGTGTCCTCTGACTGGTGGGAGATACTGTATTTCCCCAAAATGGCCTGTCCTGTCTCAAATCTGGTCTACTTGTTTAACTCTGTGAAGTTGTCAGTAGCCAGTATTGAGCCACTACTTGCTTTCTCAGGAAAGACCCCTCTTCAGAGCTATCCTGGCATTTGGCCATCCTCACATCAGTAGGTACCAAGAAAGACTGACTCAGTCCTTGGTAAGTCCAAACAAGTGAGACCACTGGTTTAGGATTGGGACTGGCTCTGAGTGCCTGGCTTCCTGATTCCCACGTTCAGAGAGTTCCATAACCAAGGAAGTGAGGGGAAATCACTTCTGTTAGCAACTGAATGAAGTCATTGCCTTGGCAACCACTTTGTGCTAACAGTTGCTTCCAAGTGTCCCATGAGATAGAAGCTGCCCCTACTAGCTGTGACACTTTCAGAAGTTAGAATGGTATATTAACCATAGGCACCTGGGAACAGCTCTCCACATAGGCCTGGTTTGGTCCATCTTCTCTACATTAAGAAGAGAGAGGCTGATTCAGACACAAACCTTCATCCTGACCAGGTTGTTTGCCATGGAAGATGACTTTTGCTCTCTCAGTTCCTTCATAGATGCCTACATCTTCTCCAGAGATCATTTCTGCATTGAACTTTGAGCTTCTCAGCTGGTGGAAGATCCCCTACATTCCTGTATTTTAAGTCAAACTCTGTCCCTGCTCTTCTGTAAAGTTAGATTGAGGGAACAGTGTATGGTTAGAGTTAAAAATATGTTCGATTTATGTTACGAATCATTCTGCTGGGTGAATAATGGTATTGGGAACCTGCGATATTTATAAGAATATAGAGCTGAAATATATGTATGAAAACAGAAATCTAAGTAATATTTGAAGCCCAGAAGGGCATTGGGCTGTCAATTGGAATATTTAGCATTGAATTACGTTGTGCACAGATGTCTCAGATAAATCGATATAAAATTGCATAGGACCTTGTACCTTGGATGATTGAATGTAGAAGTGAACATCCACTCAAACAAGGATAGTCGGTAGGATCAGGAAGATAGTCGGTAGGTTTAGGAAAAAGAGTGAGTATACGATTTGCACCAAAAGTTCTTTAGCAATAGGGTTTCTGTTAGAATGTGAATGTAAATGTCAGCACATGTGAAGATTCAGTCAAAATGATGAACTGGGGAAAATATGTAGAAAAGCAGATACCAATAGAGAAATTAGGAAATCAGAGAAGGTATAAAGTGAGTGATAGGATTAGACATTTTTAACAGGGTGGAATTTGAATATATAATCTTAGGAAGAAACAAATATGTAGTCACCAATACGATTTATATTTGAGAGCATTAGGCAACTTGGATTGGATGTTTTTACTAATCCATGTTCACTTTCCATTAAGGATTTGGTACAATCATAAGTGTGAACTTTGCATTTTTTGTCCAGAATATTTCTGTGATAAAATGTATATATAGATCAGTTGACATGAGTAATTTTTCCCCCATTTCTGGGAGCAATATTTTGAAGACGTATAAATTAGTATTGGGGGTAAAAAGATGTGTACCCTGTGTGTATGAATATAGAGATAAAGCATGAATAGACCATATTGTGAATAAATAATATAACTGGTTCCACTTTAAATAATGGATTGAATTGATATCTAAAAATATATAAAAAATCTTATATTGATATACAATCATTCATTCCATCCAGTTATACATCTAATGGTAATATTAGGGTTATGGTTTATCATGAAGGGTGTGTGAGTTTTGCTTCAATTGTGATTATGAAAAACGAAAATAATGTGTTAGGAAAGAAATCTCATGAAAAGACCAGTCAAGAAACATGGAGGAATACATGAGTTCTGAAGCAGAAAGTGATTGAATGTGAAAGAAATGCCTATAAATTTGTGAACTTGTGTATGAAATATATATCCTATGATGTGCATAAACTAAAGTAATTGTAATGTACCAGTGTTTAATAAAAATGACCATCAAAATACACATCATGTTCCATAGGAATCTACTAGCATTGATGTTAAACTGGGTCAGTTACTTTAGAAATAATAGGATTTTTGTGCACCATTCACTGAAGTTAGTTTTCAATACAAGGAAACAAATATGCATTTCAGGTGGATAAATATTTCTGAGAATAATCTTGTGAAAAGTTGATTATAAATCCACATACATGCATAAGAATAAATTTAGGGAGTGTATATAAGACACATATATTTCATATTTTGAAAAATCTGGAGAGTGTGTACACACACAGATATTAAAAAGTAGCAATATTTGCCAATTGAAATTCACAGTGAAATATATGTAATTCACAGATCCAGAAAAATTCAAATATTCTTTTTACTGAATATGGATTTATGTATAATTTTGTTTAACACATAGGTTGAATTTTCATTTCCAAGAGAATTTAGGAAGAGTGATCTCTTCTCACAATTTATATTTGACAATTCAGCCACCTCACAAGAATGTACGTGTGATACCAGGTATTTTTCTATACGTGCATATTAAAATACATGTGCTCAATAGGCTACAGGGAATTGGAGAATGGAATTCACATATGTGTTAACTTTAAAAACACATGGAGAAGTATTTCAACAAAAAATTGACTAGATTTATAACTCCTAGCCTATATAATGCAAAAGGCAAGTCCAACTATACAACATGCCTCCTCTGAACTGCTTGTATTTCTATTCTGTTTGGGTAATTTTTCTCCATCTTATTAGGATTAGTAATCAGAGTCTAATAGGGTAGGGTTTAGTGTCAGGGATTTAGTATTTCAATTGGAAAATTGGAAAATAAATCCAATGTGTTTTTACATATGTGCTATACAAAAATCTTCCTACTCTCATTCAGAATAATGCCTTGACATTACCCTCGCCCCTAGTATGACCCAATTAGAGGAGAAGAGTTAGAAAATCTGTGAATACATATCTGGAATGGAATATGGTCAGGAATTCACAACCCTGGAGGTGGTAGAGGACTTTCCAAAAGTAAGGGACAGGGTACACACTCCACAAACATGGAGCTCTGTTGGCCTAAAGACTTCATGAAAAACTGCCTCTGGCGTTGGGCACTTGAAATATATGGTGTTATCAGGAGCTTTATATTCCTTTGTAGTGAGACCATCAAAGCTGGTCTACATCTATGTGACCTGTAGGACATGGTTTCTGATTTTCCAATGAACATGAGGCAGCAGTGCTGAATTCACTCTTTGTAGGTAAACTGTGGCCACTGGGGGCTAAGTGTCTCCTCGTGTAGAGTGTGAAGACATTTGGTCATCCTCCACTTTTCCTTGTGTTTCTTGCTGCTGTACTGGGAGTTTTAAATTTTCTTCACAAAATACAAGGAGTTCAACTGGGACACAGTGCTGGAGGGAGTTCTGTTACGTGTGGTGTGTCAGGGTATGCATGAGCATGCAGCAAACCGGCTTATATACCACATAGCTTGCCTCTTTGACCATAGCAACCTGAATCTATAAATTACCCTGAAACCTGTCCATATTACAAGATGCCTTTACTTATAATAGTTTCCTGGCTGTACCATGTCCGTCTCAAGACATTTTGAATCCAATGGCACATTTACATGGCCCCACCACAGATGTTTTATCACACACCTGCCCACCACTGCTCTAGGCCCTCTACTCAGCAGGTTCCATCTTACTGGCATCTCTGTTCTACACCAATTTTATGAAACCCAATCAATCAAGGCACTGTCTGGTACACTCATAATAATCAATAAGACATCCAAAGTTTCTGCATGCCACCTGGTCATGGGAATTTCAAAAATTTCATGGTATTTATCTAGCCATTTTTCAAGAATGAAGTTGGAGGCACTGTGGGTTTTAATTCTCTCAGGAACCATTAAATGGTGAGAGTGCTCATTTGAAAGAAAACTCTAGAGAATTCTCACAGGCAAGTCTTCCCAAGGTGTGTCCAAAAAGTCACATGAATCCAGGCCCATTGAGGTCTACAATTGAGGTCCATGAGTGTTTTGATCTCAACTATGGCTTCCAAGTCTTTCAGAATAATGTCTTGTGATATCCTGGATGAGCTTCCAAGTGCTCTGTGGAAAGCCAACCTGGGCCTATATCTCAGTTTCCAAGGGCGACACTCATGTGTGCCCTCCTAAAATCCCAACACAATTCATGGCAATACTTCTCTGAGGTCAGTTCCAGAACTCAGTGTCTAAGGGGAATCACACCAGAATTCAGGCCAGGTGGACACTGTCATCTGTTCCAACCACCACACAAATGAACACAATTAAAACCAAAACACTCCCACATCGCCCTCATCTTCTTCCATATAGACACTCATCATAATCTCTGGCTAGAGGTTTCCATGAGGAGCGCAGCGCAAGACAGTGTCAATAATAAGCTCCCTTGACCCTCATTTGCCTAAAGTCAGGGCAGCCTGCACACCTTTCCTGTGAATCAGAAGTGATCAAATAGGCCTACCGTTAATACTGCTATGCTTCTCCAATTTGAAGCCACTGACTGTGGGGTTTACATTCTTTATGTGAATTGGAGTCATCAGAAAACCCAAGCATCTATGTTCTAGCCTCTGCAGGGCTTTGAAGAACTATTTGATCCAAAGGATCCAGATTCTCACTTGATTTAGATCAGGAACCTTTCAGAGGAATGCAAGAGACTTCATCTACAATGACTGCGCTTTTGGCCATTTTGGTTTTGGATGCACACATAGGAACTTTCTTTAGATCCATCAGATGCTGAGAATCTAAGCCACAGCCTCACACAGGGCCAAGATGCTAATTCAGACCCATCCCTTTCTATAGCAAATTAAGCAAAGTGCCACAAGTGATGCCCATTCATTTCCAACTGAAAACTGTTTTCTTCAGGATTAACAAGTGGTGGCCTGAGCCAAAGACCTTACTGACATTCCGGTCAATAGTACAATAGGTAATCAAAAGGCCTAAAGCAGGGTTTCTCCACTGAGAGTTTAGTGGTCACACTGATATCTGAGTTTGCTGAGATGCTCGCCATTCCTTTCAGGTATCCAGTACATGGCTATGACACAGAGCTTGGAGGTGGTACATATTTATGACACTAAACCATAAGCCTATTCTGGAGAGAGGCCAGATTTCAGGAAGAAAACAGGAACTTAGGAAGATAGCAGGTGTTGCCCATCGATAAGGCAAGCTGCAGTCCTTTCATAAATTGTGCAGGATGAATGCTGGGAAGCTCTCTACTAGACAGAACACATCCATTGATGCAATCTCTTTTCTAATGTCTACAACCACTGACACAGTGGGATACACAGACAAGGAAACACTCGCTTTGTCAAAGGACTTACTAGAAACTGTTCACTCCAAACCAAACAAACTGCCATTCCTACCTATTCTCAGAACATGAGACAAAACCACAAACCCACACCCACACCCAAAAAGTCACGAACTTCCCCCAAGTAGGTCTGTTACTATGCAGAGTGTCTTCTTACTGGTTTCAGTTAGAGAGCTGGAGGACATGGTTTCTTATTTTTCAATGAACATGAGGTAACAGAGCAGATTTCTCTCATTGTTGCAAGTGGGGGCTAAGTGTCTCCCCATGTGGACTGTGAAGACATTTGGTTATCCTCCAATTTTCTTGGTGTTTCTTGGTGCTGCACTGGGTGTTTGGTATTTCCTTCATAAAATACAAGGATTTAAATGCGGCACAGTGCTGAAGGGAGTTCTGTCACTTGTGGTGGGTCAGGGTCTGCAGGAGAATGCACCAACAAGGTTTTATCTCACATAGCACTGAAACCTCTCCATAAAACAAGATGCCTTTACATATTAGGGACTGCTGGCTACACCATGTAAGTCACAAGACATTTGGAAGACAATAGCACATCCACATGTCCACAACACAGATGTTTTATCACAAACCTGCGCACCACTGCTATAGGCCCACTGCTCGTCAAGCTCCAACTTACTGGCATCTCTGTTCTATAACATTTTCATAAACCCAGTGAATCAAGGCACTGTCTGGTTCACTCATGATCGGCAACAGGACATCCAGAGATCTCCAGTGCACCCTGGTCATGGGAATTTCAAAAATTTCATGTTATTTATCTAGCCATTTTTCAAAAATGAAGTTGGAGGCACTTGGGATTTCAATTCATTCAGGAACAATTAACTGGTGAGAAAGCTCATTTCAATGAAAGCTCTGGAGAGCACTAACAGACAAGGCTTCAGAAAGAGTGGCCAAAAGGTTACATAAAGTAAGGCCCATTGATGTCTACAATGTGAGGTCCATGTGTGTTTTGACTCTCAACTATGGCTGCCAAGTCTTTCAGAATAAAACCATGTGATATCCTGGCTGAGATTCCCAGGGCTCTGTGGAAAGCCACCCTGGGCCTAGACCTCAGTTTCCAAGGGCGATACTCATGCATGACCTCCTAAAATCACAACACAATTCATGGCAATACTTCTCTGAGGTCAGTTCCAGAACTCAGTCTCTAAGGGGAATCACACCAGAGTTCAAGCCCAGGTGGAGGCAGTCATATCTTCCAACCTCCACACAAATGACCACAATTAAAACCAAAACACTCCCACATTGCCCTCATCTTCTTCCATATAGACACTCATCATAATCTCTGGCTGGAGGTTTCCATGAGGGGCGCAGCCCAAGACAGTGTCCAAAATAACCTCCCTTGACCCTCATTTGCCTAAAGTCACGGTGGCCTGGACACCTTTCCTGTGAACCAGGAGTGATCAAGTAGGCCTGCCGGTAATAATGATCTGCTTCTCCAATTTGAGGACTACTGACTGTCAGGAATAGATTCTTTATGTGATTTGGAGTCATGAGAAAATCTAAGCACCTATGGGCTAGCGTCTGCAGGGCTTTGAAGAACTCATTTGACCCAAAGTATCTCAATTCTCACTTTATGGAGGTCAGGAACCTAACAGAGGATTGCAAGAAACTTCATGCACAATGAAGGATCTTGTTGTCATTTGGTTTTGGAAGCACACATGGGATATTTCTTTAGATTCATCAGGTGCTGACAATCTAAGCCACAGCCTCACACAGGGCCAAGAGGATGATTCAGATATATCTTTTTCCAAATCAATTAAGTTAAGAGCCACAGGTGATACCCATTCATTTCCATTTGAAAACTGTGTCCTTCAGGCAATGGAAAATGACTTTTGCTCTCTCAGGTCCTTCATAGCTGCCTACATCTTCTCCAGGGATAATTTCTTCATGGACCTTTGAGTTTATCAGCAGGTGGACGTTCCCCTACTTTCCTGTATTGTAAGACCAACTCTGTCCTTGATCTTCTGTAAAGTTAGATTGAGGGAACAGTGTATGTTTAAGGTTAATAACAGGTTCGATTTCAGTTAGGCAACATTCTGCGGGAGGAGTAATGATATTGGGAACCTGCAATATTTAAAAGAAAATACAGGTGAAATATAATTATAAAAACAGATATCGAGGTGAAATTTGAAGCCCAGAAGGGCATTGTGCCTTGATTGGGATACTTATCTTTGAATTACGTTCTGCACAGATGCCTCAGTTAAATTGATATACAATTGCATAGGACCTTGTACCGTGGGTTATTGAATGTCAAAGAGAACATCCAGTCAAAAAGAGATAGTCATTAGAATAAGAAAGATAGTCGGTAGCTTTAGGAACAAAAGTGAGTATAGGATTTGGACCATATGTTCTTTACCAACAGGGTTTCGATTAGAGAGAGAATGTAAATGTCAGCACATGTGAAGAGTCAGTCACAATGATGATCTAGGAAAATATGTAGGAAAGCAGATATCAATTGAGACATTATGAAGTCAGGCAAAGTATAAAGTGAGTGATAGGATTAGACATTTTCAACAGGGTTGGGTTTGAATATATTATTACACGAAGAAACAAATATGCAGTCACAAATAGAATTCACATTTGAGAGCATTAGGCAAACTGGACAAGGATGTTTTAGTAATCCATGTTCACTTTCCATTTAGGCTTTGGTACAAACATCAATGTGACCTTTGCATTTTGTGTCCAGAAATTTACTATGATAAAATTTATATGTAGATCCGGTGATATGAGTATTTCTTCCACCATTTCTGGGAGCAATATTTTGAAGACATATATACTAGTATAAAGGGAAAAAAAAGGTGTACTCTCTGTCTATGAATATAGAGATAAGGCATGAATAGACCATACTGTGAATAAATAATATATTTGGTTCCACTTTAAGTAATGGATTGAATTGATATATGAAAATATATAAGAAATCTTTTATTGATATGAAATCATTCATTCCAACCAGTTATACATCTAATCGTAAAATTAGGGTTATGGTTTATCATGAAGGGTTGTGAGTTTTGCTTCAAAAGTGATTATGCGATTCGAAAATAATGTGTTTTGAGAGAAGTCTCATGAAAAGAACAGTCAAGAAACCTGGAGGAATACATGTGTTCTGAAGAAGGAAGTGATTGAATGTGAAAAAAAAAAAGCCTATAAATTTGTGAACTTGTGTATGAAATACATATCCTATGATGTGCATAAACTGAATAAATACTAATGTACTAGGGTTCAATAAAAATGAACATCAAAGTTCATATGTTGTCCCATAGGGATATACTAGCATTGATGTTAAACTGAGTCAGATACTGTAGAAATACTAGGATTTGTATGCACCATTCACTGAAGTTAGTTTTCAGTACTAGGAAACAAATATGTATTTCAGGTGGATGAATATTTCTGAGAATAATCTTGGGTAAAGTTGATTATATATCCACATACATGAACATAAATTAATTTAGGGAGTGTATATAAGACACAAATATATCATATTTTGAATAATTTGGAGAATATATATATATATATATATATATATATATATATATATACACACACACACACACACACACACACAAACATTAAAAATAGCAATATATATGCCAATCGAAATTTATCATGAAATATATATCATCCACAGATGCAAAAATATTCATTTTACTGAACATGGATTAATGTATAAGGTTGTTTTACTAGGAAGCTCACCCACAGGGTGAATTTTGAGTTTCAACAGTGTTTAGGAGGAGTGATCTCTTCTCACAATTTGTATCTGCCATGTCATCCACCTCACAAAAATGTTGGTGAGATACCAGGTAGAATTCTATATGTGCATATAAAAATACATGTGCTGAATAGGCTACAGATAAAGGGAGACAGGAATTCACATATTTGTTAACTTTAAAAACACATGCAGAACTATTTCAATTAACAATTGAGTAGATTTATAACACCTACCTTTTATCATGCAAAAGACAAGTCTAAATATAGACCTTGCTTCCTCTGAACTGCTTGTATTTCAATTCTGTTTTGGTTATTTTTCTCCATTATATTAGGATTAGTAGTCAGAGTCTAGTAGGGTATGGGTTAGTGTCAGGGATTCTGTACTTCGAATGGAAAATTTGAAAATTAATCCAATGTGTATGAAAATATGTACTTCACAAATATCTTCCCACTCTCATTCAGAACAAAGCCTTGACATTACCTACACCCCAAGTAAAACACAATTAGAGGAGAAGAGTTACAAAATCTGTGAACTCATATCTAGAATAGAAAATACTCAGGATTTCACAACCTTGGAGGTGGTAGAGGAGTTTCCATAAGTAAGGGACAGATTAAAAACTCAACAATCATGGAGCTATGCTGGCCTAAAACTTCTGCAGAAACAGCCTCTGAGGGTGGGCACTGGTAATATATGTTTTTGTCAGGATCTTTAGCTTCCTTTCTAGAGAGACCATCAAAGCTGTGTCTGCATCTATGTCATCTGGAGGATATGGTTTCTTATTTTCCAATGAACATGGGGCACCAGTGCAGAATTCTCTCTTTGTAGGTAAACTGTTGCCACTGGGGGCTAGGTGTCTCCAGGTGTGGAGTTTGAAGCCATTTGGTCATCCTACACTTTTTGTGGGGTATCTTGCTGATGCACTGGGAGTTTGGTAATTGCTTCATGAAATACAAGAAGTTCAACTGGGACACAGTGCTGGAGGGAGTTTTTTCACATGAGGTGGGTCAGGGTCTGCAAGAGAATGCACCAACCAGGCATCTATCCCATATAGCTTGCCCCCTTGATCATAGCAACATTGCCGTGAAACCTTTTCATATAACAACATGCCTTTACATACAAGGTTCTGCTGGCTGCACCATGTTAGTCACAAGCCATTTGGAAGCCAATGGCAGATCCACATGACCCCACCAAAGATGTTTTATCACACACCTGCACACCAATGCTCTAAAACCACTACTCAGCAGGTTCCAACAAACTGGCATCTTGGTTCTACACCATTTTAATGAATCCCAGTCAATCAAGGCACTGTCTGGTACACTCATGATCAATAACATGATTTCAAATGTTTTTCAGTGACACCTGGTCATGGAAACTTCAAAAATTTATGTTATTTATCTAGCCATTTCTCAAGGATGAAGTTAGAGGCACTGTGGGTTTCAATTCATTCAGGATCCATCAAAGTGGAGGAAGCTCATTTCAAAGAAAGCTCTGGAGAACTCTCACAGGCAAGGCTTCCCAATGAGTGGCCAAAAGGTCACATGAAGCCAATTCCATTGAGGTCTACAATGTAAGGTCCATGTGTGTTTTGATTCTCAAGTATGGCTGCCAAGTCTTTCAGAAAAAAAACATGTGATATCCTGGTTGAGCTTCCCAGGGCTCTGTGGAAAGACAGCCTTGGCCGAGATCTCAGTTTCCAATGGCTACTCTCATGCGTGGACTTCTAAAATCCCAACACAATTCATGGCAATACACACAAAAATGTACGTGTGATATCATGTAGGATTCTATATGTGCATATAAAAATACATGTGCTGAATAGGCTACAGAGAAAGGGAGACATTAATTCACATATTTGTTAACTTTAAAAACACATGGAGAACTATTTCAATTAAAATTGACTAGAGTCTAGTAGGGTATGGGTTAGTGTCAGGGATTCCATATTTCGAATGAAAAATTCGAAAATATATCCAATTTTTATGCAAATATGTGATACACAATAATCTTCCCACTCTCATCCAGAACAATACCTTGACATTACCTTCGCACCAAGTAAGACACAATTAGAGGAGAAGAGTTAGAAAATCTGTGAATACATATCTGAAATGGAAAATGCTCAGGAGTTCATAATCTTGGAGGTGGTAGAGGAGTTTCCAAATGTAAGGGACAGGGTTGATCACACAACATGATCTTTTATTAAAATTGCGAGCCATCTTGCCACAAAGCCATGAAAAGGTAATTTTGGCTTTAGTATAAATTACTGCAAATTCTGAACCTGCTTGGAATGCCTGCCCATGCATTGAACTCATTCATGCCTGGCTCTCTGACCAGAACTCAGCCCTCTCTGAAACTTTAGTGACACCTCATAAATATTTGCCTTCCTTGGCCAGACAGCAATCCTCTCTGAGGCTCTAATGGTCCTCATAATTTCTGGTGCTGGGGTCAGCAAAAAAAAAAAAATAAAAAATAAACTACAATTAGTATGATGCTTGTCAAAGTTCTGTTTCTGTTTCCCATTTGTGGAACTTTATGGGCTATAAAGCTGGTCAGCAGGAAAGGTGGGTTTGCTATATTGTTCTCGCCATTTTGAGAGGGAGAGGCAGCCCGGCCGGTTGAAATAATAAGCTTGCCTCAATTTGATTTTACTTGGAGTCAGTGGTCTTTTCTTGCATCCTGGTCTAACATTTTGGAGTTCCCTAGTGAGATGACCCAAGCAGATCACAACTCCAGACTGCTGGGCCTTGGAGTGAGCCTTCGGTCAGGGAAGCACTGCAGTGAACTATCTCACTAAAACTATTAGCAAGCACCTGGTGGAGAAGGCCTCCATAGGAAAGTGGCGCCTTTATAACATCTGATATCTGGTTAAGGGAGATCTCTTCTGATGACAGAGAGGTGACCTGGGGAGGGTCACATATACTTCTGTCTGGGACAGTAACGAGAATCTTTCTGCCCTCTGTTCTGTTCTGTAGGGAATTCCTCTGAAAGGGTAGAGAGGAGCCGATGGGCACGCAGGAGCTCTTACCCCAGAGCTTTAGCATGACGTTGCATTGCTCCTCTGTTTTTCTGTTTCTTCGCCGAGTTTCTGTTTCTTTGTGTTTTGTTCTGTGTTCTATATGTTTTTTGTTTCTTTGTTTTTGTGCGTTTTGTTGTGTGATTTCTGTGGTATAAACTTAAGGATATTGGACGTGAAAATGGGTAATAAAGCAAGTATGCCTGACACTCCTTTGGACTGTGTTTTAAGGAACTGCGATGAACTTTACCCCCGTTTGTTAAGCAGGATGAGAGAAGCCCCTAGCTGGCTGCCTGAAGCACACCCACTGCAGAGGGCAATGCCTGCTGGGGACCTAAGAACTGAGTATCTCCCAGGTTAACAAGTGAAACTCCTTTAAAACTCCTTGTCCCTCCAGATCAAGAGAGTCACAAACTTTGGGTAGAGTCCCCTGTGTTTCTCCTTTGTTAGCAAAGCAGTAAACCTCCCAATTTCTTTTTCACAAAACCTGTCCTTATGATTAAATTTGTATTAATTGGCTTCAAGGTCAGGAACCGAAATTTAAGTGACAAATTTTGATACCCCCCCTGACCCCAGAACTTTTTAAGAGCTGACTACTGAAATGTTAGGAGATGGAGCATGCTTTGGGTGGAACCCAACCAGAGGAGCTAATCCTGTAAGTAAAAGACGGGACTGAGGGACTCCCAGCAGCTGCCGAAGCCCTGTTGCTTCAGGGAATTCCCTCCTTCCTTCCCTGCACTGTAAGGATTATGCCACCTCTGTTTTCTTAAAAAAGAGGGAAAAAAAGGAGACAGTAAATGCAGTAAAGTCACCATGGAGATCCTTGATATTACATTTTTTGTTGCCCCTCTGTGAAAACATCTGATCCTTTTGTGGGGACATCTATCGTGCCACTGTTGTAGGAGATTTTTCTCTTATTTGCTCTATTTTAAAGGCTTCTGTCCTGTCAGCCACAGTCTGGAGCTCCTTTCTGTCTGTCTTGTTTCTTTTTTTCTGGCCCCTAAGACATGTGCAATAATGTGTTTATATTATAAAGTGTTTCTTGGGAATGATGTTAGCTGAATGTGTGTCTAAATGATGAGGTTTCATTGTAATAATCTGGTATATAAATGGGTTTTTGAAGCATTGCACAATCTTGCAGTTAAAAGTCGGGTTTAGGTAATTGTATAGTTTATGATTTCAGATAATTCATGCCAGAGAACTTAAATACTTAGGATGGAAAACTAAAGAACTCTACTTCCAAGTTGGCAAGTAACGTCCCAAACATTCAGTATTTTTTTTTTTATATTTTTTTTATTGTTGGTTGTTCAAAACATTACATAGTTCTTGATATATCATATTTCACACTTTGATTCAAGTGGGTTATGAACTCCCATTTTTACTCCGTTTACAAATTGCAGAATCACATCAGTTACACTTCCATTGATTTATATATTGCCATACTAGGGTCTGTTGTATTCTGCTGCCTTTCCTATCCGTTACTACCCCCCTCCCCTCCCCTCCCCTCCCCTCTTCTCTCTCTACCCACTCTACTGCAGTTCATATCTCCCCCTTGTATTATTTTTCCCTTTCCCCTCGTTACCTCTTGTATGTAATTTTGTATAACCCTGAGGGTCTCCTTCCATTTCCATGCAATTTCCCTTCTCCCTCCCTTTCCCTCCCACCTCTCGTCCCTGTTTAATGTTAATCTTCTTCTCATGCTCTTCGTCCCTACTCTGTTCTTAGTTACTCTCCTTATATCAAAGAAGACATTTGGCATTTGTTTTTTAGGGATTGGCTGGCTTCACTCAGCATAATCTGCTCTAATGCCATCCATTTCCCTCCAAATTCTATGGTTTTGTCATTTCTTAATGCAGAGTAATATTCCATTGTGTATAAATGCCACATTTTTTTTATCCATTCGTCTATTGAAGGGCATCTAGGTTGGTTCCACAGTCTTGCTATTGTGAACTGTGCTGCTATGAACATCGATGTAGCAGTGTCCCTGTAGCATGCTCTATTTAGGTCTTTAGGGAATAGACCGAGAAGGGGGATAGCTGGGTCAAATGGTGGTTCCATTCCCAACTTTCCAAGAAATCTCCATACTGCTTTCCAGATTGGCTGCACCAATTTGCAGTCCCACCAACAATGAACAAGTGTACCCTTTTCCCCACATCCTCGCCAGCACTTGTTGTTGTTTGACTTCCTAATGGCTGCCAATCTTACTGGAGTGAGATGGTATCTTAGGGTGGTTTTGATTTGCATTTCTCTGACTGCTAGGGATGGTGAGCATTTTTTCATGTACTTGTTGATTGATTGTATGTCCTCCTCTGAGAAGTGTCTGTTCATGTCTTTGGCCCATTTGTTGATTGGGTTATTTGTTATCTTGTTGTCTAATTTTTTGAGTTCTTTGTATACTCTGGATATTAGGGCTCTATCTGAAGTGTGAGGAGTACAGATTTGTTCCCAGGATGTAGGCTCCCTATTTACCTCTCTTGTTGTTTCTTTTGCTGAGAAAAAACTTTTTAGTTTGAGTAAGTCCCATTTGTTGATTCTAGTTATTAACTGTTGTGCTATGGGTGTCCTATTGAGGAATTTGGAGCCCGACCCCACAGTATGTAGATCGTAGCCGACTTTTTCTTCTATCAGACGCCGTGTCTCTGATTTGATATCAAGCTCCTTGATCCATTTTGAGTTAACTTTAGTGCATGGCGAGAGAAAGGGATTCAGTTTCATTTTGTTGCATATGGATTTCCAGTTTTCCCAGCACCATTTGTTGAAGATGCTATCCTTCCTCCATTGCATGCTTTTAGCCCCTTTATCAAATATAAGATAGTTGTAGTTTTGTGGGTTGGTTTCTGTGTCCTCTATTCTGTACCATTGGTCCACCCGCCTGTTTTGGTACCAGTACCATGCTGTTTTTGTTACTATTGCTCTGTAGTATAGTTTGAAGTCTGGTATCGCTATACCGCCTGATTCACCCTTCCTGCTTAGCATTGTTTTTGCTATTCTGGGTCTTTTATTTTTCCATATGAATTTCATGATTACTTTCTCTATTTCTATAAGAAATGCCATTGGGATTTTGATTGGTATTGCATTAAACCTATAGAGAACTTTTGGTAATATTGTCATTTTGATGATGTTAGTTCTGCCTATCCATGAACAGGGTATATTTTTCCATCTTCTAAGATCCTCTTCTATTTCTCTCTTTAGGGTTCTGTAGTTTTCATTGTATAAGTCTTTCACCTCTTTTGTTAGGTTGATTCCTAAGTATTTTATTTTTGGGGGGGATATTGTGAATGGAGTGGTTGTCCTCATTTCCATTTCAGAGGATTTGTCGCTGATATACAGGAATGCCTTTGATTTATGTGTGTTGATTTTATATCCTGCCACTTTACTGAATTCATTTATTAGCTCTAATAGTTTCTTTGTAGACCCTTTTGGGTCTGCTAGGTATAGAATCATGTCATCTGCAAATAGTGATAATTTAAGTTCTTCTTTTCCTATTTTTATGCCTTTAATTTCTTTCGTCTGTCTAATTGCTCTGGCCAGTGATTCGATAACTATGTTGAACAGAAGTGGTGAGAGAGGGCATCCCTGTCTTGTTCCAGATTTTAGAGGGAATGCCTTCAATTTTTCTCCATTCAGAATGATGCTAGCCTGAGGTTTAGCATAGATTGCTTTTACAATGTTGAGGTAAGTTCCTGTTATCCCTAGTTTTTCTAGCGTTTTGAACATAAAGGGATGCTGTACTTTGTCGAATGCTTTTTCTGCATCTATCGAGATGATCATATGGTTCTTATTTTTAAGTCTATTGATGTGGTGAATAACATTATTTGATTTCCGTATATTGAACCAGCCTTGCATCCCAGGGATGAATCCTACTTGATCATGGTGCACAATTTTTTTGATATGTTTTTGAATCCGATTTGCCAAAATTTTATTGAGGATTTTTGCATCTAGGTTCATTAGAGATATTGGTCTGTAGTTTTCTTTCTTTGAAGTGTCTTTGTCTGGTTTAGGAATCAGGGTGATGTTGGCCTCGTAGAAAGAATTTGGAAGTTCTCCCTCTTTTTCTATTTCCTGAAATAGCTTGAAAAGTATTGGTGTTAGTTCCTCTTTAAAGGTTTTGTAAAACTCTGCTGTATACCCATCCGGTCCTGGGCTTTTCTTAGTTGGTAGTCTTTTGATGGTTTCTTCTATTTCCTCAATTGATATTGGTCTGTTTAGGTTGTCTATATCCTCCTGCCTTAATCTGGGCAGATCATATGACTTAAGAAATTTATCGATGCCTTCACTATCTTCTATTTTATTGGAGTATAAGTATTCAAAATAGTTTCTGATTATCTTCTGTATTTCTGAAGTGTCTGTTGTGATATTGCCTTTTTCATCCCGTATGCTAGTAATTTGATTTCTCTCTCTTCTTCTCTTCGTTAGCATGGCTAAGGGTCTGTCGATTTTATTTATTTTTTCAAAGAACCAACTTTTAGTTTTGTCAATCTTTTCAATTGTTTCTTTTGTTTCGATTTCATTAATTTCAGCTCTGATTTTAATAATTTCTTGCCTTCTACTTCTTTTGCTGTTGTTTTGCTCTTCTTTTTCTAGGATTTTGAGATGGAGTATGAGATCATTTATTTGTTGGTTTTTTCTTTTTTTAAGGAATGAACTCCAAGCAATGAATTTTCCTCTTAGAACTGCTTTTAATGTGTCCCATAGATTCCGATATGTTGTGTCTGTGCTTTCATTTATCTCTAAGAATTTTTTAATTTCCTCCTTGATGTCTTCTATAACCCATTGATCATTTAGTAACCAATTGTTCATTCTCCAAGTGATGCATGTTTTTTCCTTCCTTCTTTTATCGTTGATTTTCAGTTTCATTCCATTATGATCAGATAAGATGCATGGTATTATCTCCACTCCTTTATATTGTCTAAGAGTTGCCCTGTGACATAATATATGATCTATTTTTGAGAAGGATCCATGTGCTGCTGAGAAAAAAGTGTAACTGCTTGATGTTGGGTGGTATATTCAATATATATCAATTAAGTCTAGGTTATTAATTGTGTTATTGAGTTCTATAGTTTCCTTATTCAACTTTTGTTTGGAAGATCTGTCTAGTGGTGAGAGAGGTGTGTTGAAGTCTCCCATGATTATTGTATGTTGGTCTATTAGACTCTTAAACTTAAGAAGAGTTTGTTTGATGAACATAGCTGCACCATTGTTTGGGGCATATATATTTATGATAGTTATGTCTTGTTGGTGTATGGTTCCCTTGAGCAGTATGTAGTGTCCCTCTTTATCCCTTTTGATTAACTTTGGCTTGAAATCTATTTTATTTGATATGAGTATGGACACTCCTGCTTGTTTCCTAAGTCCATATGAGTGATATGATTTTTCCCAACCTTTCACCTTCAGTCTATGTATGTCTTTTCCTATCAAATGCGTCTCCTGTAGGCAGCATATTGTTGGGTCTTGTTTTGTGATCCATTCTACTAGTCTGTGTCTCTTGATTGGTGAGTTTAAGCCATTAACATTTAGGGTTATTATTGAGATATGGGTTGTTCTTCCAGCCATAATTGTTTATTTATGTTACTAAACATGGTTTGTTTTCCTTTTTTGATTATTTTCCCCCCCTTTACTGTCCTACCTCCCACTGTTGGTATTCATTGTTATTTTCCATTTCCTCTTCCTGTAATGTTTTGCCGAGGATGTTTTGAAGACATGGTTTTCTAGCTGCAAATTCTTTTAACTTTTGTTTATCGTGGAAGGTTTTAATTTCATCTTCCATCCTGAAGCTTAATTTCGCTGGATACATGATTCTTGGTTGGAACCCATTTTCTTTCAGTTTTTGAAATATGTGATTCCAGGATCTTCTAGCTTTCAGAGTCTGTGTTGAAAGATCAGCTGTTATCCTGATTGGTTTACCCCTAAATGTAATCTGCTTTCTTTCTCTTGTAGCTTTTAAAATTCTCTCCTTATTCTGTATGTTGGGCATCTTCATTATAATGTGTCTAGGTGTGGATCTCTTATGATTTTGCACATTCGGCGTCCTGTATGCTTCTAGGATTTGGGATTCTGTCTCATTCTTCAAGTCTGGGAAGTTTTCTCGTATTATTTCATTGAATAGGTGGTTCATTCCTTTGGTTTGGACCTCTATACCTTCCTGTATCCCAATGACTCTTAAGTTTGGTCTCTTTATATTATCCCATATTTCTTGGATGTTCTGCTCATGGTTTCTTAACAGTTTTGCTGAGCTATCTATGTTCTTTTCAAGTTGAAATACTTTGTCTTCATTGTCTGATGTTCTATCTTCTAAGTGTTCTACTCTGCTGGTAGTATTCTCAATTGAGTTTTTAAGTTGGTTTATTGCTTCCTGCATTTCTAGGATTTCTGTTTGTTTGTTTTTTATTACCTCTATCTCCCTGTATAGTTGATCTTTTGCTTCTTGGATTTGTTTATGTAATACATTGTCGAAGTGGTCGAAATGATCTTTCATTGTCTGATTTTGCTGTCTAATGTCTTCCTTGAGACTCCAGATCATTTGCAGCATGTATATCCTGAATTCTTTATCTGACATTCCATCTGCTGCAGCTATAACCTCTTCTAAAGTTGAGTTGACCTGCATTGCTTGTGGTCCTTTCTTTCCTTGTCTTTTCATATTGCTCGTGTTTCTTTCTGCTTAGTGAAACTATTGTGTTTTTGAAATTTTTCCCCCTATATATTTATATTGCTCTTGTATAGTTGAAAAGTCTCCCTTGCAGGGGCGGGCGGCAGCTCTGCTCCTCCTCCAATTGGGGTGATCTGTCTACCACGCTGGTGGGCCGCTGGGACTGTTCTGCCGGTCGGTCGCAGGTCTGCCTACCTTGGAGGCGCGGGCAGCGGCTCTGCTCTGCCCTTCCTCCTATTGGTGTGACGTGTCTACCACGTCACCACGTCCGTGAACCCCTGGGCCTGTTCCACTAGTTAGTCGCGGATCTGACTACCTTGCAGGCGTGGGCGGCGGCTCTGCTCTGCCCCTTCTCCAATTGGGTTGTCGTGACTACCACCCTGGCAGGTCGCTGTGCCTGTTCTGGGCGCGGGCTGCGGCTCTGCTCTGCCCCTACTCCAAATGGAGTGATGTGACTGCCACGCTGGCGGGCCGCTGGGCCTGATCCAGGCTCGGGGAGCGGCTCTGCTCTGCCCCTCCCCCAAGTGGTGTGACGTGTCTACCACGCCGGCAGGCCGCTGGGGCTGTTCTGCCAGACTGTCACAGGCCTGCCTACCTTGCGGACGCGGGTGGAGGGTCTGCTTTCCCCCTACTCCAATTGGGGATTCTTGACAACCACGCCGGCGGGTCGCTGGGCCTATTCCGGGCTCTGGCAGCGGCTCTGTTCGGCCCCTGCTCGAGCCGGAGCGATGCGACACCAGGCCGGCGGGTCTCTGGACCTGCTCCGGGCGCAGGCAGCGGCTCTGTTCGGCCCCCGCTCTAGCCGGAGCGACGCGACACCACGCCGGCGGGTCGCTGGACCTGTTCCGGGCACAGGCGGCGGCTCTGATCGGCCCCCGCTCCAGCCGGAGCGACGTGACACCACGCCGGCGGGTCGCTGGGCCTGCTCCGGGCCCCGGCGGCGGCTCTGTTTGGCCCCTGCTCTAGCCAGAGCGACGCGACACCACGCCAGCGGGTCGCTGTGCCTGTTCCGGGCTCTGGCGGCGGCTCTGTTCGGCCCCTGCTCTAGCCGGAGCGACGCGACACCACGCCGGCGGGTCGCTGTGCCTGTTCCGGGCTCTGGCGGCGGCTCTGTTCGGCCCCTGCTCTAGCCGGAGCGACGCGACACCACGCCGGCGGGTCGCTGTGCCTGTTCCGGGCTCTGGCGGCGGCTCTGTTCGGCCCCTGCTCTAGCCGGAGCGACGCGACACCACGCCGGCGGGTCGCTGTGCCTGTTCCGGGCTCTGGCGGCGGCTGTGTTCGGCCCCTGCTCTAGCCGGGGCGACGCGACACCACGCCGGCAGGTCGCTAGGCCTGTTCCGGGCCCTGGCAGCGGCTCTGCTCCGCCCCTCTGGCCTTCACAGTATTCAGCAGGACCCGGACCGAGAGACAGTTTCCGCGGGTTCTTTATCCCTGGGCCAGAGCAGTTCCGGGAGCCAGAATTCGGCCTCTCCGGACTTGGTGCATGCTCCGACAGGAGCAGGCTCCAAGAAGCAGTTTCCGCGGGTTCTATAGCCCTGGGCCAGAGCAGCTCCGGTAGCCGGAGCTCCGCCGCTCCGGGCTCGGTGCGTGTTCTGATAGGAGCAGGCTCCAAGAAGCAGTTTCCGCGTGTTATTTAGCACTAAGTCTGAGCAATTTGTCTGCGAGACGCAGACAATTGTCAGCCTGAAATTACCTGTTCTATAGCTGAAAGAGCTGCAATCAGTCAAAAACAAGGATGGTGACGTCAGCTCTCCAAGATGGTGGCCGCTGGCTTCCTCCGTGATCTGACCGGTGTGGAGAACCGAACTGGACCGTTTCCTTCCCCGTCTCCAACCCAGAATTCAGCTCCGAGCTCAGCAAATGCCTAGCTGGCAGGAGCCCGCAGAATCAGCATCGCTGTATCTCTGCGCCACCAGCCCGTCGTTTCCCAGTGCGCTCCGCAGACTCCAGCCGCAGGGCGATCTGCCGAACAATAAGCGCTCCGTACGGACAAATCGCTCGCTTTTGAGCCCCTGAAGCTGATCCTCGTGCGATGAAAATCCTTCCACTAGGTTTTGGAGCACCCCAATTTTGCTGGAAATTCCTAACCAGATAGCTTTTAGCCATTCTAACTCATCATTTTCCCTCACAGTGACGCAGTACTCGGATTTACTGCACTCCCTTCGCGGCCATCTTCCCTTCCCCCCAGTATTTTTTTTCACCAATTTTGAATTGGGTACCTGGGAAAATGTCACAGTGTGTACCAGTGCATTAATTTGGACAAGGATAGTAAATCATAGTATGGTATCTGTTGACAAAACAAGATGTAAAGATATAAAATTTTGTGAATTGTATCTTAAAATTGTATCATAATTTTCAATATCCGAACCTGAAAATTAAGGTTAAAATGCCTTAGGCCTGAAGTGTCTGCTCAGAATAGCAGTTTTTCCTTGCTCCTTCCAGACCTCATCTAGGATTTATGTTGAAATGCAAATGAAAGAAGCCTGCAAGCTCAGTAAGAGACTGCTCTGTGGAAAAAGAAAGTTTAATTGTATGGTATTTTCTAATTACTTCCCAGTCATTTTTTTCTAGGACTCTTATTTTTTTTCCTTAGATTCTGTATTGTTTTTTGAGCTTATGATTTTGATCCTAAAGTCCTAGGTTAATATTTTTTGGATCAGTACTATCTTTGACAAACAGTGGAGTTTTTGAAACGTTGCAATGGAGATTTCACCTGTGAGAAGCTACAAGGCCTTTACTATAATTATGTGTGCACACTTTTGTTATGTGTTGTATGTCTCTATATACATATATCCGTATGTCATATATATGACATACAAATTAACATATATAAGGAGCGCTCATAAAAAAAAGGAGCGCTCATAAAAACAAATTTTAAAAAGTGTATCCAAAGATCTTTAATTCACGTGAATTAAATGGTTCACTTTAAATTGGATAAACAGATAACAATAAATGTCTTTAAAATTAAGCTTACAAGTTTTTATAGGTGTTCAAAAATCTAATTAAATATTAATGTCTACAAAAGGTCAAATATGCCTTTGTTCTAGGACTTTTCCTTCAAGAAAAAAAAAATGGTTTACACTGTTCAATACATTTGTCTAATATTTTGATAAATAAGTAAAATAAATTTCATATGGGATTACTCATTCATGAGTACTTTTGTTTGATACCTGATAGATTTACTAAGGTCTGTATAAGTTTGTACTAGAGTCTGTATCAGATTGTAAAAATCAGTCATGTGTTAAAGAGACAAAAATTTCTGAAAACATAAGTTTACCCATATATTGTGTTTAATAAGTTTATTTTTAATAGAGCAAGCTACCATAAAAATTAAACAACTGATTAAATAAGAACTGCTATTTTAGAAAATTGTACGGCCATTCCTTTAAAAGCTAAACTTGGTTAATAGAGAAATATCAATGTAATTGTGATGCTATCAATGTGCTCATATTTTCCAGGTATACAAGTCTGTAAGGTAGAAACTTTAAAAGAGCATTATATCAAGCTGGTGTTCTGAACTTGTATGGTAAAAAAATATATTGGGGATTTTTTTACCTGTTATCAAAGAGATATGTAAAGTTTTATGTTACTTTTTACATTGGGAAACAATTTAAATGTATTTTTAAGTTAATGAGGGCCTAATCTATGTAAAGGTTAAAAACTTTCAGCCTTTCTTTAATTCATGTTTTAAATGTGATATCATAAGGTGTTAGCTAATGTTCATGTGAACTCAAACAATTTAGGTAAACTTTGTAAAATGATATTTAAAAAAAAGATCAGCTTTAGAACTAAAACGCTTAAGATTCATAAAGAACCCTGCCTTAACTGAGATTAGGCTCTGTGTCCCATCTTACTGCATGTGAGAATGACTACAAAAGCACTAGGTCAGATATTATTTCATTTAAAGTTATATTCAAAAGTTTCTTTTTCTTTTTTTTTCTGTCAAGATTACTAGGATCTAAAACAGGGGATATAATGTATAACTCAGCCAAAAAATTCAGGGTAGCTATTACACAAATGAAGTATTTTTACTCTTGTTAAAAAATTTTGTTTTGTAATTTCCTTATAAGTGCACTAAAGATTCCCTGTTAGTGTTTTGCAGAAGTGTTGCTTTAAGAACACAACATGGGTTAACTTAAGATAATAAGTCATCACCTACAAGACAGACAGAATAATACAGATCCCAATTAATAAAAAGATAAATAATTATAAAGTTATAGACATTAAAGCCCAGTACTCTTAATATAAGGCTGTTATAATTTATTTGATGGATGTTTAAGATTAGGATTTAAAATTAAAGTTAAATGAAAAGGGCCAAGAGAACCAATATTTGGCTCTTGCCCTCTGAGTCAGTCTCAATCCAGGGAACAGGGGACTTCTCTAAGAGCTTTGCAACTCTGGGCCACATAACCTCCCAATCAGGGAGATTAATGAGACCACTGGAGAACAGAAAGACAATCAGTGCATTTTCTATGAAGAGGAGAGTAATCAGAGAAGGGAGACATCCCTGGTGCATCCGAGGGAAGCCACATGGTCAAGCAAGATTTGGACCCACCTAGTGCAAATGGCACTAGCAGAACGGAGAAGCTGCTCTCAAGTTTCACAAGGAATGACTCCCATTAAATCTCAGTGAGTGTTAACAATAGATAGAAACAGAAGTCAGTTTGACTGCTTCATCTTAAACACTTAGCAAAGACAATTAAAACCAAAATGCAGCCATTCCTGGGCATTTTAATTAATAATAGTAATAATAATAATAATCAAATTTTAAGGTATACACTTTATGTTAGCCTCCCAAAATAAGTAAGACTGGAGGCTACAAAGAAGGAATCTCAGACAGGAATACCTGAAAACTATAAAAAGAGACTATCAAGAGGAGCTGACAGAGGCAGAAGTTTTTAGTTTAAGACCTACAGATATTCGTAACCTACACAGGTAGTCTTGGTGTTTGCTAGTTCGATGATTCAGCCCTGAGTAACATAATTAAAGGTTTCTCTATTAGACACAGAGGTCACACGAGTAAAAGGATTTTGCAAGATAAGATGACATTAAATTATTACACTGTATCTTATGGGGAGGGACAACTGTAAAACTAAAAGTAAAAGGTTGAAAGTTCTGATAACTGGGGATACTAAATACTGGTGAGGGAAATTCTATACAGCAACATGTTCCAACTGCTGCAACATTTATTCCATACTCATGGATTTTCTTTCTCTCATAGAGAAAGAAAAACATTCAGAGCAGCAGAACAATAGGTTATCAAAAGGCCCAAAGCAGGGTTTCTCCACTGAGACTTTCATGGTCACACTGATATCTGAGTTTTCTGAGATGCTCGCCATACCCTTCGCTATCCAGTACATGGCCATGTCACATAGCTTAGAGGTGGTACATATCTTGGACACAAAACCATGAGCCAATTCAGGAGAGTGGCCAGAATTCAGGAAGAAAACAGGAACTTAGGAAGATAGCAGGTGTTGCCCATCCATAAGGCAAGTTGCAGTCCATTCATAAATTGGGCAGGATGAATGCGGGGAAGCTTTCTACTAGACAGGACACATCCATTGATGCATTCTGTTTTCTAATGTCTACAACCACGGACACAGTGGGATACACAGACATGGAAACACTCGCCTTGTCAAATGACTTACTAAAAACAGTTCACTCCAAACTAAATAAACCGCCTTTTCTAATTATTCTCAGAACAAGAGACAAAACCACAAACCCACACCCACACCCACAAAGGCAACTCGTTATCCCCAGTAGGTCTGTGACTCTCCGGAGTGTCCTCTGACTGGTGGGCCATACTATGGTCACCAGAAATGGCCTGTCCTATCTCATATCTGGTCTCCTTGGCCCACTTTGTGAAGTTGTCAGAAGCGAGCTGTGAGCCACTACCTGCTTTCTCAGGAAAGGCCCCTCTTCAGAGCACTCCTGGCATTTGGCCATCCTCCCATCAGGAGGTACCAAGAAAGACTGACTCTGTCTTTGGTAAATCCAAACAAGTGAGACAACTGGGACTGGCTCTGGGTACCTGGCTTCCTGGATCCCAAGTTCAGAGAATTCCATCGACAAGGAAGGGAGTTGAGGTCACTTCCTTCCTGAACTGAATGAGGTCACTGCCTTGGCAAACAATTTGTCCTAACAGTTGCTTCCAATGGTCCCATGAGATTGAGGCTGCCCCTACTTCCTATGACACATTCACAAGTTAGAATGGTATATCAACCATAGGCACCCTGGAACAGGTCTCCACACAGGCCTGGTTTGGTCCATCTTCTCTACATTAAGAAAAGAATGGTTGATTTAGACACAACCCTTCATCCTGACCAGGTTGCTTTCCATGGAAGATGACTTTTGCTCTCTCAGTTCCTTCATAGCTGCCTACATCTTCTCCAGGAATCATTTCTGCATGGACCTTTGAGGTTCTTATCAAGTGTAAGATCCCCTACATTCCTGTATTTTAAGACCAACTTTGTCCCTGCTCTTCTGTAAAGTAAGATTGAGGTTGATTCCCAAGTATTTTATTTTTTTGAGGATATTGTGAATGGAATGGTTTTCCTCATTTCCATTTCAGAAGTTTTGTTGCTGATATACAGGAATGCCTTTGATTTATGCGTGTTGATTTTATATCCTGCCACTTTGCTGAAATTATTTATTAACTCTAGCAGTTTCTTTGTAAACCCTTTTGGGTCTGTTACGTATATTATCATGTCATCCACAATTAGCGATAATTTACATTCTTCTTTTCCTTTTTTTATGCCTTTAATTTCGTTTGTCTGTCTAATTGCTCTGGCTAGTATTTCAAGAACTAATTTGAATAGAAGTGGTGAGAGAGGGCATCCCTGTCTAGTTCCAGATTTTCGAGGGAATGCCTTCAGTTTTTCTCCATTTAGAATGATGCTAGCCTGAGGCTTAGCATATATGCTTTTACAATGTTGAGTTAAGTTCCTGTTATCCCTAGTTTTTCTAGTGTTTTGAACATAAAGGATTGCTGTACTTTGTCAAATGCTTTTTCTGCATCTATCGAGATGATCATATGGTTCTTATATTTAAGTCTATTGATGTGGTGAATAATATTTATTGATTTCCGTATATTGAACCAGCCTTGCATCGCAGGGATGAATCCTACTTGATCATGGTGCACAATTTTTTTGATATGCTTTTGCATTTGATTCACCAGGAATTTATTGAGAAATTTTGCATCTAAGTTCATTAGAGATATTGGTCTATAGTTTTCTTTCTTTGAAGTGTCTTTGTCTGGTTTTGGGATCAGGGTTATGTTGGCCTCATAGAATGAATTTGGAAGAGCTCCTTCTTTTTCTATTTCTTGAAATAGCTTGAAAAGTATTGGTATTAATTCTTCTTTGAAGGTTTTGTAAAACTCTGTTGTATACCCATCCTGTTCCGGGCTTTTCTTAGTTGGGAGTCTTTTGATGGCCTCTTCAACTTCTTCTTTTGTTATTGGTCTGTTTAAATTGTGTGTGTCTTACTGACTCAATCTGGGCAGATCATATGACTTGAGAAATTTATCGATATCTTCATTATCTTTTATTTTATTGGAATATAGGTTTTCAAAATACTTTTTAAGTATCTTCTGTATTTCTGCAGTGTCTGTTGTGATATTGCCTTTTTCATCCTGTACGTTAGTAATTTGAGTTATCTCTCTTCTTCTCTTTGTTAGCATGGCTAAGGGTCTATCGATCTTATTTATTTTTTCAAAGAACCAACTTTTAGTTTCATCAATTTTTTCAATTTTTTTTTGTTTCAATTTTGTTGATTTCCGCTCTGATTTTAATTATTTCTTTCTTCTGCTATATTTGCTCTTGTTTTGCTCTTTCTTTTCTAAGGTTTTAAGATGTAGTGTGAGTTCATTTATTTGTTGTTTTTTTTTTCTTTTTTTTGAGGAATGAACTCCAGGAAATGAATTTTCCTCCGAATACTGCTTTCATTGTGTCCCATAGATTCCGGTATGTTGTGTCTGTATTGTCGTTTATCTCTAGGAATTTTTTGATTTCCTCCTTTATATCTTCTGTAACCCATTGATCATTCAGTAACAGATTGTTCATTTTCCAGGTGATGCAGGATTTTTCCTTCCTTCTTTTATCATTGATTTCCAGTTTCATTCCATTATGGTCAGATATGGTGCATGGTATTATCTCCACACATTTATATTTACTGAGATTCGCCCTATGGCATAATAAATGGTCTATCTTTGAGTAGGATCCATGTGCTGCTGAGAAGAGTGTGTATCCACTTGATGATGGTTGATAAAATGTACCCTGTTTATGGATAGGCAGAACTAACATCATCAAAATGGCCATATTACCCAAAGTTCTCTACAGGTTTAATGCGATGCCAATCAAAATCCCAACGGCATTTCTTGTAGAAATAGAGAAAGCAATCATGAAATTCATATGGAATAACAAAAGACCCAGAATAGCAAAAGCAATTCTAAGCAGGATGTGTGAATCTGGAGGTATAGAGATACCAGAGTTCAAACTGTACTACAAAGCAATAGTAACAAAAACAGCGTGGTACTGGTACCAAAACAGGCAGGTGGATCAATGGTACAGAATAGAGGACACAGAGACTAATCCACAAAATTACAACTTTCTTATATTTGATAAAGGGGCCAAAAACCTGCAATGGAGGAAGGATAGCATCTTCAACAAATGGTGCTGGGAAAATTGGAAATCCATATGCAACAAAATGAACTGAATCCCTTTCTCTCGCCATGCACAAAAGTTAACTCAAAATGGATCAAGGAGCTTGATATCAAATCAGAGACCCTGCACCTGATAGAAGAAAAAGTTGGCTCTGATCTACATATTGTGGGGTCAGGCTCCAAATTCCTTAATAGGACGCCCATAGCCCAAGAGTTAATAACAAGAATAAACAAATGGAACTTACTTAAACTAAAAAGTTTTTTCTCAGCAAGAGAAACAATAAGAGAAGTAAATAGGGAGCCTATATGCTGAGAACAAATCTTTCCTCCTCACACTTCAGATAGAGCCCTAATTTCCAGAATATACAAAGAACTCAAAAAATTAAACAATAAGATAACAAATAACCCAATCAACAAATGGGCCAAGGACCTGAACAGACACTTCTCAGAAGAGGACATACAATCAATCAATAAGTACATGAAAAAATGCTCACGATCTCTAGCAGTCAGAGAAATGCAAATCAAAACCACCGTAAGATGTCATCTCACTCCAGTAAAATTGGGAGCCATTAGGAAGTCAAACAACAATAAGTGCTGGCGAGGATGTGGGGAAAAGGGTACACTTGTACATTGCTGGTGGGACTGCAAATTGGTGTGGCGAATATGGAAAGAAGAATGGAGATTCCTGGGAAAGCTGGGAATGGAACCACCATTTGACTCAGCAATCGCCCTCCTTGGACTATTCCCTGAGGACCTTAAAAGGGCATACTATAGGGATACTGCCACATCAATGATCATTGCAGCACAATTCACAATAGCAAGACTGTGGAACCAACCTAGATGCCCCTCAATAGATGAATGGATAAGAAAAAAAAATGTGGCATCTATACACAATGGAGTATTATGCAGCACTAAAAAATGACAAAATCATGGAATTTGCAGGGAAATGGATGGCATTAGAGCAGATAATGCTAAGTGAATCTAGCCAATCCTTAAAAAACAAATGCCAAATGTGATCTTCGATTTAATGAGAGCAACTAAGAACTGAACAGGGGGAAAAAGCATGAGGAAAAGATTAACATTAAACTGAGATGAGTGATGGGAGGGAAAGGAAGAGAGAAGGGAATTTGCATGGAAACGGAAGAAATCCCTCATTGTTATATGAAATCACATATATGAGGTTGGGAGGGGATGGGGGGACAGAGAGAATTGAACAACAACAGATGAAGTAGAGAAGGAAGATGGGAGGGGTGGGAAGGGGGGATAGTAGGGAATAGAAATGGCAGCAGAATACAACAGTCTCTTATATGGCATTATGTAAATATTGTGAATGTGTAACTGATGTGATTCTGCAATTTGTATTTGGGGTAAAAATGGAAGTGCACTTGAATCAAATGTATGAAAGACGAAAAAAATAAAATAAAATCAAAGATTGAGGGAAGACTGTATGGTTAGGGTTAATAACAGATTCGATTTCAGTTAGGAATCATTCTGCAGGATGAATAAATATATTGGGAACCTACAATATTTACAAGAATATATAGTTTAAATATAAGTATGAAAACAGAAATCTAATTAACATTTGAAGCCCAGAAGGGCATTGGCCCTTGATTGGGATACTTAGTGTTGAATTAAGTTCTGCACAGATGTCTCATATAAATCAATATACAATGGCATAAGACCTTATACCTGGATGATGGAATGTAGAAAAGAACATCTAGTCAAAAAGTGATAGAATTTAGGATTAGATAAATAGTTTGTAGGTTTAGGAAGAAGAGTGAATATACGATTTGGAAATTTTATTTTTTTTAGCAATAGGGTTTCAGTTAGAGACTGAATGTAAGTGTCACCACATGTAAAGATTCTGTCATAATGATGAACTTGGAAAAATATGTAGGAAAGAAGATATCAATAGAGACATTACAAAATCAGGCAAAGGATAAAGTGAGTGACAGGATTAGACTTTTTCAACAGGGTTGAGTTTGAATATATATTCCTTGGAAGAAACAAATATGTAGTCACCAATAGGATTTGCATTTGAGAGCATTAGGCAACCTGGACATGGATGTGTTTAGTAATCCATGTTCACTTTCAATTTAGGTTTGGTACAATCATAAGTGTGAGCTTTGCGTATTGTGTTCTGAATATTACTGTGATAAAATGTATATGTAGATCAGGTGACATGGGTATTTCTTCCACCATTTCTGAGAGCAATATTTTGAAGACGTATAAATTAGTATTGGTGGTACAATTAGGTGTACCCTGTGTCTATGAATATAGAGATTATGCATAAATAGACGATACTGTGAATAAATAATATAGCTGATTCCACTTTAAATATTGGATTGAATTGATATCTGAAAATATATAAGAAATCTTACATTGATATACATTCATTCATTCCAACCAGGTGTACATCTAATGTTAACACTAGGGGTTATGTATTATCATGAAGGGTGTGTCTATTTTGCTTCAAAAGTGATTATGGAAATCGAAAATAATGTGTTTGGAAAGAAGTCTCATGAAAAGACCCGTCAAGAAGCCTGGAGGAATATATGTGTTCTGAAACAGGAAGTGATTGAAAGTGAAACAAATGCCTATAATTTTGCGAACTTGTGCATGAAATATATATCCTGTGATATGCATTAACTGAAGAAATAGTAAAGTACCAGTGTTGAATATGAATGAATGTCAAAACACACATCATTTCCCATAGGAATCTACTTGCATTGATGTTAAACTGGGTGAATTACTGTAGAAATATTAGGATTTGTATGCACCATTCACTGAAGTTAGTTGCCAGTACTAGGAAACAATATGTATTTCAGGTGGATGAATATTTCTGAGAATAATCTTGTGAAATGTTGATTATAATCCACATACATGAACATGAATGAATTTATAGAGTGTATAATAAGACACATATATTTCATTTTTTGAAAAATCTCGAGAGTGTGTGTGTGTGTGTGTGTGTGTGTGTATATATATATATATATATATATATATATATATATATATATATATATAGCATAGACAATAAAAAGTAGCAATATATATGCCAATCGAAATTCATCATGCAGTATATATCATCCACAGATCCAAAAATATTTATTTTACTGAACATGGATTTATGTATAATGTTTTTCATCTAGGACATTCACCCATAGTTTAAATTTTCAGTTCCAAAATCGTTTAGTATGAGTGATCTCTGCTCACAATTTGTATCTGCCAAATCAGCCATCTCAAAGAATTTACATGTGATACCAGAAAGGAATCTATATGTGCATATAAAATTACATGTGCTAAATAGGCTACAGAGAAAGGGAGACAGGAATTCAAATATTTGTTAAATTAAAAAAAAACATGGAGAACTATTTCAACAAAAAATTGACTAGATTTATAACAGCTACACTTTATCATGCAAAAGGCAAGTCCAAGTGTACACCATGCCTCCACTGAACTGCTTGAATTTCCAATTTGTTTGGGTTATTTTTCTCCAGCATATTAGGATTAGTAGTCAGCGTCTAGTAGGATATGGGGTAGTGTCAGGGATTCAGTATTTCGAAAGGAAAATTGGAAAATGAATGCAATTAGTAGGCAAATATGTGCTACAAAAAAATCCTCCCACACTCATCCAGAACAATGCCTTGACATAACCTTTGCCCCAAGTAAGACACAATTAGAGGAGAAGAGATTGAAAATCTGTGAATATATATCTGGAATGGAACATGCTCAGGAGTTCACAACATTGGAGGTGGTAGAGGAGCTTCCAAAAGTAAGGGACAGCGTAAACATGCCCAAACATGGAGCTCTGCTGGAAAAAAGACTTCCTGAGAAACAGTCACTGAGTTTGGGCACATGAAATACATGTTGTTGTCAGGAGCTATAGCTTCCTTTGTAGTGAGACCATCATAGCTGGGTCTGCATCTATGTGACCTGGAGGACATTGTTTCTTATTTTCCAATGATCATGAGGCAGCAGTGCTGAATTCTCTTTTTGTAGGTAAACTGTGGCCACTGGGGGTTAAGTGTCTCTCCGTGTGGACAGTGAAGCCATTTTTTCATCCTCCAATTTTCGTTGTGTTTCTTGCTGCTACACTGGGATTTTGGTATTGGCTTCATGAAAGCCAAGGAGTTCAACTGGGACACAGTCCTGGAGAGAGTTCTGTCATGTGTCGTGGGTCAGGATCTGCAGGAGAATTCACCAACCAATCTTCTACCCACATAACTTGCCCCCTTGTCCATAGCAACCTGATTTTTAGCATTGCACTGAAACCTCTACATATAACAAGATGCCTTTACATACAAGTGTCTGCTGGCTGCACCATGTCAGTTAGAAGCCATTTGGAAGACAATGGCAGATCCACATGGCCCCAACACAGATGGTTTATCACACACCTGCACACCACTGCTCTAGGCCCACTACTTAGCAGGCTCTAACTTACTGGCATCTCTGTTCTACATGATTTTCATGAAACCCCGTCAAACAAGGAACTGTTTGGTACACTCATGATCAGCACCACGACATCCAAAGGTTCTCCAGTGCGACCTGTTTATGGGAATTTCAAAAATTTCATTGTATTTATCTAGCCATTTTTCAAGGTTAAAGTTGGACGCACTGTGGGTTTCAATTCATTCAGGAACCATTAAATGGTGAGGAAGCTCATTTCAAAGAAAGATCTGGAGAACTCTCAAAGGCAAGTCTTTCCAAAGAGTGGCCAAAAGGTCACATGAAACCAGGCGTTTGAGGTCTACAATATGAGGTCCATGTGTGTTTTGACTTGCAACTATGGCTGCCAAGTCTTTAAGAATAAAATCATGTGATATCCTTCCTGAGATTCCCAGTGCTCTGTGGAAAGCCACCCTTGACCTAGATCTCAGTTTCCAAGGGCGAATCTCATGCGTGACCTCCTAAAATCACAACACAATACATGGCAATACTTCTTTGAGGTCCGTTCCAGAACTCAGTCTCCTCAGGGAATTGCACCAGTGTTCAATATCAGGTAGACCCAGTCATCTCTTCTAACGGCCACACAAATGACCACAATTAAAACCAAAACACTCCCACATGGCCCTCATCTTCTTCCATATAGACAATCATCATAACATAAGGCTGTAGGTTTCCATGACGGGCACAGCCAAAGACAGTATCCAAAGTATGCCTAAAGTCAGTGAGGCCGGGACACCTTTCCTGTGAATCAGGAGTGATCAAAGAGGCTTGCCGTTAATACTGCTCGGATTCTCTATTTTGAGGTCTAATGACTGTGGGGTTTAGATTCTTTATGTTATTTGGAGTCATGAGTAAACCCAAGCACCTATGTTCTAGCCTTTGAGGGCTTTGAAGAACTCATTTGACCAAAATCATCTCTATTCTTAAAGATGGAGGTCAGAAACCTTACAGAGAAAGGCGAGAGACTTCATCCACAATGACTGCTCTTTTGGCTAATTTGGTTTTGGATGCACACATGGGATTTTTCTTTAGATCCATCAGGTGCTGAGAATCTAAGCCACAGCCTCACACATGGCCAAGAGGCTGATTCCGACAATCCCTTTCCAAAGCAATGAAGCAAAAAGCCACAGTTGATGTCCTTTCATTTCCATTTGGAAACTGTTTTCTTCAGGCTTCACAATGGGGTGGCCTGCAGCAAAGACCTTCCTGACATTCAGGGCAACAGAAGAATAGACAAGCAACAGGACCAAAGAAGGGGTTCCTCCACTGAGACTTTCCTGGTCACACTGATATCTGAGTTTTCTGAGATGCTCTCCATTCCCTTCAGCTATCCAGTACATGGCCATGTCACATAGCTTAGAGGTGGTACATATCTTGGACACAAAACCATGAGCCTATTCTGGATAGTGGCCAGAATTCAGTAAGACAACTGGAACTTAGGAAGATAGTAGGTGTTGCCCATCCATAAGGCAAGCCGCAGACCATTCATAAATTGGGCAGGATGAATGCTGGGAAGATTTCTACTAGAGAGGACACATCTATTGATGCATTCTCTTTTCTAATGTCTACAACCACGGACACAGTGCGATACACAGACCTAGAAACGTTCGCCTTGTCAAACGACTTACTAGAAACAATTCACACCAAACCAAACAAAACGACTTTCCTACCTATTTTCAGAACATGAGACAAAACCACAAACCCACACCCACACCCACACAAACTCGCAAGTAGGAATGTGACAATACGGAGTGTCCTTTGAATGGTGGGCCATAATATATTCCCCCATAATGGGCTGTCCTGTCTCAGATCTGGTCTCCATGTCCAACCCTGTGAAGTTGTCAGGAGCCAGTGTTGAGCCACTACCTGCTTTCTCAGGAAAGGCCCCTCTTCAGACCTTCCTGGCATTTGGCCATCCTCTCATCAGTAGGAAACAAGTAAGATTGACTCTGTCCTTGGTAAATCCAAACAAGTTTGACCACTGGGACTTGGACTGGGACTGGCTCTGGATGCCTGGCTTACTGGATCCCATGTTCAGAGAGTTCCATCTCCAAGGAAGTGAGTTGAGTTCACTTCCTTCAGGCACTGAATGAGGTCACTACCTTGGCAACCACTATGTCCTAACAGTTGCTTCCAAGGGTCCGATGAGATGGAGGCTGCACCTACTTGCTCTGACATTTTCACAAGTTAGAATGGTATATCAACCATAGGAACCCAGGAACAGCTCTCCACACATCCCTGGTTTGGTCCATCTTCTCTACATTAAGAAGAGAGAGGCTGATTCATACATATCCCTTCGTCCTGACTAGATTGTTTGCCATGGAAGAATACTTTTGCTCTCTCAGGTCTTTCATAGCTGCCTACAACTTATCCAGGTATCATTTCTGTATGGATATTCGAGGTTCTCAACAGGTGGAAGATCGCCTACATTCCTGTATTGAAATACCAAGTCCTTCCCTGCTCTTCTGTAAAGTTATATTGAGGGAAGAGTGCATGATTAGGGTGAATAACAGGTTCAATTTGGGTGAGGAATCATTCTGAGGGTTGAATAACGGTATTGGGAACCTGCAATATTTACAAGAATATATAGGTAAAATAAAAGTATGAAAACAGAAATCTAGGTAAGATTTGAAGCCGAGAAGGGCATGGGAACTTGATTGGGATACTTAGCGTTGAATTACTTTCTGAACAGATGTCTCAGATAATTTGATATACAATGGCATAGGACCATGTACCTTGGATAATTGAATGTAGAAGAGAACATCCAGACAAAAAGGAATAGTCGGTAGGATCAGGAGATAGTCAGTAGTTTTAGGAAGAAGAGTGAGTATAGGATTTGGACCAAAAGTTCCTTAGCAATAGGGTTTCGGTTAGAGAGTGAATGTAAATGTCAGCACATGTGAAGAGTTAGTCACAATGATGAACTGAGGAAAATATATAAAAAAGCAGATATCATCAGAGACATTAGGAAATAAGGCAAAGTATAAAGTGAGTCATAGGATTAGATATTTTCAACAGGGTTGAGTTTGGATATATAATCTTAGAATGAAACAAATATGTAGTCACCAATAGGATTGAAATTTGAGAGCATTAGGCAACCTGGACATGGATGCTTTTAATAATCCATGCTCACTTTCCATTTAGGCTTTGGTACAATCATAAGAGTGACCATTGTTTTCTGTGTCCAGAATATTACTGTGATAAAATGTATATGTAGATCAGGTGACATGAGTATATCTTCCACCATTTCTGGGAACACTATTTTGAAGAAGTATAAATTAGTATTGGAGGTACAAATGGGTGTACCCTGTGTCATAGAATATATTGATAATGCATTAATAGACCATCCTGTGAATAAATAATATAACTGGTTCCACTTTAAATAATGGATTGAATTGATATCTGAAAATATATAAGAAATCTTATATTGATATACAGTCATTCATTCCAACGAGTTATACATCTAATGGTAATATTAGAGTTATGGTTTATCATGAAAGGTGTGTGAGTTTTGCTTCAAAAGTGATTATGGAAATCGAAAATAATGTGTTTGGAATGAAGTCTCATGAAAAGATCAGTCAAGAAACATGGAGAAATGCATGTGTTCTGAAGCAGGAAGTGACTGAAAATGAAACAAATGCCTATCAATTTGCTAATTTGTGGATGAAATATGTATCCTATGATGTGCATCAACTGAAGAAATATCAATGTACCAGTGTTGAATAAAAATGAACTTCAAAATACACATCATGTCCCATAGTAATCTACTTGAATTGATGTTAAACAGGGTCAGTTACTGTAGAAATGTTAGGATATGTATGCACCATTCAACGAAGTTAGTTTTCAGTACTAGGAAACAAATATGTATTTCCGGTGGATGAGTATTTCTGAGTATAATCTTGTAAAAAGTTGATTATAAATCCACATACATGAATATGAGTGAATTTAGGGAGTGTACAATAAGACACATGTTTCATATTTTTATAAATCTGGAGAGAGTATATATATATATATATATATATATATATATATATATTTATATACACACACACACACACACACACACAGACATTAAAAATAGCAATATATATGCCAATCGAAATTAATCGTGAAATATGTATCATCATCAGATCCAAAAATATTAATTTTACTGAACATGGATTTTTGTATAAGGTTGTTCAAATAGGAAGCTCACCCATGGGTTGAATTTTCAATTTCAACAGCGTTTACGAGGAGTGAGAACTTCTCACAATTTGTATCTGCCAAGTCAGCCACCTCATGAGAATGTATGTGTGATACCAGGTAGGATTCTATATGTGCATATGAAAACAAATGTTCTGAATAAACTACAGAGAAATGGAGACAGTAATTCACATATTTGTTAACTTTCAAAACACATTGAGAACTATTTCAATTAAAAATTGACAAGATTTATTACTCCTACACTATATAATGCAAAAGGCAATTCCAACTATACACCATGCCTCCTATGAAATGCTTGAATTTCTATTCTTTTTGCGTTATTTTTCTCCATCATTTTAGCATTAGTAGTCAGAGTCTATTAGGGTATGGGTTAATATCAGGGATTCAGTATTTCAAATAAATGCTGCACAAAAATTAAATGAGAGAGGCTTATTCCGACATAACCCTTCATCATGACCAGTTTGTTAACCATGGAAGATGACTTTTGCTCACTCAGGTCCTTCATATCTGCCTACATCTTCTCCAGGGATCATTTCTGCATGGACTTTTGAGGTTCTCAGCAAGTGGAAGATCCTCTACATTCCTGTATTGTAAGACCAACTCTATCCCTGCTCTTCTGTAAACTTACATTGAGGGAAGAGTATATGGTTAGGGTTAAAAACATGTTGATATCTCAAATAGTATAAGAAATCTTATATTGATATACCATCATTCATTCCAACCAGCAATACATCTAAAGGTAATATTAGGGTTACGGTATATCATGAAAGCTGTGTGAGTTTTCCTTCAAAAGTGATCATTGAAATCAAAAATAAAGTGTGTGGAAAGAAGTCTCATGAGAAGAGCAGTCAAAAACCTGGAGGAATATATGTGTTGTGAAGAAGAAAGTAATTGAAAGTGAAAAAAATGCCTATAAATTTGCGAACTTGTGGATGAAACATATATCCTATGATGTGCATAAACTGAATTAATAGTAATGTACCAGTGTTGAAAAAAAATGAACGTCAAAATACACATCATGTCCCAAAGGAATCTACTTGCATTGCTGTTAAACTGGGTCAGTTACTCTAGAAATACTAGAATTTGTATGCACCTTTCACTGAACTTTTTTTCAGTACTAGGAAACAAATATGTATTTCATGTGAATGAATATTTTTGAGAATACTCTTGTGAAAATTTGATTAAAAATCCACATACTTGAATATGAATGAGTTTAGGGAGTGTATAATAAGACACATATTACATATTTTGAAAAATCTGGAGAGTATATATATATATATATATATATATATATATATATATATATATATATACACACACACACACACACACAAACACACACAGAGACGTTAAAAATAGCATAATACATGCCAATTGATATTCACCATGAAATGTATATCATCCACAGATCCAAAACTATTTATTTTATTAAACATGGATTTATGTATAATGTTGTTCAACTAGGAAGTTCACTCATAGGTTGAATTTTCAGTTCCAACAGCGTTTAGGAGGAGTGATCTCTTACAATTTGTATCAGCCAAGTCAGTCAACTCACAAGAATGTACGTGTGGTATCAGGTAAGATTCTAAAATTGCATATAAAAATATATTTGCTGAAAAGGCTACAGAGAAAGGGAGACAGAAATTCACATATTTGTTAACTTTAATACACATGGAGAACTATTTCAACAAATAATTTACTAGATTTATAACTCCTACCCTATATAATGCAAAAGGCAATTCCAACTATACACCATGCCTCCTCTGAACTGCTTGTATTTCTATTCTTTTGGGTTATTTTACTCCATCTGACTAGAATTAGTAGTCAGAGTCTAGTAGGATAGGTGTTATATTCAGGAATTCAGTATTTCAAATGGAAAATGAATCCAATGTGTATATAAATATGTGGTACACAAAAATCTTCACACTCTCATCCAGAACAAAGCCTTGACATTACAATCACCCAGAGTAAGACACAATTAGAAGAGAAGAGTCAGAAAATCTGTGAATAAATATCTGGAATGGAATATGCTTAGGAGTTCACAACCTCTGACGTGGTAGAGGAGATTCCAAAAGTAAGGGACAGGGTAAACACTCCACAAATATGGAACTCTGCTGGCCTAAAGACATTTTGAGAATCTGTCTCTGACGTTGAGCACTTGAAATATATGTTGTTGTCGGGAGTTTTAGCTTCATTTGTAGTGAGACCATCAAAGCTGGGTCTGCATTTTTGTGACCTGGAGGACATGGTTTCTTATTTTCCAATGAACATGAGGCAGCAATGCTGAATTCTCTCTTTGTAGGTAAACTGTGGCCACGTGGGGGCTAAGTGTATCCACATGTGGACTGTGAAGCCATTTAGGCATCCTTCACTTTTCGTCGTGTTTCTTGCTGCTGAACTGGTATTTTGGTATTTGCTTCACGGAATACAAAGAATTCAACTGTTACCCAGTGCGTGAGGGAGATCTGTCATCTGTGGTACGTCAGGGTCTGCAGGAGAATGCACCAACCAGGCTTATATTCGACAGCTTGCCCCCATGACCATAGCAACTTGATTCTAAACATTGCCCTAAAACCTCTCCATATAAAAAGATGCCTTTACATAGAAGGGACTGCTGGCTGCATCATGTCAGTCACAAGCCATTTGGAAGCCAATGGGAGATCCACATGGCCCCACCACAGATGTTTTATCACACACCTGCCCACCACTGCTCTATGCCCACTCCTCAGCAGGCTCCAACTTCCTGGCATATCTGTTCTGCACCATTTTCATGAAAACCAGTAAATCAAGGCACAGACTGGTATACTCATGGTCAGCCTCAGGATATCCAAAGATTCTCCAGTGCCACCTGGTCATGGGAATTTTAAAAATTTCATGGTATTTATCTAGCCATTTTTCAAGGATGAAGTTGGAGGCACTGGGGGTTTCAATTCATTCAGGAACCATTACATTTTGAGAAAGCTCATTTCAATGAAAGCTCTATAGAACTCTCACAGACAAGGCTTCCCAAAGAGTGGCCAAAAGGTCACATGAAACCAGGCCCATTGAGGTCTACAATGTGAGGTTCATGTGTGTTTTGACTCTCAACTATGGCTGCCAAGTCTTTCAGAATAACAGCATGTGATATCGTGGCTGAGATTTCCAATGCTCTGTGGAAAGCCACGCTGGGCCTAGACCTCAGTTTTCAAGGACAACTCTCATGCATGGCCTCCTATAATCCCAACACAATTCATGACACTACTTCTCTGAGGTCAGTTCCAGAACTCAGTGTCTAATTGGAATCACACCAGAGTTCACGCCCAGGTGGACCAGTCTGTAAGGGTAAAAGAAATTGAAGTTAAAGTGTAAAAGACCGGGTGTTGTAAAGTTTCTAAGCTGCAAAGCCTGAGTAAAAATGTAAAGGACCAGGGATTGTTAAGTTCCTATGCTACACCTAAAACCTGAAATTCCTGTAGCTGTTAGGACAATTCCTGGGACTGCCCAGTAAATATTGCCCCTGACCAACTAGTTGTTTAATAATCTAGGACCCTGTACAGCTTGGCACCTAAGCATATCAGGGCTTAAACCAATCAATTTGAATGTACCCCCCTCCTTAGGATTAACATATCACCTCCGTCCGACCTGTTGCCACCAATGAATGTGCTAATAAAGTTTGAGAGTTGTTGTTCGATTTTCCGGTGGGTCATGATGATTTCCTCTGATGTATGTAAAGCCTCTGCCTACACAAAAAGTGTACTGAAGCACTGCTTAACCTCCTCTCGGGGCTCTGGGGCGCTCTTGCTTATTGAGTGAGCACAGAGCCCCAGCGCGCTTGATTGGATCCTCAATAAATCCCCTTTTGCTGTTGCATGAGCTGGACTCTTGGTTGTCTCTTCCTCCGACGACTGCTGGAACCTTACAAGTCATCTCTTCCAACTGCCACACAAATGACCAAAATCAAAAAACAAACAAACAAACAAACAAAAAAAAAAAACACTCCAACATGGCCCTCATATTCTTCCACATAGACACTCATCATAACCTCTGGCTAGAGG
This sequence comes from Callospermophilus lateralis, assembly GCF_048772815.1. NCBI lineage: Eukaryota > Metazoa > Chordata > Mammalia > Rodentia > Sciuridae > Callospermophilus > Callospermophilus lateralis. Next base: position 337,401 of record NW_027514169.1, on the reverse strand, counting down.
TTTCCTAGAGGGGTACAGCCCAAGACAGTGTCCAAAATAAGCTACCTTGCGCCTGGTTTACCTAAACTCAGGGTGGCCTGGACAACCTTCCTGTGAACCAGGAGTGATCAAATAGGCCTGCAGTTAATACTGCTCCACTTCACCAATTTGAGGCCTACTGACTGTGGGGTTTAGATTCTTTATGTGAATTGGAGTAATCAGAAAACCCAAGCAGCTATGGGCTAGACTCTGCAGGGCTTTGAAGAACTCATTTGACCCAAAGGATCCCCATTCTCACTTGATGGAGGCAGGAACATTACAGAGGAAGGAGAGAGACTCCATCCACAATGACCGCTCTTTTGGCCATTTTGGTTTTGGATGCACACATGGGATATTTCTTTAGATCCATCTGGTGCTGAGCATCTAAGCCACAGCCTCACACAGGGCCAAGAGGCTGATTAAGACACATCCATTTCCAAAGCAATTATGCAAAAGCCACAGGAGATACACATTCATTCCCATTTGAAATCTCTTTTATTCAGGCTTCCAAAAGTGTTGGCCTGAGGCAAACAACTTCCTGACATTAAGGGCAACAGAACAATATGTAAGCACAAGGCCCAAAGCAGGGTTTCTCCACTGAGACTTTCCTGGTCACAGGGATTTCTGAGTTTTCTGAGATGCTCGCAATTCCCTTCAGTTTTCCAGTACATGGCCATGTCACAGAGCTTGGAGATGGTACATATCTTGGACACAAAACCATGAGCCTATTCTGGAGAGTGGTCAGAATTCAGGAAGAAAACAGGAACTTAGGAAGATAGCAGGTTTAGCCCATCGAAAAGGCAAGCCACAGTCCATTCATAAATATGGCAGGATGAATTGTGGGAAGCTTTCTACTAGACAGGACAAATCTTTTGATGCATTCTCTTTTCTAACGTCTACAACCACGGACACAGTGGGATACACAGACCTAGAAACATTCGCCTTGTCAAACGACTTACTAGAAAGAGTTCACTCAAAACTAAACAAACCGCCTTCCCTATCTATTCTCAGAACATGAGACAAAGCCACAAACCCACACCCACACCCACAAAGGCGCCTTTCTCCCCCAAGTTTGTCTGTGACTATACAGAGTGTCCTTTGACTTGAGGGCCATACTATGTTCCCGGAAATGGCCTGTCCTCTCTCAGATCTGGACTCCTCAGACAAATCTGTGAAGTTCTCAGGAGCCAGCAGTGAGCCACTCCCTGCTTTCTCAGGAATATCCCCTCTTCAGTGCTTTCCTCTCCTTTGACCATCCTCACATCTGTAGGTAACAAGAAAGACTGACTCTGTCCTTGGTAAATTAAAAAAAAGTGAGACCACTGGGACTGGGACTGGAATTGGCTTTTGTGCCTGGTTTCCTGGATCCCAAGTTCAGAGAGTTTCATCACCAAGGAGGTGAGGTGAGGTCACTTCCTTAAGAAACTAAATGAGATCACTGTTTACGAACCACTTTGTCTTAACAGTTGTTTACAATGGTCCCATGAGATGAGGGCTGCCCGTACTTCCTGTGACACTTTCACAAGTTAGAATGGTATATCAAACATAGGCACCCGGGAACAGCTCTCCACAGAGGCCTGGTTTGGACCATCTTCTCTACATTAAGAAGAGAGATGCTGATTCAGACACAACCCTTCATTCTGACCAGGTTGTTTGCCATGGAAAATGACTTTTGCTTTCTCAGGTCCTTTCTAGCTTCATACATCTTCTCCAAAGATCATTTCTGCATGGTAGTTTGAGTTTCTCAGCAGGTGGAAGATTCCCTACATTCCTGTATTGTAAGACCAACTCTGTCCCTTCTCTTCTGTAAAGTTAGATGGAGGGAACAGTGAATGGTTATGGTTAAACACATGTTTGAATTGGTTTATGAATCATTCTGCTGGATGAATAATGGTATTGGGAACCTGCAATATTTCCAATAATGTAGAGGTGAAATATAAGTATGAAAACAGAAATCTAGGTAAGATTTGAAGACCAGAAGGGCATTGTGCCCTTGATTGGGACACTTAGTTTGAATTACGTTCTGCACAGATGTCTCAGATAAATCGATAATCATTGGCATAGGACCTTGTACCTTGGTAGATTGAATGTAGAAGAGAACATCCACTCATTCAGGGATAATCGGTAGGATTGGAAAGATAGTCGGTAGGTTTTGGAAGTAGAGTGAGTATAGTATTTGGACCAAATGTCCTTTTGCAATAGGGTTTCAGGTATAGAGTGAATGTAAATGTCAGCACATGTTAAGAGTCAGTCATAAATTCCAAGTTCAAGTCAGATGAACTTGGAAAAATATGTAGGAAAGCAGATATCAATAGAGACATTATGAAATCTGGCAAAGTATAAAGGAATTGATATGATTATGCATTATCAACAGGGTTGAGGTCGAATATATAATCTTAGAAAGAAAAAAATATGTAGTCACCAATAGGATTGACATTGAGAGCATTAGGCAACCTGGACATGGATGTTTTTAGTAATCCATGCTCACTTTCCATTTAGGCTTTGGTACAATCATAAGCGTAACCTTTTCATTTTGTGTCCAGAATATTACTGTGATAAAATGTATATGTAGATCAGGTGACAAGAATATTTCTTTCAACATTTCTGGGAGCAATATTTTGAGGATGTATAAATTAGTATGTTGGGAACAAAGAGGTGTACCCTGTGTCTATGAATATAGACATAATGCATGAATAGACCACACTGTGAATAAATAATAAAACTGGTTCCACTTTAAATAATGGATTGAAATGATATCGGAAAATACATAAGAAATCTTTTATTGATATACAACCATTCACTCCAACCAGTTATACATCTAATGGTAGTATTAGGGTAATGGTTTATCATGAAGAGTGTGTGAGTTTTGCTTGAAAAATGATTATGGAAATTGAAAATAATGTGTTTGGAAAGAAGTCTCATGAAAATGCCAGTCAAGAATCATGGAGGAATACATGTGTTCTAAAGCAGGAAGAGATTGAGTGAAACAAATGCCTATAAATTTGCGAACTTGTGGATGAAATATATATCCTATGATGTGCATAAACTGAGGAAATAGTAATGTACCAGTGTTGAATATAATTGAATGTCAAAATAGACATCATGTGCCACAGGAATCTACCTGCATGTGTTAAACGGTGTCAGTTACTCTTCAAATATTTGGATTTGTATGCACCATTCACTGAGGCTAGTTTTCAGTACTAGGAAAAAAATATGTATTTCAGGTGGATGAATATTTCTGAGAATAATCTTGTAAAAATTTGATTATGAATCCACATAAATGAATATGAATGAATTTAGGGAGTGTATAATAAGACACATATTTCTTATTTAAAAAATCTGGAGAGTATATATATATATATATATATATATATATATATATATATATATATATGAAACACACACACACACAGATATTAAAAAGTAGCAATATATATGGCAATTGAAATTCATCATGAAATATATATCATCCACAGTTACAAAAATATTCATTTTACTGAATATGGATTTATGTATAATTTTTTTCAACTAGAAAGCTCAGACATATATTGAATATTCAGTTACAACAGCATTTAGGAGGAGTCATCTCTTCTCACAGTATGTATCTGCAAAGTCAGCCACCTCACAAGAATATACGAGTGGTACCAGGTAGGATTCCGTATGTGCATATAAAAATACATGTTCTGAATAGGCTACAGAGAAAGGGAGACAGGAATTCATACAGTTGTTAACTTTAAAACACATGGAGAACTATTTCAATTAAAAATTGACTAGATTTATAACACCTACCCTTTATCATGCAAAAAACAAGTCCAAATATACACCATGCCTCCTTTAAACTTTTTGTATTTCTATGCTGTTTGGGTTATTTTTCTCCATCATTTTAGGATTAGTAGTAAGAGTCTAGTAGGTTATGGGTTAGTGTCAGGGATTCAGTATTTCAAATGGAAAATTGGAAAAATGAATCCAATGTGTATGCAAATATATGCTACAAAAAAATCTTCCCACTCTTATCCAGAACAATGACTTGACATTACCTTCGCCCCAAGTAAGACACAATTAGAGTAGAAGAGTTACAAAATCTGTGAATACATATCTGGAATGGAAAATGCTCAGGAGTTCACAACCGTGGAGGTGGTAGAGGAGTTTCCAAAAGTAAGGGCCAGGGTAAACACTCCATAAACATGGAGCTCTGCCGGCCTAAAGACTTCCTGAGAAACTGCCTCTGAGGTTGGGCACTTGAAATATATATTGATGTCAGGAAATGTAGCTTCCTTTGTAGTGAGACAATCAAAGCTAGGTCAGCACCTATGTGACCTGGAGGACATGGTTTCTTATTTTCCAATGAGCATGAGGCAGCAGTGCTGAATTTTCTTTGTAGGTAAACTGTGGCCACTTGTGTATAAGTGTCTCTTCGTGTGGACAGTGAAGCCATTTTGTCATCCTCCATTATTCATTGTGTTTCTTGATTCTCCACTGGGATATTGGTATTTGCTTCATGAAATACAAGAAGTTCAACTGGGACACAGTGCTGGAGAGAGTTCTGATATGTGTCCTGGGTCAGGGTCTACAGGAGAATGGACCAAACATGTTTCTATCGCACATAAATTGCCCCCTTGTCCATAGCAACCTGACTCTTAGCATTGCCCTGAAACCTCTCCATATAACAAGATGCCTTTACATACAATGGTCTGCTGGCTGCACCATATCAGTTAGAAGCCATTTTGAAGGCATTGGCAGATCCACATGGCCACAGCACAGATGTTTTATTATACACCTGCACACCACTGCTCTAGGCCCACTACTCAGCAGGCTTCAACTTACTGGCATCTCTGTTCTACACCATTTTCGTGAAACCCAGTCAATCAAGGAACTGTATGGTAAACTCATGATGAGAAACAGGACATCCAAAGGTTCTCCAGTGCCACCTGGTGGTGGAAATTTCAAATATTTCATGGTATTTATCGAGCCATTTTTCATTGATGAAGTTGGAGGCACTCCGGGTTTCAATTCATTCAGGAACATTTAAATGTTGAGGAAGCTCATTTCAATGAAAGCTATGGAGAACTCTCACAGGCAAGGCTTCCCAAAGAGTGGACAAAAGGTCACATGAAGCCAGGTCCATTGAGGTCTACAATGTGAGTTCCATGTGTGTTTTGACTCTCAAATAGGGCTGCCATTCTTTCAGAATAAAATCATGTGATATTCTGGCTGAGATTCCCAGTGCTCTGTGAAAAGCCAACCTGGGCCTAGATCTCAGTTTTCAAGGGCTACTCTCATGCGTGGCCTCCTAAAATCCCAACACAATTCATGGCAACACTTCTCTGAGTTCAGTTCCAGAACTCAGGCTCTAAGGGGAATCACACCAGAGTTCAAGCACAGGTGGACCCAGTCATCTCTTCCAACCGCCACACAAATGACCACAATTAAAACCAAAACACTCCCACATGACCCTCATCTTCTTCCATATAGACACTCATCATAACCTGTGACTGGAAAATTCCATGAGGGGCACAGCCCAAGACAGTGTCCAAAATAAGCTCCCTTTCCCCTCATTTGTCTAAATTCGTGGTGGCAATGACACCCTTCCTGTGAACCAGGAGTGATCAAATAGGCCTGCCGTTATTACAGCTTTGCTTCTCCAATTTGAGGCCTACTGACTGTCAGTTATACAATCTTTAGGTGATTTGGAGTCATGAGAAAACTCAAGAACCTATGGGCTTGCCTCTGCAGGGCTTTGAAGAATTCAATTGACCTAAAGGATCCCTATTCTCAATTGATGGAGGTCAGGAACCTAACAGAGGAACACAAGAGACTTCATCCACAATGACTGACTTTTTGCCATTTTGGTTTTGGATAAACACATGTGATATTTCTTTAGATCCATAAGGTGCTGACAATATAAGCCACAGCCTCACATAGGGCCAAGAGGCTGATTCAGACATATCTCTTTCCAAAGCAATTAAGCAAAGAGCCACAGGTGATGCCCATTCATTTCCATTTGAAATCTGTTAAATTCAGTTTTCACAAAGGGGTGGCCTGAGGAAAAAACCTTCTTGTCATTCTGTGCAACAGAAGAATAGGTATGCAAAAGGCCCAAAGCAGGGTTTCTCCACTGAGACTTTAGTGGTCACATTGATATCTGAGTTTTCTGAGATGCTCCAATTCCCTTCAGCTATCCAGTACATGGCCATGTCACAGCACTTGGAGGTGGTACATATCTTGGAAACATAACCATGAGTCTATTCTGGAGATTGGCCCAAATTCAGGAAGAAAACAGGAACTTAGGAAGATAGTAGCTGTTGCCCATCCATAAGGCAAGCTGCAGTCCATTAATAAATTGGGCAGGATGAATGCTGGTAAGCTTTCTACTAGACAGAACATATCCATAGATGCATTCTCTTTCTAATGTCTACATCCACGAACACAGCGGGGTTCACAGACATAGAAACACTCTTCTTGTCAAACGACTTTCTAGAAACACTCCACTCCAAACTAAACAAACCACCTTTCCTACGTATTCTCAGAAAATGAGAAAAAACAACAAACTCACACCCAAATCCACAAAGGCACCTCCTTCCCCCAAGTAGGTCTGTGACTATCCAGAGTGACCTCTGACTGGTGGGCCATACAATGTTCCCCCAAAATGACCTGTCCTCTCTCAGATCTGGTCTTCTTGGCCAAATCTGTGAAGTTGTCAGGAGCCAGTGGTGAGACACTGCCTGCTTACTCAGGAATGGCACCTCTTCAGAGCTCTTCTGGGATTTGGCCATCCTCACATCAGTTGGTACCAAGAAAGTCTGACTCTGTCCTTGGTAAATCCAAACATGTGAGCCCACTGGGGATGGGACTGGCTCTGGGTGCCTGGCTTCTTGGATCCCCAGTTCGGAGTGTTTCATCACCAAAGAAGTGAGGTAGGTCACTTCCTTCAGAAACTGAATGAGGTCACTGCCTTGGCAAACACTTTGTCCTAACAGTTGCTTCCCAGGTTCCCATGAGATGGAGGCTGCCCCTACTTTCTGTGACACTTCAAGGGTTAGAATTGTATATCAAAAATAGGCACCCGGAAACAGCTCTCCACACAGGCCTGGTTTGGTCCAACCTCTCTACATTTAGAAGAGAGAGGCTAATTCAGACACATCCCTTCATTTTTACCTGCTTGTTTTTCATGGAAGATGAATTTTTCTCTCTCAGGTCCTTCATAGCTGTCAACATCTTCTCTAGTGATCATTTCTGCATGGACCTTTGAGTTCTCGGCAGGTGGAAGATCCCTACATTCCTGTATTGTAAGACAAATTGTGTCCCTGCTCTTTTGTAAAGTTAGATTGATGGAAGAGTGTATGGTTAGGATTAATAACATGTTCAGTTTGAGTTAGGAATCATTCTGTAGGATGAATAATGGTATTGGGAACCTGAGATATTTACAAGAATATATAGGTGAAATAAAAGTATGAAAACAGAAATCTAGGTAAGATTTGAAGCCCAGGAAGACATTGGGCCGTTGATTTGGATACTTAGCTTTGAATTATGTTCTGCACAGATGTCTCAGACACATCGATATACAATGGCATAGGACATGGTACCTTGGATGATTGAATGTTGAAGATAACATCCAGTCAAATAAAGACAGTTGGTAGGGTTAGAAAGATAGTCAGTAGGTTTAGAAAGAAGAGTGAGTATAGGATTTGGACCAAAAATTCTTTTGGATAAGGTTTCGGGTAGAGAGTGAATGTAAATGTCAGTACATGTGAAAAGTTAGTCACAATAATGAACTGGGCAAAATATGTAGGAAAGCAGATATCAATAGAGACATTAGGAAATCAGGCAAAGTATATAGTGAGTGATAGGATAAGCCATTTTCAAGAGGCTTGAAGTTGAATATATAATCTTAGGAAGAAACAAATATACAGTCACCAATAGGATTGACATTTGAGAGCATTAGGCTACCTGGACTAGGATGTTTTTAGTAATCCATGCTCACTTTCCACTTGGGCTTTGGTACAATCATTAGTGTGACATTTGAATTTTGTGTCCAGAATATTACTGTGATAAAATGTATATGTAGATCAGGTGACATGAGTATTTCTTCCACAATTTCTGAGAGGAATATTTTGAAGACGTATAAATTAGTATTAGGGGTACAAATAGGTGTACCCTGTGTCTATTAATATAGAGATATTTCATGATTAGTCCATACTGTGAATAAAAGATATAACTGGTTCCATCTTTAAATAATGGATACAATTGATATCTGAAAATATACAGGAAATATTAATTTGATTTACAATCATTCATTCCAACCATTTATAGATCTAATGGTTTATGGATTATCATGAAGGGTGTGTGAGTTTTGCTTCAAAATTGATATTGGAAATCGAAAATAATGTGTTTGGAAAGAAGACTCATGAAAAGACCAGTCAAGAAATGAGGAGGGATACATGTGTTCTGAAGAAGGAAGTGATTGAAATTGAAACAAATGGCTATAAATTTGTAATGAAATATATATCCAATGATGTGCATAAACTGAAGACAGAGTAATATACCAGTGTTGAATAAATGTGTACATCAAAATACACATCATGTCCCAGAGGAAAATTCTTGCATTTATGTTAAACTGGGTCAGTTACTGTAGAGATATTAGGATTTGTATGCACCATTCACTGAAGTTAGTTTTCAGTACTAGGAAAAAATATGTATTTCAGGTGGATGAATATTCCTTAGAATAATCTTGTGAAAATTTAAATATAAATAAACATAAATGAACATGAATTAATTTAGGGAGTGTATATAAGACACATATATTTCATATTTTGAAAAATCTGGAGAGTGTATATATATATATATATATATATATATATATATATATATATATATATATATATATACAAAACACATTCACAGACATTAAATTTAGCAATATATATGCCAAAAGAAATTCATTATTAAATATATAACATCCACAGATGAAAAATATGTATCATTTAGTAAACATGGATTTATGTATAATGTTTTTCTACAAGGAAGCTCTACCATAGGTTGAATTTTCCGTTCCAACAACGTTTAGGAGGAGTGATGTCTTCTCACAAGTTGTATCTGCCAAGTAAGCCACCTCACAAAATTATACGTGTGATACCAGGTAGGATTCTATAAGTTCATATAAAAATACATGTGCTGAATAGGATAAAGAGAAAGGGAGACAGGAATGCACAAATTTGTTCAATTTAAAAACCCATGAAGAACTATTCCAATTAAAAATTGACTAGATTTATAAAACGTACCATTTATCATTCAAAAGGCAAGTCCAACTATACACCATTCCTCTTCTGAACTGCTTGTATTTCTATTCTCTTTTGATTCTTTTACTCCAAAATATTAGGATTAGTAGTCAGAGTCTAGTAGCATATGGGTTCGTGTCATGGATTCAGTATTTCAAATGGAAAATAGGAAAACATATCCAGTGTGTATGCAAACATGTGCTACACCAAAATCTTCCCACTCTCATCCGGAAAAACGCCTTGACATCAACTTCGCCCCAAATAAGACACAATTGGAAGAGAAGAGTTAGAAAATCTTTGAATACATATTTGCAATGGAAAATGTTCAGGAGCTCAAAACCGTGGAAGTGGTAGAGGAATTTCCAAAAATAAGGGTCAGGGTAAACATTCCACAAACATGGAGCTCTTCCTGCCTTAAGACTTCTTGAGAAACTCCCTCTGAGGTTGACCACTTGAAATATATGTTGTTGTCAGGAGATTTAGCTTCCTTTCTAGTGAGACCATCAAAGCTGGGTCTACATCTATATGACCTGGAGAACAGGGTTTCTTATTTTCCAATGAACATGAGGCAGCAGTGCTGAATTCTCTCTTTGTAGGTAAACTGTGCCCACTGTTGCCACGTGTCTCCTCGTGATAACTCTGAAGCCATTTGGTCATCCTCCGCTTTTCTTGGAGTTTCTTGCTGTTGAACTGGGAGTTTGGTATTTGCTTCACGAAATACAAGGAGTTCAACTAGCACACAGTGCTAGAGGGAGTTCTGTCAGGTGTGGTGGGTCAGGTTCTGCAGGAGAATGCAACAACCAGGCTTCTATCAAACATAGCTTGCCCCCTTGACCATAGCAACCTGATTCTGAACATTGCCCAGAAACCTCTTCATATAACAAGATGCCTTTACATATAAGGGTCTTCTAGTTGCACCATGTCAGTCACAAGCCATTTGGAAGCCAATGCAGATAGAAATGGCCCCACCACAGATGATTTATCACACACCTGCACACCACTGCTCTAGGCCCACTACTCAGCAGGCTCCAACGTACTGGCATCTCTGTTCTACACCATTTTTATAAAACCCAGTCAATCAAGGCATTATCTGGTACACTCATGATCAGAAACAGTACATCCAAAGGTTCTCCAGTGCCACCTGGTTATGGGAATTTCAAAAATTTCATGGTATTTATGGTATTATTTTCATGGTATTTTTCAAGGATGAATTTGGAAGCACTGTGGGTTTCAATTCATGCAGGAACCATTAAATGGTGAGGAAGCTCATTTCAATGAATGCTCTGGAGAACTCTAACAGGCAAGGCTTCCCAAAGAGTGGCCAAAAGGTCACATGTAGTCAGGCCCATTGAGGTCTACAATGTGGGGTCCATGTGTGTTTTGACTCTCAACTATGGCTGCCAAGTCTTTCAGAGTAAAATCCTGTGATATCCTGGCTGAGATTCCCAGTGCTATGTGGAAAGTCATTCTTGGCCTATATCTCAGTTTCCAAGGGTGACTCTCATGTGTGGCCTCCTAAAACCCCAAGAGAATTCATGGAAATACTTTTCTGAGGTAAGTTCTAGAATTCAGTCTCTAAGGGGAATCACACCAGAGTTCATGCCCTGGTGGACCCAGTCATCTCTTCCAACCATGATACAAATGTCCACAATTAAAACCAAAACACTCCCACATGGACCTCATCTTCTTCCATATAGACACTCATCATTACCTCTGGCAGGAGGTTTTCATGAGGGGCGCAGCCCACAACAGTGACCAAAATAAGCTTCCTTTTCCCTCATTTGCCTAAAGTCTGTGTGGCCTGGACACCCTTCCTGTTAACCAGGAGTGATCAAATAGGCCTGCCGTTAATGCTGCTTTGGTTCTCCAATTTGAGGCCTAATTACTGTGCGGTTTAGATTCTTTATGTGAATTGGAGTCATGAGAAAACCCAAGCACCTATAGTCTAGCCTCTGCAGGGCTTTGAATATCTCATTTGATCCAAAGGATCCCTATTCTCACTAAATGGAGGTCAGGAACTTTACATAGGAAGGCGAGAGACTTCATCTACAATATCTGCTCTTTTGGCCATTTTGGTATTGGATGCACACATGGGATCATTGTTTGCACCCATATGGTGCTGAGATTCTAAGCCACAGCCTCACAAAGTGCCACGAGGCTTATTCAAACATTCCCTTTCCAATGCAATTAAGCAAAGAGCCACAGGTGATGCCCATTCATTTCAAATTGAGAACTCTTTTCTTGAGGCTTCACAAAGGGGTGGCCTGAGGCAGAGACCTTCCTCACATTCAGGGCAATAAAACAATAGGTAAGAAAAAGGCCCAAAGCAGGGTTTCTCCACTGAGACTTTACTGGTCACACTGATATCTGAGTTTTCTAAGAAGCTCGCCATTCCCTTCAGCTATCCAGTACATGGACATGTCACAGAGCTTGGAGGTGTTACATATCTTGGACACAAAAGCATGAGCCTATTCTTTAGAGAGGCCAGTATTCAGGAAGAAAACAGGAACTTAGGAGGATAGCAGATGTTGCCCATTCATAAGTCAAGCAGCAGTCCATTTATAAATTGGGCAGGATGAAGGCTGGGAAGCTTTCGACTAGACAGGACACATCCATTGATGTATTCTCTCTTCTCATGTCTACAACCATGGACACCGTTTTATATACAGACATAGAGGCACTCACTTTGTCAAAATACTTTCTAGAAACAGTTCACTCAATCCAAACAAACCGCCTTTCATACCTATTCTCAGAACAAGTGAAAACCACAAACCTACACCTACACCCACAAAGGCACCTCCTTTCCGTAAGTAATTCTGAGACTATTTGGAGTGTCCTCTGACTAGTGGGAAACAGTATGCTCCCTCAAAATGGCATGTCCTCTCTCAGATCTCTTCTCCTTAGACAACTCTGTGAAGTTGTCAGGAGCCAATAGTGAGCAACTACCTTTTTCTCAGGAAAGGCCCCTTTTCAGGGCTCTCTTGGCATTTTGCCATCCTCACATCAGTAGGTACCAAGAAAGAGTGACTCTGTCCTTGGTAAATCCAAACAAGTGAGACCACTGGGACTGGGACTCGGACTGGCTCTGGGTGCCTGGCTTCCTGGATTCCAAGTTCAGATAGTTCCATCAACAAGGAAGTGAGGTGAGGTCAATTCCTTCAGGAACTGAATGAGGTCACTGCCTTGGCAACCATTTTGTCCTAACATTTTCTTCCAAGGGTCCCATGAGATGCAGGCTGCCCCTACTACCTGTGACAGTTTCACAAGTTAGAATGATATATCAACCATAGGCACCCGGGAACAACTTTCCAAACAGGCCTGGTTTGGTCCATCTTCTCTACATTAAGAATTGAGAGCCTGATTCAGACACAACCCTTCATACTTACCAGGTTGTTTGCCATGGAAGATGACTTTTGCCCTCTCAGGTCTTTCATAGCTGCCTACATCTTCTACAGGGATCATGTCTTCATGGAGCTTTGAGGTTCTCAGCAGATGAAAAATCCCCTACATTCCTCAATTGTAAGACCAACTCTGTGCCTGCTGTTCTGTAAAGTTAGATTGAGGGAAGAGTGTATGGTTATGGTTAATAACATATTTAATATGGGTTAGGAATCATTCTGCTGGATGATTAATGGTATTGGGAACCTGCGATATTTATAAGAATATAGAGTTGGAATTTTGGAATTGTCAGGCGAGCATAGGAGAAAGAGACCGCCAAGAGACTGTCTCATGCAACAACAAATGGTTTTTTGCGGGTCCAGTATGCTGGGGCTCAGAGCTCACTTGAATACAGCAGAGAGCCCTGAGAACAGCTTAAACAGAGCTTATGTACTTTCCTTGGAGAGGGCAAGGAGGGAAATTTATTGATGTGTCAGGGCGAGTGGGCGGTTTGCTTTCAACCGGGTGATGGAGTACATTCTGCAGTTTGACAGTGGGGGACAGCACATTCTGGGAACAAGATTAGAAAACAGTTCTCAAGATTTCAACAGTGTTTTGTGAAGCATACAGAAAAATAGGAAGTGACAAGTACCTATTTTATTAACATTTTATTCCCCACTTCTTCTTCTGGTTACTTTTAATCATAAAAGTGATCATTGAAGGGTGTTACATTTTATGTCTGCTAGTAGGGTATATTGTTGTCAGATTACCATAAGTTTAACTTGTCCAATTTGAGCTTCCAGAAAGGAAACTACATGGTTGAGCCAACAGGGTCCTACAGTTAGCAATAATATGAGGATTATTAATGGACAGGCCTGGGCTGATAAAAGCATAGTTAACCAGAGGGACTGTGTGAACCAAGACCCAAAACCACCCTTTTTGGGCCTCTCTCTCTCGTTGACACTCTTAAAGGCGTTTTCTTAATATACTAATAGGTTCTTTTACAACTCCAGTATGGTCGGCATAAAAACAACATTCTACCCTCAATGCAGCACAAAGTCCCCCTTCTCTCATGAAGAGAAGGTTTAACCCTCGCCAGTTCTGTAAAACAACTTCAGAGAGAGAGGTTAAAGATGCTTGTAAAGCTGTGATGGAGGTTTTATTATCTTTAATTTTTGGTCTATTGCTGCTTCTAATTGGGTCATTTGTTGTGTCCCATGGACTAAGGCAGTGGTTCCTGTGCTCACTCCTAGAGCAACTCCTATTCCTACTAGGATGGATAAAGTGAGAGATACAGGTTCCTGGTGGAACCGGGTTGTATGCCCTCTGATTTGATCTTTAAATAAACCTGCGTCATCCTAGAGCACTCTGGGAAACATCTGCACCATTACATAATTTATCACATCTGTTGACCATTTCATGAAAACATAAACAATGTTTAAGTATATAGAATTATACTGCTGTAGGTACAGAAAAGGAAAGGCACCTAAGATAGCACTGAAAACAGGGAAACAGTCCTATTTGGTTGCAAATGGATTTAGAGGGCATTGCTTCTGTTGTAATCAATTAATCCTCTGAACCCTAAGTTTAGGTAGTTTCAGAATTTGTACCCAACATGTAACAGAAGGGGCTCAGAAGTTCACAGTCTGCAGAAGTTCACAAAAAGCAGTTTTTGTTTCTGTTACTTTTTCCTCTGTTCTGGGCAAGTTAACTTTTCAAGGACACCTGGGAGGGGGAGAGCTTTTTTTTCTCTATTTTTTCTTCTTGCCAGCTGTTACCATGGACCTAGTTGGTAACTTCTTTACCTAGAATTGTAGCCATCTCTGTGAAGCCCCAGCACAAGGCCAGAGTCCTTGATCACTTATTTTGTGAAAAACTAGTAAGGGGGTGTCTAGCTTAGGAGAGCTGATTTTTCCAGCCAGTGGCCAAGTATAACAGTGCAACATGAAAAGAGGAAGTTTATCTACATTGAACTCTTTTATGGGGACTCGTTTGCTGAAAGTCCTAATGTCAGCCATGGTGAAGACTTCTAGAGAAGGTCATATAAGACTTTTCTGTGGGCCTGGTATGCAGGGGGAAGTCGTGGAAGGCAAGGCTGAGAGCAGCTTTGTTTATCTGAGAATGAGGAAGGAGAGATGTAAAAGAATATTGGGAAAGGGGTTTGTGATTTTCCTGGCAACAAAAACTTGAGCAGTAGAACAGGTAGAGCAGAGGGGACGACAGGAGTGAGGAACCCAAAAAGCCTGTGAGGGACTTTAAATTCTTAGTCACCTGTTTTCAGTGATGACAAAGCAACGTTAAAAGCCATTTTAATTACATCTTGGATAGGGGTCTGAGGGATCTCCTCAGCTGGTTTGAGCTTTGGGTGAGCTGGTAAGAGGACCTGATGGGACCTGCTGTGGGAACTGACTGGAGAAGAGAGGAGTGAGTGGGTGGAGGGGTACCTCAGTACCTGATACCTCAGCAAGGGGGCAATGGTCTGAGAACTGGCAGAGGTTTGGTTTTTTGATCTAGTAATTGGAGGGGAGAAATCAGGTTGCTGAGATGGGAGGGACAGCAGAGAGTCTGGAGCAGAAGGCTGAGGGTTAGGATCTATAGGAGAAGCATAGTTCAGGATATGAGCGATGGATGGAAAAGGCCTCCACATAGGGGAATCTCCTTCCACCCTTTTGAGCACTTGTAGAAGTTAAAAAGGTCACGCAGATTTTGAGGATCTAGAGACCCTTCTGGGGGCCATCGGTTTTGGTTGTCTAATTGGCAATATGGCCAATGCTGTGTACTGAATTTGATGAGGTGTTTGGGTTCCACCAGGCAGTCCCTTTATGGTAACATCCCCATGACTTATAGAAGAAGTTGGCTTTTTCCCCACACAGCCGTGGCTGTTTGTGGCTTTGATAGTATGCCGGGCAAACATAGTAATCTAGGTTAGCCAACCTACATCTGGCTCGCGTGGCCCTACATCCATAATGTTTGTTTCCATTATCTATGATACAGAAGGTATTTAATAGAATTTTAGTGGGATCCACTTTATCAGATATATTCCAAATGTCTGGGTGGAGAGATGGCCATCAGGTCCCTATGGGGGCTGTATACGAGATACACCATACTTCTTCTCTTGTAGGATTTGTAATCAGCCATCGCTGCTGAACCACCTGATGAGGTTTAGGACTACTGGTGGCCAAGGGGAGAGTCTATAGCCTTATCCATATGGTGAATACGCAATTTGAAAGGGTTACTAGTCATTTCCAGATTCCAGCAAGAGTCTGGACAGTGCGAAGGCTTGAGATGAGAGGCATGGATCCAGGAATTGATTCCGTATACTTTTACTGATATAGGTGTTATAAGTAGCACCTGGTATGTTGTTTCCAGCGGGGTACCAGGGATGACACCTGATGTCATCTTATGTAGATGAAGTCTCTTATTGATATCGATGTGGAGTCTTCTTGTCCCCAGGTTGGTAGGCCGTGGTCAGGTGTTTGAACAGGTATCACTGAGTTCTTTCAAGAACTTTAAGTCTGTCAAGCTAGGGAGTGTGGAAAGGATCCTTAGGTCTTAGAGTTGGGGTTAGGTCCCTTACTGGAGGAGGGTCACCATAGAGAATTTCACAGGGGGTGAGGTTACACAAAGAAACAGAGGGAGTATTTCTTGCATGAAACAGTGCATAAGGCAGAAGTGTAGTCCAGTCTTTTATGCCGGTCTCTAAGCTTAATTTCGTTAAGGTCTCTTTAATGGTTCTATTCATTCTTTCTACCTGTCCTGAACTCTGGGGTCTATAAGCACAATGTAACTTCCAATTAATCCCCAGGGTCCTGGCTAACCCCTGACTTACCTTGGCCACAAACTCTGGTCCATTATCAGGCCCTATACCTTAGGCAGGCCGTATCTTGGAAGAATATCTTTCAGGATCATCTTGACCACCATTTGCTCCATGTTTTTTTTGTTGTTGTTGTTGTTGTTGGGAAGGCTTCAATCCATCCTGAAAATGTATCTACAAAGATTAGGAGATATTTAAGTATTTAAGTCCTTACCTTGCTGGCTTAATTTCAGGAAAGTCCACTTCCCAGAATTGTCCTGGTCTGGTTCCTCGAAGGTGCTTTCCTGCAGGAAGCTTGGAAGGGTAAGCATTAACCAATTGATGGACGCGACAGGCTTTTGTTACCCATTCAGTTATTTCCTTTCACTGTGAGTCGGTTAGTAGAAAACTCTGTTCTTGATCCTTCAGGAATACCTGCAGTATCTTTGAACCAAGGTGAGTGAGTTGATGTACATTTTCTACTGACATAGTTACAGCCGTGACAATAGGAGTTTTTACTGAAGGATTCTGAAATTCCACTGAGGGGCCTTCAGGGTTTAAAGTTATTTTGGCCCAGTGCTTGGTGAGCAGATCTGTACCAATCAACAGGGCCGGGCATTCTGGGATTACTAGGAAGGAGTGATGGATTTTTCCTTTCCCAAGGTCCATGGTCCTCTTAGTTGTCCAAGGCCGATATTTACTGCCATTAGCGCCTTGAACTAGAGACCATTTATTTGATAGAGGGCCCAATGGGGCCTTAAGGGCTGAGTATATTGCCCCTGTATCCACTGCAAAGTTTACTGGGGTCCCCTCCACTTCAAAAGTTATTTACTTTCACTGTGAGTTGGTTAGTGAAGTTGGTTAGACTTCATCCACAAGCACTGCTCTTTTGGCCATTTTGGTTTTGG
Source organism: Callospermophilus lateralis (assembly GCF_048772815.1). Taxonomy (NCBI): domain Eukaryota; kingdom Metazoa; phylum Chordata; class Mammalia; order Rodentia; family Sciuridae; genus Callospermophilus; species Callospermophilus lateralis. Next base: position 320,029 of record NW_027514169.1, on the reverse strand, counting down.
ATGCACACATGGGATATTTCTTTAGATCCATCAGGTTCTGAGAATCTAAGCCACAGCCTCACACAGGGCCAAAATGCTGATTCAGACACATCCATTTCCAAAGTAATTAAGCAAAGATCCACAGGTGATGCCCATTCATTTCCATTTGAAAACTGTTTTCTCCAGGCTTCACAAAGGGGTGACCTGAGGAAAACACCTTCTTGACGTTCAGGGCAACAGTACACTAGGTTTGCAAAGGGCCCAAACTGGGTTTCTCCACTGAGACTTTCCTGGTCACACTGATATCTGAGTTTTCTGAGATTCTCCCATTCCCTTCAGCTGTCCAGTATATGGCCATGTCACAGAGCTTGGAGGTGGTACATATCTTGGGCACAAAACCATGAACCTATTGTGGAGAGTGGCCAGAATTCAGGAAGAAAACAGGAACTTAGGAAGTTAGTAGGTTTTCCACATCCATAATGTAAGCCACAGTCCATTCATAAATTTGGGAAGATGAATCCTGGGAAGCTTTCAACTAGAAATGACACATCCATTGATGCAATTTCTTTTCTAATGTCTACAACCCGGACATGGTGGGATACACAGACATAGAAACACTCGCCTTGTCAAAGGACTTACCAGAAACAGTTCACACCAAATCAAACAAACCGCCTTTCCTACATATTCTTAGAAAATGAGACAAAACCACAATCCCACAACCACACCCACAAAGGCACCTCCTTACCCCAAGTAGGTCTGAGACTATCCAGAGTGTTCTCTGACTGGTGGGCCATACTATGTTCCCCCAAAATGGCCTGTCTTTTCTCAGATCTGGTCTCCTTGGCCAACTCTGTGAAGAAGTCAGGAGCCAGCATGAGCCACTACCTGCTTTCTCAGGAAAGGCCCCTCTTCAGAGCTCTTTTGGCATTTGGCCATCCTCACATCAGTAGGTACCAAGAAAGAGTGACTCTGTCCTTGGTAAATCCAAACAAGTGAGACCACTGGGACTGGGACTGGGACTGGCTCTGGGTGCCTGGCTTCCTGGATCCCAAGTTCAGAGAGTTCCAACACCAAGAAAGTGAGGTGAGGTCACTTCCTTCAGGAACTGAAGGAGGTCACTCCCTTGGCAACCACTTTGTCCTAACAGTTGCTTCCTATGGTTCCTTGAGATGGAGGCTACCCCTACTTCCTGTGACACTTTCACAAGTTAGAATGGTATATAAACCATAGGCACTCAGGAACAGCTCTCCACACAGGCCTGGTTCGGTCCATCTTCTCTACATTAAGAAGAGAGAGGCTGATTCAGACACAAACCTTTATCCTGACCAGGGTTTTTGCCACGGAAGATGACTTTTGCTGTCTCAAGTCCTTCATAGCTGCCTACATCTCATCCAGGAATGATTTCTGCATGCACCTTTGAGTTTCTAAACAGGTAGAAGATCCCCTACATTCCTGTATTATAAGACCAACACTGTCCCTGCTCTTCTGTAAAGTTAGATTGAGGGAACAGTGTATGGTTAGGGTTAATAACATGTTCGATTTGGGATAGAAATCATTCTGCGGGATGAATAATGGTATTGGGCAACTCTCTCAGATCTGGTCTCCTTTGCCAACTCTGTGAAGTTTTCAGGAGCCAGTGGTGAGACAGCGCTGCTTTCTCATGAACTGCCCCTCTTCAGAGCTCTCCTGGCATTTGGCCATCCTCCAAACATGTGAGCACACTGGGACTGGGTCTGGGACTGGATCTGGGTGCCTGGCTTTTTGGATCCCCAGTTCAGAGAGTTTCATCACCAAAGAAGTGGGGTAGGTCACTGAATGAGGTCAATGCCTTGGCAAACACTTTGTCCTAAGAGTTGCTTCCTAGGTCCCCATGAGATGGAGACTGCCCCTACTTCCTGTGACACTTCAAGCATTAGAATTGTATATCAAAAATAGGCACCCAGGAGCAGCTCTCCACACAGGCCTGATTTGGTCCAACTTCTCTACATTAGGAAGAGAGAGGTTAATTCAGACACATCCCTTCATTTTCACCTGCTTGTTTTCCATGGAAGATGAATTTTTCTCTCTCAGGTCCTTCATAGCTGTCAACATCTTCTCCAGGGATCATTTCTGTATGGACCTTTGAGGTTCACAGCAGGTGGAAGATCCCCTACATTTCTGTATTGTAAGACAAACTGTGTCCCTACTCTTTTGTAAAGCTAGATTGATGGAAGAGTGTATGGTTAGGATTAATAACATGTTCGATTTGAGTTAGGAATCATTCTGCAGGATGAATAATGGTATTTGGAACCTGCAATATTTACAAGAATATATAGGTGAGTTATAAGTATGAAAACAGTAATCTAGGTAAGATTTGAAGCCCAGAAGAGAATTGGGCCTTTGATTGTGACACTTAGCTTTGAATTATGTTCTGCACAGTTGTCTCAGATAAATCGATATAAAATGGCATAGGACCTTGTACCTTGGATGATTGAATGTCGAAGAGAACATCCAGTCAAAAGGGGACAGTAGGTAGGATTAGGAAGATAATAAGTAAGTTTAGAAAAAAGAGTGAGTATAAGATTTGGACAAAAAGTTCTTTAGCAATAGGGTTTTGGTTAGAGAGTGAATGTCAATGTCAGTACATGAGAAGAAAAAGTCACAATGCTGAACTGTGGAAAATATGTAGGAAAGCAGATATCAATAGAGACATTACAAAATCAGACAAAGTATAAAGTGAGTGATAGGATTAGACATTTTCAACAGGGTTGAGTTTTAATATATAATCTTAGGAAGAAACAAATATGTAGTCACCAATAGGATTGACAATTGAGAACATTACGCAAATTGGACATGGATATTTTTAGTAATCCCTGTTTACATTCCATTTAGTCTTTGGTAGAATCATAAGTACGAACTTTGCATTTTGTGTCCCGAATATTACTGTGTTAAAATGTATATGTAGATCAGGTTACATGAGTATTTCTTCCACCATTTCTGGGAGCAATATTTTGAAGACATATAAATTAATATTGGGGGTACAAAGAGGTGTACCCTGTGTCTATGTATATAGAGATAATGCATGAAGAGACCATACTGTGAATAAATAATATAACTGATTACACTTTAAATAATCGGTTGAATTGATATCTGAAAATATGCAGAAAATCTTATATTGATACACAGTCATTCATTCCAGCCAATTATACATATAATGGTAATATTACTTTAATGGTTTATCATGACTGGTGTGTGAGTTTTGCTTCAAATGTGATAATGGAAATTGAAAATAATGTGTTTGGAAAGAAGTCTCATGAAACGAGCAATGAAGAAACGTGAAGATATACATGTGTTCTGAATCAGGAAGTGATTGAAAGTGAAACAAATGCCTATCAATTTGATAAATTGTGGATGAAATATATGTCCAATGATGTGCATTAACTGAAGAAATAGTAATGTACCAGAGTTGAATAAAAATGAACATCAAAATAGAAATCATGACCCATAGGAATCTACACGCATTAATGTTAAACTGGGTCAGTTACTGTAGAAATATTAGGATTTGTATGCAACATTCACTGAAGTTTGTTTTCAGTACTAGGAAACAAATATGTATTTCAGGTGGATGAATATTTCTGATAATAATCTTGTGAAAAGTTGATTATAAATCCACATATACAAATATGAATGAATTTAGGGAGTGTGTTATAAGACACATATATTTCATATTTTGAAAAATCTGGAGAGTATATATATATATATATATATATATATATATATATATATATATATATATATATATATATCACGCACACACACACACACCCAGACATTAAAAAGTAGCAATATATATGGCAATCTAAATTCATCATTTAAAATATATCATCCAGAGATCCAAAAATATTCATTTTACTGAACATGGGTTTATGTATAATTTTGTTCAACTAGGAAGCTCACCCATATGTTGAATTTTCAGTTCCAACAGCGTTTAGGACGAGTGATCTATTCTCACAATTTGTATCTGCCAAGTCATCTACCTCACAAGAATGTATGTGTGGTACCAGGTAGGATTCTATATGTGCATATAAATATACATGTGCTGTATAGGCTACAGAGAAAGGGAGACAGGAATTCAAATATTTGTTAACTGTAAAAACACATGGAGAACTATTTCAACAGAAAATTTGCTAGATTTATAACACTTACACTATAGAATGCAAAAGGCAAGTCCAACTATGCACCATGCCTCCTCTGAACTTCTTGTATTTCTATTTTGTTTGGGTTATATTTCTCCATCATATTAGGATTAGTAGTCAGAGTCTAGTAGGGTAGGGTTTAGTGTCAGGGATTAAGTATTATGAATGGAAAATTATATAATGAATCCAATGTGTATGCAAAAATTCTTTTCATTCTCATCCAGAACAATGCCTTGACATTACATTCACCCCAAGTAATACACAATTAGAGGAGAAGAGTTATAAAATCTGTGAATACATATCTGGAATGGAAAATGCTCAGGAGTTCACAACCTTGGAGGTGGTAGAGTGGTTTCCAAAAGTAAGGGACAGGGTTGTTAGACCCAACCTGATCTTTTATTAAAATTGGGAGCCATCTTGCCAGAAAGCCATGAAAAGATAATTTTCGCTTTACTATAAATTACTGCAAATTCTGAACCTGCTTGGAATGCCTGCCCATGCCTTAAACTCACCCATGCCTAGCTCTCTGACCAGATCACAGCCTTCTCTGAAACTTTAGTAACACCTCATAAATATTTTCTTTCCCACGCCAGACAACGAGTATCTGAGGCTCTAATGGTCCTCATAATTTCTGATGTTTGGGTGAGCAAAAAAAATGTAAACTACCATTAGTGTGATGCTTGTTAAAGTTCTGTTATCTGTAACCAACTTTTTCTGTATCTTTCTGGGCTATATAGCTGTGCTGTAGAAAAGGTGGGTTTGCTGTCTTGTTCCCGCCATTTTGGGAGGGAGAGGCAGCTTTTCCCTTTGAAATAATAAGCTTGCCTTAATTTGATTTTACTTGGAGTCAGTGGTCTTTACATGCGTCCTGGTCTAATGTTTTGGAGTTCCCCAGCGAGATGACCCTGCCCGACCAGATCACAAGACCAGACTGTTGGAAATTCTGAAGCTGCCTTCCTTCCAGGGCTCCAAGCTTGAGAGCCACTTTTAGGTTAGTGCAACTTGTGATGTTCCAAGGCCTTGGAGTTAGCCTTCAGTCCGGGGAGCACTGCAGTGAACCACCGCACTAAAACTATTAGCAAGCACGTGCTGGAGGAGGCATCCATAGGTAATTGGTGCCTTTATAATATCTGATATCCGGTTAAGGGAGATCTCTTCTGATGACAGAGAGGTGGACTGAGGAGGATCACATATACCCTTGTCTGGGACAGTAACAAGAATCATTCTGTCCTCTGTTCTGTTCTTTAGGGAATTCATCTGGAAGGGTAGAGAGCTGCCAATGGGCACACATGTGCTCCTACTGGGAGCTTTAGCAAGACGTTGCATTGCTCCTCTGTTTTTCTGTTTTGGCACCGGGTTTCTGTTTTTTTTTTTTTTTTGTTGTTGTTGTTGTAGAAGAATTCTCAGACAATAATGCCTGATAACTGTAAAAAGAGACTATCAAGAAGAGCTTTCAGAGGCAGAAATTTTTAGTTTAAGGTCTACAGATATTCCTAACCTACACAAGTAGGCTTGGTGTTTGCTAGTATGATTATCCAGCCCTGAGTAACAGAATTAAAGGTTTCTCTATTAGACACAGAGGTCATACTAGTAAAAGGATTTTGCAAGATCAGATGACATTAAATTATTAAACTGTATCTAATGGGAAGGGACAACTGCAACACTAAAAGTTAAATATTAAGTTGACAGTCCTGATAACTGGGGATATTAAAGACTGGTGAGGGAACTTCATACAGCGACATGTTCCAGCTGCTGCAACATTTATTCAGTACTCATTGTTTTTGTTGATCTCATAGAAGAACCCATCCCCAGATGACTTTACAACCTGTTCTTGCCCAACCAGACTTCAAAACGTACTGTCTTCTAAAAGGCAACTCATGTCCCTCAACTAACATCTAAAAGGCAACTCATGTCCCTCACGCCATGCCCCCTCATGTCACCCTCTCTCAGCTCAGAAAAAGCCAAAATGAGAGACGCCTCTATATTTACAACAATGGAGCCAAAAATAAATAGACTATCAATATAAGTAATTAATTAAGTCAGGTAATATCAGGGAGACCGGTTTTCGGTGAGTTCTAAAAATTTGGAGACTGTTACCTGAGGGATTATAGTTTCCTCAGTGCTCTTCTCCTACCCTATCAAAGATTTGAAAGGGACACATAATAAAAGGGGGGGATGATAGACCCAACCTTATCTTTTAATAAAATTGGGAGCCATCTTGCAACAAAGCCATGGAAAGATAATTTTGACTTTACTATAAATTACTGCAAATTCTGAACCTGCTTGGAATGCCTGCCCGTGCCTTGAACTCACCCATGAATGACTCTCTGATCAGATAGCAACCCTCTGTTAAACTTTTTTGACACCTCATAAATATTGGCCTTCCATGGCCAGACAATTACCCTCTCTGAGGCACTAATGGTCCTCATAAATTTTGATGTTGGGGATTGCAAAAAAAAAAAATGTAAACAACCATTAGTGTGATGCTTGTCAGAGTTCTGTTATCTGTAACAGCCCTTTTGTGTAACTTTCTGGGCTATGAAGCTGGGCTGTAGAAAAGTTAGGGTTGCTGTCTTGTTCTGGCCATTTTGGGAGGGAGAGGCAGCACAGACGTTGGAAATAAGCAGCTTGCTTTAATTTGATTTTAATTGGAGTCAGTGTTCTTTTCTTACATCCTGGTCTAACAGGTAAACACTCCACAAACAGAGCTCTGCAAACCTAAAGATTTATTGAAAAACTGCCTCTGATGTTGGGCACTTGAAATATATGTTGTTCTCAGGAGGTTTAGCTTCCTTTCTAGTGAGACGATCAAAGCTGGGTCTGCATCAATGTGACTGAAGTGCATGGTTTCTTATTTTCCAATGAACATGAGGCAGCAGTGCTTAATTCTCTCTTTGTATGTAAACTGTGGCCACTGGGGGCAAAGTGTCTCCCCGTGTGGACTGTGAAGCCATTTGGTCATCCTCCATTTTTGTGATGTTTCTTGCTGCTGCATGGGGAGTTTGGTATTTGCATCATGAAATACAAAAAGTTCAACAGGGATACAGTTCTGGCGGGAGTTGTGTCAAGTGTGGTGGGTCAGGGTCTGCAGGAGAATGCACCAACCAGGCTTCTATCCCACATTGCTTTCTCCTTGACCATAGCAACCTGATTCTGAACATTGCTTTGAAACCTCTCCATATAACAAGATGCCTTACATATAAGGGTCTGTAGGACGCACTTTGTCACCCACAAGCCATTTGGAAGTCAATTGATGATCCACATGGACCCACCACAGATATTTTATCAAACACCTCCACACGACAGCTCTGGGCCCACTACTCAGCAGTCTCCAACTTACTGGCATCTCGGTTCTTCACCATTTTCATGAAACCCAGTCAATCAAGGCACTGTCTGGTACACTCATGATCAGCAACAGGAGATCCAAGGGTTCTCCAGTGCCACCTGGTGATGGGAGTTTCAAAAAATTCAGGGTATTTATCTAGCCACTTTTCAAAGATAAACTTTGAGGCACTGTGGGTTTCAATTCATTCAGGAACCATTAAATGTTGAGGAAGCTCATTTCAATGAATGCTCTGGAGAAATCTCAAAGGCAAGGCTTCCCAAAGAGTAGCCAAAAGGTCACATGAAGCCCAGCCCATTGAGGTCTACAATGTGAGGTTCATGTGTGTTTTGATTCATTACTAAGGCTGCCAAATCTTTTAGAATGAAATCATGTGATATCCTGCCTGAGATTCGCAGTGCTCAGTGGAAAGCCACCCTTGGGCTAGATCTCAGTTTCCAAAGGTGACTCTGAAGCGTGGCCTCCTAAAATCCCAACTCAATTCAGGGCAATACTTCTCTGAGGTCAGTTGCAGAACTCAGTCTCTAAAAGGAATCACACCAAAGTCAAGCCCTGGTGGACCCAGTCATCTCTTCAAACCGCCACACAAATGAACACAATTAAAACCCAAATACTCCCATATGCCCCTCACCTTCTTCCATATAGACACTCATCATAACCTCTGGCTGGAGGTTTCCCTGAGGGGCACAGCCCAAGAGAGTGTCCAAAATAAGCTCCCTTGCCCTTCATTTGCCTAAACTCAGGGTGGCCTGGACACCTTTCCTGTGAACCAGGAGTGATCAAATAAGCCTGGCGTTAATACTGCTCTGCTTCTCCAATTTGAGGCTTACTGACTGTCAGGTATAGATTCTTTATGTGATTTGGAGTCATGAGAAAACCAAAGCACATATGGGCTAGCCTCTGCAGGGCTTTGAAGAACTCATTTGACCCAAATGATGCCTATTCTCATTTGATGTATGTCAGGAACCTATCAGTGTAAGGTGAGAGACTTCATATACAATGATTGCTCTTTTAGCTACTTTGGTTTTGGATGCACACATGGGATCTTTCTTTAGATCCATCAGGTGCTGAGAATCTAAGCCCCTGACTCACACAGGGCCAAGAGGCTGATTCAGACACATCCCTTTCTAAAGCAATTAAGCAAAGAGCCACAGGTGATGCCCATTCATTTCCATTTGAAAACTGTTTTCTTCAGGCTTCACAAAGGGGTGGCCTGAGGCAAAGACCTTCCTGACATTAAGGGCAACAGAACAATAGGTAAGCAAAAGGCCCAAAGCAGGGTTTCTCCACTGAGACTTTCCTGGACACACTGATATCAGAGTTTTCTGAGATGCTTGCCATTCCCTTCAGCTATCCTCCACATGACTATGTCACTCAGCTTGGAAGTGGTACATATCTTGGACACAAAATCATGAGCCTATTCTTGAGAGTGACCAGAATTCAGGAAGAAATCAGGAACTTAGGAAGATAGTAGGTGTTGCCCATCCATAAGGCAAGTGGCAGTCCACTCATAAATTGGGCATAATAAATGCTGGGAAGATTTCTACTAGACAGGACACATCCATTGATGCATTCTCTTTTCTAATGTCTACAACCATGAACACAGTGGGATACACATACATGCAAAAAATTGCCTTGTCAAACGACTTACTAGAAACAGTCCACTCCAAAAGAAACAAGCAGCCTTTCCTACATATTCTCAGAACAAGAGATTAAACCACAAAATCACACACACACCCACAAACGCACCTCCTTCTTTCAAAAAGGTCTGTGACTATCCGGAGTGTCCTCTGACTGGTGGGCCATACTATGTTTCCCCGAAGTGGCCTGTACTCTCTCAGACCTGGTCTCCTTTGCCAACACTGTGAAATTTTCAGGAGCCAGTGGTGAGCCACTACCTGCTTTCTCAGAAAAGTCCCATTTTTAGAGCTCTCCTGGCATTTGGCAAATCTCACATCAGTAGGTACCAAGGAAGACTTACACTGTCTTTGGTTATTCCAAACAACTGAGCCCACTGGGAAAGAAACTGGGATTGACTCTGGGTGTTGGCTTCCTGTATGTCAAGTTCAGAGAGATCCATCACCAAGGAAGAGAGGAAGGTCGCTTCAGAAATTGAATGAGGTTACTGCCTTGCCAACCAATTTGTCCTAACAATTGCTTCCAAGGGTTCCATGAGATGGAGGATTCCCCTACTTCTTGGGACACTTTCACAAGTTAGAATGGTATATCAACCTTAGGCACCTGGGAACTGCTCTCCACACAGGCCTAGTTTGGTCCATCTTCTCTACATTAAGAAGAGTGAGGCTGATTCAGACAAAACCCTTCATCCTGACGAGGTTATTTGCCATGTAGCCTGACTTTCGCTCTCTCAGGTTCTTCATAGCTCCTTACAACTTCTCCAGGAATCATTTCTGCATGGATCTTTGAGTTTCTCAGCAGGTGGAAGATCCCCTACATTCTTGTGTTGTAAGACCAAGTCTGTCCCTGCTCTTCTGTAAAGTTAGATTGCTGAACAGTGTATGGTTAGGGTTACTAACAGTTTCGATTTGGATTAGGACTCATTCTGTGGGATGAATAATGGTATTGAGAAACTGCGATATTTACAAGAATATACAAGTGAAATATAAGAATCAAAACAGAAATCTAGCTAAGATTTGAAGCCCAGAAGTGCATTGGGACCTTGTTGGGATACTTAGCTTTGAATTATGTTCTGCACTGTTGTGTCAGGTAAATTGATATACAATGGCTTAGGACCGTGTAACTTGGATGATTGAATGTCGAAGAGAACATCCAATCAAAAGGGATAGTCAGTAGGATTAGGAAGATTCTCAGTAGGTTTAGAAAGAAGAGTGAGTACAGGATTTGGACCAAAGTTCTATAGCAATAGGGCTTCGGGTAGACAGTGAATGTTAATGTCAGCACATGTGAAGAGTCAGTCACAATGATGAACTGGGGAAAATAGGTAGGAAAGCAGATATTAATAGAGACATTACAAAATCAGGCAAAGTATAAAGTGAGTGATAGGATTAGATATTTTGAACAGGGTTGAGTTTGAACATATAATCTTAGGAAGAAAAAAATTTGTAGTGACCAGTAGGATTGACATTTGAGAGCATTAGGCAACCTGGACATGGATATTTTAGTAATCCATGGTCACTTTCCATTTAGGTTTTGGTACAATCTTAAGTGTTACCTTTGCTAATTTGTCCAGAATATTACAATGATAAAACGTATATGTAGATCAGGTGACATGACTATTTCTTCCACCATTTCTGGGAGCAATATATTGAAGACGTATAAATTAGTATTCGGGGTAAAAAGAGGTGTACCGTTTGTCTATGCATATAGAGATAATGCATGAATAGACCATACTGTGAATAAATAATATATCTGGTTCTGACTTTAAATAATGGATTTAATTTATATCTGAAAATTTACAGGAAATCTTATATTGACATGCAATCATTCATTCCAACCAGTTATATATCTAATGGTGATATTAAGGTTATAGTTTATCATGAAGGGTGTGTGAGTTTTGCTTCAAAAGTGATTATGGGAATCGAAAATAATGTGTTTGGAAAAAAGTCTCATGAAAAGACCAGTCAAGAAATATAGAGGAATACATGTGTTCTGAAGCAGGACGTGATTGTGAACCAAATGCTTATAAATCTGTGAACTTGTGAATGAAATATATATCCTATAATTTGCAAAAACTGAAGAAATAGTAATGTACCAGTGTTGAATGAAAATGAACGTCAAAATACACATCATGTCCCATAGGAATCACCTTGCATTGATGTTAATCTGGGTCAGTTAGTGTAAAAATATTAGGATTTGTAAGCACCATTCACTGAAGATAGTTATCAGTACTAGAAAACAAATGTATGTTTCAGGGGGATGAATATTTCTGAGAATAATCTTATGAAAAGTTAATTATAAACTCACATTCTTGAACACGAATGAATTTAGGGAGTGTATATAAGATACATATATTTCACATTTTGAAATATCAGGAGAGTGTATATATATATATATATACAGACATTAAAATGTAGGAATATAGATGCCAATCGAAATTCATCATAAAATATATAGCATCCACAGATCCAAAAATATTCATTTTGCTGAACATGGATTTATGTATGATGTTGCTCAACTAGGAAGCTTTCCCACAGTTTGAATTTTCAATTCAAACAGCGTTTAGGAGGAGTGATCTCTTCTTCCTATTTGTATCTGCCAAGTCAGCCATCACAAGAATTTACATGTAGTACCAGGTAGGATTCTATATATGCATATAAAAATACATGTAGTGAATAGGCTACAGAGAAAGGGGGACAGGAATTCACATATTTGTTAATTTTAAAAACACCTGGAGAACTATTTCAATTAAAAATTAACTGGATTTATAACACCTACGCTATACCATGCAAAAGGCTACTCCAACTATAAAAATCCCCTCTTTTGAACTGGTTGTATCTCTATTCTGATTGGGTTATTTTTCTCCATCCTATTAGGATTAGTAGGCAGAGTCTAGTAGGGTATGTGTTAGTGTCAGGAATTCAGTATTTCTAATGGAAAATGGGAAATTGAATCCAATGTTTATTCAAATATGCGCTACACAAAAATCTTCCCACTTTCATCAAGAACGATGCCTTGACATTACCTTCGCCTCATGTAAGACACAATTAGAGGAGAAGAGTTAGAACATCTGTGAATGTGTATCTGGAATGTAAAATGCTCAGGAGTTCACAAATTTGTAGGTGGTAGAGGAGTTTCTAAATGTAAGGGACAGGGTAAACACTCCACAAACATGGAGCTCAGCTGGCCTAAATACTTTTTGAGAAACTATCTCTGAGGTTGGGCACTTGAAATATATGTTGTTGTCAGGAGATTTAGTTTCTTTGTAGAGAGACCATCAAAGCTGGGTCTGCATCTATGTGACCTTGAGGGCATAGTTTCTTATTTTCCAATGAACATGAGGCAGCAGTGCTGAATTCTCTCTTTGTTGGTAAACTGTGGCCAATGGGGGCTAAGTGTCTCCCCGTGTGGACTGTGAAGCCATTTTGTCATCCTCCTCTTTTTGTGGTGTTTCTCGCTGCTGTACTGGGAGTTTGGTATTTGCTTGACAGAATAGAAGGAGTTAAAATGGGACACAGTGGTGGAGGGAGTTCTTTAAGGTGTGGTGAGTCAGGGTCTGCTGGAGAATGCAGCAACCAAGGTTCTATCCCACGTAGCTTGCCCCCTTGAGAATAGCAACATGATTCTGAACATTGCCCTGAAACCTCTCCATATAACAAGATGCCTTTACATAGAAGGGTCTGCTGGCTGCACCATGTCAGTCACAAGCCATTTGGAAGCCAATGGCAGATCCACATGGCCCCACCACAGATGTTTTATCACAAAATTGCATACCACTGCTCTAGGCCCACTACTCACCAAGGTCCAACTTCCTGGAATCTCTTTTCTACACGATTTTCATGAAACCCAGTCAATCAAGGCAGTGTCTGGTATACTCAGGATTAGAAACAGGACATCAAAAGGTTCTCCAGTGCCATCTGGTCAGGGGAATATAAAAAATTTCATGGTAATTATCTAGCCATTTTTCACGGATGAAGTTTGAGGCTCTGTGAGATTCAATTAACTCAGGAACCATTAAATGGTGAGGAAGCTAATTTCAATGAGAGCTCTGGAGCACTCTCACAGGCAAGGCTTTCCTAAGAGTGGCCAAAACGTCACATGAAGCCAGGCCCATTGAGATCTACAATGTGAGTTCCATGTGTGTTTTGAAACTCAAATTTGGCTGCCAAGTCTTTAAGAATAATTTCATGTAATGTCCTGGCTGACATTCCCAGTGTTCTGTGGAGATCCAAACTGGGCCTAGATCTCAGGTTCCAAGGGTGACTCTCATGCGTGGCCTCTTACAATCCCAACACAATTCATGGAAATACTTCTCTGAGGTCAGTTCCAGAACTCAGTCTCTAAGGGGAAACACACCAGAGTTCAATCCCAGGTGGACCCAGACATTTCTTCCAACCGCCATACAAATGACCACAATTAAAACCAAAACACTCCCACATGGCCCTCATCTTCTTCCATATAGACACTCTTCAAAATGTCTTGATGGAGATTTTTATGAGAGGCACAGCCCAAGACAGTGTCCAAAATACACTCCTGTTCCCCTCATTTGCCTAACGTCAAGGTGGCCTGGACACACAAGTTCTGTAAACCAGGAGTGATCAAATAGGCCTGCCATTAATACTGCTCCGTTTTTCCAATTTGAGGCATTCTGACGGTGCGGTTTAGATTCTTTATGTGAATTGCAGTCATGACAAAACCCAAGCACCTCTGGAGAGACATGAAGAACTCATTTGACCCAAAGGATTCCTATTCTCACTGGAAAGATGTCAGTATCCTAACAGAGGAAGGTAAGAGAATTTATTCACAATGAGTGAACTTTTTGCCAATTTGGTTTTGGATGCACACATGGGATCTTTCTTTAGATCCATCAGGTGCTGAGAATCTAAGCCACAGCATCACACTGGACCAAGAGGTTGATTCAGACAGATCCCTTTCTAAAGCAATTAAGCAAAGAGCCACAGGTGATGCTCATTCATTTCTATTTAAAAACTGTTTGCTTCAGGCTACCCAAAGGGGTGGCCTGAGGCAAAGACATCCTGCTATTCAGGGAAGAAGAACAATAGGTAAGCAAAAGGCCCAAAGCATGGTATCTCCACTGAGACTTTCCTGGTCACACTGATATCTGAGTTTTCTGAGATGCTGGCCATTCCGTTCAGGTATCCAGTTAATTGCCATGTCTCAGAACTTGGAGGTGGTACATATATTGGACACAAAACCAAGAGCCTATTCTAAAGAGTGGTCAGAATTCAGAAAGAAAACAGGGACTTAGGAAGATAGTAGGTGTTGCCCATCCATATGTCAAGCCGCACTCCATTTATAAATTTGGCATGATGAATGTTGTTAAGCTTTCTACTAGAGAGGACACTTCCATTGATTCATTCTCTTTTCTGATGTCTACAACCATGGAAACAGTGGGATACACAGACTTAGAAACACTAACCTTGCCAAATGACTTACTAGAAACAGTTCACTCCAAACCAAACAAACCTCCTCAGAACAGAGACAAAACCACACACCCACACTCACAAAGGCACCTCTTCCCCCAAGTCAGTCAATGACTATCCGGAGTGTCCTCTGAATGGTGGACGATACTATGTTCCCCGGTAATGGTCTGTGCTGTCTCAGATCTGGTCTCCTTGGCCAACTCTGTGAAGCTGTCAGGAGCCAGCAGTGAGCCACTACCTGCTTTGTCAGGAAAGGCCCCTTTTTTCAGATCTTTCCTGGCATTTGGACATCCTCACATCAGTCGGTACCAAGAAGACTGACTCTGTCCTTGGTGATTCCAAACAAATGAAACCACTGGGACAGGGACTGTGCCTGGCTCTGGGTGCCTGGCTTCCTGGATGACAAGTTCAGAGAATTCCATCAGCAAGGAGAAGAGGTAGGTCACTTACTTCAAAAACTGAATGAGGTCACTGCCTTGGCAACCACTTTGTCCTAACAGTTGCTTCCAAGGTTCCCATGAGATGGAGGCTGCCCCTACTTCCTGTGACACATTCACAAGTTAGAATTGTATATCAACCTTAGGCACCTGGGAACAGCTCTCCACACAAGCCTGGTTTGGTTCATCTTCTCTACATTAAAAAGAGAGAGGCTGATTCAGACACAACCCTTCATCCTGACCAGGTTGTTTGCCATGGAAAATGATTTTTGGAAAGATAACTCTTGCTCTCTCAGGTCCTTCATAGCTGCCTACATCTTCTCCAGGGATGATTTCTGCATGGACCTTTGAGATTCTCAACAGGTGGAAGATCCCCTACATTCCTGTATTGTAAGAACAAATCTCTCCCTGCTCTTCTGAAAGTTAGATTGAGTGAAGAGTGTATGGTTAGGATTAATATCATGTTCGATTTGCGGTAGGAATTATTCTGCTGGATGAATAATGGTATTGGGAACCTGCGATATTTACAAGAATATACAGGTGAAATATAAGTTTGAAAACAGAAATCTAGTTAAGATTTGAAGACCATTAAGTCATTAAGCCCTTGAGTGGAATATTTAGCTTTGAATTATATTCTGCACAGATGTCTCATATAAATCAATATACAATGGCAGAGGAAGTTTAACCTTGGATGATTGAATGTGGATGAGAACATCCAGTCAAAAAGGGATTGTCGATAGGATTAGGACAATAGTCCATAGGTTTAGAAAGAAGAGTGAGTACAGGAGTGGGACCAAAAGTTCTTTAGCAATATTTTTTCAGGTAGAGAGTGAATGTAAATGTCAGCACATATGAAGAGTCAGACACAATGATGAACTAGGGAAAATATGTAGTAAAGCAGATATCAATAGAGACATTAGGAAATCAGGCAAAGTATAAAGTGAGTGATAGGGTTAGACATTTTCAACATGGTTGAGGTTGAATATATAATCTTAGGAAGAGACAAATATGTAGTCACCAATAGGATTGACATTTGAGAGCAGAAAGCAACATGTACATGGATTTTTTTAGTAATGCATGCTCACTTCCATTTAGGCTTTGGCACAATCATAAGGGTGACATTTTCTTTTTGTGTCCAGAATAGTACCGTGATAAAATGTATATGTAGATCAGGTGACATGAGTATTTCTTCCAACATTTCTGGGAGCTACATTCTGAAGATGAATAAATTAGTATTCGGCTTACAAATATATGTACCCTGTGCCTATGAATATAGAGATAATGCATGAATAGTCCATACTGTGAATAAATAATATAAGTGGTTCCAACTTTAATAATGAATTGAATTGATATCGGAAAATATACAGGGAATATTATATTGATATACAATCATTCATTCCAACCAGTTACACATGTAATTGTAATATTAGGGTTATGATATATCATGAAGTGTGTGTGAGTTTTGCTTCAAAATGATTATGGAAATCGAAAATAATGTGTTTGGAAAGAAGTGTCAGGAAAAGACCAGTCAAGAAACCAGGAGGAATACATGTGTTCTGAAGCAGGAAATGATTGAAAGTGAATCAAATACCAATAAACTTGTGAACTTGTGGATGAAATATATATCCTATGATGTACACAAACTGATAAAATTGTAATTTACCAGTGTTGAATAAAATAAACTTCAAAATATACATCCTGTCCCGTAGGAATCTACTGCATTGATGTAAAACTGGGTCAGTTATTGTAGAAATATTAAAATTTTATGCACCATTCACTGAAGTTAGTTTTCAGTACTAGGAAACAAATATGGAGTTCAGGTGGATAAATATTTCAGAGAATAATCTTGTGAAAAGTTGAATATAAATCCACATATTTGAACATGAATGAATTTAGGTAGTGTATATAAGACACATATATTTCATATTTTGAAAAATTTGGAGAGTATATATATATATATATATATATATATATATATATATATATATATTTACAAAAAAAACACACACACAGACAATTAAAAGTAGCAGTATATATGCCAATTGAAATTCATCATGAAATATATATCAACCACAGATGCAAAAATATTTATTTTACTGAACATGGATTTATGTATAATGTTGTTCAACTAGGAGGCTCACCCATAGTTTGAATTTTCAGTTCCAACAGCGTTTAGGAGGAGTGATTTCTTCTCACAATTTGTATCTGCCAAGTCAGCTCACCTAACAAGAATATACGTGTGATACCAGGTAGGATTCTATAAGTGCATATAAAAATACATGTGCTGAATAGGCTACAGAGGAAGGGAGACAGGTATTCACATATTTGTTTTCTTTAAAAACACATGGAGAACTATTTCAATTAAAAATTAACTAGATTTATAACACCTACGCTATATCAAGCAAAAGGCAAGTCCAACTATACACCATGCCTCCTCTGAACTGCTTGTATTTCTATTCTATTTGGGTTATTTTCTCCATCTTATTAGGATTAGTAGTCATAGTTTAGTAGGGTATGGTTTAGTGTCAGGTGTCCCAGCAGCAGGACACATCAACCTGGGCGTCGAACCTAGTTGGGGAGGAATGAAGGGACAAGAGACATGAGAGATGACAGCAAGATAGGAGTTCTGATCATGCTGCAAACTTTTTTTGTTCTCACAGGGTATTTATTTGCTGTGAATGGGAAAGCTCTCTTATCAGCAGTTGCTGGATGTCTTCACAGGGTGAGATAATCTCAGGATATTTCAGGAAGACAGATGGCCGCAGGATGTCTCAGGGAGATAGATGGCTGCAGGATGTCTCCCAGGCAGGATATCTCCCAGGGGGCTGTTTCTTGTAAGTGTCAGCCTATTCTTTGAAGGAGAACTTCGTTCTAGCCCCTGACCTCTCCCCCTTTCTTATATAAAATGTTTGACCATACCTTACCGGCCAATGTTTTAGGGGGTGATAGAGGCTCTGTTTCTGTAGGAGGCCTTAGAATATCTCCTGATCTGAGCGTGCATGTTTCCTAGGAGATTTCGTGGTGGCATTGGCATGTTTTTGGAGGAGACGGCTTTGAGGGGG
Organism: Callospermophilus lateralis; assembly: GCF_048772815.1. NCBI lineage: Eukaryota > Metazoa > Chordata > Mammalia > Rodentia > Sciuridae > Callospermophilus > Callospermophilus lateralis. The sequence goes on along the minus strand of NW_027514169.1, from coordinate 301,951 downwards.
TAGCATGCCAACCACCATGCACCAGAGCGTGTCACTCAGAGGTCTTGTATTTTGAGATCTGTGGATCCATCCTCCTGCAGTCCTTCCTGCAGCCTCCGTTATTATGGCCTAATGTCCTCACTCCATGGGTGCGTCCTCCCCCAAGCGGAGGGGCCCATGGAGGATAAACCCTTATGGAAATGGCAGAAGATTTTTGGTCAGAGCTGTTACTTAGAGTTTTATTTAAGAAAGAGAGATCTGTGCGGATGTAAACTTATGAAATAAGCCTGTGAGAATGGTAGAACATCCTTTTAAATTTTGGCAGTGCGATCTTCCATCTCCAGATGATGACAGTGGACCTGAATGGGCTTAGAGGGCAAACTATTAATCTGTTCTTTAATAAATTGTACAAGCCTGTTTATAATGCAGGGTCCTATGGACACCATTAAAAGTAAACCCAACAAATGGCCTAATAGGGGAAGAAGGTAGGGTAGAAATCCATTAAGCCCAGTAAGAGGGGATTTTCAAATAGTTCCCTTCACCTCTTTTCTAGATCTTCTTGAAGCTGCTCAATTTTAGTGCATACTATGCCTGATTTATTGGCATAAATGCACCATCGTTCCTCTAAGGCCAAGCAAATACCTCCCTGGATAGCTGTCAGCAAATATAAGCCTCGTCTTTTTTGAAGGAACACTTCTTCCAGGGAGTCTATTTGGTTCTGCAAATCTTTAATGGTTCCTGATAGAGTTTGTACATCATTTATCAGTTGTTGAGACAGGCGATGATAAGTGTGTATAGCCGTGCCTCAGCCAGTGTACCCGTGCCCACAGCAGCTGTTATTCCAAGGCTGGCAATGAGTGGTAAAGCCTTTATTGCCCGCCTGTGTCTTTTGACTAAGGTGTCTAGGCTAGGAATGGGTAGAGGTTCGTCTCATGGGACAATAGTTATATCAGGGAGTAATAAGGTAAGAACACAGCCACCGGTCCAATTCGCTGGAAGCCTGGGGAAGGCCGAGTTTCCCACTGTGCCATTGGGGGGACAATGAGATGGGGTGGGTGAGGAACAATTTTGTACTGTTGAGCAATTTCCAAAGGAAAAAACTCCAACATCAATATCATAGGTATTATACTGCATCACACCTTAAAGACATAATGTAAAAGTACCTATGGGCTGTACGTTAAAAGGAAATCCGGGTTGGCATGTATTATCATTTTCTATGATAGAATTAATAGGAACTGCCATAGGCATGATTGCCGCTTTTGTCCTGCAGAGCCAGCAATCACCAGGAAGTGTGGGGTTGGAATTATTTAGCAAGGAGAAGGTAGTTTCCAAAATTTCTAATGTATTGGTTTTTAAACCTGGTGCTGGGATTTAGGCTATATTAAAGGATTATATGTGAGCTCAGGGATTTGGGGTTTCAAAAGTTTGATTATCTGAGGATGCTTGACAGCATCAGTGGGACTCCACCATGAGAGAACGCTCTAGGGCCCTTAATGGACCAGCAGGAGGGTTTACCGATAGTGCCTTTTCACCCAGCTGACTGTAGATTGGTGTATTTGCCTTCTCCTCCCCGGTCAAAGAGAACAGGGGTATAATGAATAGTGGTCTTTCTTGCTGCATGAGTTTTAGTTAAGGAGGCTTCAAAAAATTGTTCTCCCTGCTTGTTAACACAAATTGAGGGCGACACATAACAAGAGTCATGCATCGCCTGGTTAAGCGTACAGGTTGCAGAACAATTTTGGAGAACTTTACTTGTACTAGGGGGAATAATCTTTGGCTTGTTAACACATACCCATTTAGGCTGATGAACTCCTCCGAGTTTATGGTCAACCTCAGCACAGAGGTAAGCCACTTTAGTCATGCAGTCAGCAGTCTGGGTACAACTAGTGGGAGCCTGATTCCAAGATTATCCCTTGCATTTGCAGGGGGTGCCAAAAAGGTACTCCATGATGTTGGAAGGTGGAGGGCCAAGGCCTCCGTGTACAAACCTGTTCAGCAAAAGTGCCTTAAGCAGGATCCTCACACAAATTGTTGGCTGCATCTGAAAAAGAGAAAAATTTGTCCTCAGTTGGAGGGCCTCCATCCCTGTGTTGAGGTAAGTCATTAACCTGTTTAACCAGGCGTTCTGGTAACCATCTTGGGGCTGCTTGCTCTTGGTCCAAAACACAAGCTGAGCCTCTTCCCCAGATGAGGACAGGATCTGGGCCTTTCCATTTATTTGTAAGGGGATTGTGCCACATAACAGGTGAGCGAACAGAATTGGACGAGGGATGCCAGTGTCTGAATGTGGCAGAATGGCCTGCACTGTCTAGGGTAAGAAAAATAAGGGCAAATAATGCATGGTTAAGGCGATGCCTGGGAGTGGTAAATAAAAAGGTGGAAGCCTTAAAGTGGGTTAGCCAAGTTTTTAAGGTAAGGTCGGCACGTTCCACAATGCCTTGGCCCTGAGGTTTGTATGGAATTCCAGTAGTATGACAAATTTTCAAGGTAACACAAAACTGTTTAAACTTGGCACTGGTATATGCAGAACAATTATCTGTTCCATCTGGTCAATCCTCAGGATGTAAAGGAATGGTAAAAAAGCAATGTTCTAAGTCAATAACAATTTTACAATAGTTTTTGCAAATAGCCACTGGTGTGGGAATGTCTGGCTGTAGTGCTCCCATCGGGCGCATAACTTTGTTAATGGCACACAAATCTTGTAAAAGGCACCACTTGCCTGATTTTTTCTTGATAACAAAAATAGGAGTATTCCATGGTGAGGTTGAGGGCTCTACATGGTCGGCTGCCAGAGGCAGCCTCCAAATTTTCTTGGGTAAGGGGCCACTGATCCACCCACACAAGAGTCTGAGTCTCCCAAATAATTTTATCTCCATGGGATACAGAAGGGTCAGGGACCGACACTAAAATTCCGAATACTTAAGTCCATATTTATTTGTTTTTTGTATGGGTTGTATAGGCTCAACCAGTCATTGTCTCAGTCACACAAGGCCTGTACCAGGGACAAAATTCATACGAAGTATTTGATGAGTCACCATGGAATGGGACTGGCAAATAGAACTACTATTTGACTCAAAATATCTCGGCCCCATAGGATAACAGGGAGGTCAGGAACAATGAAAGGAGTGACATTTCCCTTATTACCCTCTTTATCAGTCCAGCTAAGAGCCCTAGAGCTGACCAGAGGATTTTTTGACTGTCCTATCCCTTTAAAGTCTGTCAAGGATGAGGTGAGGGGCCAACCTGATGGCCAGTATTTTTGAGAAATAATTGTGGCATCAGCTCCAGTATCTAGAATTCCTTGGAATTCCTTTCCTTCAATAAGTAAGGTAAGGGTGGGAGTATTGTGAGAAATGGGCTGAAGCCAATATACATCAGATGAGCCCAAGGAGGCAGTCCCCCAAGTTAGTTCTGGGCGTTGGAAGTGCCTCCTGAATCAAAGGGAAGAAGTATTAATTGTGCAAGTCTTGTTCCTGCTGGGATCTCCGCAACTTTATTAAGAGCTGTGGCCAAAATTTTAATTTCTCCAGTGAAATCATTATCATTAATGCCAGGGAAGACCTGAACACCTTGTAAGATAGTAGAGGCTCTTCCAAGAATAAGGGCACACGTATGAAATGGAGGGGGACCCATAATTCCAATGGGTATTATCTGGGCCCTTGCATTGAGTCTAATATTGTATCAGTGGTGGCAAAAAGTTCCAATCCTGCACTGCCTGGGGTGGCTAGTTGGAGGGAGGCAATTATGGAGAAGGATTTTGAGGTAGTTTGGAAGTTTGTTAGGGAACAAACTTATTCCCCCTGAGCCTGTCCTTGGGGAGGTTGTGGCCAGGGCCTGGCCCCACAGGGAGTTTCCCGAGAAGAAGGAAGAAATAGGCTGCTGAGGGCATTTGTCTTAGATCTACACTCGCTGGCCCAGTGATGACCTTTACCACATCTAGGGCAAAGGGTGGCTGTGGGCGGTTTAGACCCAGTTTGAGGAGAGGCTATTCCTAGGCTTTGTTTGCCTGAAGGACACTCACATGCAAAATGGCCAGGTTGTTAACAAGTAAAGCAAGTACGTGAGCCAGGATTGTGAAAGGCCTTGGTAAAGGGGGCACCAAGGGTGAGACACATGGCAAGATCTGCACCCACCCCTTCACAGAGTCTAATAAAGTCAGATAGTTTCCCTTTTTCCTTATATGGTCGAAGAACATCCTGACATGCCGGGTTGCGTTTCCAAAGGCAAGTTGTTTTACAAAGGTGCTTTTGCTTTCACTTGGTCCAAGCAAGCATTCCACAGCTAGGTTAAGCTGGGAAAAAAAGTCGCAATAAGACTGGTTGGGCCCTTGCCGAATTTTTGCCAGGGAAATGGTAGCCGAGGCCTTTAGAGTGAGGCGTCTCCAAGCATGTAAGCCAGCCATCTGAATCTGCGCAAAAAGTCCAGCAGGGAAACGTGCCTGTTTAGTTTTAGTGTCAAAAGACATATTGCCCACTAGCTTAACATAAGTCCAGGATTTAGAGGAGGGCTTAGTTAAATTTTTTTGAGCAGTTTTCTGAAAGTGCTCTTTGAAATCTGCATTCCGTAACAGGAAGTCTGCACAGAGGGTAGCTTGGTCTAAAAATTTCCAATCATTGGGAGTAAGCCATTGTGTCCTGTGGCTTTCTAATAAAGCCAACGTTTAGGGCGCAGTGGGGCCATAGTGAACACAAGACTTTTTAAGTTTTTTAAGAAAATGCAGGCTTAATTTTTTGTAAACACTCAGTGTTCCTTCCTTCCTAGGGGTGAACTCCTCATCCTCTGAGTCCTTATCTCCTTGATCCATTTCCCCCGCTTCCTCCTCTTGATCTTCATCTAAGTCTTTGACCTCAGCCTGGGCAGGCTTATATATCTGACTGAGGGTGACTGGGAAGATGATAACAGGCCAATGGAGCGGCTTAGCCTTTGCATTAGATAGCTGTGGGCCAGCTTGCGTTGACTCCATGCCTATTGCTAATGAACAGAGCTCAGAGTCAAGGGATCTTAATTCTTTTAAAAGTTGGATCTGTTCCCATCTATGTTGGAGAGACTCTCCCAAGGGAGCCAGGTTAGGCAAGGGAAGTGGGGAAAAAATATCTGGGGGCGGGGCGCATTTGGCCACTGAAAGTCCGGAGCACAAAAGGCAAGAGGGATATAGGAGGGAGGTGGATATGTAAGTCCTATAGGCTGTGGCAGGGTCCTGAGAGGTGGTGGGTCTTCTGAATTCTAGCGAGCTTCTTAATTCTCCAAGGTAGCCTCCTCCCCAGGGGTTCAATGTGTCTCCAGGGTTTAAAACTGGATACAGGCGGTTGGTAACCATTGGAGCCCTATTCATCAGGGTGGTATTTTGAGTGGGACCAGGCAGGTTCCCAGGGTCCTGGGGAGACTGAGAATGGTCTATGTCTATACTAACTGATGGGCATGCTGAGGGGGGACGAGAGGTCTTTTGCATAGTCTCTTCTCCAATCCTGACAAGTTTTAAGGTATCATTGCCAAAGGGTGAACTTTTAATAATTTCATTAAGTTCCAGTAAGAAAAGGTGGTAACAGGTACTTGTTCTCGGCCAAAGGAATCATAATAATATTTTAAACAGTCTCCTATTCTAAGCCATCTTTTACCATCAATGGTCCCTTCAAGGGGAAACCATTGAAACAATTCTCCTATGTATGAAAAGAAAAATTCTAACTCCTTTTTCTTAACACGTGCCCCCCCATGTCTTGAAGGACTCCTTGAGGCCTGACAAAAAAAAAATCATGTGACGAAACTGCTTGTCCCATGGTGGGTCACTCCTCGTGCGTCATCCCCACTCTATTCCTGGATCTTTCGGTGGTGTCTGCTGAAGCAATCGCGAGCTCCGCTTGACCAAGTCTTCCAGGAGGATGGGGTTCCCAATCAATCAAAGGCTTGAGCCCCAGTCAGTGGGCGCCAGATGTCACGGCCGGCAGGACACATCAACGTGGGCAGCGAACCTAGAACGGGAGGAATTAAGGGACAAGAGACAGGAGAGATAACAGCAAGAAAGAAGTTCAGATCAAGCTGCAAACTTTTATTGTTCACACAGGGAATTTATATGCTGGAGATGGGAAAGCTGTCATATTGGCAGTTCCTGGATGTCTTCACAAGGTGAGATAACCTCAGGATGTTTTAGGAAGACAGATGGCCACAGAATGTCTCAGGGACACAGATCGCTACAGGATGTCTCCAAGACAGGATGTCTCCATGGGGACTGTTTCTTGTAAGTGTCAGGCTATTCTTTGAAGGAGGATTCCTTCTACCCCTGACAGTCAGGGATTCAGTATTTCAATTGGAAAATTGGAAAAATAATCCAATGTGTATGCAAATATGTGCTACCCAATAATCTTTCCACTCTCATTCAGAACAATGGCTTGACATTACCCTCACCCCAATTAAGACACAATTAGAGGAGAAGATTTAGAAAATCTGTGAATACACATTTGGAATGGAAAATGCACAAAAGTTCACGATCTTGGAGGTGGTAGAGGAGTTTCCAAAAGTAAGGGACAGGGTAAAAACTCCACAAACATGGAGCTCTGCCAGCCTAAAGACTTCTCTGAGGTTGGGCACTTGAAATATATGTTGTTGTCAGGAGCTTTAGCTTCCTTTGTAGTGAGACCATCAAACTGGGTCTGTATCTATGTGACCTGGAGGACATGGTTTCTTATTTTCCAATGGACATGAGGCTGCAGTACTGAATTCTCTCTTTGTAGGTAAACTGTTGCCACTGGGGGCTAAGTGTCTCCCAGTGTGGACCGTGAAGCCATTTAATCATCCTCCACTTTTCGTGGTGTTTCTTGCTGCTGCACTAGAAGTTTGGTATTTGCTTCACAAAATACGAGGACTTCAAATGGGACACAGTGCTGGAGGGAGTTCGGTCATGTGTGGTATGTAAGGGTCTACAGAAGAATGCACCAACCAGGCTTCTATCACACATAGCTTGCCCCCTTGACCATAGCAATCTGATTCTAAACATTGCACTGAAACCTCTCCATATAACAAGATGCCTTTACATACAAGGGTCTAGGGACTGCAACATGTCAGTCACAAACCATTTGGAAGCCAATGGCAGATCCACATGACCCCACCACAGATGTTTTAACACACACCTGCACACCACTGCTGTAGGCCGACTACTCATCAGGCTCCAAATTACTGACATTTCTGTTCTACACCATTTTCATGAACCCCAGTCAATCAAGGCACGGTCTGGTACACTCATGATCATCAATAGGACCTCCAAAGGTTTGCCAGTGCCACCTGGTCATGGTAATTTCAAAAATTTAATGGTATTTATCTAGCCATATTTCAAGGATGACGTTGGAGGCACTGTGGGTTTCAATTCATTCAGGAACCATTAAATTGAGAGGATGCTCATTTCAATGAAAGCTCTGGAGAACTCTAACAGGCAAGGCTTCCCAAAGACAGGCCAAAAGGTCACATGAAGCCAGGCCCATTGAGGTCCTCAATGTGAGGTCCATGTGTGTTTTGACTTGCAACTATGCCTGCCAAGTCTTTAAGAATAAAATAATATGAGGCTGGGGATGTGGCTCATGCGGTAGCGCGCTCGCCTGGCATGCGTGCGGCCCAGGTTCAATCCTCAGCACCACATACTAACAAAGATGTTGTGTCCACCAAAAAAACTAAAAAATTAAATACTAAAAAATTCTCTTTGTCTCTCTCTGTCTCTCACCTCTCTCTTTAAAAAAAAAAAGAATAAAATAATGTGATATCCTTCCTGAGATTCCCAGTGCTCTGTGGAAAGCCTCCCTGGGCCTAGATCTCAGTTGCTAATGGTTACTCTCATGCGTTGCCTCCTAAAATCCGAACACATTACACATCAATACTTCTTTGAGGTCTGTTCCAGAACTCAGTCTCTAGGGTAATCACACCAGTGTTCAAGCCCAGGTGGACCAAGTCATCTCATCCAAAGGCCACACAAATGACCACAATTAAAACCAAAACACTCCCACAAGGCACTCATCTTCTTCCATATCCACACTCATCATAACCTCAGGCTGTAGGTTTTCATGAGGGGTGCAGCCAAAGACAGTTTGAAAAATAAGCTCCCTTACCCCCATTTACCTAAAATCAGTGTGGCCGGGACACCCTTCCTTTGAAACAGGAGTAATCAAAGAGGCCTGCAGTTTATACTGCTCTGGTTCTTCTTGTTGAGGCCTACTGACTTTGGGGTTTAGATTCCTAATGTTAATTAGAGTCATGAGAAAACCCAAGCACCTATGGGCTAGACTCTGCAGGGCTTTGAAGAACTCATTTGACCCAAAGGATTCCTATTCTCAATGATGGAGATCAGGAACCTTACAGAGGAAGGTGAGAGACTTCATCCACAATGTGATTGCTCTTTTAGCTACTTTGGTTTTGGATGCACACATGGGATTTTCTTTAGATCCATCAGGTGCTGAGAATCTAAGCCACAGCCTCACACAGGGCCAAGAGGCTGATTCAGACACATCCCTTTCCAAAGCAATTAAGCAAAGAGCCACAGGTGATGCCCATATGTTTCCTTTTGAAAACTGTTTTCATCAGGCTTCACACAGGGGTGGCCTGAGGCAAAGACCTTCCTGACATTCAGGGCAACAGAAGAATATGTAAGCAAAAGGCCCAAAGCAGTGTTTCTCCACTGAGCCTTTCCTGGTCACACTGATATCTGAGTTTTCTGAGATGCTCACCATTCCCTTCAGCTATCCAGTACATGGCCATGTCACAGAGCTTGGAGGTGGTACATATCTTGGACACAAAACCATGAGCCTATTCTGGAGATTGGCTAGAATTCAGGAAGAACACAGGAACTTAGGAAGATATTAGGGTTGCCCATCCATATGGCAAGCCGCAGACCATTCATAAATTGGGCAAGATGAATGCTGGGAAGATTTCTCCCAGACAGGACACATGTATTGATGCATTATATTTTCTAATGTCTACAACCACGTACACAGAGGGATACACAGACCCAGAAACACTCGCCTTGTCAAAAAACTTAATAGAAACAATTCACGCCAAACCAAACAAACCGACTTTCCTACCTATTCTCAGAAAATGAGACAAAACCACAAAACCACACCCACACAGACCCCCAACTAGGTCTGTGACAATACGGAGTGTTCTTTGACTGGTGGGCCATGATATATTCCCCCATAATGGGCTGTCCTTTCTCAGATCTGGTCTCCATGGCCAACACTGTGAAGCTGTCAGGAGCCAGCAGTGAGCCACTACCTGCTTTCTTAGGAAAGGCCACTCTTCAGACCCTCCTGGCATTTGGCCATCCTCTCATCAGTAGGTACCAAGAAATACTGACTCTGTCATTGGTAAATCCAAACAAGTTTGATCACTGGGACTTGGACTGGGACTGGCTCTGGGTGCCTGGCTTCCTGGATCACAAGTTCAGAGAGTTCCATTGCCAAGGAAGTGAGGTGAGGACACTTCCTTCAGGAACTGAATGAGGTCACTACCTTGGCAACCACTATGTCCTAACAGTTGCTTCCAAGTGTCCCATGAGATGGAGGCTGCCCCTACTTCCTGTGACACTTTCACAAGTTAGAATGCTATATCAACCATAGGCATGTGGGAACAGCTCTCCACACAGACCTGCTTTGGTCCATCTTCTCTACATTAAGAAGAGAGAGGCTGATTCAGACACAAACCTTCATCTTGACCTGGTTGTTTGCCATGGAAGATGACTCTTACTCTCTAAGGTTTTACATAGCTTCCTACATCTTCTACAGTGATTATTTCTGCATGGACATTTGAGGTTCTCACCAGGTGGAAGATCCCCTACATTCCTGTATCGTAAGACCAACTCTTTCCCTGCTCTTCTGTAAAGTTAGATTGAGGAAACAGTGTATGGTTAGGGTTAATAACATGTTGGATTTGGGTTAGGAATTATTCTGCTTGATGAATAATGGTATTGGGAACCTGCAATATTTATAAGACTATAGTGGTTAAATATAAGTATGAAAACAGAAAACTAGGAACCATTGGAATCCCAGGAGGTCATTGGGCACTTGATTGGTATACTTAGCTTTGAATTACATTATGCACAGATGTTTCAGATAAATAGATAATCAATGGCATAGGACCTTGTACCTTGGATCACTGAATTTAGAAGAGAACATCCACTCAAACAGGGATAGTCGGTAGAATTAGTAAGCTAAGATAGTTGGTAGGTTTAAAAAGAAGAGTGAGTAAAGCATTTGGACCAAAAGATCTTTACCAATGTTGATTTAGTTAGAGAGTGAATGTCAATGTCAGCCCATGTGAAGAGTCATTCACAATGATGAACTGGAGAAAAGGTGTAGGAAAGCAGATATCAATAGAGACATTAGGAAATCAGGCAAAGTACAAAGTGTATGATAGAAAAAGACATTTTTAACAGGGTTGCGGTTGAATATATTATCTTAGGAAGAAACAAATATGTACTCACCAATAGAAATGATATTTGAGAGCAATTGGGAACCAGGACATGAATGTTGTTAATAATACATGGTCACATTCAATTTAGGCTTTGGTACAATCATAAGTGTGACTCTTGTATTTTGTCTAAGGAATATTACTGAGATGAAATGTATATGTATATCAGGTGAGTAGAAAATTCATCATGAAATATGTATCTTCCACAGATCCAAAAATATTCATTTTAATTAACATGGATATATAGGTGAAATATAAGTATGAAAACAGAAGCCTAGGTAAGATTTGAAGCCCAGAAGAACATCGGGCCTTGATTGTGATACTTAGATTTGAATTATGTTCTGCAGAGGTGTCTCAGATATACGTTGCCCTGTTCTACTTGGCCACTGGCTAAAACAATCAGCACTCCTAAGCTAGACACCCCCTTACTAGTTTTTAACAAAATATGTGAACAAGGCCTCTGACCTTGAGCTGGGACTTCACAGAGATGGCTACATTTCTAAGATAAAGCAGTTACCAACTGGGCTCCATGGTAACAGCTGGCAGGTGGAAAAAAGAAAGGAAAGAAAAAGCTCTCCCCTCCCAGGTGTCCTTGAAAAGTTAACTTGCCCAGAACAGAGGGAAAAAAACAGAAACAAAAACTGCTTTTTGTGAACTTCTGCAGACTGTGAACTTCTGAGCCCCTTCCCTTACATGTTGGGTACAAAATTCTGAATCTACCTAAACTTGGGGTTCAGGGGATTAATTGATTACAATAGAAGCAATGCCCTCTGAATCCGGTTGCAACAAAATAGGACTGTTTCCCTAGCTTCGGTGCTATCTTAGGTGCCTTGTCTTGACCGTCCCTACAACACTATAATTCTATATACTTAAACATTTTTATGTTTTCATGAAATGGTCATCAGCTGTGATTAATTGTATAATGGTGCAGATGTTTCCCAGAGTGCTCTATCATGACGCAGGTTCATTTGAAGATTAAACAGGGGGTCATTCAACCCGGTTCCGCTGGGAACATATATCCCTCACTTTAGCCATTCTATTAGGAATAGGAGTTGCTGCAGGGGTGGTAACAGGAACCACTGCCCTGGTCCATGGGACACAACAAATGACCCAATTAGAAGCAGCAATAGACCAAAATTTAAAGATATTAGAAACCTCCATCACAGCTTTGCAGTAATCTTTAATCTGTCTCTCTGAAGTTGTTTTACAGAACAGTCGGGGGTTGGACCCCTTCTTCATGTGAAAAGGGGCCCTTTCTCCTGCATTGAGGGAAGAATGTTGTTTTTATGCCGACCATACTGGAGTTGTAAAAAAATCTATGAGTAAAATAAAGAGACAACTTGAAGAGCATCAAGGAGAGAGAGAGTCCAATAAAGGGTGTTTTGAGTCTTGGTTCACACAGTTTCCCAGGTTAACTACGCATTTATCAACCTTGGCAGGTCCAATAATAATCCTCACATTATTGCAAACTATAAAACCCTGTTTGCTAAACCATGTAATTTCTTTTCTACAAGCTCATATTGGACAAGTTAAGCTTATGGTAATACCCCACTAGCAGACATTGAATGTGACACCTCCCAATAATCACATTCATGATTAAAAGTAGCCAGAAGAAGTGGGGAATGAAAGGTTAATAAAAAGGTACTTGTCACTTCCTCTTTTTCTGTATGCTTAACAAAACAGTTCTTGAGAACTGTTTGCTAAACTTGTTCCCAGTATATGCTGTTCCCAACTGCGAAACTGCAGAATGTATTCCCTCACCCGGTTGCACGCAAACCACCCACTAGACCTGACCCATTAATAAACTTCCCTCCCTGCTCACTCCAAGGAAAGTATATAAGCTCTGATTAAGCTGTTCTCAGGGCTCCTGCTCTATTCAAGTGAGTTCTGAGCCCCAGCATGATGGACCATCAATAAACCCTTTGCTGTTGCATGAGACAGTGTCTTGGTGGTCTCTTCCTTCGATTCTTGCCCAAAATTTACTTGGATGATTAAATGTAGAAGAGAACATCCAGTCAAAAAGGGATTGTCGGTTGGATTAGGAAGATAGTTGGTACGTTTAGGAAGAAGAGTGAGTATAGTATCTGGAACAAAAGTTCTTTAGCAATAGGGTTTCCGTTAGAGAGTGAATGTAAATGTGAGCACATGTGAACAGTCACAATGATGAAATGGGGAAAATTTGTAGAAAAGCAGATATCAATAGAGACATTATGAAATCAGGCAAAGTATAAAGTGAGTGATAGGATTAGACATTTTCAACAGGGTTGAGTTTGGATATATGATCTTAGGGAGAAACAAATATGTGGTCACGAATAGGATTGAAATTTGAGAGCATTAGGCAACCTGGACATGGATGTTTTTGGTAATCCATGTTCACTTTCCATTTAGGCTTTGGTACGATCATAGTGTGAACTTTGCATTTTTGTGTCCCGAATATTACTGTGATAAAATATATATGTATATCAGGTAACATGAGTATTTCTTGCACCATTTCTGGGAGCACTATTTTGAAGATGTATAAATTAGTATTAGGGGTACAAAGAGGTGTACCTTGAATCATAGAATATATTGATAATGCATGAATAGACCATAATGTGAATAAATAATATAACTGGTTTCAGATCAAATAATGGATTGAACTGATATCTGAAAATATATAAGAAATCTTATATTGATATACAGTCATTCATTCAAACGAGTTATACATCTAATGGTAATATTAGGGTTATGGTTTATCATGAAGGGTGTGTGAGTTTTGCTTCAAAAGTGATTATGGAATTCAAAAATAATGTGTTTGGAAAGAAGTCTCATGAAAAGAAGAGTCAAGAAACATGGAGGAATACATGTGTTCTGAAAAAGGAAGTGACTGAAAGTTGAACAAATGCCTATAAATTTGCTAACTTGTGGATGAAATATATATCCTATGATGTCCATAAACTGAAGAAATACTATTGTTTAAGTGGTGAATAAAATTGAACATCAAAATACACATCATGTCCCATAGTAATATACTTGAATTGATGTTAAACAGGGTCAGTTACTGTAGAAATGTTAGGATATGTATGCATCATTCAAAGAAGTTAGTTTTCAGTACTAGGAAACAAATATGTATTTCAGGTGGATAAATATTACTGAGAATAATCTTGTGAAAAGTTGATTATAAATCGACATACATGAATATGAAAGAATTTAGGGAGTGTATAATAAGACACATGTTTCATATATTGAAAAATCTGGAGAGTGTATATATATATATATATATATATATATATATATATATATACACACACACACACACAAAACACACACACAGACATTAAAATAGGAATATATATGCCAATCAAAATTCATTGTGAAATATATATAACCCACAGATCCAAAAATATTCATTTTACTGAACATAGATTTATGTATAATGTTGTTCAAATAGGAAGGTCACCCATAGTTTGAATTTTCAGATCCAACAGCATTTAGAAAGAGTGATCTTTTCTCACAATTTGTATGTGCCAAGTCAGCAACCTCTCAAGTATTTACATGTGATACCAGGTAGAATTCTATATGTGCATATAAAAACACATGTGCTGAATAGGCTACAGGGAATGGGAGACAGTTATTCACATATTTGTTAACTTTAAAAACACATGTAGAACTATTTCAGTAAAAAAAATTGACTTGATTTTTAACTCCTACCCTATATAATGCAAAAGCCAAGTCCAATTATACAACATGACTCCACTGAGCTGCTTGTATTTCTATTCTGTTTGGGTTATTATTCTCCATCATATTAGTATTAGTAGTCAGAATCTAGTAGGGTATGGGATAGTGTCCAAAATAAGCTCCCTTTCCCCTCATTTCTTAAAAGTCTTGATGGCCTGGACACCCTGCATGTGAAGCAGGAGTGATAAATTAGGACTGCAGTTAATACTGCTCTGCTTCTCCAATTTTAGGCCTACTGATTGTCAGGTACAGATTCTTTATGTGATTTGGAGTCATGAGAAAATCCAAGCACTTCTGCAGGGCTTTGAAGATATCATTTGAACCAAAGGATTTCTATTCTCACTTGATGTAGGTCAGGAACCTAACAAAGGAAGGAAAGAGACTTTTTCCATCATAACTGATCTTTTTGCCATTTTGGTTTGGAAGCAAACATGGGATCTTTCTTTAGATCCTTCTGGTGCTGAGAATCTAAGCCACAACCTCACCAATGGCCAAGAGGCTGATTCAGACCCATCCCTTTCCAAAGCAATTAAGCAAAGAGCCACAGGTGATGCCCATTCATTTCCATTTGAAAACCAGTTTCTTCAGGATTCACAAAGGGGTGGCCTGAGGCAAAGACCTTACTGATATTCAGGGCAAAAGAAACATCGGTAAGCAAATGGCCCAAAGCAGGGTTTCTCCACTGAGACGTTCCTGTTGTATCAACCATTGGCAACAGGGAACAGCTCTCCACACAGCCTGGTTTGGTCCTTCTTCTCTACATTAAGAAGAGAGAGGCTGATTCAGACACATCCCTTCATCCTGACCAGGTTGTTTGCAATGGAAGGTGACCTTTGCTCTCTCAGTTTCTTCATAGCTGCCTACAACTTCTCCAGGGATCATTTTTGCATGGACCTTTGAGTTTCTCGGGAGTTGGAAGATCCCCTACATTCCTGTATTGTAAGGCATACTCTGTCCCTGCTCTTCTGTAGAGTTAGATTGAGGGAACAGTGTATGGTTAGTGTTAATAACAGGTTCGATTTCAGTTAGTAATCATTCTGCGTGATGAATAAATGTATTGGGTACCTGCATTATTTACAAGAATATATAGGTGACATATAAGTATGAAAACAGAAATCTAGGTAAGATTTGAAGGCTAGAAGGGCATTGGGCCATTGATTGTGATACTTAGCTTTGATTAATTTACTGCACAGATGTCTCAGATACATTGATATACAATGGCAAATGTCCGTGTACCTTGGATAATTGAAAGTTGAAGAGAACATCCACTCAAAAAGGGATAATTGGTAGGATTAGGAAGAGAGTCGGTAGGTTTAGAAAGAAGAGTGAGTATAGGATTTGGACGAAAAGATCTTTAGCAATAGGGTTTCAGGTAGACGGTGAATGTAAATGTCAGCACATGTGGAGAGTCTGTCACAGTGATGAACTGTAAAAAACATGTAGGAATGCAGATATCAATAGAATTATTAGGAAATCAGGCAAAGTATAAAGTGAGTGATAGGATTAGACATTTTCAACAAACTTGAGGTTAAATATATAATCTTAGGAAGAAACAAATATGTAGTCACCAATAGGATGGACATTTGAGAGCATTAGGCAACATGGACGTGGATGTTTTCCGTAATCCATGCTCACTTTCCATTTAGGCTTTGGTACAAACATAAGTTTGACTTTTCTTTCTCTGTGGAGAATATTTCTGTGATAAAATGTATATGTAAATCAGGTGACATGAGTATTTCTTCAACCATTTTTGGGAGCAATATTTTGAAGATGTATAAATTATTTTTGGAGGTACAAGTAGGTGTACCATGTGTCTATGATTATAGAGATAATGCATGAATAGACCATACTGTGAATAATTAATATAATTGGTTCCAACTTTAAATAATGGATTGAATTGATATCTGAAAATATACAGAAAATCTTATATTGATATACAATCCTTCATTCCAACCAGTGATACATCTTATGGTAATAGTAGTGTTATAGTTTATCATGAAGAGTGTGTGAGTTTTGCTTCAAAAGTGTTTATGGAAATCAAAAATAATGTGTTTGTAAAGAAGTCTCATGAAATGACCAGTCAAGAAACCTGGAGGAATATATGTGTTTTGAAGCAGGAAGTGATTTAAAGTGAAACAAATGCCAATAAATTTGTGAACTTGTGGTTGAAATATATATCCTTTGATGAGCGTAAACTGAAGAAATAGTAATGTACCACTGTTGCATAAAAATGAACGTCAAAATACACATCATGTCCTGTCCCATTAGAATCTACTTGCATTGATGTTAAAATGGGTCAGTTACTGTAGAAATATTAGGATTTCTATGCACCATTCACTGAAGTTAGCTTTCAGTACTAGGAAGCAATTATGTATTTCAGGTGGATGAATATTTCTGAGAATAATCTTGTAAAGTTGATTATAAACCCACATACATAAACATGAATGAATTTAGGGAGTGTATAATAAGACATATATATTTCACATTTTGAAAAATCTGGAGAGTATATATATATAACACAAACCACACACATGGATATTAAAATGTAGCAATATATATGCCAATCGAAATTCATCATGAAATATATATCATCCACAGATCCAAAACTATTTATTTTACTGAACTTGGATTTATGTATAATGTTGTTCAACTAGGAAGCTCACACATAGATTGTATTTTCTGTTTCAGCAGTGTTTAGGAGGATTGATCACTTTTCACAATTTGTATCTGCCAAGTCAGCCATCTCACAAGACTGTACGTGTAATACCAGGTAGGATTCTATGTTGCATATAAAAATACATGTGCTGAATAGGCTACATAGAAAGGGAGACAGGAATTCACATATTTGTTAACTGTAAAAACACATGGAGAACTATTTCAATTAAAAATTGACTAGATTTATAACACCAAACCTTTATCATGCAAAAGGTAAGTCCAACCATATACAATGCCTCCTCTGAGCTGCTTCTATTTCTATTCTGTTTGGGTTATTTTTCTCCCTCATATTAGGATTAGTAGTCAGAGTCTAGTAGGATATGCTTTTGTGTCAGGTTTTCAGTATTTCGAATGGAAAATTAGATAATGAATCCAATGTGTATGCAAATGTGTACTACAAAAAATTCTTCCCACTCTCATGCAGCACAATGCCTTGACATTACTTTCGCCCCAAGAAAGACACAATTAGAGGAGAAGAGTTAGAAAATCTGTGAGTACATATCTGGTATGGAAAATGCTTAGAAGTTCACAACGTTGGTGGTGGTAGAGGATTTCCAAAAGTAAGGGACAGGTTTGATATACCCATCCTGATCTTTTATTAAAATTGGGAGCCGTCTTGCAACAAAGCCATGAAAAAAAAAATTTGGCTTTACTATAAATTACTGCAAATTCTGAACCTGCTTGGAATGCCTGCCTGCACCTTGAACTTACCCATGCCTGGGTCTCTGACCAGATAGTAGCCCTATCTGAAACTTTAGTGACACCTCATAAATATTTTTCTTCCCTAGCCAGACAACAACCCTCTCTGAGGCTCTAATGGTCCTCATAATTTCTGATGTTGGGGCTACCAAAAAAAAAAAAATTAAATTACCATTAGTGTGATACTTGTCAAAGTTCTGTATTCTGTAAACCCCCTTTTGTATATCTTTCTGGGCTATATAGCTGGGCTGTAGGAACAGTGGGTTTGCTGTCTTGTTCCCGCTGTTTTGGGAGGGAGAGGCAGCCTGGCCGGTTGAAATAATAAGCTTGCCTTAATTTGATTTTAATTGGAGTCAGTGGTCTTTTCTTGCATCCTGGTCTAACATTTTGGAGTTCCCCAGCAAGATAACCCTGCCCCAACAGATCACAAGACCAAGACCAGACTGCTGGAAATTCTGAAGCTGGCCTTCCCTCCAGGGCTCCAGTCTGGAGAGCCACTCTAGGGGGTGCTCAACTTGAGACGTTCCAAGGCCTTGGATTTAGCCTTCGGTCCGGGAGGACTGCATTGAACCACAGCACTAAAACTATTAGCAAGCACCTGGTGGAGGAGGCCTCCATAGGTAAGTGGCACCTTTATAACATCTGATATCCGGTTAAGGGATATCTCTTCTGATGACAGAGAGGTGGCCTGGGGAGGCTCACATATTCTCCTGCCCGTAACAGTAACGAGAATTGTTCTGTCCACTGTTCTGTTCTGTAGGGAATTCCTCTGGAAGGGTAGTGAGGTGCCGACGGGCACACACGCGCTCCAACCCCGGAGCTTTAGCAAGACGTTGTGTTGCTCTTCTGTTTTTCTGTTTCGGTGCCAGGTTTCTATTTTTGTGTGTTTTTTTCTGTGATCTGTATGTTTTTTGTTTCTTTGTTTTTCTGCATTTTGTTGTGTGAATTCTGTGGTAAAAACTTAAGGATATTGGACGTGAAAATGGGTAATAAAGCAAGTAAGCCTGACACAATTTTGGACTGTGTTTTATGGAAATGAGATGAACTTTACCTCACTTTGTTAAGCAGGATGAGAGAAGCCACTAGCTGGCTGCCTGGAGCACACCAACTGAAGAGGTCAATGCCTGCTGTGGACCTAAGAACTGAGTATCTCCCAGGTTAACAAGTGAAACTCCTTTAAAACCCCTTGTCCCTCCAGATCAAGAGAGTCAAAACCATTGGGCAGAGTCCCCTATGTTTCTCCTTTGTTAGCAAAGCAATAAAACTCCCTTTTTCTTTTTCTCAAAACCCTGTCCTCATTATTAAATTGGCATTAATTGGCTTCAAGTTCAGGAACCGAACTTTAAGTTACAAATTTTGATAACCTCCCTCCCCCCTGCCCAGGAACTTTTTGAGAGCTGACTACTGAAATGTTAGGAGATGGAGCGTGCTTGCCGTGGAACCAAACTAGAGGAGCTAATCCTGTAAGTAAAAGGAGGGACTGAGGGACTCCCAGCAGCTGCTGAAGCCCTGTTGCTTCAGAGAATTCCCTCCTTCCTTCCCTGCACTGTAAGGATTATGCCACCACTGTCTTCTTAAAAAAGAGAAAAAGAAAAAGGGGACACTAAATGCAGTAAAGTCACCATGGAGACCCTTGATTTTACATTTCAGGTTGCCCCTCTGTGAAAACATCTGGTCCCCTTGTGGGGACATCTATGGTGCCACTGGTGTAGGAGATTTTTCTCTTATCTGCTCTGTTTTAAAGGCTTCTGTCTGTCAGCCATAGTCTGGAGCTCCTTTCTGTCTGTCTTGTGTCTTTGTTTCTGGCCCTTTAAGACTTGTGCAATAATGTGTTGATATTATAAATTGTTTCTTGGGAATAATCTTAGCTGAATATGTGTCTAAAGGATGATGTTTTATTGTAACAATCTGGTATCTGAATGGTTTTTTGAAGCATTGAACAATCCTGCAGTTAAAATCTGGTTTAGGTAATTGTTTAGTTTATGATTTCAGATAATTCATGTCAGAGAATTTAATACTTTGGATGGAAAACTAAAGAACTCTGCTTCCAAGTTGGCAAGTAACTTTCCAATCATTCAGTCTTTTTTTTTCACCAATTTTGAATTGGGTAGCCTGGGAAAATGTCACTGTGTGTACCAGTGCATTAATTTGGACAAGGATATTAAATCATAGTATGGTATCTTTTGACAAAACCAGATGTAAAGATATAAAATTTTGTGAATTGTATTTTAAACTTGTATCATAATTTTCAACATCCTCACCTGAAAATTATGGTTAAAATGCCTTAGGCCTGAGGTGTCTGCTCAGAAAAGCAGTTTTTTCAGCTCCTTCCAGACCTCAGCCAGGACTTATGTTGAAATGCAAATGAAAGAAGCCTGCAAGCTCAGTAGGAGACTGATCTGAGGTCTAAGGGGGGAAAAAAGGTAAATGGTATGGTATCTACTAATTAATAGCCAGTAATTTTTTCTATGACTCTTATTTTTTCCTTAGATTCTTTATTTATTTATTTTTTTGAGCTCATGATTTTGATCCTACAGACCTAGGTTAATGTTTTTCTGATCAGTTCTATCTTTGACCAACTGTGGAGTTTTTGAAACATTGCAATGGAGATTTCACCTGCGAAAAGCTACAAGGCCTTTACTATTATTACGTGTTCACACTTTTCTTATGTGTTGTATATATATATATATATATATATATATATATATATATATATATATATATATATACATATGTCCTCATATCATATATAAGATACACAAATTAATATATATAAGGAGCGCTCATAAAAAATGTGCTAATAAAAACAAATTTTAAAAAGTGGATCCAAAGATCTTTAATTCATGTGATTTAAATGTTT
The DNA here is from genome assembly GCF_048772815.1 of Callospermophilus lateralis. Lineage (NCBI taxonomy): Eukaryota > Metazoa > Chordata > Mammalia > Rodentia > Sciuridae > Callospermophilus > Callospermophilus lateralis. Next base: position 281,541 of record NW_027514169.1, on the reverse strand, counting down.
TAATTTAAATTGGATAAACAGATAAAAATAAATGTCTTTAAATTTAAGCTTACAGGTTTTTCTAGGTGTTCAAAAATCTAATAAAATAATAATGTCTACAAAAGGTCTAATATGCCTTTGTTCTAGGACTTTTCCTTCAACAAAAAAAATGGTTTACACTGTTCAATACATTTGTCTAATATTTTGATAAATAAGTAAAGTAAATTTGATATGTGATTACTCATTCATGAGTACTTTTGTTTGATATCTGATTGATTTACTAAGGTCTGTATAAGTTTGTACTATAGTCTGTACAAGATTGTGAAAATCAGTCATGTGTTGAAGAGACAAAAAATTCTTAAAACATAAGTTTACCCATAACATTGTGTTTATTATGTTTTATTTTTTCTAGAGAAAGCAACCATAAAAATTAAACCACTGATTAAAGAAGAACAGTTATTTTAGAGCATGTACTGCCATTTCTTTAAAGGCTAAACTTGGTTAATTTAGAAACATCAATGTAATTGTGATGCTATTAATGTGCTCATATCTTCCAGGTATACAAGTCTGTAAGGTAGAAACTCTAAAAGACCATTATATCAAGCTGGTGTTCTGAAGTTGTATGGTAAAAAATATATTGGAAATTTATTTACCTGTCATCAAAAAGATATGGAAAGTTTTATGTTACTTTTTACATTGGGAAACAATTTAAATGTATTTTTAAGTTTATGAGAGGCTAATCTATGTAAAGGTTAAAAACTTTCAGCTTTCTTTAATTCATGATATAAATGTGATATTATATGGGTTTAGCTAATGTTCATGTGACCTCAAACAATTTATATAAACTTTGTAAAATGATATTTAAAAAAAACAAAGATCAGCTTTAAAACTAAAACACTTAGGAGTCATAAAGAGCCATGCCTTAGCTGAGATAAGGCTCTGTGAACCATCTTACTACATGTGAGAATGACTACGAAAGCAGTAGGTCAGATTTTATATCATTTAAAGTTTTATTAAAAAGTTTTTTTTTCTGTCAAGATTACTAGGATGAAACAGGGGATATAATGTATAAATCAGTCAAAAAATTCAGGGTAGCTTTACACAAACTATGTATTTTTACTCTTGTTAAAAATTTTTATTTTGTAATTTCCTTATAAGTGATCTAAAGACTCCCTGTTAGTGTTTTACAGAAGTGTTGCTTTAAGAACACAACATGGGTTAATTTAAGATAATAAGTCATCACCTACAAGACAGACAGAATAATACAGATCCCAATTAATAAAAAGATAAATAATTATAAAGTTATAGACATTAAAGCCCAGTACTCGTAATATAAGGCTGTTAAAATTTATTTGCTGGATGATTAAGAATAGGATTTAAAATTAATGTTAAATGAAAAGGGCCAAGAAAATCAATATGTGGCTCTTGCCCTCTGAGTCTGTCTGAATCCGGGGAACAGGGGACTTCTCTAAAGAGCTTTGCAACTCTGGGCCACATAACCTCCCTATCAGGGACATTAATGAGACCACTGGAGAACAGAAAGCCAATCAGTGCATTTTCTAAGAAGAGTAGAGTCATCAGAGAAGGGAGACATCCCTGATGCTTCCGAAAGAAGCCACATGGTTAAGCAAGACCTGGACCCACCTAGCGCAAATAGCACTAGCAGAAGTGAGAAGATGCTCTCAAGTTTCCCCAGGAATGACTCCCATAAAAGCTCAGCTGAATGTTAACAATAGATAGAAACAAAAGTCAATTTGACTGCTTCATCTTAAACACTTAGCAAAGACAGTTAAAACCAAAATTCAGCCATTCATGGGTATTTTAGAAATAATAATAATAATAATTATAATAATAATAATATTTTAAGGTATACACTTTATGTTAGCCTCCCAAAATAAGTAACACTGGAGGCTACAAAGAAGGATTCTCAGACAGAAATGCCTGATAGGTATAATAAGAGACTATCAAGAGGAGCTGCCAGAGGCAGAAATTTTTAGTTTAAGGCCTACATATATTCCTAACCTACACAGGTAGGCTTGGTGTTTGCTAGTACAATTATCCAGCCCTGAGTAACTGAATTAAAGATTTATCTATTACACACAGAGGTCATACTAGTAAAGGGATTTTGCAAGATTAGATGACATTAAATTATTAAACTGTATCTTATGGGGAGGGACAACTGTAACACTAAAAGTAAAATGTTAAGGAGACAGTCCTGATAACTGAGGATACTAAAGACTGGTGAGGGAACTTCAATACTGTTACATGTCCCAACTGCTGCAACATTAATTCAGTACTCATGGTTTTTGTTTCTCTCATAGAGAAACAGAAACTTTCAGGGCAAAAGAACAATAGGTAATAAAAAGGACCAAATCAGGTTTTCTCCACTGAGACTTTCATGGTCACACTGATATCTGAGTTTTCGGACATGGTCTCTATTCCCTTCAGATATCCAGTACATGGCCATGTCACAGAGATTGGAGGTGGTACATATCTTGGACAAAAAAAACATGAGCCTATTCTGGAGAGTGGCCATAATTCAGGAAGAAAACAGGAACTTAGGAAGATAGCAGGTGTTGCCTATCGATAAGGAAAGATGCAGTCCATTCATAAATTGGGCAGGATGAATGCTGGGAAGCTTTCTACTAGACAGGAAACATCCATTGATGCACTCTCTTTTCTAATGTCTACAACCACGGACACCATGGGATACAGAGTCATAGAAACACTCGCCTTGTCAAAGGACTTACTAGAAACAGTTCACTCAATCCAAATAAACCGCCTTTCATACCTATTCTCAGAACATGAGACAAAACCACAAACCCACACCCACACCCATAATTACCATCCTTCCCCCAAGTAGGTCTGTGACTCTCCGTAGTGTCCATTGAATGGTGGGCCATACTATGTTCCTGTCCAATATCAGATTTGGTCTCCTTGGCCAACTCTGTGAACTTCTCATAAGCCAGCGGTGAGCCACTACCTGCTTTCTCATTAAAGGCCCCTCTTCAGAGATTGCCTGGCATTTGGCCATCCTCACATCAGTAGGTACCAAGAAAGACTGGCCCTGTCCTTGGTAAATCCATACAAGTGGGACCACTGAACCTGGGACTGGGACTGGCTCTGGGTGCCTGGCTTCCGGGATCCAAAGTCCAGAGAGTTCCATCACCAAGCATGTGAGGTGAGGTCACTACCTTTCTGAAGTGAGTGAGGTCACTGCCTGGCAAAAACTTTGTCCTAACAGTTGCTTCCAAGGGTCCCATTAGATGGAGGCTGCCCCTACTTTCTGTGACACTTTCACAAGTTAGAAAGGTATATCAACCATAGGCACCCGGGAACAGCTCTCCACAGAGGCCTGGTTTGGTCCATCTAGTCTTTATTAAGAAGACAGAGGCTGATTCTGACACAACCCTTCATCCTGACCAGGTTGCTTTCCACAGTAGATGACTTTTGTTCTCTAAGATCCTTCATAGCTGCCTACATCTTCTTCATGGATTATTTCTGCATGGATCTTTGAGGTTCTTAGCATGTTTAAGATCCCCTACATTCCTGTATTTTAAGACCAACTCTGTCCTTACTCTTCTGTAAAGTAAGATTGAGGGAACAGTGTATGGTTAGGGTTAATAACAAGATCGATTTCGGTTAGGAATCATTCTGCATGATGAATAAATGTATTGGGTACCTGCATTTTTTACAAGAATATATAGGTGAAATATAAGTATGAAAACAGAAATCAAGGTAAGAATTGAAGCCCAGAAGGGCATTGGGCCCATGATTGGTATTCTTAGCTTTGAATTATGTTCTGCACAAATGTCTCAGATAAATCAATATACAATGGCATTGGACCTTGTACCTTGGATGATTGAATGTAGAAGAGAACATCCAGTCAAACAGGGATAGTCGGTAGGATCTTAAATATAGTTGGTAGGTTTCGAAGAAGAGTGAGTATAGGATTTGGACCAAAAATTATTTAGCAATAGGGTTTTGGTTAGAGAGTGAATGTAAATGTCAGCACATGTGAAGAGTTAGTCACAATGATTAACTGAGGAAAATATATAAGAAAGCAGATATCATCAGAGACATTAGGAAATCAGGAAAAGTATAAAGTGAGTGATAGGATTAGACACATTCAACAGGGTTGAGTTTGAATATATAATCTTAGGAATAAACAAATATGTTGTCACCAATAGGATTGAAATTTGAGAGCATTAAGCAACCTAGACATGGATGTTTTACTAATCCATTTTCACTTTCCATTTAGGCTTTGGTACAATCATAAGTGTGACCTTTGCATTTTTTGTCCAGAATATTACTCTGATAAAATGAATATGTCGATAAGGTAAAATGAGTATTTCTTCCACCATTTCTGGTAGCAATATTTTGAAGACGTATGAATTAGTACTGGGGGTACAAATAGGTGTACCCTGTGTCTATGAATATAGAGATTATGCATGAATAGACCGTACTGTGATTAACTGATATAACTGGTTCCACTTTAAATAATGGATTGAATTGATATTCGAAAATATATAAGGAATCTTATATTGATATACATTCATTCATTCCAACCAGTTGTACATCTAATGTTAACATTAGGGTTATGGATTATCATAAAGGGTGTGTGTGTTTTGCTTCAAAAGTGATTATGGAAATCGAAAATAATGTGTTTGGAAAGAAGTCTCATGAAAAGACCAGTCAAGAAAAACAAATGCGTATAATTTTGCGAACTCCTGGATGAAATATATATCCTATGATGTGCATTAACTGAAGAAATTGTAAAGTACCAGTGTGGAATAAAAATGTATGTCAAAACACACATCATATGCCATAGGAATCTACTTGCATTGATGTTAAACTGAGTGAGTTACTGTAGAAATATTAGGATTAGTATGCACCATTCACTGAAGTTAGTTGTCAGTACAAGGAAACATTATGTGTTTCAGGTGGAATAATATTACTGAGAATATCTTTTGAAATATTGATTGTAAATTCACATACATGAACATGAATGAATTTATAGAGTGTATAATAAGACACATATATTTCATATTTTGAAAAATCTGGAGAATGTGTGTGTGTGTGTGTGTGTGTATATATATATATATATATATATATATATATATATATGCAAAACACACAGAGACATTAAAAATTAGCAATATATATGCCAATTGAAATTCATCGTGAAATATAAATCATCCACATATCCAAAAATATTTATTTTATTGAACATTGATTTATGTATAATGTTGTTCAACTAGGATATTTACCCATAGTTTGAATTTTCAGTTCCAACAGGGTTTAAGAGGAGTGATATCTGCTCACAATTTGTATCTGCCAAATCAGCCATCTCAAAAGAATGTACGTGTGATACTAGGTAAGAATCTATATGTGCATATAAAATTACATGTGCTGAATAGGCTACAGAGAAAGGGAGACATGAATTCATATATTTGTTAACTTTAAAACACATGGAGAACTCTTTCTACAAATAATTGACTAGATTTATAACTCCTACTCTATATAATGCAAAAGGCAATTCCAAAAATACACCATGCCTCCTCTGAACTGCTTGTATTTCTTTTCTTTTTGGTTTATTTTTCTCCATTTATTAGCATTAATAGTCAGAGTCTAGTAGGGTAGGTGTTAGTGTCCAGTATTCAATATTTCGAATGGATAATTGGAAAATTAATCCATTGTGTATGTAAATATGTGGTACACAAAAATCTTCCCACTCTCATCCAGAACAATGCATTGACATTACAATCGCCCAGAGTAAGACATAATTAGAGGAGAAGAATTAGAAAATCTGTGAATAAATATCTGTAATGGAATATGCTCAAGAGTTCACAACCTTGGAGGTGGTAGAGGAGATTCCAAAGGTAAGGGACAGGGTAAACCCTCCACAAATATGGAACTCTGCTGGCCTAATGACTTCTTGAAAATCTGCCTCTGAGGTTGGGCACTTGAAATATATGTTGCTGTCGGGAGCTTTAGCTTCCTTTGTAGTGAGACCATCAAAGCTGTGTCTGCATCTATGTGACCTGGAGGACATGGTTTCTAATTTTCCAATAAACATGAGGCAGCAGTGCTGAATTTTCTCTTTGTAGGTAAACTGTCGCCACTAAGGGCAAAATTTGTCCCTGTGTGGACTTTAAAGCCTTGGTCATCTTCCACATTTTATAGTCTTTCTTGGTGTTGCACTGGGAATTTGGTATTTGCTTCACAGAATGCAAGTACTTCAACAGGGACACAGTCCTGGAGGTAGTTCTGTCACATGTTTTGAGTCAGGGTATACAGGAGAATGCACCAACTAGGCTTCTTTCCCACATACCTTGCCCCCTTGACAATAATAACCTGATTGTGAACATTGCCCATAAACCTCTCCATATAACAAGATGCCTTTATATATAAGGCTATGCTGGCTGCACCACGTCAGCCCCAAGGATTTGGAACTCAAAAGCAGATCCACAAGGCCCAACAACAGAAGTTTTATCACACACCTTCACATCAAAACTCTGGTCCCACAACTCAGCAGGCTCCAACTTACTGGCATCTCTGTTCTACACCATTTTCATGAAACCCAGTCAATCAAGGCACTGTCTGGTACACTTATGATCAGCAAGAGTACATCCAAACTTTTTCTGGGACACCATTTCGTCATCCTCCACTTTTCGTGGTGTTTCTTGTTTTTGCACTGGGATTTTGGTATTCGCTTCACGAAATACAAAGAATTCAACTGTTACCCAGTGCGTGAGGCAGTTCTGTCACGTGTGGTAGGTCAGGGTCTGCAGAAGAATGCACCAAACAGGTTTATATCCCACATATATTGCCCTCTTGACCATAGCAACCTGATTCTGAACATTGCCCTGAAACCTCTCCATATAACAAGATACATTTACATATAAGGGTCTGCTGGCTGCACCATGTAAGTCACAAGCCGTTTGGAAGCCAATGGGAGATCCACATGGCGCAAACACAGATGTTTTATCACACACCTGCCCACCACTGCTCTAGACCCACTCCAACTTCCTGACTCTGTGTTCTTCATCATTTTCATGAAAACCAGTCAATCAAGGCACTGTCCAGCATACTCATGATCAGCCACAGGATATCCAAAGATGCTCCAATGCCACCTGGTCATGGAAAATTTAAAAATTTCATGATATTTGTCTAGCCAATTTTCAAGGATGAAGTTGGAGGCACTGTGGTTTTCAATTCATTCTGGAACCATTAAATGGTGAGGAAGCTCACCTCAATGGAATGCCTAGAGAAATCTCTCAGGCAAAGCTTCCCAAAGAGTGGCCAAAATGTCACATGAACTCAGGCCATTAAGGTCTACAATGTGACGTCCATGTGTGTTTCGACTCTTAACTATGGATGCCAAGTCTTTCAGAATAAAATCATGTGATATCCTGTCTGAGATTCCCAGTGCTCTGTGAAAAGCCACCCTGGGCCTACATCTCAGTTTCCAAGGGCGACTATGATGCGTGGCCTCTGAAAACCCCAACACAATTCATGGCAATACTTCTCTGAGGTCAGTTCCAAAACTCAGTCACTAAGGGGAATCACACCAGAGTTCAAGCTCAGATGGACCCAGTCATCTCTTTCAACCGCCACACAAATGACCACAATTAAAAGCAAAACACTCCCACATAACCCTCATCTTCTTACCTATAGACACTCATCATAACCTCTGGCTGGATGTTTCCATGAGGGGTGCAGCCCAAGACAGTGTCCAAATTAACCTCCCTTGCCCTCATTTGCCTAAAGTCAGGGTGGCCTGGACACCTGTCCTGGGAACAAGGAGTGATCAAATAGGCCTAGTGTTAATACTGCTCTGCTTCTCCAATTTGAGGCCTACTGAGTGGCAGGTATAGATGCTTTATGTGATTTGGATTCAGTTGAAAATCCAAGCACCTACAGGCTAGCCTCTGCAGCATTTGAAGAATGCATTTGAACCAAAATTTCCTATTCACACATGATGGATTTCATGAACCTTACAGAGGAAGTGAGAGACTTCTTCCACAATGACTGCTCTTTTGGCCAATTTAGTTTTGGATGCACACATGGGATCTTTCTTTAGATCCATCAGGTGCTGAGAATCTAAGCCACAGCCTCTCACAAGACCTAGAGCCTGATTCAGACACATCTCTTTCCAAAGCAATTAAGCAAAGAGCCACAGGCGATGCCCATTCATTTCCATTTGAAAACTGTTTTCCTCAGGCTTCACAAAAAACGAACAAAAACCAGGTGTTTATCCAGGATATCATGGAGAAAGGCATTGGGCTCAATTGCCAAAAAATGGGCAGGGGGGCCCAATGCTCTGGGGCCCAAAATCACAAATATACAGAGCACTGGAAGAACCCAGCAACCAAACAGATTAATGCCCAGGACACATTGTCCATCAGATCCCTCATCAGACAAAACCAGAGAGAGCACAGGGTTGGATATCTGCGCCTCCGGCAGATCAGTACTAACTCCAGAGATGCGAATTCAAATCATTCCCACAGGGGTTGAAGGACCTCTTCTCAAAGGAACAGTATGCTTATTATTGGGATGCAGCTCTTCTACTCTAAAAGGACTTATGATAACTCCTGGGGTAATTGATCCCGATTATGAAGGTGAAATAAAAATTATAGCCAGTTCTCCAAAGGGTATATAAGTTATTTCACCAGGAAATAGAATAGCACAGTTACTAATAATACCCAGCTTACATGATAAATTATTTAGTCGTACTGTAGAAAGAGGTTCAAAGGGATTAGGCTCCACAGGTGTAGATTGGGCTATGCTTTCATTAAATTTAGATTCTCGCCCCATGCTAAAACTAAATATTCAAGGACATGAATTTAATGGGCTACTGGGTACAGATGCAGAACTTAGCATCATCTCTCGTCAAGAATGGCCAAAACATTGTCCATTTCAACAAGCCAATCAAATGCTTCGAAACCTAGGAGTGGTGGCTAATCCCCATTAAAGTGCAATGGCATTAGATTGGAAGGATCCTGAAGGATGTGAAGGAACTATACAGCCATATGTATTGGATCATCTTCCCGTAAATTTATGGGAATGAGACATCCTAGATCAATTAAGTTTGACAGTAACAAATAACATCAATCAAAATGCACCTACTATTATGGATAGACAGGTTTTTAGGAAAGGAAAACGATAAGAAAAACAAGAACAAGTTATAGCAGCACCAATACAAATAGATCAAGGAACAGATAGACATGGGTTGGATTTTCAGAAAGGGGCATTGAGACAATAAAAATTACTTGGAAATCAGAAAGACCAGTATGGTTTCCTCAGTGGCCCCTGACTAAAGAAAAGATACAAGCAGCCCATGACCTGGTCAAAAAACAATTAGCGGAAGGACATATACAATCTTCTGTATCTCCCCATAATACTCCAATTTTTTTCCTCAAAAAGAAATCTGGTAAATGGAGATTATTGCAAGATTTAAGAGCCATTAATAAGGAGATGGTTATTATGGGACCTGCTCAATTGGGAATTCCTCAATTGTCTGCTTTGCCAAAAACTTGGTATGATTTCGTTATAGATATTAAAAATTGTTTTTTTTTTCAATTCCAATTCATCCTGAGGATAGTCCACGTTTTGCATTTACTATCCTTGCACTGAATCATGAAGGTCCTGATCAGAGATATGAGTGGAAAGTACTCCCTCAAGGGATGGCTAGCAGCCCAACTATGGGTCAAATTCATGTTAACAAAGTAATCCATTCACTTAGAGATCGAAATCCTACACTACAAATATTTCACTATATGGAAAAAACTAAGCACACAGAACTAAAAACCCATTGCTAGAATGTTATGCCACACTAACAAACTTAAAAAAATAATAATCTATAGATAGCAATAGATAAAGTACAATTAAATTTTGCAATTAATTATTTGGGAGATCTATTATCCACAACCATGGTCAGTCCACAAAAAATTCAAATACAAGTAGATCAACTCAAATCAATTAATGACTTTCAAAAGTCATTAGGAGACATAAATTGGATAAGACTTTATCTAGGTATACCAACAGGAGTTTTGGGACCTTTATTTGACATACTAAAAGGTCCATCAGATTCGAATTTACCCAGAATGTTAACGCCTGAAGCAAGAAAGGCATTAAAAATCTTTGAAATATATATGTGAAATATGAATTTGAATAGAGTTGATATAGTTTTGCTTTTATTATTTATTGCACTACGAACAAAAATATTCTTACAGGAGTATTTTGGCAAGAAGGTTCATTAATATGGATACATTTATCTTATTTTTCTAACACTATTATTACTAGGTATCCTGAGGCTGAGGGACAATTAATACACATAGGAATAAACGCAGCAAAGGGTGTGTTTGCAATTTCTCCCAATAAAATTATTACTTCATATACTATGAACCAATTTATGAATTAGCTAATGAGTTAAATACTTGGGCAATAATCATGTGTAAATCTAATGTTTCATTTGATAACTTTTTACCATCTAATCCTTTATTGTCTTTTTCGTCATTGCATCCTGTAATTTTTCCAAAAATGACAAGAAAAACACCTATCATGAATGCTCCAAATATATTCACTCATGGGTCAAATAATGGTACAGCAGCAATTGTTACACCTGATCAAACTTTAACATTTTTAGTACCGAAACAATCAGCTCAAAAGGTAGAGCTTAATGCAGTATTACAAGCTTTTGTGATGTTTAATTTTCTGTATTTAATTTATTTTCCGATAGTCAGTATATTGTTAATGCTATAGTATCCCTTGAAGACGCTGGTAGGATTTTCCCTTCCTGTACTGTTTTCTCTTTGCTTTCCACTATACAATATCTAATCTGGGACAAAAAGACCCATTCTTTATAGGACATATCAGGGCACATACAGGATTGCCTGGATCCCTTATTTTGGGCAATGATTTAGCAGATAAAACTACGCATGACATACATTCATATTTTCTCTACACTAGAAGAAGCTTTAAATTTTCATAAAGAGTTCCATGTCAATGCTAATACTTTACAAAAGAGTTTTAAAATAACTAAGGAACAAGCTAGACAAATAATAAAACAATTTCAAAATTGTGTGACCTTTTTACCACAAGTTAATCTTGGAGTCAGTCCTAGAGGATTGATACCTAACCATATTTGGCAAATGGATGTCTCACACTTGCCAGAATTTGGAAAATTAAAATATTTGCATGTTACAGTTGATACTTGTTCTGGATTTATGATGGGCTCCCTTCATGCCAGAGAAAAAACTAAAAATGTTATAGCTCATTGCTTATAAAATTTTGCCACTGTGGGCATTCCAAAACAGTTAAAAACAGATAATGCCCCTGGTTATACTTCTACCTCTTTCAAACAATTTTGCTCATCATTTGGTATTACTCATATTACAGGAATCCCTTACAATCCACAGGGACAAGGCATAGTTGAAAGAGCACATCAAACTATTAAAATGTACTTATTAAGGCAAAACGACGGAATTGGAAAGGGTATATAGTCCCCAAAGATAAACTTAAAATAACCCTTTTTACTCTAAACTTTTTAAATTTGAATTCATCAGGACTTAGTGCTGCAGAAAGGCATATGTGTCCAAAAAATGTGCATAAGCCCAAGGTACTTTGGAAGGATATTCTAACAGGACAATGGAAAGGTCCTGACCCAGTAATTGTCTGGAGTCAGGGGTCTGTTTGTGTGTTTCCACAGGAAGAACAGCAGCTTATTTGGATTACAGAGAGATTAACTAAAGTGATTTCTATAGACCAAAAAGAAGATGATTTGGCTCAAATCCATAATAGCTGATATCCAAAACTCCAGGTTGCCTGTCCTTACATCTGCGAAAAAACCAGGATGCTTTTTTCAATATCTATTTTATTATTTCCCTTTCCCACATTCTATTTTGTTTTTTGAGCTCATACAGACCTAGATAAATGTTTTGCTGATTCCAATGGTGATTTCACCTGTAAAAAATTATAAGGCCTTTACTATTATGTTATGTGTTTTATGTATTATATTATGTGTGCACACTTGTGTTTTGTGATATATGTTTGAATGCACGTATGTCCATATATCATATATGATCAGCACTAATGAAAAAAAGGATCCAAATATTTTTATTTATTCACGGGATTTAAATGGTTTAAATTAAATTGGATAAACAACTGTTGAGGATTGTTTTAACATATGAACAAAAAACGAGGTGAACAGAACTGTTTGTTTACTTTCACCTTTCCTTTTCATTATATTTAATAATTCTCTTCACGATAATATAAATTGTTAAGAAAATTGTGTTCTTTTAGTGCCTTCTGGAATGTTACATAATTTTTTCTATATCCATTATTGCCACAATTCCTATTTTCATCCCAGTGCTGGTGAAGACAATCATAAAACCAATTTACAGCTTCTGCAATAGCCATCACTGAACTGCTTGCAGAACATTCCTGGACTATGTATCACTTGTATGCATTGTGAACTCACTTGTATGCATTGTGCACTGTTGGTGCAGCAACTTGTGATAATGTTGGGGTATTAATGCTGATGCTGTCATCGGTGGTACAATTTTTCCAAAAGGAGCCATTAACTGGCTTGGTGTATGTTCCCTATTCTCACTTGATAGAGGTCAGGAACCTTACAGAGGAAGGCGAAAGCCTTCATCCGCAATGACTGCTCTTTTGGCCATTTTGGTTTTGGATGCACACATGGGATCTTTCATGAGATCCATCAGGTGCTGAGAATTTAATCAACAGCCTCCCACAAAGCCAAGAGGCTGATTCAGACACAACCCTTTCCAAAGCAATTAAGCAAAGAGCCACAAGTGATGCCAATGCATTTCCATTTGAAAACTGTTTTCCACAGGTTTCACAAAGGGGTGGCCTGAGGCAAAGATCTTCCTGACATTCAGGTCAACAGAACAATAGGTAAGCAAAAGGCCCAAAGCAGGGTTTCTCCACTGAGACTTTACTGGTCACACTGATATCTGAGTTTTCTGAGTTGCTCGCCATTCCCTTAAACTATCCAGAACATGGCCATGTCACAGAGCTTGGAGGTGGTACATATCTTGGACACAAAACCATGAGCCTATTCTGGAGAGTGGCCAGAATTCAGGAAGAAAACAGCAACTTAGGAAATTAGCAGGTCTTGCCCATTGATAAGGAAAGAGACAGTCCATTCATAAATTGGGCAGGATGAATGCTGGGGAGCTTTCTACTAGACAGGATACATCCATTGAATCATTCTCTTTTCTAATGTCTACAACCACGGACACCGTGGGATACACAGATATAGGAACACTCGCCTTGTCAAAGAGTTATTAAAAAGTGTTCACTCCAAACCAAACAAACCATCTTTTCTATATATTTTCAGAACATGAGACAAACCACAAACCCACACCCACACACCCACAAAGGCACCTCCTTCCCCCAAATGGGTCTGTGATTATCCGGAGTGTCCTCTGACTGGTGGGCCACACTATGTTCCCCTGAAATGGCCTGTCCTGTATCAAATCAGGTCTCCTTGGCTAACTCTGTGAAGTTGTCAGGAGCCAGCGGTGAGTTCCTATCTCGTTGCTCAGGAAAAGCAACTCTTCAGAGCTTTTCTGGCATTTGGCCATTCTCACATCAGTAGGTACCAAGAAAGAATGACTCTATCCTTGGAAAATCCAAACAAGTAAGACCACTGGGACTGGGACTGGGACTGGCTCTGGGTGCCTGGCTTCCTGGATCCCAAGTTCAGAGAGTTCCAACAACCAAGGAAGTGAGGCAAGTCACTTACTACAGGAACTGAATGAGTTCACTGCCTTGGCAACCACTTTGTCCTAACAGTTGATTCAAAGGGTCCCATGAGATGGAGGCTGCCCCCTGCTTCCTGTGACACTTTCACAAGTTAGAATGGTATATCAACCATAGACAACTGGGAACAGCTTTTCACCCAGGCCTGGTTTGGTCCATCTTCTCTACATTAAAAAGAGAGAATCTGATTCAGACACATCCCTTCATCCTGACCAGGTTTTTTGCCATGGAAGATGACTTTTGCTCTCTCAGGTCTTTCATAGCTGCCTACAACTTATCCAGTGATCATTTCTGTATGGACATTTGAGGTTCTCAAAAGGTGGCAGATCCTCTACATTCCCTGCTCTTCTGTAAAGTTAAATTGAGGGAACAGTGTATGATTAGGGTTAAAAACATGATCAATTTGGGTGAGGATTAATTCTGAGGGTTGAACAATGGTATTGGGAACCTGCGATATTTACAAGAATATATAGGTGAAATATAAGTATGAAAACAGAAATCTAGGTAAAATTTGAAGCCTAGAAGGGCATTGAGCCCTTGATTGTGTTACTTAGCATTGAATTACGTTCTGAACAGTTGTCTCAGATAAATCGATATACATTGGAATAGGACCAAGTACCTTAGATGATTGAATGTAGAAAAGAACATCCAGCCAAAAAGGGATAGTCGGTAGGATTAAGAAGATAGTCGGTATGTTTAGGAAGAAGAGTGAGTTTAGGATTTGTAACAAAAGTTCTTTAGCAATAGGGTTTCGGTTAGAGAGTGAATGTAAATGTGAGCACATGTGAACAGTCACAATGATGACCTGGGGAAAATATGTAGGAAGCAGATATCAATAGAGACGTTACAAAATCAGGCAAAGTATAAGTGAGTGATAGGATTAGACATTTTAAACAGGGTTGAGTTTGGATATATAATTTTAGAAAGAAACAAATATGCAGTCACTAATAAGATTGACATTTGAGAGCATAGGCAACCTGGACATGGATGTTTTTAGTAATCCTTGCTCACTTTCCTTTTAGGCTTTGGTACAATCATAAGTGAGACCTTTGCATTTTGTGTCCCGAATATTACTCTGATAAAACGTATATGTAGATAAGGTGACATGACTATTTCTTCCACCATTTCTGGGAGGACTATTTTGAAGAAGTATAAATTAGTATTGGGGGTACAAAGAGGTGTACACTGTGTCATACACTATATTGATAATGCATTAATAGACCATAATGTGAATAAATAATATAACTGGTTCCACTTTAAATAATGGATTGAATTGATATCTGAAAATATATAAGAAATCTTATATTGGTATACAATCATTCATTCCAGCGAGTTATACATCTAATGGTAATATTAGGGTTATGGTTTATCATGAAGGTTGTGTGAGTTTTGCTTCAAAAGTGATTATGGAAATCAAAAAAATGTGTTTGGAAAGAAGTCTCATGAAAAGATCAGTCAAGGAACATGGAGGAATACATGTGTTCTGAAGCAGGAAGTGATTGAAAGTGAAACAAATGCCTATAAATTTGTGAACTTGTGGATGAAATATATATCCTATGATGTCCATAAACTGAAGAAATAGTAATGTTGAAGTGTTGAATAAAATTGAACATCAAAATACACATCATGGCTCATAGTAATCTACTTGAATTGATGTTAAACAGGGTCAGTTACTATTGAAATGTTAGGATATGTATGCACCATTCTAAGAAGTTAGTTTTCAGTACTAGGAAAAAAAATATGTATTTCAGGTGGATTAATATTTCTGAGAATAATCTTCTGAAAACTTGATTATAAATCCATAAACATGAATATGAATGAATTTAGGGAGAGTATAATAAGACACATCTTTCATATTTTGAAAAATATGGAGAGTGTGTGTATATATGTATACAAAACACACACGCAGACCTTAAAAATAGCAATATATATGCCAATCGAAATTCATCATGAAAAATAACTCATCTGCATATCCAAAATTATTCATTTTACTGAACATGGATTTTTGTACAAGGTTGTTCAAATAGGAAGCTCACCCATGGGTTAAATTTTCAGTTCCAACAGCTTTTTGGAGGAGTGATCACTTCTCACAATTTGTATCTGTCAAGTCAGCCACCTCACGAGAATGTACGTCTGATACCAGGTAGGATTCTATATGTGCATATAAAAACTCATGTGCTGAATTGGCTAGAAAGAAAGGGAGACAGTAATTCATCTATTTGTTAAATTTAAAAACACATGGAGAACTATTTCACTTAAAAATTAACTAGATGTATTACTCCTACCCTATGTAATACAAAAGGCAAGTCCTACTATACACCATGCCTCCTCTGAAATCCTTGTATTTCTATTCTGTTTGGGTTATTTTTCTCCATCATATTAGGATTTTTAGTCAGAGTCTAGTAGGGTATGGGTTAGTGTCAGGGATTCAGTATTTCAAATATATGATGCACAAAAATCTTCCCACTCTCATCCAGAAAAATGCCTTGACATTACCCTCACCCCAAGTAAGACACAAATAGAGGAGAAGAGTTAAAAATTCTGTGAATACATATCAGGAATGGAATATGCTCAGGAGCTCACAACCTTGGAGGTGGTAGAGGAGTCTTCAAAACTTAGGGACAGGGTAAACACTCCACAAACATGGAGCTCTGCTGGCCTAAAGACTTCTTGAGAAACTGCCTGTGAGTTTGGGCACTTGAAATATATGTTTTTGTCAGGAGCTTCCTTTGTAGTGAGACCATCAAATCTGGGTCTACATTTATGTGACCTGGAGGACATAGTCCCTTATTGTCCTCTGAACATCAGGCAGCCTTGCTGAATTCTCTATATGTAGGTTAACTGTGTCCACTGGGGGCTAAGTGTCTCCCCATGTGGACTGTGAAGCCATTTGGTCATCCTCCACTTTTTTTGGTGTTTCTTGCTGCTGCAGTGGGAGTTTGGTAAATACCAAACTTCACAAAATACAAGGAGTTCAATTGTGACAAAGTGCTGGAGGGAGTTCTGTCAAGTGTGGTGGATCATTGTCTGCAAGAGAATGCACCAACCATGCTTCTATCCCACATATCTTGCCCCCTTGACCATAGCATCCTGATTCTGAACATTGCCCTGAAACCCCTCCAAATAACAAGATGCTTTTACATATAAGGGTCTGCTGGCTGCACCATGTCAGTCACAATCCATTTGGAAGCCACTGGAAAATCCACATGGCCCCACCACAGAAGTTTTATCACATACCTGCCCTCCACTGCTCTAGGCCAACTACTGAGCAGGCTCCAACTTACTGGCATCCTTGTTCTACAGCATTTTCATGAAACCCAATCAATCAAGGCACTGTCTGGTATACTCATGATCAGCAACCGGACATCCAAACTTTCTCCAGTGCCACCTGGTCATGGGAATTTCAAAAATTTCATGGTATTTATCTAGCCATTTTTCAAGGATGAAGTTGGAGGCACTGTGGGTTTCAAATCATTCAGGAACCATTAAATGTTGAGAAAGCTCATTTCAATGAAAGCTCTGGAGGACTCTCACAGGCAAGGCTTCCCAAAGACTGGCCAAAAGGTCATATGAAGCCAGGGGTATTGAGAGCTACAATGTGATGTCCATGTGTATTTTGAGTCTCAACTATGGCTGCCATATCTTTCAGAATGAAATCATGTGATATCCTGGCTGAGATTCACAGTGCTCTGTGGAAAGCCACACTTTGCCTAGATCTCAGTTTCCAAGGGCGACTCTCATTCGTGGCCTAATAAAATTCCAACAAAATTAATGATAATACTTCTCTGAGGTCATTTCCAGAACTTAGTCTCTAAGGGAATTAACACCAGAGTTCAAGCCCAGGTGGACCCAGTCATCTCTTTCAACCACCACACAAATGAATACAATTAAAACCAAAACACTCCCACATGGCTCTCATCTTCTTCCATATAGACACTCATCATAACCTCTGTATGAAGGTTTCCATAAGGGGCGCAGCCCACGACAGTGTCCAAAATAAACTCCCTTGCCCCTCATTTGCCTTAATTCAGGGTGGCCAGAACACAATTCCTCTGAACCAGAAGTGATCAAATAGGCCTGCCTTCATGCTGCTCCGCTTCTCCAATTTGAGGCCTAATGACTGTGGGGTTTATATTCTTTATGTGAATTGGAGTCATGAGAAAACCCAAGCACCTATAGGCTAGCCTCTGCAGGGATTTAAAGATCTCATTTGACCCAAAAGATCGCTATTCTCATTTAATGGAGGTCAGGGACTTTACATATGGAGGCGAGAGACTTCATCCAGAATAACTGGTATTTTGGCCATTTTGGTATTGGATGCACAGATGGGATAATTCTTTTGATCCATCTGGTGCTGAGAATGTAAGCCACAGCCTCACACATGAAAAAAAGACTGATTCAGACACATCCCTTTTTAAAGCAATTAAGCAAAGAGACACAGGTGAGGCCTATTTATTTCCACTGAAAACTTTTCTTCAGGCTTCACAAACGGTTGGCCTGAGGCAGAGACCTTACTGACATTCAGGGCAATAAAACAATATGTAAGCAAAAGGACCAAAGCAGGGTTTCTCCACTGAGACTTTACTGGTCACAATGATATCTGAGATTTCTAAGAAGCTCGCCATGCCCTTCAGCTATCCAGTTCATGTCCATGTCACAGAGCTTGGAGGTGGTACATATCTTGGACACAAAACCATGAGCCTATTCTTTAGAGAGGCCAGAATTCAGAAAGAAAACAGGAACTTAGAAGGATAGCAGGTGTTGCCCATCCATAAGTCAAGCTGCAGTCCATTCATAAATTGGGCAGGATGAATGCTGGGAAGCTTTCTACTAGACAGGATACATCCATTGATGCATTCTTTCTTCTCATGTCTACATCCACGGACACCATGGGATACACAGTCATAGAAACACTCGCCTTGTCAAAGGACTTACTAGAAACAGTTCACTCAATCCAAATAAACCACCTTTAATACCTATTCTCAGAACAAGAGAATACCACAAACCTACACCCACACCCACAAAGGCACCTCCTTTCCCCAAGTAATTCTGAGACTATCCGTAGTGTCCTCTGACTGGTGGGCCACAGTATGTTCCCTCAAAATGGCATGTCCTGTCTCAGATCTGTTCTGCTTAGCCAACTCTGTGAAGTTGTCAGGAGCCAGTGGTGAGCCCCTACCTGCTTTCTCAGGAAAGGCCCCTCTTCAGAGCTCGGCTGACATTTGGCCATCCTCACATTAGTAGGTACCAAGACAGACTGACTCTGTCCTTGGGAAAAGCAAACAAGTTAGCCCACTGGGACTGGTACTGGGACTGGCTCTGTTTGCTTGGCTTCCTGGATCCCAAGTTCAGAGAATTCCATCACCAAGGAAGTGAGGTAAGGTCACTTCCTTCAGAAATTTATGAGGTCACTGCCTTGTTAACCACTTTGTCCTAACAGTTGATTCCAAGGTTCCCATGAGATGGAGGCAGCCCCTACATCCTGTGACACATTAAGAAGTTAGAGTTGTGTATCAACCATAGGCACCTGGGAACTGCTCTCCAGACAGGCCTGGTTTGGTCCATCTTCTCTACAAAAATAAGAGAGAGGCTGATCCAGACACATCAATTCATCCTGACCAGGTTGTTTGCCATGGAAGATGACTATTGCTCTCTCAGATCCTACATAGCTGCCTACATCTGCTCGAAGGATCATTTCTCCATGGATCTTTGAGGTTCTCAGCAGTTGGAAGATGACCTACATTCCTATATTTAATGGCCAACTCTGTACCAGCTCTTCTGTAAGTTATATTAAGGGAAGAGTGTACGGTTAGGTTTAATAACAGCTTCAATTTGGGTTAGGAATCATTCTGTGGGATGAATAATGGTATTGGCAACTTGTGATATTTACAAGAGTATATAGGTGAAATATAAGTATGAAAGCAAAAATTTAGGTAAGAGTTGAAGCCCAGAAGAACAGTGGGCACGTGAGTGGGATACTTAGCTTTGAATAATGTGCTGCACAGTTGTCTCAGATAAATCAATATACAATGATATAGTACCTTGTACCTTGGATGATTGAGTGTTGAAGAGAACACCCAGTCAAAAAGCGATAGTCGGTAGGATTAGGAAGGTAGTCAGTAGACTTAGAAAGAAGAGTGAGTATAGGATTTGGACCAAAAGTTCTTTAGCAATAGGGTTTCGGGTAGAGAGTGAATGTAAATGTCAGCACATGTGGAGAGTCAGTCACAATGATGAACTGGGGAAAACATGTAGGAATGCAGACATCAATAGAGATATTATGAAATCAAGCAAAGTATAAAGAGAGTGATAGGATTAGACATTTTCAACAGGCTTGAGGTTGAATATATAATCTTAGGAAGAAACAAATATGTAGTCACCAATAGGATTGACATTTGAGAGCATTAGGCAACCTGGAAATGGATAATTTTAGTAATCCATGATCACTTTCAAATTAGGTTTTGGTACAATTGTAAGTGTGATCTTTACTTTTTGTGTCCAGAATATTTATGTGATAAAATATAAATGTAGATCAGGTGACATGAGTATTTCTTCCACCATTTCTGGGAGCAATATTTTGAAGACGTATAAATTAGTATGGGGGTACAAATAGGTGTACCCTGTGTCTATGAATATAAAGATAATGCATGAATAGACCATACTGTGAATAAATAATATAACTGGATCCACTTTAAATAATGGATTGAATAGATATCTGAAAATATATAAGAAATGTTATATTGATATACAATCATTCATTCCAACCAGTTATATATCTAATGGTCATCTTAGGGTTACGGTTTATCATGAAGGGTGTGTGAGTATTGTTTCAAAAGTGATAATGGAATTCAAAAATAATGTATTTGAAAAAAAATTTCATGAATAGACCAGTCAAGAAATATAGAGAAATACATGTGTTCTGGAGCAGGAAGTGATTGAAAGTGAAACAAATGCCTATAAATTTGCTGATTAGTGGATGAAATATATATCCTATGATGTGCATAAACTGCACTGTACCAGTGTTGAATAAAAATAAATGTCAAAATACACATAATGTCCAATAGGAATCTATTTGCATTGATCTTAAACTGGGTCAGTTACTGTAGAAATATTAGGATTTGTATGCACCTTTCACTGAAGTTAGTTATCAGTACCAGGAAACAAATATGTATTTCAGGTGGATGAATATTTCTGAGAATAATCTTCTGAAATATTGATTATTAATCCACATACATGAACATGAATGAATTTAGGGAGTGTATATAAGACACATATTTCATAATTTGAAAAATCTGGAGAGTGTATATATATATATATATATATATATATACACACACACACACACACACACACACACACACACAAACAAACAGACATTAAAAAGTCACAATATATATGCCAATCAAAATTCACCATGAAATACATATCATCCACAGATCCAAAAACATTCATTTTACTGAACATGGATTTATGTATAATGTTGTTCAACTAGGAAGCTTCCCTTAGTTTGAATTTGCAGTTCCAACAGCGTTTAGGAGGAGTGATATCTTCTCACAATTTGAATCTGCCAAGTCAGGCACCTCACAAAATATACTTGTGATATCAGATAGGAGTCTATATGTGCATATAAAAATACATGTGCTGAATAGGCTACAGAGAAAGGGAGACAGGGATTCACATATTTGTTAAATTTAAAAATGCATGGAGAACTATTTGAAATAAAAATTGACTAGATTTACAACACCTACCCTTTATCTTTCGAAAGGCAAGTCCAATATACACTATGCCTCCACTGAACTGTTGTATTTCAATTCTCTTTGGGTTATTTTTCTCCATCATATTAGTATTAGTAGTTAGAGTCCAGTAGGGTATGGGTTATTGTGAGGGATTTAGTATTTTGAATGGAAAATTCGAAAATGAATCCAATGTGTATGCAAATATGTGGTATACAATTATCTTCCCACTCTCATCCAGAACAATCCCTTGAAATTACCTTCACCCCAAGAAAGACACAATTAAAGAAGAAGAGTTAGAAATTCTGTGAGTACATATCTGGAATGGAAAATGCTCAGGAGTTCACAAACTTGGAGGTGGTGGAGGATTTTCCAAAAGTAAGGGACAGGGTTGATCACCCAACCTGATCTTTCATTAAAATTGGGATCCATCTTGCCAAAAAGCCATGAAAAGATAATTTTTCTTTACTATATATTACTGCAAATTCTGAACCTGCTTGGAATACCTGCCCATGCCTTGAACTCACCCATGCCTGGCTTTCTGACCAGATCACAGCCCTCTCTGAAACATTAGTGACACCTCATAAATTTTGGCCTTCCCTGGCCAGAAAACGACCCTCTCTGAGGCTCTAATGGTCCTCATAATTTCTGATGCTGGGGCCAGTAAAAAAAATGTAAACTACAATTAGTGTGATGCTTGTCAAAGTTCTGTTTTCTGTAACCCCCCATTTGTGTAACTTTCTGGGATACAAAGCTTGTCTGTAGGAAAGGTGGGGATGCTGTCTTGTTCCCACCGTTTTGAGAGGGAGAGGCAGCCAGGCCAGTTGAAATAATAAGCTTGCCTTAATTTGATTTTAATTTGAGTCAGTGGTCTTTTCTTGCGTCCTGGTCTAACATTTTGGATTTCCCTAGTGAGATGACCTGACCAGATCACAAGACCAGACTGCTGGAAATTCTGAAGCTGGTTTTTCCTCCAGGGCTCCGGGCTTTAGAGTCAAGTTCCAAGGCCTTGGAGTGAGCCTTCAGTCGGGGAGCACTGCAGTGAACCATCGCACTAAAACTGTTAGCAAGCACCTGGTGGAGGAGGCCTCTATAGGTAAGTGGCGCATTTATAACATCTGATATCCGGTTAAGAGAAATCTCTTCTGATGACAGAGACGTGGCCTGGGGAGGCTCACATATACTACTGCCCGGGACAGTAACAAGAATCATTCTGTCCTCTGCTCTGTTCTGTAGGGAATTCCTCTGAAATGATAGAGAGGTGCCGACAGGTATGCAGGAGCTACTAACCTGGAGCTTTAGCAAGACGTTGCATTGCTCCTCTGTTTTTCTGTTTCAGCACGGGTTTCTGTTTCTTTGTGTTTTGTTCTGTGTTCTGTATTTTTGTTTGTTTGTTTGTTTTTGTGCCTTTTGTTGTGTGATTTCTGTGGTAAAAACTTAAGGATATTGGACGTGAAAATGGGTAATAAAGCAAGTAAGCCTGACACCATTTTGGAATGTGTTCTAAGGAACTGTGATGAACATTACCCCCCTTTGTTAAGCAGGATAAGAGAATCCCCTAGCTGGCTGCCTGGAGCACACCCACTGCAGAGGGCAATGACTGCTGGCGACCTAAGAACTGAGTATCTCTCAGGTTAACAAGTGAAACTCCTTTAAAACCCGTTGTCCCTCCAGATCAAGAGAGTCACCACAATGGGCAGAGTCCCCTGTGTTTCTCCTTGGTTAGCAAAGCAGTAAAAGTCCCTTTTTATTTTTCTCAAACCCTGTCTTCATTATTAAATTGGTATTAATTGGCTTCAAGTTCAGGAACCGAAATTTAAGTTACAAATTGTGATACCCCCCCCCCGACCCTGGAACTTTTTGAGAGCTGACTACAGAAATGTTCGGAGATGGAGCATATTTGGGGTGGAACTGAACCAGAGGAACTAATACTGTAAATAAAAGGAGAGACTGAGGGACTTTCAGCAGCTGCCAAAACCCTTTGCTTCAGGGAATTCCCTCCTTCCTTCCTTGCACTGTAAGGATTATGCAACCTCTGTCTTCTTAAAAAAAAGAGAAAAAGAAAAAGGGGACACTAAATGCAGTAAAGTCACCATGAAGACTCTTGATATTACATTTCAGGTTGCCCCTCTGTGAAAACATCTGGTCCCCTTCTGGGGATATCTATCGTGCCACTGGTGTAGCAGACTTTTCTCTTATCTGCTCTGTTTTAAAGGCTTCTGTCTGTCAGCCATAGTCTGGAGCTCCTTTCTGTCTGTCTTGGGTCTTTGTTTCTGGCCCTTTAAGACTTGTGCAATAATGTGTTGATATTATAAATTGTTTCTTGGGAATAATCTTAGCTGAATGTGTGTCTAAATGATGATGTTTTATTGTAGCAATCTGGTATCTGAATGGGTTTTTGAAGCATTGCTCAATCTTGCATTTTAAAGTCGGGTTTAGGTAATTGTTTAGTTTATGATTTCAGATAATTCATGCCAGAGAACTTAAATACTTAGAATGGAAAACTAAAGAACTCTACTTCCAAGTTGGCAAGTAACTTCCCAATCATTCAGTCTTTTTTTTCACCAATTTTGAATTGGGTAGCCTGGGAAAATGTCACTGTGTGTATCAGTGCATTAATTTGGACATAGATAGTAAATCATAGTATGGTATCTGTTGACAAAACAAGATGTAAAGATATAAGTTTTTGTGAATAGTGTCTTAAACTTGTATCATAATTTTCAACATCAGAACCTGAAAATTATGGTTAAAATGCCTTAGGCCTGAGGTGTCTCCTCAGAATAGCAATTTTTCGCTGCTCCTTCCAGTCCTCAGACAGGACTTATGTTGAAATGCAAATGAAAGAAGCCTGCAAGCTCAGTAGGTGACTGATCTGAGGCCTAGAGGGGAAAAAGGGTAAATTGTATGATATTTACTAATTACTGGCCAGTCATTTTTTCTAGGACTCTTATTTTTTTTCTTATTTTTTTGAACTCATGATTTTGATCTTACGGACCTAGGTTAATGTTTTTCTTATAAGATCTATCTTTCACCAACAGTGGAGTTTTTGAAACATTGCAATGGAGATTTCACCTGCGAAAAGCTACAAGGTCTTTACTATTATTATGTGTGCACATTTTGGTATGTGTTGTATGTCTATATATACATATATCCATATATCATATATATGATAAACAATTTAACATATATAAGGAGTGCTCATAAAAAAAGGAGCACTCATAAAAACAAATTTTAGAAAGTGAAACCAAAGATCTTTAATTCACGTGATTTAAATGGTTCAATTTAAATTGGATAAACAGATAAAATAAATGTCATTAAATTTAAGCTTACAGGTTTTTTTAGGTGTTCAAAAATCTAATAAAATGTTAATGTCAACGAAAGGTCTAATATGCCTTGGTTCTAGGACTTTTCCTTCACCAACAAAAAAAATGGTTTACACTGTTCAATACATTTGTCTCATATTTTGATAAATAAGTAAAGTAAATTTGATATGGAATTACTCATTCATGAGTACTTTTGTTAGATATCTGATTGATTTTCTAAGGTCTGAATCAGTTTGTTCTAAAGTCTGTATAAGATTGTAAAAATCAGTTATGTTTTAAAGAGACAAAAATTTCTGAAAACTTAAGTTTACCCATAACATTGTGTTTATTAAGTTTTATTTTTCTAGAGCAAGCAACCATAAAAATTAAACAACTGATTAAATAAGAACTGTTAATTTAGAGCACTGTACTGCCATTTCTTTAAAAGCTAAACTTTGTTAATGTAGAAATATCAATGTAATTGTGATGCTATTAATGTGCTCATATCTTCCAGGTGTACAAGCCTGTAAGGTAGAAAATTTAAAAGAGTATTTTATCAAGCTGGTGTTCTGAAGTTGTATGATAAAATAATATATTGGGGATTTATTTACCTGTTATCAATAAGATATGTAAACTTTTATGTTACTTTTTACATTGGGGAACAATTTAAATATATTTTTAAGTTTATGAGAGCCTAATCTATGTAAAGGTTAAAATCTTTCAGCCTTTCTTTAATTCATGTTTTAAATGTTATATCATATGGTGTTAGCTAATGTTCATGTGACATCAATTTATGTAAAATTTGTAAAATGATATTTATAAAAACAAATATTAGCTTTAGAACTAAAACACTTAAGATTTATAAAGAGCCCTGCCTTACCTGAGATACGGCTCTGTGTCCCATCTTACTACATGTGAGAATGACTACGGAAGCAGTAGGTCATATGTTATTTCATTTAAAGTTATGATCAAAAGTTTTTTTTTTTTTTTCTGTCAAAATTACCAGGATCTCATACAGGAAATAAAATGTGTAACTCAGCCAAAAAATTCAGGGTAGCTATTACACGAACAAAGTATATTTACTCTTGTTAATTTTATTTTGGAATTTCCTTATAAGTGATCTAAATATTCCCTGTTAGTGTTTTACAGAAGTGTTGCTTTAAGAACACAATATGGGTTAATTTAAGATAACAAGTCATCACCTACAAGACAGACAGAATAATACAGATCCCACTTAATAAAAAGATAAATAATTTTAAATTATAGACATTAAAGCCCAGTACTCTTAATATAAGGCTGTTAAAATTTATTTGCTGGATGTTTAAGATTAGGATTTAAAATTAAAGTTAAATGAAAAGGGACAAGAAAACCAATATTTGGCTCTTGCCCTCTGAGTCAGTCTGTATCCAGGGAACAGGTGACTTCTCTAAAGAGCTTTGCAACTCTGGGCCACATAAAATCCCCATCAGGGAGATTAATGAGACCACTGGAGAACAGAAAGGCAATCAGTGTATTTTCTATGAAGAACACAGTCATCAGAGAAGGGAGACATCCCTGATGTTTCTGAGGGAAGCCACATGGTCAAGCAAGACCTGGACCCACCTAGCGCAAATGGCACTAGCAGAACTGAGAAGCTGCTCTCAAGTTTCCCCAGGAATGACTCCCATAAAAGCTCAGGTGATTGTTAACAATAGATAGAAACAAAAGTCAGTTTGACTTCTTCATCTTAAACACTTAGCAAAGACAGTGAATACCAAAATATAGCCATTCCTGGGCATTTCAAATAATAATAGTAATAATAATATTTTAAGGTATACACTTTATGTTAGCCTCCCAAAATAAGTAAGACTGGAGGCTACAAAGAAGGATTCTCAGACAGAAATGCCTGATAAGAATAAAAAGAGAGTATCAAGAGGAGCTGCCAGAGGCAGAAGTTATTAGTTCAAGGCCTACAGATATTCCTAACCTACACCGGTAGGCTTGGTGTTTGCTAGTACGATTATCCATCCCTGAGTATCAGAATTAAAGGTTTCTCTATTAGACACGGAGTTCATACTTGAAAAAGGATTTTTCAAGATCAGATGACATTAAATAATTAAACTGTATCTTATGGGGAGGGAAAACTGAAACACTAAAAGTTAAATATTAAGTTGACAGTCCTGATAACTGGGGATATTAAAGACTGGTGAGGGAAATTCTATACAGTAACATGTTCCAGCTGCTGCAACATTTATTCAGTACTCATGGTTTTTGTTTCTCTCATAGAAGAACCCATGCCCAGATGACTTAACAACCTGTTCTACCTTAACCAGACTTCAAACCGAACTGACTTCTAAAAGGCAACTCATGTCCCTCAGGCCGTGCCCCCTCACTTCACCCTCTCTCAGCTCAGAAGAAACTAAAAAGAGTGACGCCTCTCTTCTTATAACAATGGAGCCAAAAATAAATGGACTATCAATATAAGTAATTAATTAAGTCAGGTAAAATCAGGGAGTCCATTTTGGGTGAGTTCAAAAAATAGGGAGACTGTGACCTGAGGCATTAAAATTCCCTCAGTGCTCTTCCCCTACCCTATCAAAGATTTGAAAGGGACACATTAGAAAAGGGGGGAATGATAGACCCAACCTGATCTTTCATTAAAATTGGGAGACATCTTGCCACAACCATGAAAAGATAATTTTGGCTTAACTTTAAATTACAGCAAGTTCTGAACCTGCTTGGAATGCCTTCCCGTGCCTTGAACACACCCATGCCTGGGTCTCTGACCAGATAACAGCCATCTCTGACACTTTATTAACACCTCATGAATATTTGCCTATCCTGGCCAGAAAACGACCCTCTCTGAGGCTCTAATGGTCCTCATTAATTCTGATGTTGGGGCCAGCAAAAAAAAAAAAAAAATGAAAACTACCATTAGTGTGATGCTTGTCAGAGTTCTATTATCTGTAATCCCCCTTTTGTGTAACTGTGTGGGCTATAAAGCTAGACTGTAGGAATGGTGAGGTTGCTATCTTGTTCCCGACATTTTGGGAGTGAGAGGCAGCTAGGGTGGTGGAAATAATAAGCTTGCTTTGATTTGATTTTAATTGGAGTCAGTGGTCTTTTTTTGCGTCCTGGTGTAAAAGGTAAACACTCCAAAAACATGGAACTCTGCGGCCTAAAAATTTCTTGAGAAACTGCCTCTGAGGATGGGCACTTGACATATATGTTGTTGTCAGGAGCTTTAGCTTCCATTCTAATGAGACCCTCAAAGCTGGGTCTGCATCCATGTGACCTGGAGTAAATTGTTTCTTATTTTCCAAAGAACATGAGGCAGCAGTGCTGACTTCTCTCTTTGTAGGTTAACTAATACCACTGAAAGCTCAGTGTCTCTGCGTGTGGACTGTAAAGCCACTTGGTCATCCTCCACTTTTCATGGTGTTTCATGCTGCTGCACTGGGAGTCTGATATTTGCTTCACGAAATACAAGGAGTTCAACTGGAACACAGTGCTGGAGGGAGTCCTGTCACGTGTGGTGGGTAAGGGTCTGCAGGAGAATGCACCAACCAGGCTTCTATTCCACATAGCTTACCCTTTTGACCATAGCAGCCTGATTCTGAACATTGCCCTGGAACATCTTCATATAACAAGATGCCTTTTATGGAGAGGTTTCAGACATATAAGTGATTCCTGTCTGCACCAAGTCAGCCAAAAGCCATTTGGAAGTCAATGGCAGATCCACATGGCCTGACCACAGATGTTTTATCACACACCTGCAAAACACATGTCTGTGCCCACTACTCAGCAGGCTCCAACATACTGGCATCTCTGTTCTACACCATTTTCATGAAACCCAGTCAATCAAGGCACTCTCTGATATCCTCATGATCATCAAAAGGACATCCAAAGATTCTCCAGTGCTACCTGGTCATGGGAATTTCAAAAATTTCATGGTATTTATCTAGCCATTTTTCAAGGAGGAATTTAGAGAAACTGTGAGTTTCAAATCATTCAGGAACCATTAAATTTTGAGGAAGCACATTTCAATTAATGCTCTGGAGAACTCTCAGAGGCAAGGCTTCTCAAAGAGTGGCCAAAAGGACACATGAGGCTAGGCACATTAAGGTCTACAATGTGAGGTCCATGTGTGTTTTGACTCTCAACTATGGCTGTCAAATCTTTCAGAATAAAATCATGTGATATCCTGCCTGATATTGACAGTGCTCTGTGGAAAGCCACCCTGGGCTTAGATCTCAATTTCCAACGGCAACTCTCATGCGTGGCCTCCTAAAATCCCAACACAAATCATGGCAATACTTCTCTGGGGTCAGTTCCACAACTCAGTCTCTAAGGGGAATCACACCAGAGTTCAAGCCCAGGTGGACAAAGGCATCTCTTCAAACCACCACACAAATGACCACAATTAAAGCAAAAACACTCCCACATGGCACTCATCTTCTTCCACATAGAAACTCATCATTAACTCTGGCTCGAGGTTTCCATGAGGGGCGCAGCCCAAGACACTGTCCAAGATAAGCTCCCTTGCCAATCATTTGCCTAAAGTCAGGGTGGCCTGGACACGCTTCCTCTTAACCAAGAGTGATAAAATAGGCCTGCTCTATAACTGCTCCGCTTCTCCAATTTGAGGCCTACTGACTGTCTGGTATAGATTCTTTATGTGAATTGGTGTCATGAGAAAACCCAAGAACCTATTGGCTATCCTCTGCACGTCTTTGAAGAACTGACTTGACCCAAAGGTCAAAAAACTGATTTGACTGCTCTTTTGGCCATTTTGGTTTTGAATGCACACTTGGAAACTTTCTTTAGATCCATCAGGTGCTAAGAATCTAAGCCACTACCTCAACACAGGGCCAAGTTGCTGGTTCAGCCACATCCCTTTCCAAAGCAATTAAGCAAAGAGCCACAGGAGATGCCCATTCATTTCCATTTGAAAACTGTTTTCTTCAGGCTTCACAAAGGGGTGGCCTGTGGCAAAGACCTTCCTGACATTCAGATCAAAAGAACAATAGGTAAGAAAAGGCCCAAAGCAGTGTTTCTCCACTGAGACTTTACTGGTCACACTGATTTGTGTGTTTTCTGAGATGCTCCCATTCCCTTCAGCTATCCGGTACATGGCTCTGTCACAGAGCTTGGAGGTGGTACATATTTGGAAACAAAACCATGAGGCTATTTTGGAGGGTGGCCAGTATTCAGGAAGAAAAGAGGAACTTAGGAAGATCTTAGGTGTTGCCCATCCATAAGGCAAGCCGCTCTCCAATCTTAAATTGGGCAGGATGAATGCTGGGAAGCTTTCTACTAGACAGGACACAACCATTGATGCATTCACTTTTCAAATGTCTACAACCAAGGATACAGTGGGATTCACAGACATAGAAACACTCGCATTGTCAAAGGACTTTCTAGAAACATTCCAGCCCAAAAAAACGAACCGCCTTTCCTACCTATTTTCAGAACATGAGACAAAACCACAAACTCACACCGATACTAACAACAGCACCTCCTTCCCCCAAGTATGTCTTTGACTATCCTGAGTGTCCTCTGACTGGTAGGCCATACTATGTTCCCCCGAAATGGCTGTCCTGTCTCAGAACTGGTCTTCTTTGCCAACTCTTTGAAGTAGTCAGGAACCATGGTTGAGCTACTATCTGCTTTCTCAGAAAAGGCTTCTCTTCAGAGCACTCCTGGCATTTGACCATCATCACATAAGTAGGTACCAAGAAAGACTGACTCTGTACTTGGTAAATCCAAACAACTGAGACCACTGGGACTGGGACTGGGACTTGCTCTGGGTGCCTGGCTTCCAGGATCCCAAATTCAGAGAGTTCCATCACAAAGGAAGTGTGGTAGGTCACTTCCTTCAGGAACTGAATGAGGTCACTGCCTGGGCAACCACTTCATTCTAACAGTTGCTTCCAAGGGTCCCATGAGATGGAGGCTGCCCCTACTTCCTGTGACACTTTCACAAGTTAGAATGGTATATCAACCAGAGTCACCCGGGAACAGCTCTCCACACAGCCATGGTTTGGTCCATTTAATCTACATTAAGAAGAGAGAGGCTGATTCAGACCCATCCCTTTATTCTGACCAGGTTGTTTGACATGGAAGTTGACATCGAGTTGACTTTTGCTCTCCCAGGTCCTTCATATGTGAAAAGGTCTGTCAAACATTGGAGGAAAAGACCACCAAGAAACTGTCTCTTGCCACAGCAAAGGGTTTATAGGGGGTCCAGCATGCTGGGGCTCAGAGCTCACTTCAGAGGAGCAAAGAACAATGAGCCCCGAGAACAACTTGAGCAGAGTTTATATACATTCTTTAGAGTGGGAAAAGACTTTACATACCTCCTAGCCTCCTTTAGCAAATCATCATGTACCACGGGAAAATCAAATAACAACTCTAAAACATGATTAGCACATTCATTGGCGAGAACAGGTCGCGTAGCGGGTGATTGGTCAGCCCTGAGAAGGGGTATACATTTAAATTGATTGGTTGAAGCCCTGATATGTATACGGGCTGAGCTGCACGGTTTCTGGGAAGGGGTTGTTTAGTAACTAGGTGGTCAGGGAAGATTTCAACACACAGCTAATTGGCAGTTCCGGGAATTGTCTTAACTGCTACAGGAATTTCAGGTGCTGAGTGCAGCTTGTAAATTTTACAAAACAGGGTTCTTTACGTTTCAATTTCAATTTCTTTATTTTTTCATTCCCCACTCCTTTTTCTGACTACTTTTAATCTTAAAAGTAATGAATCATAATTATTGCATGGTCTCACATTCTATTGCTGCCAGTGGAGCGTATTTCTCTCGGATTACCATGAGTTTTCCTGCCCACTCTGAGCCTGGAGAAAGAAAACTATGTGGTTAAGCAAACAAGGTCTCACAGTTAGCAACACCATAAGTATGATCAGGGGTCCAGCTAAGTCTGATAGGAGTGTAGTTATCCAGGGGCACTGGGTAAACCATGATTAAACCACCCTTGTTTTATATCCCTTTCTCTCTGGAACTCTTCAAGGCATATTCTCAATTTACTCATGGATTCTTTTACAACTCCAGTATGGTCAGCATAAAAACAACATTCTTCTCTCAGTGCAGCACAGAGGCCCCCCTCCCACATGAAGAGGAGGTCTAATCCTCACCTGTTCTGTAAAACAACTTCAGAGAGAGAGGTTAAGGAGTATTGCAAAACTGTGATCGAGGTCTCTAACGTCTTCAAGTCTTGATCTATTGCTGTTTCTAATCGAGCCATTTGTTGTTTACCACACATCATCGCAGCTGTTCCCGTACCCACTCCTGCAGCAGCTCCTATCCCCAATAGGATGGCTAGAGTAAGGGACACTGGCTCCCGGCGAAATTGGGTTGTTTGTCTGCCTAGTAGACCTTCAAATGATTCTGAATCATGATAGAGCACCCTGGGGTGTATCTTAACCATTACACAATAATTGACAGAGCTGTCCAATACCTGGGCTGAAATGCAAGGAGTTCTGACTGTGTGGAGTTCAGTACCATAAAGGTTCCTTTAATTAGTTCCCAGGGGGAGGAGTCAACTGTACTCTGGACTGGGGAAGTAGGCAAAGATGGAAACTGGGAAGTATGAGATGGTAGAGGGGTTCTGGTAGATATAGGCATGGGAGGTTTAGGAGGCTTAATTCCTGGCTTGAGGGGATTAGGCCCTATTGCTGTGGGATTTTCTTCCTTTTTTAGCCAGATGATGAACCAGAGCCCAAAGTCACAACCAGGGCCATAAATATAGAATCGCATTCCCCAAGTATTTCCCGTAGGCCATGTTGTTCTGAGGTACCCCCTTCCTTTGGAAGTGAAAGTTATATTGAGGGGGTAACATAGACTATTCTTTCCACAGCGAGTTTTTGACACCACTTGGCTAGCGGCACATTTCTTGGGATCAATCCAAGTGTCATTTCGTCCTACCTGAATCATACTGTCTGGAGAATTTGGGTTCCACCATGCAGCTCCTGTGTGTTCACAACCACAAGATCTAGAATAAAAGTCACTGGGTCCTCCACAGGTTTGGGACTGTTTGCGACTTTGGAAATCAGCTGGGCACACATAAAAATCAAGACTGGCTAGTTTACACCTGAGCTGGGGGAGATGACATCCATAATTCATGGGGTAAAGTGGTCTATGTTGCCCTGGTTTGGGTTTGAGTGGGATCTGTGTGGAGTCCTCTATGTCAGGTAGATCCCAGTCAGAGAGGCCTATGGCAAGCTGACAAATATCCGGGTGGAGAGATGGCCACCAAGTCCATTAGGGGGCTGTATGTGAAATAGACCACACTACTTGCCCAGTAGGATTTATATCTTGCCATTGTTGCTGAACAGGCTGATGGGGATTAGGACTGCTGGTGGTCAGGGGAAGAATCCGTAGCCCTACCCACACGACGGACATGCAACTTGAGAGGGTTACCAGTCTGTTCCTGTTTCCAGCCGGAGTCTGGACAGTGCGCAGGCTTGAGATGGGAGGCATGGATCCAGGAAGTGATCCCATCCACTTTCACCACTGTGGGTGTTAAAAGCAGCACCTGGTATGGTCCTTTCCAGCGGGATTCCAGGGATGACACCTGATGCCGTGTCACGTAGATGAAGTCTCCCACTTGATATCGATGTGGGGTTCCCTCTTCTCCAGGCTGATAAGCAGTGGCCAACTGTTTCCACAGGTATCACTGGGTACTGTGTTTGTTCAAGGGCTTTAAGTCTGTCAAGCAAGAGGGTGTGAAAGGAATCATTTTGTCTCAGAGTTGGGGTTAGGTCCCTTACTGGAGGAGGGGCACCATAGAGAATTTCATAAAGGGTGAGGTTACACAAAGAGGCAGAGGGGGTATTTCTTCCACGAAACAGTGCATAAGGTAGGAACATAGTCCAATTTTTTATGCCGGTCTCTAAGCTTAATTTTGCTAAGGTCTCTTTGATGTTTCTATTCATCCTTTCTGCCAGTCCTGATCTCTGGGGTCTATAAGCACAATGTAACTTCCAATTAATCCCCAGGGTCTAGGCGAATCTCTGACATACCTGGGCCACGAATGCCTGTCCGTTAACGGACCCTATTACCTTAGGCAGCCCGAACCTTGGAAAAATGTCTTCTAGGATCTTTTTGACCACCATCTGAGCCGTTTCTTTCTTCATGGGGAAGGCTTCGACCCATCCTGAAAAAGTATCTACAAAGACAAGGAGATATTTACGTCCATAGCATGCTGGCTTGATTTCAGTAAAGTCCACTTCCCCGAATTGTCCTGGTCTGGTTCCTCGTAAGCGCTTCCCTGCAGGAAGCTTGTATTGGTAAGTATTAAATAATTGGCAGACTTGACAAGTTCTAGTCACCTGCTCAGCTATTTCTTTCCTCTGTGAGTCAGTCAATAATAAGTCCTTTCTTCAGTCCTTTAAGAGTGCCTATAACTTCTTTGAGCCTAAGTGTGTGAGCTGGTGTATGTCTTTGACATAAAGGTGGGCTTTTTGAAATTGTAAACTTGGCTCTGTAGGGTCCCAGAGTTCTGTATCTGTCTCCTCAGATGATAAGTTGCCTGAATATTACAGTGAGGCCAAGTCTCCTGATTTTTGTTCCTCCTGGTGTGGAAAAAGTTAACAGAGTCACTCCGTTTAGGGCTGCCAATTAAGCTTCCTCATCTGCCCTTCTGTTTCCAACCCCCACAGAGTCGTTTCCCTTCTGGTGCCCTGGACAGTGCCTTATAGCTAGTTCCTTAGGGCCCTGCACTGCTGAGAGAAGGTGGAGGATCTCATCTTTATTCTTTATTTCTTTCCCAGCAGAGGTTAATAGCCCCTGTGCTGGTAAATAGCCCCGTGCACATTTGCAGTGGCAAATGCATAGCGGCTATCAGTGTATATGGTGGCCCTTTTGCCTGTTGCTAGTTCCAATGCTTTCGTAGGGTAATCAGTTCTGCTTTTTGGACTGATGTCCCTTCTGGGAGATCAGAGAACAATAGTTTGTCATCAGAGATCAGATGGCAATAGTTTCACTAACTACCACTACTCCAGCCCTCCAATTACCATCTTGGAGGAAGCTGCTGCCCCCCGTAAAACATACAACTTCAGGGCAAGGAAGTGGCTGATCCTTCAAATCTCATTGTATACAGGTTTCCTCTGCCAGTATGTGTTGACACTCATGAGCGACGGGTCCTGATGATTCTTCTGGCAGCAGTGTACCCGGGTTGAATGGAGCAGGGGGTCCCAGCGTTATTCTGTCTTTGTCAAGCAAGAGGCTCTGGTAGTGATTTATTCTGGATTTGATAGCCACCTCTCTGGAGGCAGACAGATGATGCTCTCCAGGGCATGGGGGGCTATAATGGTTAGCTTCTGTCCCAACGTTTATTTATGAGCATCTTTTATTAGAAGCGCTGCTGCTGCAATAGCTCTTAAGCAATGGGGCCACCTGCTAGGCACTGGGTCCAGTTTTTGTGATAAGAATGCTACCGGCCTTTTCCAAGGTCCCAAAGTCTGAGTGAGCATTCCCCGTGCTATTCCTTTCTTTTCCTCGATGTAGAGAGTGAAGGGTTTTTCTACATCTGGGAGTGCTAAGGCTGGAGCAGATAGCAGTGCCTTTTTTTGACATTTTCAAAAGCTTGTTGGTGCTCAGGGGTGCATTGGAAGTGGGCATCCCCCTTTATCAGCGGGTATAAACGGGCAGCCAGAGATGTGAACCCAGTGATCCATAACCTGCAAAAGCCGGAAGTCCCAAGAAACTCTCTGAGTTGTCTCTTATTAGATGGGGGCGGTATATGCACAGCGGTTTATTTTCTGTGCTCAGTGAGCCATCGTTTGCCACCCCTAAGAGAATAACCCAGGAAGATTACTTCTTGCTGACAAATGTGGGCCTTTTGGCAGAAGCCCTATATCCAACCCGAGCAAGCTTGGATAATAGTGCTTGGGTCCCAGACTCATAGTTCTCCTTGGTGTCGGCTGCCAGTAGCAGATCAGGCACATATTGGAGTAGGGTGTCTTCGGAGTGTGCAGTTCTGAAGTCATTGAGGTCCCTGTGGAGGGCTTCATCAAAGAGAATGGGGGAGTTTTTAACCCCTGTTGGAGTCTAGTCTAGGTTAGTTGGCCAGATGTTCCAGGTTCTGGGTCTAACCACTCAAAAGCAAACAGCAACTGATTGACCTTATGTAGGGGCAAGCAGACGTAAGCATCTTTTAAGTCCAGCACAGTGTACCATTCCTGCTCTGGATTCAGAGTGCTAAGCAAATTATATGGATTGGGTACTGTGGGGTGAATGTCCTGCTCTCTGATATTGATCTCTTAGGTCTTGAACAGGACGGTAGTCCCCAGTTCCTGGCTTTCTTATTGGTAGCAGGGGGGTATTCCAGGCTGATTGACTGGGCCTTAGGACCACAAGAGCGAGGTATTTCTGAATATGGGGCCTTATCCCATCCTTAGCTTCTTTGCTTAGAGGATATTGTTTAACACTGATTGGAGAGGCAGAGGTTTTTAATTCTACTACTATTGGAGGCTGTTTAATGGCTAGAACTAACCCAGAACTTTCTGCCCAGTCATTAGGATAATCTTTTATCTATTTCTGTGGTAGTTTGCCTGTTTGATCAGTCCCAGGGGGCGTGAATATTTGACATTCATCTTCTACAGACATAGTCAAAGCCATGACTATGGGAGATTTTACTGAAAGCTTTAGAAATTCCAATTGGGGACCATCAGGGTTAAAGGATATTTTAACCCGGAGTTTGGTAAGCAGATCCCTGCCCATCAATGGGGCTGGGCATTCTGGGATTACTAGGAAAGAGTGGTGAACTTTTCCCTTTCCTAGGTCCATAATCCTCTTAGTTGTCCAAGCCCAATATCTACTGCCATTAGCCGCTTGCACTAGGCACCATTTATTTGATACGGGGCCCAGTGGGGTTTGAGGACTGAGTATACTGCTCCTGTATCTACTTCAAAGTTCACTGGAGTCCTCTCCACTTCAAATGTTACCCTGAGTTCGGGGAGGAAATCCCAGGTCCAACATTCCTAGTCCTCTTCTAGAGTCAGCATGGTGGGCTGTCGTGGCTGCTTCTTTTGGGGAACTTTTTGGTCCAGTGTTCTTTTTCTTTACAGTAGGCACATTGATCTGAGGCCAGGGGCAGCCTTTGGCGTGGGCCCAAGTATCCCTTTCTGACTCCCTGCTTTTTAACTTCTGGCGTATTTGCTGCTGTGAACAAAACCTTAGCCAATGCTTTAGTCTGCATTTTGCTCCTTTCATCCTCCTTTTGTTCCCTTTCCTTTTCTCTCCTCTGTTCTTTCTCCTCCTCAGTTTCTCTCTTATAATATACTTTCTCAGCTTCTCTGAATAAATCTCTTAAGGTCATATCTTGTAATCCATCTAGACGTTGTAACTTTCTCTTAATATCTAAGGCAGCCTGCTCGATTAAGGCCATTGCAACGGATGCCTTTTGGTCCCATGGCTGAGGTTCAAAAGGAGTATATTTTCTATATGCTTCCATAATTATCTCCAGAAACATAGAGGGAGACTCATTAGGCCCTTGGATAATCTCTCTTACTTTGGCCAATTAGTCGGCCCTCTGGGGGACGCTCGGAGACCCGCTATTAGAGCCCGGTGATAAGTGGAGAGATGCTACCTACCTTCAAAGGTGTTGGGGTCCCAGTTGGGTCAGTTCATGGGCCCGTAGGGATGGGGAGAGAGCATCACAGGGGCTTCCAAATTTTCTATTATCCATCGCCAGCGGGTTTCTTTAGGTGGCCCAGCTTCCTTCAGGGGAGAAGGGGCTGCTAAGGCTGTGGGGAAGTCCCCTGGAGGGCTTGGGTCTGGCCAAATTGCCTCTAGCAGCGGAGAGGCTGAGTCAGCAGTGGGAGGATCAGCATGAACATGTTGGGGGTTTGGGAAGGAGCATAGAGGATAAAGAGAGGGAGCAGTGTCCAGTCTTGTGACTAAGGGAGAATGGAGGAAAGAAGGGGAGGAGCGGAATGTTTGAATGATAAGATCCTGGGGGAAGGGTTATATGGCTGTTGATGTGGGTGGCCACGTGGCCCCGGCTGAAAGACAATATCTCTGACTTTTCAGATTAGAGGGAAGTGGAAGGATCCTTCTGGGGGCCATCTGACTCCGAGGATGGGCCATTCTGAAGCACAGAGAGTCTGCCAGGTATGGCGTTTTACTGAAAAAGTAAGATTCTGGGCCTTTGAGCGGACATCAGTCCAATGATCAAGGGTAAGGGACAGAGGCGTGGAAGTGCTTTGTCCCATAATGGGAGGTACTCAAACAGGGACAGTGAAGACACAAATGCGACACAGACAAAGACAAAGAGTAAACGTGTAACATGAGTCCAAGACAAAGATTAGAACTGAGTAACTGGCAAAACCTGATGGGTTAGACAATAAAGACAGACAGTAAACTCAACATGAGTTCGGGACAATGTACAAAACTGAGTAGCCGGCCAAACCTGATGGGCAGGCAAACCGAATGCTGAAGCAAACCGAAATGAGGAAACTACTATTCCTCGAATTTCTGAGTTCTCTGGAGTGTCCACCAGGAATGTGGCCTGTGGCTCTGTGACACGTCTGTCAGCCACCGTCAGAGAGAGCTAAAGCTCTTCACTGACAGCCAATTAGCCAAGCCTTAACCTGAAACACGAAACCAGATAGAGGCACCTTACTTATCCTGAGAGGAGTCCGTTGGGGTCTTTTGTCTGCCGCTGACGGATATCTCACCTGTGGCCTCCAGATGAAAAGGTGGGACGAACGTTGGTGTAAAAGACCACCAAGAGACTTTCTCATGCAACAGCAAAGGGTTTATTAGGAGTCCAGCATACTGGGGCTCAGAGTTCACTTCAGAGAAGCAAAGAAAAAAGAGCCCTGAGAACAACTTGAGCAGAGTTTATATACATTCTTTAGAGAGGGCAGGGACTTTACATACATCAAAGCCTCCTTTAGCTAATCATCAAACACCATGGCAAAATCAAATAACAACTCTAAAACATAATTAGCACATTCATTGGCGGGAACAGGTCGGGCAGTGGGTGATTGGTCAGCCCTGAGAAGGGGTATACATTTAAACTGATTGGTTGAAGCTCTGAGATGTATACGTGCTGAGCTGCACGTTTTCTAGGAAGGGGTTGTTTAGTAACTAGGTGGTCAGGAAAGATTTCAACACACATCTAATGGGCAGATCCGGGAATTGTCTTATCTGCCACAGGAATTTCAGGTTCTGAGTGCAGCTTGGAAACTTTACCAAACCTGGTTCTTTACGTTTCAATTTCAATTTCTTTTATTCTTTCAGAAACTTACAAAGGAAGGCGAGAGACTTCATCCACAATGACTGCTCTTTTTGCCATATTGGTTTTGGATGCAGGCATGGGATCTTTATTTAGATCCATCTCTTGCCGATAATCTAAGCCAAAGCCTCACACAGTGCCAAAAGGCTGATTAAGACACACCCCTTTCCAAAGCAATTACGTATCTGAGGTGAGTAACAGAACTCAGTCTCTGAGGGGAATCACACCAGGTTGTCTCAGTCATCTCTTCCAACCACCAGACAAATGACCACAATTAAAACTAGAACACACTCACATGGCACTCATCTTTTTACATATATACATTCATCATAACCTCTGACTGGAGGTTTCCGTGAATGGCACAGCCCAAGAGAGTGTCCAAAATAAGCTCCTTTGCCCCTCATTTGCCTAACCTCAGGGTGGCCTCGACACCCTTTCTGTGAAGCAGGATTGATCACATGGGTCTGCCGTTAATACTGCTCTGCTTCTCCAATTTGAGGCCTACTGACGGTCAGGTATAGATTTCTTATGTGATTTGGAGTCAGGAGGAAACCAAAGCACCTCTACAGAGCTTGGATGAACTCATTTGACCCAAAGGATCCCTATTGTCACTTGATGGAGGTCAGGACATTAACAGAGGAAGGTGAGAGACTTCATCCACAATGACTGATATTTTTGCCATTTTGGTTTTAGATGCACACATTGAATCTTTCTTTAGATCCATCAGGCACTGATAATCTATGCCACAGCCTCACACAGGGCCATGAGGCTGATTCAGACACATCCCTTTCAAAAGCAATTAAGCAAAGAGTCACAGATGATGCCCATTCATTTCCGTTTGAAAACTGTTTTCTTCAGGATTCACAAAGGGGTGGCCTGAGTCAATGACATTCCTGACATTCAGGGCAACAGAACAATAAGTTAGCAAAAGCCCCAAAGCAGCATTTCTCCACTGAGACTTTACTGGTCACACTGATATGTGAGTTTTCTGAGATGCTCTCCATTTCCTTCAGCTATCCAGTACCTTGCCATGTCACAGAGCTTGGAGGTGGTACATATCTTAGACACAAAACCATGAGCCTATTCTGAAGAGTGGCCAGAATTCAGGAAGAAAACAGTAACTTAGGAAGATAGTAGGTGTTGCCCATCGATGGCAACCTGCAGTTAATTCCTAAAATGGGCAGGATGAATGCTGGGAAACTTTATACTAGACTGGACATATCCATTGATGTATTCTCTTCTCTAATGTGTACAACCATGGACACAGTGGAATACCCAGACACAGAAACACTCGCCTTGTCAAAGGACTTTCTAGAAATCGTCTACTCCAAACCAAACAAACCGCCTTTCCTACCTATTCTCAGAACTTGTGACAAAACCACAAACTCACACCCACACTCAAAAAGGGACCTCCTTACCCCAAGTAAGTCTGTGACTATCCAGAGTGTCCTCTGACTGGTGGGCCATACCAAGTTTCTCTGAAATGGCCTGTTCTGTCTCAGATCTGGTCTCCTTGTCCAACTCTGTGAAGTTATCAGGAGCCTGTGCTGACCACTACCTGCTTTCCAAAGGAAGGCCTGTCTTCAGAGCTCTCCTCGCATTTGGCCATCCTCACATTAGTAGGTACCAAGAAAGACAGACTCTGTCCTTGGTAAATCCAAACAAGTGAGCCCACTGGGACTGCCAGTGGGACAGGCTGTGTGTGCATGGCTTCCTGGATCCCAAATTCAGAGATTTCCATCAACAAAGAAGTGAGGTAGGTATATTCCTTCAGGAACTGAATGAGGTCACTGCCTTGGCCACCACTTTGTCCTAACAGTTGCTTCCAAGGGTCCCATGAGATGGAGGCTGCCCATACTTCCTGTGACACATTCAGAAGTTAGAATGCTATATCAACCATAGGCACTCAGGAGAAGCTCTCCACACAGGGTTTGTTTGGTCCATCTTCTTTATATCAAGGGGAGTGAGGCTGATTCAGACACATCCCTTCGTCCTGAAAAGGATGTTTGCCATGGAAGATGACTTTTGCTCTCTCAGGTCCTTCATAGCTGCCTACATCTTTGCCAGGGATCATTTCTGCATCAACCTTTGAGGTTCTCAGCAGGTGGAACATCCCCTACATTCCTGTATTGTAAGACCAACTCTGTCCCTGCTCTTCTGTAAAGTTAGATTGAGGGAAAATTTTATGGTTAGGGTTAATAACATATTTTATTTGGGTTAGGAATCATTCTGCTGGATAAATAATGGTATTGGGAACCTGCAATATTCACAAGAATACATAGGTGAAATATAAGAATGTAACCAGAAATCTAGGTCCAATTTGAAGCTCACAAGGGCATTGGGCCCTTTAGTGGGATACTTAGCTTTGAATCATGTTCTGCATAGATTTCTCAGTTTAATCAATATACAATGGCATAGGACCTTGTTCCTTGGATGATTTCATGTCCAAGAGAACATCTAGTCAAAAAGGAATAGTCGGTAGGATTAGGAAGATAGTCAGTAGGTTTTCAAAAAAGATTGAGTATAGGATTTGGATAAAAGGTTCATTAGCAATAGGGTTTTGGGTAGAGAGTGAACGTAAATATGAGCACATATGAAGAGTCAGTCACAATGATAAACTGGGGAAAATATGTAGGAAAGCAGATATCAATAGAGTCATTAGGAAATCAGGCAGAGTATAATGTGAGTGATAGGATTAGACATTTTCAGTATGGTAGAGGTTGAATATATAATCTTAGGAAGAAAGAAATATGACGTCACCAATAGAATTCACATTTGATAGCATTAGGCAACCTGGACATGGTTGTTTTTAGTAATCCATGCTCACTTTCCATTTTGCTTTGGTGAAAGGTTAATTAAATAGATATTTGTCACTTTCTGTTTTGCTGTATGCTTAACAAAACACTGTTGAAATCTTGAGAACTGTTTGCTAATTTTGTTCCAAGAAAGTGCTGTCCCCAACTGCAAAACTACAGAATATACTCCCTCACTCGGTTGCACTCAAACTGCCCACTTGCCCTGACCCATCCATAAATTTCCCTCCCTGCCCTCTCCAAGGAAAGTACATAAGTTCTGTTAAAGCTGTTCTCAGGGCTCTCTGCTCTATTCAAGTGAGCTCTGAGCCCCAGCATGCTGGACCCCCAATAAACACTTTGCTGTTGCTGAGTGAAAATGGTATACTGCTCTGTACTTAAAAGATGCTTTCTTTTGCTTGCCTCTGAATAAAGATAGTCAGTTGCTGTTTGCTTTCAAGTGGGAAAACCCAGAAACTGGAATGTCTGGTCAACTAACTTAGACTAGACTCCCACAGGGGTTCAAAAACTCCCCCACTCTCTTTGATGAAGCCCTCCACAAAGATCTCAACAACTTCAGAACTATGCACCTTGAAATCACCCTGCTTCAATATGAGGATGACCTGCTACTGCCAGCCAACACCAAGGAAAACTATGAGTTTGGGACCCAAGCATTATTATCCGAGCTTGCTCAACTCGGGTATAGACCTTCGGCCCAAAATGCCCAAATTTGCCAGCAAGAAGTAATCTTCCTGGGCTATTCCCTTAGGGGCGGTAAATGGTGGCTAACTGAGCCCAGAAAACAAACTGTTGTGCAGATACCACCCCCATCTAACAGGGACAACACAGAGAATTTCTTGGGACTGATGGCTTTTGCAGGTTATGGATACCTGGGTTTATGTTCTTAGCTGCTCCTTTATACCTGCAGTTAAATGAGGATGCCCAATTTCAATGGACCCTTGAGCACCAGCAAGCTTTTGTTAACATCTGAGAACACTGACACTGAACCCTTCAACTTCACTGA
This sequence comes from Callospermophilus lateralis, assembly GCF_048772815.1. NCBI lineage: Eukaryota > Metazoa > Chordata > Mammalia > Rodentia > Sciuridae > Callospermophilus > Callospermophilus lateralis. The sequence continues at coordinate 238,677 of NW_027514169.1, read as the reverse complement.
GCCCAGCCTGCAATTTCAGAACACCCTACACTATGATAAAAATGTACATCAACTCACTAACCTTGGTTCAAGGAAACTGCAGGCATTCCTGAAGGATCAAGAACAGAGTTTTAGACTAACTCACTCACAGTGAAAGGAAATAACTGAACAGTTAACAAAAGCCTGTCGGTTCTGTCAATTGGTTAATGCTTACCCTTTCAAGCTTCCTGCAGAAAAGCATCTATGAGGAACCAGACCAGGACAATTCTGGGAAATGGACTTTACTGAAATTAAGCCAACAAGGTATGGTCTTAAATATCTCCTAGTCTTTGTAGATACATTTTCAGGATGGATTGAAGCCTTTTCCACACACACACACACAAAAAAAAATGGCACAAATGATGATTAAGAATATCCTGAAAGTTATTTTTCCAAGACACTGCCTGTCTTAGAAAATAGGGTCTAAAAATTGAACGGCGTTCATGGGCCAGGTAATTCAGGGGTTAGCCAGGACCCTGGGGATTAATTGGAAGTTACATTGTCCTTATAGACACCAGAGCTCAGGACAGGTAAAAAAATGAATTGAACCATTACAGAGACCTCAAAGAAATTAAGCTTAGAGACCAGCATAAAAGATTAGACAATGCTCGTGCCTTATGCATTGTTTCATGCAAGAAATACTCCCTCTGTTTCTTTGTGTAACCTCACCCCCTATGAAATTCTCTATGGTGCCCCTCCTAAAGTTAGGGAGCAAATCCCAACTCTAAGACCTAACAATCCCTTCCACACCTCCATGCTTGACAGACTTAAAGCTATTGAAAGAACTCAGCGATACCTGTGGAAACAGCTGGCTACTGCCTTCCAACCTGGGAAAGAGGGGACTCCACATTGATATCAAGTAAGAGACTTCATCTACTTAAGACGACATCAGGTGTCATCCCTGGAACCCCGCTGGAAAGGACCATACCAGGTTCTACTTATAACACCTACAGTGGTAAAAGTAGACAGAATCACTTCCTGGATCCATGCCTCTCATCTCAAGCCTGAGCCCTGTCCAGACTCTGGCTGGAAACTGGAAAAGACTGGTAACATTTTCAAATTGTGTATTCGCCATGTGGATAAGGCTATTGACTCTCCCCTTGGCCACCAGTAGACCTAACGCGCATCAGCTGGTTCAGCAGCGATGGCTGATCACAAATCCAACTAGACAAGAAGTATGGTCTATCTCGCATACAGCCCCCTTAGGGACCTGTTGGACATCTCTTCACCCAGACATTTGTCAGCTGGCTATAGGTCTTTCCTATTGGGATATCCCTGATGAAGGGGATCCCACTAAAATTCCATTAAATCCCTTCCGTACCACTGTGTAGTTTCATTTCTCCAAGCTCAAATTGGTCAAGTTAAACTTATGGTAATACCCCACTTGCAGACATAGAATGTGACACCCCCCAATGATCACTTTTATGATTAAAAGTAGCCAGAAGAAGAATTGGAGAATGAAATGTTAATAAAACAGGTTGTTGTAACTTCCTGTTTTTCTATAGGCTTAACAAAACACTGTTGTAATATTGAGAACTGTTTGCTAATCTTGTTCCCAGAATGTGCTGTCCCCAACTGCCAAATTTCAGAATGTATTCCCTCACTCAGTTACACGCAAACTGCCCATTCACCCTGACCCATCAATAAATTTCTGTCCCTGCCCTCTCCATGGAAAGTATACTAGATCTGCATTAGCTGTTCTCAGGGCTCTCTTCTCTATTCATGTGAGCTCTGAGCCCCAGCATGCTGGACCCCCAATAAACCCTTTGCTGTTGCATTAGACAGTCTCTTGGTGGTCTCTTACTCCAATGCTCGCATGAACATTACTTGGATGATTGAATGTAGAAGAGAAAATCCAGTCAAAAAGGGATAGTCGGTAGGATTAAGAAGATAGTCGGTAGGTTTAGGAAGAAGAGTGAGTATAGGATTTGGAACAAAAGTTCTTTAGCAATAGGGGTTCGGTTAGAGAGTGAATGTAAATGTCAGCACATGTGAACAGTCACAATAATGAACTATAGAAAATATGTAGGATAGCAGATATCAATAAAGACATTATGAAATCAGGCAAAGTATAAAGTGAGTGATTTGATTAGATATTTTCAACAGGGCTGAGTTAGAATATATAATCTTAGGAAGAAACAAATATTTAGTCACCAATAGGATTGACATTTGAGAGCATTAGGCAAACTTGACATGGATGTTTTTGTAATCCATGCTCACTTTCCATTTAGGCTTTGGTACAATTATAAGTGTGACCTTTGCATTTGTGTCCAGAATATTACTGTGATAAAATGTATATGTAGATCAGGTGACATGAGAATTTCTTCCACCATTACTGGGAGCAATATTTTGAAGACATATAAATGGGTATTGGGGGTACAAAGAGGTGTACCCTATGTCTACGAATATAGAGATAATGCATAAAAAGACCATGCAGTGAATAAATAATACAACTGGGTCCACATTAAATAATGGATTTTATTGATATCTGAAAATATATAAGAAATCTAATATTGATATACATTCATTCATTCCAACCAGTTATACATCTAATATTAATATTAGGGATATGTTTTTTCATGAAGATATATTAGTTTTGCTACAAAAGTGATTATGGTAATCGAAAATATTGTGTTTGGAAAGAGTCAGTAAAAATGCTGGCAATATGTGAACAAGGCCTCTGGCTTTGAGCTGGGGCTTCACAGAGATGGCTACATTTCTAAGATAAAGAAGTTACCAACTGGGCTCCATGGTAACAGCTTGCAGGGAGAAAAAAAAAATAGAAGAAAAAAGCTCTCCCGCTCCCAGGTGTCCTTAAAATGTTAACTTTCCCAGAACAGAGAAAAAAAACAAGAAACTAAAACTGCTTTTTGTTAACTTCTGCAGACTGTGAACTTCTGAGGCCCACCTTTACATGTTTGTTGCAAAATTCTGAAACAATCTAAACTTGGGAATCAGGGGATTAATTGATTACAACAGAAGCAATGCCCTCTAAATCGATTTGCAACCAAATAGGACTGTTTCTGTGTCTTCGGTGCTATCTTAGGTGCCTTGCCTTGCCTTGTCTGTCCCTATTCTCATGAAAAGACCAGTCAAGAAACATGGAGGAATACATGTGTTCTGAAGCAGGAAGTGATTGATAGTGAAACAAATGCCTATAAATTTCCTTACTTGTGGATGAAATATATATCCTATGATGTGCATAAATTGAAGAAATAGTAATCTACCAGTGTTGAATAAAAATGAACGTCAAAATACATATCATGTCCGATTGGAATCTACTTGCATTGATGTTAAACTGGGTCAGTTACTGTAGAAATATTAGGATTTGTATGCAACATTCACTGAAGTTACTTTTCAGTACTAGAAAACAAATATGTATTTCAGGTGAATGAATATTTCTAAAAACAATCTTGTGAAAAGTTGATTATAAATCCACATATGTGAATATGAATAAATTTAGTGAGTGTAAACTAAGACACATATTTTACATTTTGAAAAATCTGGAGAGTGCATATATAAATATATATATATATATATATATATATATATATATATATATATATATATATGTATATATATACACACACATACACACACAAAAAAAAAAGACATTAAAAATAGAAATATATATGCCAATCACAATTCAACATGAAATATATATCATCGGCAGATCCAAAAATATTTATTTTACTGAACATGGATTTATGAATAATATTGTTCAGGTAGGAAACTCACCCATAATTTGAATTTTCAGTTCCAACATCGTTTAGGAGGAGTGATCCATTAAAATTTGTATCTCCCAAGTCAGCCACCTCACAAGAATGTACATGTGGTCCCAAGTAGTATTCTACGTGTGCATATAAAATTACAGGTGGTAAATATGCTACAGAGAAAGGGAGAGAGGAATTCACATATTGGTTAACTATAAAAAAACATGGAGAATTATTTCAACAAAAAATTGACTATATATATAAGGCCTACACTATATAATGCAAAAGGCAAGTCCAACTGTACACAATGCCTCCTCTGAAATCCTTGTATTTTGATTCTGTTTGGGTTATTTTCTCCATCTTATTAGTATTAGTAGTCAGAGTGTAGTAGGGTAGGGGTTAGTGTCAGGGATTCAGTATTACAAATGGAAAATTGGAAAATGAATCAAACGTGTATGTAAATATGTGCTACACAAAAATGTTCCCACTCTCTTCCAGGATAATGACTTAACTGTATCTTCACCCCAACTAAAACAACATTAGAGGAGAAGAGTTAGAAAATCAGTGAATACATATCTGGAAAGGAATATGCTCAGGGTTTTGAAACCTTGGAGGTGGTAGAGGAGTTTCCAAAAGTAAGGGACAGGGTAAACACTCCACAAACATGGAGCTCTGCTGGCCTAAAACTTCTTGAGAAACTACCTCTGAGGTTGGGCACTTGAAATATATGTTGTTGTCAGAAGCTTTAGCTTCCTTTGTAGTGAGACCATTAAAGCTGGGTCTGCATCGATGTGACCTGGAGGACATGGTTTCTTATTTTTCAATGAAAATGAGGCAGCAGTGCTGAATTCTCTCTTTGTAGGTAACCTGTGGATACTAGGGGCTAAGTTTCTCCCAGTGTGGACTGTGAAGCCATTTGGTCATCCTCCAATTTCTGTGGTGTTTCTTCCTGCTGCACTGGGAGTTTGGTATTTGCTTCAAGAGATACAAGGAGTTCAACTGGATCACAGTGCTGGAGGAAGTTCTGTCATGAGTGATGGTTCAGGGTCTTTAGGAGAATTCACCAACCAGGCTTCTATCCCACATAGCTTGACCCCTTGACCATAGCCACCTGATTCTGAACATTGCCCTGAAACCTCTCCATATAACAAGATGCCTTTACACAGAAGGGTCTGCTGGCTGCACCATGTCAGTAACATGCCATTTGCAAGCCAAAAGCAGATCCACATTTCCCCACCACATGTTTTATCACACACCTGCCAAGCACTGTTCTAGGCCCACTACTCATCAGGCTCCAACTTACTGGCATCTCTGTTCTACACAATTTTTATGAAACCCAGACAATCAAGGCACTGTCTGGCATACTCATGATCATCAAAAGGACATCCAAAGGTTCTGCAGGGCCACCTGGTCATGGGAATTTCAAAAATTTTATGGTATTTATCTAGCCAATTTTCAAGGATAATGTTGGAGGCACTGTGGGTTTGAATTATTCAGGAACCGTTAAATGGTAAGGAAGCTCATTTCAATGAAAGCTCAGGAGACTCTCACAGGCAAGACTTCCCCAAGAATGGCGAAAAGGTTACATGAAACCAGGCCTTTTCAGGTCTGCAATGTGATGCCCATGTGTGTTTTAACTCTCAACTATGGATGCCAAGTCTTTCAGAATAAAATCATGTGATATCCTTGCTGAGATTCCCAGTGATCTGTTGAAAGCCAACCTGGGCCTAGATCTCAATTTACAAGGGCGACTCTCATGTGTGGCCTCCTAAATCCCAACACAATTCATGGCAATACTTCTCTTAGGTCAGTTCCAGAACTCATTCTCTAAGGGGAGTCACACCAGAGTTCAAGCCCAGGTGGACCCAGTCATCTCTTCCAACCGCCACACAAATGAATACAATTAAAACCAAAACACTCCCAAAGGGCCCTCATCTTCTTCCATATAGACACTCATCAAAACCTTTGGCTGGAGTTTTCCATTAGGGGCACAGCCGAACAGTGTCCAAAATGAGCTCCCTTGCCCTTCATTTGCATAAAGTCAGGGTGGCCTGGACACCCTTCCTGTGAAGCAGGAGTGATCAAATAGGCCTGCCATTAATACTTTTCCACTTCTACCATTTGAGGCCTTCTCACTGAGGGGTTTAGATTATTTAAGTAAACTGGAGTCATGAGAAAACCCAAATTACTGGCATCTCTGTTCTATACCATTTTCATGAAACCCAGTAAATCAAGGCACTGTCTGGTATACTCATGATCAGCAACAGAAAATTCAAAGATAAAGCAATATACAAGGGCATCGGACCTTGTACCTTGGATGATTGAATGTCAAAGAGAACATCCATTCAAAAAAGGATAGTCAGTAGGATTTGGAAGATAGTCGGTAGATGCAGAAAGAAGAGTGAGTATAGGATTGGGACCAAAAGTTCTTTAGCAATTAGGTTTCAGGTACAGAGTGAATATAAATGTCAGCACATATGAACAGTCATTCAAAATGATGAACTGGGGAAATAATGTAGGAAGCAGATATCAATAGAGACATTAGGAAATCAAGCAAAGTATAAAGTGAGTGATAGGATTAGACATTTTCAACAGGGTTGAGTTTGAATTTATAATCTTAGAAAGAAGCAAGTATGTAGTCACCAATTGGATTGACATTTGAGAGCATTAGGCAATCTGGACATGGATGTTTTTAGAAATCCATGCTCACTTGAAATTTAGGATTTGGTACAATCATAAGTGTGACCTTTGTATTATTTTCGAGAATATTATTGTGATAAAATGTATATGTAGATCAGGTGACATGAGTATTTCTTCCACCATTTCTGGGAGCAATATTTGGAAGACGTATAAATGAGTATTGGGGGTACAAAGAGGTGGACCATCTGTCTAAGAATATAGAGATAATGCAAGAATAGAACATACTGTGAATAAATAATATAACTGGTTCCGCTTTCAATAACTGATTCAATTGATATCTGAAAACATACAGGAAATCTTAAATTGATATACAATCATTCATCCCAACCAGGTATACTTCTAATGGTAATATTAGGGTTATATTTTATCATGAAGAGTGTGTGAGTTTTGCTTCAAAAGTGATTATGGAAATCGAAAATAATGTGTTTAGAAAGAAGTCTCATGAAAAGATCAGTCAAGAAACATGGAGGAATACATGTGTTCTGAAGCAGGAAGTGATTGAAAGTGAAACAAAAGCCTTTAAATTTGCTAACTTGTGAATGAAATAAATATCTTATGATGACCATAAACTGAAGATATAATAATGTAACAGTGTTGACTAAAAATAAAAATCAAAATACACATCATGTTCCATAGGAATCTACTTGCATTGATATTAAACTGGGTCAGTTACTGTAGAAATATTAGGATTCATATGCACCATTCACTGAAGTTAGTTTTCAGTTCTAGGAAACAAATATGTATTTCAGGTGGATGAATTTTTCTGAGAATAATCTTTTGAAAATTTGATTATAAATCCACATACATGAATATAAATGAATTTAGGGAATGTACAATCAGACACATATATTTCATATTTTGAAAAATCTGGAGAGTGTATATCTATATATATATACACACACACACAAACAGACATTAAAAAGTAGCAATATATATGCCAATCGAAATTCATCATGAAATATATATCCTACACTGATCCAAAAATATTCATTTTACTGAACATAGATTTATTTATCATGTTGTTCATCTACGAAGCTCACCCACAGGTTAAATTTTCAGTTCCAACTGGGTTTAGGAGGAGTGATCTCTTCTCCCAATTTGTATCTGCCAAGTCAGCCACCTCACAAGAATGTCCATGTGATTACAAGTACGATTCTATATGTGCATATGAAAATACATGTGCTGAATTGGCTACAGAGAATGGCAGAGAGGAATTCACATATTTATTAACTTTAAAAACACATGGAGAACTATTTCAACAAAAAATTAACTAGATTTATAACTCCTACCCTATATAATGCAAAAGGCAAGTCCAACTCTACACCATGCCTCCACTGAACTGCTTGTATTTCTATTCTGTCTGGGTTATTTTTCTCCATCATATTAGAATTAGTAGTCAGAGTCTAGTAGGGTATGGGTTAGTGTCAGGGTTTCAGTATTTTGAATGGAAAATAGAAAAAGGAATCCAATGTGTATGTAAATATGTGCTACACAAAAATCTTCCCACTCTCATCCAGAACAATGCCTTGACTTTATCTTCGCCCCAAGTAAAACAGTATTAGAGTGGAAGAGTTAGAAAACCTGTGAATACATATCTGGAAAGAAGTATGCTAAAGAGTTCACAGCCTTGAAGGTGCTAGAGGAGTTTCCAAAAGTAAGGGAAGGGTAAATACTCCACAAACATGGAGCTCTGCTAGACTAAAGACTTCTTGAGAAACTGCCTCTGAGTTTGGGCACTTGAAATATTTGTTGTTGTCAGGAGTTTTCACTTCCTTTGTAGAGAGACCATCAAAGCTGGGTATGTATCTAAGTGACCTGGAGGACATGGTTTCTTATTTTCTAATGAACATGAGGCAGCAGTGCTGACTTCTCTCTTTGTAGGTAAACTGTGGCCACTGGGGGCTAAGCCTCTCTCCGTGTGGACTGTGAAGCCATTTGGTCATCCTTCACTTGTCGTAGTGTTTCTTGCTGCTGCAGTGTGAGTTTGGTATTTGCTTGACCAAATACAAGGTATTCAAATAGGTCACAGTGCTGGAGGGAGTTCTGTCACGTGTGATGTGTCAGGTCTGCAGGATAATGCACCAACCAGCCTTGAATCCCACATAGCTTTCACCCTTGACCATGGCAACCTGATTCTGAACATTGCCCTTAAACATCTCCATATAACAAGATGCCTTTACATATACGTGTCTACTGGCTCCACCATGTCAGTCACAAGCCATTTGGAAGCGAATGGCAGATCCCCATGGCCCCAAAACAGATATTTTATCACACACCTGCACACCAATTCTCTAGGCGCACTATTCATCAGGCTCCAACTTACTGGCATCTCTGTTCTACACCATTTTCATGAAATCAAGTCAAGCAAGGCACTGTCTGGTATACTCATGATCAGCAACAGGACATCCAAAGGTTGTCCCGTGCCACCTGGTAATGGGAATTTCAAAAATTTCATGGTATTTATCCAGCCATTTTTCAAGGATGATGTTGGAGGCTCTGTGGGTTTAAATTCATTCAGGAACAATTAAATGGTGAGGAAGCTCATTTCAATAAAAGCTCTAGAGAACTCTCACAGGCAAGGCTTTCCAAAATGTGGTCACAAAGTCACATGAAGCCAGGCCCATGAGGTCTACAATGTGTGGTCCATGTGAGTTTTGACTCTCAACTATGGCTGCCAATTTTTTCTGAATAAAATCATGAGATCTCCTGCTGACATTCCCAGGGCTCTGTAGAAAGCCACCCTGGGCTTAGACCTCAGTTTCCAAGAGCCACTCTCATGAATGGCCTCTTAAAATCTCAACACAATTCATGGCAATACTTCTCTGAGGGCAGTATGAGAACTCAGTCTCTAAGGGCAATCACACCAGGGTTGAAGCCCAGGTGGATCTAGTCATCTCTTCCAACTGCCACAAAAAAGACCAAAATTAAAATTAAAACACTTTCACATGGTCCTCATGTTCTTCCATATAGACACTCATCATAACCTCTGGCTTGAGATTATTATGAGGGTCGAAGCCCAAGACAGTGTCCAAAATAAGCTCCATTGCCCCTCATTTGCCTAAAGTCAGGGTGGCCTGGACACCCTTCCTGTGAAGCAGGAGTGATCAAATAGGTCTGCCATTATTATTCCTCTGCTTCACTAATTTGAGGCCTACTGACTGTGGGGTTTAGATTCTTTAGTGAATTGGAGTCATGAGAAAACCCAAGCACCTGTGGGCTAGCATCTGCAGGGCGTGGCAGGACTCATTTGACCCAAAGGATCCCTATTCTCACTTTATTGAGGTCAAAAAATTTACATAGAAAGGCGAGAGACTTAATTCACAATAACTGCTTTTTTGCCACTTTGGTTTTGGATTAACACATGGAACATTTCTTTAGATCCATCAGTTATTTATGTATAATATTGTTCAACTAGGAAGCTCACACATAAGTTGAATTTTCAATTCCAACAGCGTTTAGGAGGAGTGATCTCTTCTCACAATTTGTATCTTCCAAGTCAGCCACCTCACAAAAATGTACTTGTGATACCAGGTATAATTCTATATGTGCATATTAAAATACATGTGCTGAATAGGCTACAGAGAAAGGGAGACAGGAATTTACATATTTGTTACCTTTAAAAACACATGGATAACTATTTCAATTAAAAATTGTATAGATTTATAACACCTACCCTTTCTCATTCAGAAGTCAAGTCCAACAATACACCATGCCTCCTCTGAACTGCTTGTATTTCTATTCTGTTTGGGTTATTTTTTTCCATCATATTAGGATTAGTACTCAAAGTCAAGTATTTATGAGTTATTGTCAAGGATTCAGCATTTTGAATGGAAAATTGGAAAATGTATATGATGTGTATACAAATATGTGGTGCACAAAAATCTTCCCACTCTCATCCAGAACAATGACTTGACATTACCTTCGCACCAAGTAAGACACAATTAGAGGAGAAGAGTTAGAAAATCTGTGAATACATATCTGGAATGAAATATGCTCAGGAGTTCACAACCTTGGAGGTGGTAGAGGAGTTTCCAAAAGTAAGGGACAAGGTAAACACTCCACAAACATGGAGCTCTGTGGGCCAAAAACTTCTTGAGTAACTGCCTCGGAGGTTGGGCACTTGAAATATATGTTGTTGCCATTACTTCAGCTTCCTTTGTAGTGAGACCATCAAAGCTGGGTTTTTTTCTATGTGAGCTGCACGACATGGTTTCTTTTTTCTAATGAACATGAGGCAGCAGTGTTGAAATCTTTCTTTGTAGGTAAACTGTGGCCTCATGTGGCTAAGTGTCTCCCCGTGTGGACTGTGAAGACATTTGTTCATCCTCCAACTTTCGTGGTGTTTCTTGTTGTTGCACTGCGAGTTTGGTATTTGCTTCAAGAGATACAATGAGTTCAAATGGGACACAGTCCTGGAGAGAGTTCTGTCATGTCTTCTGTGTCAGTGTCTGCAGGAGAATGCACCAACCAGGCTTCTATCTCACATAGCTTGGCCCCTTGTCCATAGTAACCTGAATCTGAATATTGCCCTGAAACCTCTCCATATAACAAGATGCCTTTACATATAAGGGTCTGCTGGCTGCACCATGTCAGTCACAATCCATTTGGAAATCAATGGCAGATCCACATGGCCCCACCACAGATATTTTATCACACACCTGCACACCACTGCTCTAGGCCCACTACTCACCAGTCTCCAACATACTGGCATCTCTGTTCTACACCATTTTCATGAAACCCAGTCAATCAAGGAACTGTATGGAACACTAATGATCAGTAACAAGACATACAAATGTTCTTCATTGCCATCTGGTCATGGAAAATTCAAAATTGTCATGATATTTATCTAGCTATTTTTCAAGGATGTAATTGGATGCACTGTGGGTTTCAATTCATTCAGTAACCATTAAATGGTGAGGAAGCTCATTTCATTGAAAGCTCTGGAGAACTCTCACAGGCAAGGCTTCCCAAAGAGTGGCCAAAAGGTCATATGAAGCCAGGGGTATTGAGGTCTACAATGTGAGGTACATGTGTGTTTTGACTCTCAACTATGGCTGCCATGTCTTTCAGAATAAAACCATGTGATATCCTGGCTGAGTTTCACAGTGCTCTGTGGAAAGAAACCTTGGGCCTAGATCTCAGTTTCCAAGGGCAACTCTCATGCGTGGCCAACTAAAATCACAATAGAATTCATCGTAATATTTCTGAGGTCCGTTCCAGAACTCAGTCTCTAAGGAGAATCACACCAGTGTTCAGCACAGGTGGACCCAGTCATATCTTCCAACTACCACACAAATGACCACAATTAAAACCAAAACACTCCCACAGGGCCCTCATCTTCTTCCATATATACACACATACTAAGCTCTTTCTGAAGGTTTCCATGAACGGCAAAGCCCAAGACAGTGTCCAAAATAAGCTTCCTTGCCCCTCATTTACCTAAACGCAGGGTGGCCTCGACATCCTTCCTGGAAACCAGGTGTGATCAAATGGGCCTGCCTTTCATACGGCTCTGCTTCTTCAATTTGAGGCCTACTGATTGTCGGGTATAGATTTTTTTATGTGAATTGGATTCATGAGAAAACCCAAGAACCTATGTGCTAGACTCTCGGGGAATTTAAAGAACTCATTTGACCCAAAAAAATCCCTATTTTCACTTGATGGATTTCAGAAGCCTTACAGGGGAATGAAAGAGACTTCATTCACAGGGACTGCTCTTTTGGCCATTTTGGTTTTGGATTAACACATGGAATGAACCATCAGGTGATGAGAATCTAAGCCACAGCCTCACACAGGTCCAAGAGGCTGATTCAGGCACATCCCTTTCCAAAGCAATTAAGCACAGAGACACTGGTGATGCCCATTCATTTCCATTTGAAAACTGTTTGCTTCAGACTTCACAGAGGTGTGGCCTGAGACAAAGACCTTCCTGACATTCAGGGCAAATGAACAATAGGTAAGCAAATGGGCCAAAGCATGGTTTCTCCACTGAGACTCTACAAGTCACACTGATGTCTGAGTTCTCTGAGATGCTCCCATTCCCTTCAGGTATCCAGTACATGGCCATGTCACAGAGCTTGGAGGTGGTACATATCTTGGACACAAAATCATGAGCCTGTTCTGGAGAGTGGCCAGAATTCAAGAAGAGAACAGGAACTTAGGAAGATAGTAGGTGTTGCCCATTCATAAGGCAAGCCGCAGTCCATTCATAAATTGGGCAGGATGAATGCTGGGAAGCTTTGGACTAGACAAAACACATCCATTGCTGCATTCTCTTTTCTATGATCTACAAACACGGACACAGAGAGATACACAGACTTAGAAACACTCGCCGTGTCAATGGACTTACTAGACACAGTCCACTCCAAACCAAACATTCTGCATTTCCTACCTATTGTCAGAACATGAGACAATAGCACAAAATCACACCCACACCCACAAGTCACCTCCTTCCCCCAAGTAGGTCTGTGACTATACAGAGTGTCCTCTGACTGGTGGGCCATACTATGTTCCCGTGAAATGGCCTGTCCTGTCTGAGATCTGGTCTCCTTGGCCAACTCTGTGAAGTTGTCAGGAGCCAGCGGTGAGCCATTTCCTGCTTTCTCAGGAAAGGCTCCACTTCAGAGCTCTCCTGGCATTTGGCCATCGTCACATCAGTATGTACCAAGAAAAACTGACACTGTCCTTCGTAAATCCAAACAATGAATCCACGGGGACTGGGACTGGAACTGGCTCTGTGTGCTTGGCTTCCAGTTCAGAGAGTTCCATCACCAAGTAAGTGAGGTAGGTCACTGCTGGCTTGTGGAAAGCCGGTGGTGGCAGTTGGGTTCTGAAAGTTTTCCTGAGGAGCTGTTTTTTTTTTTTTTTTTTTTTTTTGGCGTGTGTGGTTCTTAAAATAACGTTTGTTTCTTTTGTCAAGTGGCTCCTGAATTGTGCCCAGAGAGACTGTGGCATTTGGTGGGCCGCAAGGGGAATGAGTGAGGGTAAGAGATAAGGTAAACTGCTCACCACTGAAGACAGGGTGAGAGGATGGGTAGCCATTTTAAGATTCCTCTTTTGTTTTGCTTCACTTTTGTTTTAAGTTGCCTGTCCCTGAAGATGGGTAAGATGGAAGAAAATCCGCTCACATCTGAGTAACCGATAGGGAGAAAGGACAGATGGACATTTCAGGAGGATAGAAAAGCTATTATAATGATTTTCTGTTGTTCCACATTTGTTTCATTCTGGTTCAGTTATATTTGGCATCATCTTCTTGGGTTGTATTATAGTTATAGTAGAAATATTCAAGTAAAAGAGAAGGTCTCTCGAGCTAGTCAGACAGAGATAAAAATTCAAGTAAAAAAGAAGGTCTCTCGAGCTAGTCAGACAGAGGAAAAAATAAAGTAAAAGAGAAAGTCTCTCGAACTAGTCAGACAGAAGAAAAATTCAATTAAAAGAGAAGGTCACTCGAACTAGTCAGACAGAGAAAAAAATTCAATTTAAAGAGAAGTCTCTCGAACTAGTCAGACTAGTCAGACAGAGGAAAAAATTCAAGTAAAAGAGAAGGCCTCTCAAGCTAGTCAGACAGAGAAAGAAAGTGTAAAGCAGAAAAAGCCATCTGGGGGAAAGTTACAACAGGAGACTGCTATTAACACCTTTCTATCATCAGAGGGTGTAAGTGTCCAGCCAACAGCACCAGCTCTGAGGAGACTGCTACTAACAGTTTTCTATCTCCAAAGGACATAAGTGTCCAAATAACAAGACCACCTCCATATGCTGGGAGGCCCCCAACCCCGGCAGTTGATAGTTGGGATCCTGAGACAAGATCTCAAATATTAACATGACATGTATTTGTTGCAAGAGGGCAGCGAGTTCACCATGCTTTAAATTTCAAAACAGTGAAGCAGCTAAAAGAGGCTGTAACAACCTATGGTCCTCAAGCACCCTTCACTGTAAGCATGGTCAAATCCATTAACAACTTGAACATGACGCCAGCAGTTTGGGCTAATATGTGTAAAGTTTTGCTAAATGGAGGACAATACCTGTTATGGAAGGTTACCAATAAGGAATTTTGCAAGGAGACGGCTAGTCAAAATGCAACAGCTGGTTATCCTCAGAGAAATCTAGATATGTTGTTAGGAAAGGGACCTTATGAGGATCAGCAGTAACAAGTTGCATATGATCCTGGCGTATACACACAAATTGCTGTAGATGCAATTAAGGCATGAAAGACTTTACAAGGACATGGAGGTTTACAAGGTCAATTATCTAAGGGAATACAAGGAGCTAATGAACCTTATGCTGAATTTGTAGATAGGCTTATTCAAACAGCTACCAGAGTTTTGGGGAATACAGAAAAATCAATGCCATTACTAAAACAATTGGCTTATGAGCAAGCGAATCCTTGGTGTAGAGAAGTCATTAGTCCATGGAAACATGAAGATTTAAAAACATATATTTAATTATGTAGAAACATTTATGAACAAGAGCAAGTCGTGGCACCTGCAATAAAACAGGCTTTAGAACAAGAGCAAGTCGTGGCAGCTGCAGTAAAAGAAGCTTTAGATGCCAGGCAAAGAACATGCTACATTTGTGAACAAACAGGACATTTTAAAAGGAATTGCCCCATAGGAGGAGGGTTAAACAAAACTATATATCAAAGGAGTAGAATACCGGGTATTTGGCCATGGTGCCATAGAGGGAGACATTGGGCTAATGAATGCCGTTCTCAAACCACCATTGAGGGTACTCCATTATAAAAAATGAACAAGGACCAGGTGTTTATCCATGATATCATGGAAAAAAGCATCAGGCTACGTTGCCAAAAAATGGACAGGGGGACCCAATACTCTGGGGCCCAAAACCACAAATATACGGAGCACTGAAGGAACCCAACAACCCAATCAGCGTAGTGCCTAGGACACATTGCCCATCATATCCCTCATCAGACAAACAAGAGGGAGTGCAGGGTTGGACATCTGCACCTCTGACAGAGCAGTACTAACTCCAGAGATGGGAGTTCAAATCATTCCCTCAGGGGTAAAATGACCTCTTCCCCAAGGAACAGTATGCTTATTATTGGGACGGAGCTCTTCTACTCTAAAAGGACTTATGATAAGTCCTGGGGTAATTGATCCCGATTATGAAGGTGAATTAAAAATTATAGCCAGTTCTCCAAAGGGTATATCAGTAATTTCACCAGGAGACAGAATAGCACAGTTACTAATAATACCAAGCCTACATGATAAATTTTCCAGTCGTGTTGTAGAAAGAGGTTCCAAGGGATTAGGCTCCACAGGTGTAGATTGGGCTATGCTTTCTTTAAATTTAGATTCTCGCCCCATGCTAAAACTAAATATTCAAGGACATGAATGTAATGGGCTACTGGATATAGGTGCAGAACTTAGCATCATCTCTTCAAGAATAGCCAAAACATTGGCCATTACAACAAGCCACTCAAATGCTTTGAGGCCTAGGAGTGGTGACTAATCCCCATAAAAGTGCAATGGTATTAGATTGGAAGGATCCTGGAGGATGTGAAGGAACTATACAGCCAAATGTATTGGATCATCTTCCGTTAACTTTATGGGGATGAGATGTCATAGATCAATTAGGTTTGACATTAACAAATAATGACAAATTTGACATTAACAAATAACACCAATCAAAATGCACCCACTATTATCCCTAGACAAGGTTTTAGGAAAGGAAAAATATTAGAAAAACAAGAACAAGTTATAGCAGCACCAATACAAACATATAAAGGAACAGACAGACATGGGTTGGATTTTAAGAAAGGGCCACTGAGACAATAAAAATTACTTGAAAATCAGAAAGACCAGTATGGTTTTCTCAGTGGCCCCTGACTAAAGAAAAGGTACAAGCAACCCATGACCTGGTAAAACAACAATTAGTAGAAGGACATATACAACCATCTGTATCTCCCCATCAAACTCCCATTTTTGTCATCAAAAAGAAATCTGGTAAATGGAGATTATTGCAAGATTTAAGAGCCATTAATAATGAGATGGTCATAATGGGACCTGCTCAATTGGGAATTCCTCAATGTTCTGCTTTGCCAAAAACCTGGTATGTTTTAGTTATAGATATTAAGGATTGTTTTTATTCAATTGCAATTCATCCTGAGGATAGTCCACGTTTTGCATTTACTATCCCTGCACTGAATAATGAAGGTCCTGATCAGAGATCCGAATGGAAAGTACTCCCTCAAGGGATGGCTAACAGTCCAACTATGTGTCAAATTTATGTTAACAAATTAATCCAGCCACATAGAAATCAAAATCCTGAACTACAAATATTTCACTATATGGATGGTGTATTATTAGCACAGAAAGCTAAAAACACATTGCTAGAATGTTATGCCAAACTTACAAACTTATTAAAAATTATAAACTAGTGATAGCAATAGATAAAATACAATTAAATTTTCGAATTAATTATTTAGGAGTTCTATTATCCTCAACCATGGTCCGTCCACCAAAAATTCAAATACGAATAGATCAACTCAAATCACTTAATGACTTTCAATAGTTATTAGGAGACATGAATTGGATAAGGCCTTATCTAGGTATATCAACAGGAGAGTTGGAACCTTTTTTGGATATCCTAAAAGGTGCATCAGATCCAAATGCACCCCGAATGTTAACACCTGAAGCAAAAAAGGCATTAAAAATCATTGAAAGATGTATGGAAAATATTCATTTGGATAGAATTGATATAAGTATGCCTTTATTATTTATTGTACTACCAACAAAAATATTCCTACAGAAGTATTTTTGGCAAGAAGGTCCATTATTATGAATCCATTTTTCTGATTCTCCTAACACTATTCTTACTAGGTATACTGAGGTTGTAGGACAATTAATACTCAAAGGAATAAAAGCAGCAAAGGGAGTGTTTGGAATTTCTCTCAATAAAATTATTACTCCATATACTATGAATCAAATTGATGAGTTAGATAATGAGTTAAATACTTGGGCAATAATCATGTGCAAATCTAATGTTTCATTTGATAACCACTTCCCATCTAATCCTTTATTGTCTTTTTTGTCATCGCATCATGTAATTTTTCCAAAAATGACAAGAAAAACACCTATTATAAATGCTCCAAATATATTCACGGATGGTCAAATAATGGTACAGCAGCAATAGTTACACCTGATCAAACTTTTACATTTTTAGTACCCAAACAATTAGCTCAAAATGTAGAGCTTAATGCAGTATTACAAGCTTTTGTGATGCTTAAAGCATCTGTATTTAATTTATTTTCCGATAATCAGTATATAGTTAGTGCTATAGTATCACTTGAAGATGGTGGTAGGATTTCCCCTTCCTCTACTGTTTTCTCTTTGCTTTCCACTATACAAAGTCTAATCTGGGACAGAAAAGATCCGTTCTTTATAGGACATATCAGGACACATACAGGATTGCTTGGAGCCCTTAGTTTGGGCAATGATTTAGCAGATATAACTACACATGACATACATACATATTTTCTCTACACTAGAAGAAGCTATAAATTTTCATAAAAAGTTCCATGTCAATGCTAATACTTTACAAAAGAGTTTTAAAATAACTAAGGAACAAGCTAGACAAATAATAAAACAATGTTAAAATTGTGTGACCTTTTTACCACAAGTTAATCTTGGAGTCAATCCTAGAGGATTGATACCTAACCATATTTGGCAGATGGACGTCACACACTTGCCAGAATTTGGAAAATTAAAATATTTTCTTGTTACAGTTGATACTTCTTCTGGATTTATGATGGGCTCCCTTCATGCTGGAGAAAAAACTAAAAATGTTATAGCTCATTGCTTACAAAATGTTGCCACTGTGTGCATTCCAAAACAGTTAAAAATTGATAATGCCCCCGGTTATACTTCTACCTCTTTTAAGCAATTTTGCTCATCATTTGGTATTACTCATATATCAGGAATCCCATACAATCCGCAAGGACAAGGCATAGTTGAAAGAGCTCATCGAACTATTAAAACGTACTTATTAAAGCAAAAAGAAGGAATTGGGAAGGGTTATATATTCCCTAGAGATAAACTTAAAATAACCCTTTTTACTCGAAACTTTTAAAATTTGGATTCATCAGGGCTTAGTGCTGCAGAAAGGCATATGTGTCCTAAAAATATACATAAGCCCAAGGTACTTTGGAAGGATATTCTAACAGGACAATGGTAAGGTCCTGACCCAGTAATTGTCTGGAGTCAGGGGTCTGTTTGTGTGTTTCCACAGGGAGAACAGCAGCCGATTTGGATTCCAGAAAGATTAACTAAGGTCCTGACCCAGTGATTGCCTGGAGTTGGGGGTCTGTTTACGTTTTTCCACAGGGAGAACAGCAGCCGATTTGGATTCCAGAGAGATTAACTAAAGTGATTTCTACAGACAAAAAAGAAGATGATTTGGCTCAAATCCATAACAGCTGATATCCAGAACTCCAGTTTGGCTATTCTTACATCTGTGACAAAACCAGGATGCTTTTTTCAATATCTATTTTATTATTGCCCTTTCCCATATCATGAAGTTCTAGTTTGTTTTTTGAGCTCATACAGACGTAGGTTAATGTTTTGCTGATCAGTTCTCTTTTTGGACTATAGAGTTTTTAGACATTGCAATGGAGATTTCACCTATAAAAGTTATAAGGTCTTTACTATTATGTTATGTGTTTTATGTATTATATTATGTGTGCACACTTGTGTTTTGTGTTATATGTTTGAATGTACGTATGTCCATATATCATATATGATGAGCGCTCATGAAAAAATGGATCCAAATATTTTTTTTTTATTCACGTGATGTAAATGATTTAATATAAATTGGGTAAACACCTGTTGAGGATTGTTTTAAAATGTGAACAAAAAAGGAGGTTAACAGATCTGTTTGTTTACTTTCAGCTTTCCTTTTCATTATATTTAATAATTCTCTTCAAGACAATGTAAATTGTTACAAAAATTGTTTTCTTTTAGTGCCTTCTGGAATGTTACATAATATTTTCTTTAGGCATTATTGCCAGAATTCCTATCTTCATCTCAGTGCCTGTGAAGACAAAGATAAAACCAATCTACAGCTTCTGCAATAGCCATCACTGAACTGCTTTTAGAACTTGCCTGGACTATGTATCACTTGTATGCATTGTGAACTCACCTGCATGCATGTAAACTATCTGTTGGTGCAGCGAGTTGTGGTAGTGTTGGGGTATTTTTGCTGATGATGTCATCGGTGGTACAAGTTTTCCAAATTGAGCCGTCAGTTGGCTTGGTGTATCTTCCTCCCTTCTGCTTGTCATGGTCGTTCAGCTAAAATTTGGGGGCCAACAGAGGTGAGGCAAAGAACCTCACCCACCCGCTGGTACAAAGACCTCTCCACAGGTGTGGCTATATACTGGACCTGTAGTCAGTGACGGGTAAGAACCGATTGCAATGATACCAACCTAATACAGGAGGCTTATACCTTAAGGTCAGCTCATTCGATAATGGGTAAGAACCATATGTACTATTGGACAACCTAAGGCAGGCTTAGGGAAGCCACATGCTTGTTGTTTAAACAGAGAGAGGGAGATGTTGAGAGCCACAGCCCAAGGGCCCAAAGCAAACTTTCAGACTACCAGCTGATGATTGGCTCACAGCGGACCCTGCAAAATCTAGCTGATTGGATCCTCTCTGGTGATGCTCATTGGAGATGCTCATTGAGCTGTTTCCCCGCCCTTTCAGACTCCAAGCTGATAATTGGCTCACAGCAGCCCCAGCAACATCTAGGTGATTGGCTCCTCTGTGGTGATGCTCATTGGGCTGTTTCACCGCCCTTTCAGACTACGGAGTTGCTCATTGGGGGACTTTTTTGGCTCTGCCCACATGACCCAGCCAATCGATCTCAAGAGCAGGAGGAGTGGGGAGGTTGAGAGGCTTGTGAGAAGCCGGTGGTGGCTGTTGGTCTCTGAGGGTTTTTCCTGATTAGGTATTATTTTGGCGTGTGTGGTTCTAAAAATAAAGTTAGTTTCTTTTGACAAGTGGCTCCTGAATTTTGCCCAGCCAGACTGCGGCAATCCTAAAGTGATGGAGAAAAATAATCCAAACAGAATAGAAATACAAGCAGTTCAGAGGAGGCATGGTTTATAGTTGGATTAACCTTTTGCTTGATGAAGGGTAGGTGTTATAAATGTAGTCAATTTTAAATTGAAATAGTTCTCCATGTGTTTTAAAGTTAACAAATATGTGAATTCTTGTCTCCCTTTATTAGTAGCCTATTCAGCACATGTATTTTTGTATGCACATATACAATCCTACCTGGTATCACACGTACATTCATGTGAGGTGGCTGACTTGGCAGATACAAATTGTGAAAAGAGATCACTCCTCCTAAACGTTGTTGGAACTGAAACTTAAAACTATGGGTGAGCTTTCTTGTTGAACAACATAATACATAAATCCATGTTCAGTAAAATGAATATATTTCAATCTCTGGATGATATATATTTCATGATGAATTTTGATTGGCATATATTTTGCTACCTTTTAATGTCTGTGCGTGTGCATATGTGTGTATATATATATATATTCTCCAGATTTTTCAGAATATAAAATATATGTGTCTTATTATACAATCCCTAAATGCATTCATATTCATGTATGTGGATTTATAATCAAATGTTCACAAAATTATTCTCACAAATATTCATCCACCTTAAATACATACTGTTTCCTAGTACTGAAATCTAAATTCAGTGAATGGTTCATAGAAATACTAATTTTTCTACAGTAACTGACCCACTTTAACATCAATGCAAGTAGATTCCTGTGGGACATGATGTGTATTTTGACGTTGATTTTTATTCAACACTGTTACATGACTATTTCTTCAGTATATGCACATCATAGGATATATATTTAATTCACAAGTTTGCAAATTTTTAGGCATTTGTTTCACTTTCAATCACTTTCTGCTTCAGTACACATGTATTCCTCCATGTTTTTTGACTAGTCTTTTCATGAGACTTCTTTTTATTTTAGATTTCAATAATCACTTTTAAAGTAAAACTCACACACACTTCATGATAAATCATAACCCTAATATTACCATTAGATGTATAAATGGTTGTTATGAATGTATGTATATCAATATAAGATTTCCTGTGTATTTTCAGATATCAATTCAATCCATTATTTAAAGTTGGAACAAGTTATATTATCTATTCACAGTATGGTATATTCATTCATTATATCTATATTCATAGACACAGTGTACAGTTATTTGTACACCCAATCCTAATTTATACATCTTCAAAATATTGCCCACAGAAATGGTGTCACCTGATCTATATATACACATTATCACAGTAATATTCCGGACAAAAAATGCAATGTTCACACTTATGATTGTACCAAAGCCTAAATGAAAAGTGAACGTGGATTACTAAAAACAAACAAGTCCAGATTGCCCAGTGCTCTCAAATGTCAATCCTATTGGTGACTAAATATTTGTTTCTTACTTAGATTTTATATTGAACCTGTACCCTGTTGGCAATGTGTAATCCTATCACTCAATTTATACTTTGCCTGATTTCTTAACGTCTCTATTGATATCTGCTTCCCTATATATTTTCCCCAGATCATCATTGTTTCTGACTCTCCACATGTGCTGACATTTACATTCACTCTCTACCGGAAACCCTATTGCAAAAGAAATTTTTGTGCAAATCTTATACTCCCTCTTCTTCCTAAACATACTGACTATCTTTCTAATCCTACTTACTATCCCTTTTTGAGTGGATGATTTCTTCTACATTCAATCATCCAATTTACATGGTCTTATGCCATTGTAAATTGATTTATCTGAGACATCTGTGCAGAAGGTATGTCAAAGTTAAGTATACCAATCAAGGGCCCAATGCTCTTCTGGGCTTCAAATCTTACCTAGATTTCTGTTTTCATACTTATATTTCACCTTTATATTCTTGTAACTGTCACATGTTCCCAATTCCATTATTCATCTAACAGAATGATTCCTTACCCTTACCCGAATCGAACATGTTATTACCCTAACCATACACTGTTCCCACAATCTAACTTTTCAGAAAAGCAGGGACAGATTTGGTCTTACAATACCGGAGTGTAGGGAATGTTCCACCTGCTGAGAACCTCAAAGGTCCATGCATAAATGATCCCTGGAGAAGTTGTAGGAACCTATGAAGGACCTGAGGAAGGAAAAGTCAACTTCCATGGTAAACAACATGGTAAGGATGAAGGGATGTGTCTGAATCAGCCTCATTCATCTTAATGTAGAAAAGATGGACCAAACCAGGCCTGTGTGGAGAGCTGTTCCCGGGTGCCTATGGTTGATATACCATTCTAACTCGTGAAAATATCACAGGAATAGGGGCACCTTTCATCTCATGAGACCCTTGAAGCAACTGTTAGGACAAAGTGGTTGCCAAGGCAGTGACTTCATTAACTTCCTGAAGGAAGTTACCTCACATAACTTCCTTAGTGATGTAACTCTCTAAACTTGGGTTTCATGAAGAGAGGCAACAACAGCCAGTCCCAGTCCCAGTCCCAGTGGTCTCACTTGTTTGGATTTACCAAGGGAAGAGTCAGTCTTTCTTGGTACCTACTGATGTGAGGATGGCCAAATGCCAGGAAAGCTAAGAAGAAGGGCCTTTCCAGAGAAAGCAGGTAGTGGCTCACCACAGGCTTCTGACAACTTCACAGAGTTGGCCAAGGAGACCATAACTGAGACAGCACAGTCCATCTCGGGGAAACGTAGTATGGCCCACCAGTCATAGTCACAGACCTACATGGTGGAAGGAGGTGCCTTTTTGGGTGTGGATGTGAATTTGTGGTTTTGTCTCATGTTCTGAGAATAGGTAGAAAAGGCGATTTGTTTCGTTTGGAGGGGATTGTTTCTAGTATGTCCTTCGACAAGGTGAGTGCTTCTATGTCTGTGTATCACACTCTGTCCGTGGTTGTAGTATTAGAAAATTGAATGCATCAATGGATATGTCCTGTCTAGTAGAAAGCTTCCCAGCATTCATCCTGCCAATTTATCAATGGACTGCGGCAAGCCTAATCAATAGGCAAAACATACTATCTTCCTAATTTCCTGTTTTATTCCTGAATTCTGGACACTCTCCATAATAGGCTCATGGTTGTGTGGCCAAGATATATACCACCTCCAAGCTCTGTCACATGGCCATGTACTGGATAGCTGAAGGGAATGGGAGCATCTCAGAAAACTCAGATATCAGTGTGACCAGGAAAGTCTCAGTGGAGAAACCATGCTTTGGGCCATTTGCTTACCTATTGTTTTGTTGCCCTGAATGTAAAGAAGGTCATTGGCTCAGGCCACCTCCTTGTGAAGCCTGAGGAAAACATTATTCCAATAGAAATGAATGGGTGTCACCTGTGAGTCTTTGCTTAATTGCTTTGGAAAGGGAAGTGTCTGAATCAGCCTCTTGGCCCTGTGTGAGGCTGTGACTTAGATTCTCAGCACCAGATGGATCTAAAGAAAGATCCCATGAGTGCATCCATAACCAAAGTGCAAAAAGATCAGTAATTGTGGATGAAGTCTCTCACCTTCCTCGGTTAGGTTCCTGACCTCCATCAAGAGTGAATAGGGACCCTTGGGTCAAATGAGTTCTTCAAAGCCCTGCAGATGTGCTAGCGTTTTCTCATGACTCCAAATCACATAAAGAATCTAGACCTGAATGTCAGTAGGCCTCAAATACTAGAAGCAGAGCAGTATTAATGGCAGGCCTATTTGATCACTCATGGTTCACAGGAAGGGTGTCCATGCCACCCTGACTTTAGGCAAATGAGGTGCAAGAAAGCATATTTTGGACATTGTCTTGAGCTGTGCCACTCATGGAAACCTCCAGCCAGAGGTTATGATGAATCTTTATATGGAAGAGAATGAGGGCCATGTGGGAGTGTTTTGGTTTTAATTGTGGTCATTTGTGTAACAGTTGGAAGAGATGACTGGGTCCACCAGGGCTTGAACTCTTGTGTGATTCCTCTTATAGGCTGAGTTCTGAAACTGAGCTCAGAGAAGTATTGCCATGAATTGTGTTGGGATTTTAGGAGGCCACGCATGAGAGTCACTCTTGGAATCTGAAATCTAGGCCCAGGTTGGTTTTCCACAGAGCACTGGGAATCTCAGTCAGGATATCACATGTTTTTTTCTGAAAAAGTTTGCAGCCATAGTTGAGAGTCAAAACACACATGGACCTCACATTGTAGACCTCAATGGGCCTTGCTTCATGTGACCTTTTGGCCACTCTTTGGGAAGCCTTGCCTGTGAGAGTTCTCCAGAGCTTTCATTGAAATGAGCTTCCTCACCATTTAATGGTTCCTGAATGAATGGAAACCCACATTGCCTCCAACTTCATCCTTGAAAAATGGCTAGATAAATACCATGAAATTTTTGAAATTCTCATGACCACTGGAGAAACTTTGGATGTCCTATTGCTGATCATGTGTATATCATACAGTGTCCAGATTGACTGGGTTTCATGAAAATGGTGTAGAACCGTGATGCCAGTAAGTTGGAGCCTGCTGAGTAGTGGGCCTAGAGCAGTGGTGTGCAGGTGTGTGATAAAACATCTGTGGTGGGGTCATGTGGATCTGCCAATGACTTCCAAATGGCTTGTGACTGACATAGTGTAGCCAGCAGACCCTTTTATTTAAATGGATCTTGTTATATGGAGAGTTTTCTGGGTAATGTTCAGAATCCGGTTGCTATGTTCAAGGGGGCAAGCTATGTGGGATAGAGGCCTGGTTGGTGCATTCTTCTGCAGACCCGGACCTACCGCACGTGGCAGAAGTCCCTCCAGCACTGCGTCCCATTTGAACTCATTGTATTTCATGAAGCAAATACTGAACTACTAGAGCAGCAGCAAGAAACAACAAAAAGTGGAGGATTACCAAATGGCCTCAAAGTCCACAAGGGGGAGACATTTACCCCACAGTGGCCACAGTTTACCTACAAAGAAAGAATTCAGCACTGCTGCCTCATTTTCATTGGAAAATAAGAAACAATGTCCTTCAGGTCACATGAATGCAGAACCAGCTTTAATGGTCTCACTACAAAGGAAGCTAAAGCTCCTGACAACAACATATATTTCAAGTGCCCAACCTCAGAGGCAGTTTCTCAAGAAGTATTTAATCCAGCAAAGCTCCATTTTTGTGGAGGGTTTACCCTGTCCCTAACTTCTGTAAACTTCTTCACCACCTCCAAGTTTGTGAAGAAGTGAGCATATTCCTTTCCATATATGTATTCACAGATTTTCGAACTCTTCTCCTCTAATTGTGTCTTACTTGCGGTGAAGGTAATGTCAAGGCATTGTTCTGGATGAGAGTGGGAAGATTTTTTGTAGCACAAATTTACATAAACATTGGATACCTTTTCCAATTTTCCATTCAAAATACTGAATCCCTGACACTAACCAATAGCCTCCTAGACTCTGACTACTTATCCTAATATGATGAAGAAGAATAATCCAAACAGTATAGAAATACAAGCAGTTCAGAGGAGGCATGGTGTATAGTTGGACTTGCCTTTTGCATTATATAATGTAGGAGTTATAAATCTAGTCAATTTTGTCTGAAATTGTTCTCCATGTGTTTTTAAAGTTAACAAATATGTGAATTCCTGTCTCACTTTCTCTGTAGCCTATTTGCACATGTATTTTTATATGCACACATAGAATCCTACAAGGTAGAACGTACATTCTTGTGAGGTTGCTGACTTCACAGATACAAATTGTAAGAAGAGATCACTTCTCCTTATCTCTGTTGGAAGTGAAAATTCGACCTTAGGGTGAGATTCCTAGATGAACAACATTATAAATAAATCCATGTTCAGCAAAATGAATATTTTAGGATCTGTGGATGATATATATTTCATGGTGAATTTCGATTGGCATATATATTGCTTCTTTTTAGTGTCTGTGTGTGTGTGTATATATATATAAATACATGTATGTATATATATATATATATATATATATATATATATATATATATATATATATATATATACAGTCTCCAGATTTTTCAAAATATGAAATACATGTGTCTTATTATACTTTCCCTAAATTCATTCATATTCATATATGTGGATTTATAATAAACTTTTCACAAGATTATCCTCAGAAATATTCATCCATCTGAAATACATATTTGTTTCCTAGTAATGAAAACTATCTTCAGTGAATGGTGCATACAAATCCTAATATTAATACAGTAACTGACCCAGGTTAACATCAATGCAAATTGATTCCTATGGGACATGATGTGTATTTTGACGTTCATTTTGATTCAAAACCGGTACATTACTATTTCTTCAGTTTATGCACATTATAGGATATATATTTCACCCACAAGTTCGCATATTTAGAGGCATTTGTTTCCCTTTCAATCACTTCCTGCTTCAGAACACATGTATTTTTTCATGTTTCTTGACTGGTCTTTTCATGAGACTTCTTTCCAAACACATTATTTTTGATTTCCATAATCACTTTTGAAGCAAAACTCACACACCCTTCATGATAAACCATTACCTTAATTTTACCATTAGATGTATAACTAGTTGGAATGAATGTACGTATATCAATATAAGATTTATTATATATTTTAAGATATGAATCCAATGCATTATTTAAAGTGGAACCATTTATATTATTTATTCACACTATGGTCTATTCATGCATTATCTCTATATTCATAGACACAGGGTACACCTCTTTGTACCCCCAATACTAACTTATTCATTTTCAAAATATTGCTCCCAGAAATGGTGGAAGAATTACTCATGTCACCTGATCTACATATACATTTTATCACAGTAATATTCTGGACACAAAATGAAAAGGTCACACTTATTATTGTACCAAAGCCTAAATTGAAAGTGAACATGGATTACTAAACACAGCCATGTCCAGGTTTCATAATGTTCTCAAATATCAATCCAATTGGTGACTACATATTGTTTTATTCCTTAGATTATATATTCAAACTCAACCCTGTTGAAAATGTCTAATCCTATCACCCACTTTATTCTTTGTCTGATTTCATAATGTCTCTATTGATATCTGTTTTCCCACATATTTTCTCTGGTTCACCATTGTGACTTACTCTTCACATGGGCTGACATTTTCATTCACACTCTAAATGAAACCCTATTGCTAAAGAACATTTTTTTTTTCCAAAACCTATACTCACTCTTCTTCCTAAACCTAACGACTATCTTTCTAATCCTACCGATTATCCCTTTTTTACTGGATGTTCTCTTCTATATTCAATCATCCAAGTAAACATTGGGCGAGATTCAGAGTAAGAGACCACCAAAAGACTATCTCATGCAACAACAAAGGGTTTATTGGGGGTCTAGCATGCGGGGGCTCAGAGCTCACTTGAATAGAACAGAGAATCCTGAGAAGAGCTTAATTAGAGCTTATATACTTTCCTTGGGGAGGGCAGGGAGCAAAGTTTATTGATGGGTCAGGGCGAGTGGGCGGTTTGCGAACAACCGGGTGAGGGAGTACATTCTTAAGTTTGGCAGTTGGGGACAGGACATTCTGGGAACAAGATTAGCAAACAGTTCTCAAGATTAAAACAGTGTTTTGTTAAGCATACAGAAATACAGGAAATGACAAGTACCTATTTTATTAACCTTTCATTCCCCAATTCTTCTTCTGGCTACTTTTAATCATAAAAGTGATCATTGGGGGGTGTCACATTCTATGTCTGCTCGTGCGGTGTTACCATAAGTTTAACTTGTCCAATTTGAACTTGGAGAAAATAAATTACACGGTTGAGCAAACAGAGTTTTATAGTTAGCAATAATATGGAGATTATTATTGGACAGGCCAGGGTTGAAAAAACCGTAGCCAAACAGGGGGACTATGTGAACCAATACTCAAACCACCCTTTTTGGGCCTCTCTCTCTCTCATTGATGCTCTTCAAGGTGTCTTTTTAATTTACTCATAAATTTTTTTACAACTCCAGTATGGTCGGAATAAACACAACATTCTTCCCTCAAAGCAGCACAAAGGCCCCTTTCTCTCAC
Organism: Callospermophilus lateralis; assembly: GCF_048772815.1. Taxonomy (NCBI): domain Eukaryota; kingdom Metazoa; phylum Chordata; class Mammalia; order Rodentia; family Sciuridae; genus Callospermophilus; species Callospermophilus lateralis. The sequence continues at coordinate 210,174 of NW_027514169.1, read as the reverse complement.
GAAGAGGAGGTCCAACCCTCAACTGTTCTCTAAAAGAACTTCAGAGAGAGAGGTTAAAGATTCCTGCAAATATGTGATGAAGGTTTCTAATATCTTTAAGTTTTGGTCTATTGCTACTTCTAATTGGGTCATTTGTTGTGTCCCATTGACCAGGGCAGTGGTTCCTGTGCCCACACCTGCAGCAACTCCTATTCCTTATAGGATAGCTAAAGTGAGGGCCATATGTTCCCAGTGAAACCGGGTTGTATGCCCCCCCCATTTGATCTTCAAATAAACCTGTGTCATGATAGAGCACTCTGGGAATCATCTGCACAATTAATCACATCCGTTGTCCATTTCATGAAATCATAAACAATGTTTAAGTATATAGAATTATACTGTTGTAGGGATGGACAAGGCAAGGCAAACAAGATAGCACCAAAGACAGGGAAGCAGTCCTATTTGGTTGCAACTGGATTCAGAGGGCATTGCTTCAGTTTTAATCAATTAATCTTCTGAATCCCAAGTTTAGGTAGTTTCAGAATTTTGTACCCAACATGTAAGGGAAGGGGCTCAGAAGTTCACAGTCTGCAAAAGTTCACAAAATGCTGTTATTGTTTCCGTTTTTTTTCCTCTGTTCTGGGCAAGTTAAATTTTCAAGGACAACTGGGTGGGGGAGATCTTTTACTTTCCTTTCTTTTTCCCCCTGCCAGCTGTTACCATGAAGCCCAGTTGGTAACTTCTTTATCTTAGAAATGTTGCCGTCTCTGTGAAGCCCCAGCTCAAGGCCAGAGGCCTTGTTCACATATTTTGTTAAAAACTAGTAAGGTGGTGTCTTGCTTAGGACTGCTGATTTTTTGAGCCAGTGACCAAGTGGAACAGGGCAACATGAAAAGAGGAAGTTCATCTACACTGAAATCTATTATAGGGACTCTTTTGCTGAAAGTCCAAAAGTCAGCCATGGTGAAGACTTATGGAGAAGGTTAGTTAAGACTTTTATGAGGGCCAGGGACAGAGGGGAAAGACGGGAAGGTCGGGGCTGAGAGCAGCTTCGTGGATCTGAGGATGAGAATGGAGAGATATAAAAGAATAATGAGCAGTTTTAAAGGTTGAGCAGAGGGGAAGAAGGGAGTGAGTATTCCACAAAGCCTGTGAGGGATTTTAAATTCTTAGTAACCTGTTTTCAGGTTTCAACTTTAAAGGCCATTTACATTACATCTTGGATAGGGGTCTGAGGTCTCTCCTCAGCTGGTTTGAGCTTTGGGTTAGCTGGTATGAGGACCTGGTGGGACCAGGTGCGGGCAAAGACAGGAGAAGAGAGGAGTGAGTGGGTGGAGGGGTACCTCAGTACCTGCTACTCAGCAAGGGGGCAATGGTCTGAGAACCGGCAGTGGTTTGGGTTTTTGATCTAGTAATTGAAGGGGAGAAATCAGGTTGCTGAGGTTGGAGTGAAAGAAGATAGTCTGGAGCAGAAGGCTGAGGGTGAGGATCTATTGGAGAAGCATAGTACAGGATGTGAGCAAAGGTGGAAAAAAGCCTCCACATAGGGGAATCTCCTTTCACCCTGTTGAGCACTTGCAGAAGTTAAAAAGGTCATGCAGTATTTGAGGATCTAGAGACCCCTCTGGGGGCCATTGGTTTTGGTTATCTAATTGGTAATATGGCCAATGCTGTGTACAGAATTTGATGAGGAGTTCGGGTTCCATCAGGCAGCACCTGTATGCTCACATCCACATGACTTACAGAAGAAGTCGGCTTTTTACAAACACAGCCGTGGCTGTTTGTGGCTTTGATAGTCCACCGGGCAAACATAGTAATCTAGGCTAGCCAACCTGTATCTGGCTTGCCTGTCCCTACATCCATAATGTTTGTTTCCATTATCTATGTTACGGAAGGGATTTAATGGAATTTTAGTGGGATCCTCTTCATCAGGGATATCCCAATAGAAAAGACCTATAGCCAGCTGACAAATGTCTGGGTGGAGAGATGGCCACCAGGTACCTAAGGGGGCTATATGCAAGACAGATTATACTTCTTTTCCAGTAGGATTTGTGATCAGCCATCGCTGCTGAACGGGATGATGAGAAATAGGACTACTGGTTGTCAAGGGGAGAGTCTATAGCCTTATCCACACGGTGAATACGCAATTTGAAAGGGTTACCAGTCTTTTCCAGTTTCCAGCCAGAGTCTGGACAGGGCACAGGCTTGATATGAGAGGCCTGGATCCAGGAAGTGATTCTGTCTACCTTTACCACTGTAGGTGTTATAAGTAGCACCTGGTATGGTCCTTTCCAGCAGGGCTCAAGGGATGATACCTGATGTCGCCTTACATAGATGAAGTCTCTTACTGGATTTCAGTGTAGAGTCCCCTCATCCCCAGGTTGGTAGGCAGTGGCCAGCTGTTTCAACAGGTATCGCTGAGTTCTTTCAAGAGCTTTAAGTCTGTCAAGCAAGGGGGTGTGGAAGGGATCGTTAGGTCTTCGAGTTGGGGTTAGGTCCCATTTGCTTCACTTTCAATCACTTCCTGCTTCAGAACACATGTATTCCTCCATGTTTCTTGACTGTTTTTTTCATGAGACTTTTTTCCAAACACATAATTTTTGATTTCCATAATCACATTTGAAGCAAACTCACACACCCATCATGATAAACTATAATCCTATTATTACCATTAGATGTGTAACTTGTTGGAATGAATGATTGTATATCAAGATAAAATTTCTTATAGATTTTCAGATATCAATTCAATCCATTATTAAAAGTGGAACAAGTTATATTATTTATTCACAGCATGGTCTATAAAGGCATCATCTCTATATTCATAGGCACAGGGTACAACTAAATGTATCCCCAATAGTAATTTATAAGTCTTTAAAATATTGCTTTAAGAAATGGTGGAAGAAATACTCTAGTCACCTGATATACATATACATTTCATCACAGTAATATTCCTGACACAAAACGCAAGGATCACACTTATGATTGTACCAAAGCCTAAATTGAATGTGAGCATGTATTACTAACAACATCCATGTCCTTGTTCCCTAATGCTCTCAAATATTCCTATTGGTGACTACATATCGGTTTCTTCCTAAAATTATATATTCAACCTCAACCCTCTTAAAATGTCTTATCCTACCTCTCACTTTGTACTTTGCCTGATTTCCTAATGTCTCTATTGATATCTGCTTTCAAATACCTTTTCTTCAGTTCATCATTGGGAATGACCCTTCAAATGTGCTGACATTTACATTCACTCTTTCAACAAAACCGTATTGCTAAAGCACTTTTGGTCCAACTCCTAGACCCACTCAAAATGGGCTCTGCAAACCCGTGCAGAGGGCAGTCCAGAGGAGCTTGGGTTTTCTCATGACTCCAATTCACATAAAGAATCTAAACCCCACAGTCAGTAGGCGTCAAATTGGAGAAGCAGACCAGTATTAACAGCAGACCTATGTGATCAATCCTGGTTCACAGGAAGGGTGTCCAGGCCACCCTGAGTTTAGGCATATGAGGGGCAAGGGAGCTTATTTTGGACACTCTCTTGGGCTGCACCATTTATGGAAACCTCCAGCCAGAGGTTATGATGAGTTACTATATGGAAGAAGATGAGGGCCATGTGGGAGTGTTTTGGTTTCAATTGTGGTTATTTGTCAGGATGAAAGGATGTGTGTGAATAAGCCTCTCTCTTCTTAATGTAGAGAATATGGACCAAACCAGGCCTGTATGGACAGTTGTTCCTGGTTCCCTGTGGTTGATATACCATTCTAACTTGTGAAAGTGTCACAGGAAGTAGGGGCAGCCTCCATCTCATGGGACCCTTGGAAGCAACTGTTAGGACAAAGTGGTTGCCAAGGCAGTGACCTCATTCAATTCTTGAAGGAAGTGACCTACCTCACTTCCTTGGTGATGGAACTCTCTGAATTTGGAATCCAGCAAGCCAGGCACACAGAGCCAGTCCCAGTCTCAGTCCCAGTGGGCTCACATGTTTGGATTTACCAGTGACAGAGTCAGTCTTTCTTGGTACCTACTGATGTGAAGATGGCCAAATGCCAGCAGAGCTCTGAAGAGGGGACTTTCCTGAGAAAGCAGGTAGTGACTCACTGCTGGCTCCTGACAACTTCACAGATTTGACCAAGTAGACCAGATCTGAGACAGGACATGCCATTTCATGGGTATATAGAAAGGCCCATCAGTAAGAGGACACTCCGGATAGTCACAGACCTACATGGGTAAAGGAGGTGCCTAGTTAGGTGAGGATGGCCAAATGCCAGGAAAGCTCTGAAGAGGGGCCTTTCCAGGTAGTGGCTCAATGCTAGCTTCTGACAGCTTCACAGCGTTGGCCAAGTAGACCAGATGTGAGAAAGGACAGGCCATTTCGGGGAAACACAGTATGGCCCACCAGTCTGAGGACACTCCGGAGAGTCATAGACCTATTTGGGGTAAAGTGTTGCCTTTGCGGGTGTGGGTGTGGGTTTGTGGATTTGTCTCATGTTCTGAGAATAGGTAGGAATGGCGGTTTCCTTGGTTTGGAGTGAACTGATTCTAGTAAGTCCTTTGACAATGTGAGAGATTCTATGTATGTGTATCCCACTGTGTTCATGTTTGTAGGCATTAGAAAAGAGAATGCATCAATGGATGTGTCCTGTGTAGTAGAAAGCTTCCCAGCATTCATCCTGTCCAATTTATGAATCGACTGTGGCTTGCCTTATAGATGGGCAACACCTGATACCTTCATAAGGTCCTTTTTTCTTCCTGAAATCTGGCCATTCTCCAGAATATGCTCATGGTTTTGTGTCCAAGAAATGTACCAACTCCAAGCTCTGTAACATGGCCATGTACTGGATAGCTGAAGGGAATGGCGAGAATCTCAGAAAACTCAGATAACAGTGTGACCAGGAAAGTCTCAGTGGAGAATCCTTGCTTTGGGCTTTGTGCTTACATATTGTTCTGTTGCCCTGAATGTCACGAATTTGTTTGCCTGAGGCCAACCCATTGGGAAGCCTGAAAACAGTTTTCAAATGGAAATCAATGTGCATCACCAGTGGCTCCTTGCTTAATTGCTTTGGAAAGGGATGTGTCTGAATCTTTATCTCGGCCCTGTTTGAGGCTGCAGCTTAGATTCTCAGCACCTGATAGATCTAAAGAATGATCCCATGTGTGCATCCAAAACCAAAATGGCCAAAAAGCAGTCATTGTGGATGAAGTCTCTTGCCTTCCTGTGTAAGGTTCCTGACGTCCATCAAGTGACAATAGGGCTCCTTTGGGTCAAATAAGTTCTTCAAAGCCCTGCAGAGCCTAGCCCATAGGAGCTTGGGTTTTCTCATGACTCCAATTCACATTAAAAAATCAAACCCCCACAGTCATTAGGCCTCAAATTGGAGAAGTGAAGCAGTATAAAAGGCAGGCCTGTTTGATCACTCCTTGTTCATAGGAAGGTTGTCCAGGCCACACTGACTTTAGGCAAATGAGGGGCAAGGGAGCTTATTTTGGACCCTGTCTTTGGCTGCACCCCTCCTGGAAAGTTCCAGCCAAAGGATATGGAAGAAGATGTGGGCCATGTGGGAGTGTTTTGGTTTTAATAGTGGTCATTTTTGTGGTGGTTGGAAGAGATGACTGGGTCCACCTGGGCTTGAACTCTGGTGTGATTCCCCTTAGAGACTGCATTCTGGAACTGACCTCAGAGAAGTATTGCCATGAATTGTATTGGGATTTTAGGAGGCCACGCATGAGAGTAGCCCTTGAAACCTGAGATCTAGGCCCAAGGTGGCTTTCCACAGAGCACTGGGAATCTCAGCCAGGATATCACATGCTTTTATTCTGAAAGACTTTACAGCCATAGTTGAGAGTCAAAACACACATGGACCTCACATTGTAGACTTCAATGGGCTTGAATTCATATGACATTTTGGCCACTCTTTGGGAAGCTTTGCCTGTTAGAGTTCTCCAGAGCTTTCATGGAAATGAGCTTACTCAAAACTTATTGGTTCCTGAATGTATTGAAACCCACAGTGCCTCCAACTTCATCTTTAAAAAATAGCTAGATAAATACCATGAAATTTTTGAAATTCCCATCACCAGGTTGCACTGAAGAACCTTTGGATGTCCTGTTTTAGATCATAAGTGTACCAGACAGTGCCTTGTTTGACTGGGTTTCATGAAAATGGTGGATAACAGAGATGCCAGCAAGTTTTATCTTGCTGTGGAGTGGGCCTATAGCACTGGTATGCAGGTGTGTGAGAATACATCTGTGGTGGGGCCATGTGGACCTTCCATTGGCTTCCAAATGGCGTGTGACTGACAGGGTGCAGCCAGCACACCCTTCTATGTAAAGGCATCTTGTTATATGGAGATTTTTTCTTGTCAATGTTCAGAATGAGGTTGCTATGGACAAGGGGGCAAGCTATGGGTGAGAGAAGCCTGGTTTGTGCTTTCTCCTGCAGACCCTGACACACCACAAGTGACAGATCTCCCTCCACTACTGTGTCCCAGTTGAAATCCTTGTATTTGGTGAAGCAAATACCAAACTCTCAGTGCAGCAGCCAGAAAAACAACGAAAATTGGAAGATGAACAAATTACTTCACAGTCCACATGGGAAGACACTTAGCCCCCAGTGGCCACAGTTTACCTACAAAGAGAGAATTCAGCAATGCTGCCTCATATTCATTGGAAAATAAGAAACCATGTCCTCCATGTCACATAGATGTAGACAGAGCTTTGATGGTCTCATTAAAAAGGAAGCTAAAGCTCCTGACAACAACATATATTTCAAGTGCCCAACCTCAGAGGCAGTTTCTAAAGAAGAATTTAGGCCATCAGAGCTCCATGTTTGTGGAGTGTTTACAATGTCCCTTACTTTTGGAAACTCTTCTACCACCTCCAAGGTTATGAACTCCTGAGAATTTTCCATTCCATATATGTATTCACAGATTTTCTAACTCTTCTCCTCTAATTGTGTCTTACTTGGGGCAAAGGTAATGTCAAGGCATTGTTCTGGATGAGAATGGGAAGATTTTTGTGTAGAATATATTTGCATACACATTGGATTCATTTTCCTATTTTACATTCGAAATACTGAATCCCTGACACTAACCCATACCCTACTAGACTCTGACTACTAATCCTTATATGATGGAGAAAAATAACCCAAACAGAATAGAAATACTACCAGTTCAGTGGAGGTATGGTGTATAGCTGGATTTGCCTTTTGCATTATATAGGGTAGGAGTAATAAATCTAGTCAATTTTTAATTGAAATAGTTCTCCATATGTTTTTAAAGTTAACAAATATGTAAATTCCTGACTCCCTTTCTCTGTAGCCTATTCAGCACTTGTATTTTTAAATGCACATATAGAATCCTACCTGGTGTCACACGTATATTCTTGTGATGTGGCTGACTTGGCAGATACATATTTTGAGAAGAGATAACTCCTACTAAACCATGTTGGAACTGAAAATTCAACCTATTCTTGAGTTTCCTAGTTTAACAACATTGTACATAAATCCATGTTCAGTAAAAAAAAATGTTTCTGCATCTGTGGATGACATATATTTAATGATGAATTTTGATTGGCATATATATTGCTCATTTTTAGTGTCTGTGTGTGTGTTTTTTGTATGTATATATGTGTCTATATGTATATATATATATATATATATATATATATATATATATATATATACACTCTCCATATTTTTCAAAATATGAAATATGTGTGGCTTATAAACACACCCTTAATTCATTCACGTTCATGTAAATTGTTTTATAATCAACTTTTCACAAGATTATTCTTAGAAATATTCATTCACCTGAAATACATATTTCTTTCCTAGTGTTGAAAACTAACTTCAGTGAATGGTGCATACAAATCCTAATATTTCTACAGTAACTGACCCTGTTTAATATCAATGCAAGTATATTCCTATGGGACATGATGTATATTTTGATGTTAAGTTTTATTCAACGCTGGTACATTATCATTTCTTCAATTTATGGACATCAGAGGGTATATATTTTATCCACAATTTAGCAAATTTATAGGCATTTGTTTTACTTTCAATCACTTCCTGCTTCAAAACACAGGTATTCCTCCATATTTCTTGAGTAGTCTTTTAATGAGACTTCTTTCCAATCACATTATTTTCAATTTACCTAATCACTTTTGAACCAAAACTCAAACACTCTTCATGATAATCCATAAACCTAATATTACATTTAGATGTATAACGGGTAGGATGAAATGTATTATATCAAAATAAGGTTTCCTGTATATTTTCAGATATCAATTCAATCCATTATTTAAAGTTGGAACCAGTTATATTTTTTATTTTCAGTATGGTCTATTCATGCATTATCTCTATATTCATAGACACATGGTACACGTATTTCTACCTCCAACACTAATTCATACATCTTCAATATATTGCTCCCAGAAATGGTGGAAGAAATACTCCTGTTACCTGATCTACATATACATTTTATTACAGTAATATTCTGGACACACAAAGCAAAGTTTACACTTATGATTGTGCCAATGTAAATGTCTGGTGAGTGTCAGAAGAAGAGACCACGAAGAGACTGTCTCATGCACCAGCAAAGGGTTTATTGGGGCTCCAGCATGCTGGGGCTCAGAGCTCACTTGAACAGAGAAGAGAGCCCTAAGAACAGCTTAAGCAAAGCTTATGTAATTTACGTGCTGAGAGCAGGGAGGGAAATTTACTGATGGGTCATGTCAAGTGAGTGGTTTGCATGCCAATGGGAGAGGGAGTACATTCAATAGTTTGGTAATTGGGGACAGCACATTCTGGGAACAAGATTAGCAAACAGTTCTCAAGATTTCAACAGTATTTTGTTAAGCATATAGAAAAACAGGAAGTTACAAGTACATATTTTATTAACCTTTCATTCCCCACTTCTTATTCTGGTTACTTTTAATCATAAAAGTGATCATTGGAGGTCTCACATTCTATGTCTGCTAGTGAGTCATATTGTCGTCTGATTACCATAAGTTTAACTTATCCAATTTAAGCTTGTAGAAAGAAACTAGACAGTTGAGCAAACAGGGTCCTACAATTAGCAATAATATGAGGATTATTAATGGACTGGCCAGGGCTGATAAAAGCGTAGTTAACCAGGGGGACTGTGTGAACAAAGACTCAAACCACCCTTTTTCTGCCTCTCTCTCTTGTTGATGCTCTTCAAGGCATCTTCTTAATTTACTCATTGATTTTTTTACAACTCCAGTATGGTCGGCATAAAAACAACATTCTTCCCTCAATGCAGCACAAAGGCCTGCTTCTCTCATGAAGAGGAGGTCCAACCCTCACCTGTTCTGTAAAACAATTTCAGAGAGAGAGGTTAAAGATTCCTATAAAGCTGTGATGGAGGTTTTTAATATCTTTAAGTTTTGGTCTATTGCTGCTTCTCATCGGGTCATTTGTTGTGTCCCATGGACTAGGGCAGTGATTCCTGTGCCCACCCCTGCAGCAACTCCTTTTCCTAATAGGATGGATAAAGTGACGGATACAGGTTCCCAGAGGAACTGGGTTGTATGCCCGCCTATTTGATTTTTAAATTAACCTGCCTCATGATAGAGCACTCTGGGAAACATCTGAAAATTTCATAATTAATCACATCTGCTGAACATTTTATTTAAACATAAACAATGTTTAAGTATATTGAATTATACTGTTGTAGGGACGGACAAGGCAAGGCACCGAAGATAGCACCGAAGACAGGGAAACAGACCTATTTGGTTGCAACGGATTTACAGGGCATTGCTTCTGTTGTAATCAATTAATCACCTGATCCCCAAGTTTAGGTAGTTTCAGAATTTTGTACGCAACATGTAAGGGAAGTGGCTCAGAAGTTCACAGTGTGCAGAAGTTCACAAAAAGAAGTTTTCATTTCTGTTTTTTTTTCCTCTGTTTTGGGCAAGTTAACATTATATGGACACCTGGAGGGGGAGAGCTTTTTTCTTCTCTTTTTTTTTCTCCCTGCCAGCTGTAACCATGGAGTATATTTGGTAACTTATTTATCTTAGAAATGTAACCATCACTGTGAAGCCCCAGCTTAAAGCCAGAGGCCTTGTTCACATGTTTTGTGAAAAACTAGTAAGGGGGTGTCTAGCATAGGAGTGCTGATTTTTCCAGCCAGTGGCCAAGTAGAACAGGGCAACACGAAAAGGGGAAGTTTATCTACATTGAACTCTTTTATAGGGACTCTTTGGCTGAAAGTCCTAAAGTCAGCCATGGTGAAGACTTCTGGAGAAGGTCAGTTAAGACATTTCCTTGGGCCTGGTACAGAGGGGGAAGACAGGGAAGGCGGGTCTGAGAGCAGCAACTTAGGTCTGAGCATGAGGAAGGAGAGATGTAAAAGAATAATGGGAAAGGGGTTTGGGATTTTCCAGGCAACAAAAAGTTGAGCAGTAGAATAGATCAAGCAAAGGGGAAGACGGCAGTGAGTATCCCAAAAAGCCTGTGAGGGACTTTAAATTCTTAGTAACCTGTTTTCAGTGATGACAGAGCAACTTTTAAGGCCATTTTCATTACATCTTGGATAGGTGTCTGAGGGCTTTCCTTAGCTCTTGTGAGCTTTGGGTTAGCTGGTAAGAGAACCTGGTGGGACCCGTTGTGGTCACTGACAGGAGAAGAGAGGAGTGAGTGGGTGAATGGTTACCTCAGTACATGCTACCTCAGCAAGGGGGCAATAGTCTGAGAACCAGTGGTTTGGGTTTTTGATCTAGTAATTGGAGGGAAGAAATCAGGTTGCTGAGGTGGGAGTGACAGCAGAGAGTCTGGAGCAGAAAGCTAAGGGTGAGGATCTATGGGAGAAGCATAGTTCAGGATGTGAGCGAAGAAGGGAAAATGCGTCCACTTAGGGGAATTTCCTTCCACCCTTTTGAGCACTTGCCAAAGTCAAAAAGGTCACGCAGAATTTGATGATCTAGAGACGCCTCTGGGGGCCATCGGTTTTGGTTGTCTAGTTGGTAATATGGCCAATGCTGTGTACTGAATTGGATGCGGAGTTTGGGTTCCACCAGACAGCCCCTGTATGCTCAAATCCCCATGACTTACAGAAGAAGTCGGCATTTCCCCCACACAGCCATGGCTGTTTGTGGCTTTGATAGTCCGCAGGGCAAACATAGTAATCTAGGCTAGCCAACCTGCATCTGGTTCAGTGTCCCTACATCCATAATGTTTATTTCTATTACCTATGGTATGGAAGGGATTTATTGGAATTTTAGTGGGATACACTTCATCAGGGATATCCCAATAGGAAAGACCTATAGCCAGCTGAAAAATGTCTGGGTGGAGAGATGGCCACCATGTCCCTAAGGGGGATGTATGCAAGACAGACCATACTGCTTGTAAAGTAGGATTTTTGATCAGCCATCACTGCTGAACTGGCTGATGAGGGTTAGGACTACTATTGGGCAAGGGGAGAGTCTGTAGCCTTATCCACATAGCGAATACACAATTTGAAAGGGTTACCAGTCTTTTCCAGTTTCCAGCCAGATTTTGGACAGGGCGCAGGCCAGAGATGAGAGGCATGGATTCACGAAGTGATTCCATCTACCTTTACCACTGTAGGTGTTATATGTAGCACCTGATATGGTCCTTTCCAGCGGGGTTCCAGGGATGACACCTGATGTCGTCTTATGCAGATGAAGTCTCTTACTTGATATCGATGTGGAGTACCCTTGTCCCCAGGTTGGTAGGCAGTGGCCAGATGTTTCCACAGGTATTGCTGAGTTCTTTCAAGGGCTTTAAGTCTGTCAAGCAAGGGGGAGTGGAAGGGATCGTTAGGTCTTAGAGTTGGTATTCGGCCCCTTACTGGAGCAGGGACCATAGAGAATTTCATGGGGGGTGAGGTTACACACAAAAAATAAGGGAGTATGAGTATTTCTTGCATGAAACAGTGCATAAGGCAGGAGCATAGTCCAATCTTTTATGCCGATCTCTAAGCTTAATTTCGTTAAGTCTCTTTAAAGGTTCTATTTATTTATTTTTTTTTTCCTGTCCGGAGCTCTGGGGTCTATAAGCACAATGTAATCTCCTGGGTCCTGGCGAATCCCTGACTTACCAGGGCAATGAACGCTGGTCCATTATCAGACCCTATTACCTTAGCCAGTCCGTATCTTGGAAAAATATCTTTCACGATCTACTTGACCACCATTTGTGCCTTTTTTTTTTTTGTGGGGAAGGTTTCAATCCATCCTGAAAATGTATCTGCAAAGACTAGGAGATATTTAAGTCCATACCTTGCTGGCTTAATTTCAGTAATGTCCACTTCCAAGAATTGTCCTGGTCTGGTTCCTTGCAGGTGCTTTCCTGCAGGAAAGTTGGAAGGGTAAGCATTAACCAATTGACAGACCCGACAGGCTTTTGTTACCAGTTCAGTTGTCTCCTTTCGCTCTGAGTGGGTTAGTGGAAAACTCTGTTCTTGATCCTTCAGGAATGCCTGCAGTTTCTTTGAACCAAGGTGAGTGAGTTGATGTACATTTTTTTTAACGTAGTTTAGGGCTTTCTGAAAATGCAGGCTGGGCTCAGTGAAGTTGAGGGTTTCAGTGTCAGTGTCCTTAGATGTTATCAAAAGCTTGCTGGTGCTCAGGGGTCCATTAGAATTGGGCATCTCCCTTTAACAGCGGATATAAAGGAGCAGCTAAGGACGCAAACCCAGGTATCCATAACCTGCAAAAGCCAGCATTCCCAATAAACTCTCTGAGTTGTCTGCTATTAGATGGGGGTGGTATCTGCTCAATGGTTTGTTTTCTGGTCTCAGTGAGCCATCGTTTACTGCCCCTAAGGGAATAGTCCAGGAAGACTACTTCTTGCTGGCAAATTTGGGCCTTTTTGGCAGAAGCTCTATACCCGAGTTGAGCAAGCTTGGATAATAGTGCTTGGGTCCCAGACTCACAGTTTTCCTTGTTGTTGGCTGGCAGTAGCAGGTCATCCACATATTGAAGCAGTGTGACTTCAAGGAGCATAGTTCTGAAGTTTTTGAGATCTCTGTGGAGGGCTGCATCAAAGAGAGTGGGGGAGTTTTTGAACCCCTGTGGGAATCTAGTCCAAGTTAATTGACCAGACGTCCCAGTTTCTAGGTCTACCCACTCGAAAGCAAATAGCAACTGAGTATTTTTATGCAGAGGCAAGCCAAAGAAAGCATCTTTTAAGTCCATAACAGTATACCATTTCCGCTCATGGTTCAGAGTGCTAAGCAGATTGTACAGATTATGTACTGTGGGGTCAATGTCCTGCACTCTGTTGTGAATCTCTCTTAGGTCTTGAATGGAGCGATAGTCCCCGGTTCCTGGATTTTTTTATTGGTAGCAGGGGAGTGTTCCAGTTCGAATGACAGGGCCTTGGGACCTCTAAGGCCAGATATTTCTGAATATGGGGCATAATCCCATTTTTAGCTTTTTTGCTCAGAGGATATTTTTTGACATTGATTGGAGGGGCTAAAGTTTTTAACTCCACTGTTATTGGAGGTTGTTTCATGGCTAGGCATAACCCGGCAGTTTTTTTCCTAGGCTTCTGCGTAATCTGTTATCCATTTCTGGGGTAGCTTGCCTGTTTAATCAGTCTTGGGGGGGTGTGACGAGTTGATATTCATCTTCTACTGACATAGTTAAAGCCATGCCTATAGGAGTTTTTACTGAAGGACTTAGAAATTTCACCTGGGGGCCTTCAGGGTTAAAAGTTATTCTGGCCTGGAGCTTGTTGAGCAGATCAATGGGCCCCATCAATGGGGCCGGGCATTCTGGAATTACTAGGAACGAGTGATGGATTTTTCCTTTCCCCAGGTCCATGGTCCTCTTAGTTGTCTAAGCCCCATATTTACCGCCATTAGCCCCTTGAACTAGAGTCCTTTTTATTTGATAGATGGCCCAATGGGGCCTTAAGGACTGAGTATACTGCCCCTGTATCCACTTCAAAGTTCACCCCCCCCCGGGCGAGTTCTTTGAGTTCTTTTGGCTGGGCCAACTACCTCCAGGGAAGAAGGGGCTGTGTGTGCTGCGGGGTAGTTATCCAGAGGGCACTGGGCTGGCCTAGATTCCTACAATGGTGGAGAGTCTGAGTCAGAAGCAGGGGAATCAATTAGAGGGTGATGGGGGTTGGAGGACAAGGGCAGGGCATAAGGAGGGAGAGGAGAGTCCATTAGAGTCTTGAGACAAAGGAAGAATAGAGGGTGGAGGAGGAGGAGCAGAGGGTTTGAGAGATAGAATAATGGGGGAAGCAGTAGGAGTGGGGGCAGGGACAAGGAAAGGCTTCAAACATGGAAGAGGAGATTTGCAGAGGTCTTGCAAAGTAAGGATATATTGCTGCTGATCTGGATGGTTATGTGGCCCCGTCTGAAAGACAATATCTCTGAGATTTCAAATTAGTGGGAAGTAGAAAGATCCTTCTGGGGGCCATCCAACTCCAAATGTGGGTCATTCTGAGACACATAGAGTCTGCCAGGTCCGGCATTTTACTGAAAAAGAAAGATTCTGATCCCTTAAGCAGACTTTGGTTTAGTGATCAAGGGTCAGGGACAGAGCCGTTGAAGTTCTCTGTCCCATATGAAAGATACACAAACAGTGAAAGCAATGACACACGACACAGACAAAACAAGACAATAAAGACAGGCAATGGACGTCCAATACTGAGACCAGGACTGAGTAGCCGGGAAAACCTGATGGGCTGGCAATACCGAATCCGAAACAAAATATCACTGAGTCGAGGAGACTATTGTTACTCGATTTCCCGAGTCCTCTGGGGCATCTCCCAGAGACGTGGCCTGTGGCTCTGTGACACTTCTGTCTGCCACCGTCGGAAAGAGCTCATGCTCATCACCAATAGCCATTTTGCCCATCCCTAACCTGAAACCTGAAACCAGAAAGTGGCACCTTACTTACCCTGAGAGGAGCTTATTGGGGGTCTTTTGTCCAATGCTGCTGGAACTCGCTGGGGCCCTCAAATGTAAAGGTCGGGCAAGCATTGGAGGAAGAGACCACCAAGAGACTGTCTCATGCAACAGCAAAGCGTCCTGAATTCTGGGGCTCAGAGCTCACTTGAATAGAGCAGAGAGCCCTGAGAACAGCTTAAGCAGAGCTTATGTTCTTTCCTTGGAGAGGGCAGGGAGGGAAGTTTATTGATGGGTCAGGGAGAGTGGGCGGTTTGCATGTAAACGGGTGAGGGAGAACATTCTGCAGTTTGGCAGTTAGGGACAGCACATTCTGGGAACAAGATTAGCAAAAAGTTTTCAAGATTTCAACAGTGTTTTCTTAAGCATACAGAAAAACAGAAAGTGACAACTACCTACTTTATTTAATTTCAACAAAGCCTAAATGGAAAGTGAGCATGGATTACTAAAAACATTCATGTCCAGGTTACCTAATGCTCTCAAATGTCTATTCTATTGGTGACAACATATTTGTTTCTTCCTAAGATTATATATTCATCCTCAACCCTGTTGAAAATGCCTAGTCCTCTGACTCACTTAATACTTTGACTGATTTCTGAATGTCTCTATTGATATCTCCTTTTCTACATATTTTCCCCAGTTCATTATTGTGACTGACACCTAACATGCACTGACAATAACATTCACTCTCTAACCGAAACCCTATTGGTAAAGAACATTGGTCCAAATCCTACACTTACCCTTCTTTCTATACCTATTGACTATCTTCCTAATCCTAACGACTATTCCCTTTTGACTGGAGGTTCTCTTCGACATTCAATCATCCAAGGTACAACGTCCTATGCCATTGTATATCGATTTATCTGAGACATCTGTGCAGAAAGTATTTCAATGCTAAGTATGTCAATCAAGGTCCCAATTCCCTTCTGGGCCTCAAATCTTACCTAGATTTCTGTTTCCATACTTATATCTCACGTCTATATTCTTATAAATATCACAGATTCCCAATACCATTATTCATCCCACAGAATAATTTCTAACCCAAATCGAATCTGTTATTAAGCCTAACCACGCAGTGTTCCCTCAATCTAACTTTAGAGAAGAGCAGGGACAGAGTTGGCCTTAAAATACAGGAATGTAGGGGGATCTTCCACCTGCTGAGAACCTCAAAGGTCCATGCAGAAATGATCCCTGAAGAAGATGTAGGCAGCTATGAAGGACGTGAGAGAGCAAAAGTCATCTTCCATGGCCAAAAAAACTGGTCAGGATGAAGGGATGTGTTTGAATCAGCCTCTCTCTTCTTAATGTACAGAAGATGGACCAAACCAGGCCTGTGTGGAGCGCTGTTCCTTGGTGCCTTTGATTGATATATCATTCTAACTTGTGATAGTGTAACAGGAAGTAGGGGCAGCCTCCATCTCATGGAACCCTTGGAAGCAAATTTTAGAACAAAGTGTTTCCCAAGGCAGTGACCTCATTCTGTTACTGAAGGAAGTAACCTACCTCACTTCCTTGCTGATGGAACTCTTTAAACTTGGGATCCAGGAAGACAGGCACTCAGAGCCAATCCCAGTCCCAGTCCCAGTGGGCTCATTTGTTTGGTGTTACTAAGGACAGAGTCAGTCTTTCTTGGTACTTAGTGATATGAGGATGGCCACATGCCAGGGACCTTTCCTGAGAAAGAAGGTAGTGGCTCAACACAGGCTCCTGACAACATCACAGAGTTGGCCAAGAAGACCAGATATGAGAATGGATAGGCCATTTCGGGGGAACATAGTATGACCCACCCCGTCAGAGGACACTCCGGATAATTACAGACCTACTTGGGGGAAGAAGGTGCCTTTGTGGGTGTGGGTGTGGGTGTGAGTTTGTGGTTTTGTATCATTTTCTGAGAATAGGTAGGAAAGGCAGTTTGTTTGGTTTCGAGTGGACTTTTTCTAGAAAATTGTTTGACAAGGTGAGTGTTTCCATGTCTGTGTCTCCCACTGTGTCCGTGGTTGTAGACATTAGAAAAGAGAATGCATCAATGGATGTTTTCTGTCTTGTAGAAAGCTTCCCAGCATGCATCCTGCCCAATTTATGCATGGACTGTGACTTGCCTAATAGATGGGCAACACCTACTATCTTACTACGTTTCTGTTTTCTTCCTGAATTCTGGCCACTCTTGAGAATAGGCTCATGGTTTTGTCTCCAAGTTATGTACCACCTCCAAGCACTGTGACATGGCCATGTACATGATAACTGAAGGGAATGGGAGAATCTCAGAAAACTCAGATATCAATGTGACCAGTAAAGTCTCAGTGGAGAATCCTTGCTTTGGGCCATTTGTTTACCTATTGCTCCATTGCCCTGAATGTCAGGAAGGTCTTTGCCTCAGGCCACCCCTTTGTGAAGCCTTAAGAAAACAGATTTCAAATGGAAATGAATGGGCATCACCTTTGGATCTTTGCTTATTTGCTTTCAAAAAGGATGTGTCTGAATCAGCCTCTTGGTGCTGTGTGAGGCTGTGGCTTAGATTCTCAGCACCTGATGGATCTAAAGAAAGATTCCATGTGTGCTACAAAAACAAAATGGTCAAAATAGCAGTCATTGTGTATGAAGTCTCTCGCCATCTTCTGTAAGGTTCCGAACCTCCATGAAGTGAGAATAGGGATTCTTTGGGACAAATGAGTTCTTCAAAGGCCTGCAAAGGCTAGACAATAGATGCTTAGTTTTCTCATGACTCCTATTCTTATAAAGAATCTATACCTGGCATTCAGTAGGCCTCAAATTGGAGAAGTGGAGCAGTAATATGGTCAGGCCTATTTGATCACTCCTGGTTCACAGGAAGGGTTTTCAGGCCACACTGACTTTAGGCAAAATAGGGGCAAGGGAGCATATTTTGGACACTGTCTTGGACTGCACCCCTTATGGAAACCTCCAGCCAGAGGATTTGATGAGTGTCTACATGGAAGAAGATGAGGGCTATGTGGAAGTGTTTTGGTTTTAATTGTGGTGATTTATGTGGTGGTTGGAAGACATAACTGTGTCCACCATGGCTTGAACTCTGGTGTGATTCCCCTTAGAGACTGCGTTCTGGACCTGACCTCAGAGAAGAATTGCCATGAATTGTGTTTGGATTTTAGGAGGCCATGCATAAGAGTCTCCATTGGAAACTAAGATCTCTGCCCAGGGTGGCTGTCCACAGAACACTGGGAATCTTAACTATGATATCACATGATTTTATTCTGAAAGACTTGGCAGGGATAGTTGAGAGTCAAAACACACATGGACCTCACATTGGAGACCTCAATGCGCCTGGCTTCATGTGACCTTTTGGCCACTCCTTGGGAAGCCTTGCCTTGAGAGTTCTCCAGAGCTTTCGTTGAAATGAACTTCCTCACCATTTAATGTTTCCTGAATGAATTGAAACCCACAGTGTCTCCAATTTCATCCTTGAAAAATGGCTAGAAAAATACCTTGAAATTTTCGAAATTCTTATGACCAGGTGGCATTGGAGAACATTTGGATGTCCAGTTGCTGATCGTGAGTGTAGAAGACAGTGCCTTGATTGATTGGGTTTCATGAAAATGGTGTAGAAGAAAGATTCCTGTGTTTTGAAGCCTGCTGAGTAGTGACCCAGAGCCTAGAGAAGTGGTGTGCATGTGTGTGATAAAACATCTCTGGTGAGGCCATGTGGATCTGCCATTGACTTCCAAATGGCTTGTGGTTTACATGGTGCAGCCAGTAATCCCTTATATGTCTGACCTCTTCATATAAAGGCATCTTGTTATATGGAGATGTTTCAGGGCAGTGTTCAGAATCAGGTTGCAATGGTCAAGGGGGCAAGCTCTGTGGGATATAAGCCTGGTTGGTGGATTCTCCTGGGGAGCCTGACCCAGCACACGTGCGAGAAATCCCTCCAGCACTGAGTCCCTGTTGATCTCCTTGTATTTCATGAAGCAAATACTAAACGCCCAGGCAGCAGCAAGAAACACCATGAAATATGGAAGATGAGCAAATGGCTTCACATACCACATAGGGAGACACTTAGCCTTCAGTGACAACAGTTTCCCTACAAAGAGAGAATTCATCACTGCTGCCTCATGTTCATTGGAAAATAAGAAACCATGTCCTCCAGGTCACATAAATGGAGACCCAGCATTGATGGTCTCACTAAAAAGAAGCTAAAGCTCCTGACAACAACATATATTTCAAGTGCCCATGGTCAGGGGCAGTTTCTCAAGAAGTTTTAGGCTGGCAGAGCTCCATGTTTGTGGAGTGTTTACCTGTTAGACCAGGACACGAGAAAAGACCACTGACTCCAATTAAAATCAAATTAAAGCAAGCTTATTATTTCCACTGGCTGGGCTGCCTCTCCCTCTCAAAATGGCGGAAACAAGACAGCAACCCCACCTTTCCTATAGCCCAGCTTTATAGTCCTGTAAGTTACACAAAAGGGGGGTGCAGATAACAGAACTCGGAGAAGCATCACACTAATGCTAGTATATATATATATATATATATATATATATATATATATATATATATATATTTTTTTTTTTTTTTTTTGCTGGCCCCATCATCAGAATTTATGAAGGCCAATATTTATGAGGTATCACTAAATTTTCAGAGAGGGCTGCTATCTGGTCAGAGAGCCAGGCATGGGTGAGTTCAAGGCACGGGCAGGCATTCCAAGCAGGTTCAGAAATTGCAGTAATTTATACAAAAGCAAAATTATCTTTTCATGGTTGTGTGGCAAGATGGTTCCCAATTTTAATAAATGATCAGGTTGGGTTTATCATTCCCCCCCTTTTTTTTCAAGATTTTTTTATTTTATTTTATTTTTTTATTGTTGGTTGTTCAAAACATTACATAGTTCTCGATATATCATATTTCACACATTGATTCAAGTGGGTTATGAACTCCCATTTTTACAACGTATACAGATTGCAGAATCACATCAGTTACACTTCCATTGATTTATATATTGCCATACTAGTATCTGTTGTATTCTGCTGCCTTTCCTATCCTTTACTATCCCCCCTCCCCTCACCAATCCTCTTCTCTCTCTACCCCCTCTACTGCAGATCATATCTTCCCCTTGTATTATTTTCCCCTTTCTCCTCGCTTCCTCTTGTATGCAATTTTGTATAACCCTGAGGGTCTCCTTCCATTTCCATGCAATTTCTCTTCTTCTTCCCTTTCCCTCCCACCTCTCATCCCTGTTTAATGTTAATCTTCTTCTCATGCTCTTCAGCCCTACTCTGTTCTTAGTTACTCTCCTTATATCAAAGAAGACATTTGGCATTTGTTTTTTAGGGATTGGGTAGCTTCACTTAGCATTATCTTCTCTAATGCCATCCATTTACCTCAAAATTCTATGATTTTGTCATTTTTTAATGCAGAGTAATACTCCATTGTGTATAAATGCCACATTTTTTTATCTATTCATCTATTGAAGGGCATATAGGTTGGTTCCACAGCCTTGCTATTGTGAATTGTGCTACTATGAACATCAATGTAGCAGTGTCTTTGTAGCATGCTCTTTTTAGGTCTTTAGGGAATAGACCGAAAAGGGGAATAGCTGGGCCAAATAGTGGTTCCATCCCCAGCTTTCCATGAAATCTTCATACCTCTTTCCAGATTGGCTGCACCAATTTGCAGTCCCACCAACAATGAACAAGTGTACCCTATTCCCCACATCCTCGCCAGCACTTATTGTTGTTTGACTTCATAATGGCTGCCAGTCTTACTGGAGTGAGATGGTATCTTAGGGTGGTTTTGATTTGCATTTCTCAGACTGCTAGAGATGGTGAGCATTTTTTCATGTACTTGTTGATTGATTGTATGTCCTCCTCTGAGAAGTGTCTGTTCAGGTCCTTGACCCATTCGTTGATTGGGTTATTTGTTATATTGTTGTCTAATTTTTTGAGATCTTTATATACTCTGGATATTAGGGCTCTATCTGAAGTGTGAGAAGTAAAGATTTGTTCCCAGGATATAGGCTCCCTATTTACCTCTTTTATTGTTTCTTTTGCTGAGAAAAAACTTTTTCGTTTGAGAAAGTCTCATTTGTTGATTCTAGTTATTAACTCTTGTGCTAAGGGTGTCCTATTGAGGAATTTGGAGCCCGGACCCACAGTATGCAGATCGTAGCCAACTTTTTCTTCTATCAGACACCATGTCTCTAATTTGATATCAAGCTCCTTGATCCATTTTGAGTTAACTTTTGTGCATAGCGAGAGAAAGGGATTCAGTTTCATTTTGTTGCATATGGATTTCCAGTTCTCCCAGCACCATTTGTTGAAGATGCTATCCTTCCTCCATTGCATGCTTTTAGCCCCTTTGTCAAATATAAGATAGTTGTTTTTTGTGGATTGGTTTCTGTGTCCTCTATTCTGTACCATTGATCCACCCGCCTGTTTTGGTACCAGTACCATGCTGTTTTTGTTACTATTGTTCTGTAGTATAATTTGAAGTCTGGTATCGCTATACTGCCTGATTCACACTTCCTGCTTAGCATTGTTTTTGCTATTCTGGGTCATTTATTTTTCCATATGAATTTCATGATTGCTTTCTCTATTTCTATAAGAAATGCCTTTGGGATTTTTATTGGCATTGCATTAAACCTATGGAGAACTTTTCGTAATGTCGCCATTTTGATGATGTTAGTTCTGCCTATCCATGAACAGGGTATATTTTTCCATCTTCTAAGATCTTCTTCTATTTCTCTCTTTAGGGTTCTGTAGTTTTCATTGTATAAGTCTTTCACCTCTTTTGTTAGGTTGATTCCCAAGTATTTTATTTATTTTGAGGATATTGTGAATGGAGTGGTTGTCCTCATTTCCATTTCAGAAGTTTTGTTGCTGTTATACAGGAATGCCTTTGATTTATGCGTGTTGATTTTATATCCTGCCACTTTGCTGAATTCATTTATCAGCTCTAATACTTTCTTTGTAGACCCTTTTGGGTCTACTAGTTATAGAATCATGTCATGTGCAAATAGTGATAATTTGAGTTCTTCTATTCCTATTTTTATGCCTTTAATGTCTTTCATCTGTCTAATTGATGTGGCCAGTGATTTGAGAACTTTGTTGAACAGAAGTGGTGAGAGAGGGCATCCCTGTCTTGTTCCAGATTTTAGAGGGAATTCCTTCAGTTTTTTTCCATTCAGAATGATGCTACCCTGAGGCTTAGCATAGATTGCTTTTACAATATTGAGGTATGTTTCTGTTATCCCTAGTTTTTCTAGAGTTTTGAACATAAAGGGATGCTGTACTTTGTAGAATGCTTTTTTTGCATCTATCTAGATGATCATATGGTTCTTATTTTTAAGCCTATTGTTGTGGTGAATAACATTTATTGATTTCCCTATATTGAACCAACCTTGCATCCCAGGGATAAATCCTACCTGATCATGGTGCACAATTTTTTTGATATGTTTTTGAATCCCATTCGCCAGAATTTTATTGAGGATTTTTGCATCTAGGTTCATTAGAGATATTGGTCTGTAGTTTTCTTTCTTTGAAGTGTCTTAGTCTGGTTTAGGAATTGGGGTGATGTTGGCCTTGTAGAATGAATTTGGAAGTTCTCCCTCTTTTTTTATTTCCTGAAATAGCTTGAAAAGTATTGGTATTAGTTCCTCTTTAAAGGTTTTTAAAACTCTGCTGTATACCCATCCGGTCCTGGGCTTTTCTTAGTTTGTAGTCTATATGGTTTCTTCTATTTCCTCAATTGATATTTATCTGTTTAGGTTGTCTATATCCTCCTGACTCAATCTGGGCAGATCATATGACTTAAGAAATTTATCGATGCCTTCACTAGCTTCTATTTTATTTGAGTATAAGTATTCAAAATAATTTCTGATAATCTTCTGTATTTCTGAAGTGTCTGTTGTGATCTTGCCTTTTTCATCCCGTATGCTAGTAATTTGATTTCTCTCTTCTTCTCTTCATTAGCATGGCTAAGGGTCTGTCGATTTTATTTATTTTTTTCAAAGAACCAACTTTTATTTTTGTCAATCTTTTCAATTTTTTCTTTTGTTTTGATTTCATTAATTTCAGCTCTGATTTTAATTATTTCTTGCCTTCTACTTCTTTTGCTGTTGTTTTGCTGTTCTTTTTCTAGGATTTTGAGATGAAGTATGAGATCATTTATTTGTTGGTTCTTTCTTTTTTTTAAGAAATAAACTCCAAGCCATGAATTTTCCTCTTAGAACAGCTTTCAATGTGTTCCATAGATTCCGATATGTTTTGTCTGTGTATTCATTTATCTCTAAGAATTTTTTAACTTCCTCCATGATGTCTTCTAAAACCCATTGATCCTTCAGTAACCTATTGTTCATTCTCCAAGTGATGCAGGATTTTTCCTTCCTTCTTTTATCATTGATTTTCAGTTTTATTCCATTATGATCACATAAGATGCATGGTATTATCTCTACTTCTTTATATTGTCTAAGAGTTGCCCTGTGACATAATATATGATCCATTTTTGAGAAGGATCCATGTGCTGCTTAGAAAAAAGTGTAACTGCTTGATGGCGGGTGGTATATTCTATATATATCAATTAAGTCTAGGTTGTTAATTGTGTTATTGAGTTCTATAGTTTCCTTATTCAGCTTTTGTTTGAAACATCTGTCCATTGGTGAGAGAGGTGTGTTGAAGTCTCCCATGATTATTGTATGGTGGTCTATTAGACTCTTAAACGTGAGAAGAGTTTGCTTGATGAACATAGCTGCACCATTGTTTGGAGCATATATATTTATGATTGTTATGTCTTGTTGGTTTATGGTTCCCTTGAGCAGTATGTAGTGATCCTCTTTATCCCTTTTGATTAAATTTGGCTTGAAAACTATTTTATTTGATATGAGTATGGACACTCCTGCTTGTTTCTGAAGTCCATATGAGTGATATGATTTTTCCCAACCTTTCACCTTCAGTCTATGTATGTCTTTTTCTATCAAATGCGTCTCCTGTAGGCAGCATATTGTTGGGTCTTGTTTTGCAATCCATTCTACTAGCCTGTGTCTCTTAATTGGTGAGTTTAAGCCATTAACATTTAGTGTTATTATTAAGATATGGGTTGTTCTTCCAGCCATATTTGTTTATTTATGTTACTAAACATGGTTTGTTTTCTTTTTGATTATTTTCCCCCCTTTACTGTCCTACACCCCCACTGTTGATTTTCATTGTTATATTCCATTTCCTCTTCCTGTAATGTTTTGCCGAGGATGTTTTGAAGACATGGTTTTTTAGATGCAAATTCTTTTAACTTTTGTTTATCGTGGAAGGTTTTAATTTCATCTTCCATCCTAAAGCTTAATTTCCCTAGATACACGATTCTTGGTTGGAACCCATTTTCTTTCAGTGTTTGAAATATGCTATTGCAGGATCTTTTAGCGTTCAGAGTCTGTGTTGAAAGATCTGCTGTTTTCCTGATTGGTTTACCCATAAATGTAATCTGCTTCCTTTCTCTTGTAGCTTTTAAAATTCTCTCCTTATTCTGTATGTTGGGCATCTTCATTATAATGTGTCTAGGTGTGGATCTCTTATGATTTTGCACATTCGGCCTCCTGTAGGCTTCTAGGTTTTGGGATTCTGTCACATTCTTCACTTCTGGGAAGTTTTCTCTTATTATTTCGTTGAATAGTTGCTCATTCCTTTAGTTTGGACATTTATACATTCCTGTATCCCAATGACTCTTAAGTTTGGTCTCTTTATATTATCCCATATTTCTTGGATGTTCTGCTCATGGTTTCTTAACAGTCTTGCTGAGCTGTCTATGTTCTCTATAAGTTTAAATACTTTGTCTTTTTTGTCTGATGTTCTATCTTCTAAGTGTTCTACCCTGCTGGTAGCATTCTCAATTGAGTTTTTAAGGTGGTTTATTGCTTCCTGCATTTCTAGGATTTCTGTTTGTTTGTTTTTTATTACCTCTATCTCCCTGTATAGTTGATCTTTTGCTTCTTGGATTTGTTTATGTAATACATTGCCCTGAAACATCTCCATATAACAAGATGCCTTACATATAAGAGTCTGTTGACTGCACCATGTCAGTAACAAGCCGTTTGGAAGCCAATGGCAGATCCACATGGCCCACCACAGATGTTTTATCACACACCTGCCCACCATTGCTCTAGGCCCACTACTCAGGCTCCAACTTACTGGCATCTCTGTTCTACACCATTTTCATGAAACCCAGTCAATCAAGGCAATGTCTGGTATACTCATGATCAGCAGCAGGACAACCAAAGGTTCTCCAGTGCCACCTGGTCATGAGAATTTCAAACATTTCATGGTATTTATCTAGCCATTTTTCAAGTATGAAGTTGGAGGCACTGTGGGATTCAGTTCATTCAGGAACCATTAAATGGTGAGGAAGCTCATTTCAATGAACGCTCTGGAGAACTCTCACAGGCAAGGCTTCCCAAAGAGTGGCCAAAAGGTCACATGAAACCAGGCCTATTAAGGTCTACAATGTGAGGTCCAAGTGTGCTTAGTCTCTGAACTATTTCTGCTAAGTTTTTCAAAATAAAATCATGTGATATGCTGGCTGATATTCCCAGTGCTCTGTGGAAAGCAAACCTGGGCATAGATCTCAGATTCCAAGGGCGACACTCTTGCCTGGCTTCCTAATATCCCAACACAATTCATGGCCATGATTCTCTGAGGTCAGTTCCAGAACTCAGTCTCTAAGCGGAATTACACAAGAGTTCAAACCCAGGTGGACCCAGTAATTTCTTCCAACCGCCACAATAATGACCACAATTAAAACTAAAACACTCCCACATGACCCTGATCTTCTTCCATATATACACTCATCATAACCTCTGGCTGGAAGTTTCTATGAGGGGCGCAGCTCAAAACAGTGTCCAAAATAAGCTCCCTTGCCCCTCATTTGCCTAAAGTCAGGGTGACCTGGACACCCTTCCTGTGAAAAAGGAGTGATCAAACAGGCCTGCCATTAATACTGCTCTTTTTCTACAATTTGGGGCCTACTGACTGTCGGGTATATATTCTTAATGTGATTTGGAGTCATGAGAAAACACAAGCACCTCTGCAGGGCTTTGAAGATCTCATTTGACCCAAAGGATCCCTATTCTCAGTTGATGGAGGTCAGGAACCTTACAGAGGAAGGCGAGAGACTTCATCCAAAATGAGTGCTCTTTTGGCAATTTTGATTTTAGATGCACACATGGGATCTTTTCTAGATCCATCAGGTGCTGAGAATCTAAGTCACATCCTCAAACAGGGCCAGAGGCTGATTGAGACACATCTCTTTCCAATGCAATTAAGCAATTGGCCACAGGTGATGCCCATTCATTTCCATTTGAAAACTGTTTTCTTCAGGCATCACAAAGGGTTGGCCTGAGGCCAAGACATTCGTGACATTTGGGCAACAGAATAATAGGTAAGAAAAAGGCCCAAAGCAGGGTTTCTCCAATGAGATTTTATTTGTCACACTGATATCTGAGTTTTGTGAGATGTTCGCCATTCTCTTCAGCTATCCAGTACATGGCCATGTCACAGAGCTTGGATGTGGTACATATCATGGACACAAAACCATGAGCCTATTCTGGAGAGTGGCCAGAATTCAGGATAAAAACGGGAACTTAGGAAGATAGCAGGTGTTGCCTGTCAATAAGGCAAGCCACAGTGCATTCATATATTGGGCGGGAGGAATGATGGGAAGCTTTCTACTAGACAGGACACATCCAATGATGCATTCTCTTTTCTAATGTCTAAAACCAGGGACACAGTGGGAAACACAGACATTGAAAAACTCGCCTTGTCAAATGACTTACTAGAAACAGTTGACTCCAAACCAAACAAACTGCCTTTCCTACCTATTCTCAGAAAATATTACAAAACCAGAAAAACACACCCAAACCAACAAAGGCACCTCCTTCTCCCAAGTAGGTCTTTGAATATCCGGAGTGTCCTCTGACTGGTGGGCCATATTATGTTCCCACAACATGGCCTGTCCTGTCTCAGATCTGGTCTCTTTGGCCAACTCTGTGAATTTGTCAGGAGCCAGTGGTGAGCAACTACCTGCTTTCTCAGGAATGGCCTCTCTTCAGAGCTTTTCTGGCATTTGGCCATCCTCACATCAGTAGGTACCAAGAAAGACTGACTCTGTCCTTGGTAAATCCAAACAAGTCAGATCACTGGGTTGGGACTGAGACTGCCTTTGGGTGCCTGGCTTCCTGGATCCCAAGTTCAGAGTGTTCCATCACCAAGGAAGTGAGGTAGGTCACTTCATTCAAGAACTGAATGAGGTCACTGCCTTGGCAACCACTTTCTCCTAACAGTTATTTCCAAGGATATCATTACATGGAGGCTGCCCCTACTTCCTGTGACACTTTCACAATTTAGAATGGTATATCAACCTTAGGAACCCAGGAACAGCTCTCCACACAGGTCGGGTTTGGTACATATTCTCTACAATAAGAAGAGAGAGGCTGATTCAGACACAACCCTTCATCCTGACAGGGTTGTTTGCTATTGAAGATGACTTTTGCTCTCTCAGGTCCTTCATAGCTGCCTACATCTTCTCCAGATATTATTTCTGCACAAACTTTTGAGGTTCTCAGCAGGTGCAAGATCCCCTACTTTCCTGTATTATAAGACCAACTCTGTCCCTGTGTTTCAGTACAGTTAGATTGCGGGAACAGTGTAGGGTTAGAGTTAATAACATGTTCGATTTGGGTTAGGAATCATTCTGCTGGATAAATAATATTATGGGAACCTGCGATATTTATAAAAATATAGAGGTGAAATATATGTATGAAAACGGAAATCTATTTAAGATTTGAAGCTCAGAAGGGCATTGGGCCATTGATTGTGATACTTAGCATTGAATTATGTTCCTCACAGATGTCTCAGAGAAATCGATACACAATGGCATAGGACCTTGTACCTTGGTTGATTGAATGTAGAAGATAATATCCAGTCAAAAAGAATAGTCTATAGGATTAGGATGATAGTCAGTAGGATTAGGAAGAATAGTGAGTTTAGGATTTGGACCAAAAGTTTTTTAGCAATAGGGTTTCAAGTAGAGAATGAAGGTAAATGTCAACACATGTGAAGAGTCAGGCACAATTATGATTTGGGAAAAATATATAGGAAAGCAGATATCAATAGTGACATTACAAAATCAGGAAAAGTATAAAGTGAGAGATAGGATTATTCATTTTCAACCGGGTTCAGGTTCAATATATAATCTTAAGAAGAAACAAATATGTAGTCACCAATACCATTGACATTTGAGAGCATTAGGCAACCTGGAAATGGATGTTTTTATCAATCCATATTCACTTTCCATTTAGGCTTTGGTACAATCATAAGTGTGACCTTTGCATTTTGTGTCCAGAATATTACTGTGATAAAATATATATGTAGATCAGGCGACATGAGTATTTCTTCCAACACTTCTGGGAGCAATATTGTGAAGACGTATTAATTAGTATGTGTGGTACAAATAGGTGTACCCTGTGTCTATGAATATAGAGATAATGCATGAAAAGAACATACTGTGAATAAATAATATAACTGGTTCCAACTTTAAATAACGGTTTGAATTGATATCTGAAAATATACAGGAAAACTTATATTGATATACATACATTCATTCCAACCAGTTATACATCTAATGGTAATATGTGGGTTTTGGTTTATTATGAAGAGTGTGTGAGTTTTGCTTCAATACCGATTATGGAAATCAAAATAAGGTGTTTGAAACAAAATCTCATGAATATACCAGTCAAGAATCATGGAGGAATACATGTGTTCTGAAGCAGGAAGTGACTGAAAGTGAAACAATTGCCTATAAATTTGTGAACTTGTGGATGAAATATATATCCTCTCATGTGCAATCCTGAAGAAATATTAATGTACCAGTGTTGAATAAAAATGAACGTCAAAATACACATCATGTCCCATAGGAATCTAATTGCATTGATGTTAAACTGGATGAGGTACTGAAGAATTATTAGGATTTGTATGCACCATTCACCGAAGTTAGTTTTCAGTACTAGAAAGATAATATGAATTTCAGGTGGATGAATATTTCTGAGAATAATCTTGTGAAAAGTTGATTACAAATCCTCATACATGAATATGAATGAATTTAGGGAGCGTATATAAGACACATATATATATAAAATATTTTGAGAAATCTGGAGATATATATATATATATATATATATATATATATATATATATATATATATATATATATACAAAAAAACAAACACAGGCATTGAAAAGTAGCAATATATGTGCCAAACGAAATTCATCATGAAATTTATATCATCCACCGATGGAAAAATATTTATTTTACTCAACATGGATTTGAATAATACTGTTTTACTAGGAAGTTCAAACATAGGTTGAATTTTCAGTTCCAACAGTGTTTAGGAGGAGTTTTCTCTTCTCACAATTTGTATCTGCCAAGTCAGCCATCTCACAATAGTATACGTGTGATACCAGGTAGGATTCTATATGTGCATATAAAAATACATGTGCTGAATAGGCTACAGAGAAAGGGAGACAGGAATTCACATATTTGTTAACTTTAAAAACACATGGAGATCTATTTCAATTAAAAATTAACAACATTTATAACACCTACCCTTTATCATGCAAAAGGCAATTTCAACTATACACCATGCCTCTTCTGAACTGCTTGTTTTTCTATTCAGTTTGGTTTTTTTTTCTCCATCATATTAGGATTAGTAGTCAGAGTCTAGTAGGTTTTGGGTTAGTGTCAGGAATTTAGTATTTCTAATGGAAAATAAAAAAATGTATCCAATGTATATGGAAATATGTGCTCTACAAAAATCTTCCCACTCTCATCCAGAGCCATGCATTGACATTACCTTCATCCCAAGAAAGACACAATTAGAGGAGGAGAGATAGAAAATCTGTGAATACAAATCTGGAATGGAATTTGCTCAGGAGTTCACAACCTTAGAGTTAGTAGAGGAGTTTTCAAAATTAAGGGACAGGGTAAACACTCCACAAATAAGGAGCTCTGCTGACCTAAAGACTTCTGGAGAAACTGCCTCTGAGGTTGGCCACTTGAAATATATGCTGTTGTCAGGAGCTTTAGCTTCCTTTGTAGTGAGACCATCAAAGCTAGGTCTGCATCTACGTGACCTGGAGGACATGGTTTTTTATTTACCAATGAACATGAGACAGCAGTGTTGAAGTCTCTCTTTGTAGGTCAACTGTGGCCACTGTGGGCTAAGTGTCTCCCCATTTGGACTGTGAAGCCATTTGGTCATCCTCTACTTTCGTGGTGTTTCTTGATGCTGCAATCGGAGTTTGGCATTTGCTTCATGAAATAAAAGAAGTTGAACTGGGACAAAGTGTTGGAGGGAGTTCTGTCACGTGTTGTGGGTCAGGGTCTGCAGGACAATGCAGCAACCAGGCTTATATCCCACATAACTTGCCCCCTTGACCATAGCAAACTGATTCTGAACATTGCCCTGAAACCTCTCCATATAACAAGATGCCTTTTCATACAAGGGTCTGCTGCCTGTACCATGTCAGTCACAAGCAATTTGGAATGCAATGGCAGATTCACATGGCCATAACACAGATGTTTTATCACACACCTGCACACCACTGCTCTAGGCCCACTACAGAAGAATAGTAAGCAAAAGGCCCAAAGCAGGGTTTTTGGAATGAGAATTTCTTCATCAAACTGAAAACTGAGTTTTCTGAGATTCTCACATTCCCTTCAGCTATCCAGTACATGGCCATGTCACAGAGATTGGAGGCGGTACATACCTTGGCCTCAAAACCATGAGCCTATTCTGGAGAGTGTCCAGAATTCAGGAAGAAACAGCAACTTAGGAATGTAACAGGTGTTGCCCATCGATAAGGCAAGCTGCATTGCATTCGTAAATTGTGCAGGATGAATGCTGGGATGCTTTCTACTAGATAGGACACATCCATTGATGCATTCTTTTTTCTAATGTCTACAACCACGAACACATTGGGATACACAGACAGAGAAACAGTCGCCTTGTCAAATCACTTATTAGAAACAGTTCACTCCAAACCACACAAACCATCTTTCATACCTATTCTCAGAACATGAGACAAAACCACAAACACCCACACCCACAAAGGCACCTCCTTTCCCAAGTAGGTGTCTGACTATCAGATGTGTCCTCTGACTGGTGGGCCATACAATGTTCCCCCGAAATGGCCTGTCCTGTCTCAGATCTGGTTTCCTTGGCCAACTCTGTGAAGTTGTCCGTAGCCAGAGGTGAGCCAATACCTACTTTCTCAGAAAAGGCCACTCTTCAGAGCTTTCCTGGCATTTGGCCATGCACACATCAGTAGGTAATAAGAAAGACTGACTCTGTCCTTGGTAAATCCAAAGAAGAGAGACCACTGGGACTGGGACTGGGACTGGATTTGGGTGCCTGGCTTCCTGGATCCGAATTTCAGAGATTTACATCACCAAGGATGTGAGGTGAGGTCACTTCCATCAGAAAATGAATGAGGTTACTGCCTTGGCAACCATGTTTTCCTAACAGTTGCTTCCAAGGGTAACATGAAATGGAGGCTACCCCTACTTCCTGTGACACTTTAACAAGTAAGAATGGTATATCAACCATAGGCAACCGGGAACAGCTCTCCACACAGGCCTGGTTTGATCCATTTAATCTACATTAAGAAGAGAGTGGCTGATTCAGACATATCCCTTCATCCTAACCAGGTTGTTTGCAATGAAAGATGACTTTTGCTCTTTCAGTTTCTTCATAGTTACCTACAACTTCTCCAGGGATCATTTTTGCATGGACCTTTGAGTTTCTCGGCAGTTAGAACATCCCCTACATTCCTGTATTGTAAGACCAACTCTGTCCCTGCTCTTCTGTAAAGTTAGATTTAGGGAACAGTGTATGGTTACGGTTAATAACAGGTTCGATTTGGATTAGAAATCATTCTGCTGGATGCATAATGGTATTGGGAAGCTGCGATATTTACAAAAATATATAGGTGAAATATAAGTATGAAAACAGAAATCTCGGTAAAATTTGAAGCCCAGAAGGGCTTTGGGCCCTTGATTGTGATACTTAGCTTTGTTTTATTTTTCTGCACAGATGTCTCAGATAAATCGATATACAATTGCATAGGACCTTGTACCTTGGATGATTGATTGTCAAAGAGAACTTCCAGTCAAAAAGGGATAGTCGGTAGGATTAGGAATATATTCGGTAGGTTTAGAAAGGAGAGTGAGTATAGTATTTGGACCAAAAGTTCTTTAGCTATAGGGTTTCTTGTATAGGGTGAATGTAAATGTCCGCACATGTGAAGAGTCAGTCACAATGATGAACTGGGGAAAATATGTAGGAAAGCAGATATCAATAGAGAAATTAGGAAATCTGGCAAAGTATATTCGGTAGTGAAAGTTTAATAAAATAGGTACTTGTCACTTCCTGTTTTTCTGTATGCTTAATAAAACACTGTTGAAATCTTGAAAACTGTTTGCTAATCTTGTTCCCAGAATGTGCTGACCCCAACTGCCAAACTGCAGAATGTATTTCCTCACTCATTTGCAAGCAAACAGCTCACTCGCCCGGACCCATCAATAAACTTCCCTTCCTGCCCTCTCCAATAAAAGTATATAAGCTCTGCTTAAGCTGTTCTCAGGGCTCTCTGCTCTATTCAAGTGAGCTCTGAGCCCCAGCATGCTGGACCCCCAATAAACCCTTTGCATTTGCATGAGACAGTCTCGTGGTGGTCTCTTCCCCCGACGCTCGCCCGACCTTTACATATGGAGGTAGCACCGAGATCCGGCAGCGACGGACGAGAGACCCCAACAGGCTCCTCTCGGGGTACGTAAGGTGCCTCGTTCCGGTTTCAGGTTTCAGGTAAGGGCTTGGCAAAATGACTATCGATGAAGAGTGTGAGCTTTCTCCAATGGTGGCTGACACACGTGTCACAGAGAAACAGGCCACATCCCTGGAGGACGTCCCAGAGGATTCTGGAAATTGAGTAACAATAGAGTCCTCGACTCAGTGATATTTTGTTTCAGATTCGGTATTGCCAGCCGATCGGGTTTTGCTGGCTACTCAGTCCTGGTCTCAGTGTTGGATGTCCATTGCCTGTCTTTATTTTCTTGTCTTGTCTGTGTCGTGTGTCATTGCTTTTACTGTTTGTGTATCTTTCATTATGGGACAGAGAACTTCAATGCCTCTGTCCCTGACCCTTGATCACTGGACCAAAGTACACTTAAGGGCTCAGAATCTTTCTTTTTCAGTAAAACCCTGGACCTAGCAGGCTCTCTGTGCCTCAGAATGGCCCACCTTTGAATTCAGATCGCCCCTAGAAGGATCTTTCTACTTCCCACTAATTTAAAAAGTCAGAGATATTGTCTTTCAGACAGGGAAACATAGCCATCCAGATCAACAGCCATATATCTTAACTTGGAAGGACCTCTGCAAATCTCTTCCTCCATGGGTGAAACCTTTCCTTGCCCCTGCCCCCGCCCCAACTCCTTCCCCCATGATCTCTCAAACCCTCTGCTCCTCCTCCTCCTCCATCCTCTGTTCTCCCTGAGTCACAAGATTTGACTCTACTGGACTCTCCTCCCCCTCCTTATCTCCCGCCCATGTCCTGCACACCCCAACACCCTCTAAGTGATTCCCCTGCTGCTGACTCTGCCTCTCCACCATTGGAGGAAGCTAAGCCAGCCCAGCGCCCTCCAGATAACTCCCCCGCGGCACACAGAGCACCTCCTCCCCTGGAGGAAACTGGTCCGGCTAAAGGTACTCGCCGGCGGTGAATATTTGAAAACGCTTGAACTCCCGTGATGCTCCCCCTCCGTCTTTACGGGCCAGTGATTGACAACGTCCTTGGGGGAAAAATGCAAGACTACCAATATTGGCCGTTCTCCTCTTCAGACCTATATTACTGGAAAAATAAAAATCCCCCTATTACCGAGGACCCCACCCAGCTCTCAGGTGTGGTTGAGTCATTGATGTTTTCACACCAGCCTACTTGGGATGACTGCCAAAAACAACTAGGGACTCTCTTCATGACAGAGGAACAAAAGAGAATCCTCCTGGATGCTAGAAAAAAATATTCTCGGACCAGATGGGTGACCGACACAACTTCCCAACATATTCAACCCGGCTTTCCCTTGAACCGACCCAACTGGGACCCCAACACCTTTGAAGGTAGGGAGCATTTGTCCACTTATCTCTGGGCTCTAATTGCGGGTATCCTAGTGGCTGCTAGGTGACCAACTAATTTGGCCAAGGTAAGAGAGATTATTCAAGGGCCTGATGAATCTTTCTCTATGTTTCTAGAGAGAATTATGGAGGCATA
Organism: Callospermophilus lateralis; assembly: GCF_048772815.1. Lineage (NCBI taxonomy): Eukaryota > Metazoa > Chordata > Mammalia > Rodentia > Sciuridae > Callospermophilus > Callospermophilus lateralis. Next base: position 175,954 of record NW_027514169.1, on the reverse strand, counting down.
TAGGAGATATATTCTTTTCGATCCTCAGGAAGAGGATCAAAATGCATCTCTCATGATGGCCTTTATTGGGCAAGCTGCCCTGGATATTAAAAGAAAGTTACAATGCTTAGATATGACTTTGAGAGATTTAGTCAGAGAAGCCGAGAATGTATACTATAAGAAAGAAACTGAGGAAGAGTAGGGAGCAAAGGGAGGATAAAAGAAACAAGATAGACTAAGGCACTGACTAAGGTCCTGGTCACAACAACAAATAGGCCAGAAATAAAAAAACATGGAAACAGGAAGGAATACCTGGGTCCCACACTAGAGACCACCCCTGGCCTCAGATCAATGTGACTACTGTAAAGAAAAAGAACACTGGGTCAAAGAGTGGCCTAGAAAGAGTCAGCCATGCCAGCCAGCCATTCTGACTCTGGAGAATGACTAAGAACGTTGGGGCACAGATCCCCTCCCAGAGGTCAGGGTAACTTTTGAAGTAGAGGGAACCCCAGTAAACTTTAGATTAGATACAGGGGCAATATACTCAGCCCTTAAGGCCCCATTGGGCTCTCTATCAAATAAAAGTACTCTAATTCAAGGGGCTAATGGCAGTAAATATCAGGCTTTGACAACTAAGAGAAGAATGGACCAGGGGAAAGGAAAAATCCATCATTCCTTCCTAGTAATCCAAGAGTGCCCGGCCCCATTGATGGGCAGATATCTGCTCACCAAGCTCCGGGCCAAAATAACATTTAACCCTGAAGGCCCCCAAGTGGAATTTCTAAATCCTTCAGTAAAACCTCCTATAGTCACAGCTCTAAATATGACAGTAGAAAATGTACATCAACTCACTCACCTTGGTTCAAAGAAATTGCATTGATTCCTGAAGGATCAAGAACAGAGTTTTCCACTAACCAACTCACAGTGAAAGGAAATAACTGAATGTACAACAAAAGCCTTTCGGGTCCATATATTGAATAATGCTTACCCTTCCAAGCTTCCTTCAGAAAAGCACCTACGAGGAGCCAGACCAGGACAATTCTGGGAAATGGACTTTACTAAAATTAAGCCAGCAAGTTATGGACTTAAATATCTCCTAGTCTTTGTAGATACATTTTCAGGATGGATTGAAGCCTTCCCAAGAAAGAAAAAGAAAAAAGAAAAAAAAGAAACAGCCCAAATGGTGGTCAAGAACATCCTGGAAGATATTTTTCCAAGAAACGGCCTCCCTAAAGTAATAGGGTCTGATAATGCAATGGCGTTTGTGGCCCAGGTAAGTCAGGGGTTTGCCAGGACCCTGGGGATTAATTGGAAGTTACATTGTGCTTTTAGACCACCGAGTTCAGGACAGGTAGAAAGAATGAATAGAAACAATTAAGAGACCATAACAAAATTAAGCTTAGACACCGGAATAAAAGATTGGACTATGCTCCTGCCTTATGCACTGTTTTATGCAAGAAATGCTTCCTCTGTTTCTTTGTGTAAACTCACCCCCTATGAAATTCTCTATGGTGCCCCTCCTCCAGGAAGGGACCTAACCCCAACTCTAAGACCTAACAATCCCTTCCACACTTCCTTGCTTGACAGAATTAAAGCTCTTGAAAGAACTCAGGGATACCTGTGAAAACAGATGGCCACTGCCTACGAAACTGGGGATGAGGGAACTCCACATCGATATCAAGTAAGAGACTTCGTCTATGTAACACGACATCAGGTGTCATCCCTGGAACCCCGCTGGAAAGGACCATAGCAGGTGCTACTTATAACACGTACAGCATTAAAGGTAGACAGAATCAATTCCTGGATCCATACCTCTCATCTCAAGCCTGTGCCCTGTCCAGACTCTGGCTGGAAACTGGAAAAGACTGGTAACACTTTCAAATTGTGTATTCACTGTGTGGATAAGGCTATAGACTCTCCCCTTGACCACCAGTAGTCCTAACCCTCATCAGCCCGTTCAGCAGCGATGGCTGATCACAAACCTACTGGAAAAGAAGTATGGTCTATCTCGCATACACCCCACTTAGGGACCTGGTCGCCACCTCTCCATCCAGACATTTGTCAGCTGGGTATAGGTCTTTCCTATTGGGATATCCCTGATGAAGAGGATCCCACTAAAATTCCATTAAATCCCTTCCACACCTTAGATAATTGAAACAATCATTATGGATGTAGGGACACGTGAGTCAGATGCAGGTTGGCTAGCATAGATTACTGTTTGCCCGGTGGACTATCAAAGACACAAACAGTCACGACTGTGTGGGGGGAAAGCCGACTTCTCTGTAAGTCATGGGGATGTGAGCATACAGGAAGTGCCTGATGGAACCCAAAGTCCTAAACAAATTCTGTACACAGCATTGGCCTTATTACCAATTAGATAACCAAAATCGATGGCCCACAGAGGGGTCACTTGATCCTCAAATCTGCATGACATTTTAACTTCTGCAAGTGCTCAAAAGGGTGAAAGGTGATTTTCATATGTGGAGCCTTTTCCCTCCTTTGCTCACATCCTGAACTATGCTTCTCCAATTGATCCTCACATGCAGTCTTCTGCTCCAGACCCTCTGCTGTCACTCCCACCTCAGCAACATGATATATCCCATCCAATTTCTAGATCAAAAACCCAAACCTCCACCGGTTCTCAGACCATTACCGTCTTGCTGAGATAGCAGGTACCTAGGTACCCCTCCACCCACTCTCTCCTCTCTTCTCCTGTCAGTGCGTGCACCGGGTCTCACCAGGTCCTCTTACCAGCTAACCCAAAGCTCAAACCAGCTGAGGAGAGCCCTCAGACCCCTATCCAAGATGAAATAAAAATGGCCTTTAAAGTTTCTTTCTCATCACTGAAAACAGGTTACTAAGAATTTAAAGTCACTCACAGTTTTTTAGGGATATTAACTCCGGTCTTCCCCTCTGCTCTACCTGTTCTACTGCTCAACTTTTTGTTGCTAGGAAAATCCCAAACCCCTTTCCCATTATTTTTTTACATCTCTCCTACCTCATTCAGATCAATGGAGCTGCTCACAGCCATGCCTTCCACGTCTTCCCCCTCGGTACCAGGCCCACAAAAAAAGTCTTAACTGACCTTCTCCAGAAGTCTTCACCATGGCTGACTTTAGGACTTTAAGCAAAAGAGTCCCTATAAAAGAGTTCAGAGTAGATAAACTCCCTCTTTTTGTGTTGCCCTGTTCCACTTGGCCACTGACTAAAACAATCAGCACTCCTAAGGTAGACACCTCCTTACAAGTTTTTCACAAAATATGTGAACAAGGCCTCTGGCTTTGAGCTGGGGCTTCATAGAGATGGCTACATTTCTATGATAAAGATTTTACCAACTGGGCTCCATGGTAGCAGCTGGCTGGGGGAAAATATAAAGGGAAGAAAATGCTCTCCCTCACCCAGGTGTCCTTGAAAAGTTAACTTGCCCAGAACAGAGGAAAAAACAGGAAAAAAACCTGCTTTTTGTGAACTTCTGCAGACTTTGAACTTCTGAGCCCCTTCCTTTTCATGTTGGGTACAAAATTCGAAAACTACCTAAACTTGAGTTTCAGGGGATTAATTGATTACAACAGAAGTAATGCCCTCTGAATCTGTTTGCAAACAAATAGGACTGTTTCCCTGTCTTTGGTACTATCTTAGGTGCCTTGCCTTGTCCGTCCCTACAACAGTAAAATTCTATTTATTTAAACATTGTTTATGTTTTCATGAAATGGTCAACAGATGAGATTAATTGTGTAATGGTGCAGATGTTTACCAGAGTCGCTTTATCATGATGCAGATTCATTTGAAGATCAAATAGGGGGCCATAAAACCCGGTTCCACTGGAAACATATATCCCTCACATTAGCCATCCTATTAGGAATAGGAGTTGCTTCAGGGGTGGGCACAAGAACCACTGCATTGGTCCATGGGACACAACAAATGACCCAATTAGAAGCAGCAATATACCCAAACTTAAAGATATTAGAAACCTCTACCACAGCTTTGCAGGAATTTTTAACCTCTCTCTCTGAAGTTGTTTTACAGAACAGTCGAGGGTTGATCCTCCTCTTCATGAGAGAAGGGGTCTTTTGTTCTGCATTGATGGAAGAATGTTGTGTTTATGCCAACCATAGTGGAGTTGTAAAAAAATCTATGAGTAAATTAAAAAGATGCCTTGAAGAGTGTCAACGAGAGAGAGAGGCCCAAAAAGGGGGGTTTGAGTCTTGGTTCACACAGTCCCCCTCGTTAACTACAAATTTATCAACCCTGGCCAGTCCAATAATAATCCTTATATTATTGCTAACTATAAAACCCTGTTTGCTAAACTGTGTAATTTCTTTTCTCCAAGCTCAAATTGGACAAGTTAAACTTATGGTAATACCCCACTAGCTGACATTGAATGTGACACCCGGCAATGATCACTTTTATGATTAAAAGTTGCCAGAAGAAGAAGTGGGGAATAAAAGGTAAATAAAATAGGCACTTGTCACTTAATTTTTTTCTGTACGCTTAACAAAACACTGTTGAATACTTGAGGAATGTTTGCTAATCTTTTTCCCAGAATGAGGTGTCCCTAACTGCCAAAATGCAGAATGTACTCCTTCATCCAGTTGCACGCAAACTGCCCACTCGCCCTGACCCATCAATAAACTTCCCTCCCTGCCCTGACAAAGGAATTTATATAAGCTCTGCTTAAACTGTTCTCATGGCTCTCTACTCCATTCAAGTGAGCTCTGGGCACCAGCATGCTGGACCCCCAATAAACCCTTTGCTGTTTCATGAGATAGTCTCTTGGTGGACTCTTCAGGTCTTGCCTGACCTTTACTTGGATGATTGAATGTAGAAGAGAACATCCATTAAAAAAGGGATAGTCGGTAGGATTAGAAATATAGCTGGTAGGATTAGGAAGAAGAGTGATCTCTTCTCACAATTTGTTTCTGCCAAGTCAGCCACCACAGAAAAATGTATGTGTGATACCAAGTAGGACTCTATATGTGCATATAAAAATATATGTGCTGAATAGGCTCCAGAGAAATGGAGACAGGAATTCACACATAAGTTAACTTTAAAATCAGTGGAAAACTATTTCAATTAAAAATTCACTAGATTTGTAACACCTACCAAAAAATCATGCAAAAAGCCAGTCCAACTATACACCATGCCTCCCCTGAACTGATTGTATTTCTATAGTGTTTGGCTTATTTGCCTCCATCATATTAGGATTTGTAGTCAGTGTCTAGAAGGGTGTGGGTTAGTGTCAGGGATCAAGTATTTCGAATGGAAAATAGAAAATTAATCCAATGTGTATGCAATTATGTGCTACATAAAAATCTTCCCACTCTCATCAAGAACAATGCCTAGACATCACCTTCGCCCCAAGTAAGACACAATTAGAGGAGAAGAATTAGAAAATCAGTGAATACATATCTGCAATGGAAAATTCTTAGGAGTTCACAACCTTGGTTGTGGTAGAGGAATTTCCAAAAGTAAGGGACAGGGTAAACACTCCACAAACATGGACCTCTGCCTGCCTAAAGACTTCTTGATAAACTGCCTCTGAGGTTGGGCACTTGAAATATATGTTGTTGTCAGGAACTTTAGCTTCCTTTCTTGTGAGACCATCAAAGCTGGGTCTGATTCTCTGTGACCTGGAGGATATGGTTTCTTATTTTCCAAAAAACATGAGGAAGCATTGCTGAATTCTCTCTTTGTAGATAAACTGTTGCCACTGGGGGCAAAGTGTATCCACATTTTGACTGTGAATCCATTTTGTTATCCTTCACATTTCGTGGTGTTTCTTGGTGGTGCACTTGGAATTTGGTATTTGCTTCACGGAATACAATGAGCTCAACTGGGTCCCAGAGCTGGAGGGAGTTCGTTCACGTGTGGTGGGTCAGGGTCTGCAGGAGAATGCACCAACCAGGCTTCTATCCCACATAGTTTTCCCCCTTGACCATAATAACCTAATTGTGAACATTTCAGTTAAACCTCTCCTTATAAAAAGATGCCTTTACATATAAGAGTCTGCAGGATGCACCATGTCAGCCACAAGCCATTTGGATTTCAAAGCAGATCCCCAAAGCCCCAGGACAGAAATTTTATCACAAACCTGCACACCACTGCTCTAGGTCCACTACTCAGTAGCCTCCAACTTACTGGCATCTCTGTTCTACACCATTTTCATGAAACCCAGTCAATCAAGGCACTGTCTTGTACACTCAGGAACAGCAACAGTACATCCAAAGGTTCTGCCATGCCACCTGGTCAAGGGAATTTCAAAAATTTCATGGTATTGATCTAGACATTTTTCAAGGATGATGTTGGAGGCACTGTGGGTTCCAATTCTTTCAGGAACCATTAAATGATGAGGAAGCTCATTTCAATAAATGCTCTAGAGAACTCTCACAGGCAAGTCATCTGGACGAGTGGCAAAATGGTCACGTGAATCCAGGCCCATTGAGGTCTACAATGTGAGGTCCATGTTTGTTTTTACTCTCAACTATGTCTGCCAAGACTTTCAGAAAAAAATCGTGTGATATCCTGGCTGAGATTCTCAGTGCTATGTGGAAAGCTACACTGAGCCCAGATCTCAGTTTCCAATGACGACTCTCATGTGTGGCCTCCTAAAATCCCAACGCAATTCATGGCAATACTTGTATGAGGTCTGTTCCAGAACTCAGTCTCTAAGGGGAAACACAATGGAGTTTAAGCCCAAGTGGACCAAGTCATCTCTTCCAACCGCCACACAAATGACCACAATTAAAACCAAAACACTCCCACATGGCCCACATCTTCTTCCATTGAGACACTCATCAAAACCTCTGGCTGAAGGTTTCCATGATGGGTGCAGCCCAAGACAGTGTCCAAAATATGCTCCCTTGCCCCTCTTTTGCCTAAAGTTAGGGTGGCCTGGACCCCTTTCCTGTGAACCTGGAGTGATCAAATAAGCCTGCCATTAATACTGCTCTGCTTCTCCAATTTGAGGCCTACTGACTGTCAGGTATAGATTCTTTATGTGATTTGGAGTAATGAGAAAACCCACGCACCTATTGTCTAGCCTGTGCAGGGCCTTGAAGAACTCATTTGATCCAAAAGATCCCTATTCTCACTTGATGGAGGTCAGGAACCTAACAGAGAAAGGCAAGAGACTTCTTCCAGAATGACTGATATTTTTACCATTTTGGTTTTTGATACACATATGGGAACGTACTTTAGACCCATCAGGTGCTGAGAATCTAAGCCATAGCCTGACACAGGGACAAGAGGCAGATTCAGACACATGCCTTTCCAAAGCAATTAACCAAAGAGCTACAGGTGATGCCCATTAATTTCCATTTGAAAACTGTTTTCTTCAGGCTTCAAAAATGGGTGGCCTGAGGCAAGGAACTTCCTTACATTCAGGGCAACAGAACAACAGGTAAGCAAAAGGCCCTAAGCAGGGTTTCTCCACTGAGACTTTCCTGGTCACACTGATATCTGCGTTTTCTGAGATGCTGGCCATTCCATTCCGCTATCCAGTACATGGCCATGTCACAGAGCTTGGAGGTGTCACATATCTTGGACACAAAAACATGAGCCTATTCTGGATAGTGACCAGAATTCGGGAAAAAAACAGGAACTTGGGAGGATAGTAGGGGTTGCTCATCCATAAGTCAAGCTGAAATCCACTCATAAATTGGGTAGGATGAATGCTGGGAAGCTTTCTACTAGACAGGACATATCCATTGATGCATTCTCTTTTCTCATGTCTACAAACACGGACACAGTGGGATACACAGACACAGAAACACTTACCTTGTCAAAAGGCTTTCTAGAAGCACTCCACTCCAAACCAAACAAACTGCCTTTCCTACCTATTCTCAGAACATGAGTAAAGACCACAAACTTACACCCACAACCTCAAAGGCACTTCCTACCCCCAATAGGTAAGTGACTATCCAGAGTGTCCTCTGACTGGTGGACCATAGTATGTTACTCTGAATTGGCCTGTCCTGTTTCAGATCTGGTCCCCTTGGCCAACTCTGTGAAGTTGTCAAAAGCCAACTGTGAGTGACTACCTGCTTTCTTAGGAAAGGCCCTTCTACAGAGCTCTTCTGGCATTTGGCCCTCTTCACATCATTAGATACCAAAAAAGACTGTTTCTGTCCTTGGTAAAATGAAACAAGTGATCCCACTGGAACTGGGACTGGGACTGACTCTGGGTGCCTGACTTCCTGGATCCCAAGTTCAGAGAGTTCCATCACCAATTAAGAGAGGTGAAGTCACTTTCTTCAAGAAATGAATGAGGTCACTGCCCTGGCAACGACTTTGTTCTAACAGTTGCTTCAAAGGGTCCCATGAGATGGAGGTTGCTCCTACTTCCTGTGACACTTTCACAAGTTAGAATGGTATATCAACCATAGGCAATGGGGAACTTCTGTCCACACAAGCCTGCTTTGGTCCATGTTCTCTACATTAAGAAGAGAGAGGCTGATTCAAACACATCCTTTCATCCTCTCCAGGTTGTTTGCCATGTAAAAGGACTTTTGCATTCTCAGGTCCTTCATAGGTGCCTACAACTTCTCCAAGGATCATTTCTGCATGGAACTCTGAGGTCCTCAGCATGTGGAAGATTACCTACATTCCTCTATTGCAAGACCAACTCTGTCCATGCTCTTCTGTAAAGTTAGACTGAGGGAACAGTATATGGTTACGGTTAACAACAGGTTCTATTTGGGTTAGAAATCATTTGTGGGATGAATAATGGTATTGGGAACCTACGATATTTAAAAGAATATACAGGTGAAATATAAGTATGAAAACCAAAATGGACGTAAGATTTGAAGCCCAGACGGCTATTGGGCCCTTGATTGAGATACTTAGCTTTGAATTATGTTCTGCACAGATGTCTGTGATAAATCGATATACAATGGCATAGGACCTTGTGCTATGTTGTCTTCCACATTCATCATACCTTGGATGATTGAATGTGGAAGACAACATCCAGTCAAAAAATGAGAGTCGGTAGGATTAGGAAGATAGTTGGTAGGTTTAGAAAGAAGAGTGAGTATAAGATTTGGACCACAAGTTCTTTAGCAATAGGGTTTCGGGTAGAGAGTTAATGTAAGTATCAGCACATGTGAAGAGTCAGTCACATTGATGAACTGGGGAAAATATGTAGGAAAGCAGATATCAATAGAGACATTAGGAAATCAGACAAATTATTAAGTGAGTGATTGGATTAAACATTTTCAACAGGGTTGAGGTTGAATATATAATCTAAGGATGAAACAAATATGTAGTCACCAATAGGATTGACATTTGAGAGCATTAAGCAACCTCGACATGGATATTTTTAGTAATCCATGCTCACTTTCCATTTAGGCTTTGTTACAATCATCAGTGTGATCTTTGCATTTTGTGTCCAGAATATTACTGTGATAAAATGTATATGTAGATCGGGTAACATGAGTATTTCTTCCACCATTTCTGGGAGCAATATTTTGAAGATGTATCAATTAATATTGGGAGTACAAATAGGTCTACTCTGTGTAGATCTAATGGTAACATTAAGGTTACGGTTTATCATGAAGTGTGTGTGAGTTTTGCTTCAAAAATGATTAAAGAATCGAAAATAATATGTTTAGAAAGAAGTCTAGTTAAAAGACCACTAAATAATCATAGAGGAATACATGTTTTCCGATGGAGGAAGTGATTTAAAGTGAACCAAATGCCTATAAATTTGTGAACTTGTGGATGAAAGGATATATCCTATGATGTCCGTAAACTGAAGAAAAAGTAATGTACCAGTGTTGAAATAAAATGAACTTCAAAATACATATTATGTCCCATAGGAATCTAAGTGCATTGATGTTAAATTTGGTGAGTTACTGCAGAAATATTAGGATATATAAGGACCATTCAGTGAAGTTAGTTTTCAGTACTAGGAAACAAATATGTATTTCAGGTGGTTGAATAATTTTGAGAATAATCTTGTGAAATGTGATTATAAATCTACATACATGAACTAGAATGAATTTAGGGAGTGTATAATAAGACACATATATTTCATATTTTGGAAAATCTGGAGAGTATATATATAAATATATATATATATATATATATATATATATATATATATATATATACACACACACACACACACACACACACACACACACATTAAAATGTAGCAATATATATGCCAATCAAAATTTATCATGAAATATATATCATCCACATATCTAAAAATATTAATTTTACTGAACATGGATTTATGTTGAATGTTGTTCACTAGGAAGCTCACCCATAAGTTGGATTTTCAGTTCCATCAGTATTTAGGGGGAGTGATCTATTCTCATAATTTTTATATTCCAAAGTCAGTGAGCTCACAAGAATGTATGTGTGATACCAGGTAGAAGTCTATATGTGCATAAAAATATACATGTTCTGAATAGGCTACAAAGAAAAGGAGACAGGAATTTACATATGTGTTAACTTTAAAAACTCATGGAGAAATATTACAATGAAAGATTGACTAGTTTTATAACACATACCCTTGATTAAACAGAAGGAAAATCCAAGTACACCATGCCTCCCACAAAAGGCCTGTATTTCTATTCTGTTAGGTTTCTTTTTCTGCATCATTTTAGGATAAGTAGTCAGAGTCTAGTACGCCATGGGTTAGTGTCAGGAATTCAGTATTTCAAATGGAAAATAGGATAATGAATCCAATGCATATGCAAATATATGCTACACAATAAACTTCCCACTCTCATCCAGAACAATGCCTTGACATTACCTTTGGCCCAGTGAGACACAATTAGAGGGGAAGAGTTAGAAAATCGGTGAATACATTTCTGGAATGGAAAATGCTCAAGAGTTTCCAACCTGGGAGCTGGTAGAGGAGTTTCCAAAAGTAAGGGACAATTTAAACACTTCACAAACATGGAGCTCTGCTGGCCAAAAGAATTCTGGGGAAACTGCCTCTGAGGTGTGGCACTTGAAATATATGTTGTTGTCAGTAGCTTTATCTTCATTTGTCATGAAACCATCAAAGCTGGGTCTGCATCTATGTGATCTGGAGAACATGGTTTCTTATTTTCCAATGAACATGAGACAGTGGTGCTGAATTCTCTCTTTGTAGGTAAACTGAGGCCACTGGGCCTAAGTGTCTCCCCGTGTGGACTGTGAAGCCATTTGGTCATCCTCCAATTTTCTTGGTGTTTCTTGCTGCTGCACTGGGAGATTGGTATGTGCTTCACGAAATACAAGGAGTTCAACTGGGACACAGTGTTGGAGGGAGTTCTGTGACATGTGGTGTTTCAGAGTCTGCAGAAGAACGCACCAACCAGGCTTCTATCCCATATAGCTTGCCCCCTTTATCATAGCAACCTGATTCTGAACATTGCCCTGAAACCACTCCATATAACAAGATGCCTTTACACATAAGGGTCTGCTGGGTGCACCATATCAGCTAAAAGCCATTTGGAAATCAATGGCAGATACACATGGCACCACCACAAATATTTTATCACACACCTGCACACCACTGCTGTGGGCCAACTACTCCGCAGTCTCCAACTAAACGGCCTCTCTGTTCTACACCATTTTCATTATACCCAATCAATCAAGGCACTGTCTGGTACACTAATGATCAGCAACAGGACATCCCAAGGTTCTCCATTGCCACCTCGTTATGCGAATTTCATAAATTTCATATTATTTATCTATCCACTTTACAAGGTTGAAGTTGGAGGCATTGCTGGTTTCAAATCATTCAGGAACCTTTAAATGGTGAGGAAGCTCATTTCAATGAAAGCTCTGGTACAATCATAAGTGTGAACTTTGCTTTTTGTGTCCAGAATATTACTGTGATAAAATGTATATGGAGATCAGGTGACATGAGTATTTCTTGAACCATTTCCTTGAGCAATAGTTTCAAGACTTATAAATTAGTATTTTGGGTACAATAGGTGTACCTTGTGTCTTTGGATATAGAGATAATGCATCAATAGACCATACTGAGAATAAATATAACTGGTTCCAATTTTAAATAAATTTTTGAATTGATATATGAAAATATACAGAAAATTTTATATTGATATACAATCATTCATTCCAACCAGTTACACATCTAATGGTAATATTAGGGTTATGGTTTATCATGAAGAGTGTGTGAGTTTTGCTTCAAAAGTGATTATGGAAATCAAAAATTATGTGTTTGGCAAGAAGTCTCATAAAAAGACCAGTCAAGAGACCTGGAGGAATACATGTGTTCTGAAGAAGGAATTGATTGAACGTGAAACAAATGCCTATAAATTTGTGAAATTGTGGATGAAATATTTATAGTATGATAATATATATATAACTTAGGTGAAATATATGTATGAAAACAGGAATCTAAATAAGATTTGACCCCAAAAGGGCATTGGGCCCATGATTGATATACTTAGCTTTGAATTACTTACTGCAACATTGTCTCAGATAAATCGATATACAATGGCATAGGACTTTGTACCTTGGATGATTGAATGTAGAAGAGAACATCCAGTAAAAAAGGGATAGTCGGTAGTAAAAGCTTAATAAATTAGGTTCTTGTCACTTACTGTTTTTCTGTATGCTTAATAAAACACTGTTGAAATCTTGAGAATTATTTGCTAATCTTGTTCCCAGAATGTGCTGTTCCCTACTGCCAAACTACAGAATGTACTCCCTCACTTGGTTGCACACAAACCGCCCACACACCCAGACTCATCAATAAACTTTCCTCCCTGCCCTCTCCAAGGAAAGTATATAAGCTCTGCTTAAGCTGTTCTCAGGGGTCCCTGCTCTGTTCAAGTGAGCTCTAAGCTCCAACATGCTGGACCCCCAGTAAATCCTTTGCTGTTGCATGATAAAGTCTCTTGGTTGTCCCTTCCTCCATCGCTAGCACGACCTTTACATATGGAGGTTCCACCGAGATCCAGCAGTTGTGGACGAGAGATCCCAAAGGACCCCTCTCAGGTAAGTAAGGCCTCTTTCTGGTTTCAGATTTCATGTTAGGGCCTGGCAAAATGGCTGTCAATTAAGAGTGTGAACTCTCTCCTACGATGACTGACAGTCGTATTTCAGAACTCAGGCCACATCTCTGGAGAACGCCACAGAGGACTCCGGAAATTGAGGAACAATAGTCTCCTCGACTCAGTGATATTTTGTTTCAGATTCGGTATTGCCAGCCCATCAGGTTTTGCTGGCAACTCAGTCCTGGTCTCAGTTTTGGACGTCCATTGCCTGTCTTTATTGTCCTGTCTTGTCTGTGTCATGTGTTGTTACTTTCACTGTTTGTGTATCTTTCATTATGAGACAGCACACTTCAATGCCTCTTTCCCTGACCCTTAATCACTGCACCAAAGTCCCCTTAAGGGCTCAGAATCTTTCTTTTTCAGTAACGTGCCGGTTGTGGCAGACTCTCTGTACCTCCTAATGGCCAACCTTTGGAGTTGGATGGCCCCTAGAAGGATCTTTCTACTTCCCACTAATTTAAAAAGTCAGAGATATTGTCTTTCAGACAGGGAAACAAAGCCATCCAGATCAAGAGGCATATATCTTAACTTGGAAGGACCTCTGCAAATTTCCTCCTCCATGGGTGAAGCCTATCCTTGCCCCTGCACCCGCTCCAACTCCTTCCCCCAGGAACTCTCAAACACTCTGCTCCTCCTCCTCCTCCAACCTCTGTTCTCCCTGAGTCACCAGATTTGACTCTACTGGACTCTCCTCCCCCTCCTTATCCTCTGCCTTTGTCCCCCAACCCCCAACACACTCTAAGTGATTCCCCTGCTGCTGACTCAGCCTCTCATCCATTTCAGGAATCTAAACCGGCCCAGGGCCCTCCAGATAATTCCTCTGCGGCACACACAGCATCTCCTCCCATGGAGGAAGCTGGCCCAGCTAAAGGAACTCACTGGCAGCGAAAGATTGAAAACCCTGGAACTCTCGGGATGCTCCCCCTCCTTCCCTATGGGCCAATGATTATCGATGGACATGGGGGAAAAATGCAAGCCTACCAGTATTGGCCTCTCTCCTCTTCAGACCTATATAACTTAAAAAATTACAATCCCCCTTTTTCCGTGGACCCAACAAGGCTCTCAGGTGTGGTTGAGTCATTAATGTTTTCACACCAGCCTACTTTGAATGACTGCCAATAACTCCTAGGAACTCTCTTCATGACAGAGGAACAAAAGGAAATCCTCCAGGAATCTAGAAAACAATATTCTCGGACCAGATGTGCATCCGACACAACTTCCCAATATAATCAAAGCCGGCTTTCCCTTGAAACAACCCAACAGAGACCCCAAAACCTTTGAAAGTAGGGAGGATCTGTCCACTTATGGCTGGGCTCTAATACTGGGTCACTGAGCAGCCGCTAGCAACCAACTAATTTGGCCAAGGTAAGAGAGATTATTCAAGGGCCTGATGAATCTCCCTCTATATTTTTAGAGAGAATTATGGAGGCATATAGGAGATATATTCCTTTCGATCCTCAGGCAGAGAATCAAAAGGCATCTGTCATGATGGGCAAACTGCACTGGATATTAAAACAAATTTACAAAGCTTAGATTGATTACAAGATATCACTTTGAGAGATTTAGTCAGAGAAGCTGAGAAGATATACTATAAGAGAGAAACTGAGGAAGAGAAGGGAGCAAAGGGAGGATAAAAGAAGCAAAAGGCAGACTAAGGCATTGACTAAGGTCCTGGTCACAACAACAAATAGGCCAGGAATTAAGAAACAGGGAGACAAGAAGGAATAAGTTGGCCCACGACAGAGGCCACCCCTGGCCTCAGATCAATGTGCCTACTCAAAGAAAAAGGACACTGGGTGAAATTTGCCTTAGAAAGTGACAGCCACGCCAGCCAGCCATTCTGACTGTGGAGGATGACTAAGAAAGTCGGGTCTCAGATCCCCTCCCCGAGCTCAGGGTAACTTTTGAAGTGGAGGGGACCCCAGTAAACTTTGAAGTGGATACAGGGGCAATGGACTCAGCCCTTAAGGCCACATTAGGCCCTCTATCTAATAAAAGGTTTCTAGTTCAAGGGGCTAATGGCAGTAAAAATCGGGCTTGGACAACTAAGAGGACCATTGACCTGGGGAAAGGAAAAATCCATCATTCTTTCCTAGTAATCCCAGAATGCCTGGCCCCACTGATGGGCAGAGATCTGCTCACCAAGCTCTGGGCCAAAATAACTTTTAAGCCTGAAGGCCCCCAAGTGGAATTTCTAAATCCTTTAGTAAAGACTCCTATAGTCACAGCTCTAACTGTCAGTAGAAAATGCACATCAACTCACTCACCTTGGTTCAAAGAAACTGCAGGTATTTCTGAAGTATCAAGAACAGAGTTTTCCACTAACTGACTCACAGCAAAAAGAAATAACTGAATGGGTAACAAAAGGCCTGTCGGGTCCATCAATTGGTTAATGCTTACCCTTCCAAGCTTCCTGCAGGAAAGCACCTACGAGGAACCAAACCAGGACAATTCTGGGAAGTGGAATTTACTTAAATTAAGCCAGCAAGGTATGGACTTAAATATCTCCAAGTCTTTGTAGATACATTTTAAGGATGGATTGAATCCTTCCCCACAAAAAAAAGAAAATAAATAGCACAAATTTTGCTCAAGAAGATCCTAGAAGATATTTTTCCAAGATATGGCCTGCCTAAGTTATTAGGGTCTGATAATGGACCAGCGTTCTTGTGCCAGGTAAGTCAGGGGTTAGCAGGACCCTGGGGATTAATTGGAAGTTACATTGTGCTTATCTACCCCAGAGTTTAGGACGGGTAGAAAGAATGAATATAACCATTAAAGAGACCTTAACAAAATTAAGCTTAGAGACCAGCATAAAAGATTGTACTATGCTACTGCCTTATGCACTCTTTCATGAAGGAAATACTCACTCTGCTTTTTGTGTAACCTCACCCCCTATGAAATTCTCTATGGAGCCCCTCCTCCAGGAAGGGACCTAACCCAAACTCTAAGACCTAAAGATCCCTTCCACACCCCCTTGCTTGACAGACTTAAAGCTCTTGAAAGAACTCAGCGATACCTGTGAAAACAGCTGGCCACTGCCTACCAACCTAGGGACGAGGGGACTCCACAAGGATATGAAGTAAAAGACTTCGTCTATGTAAGATGACATCAGGTATCATCCCTGGAACCCCACTGCAAAGGACCATACCAGGTGGTACTTATAACACCTACAGTGGTAAAGGAAGACGGAATTATTTCCTGGATCCATGCCTCTCATCTCAAGCCTGCACCCTGTCCGGATTCTGGCTGGAAACTGGAAAACACTGGTAACACTTTCAAATTGTGCATTCGCTGTGTGGATAAGGCTATAGACTGTCCCCTTAACAACCAGTAGTCCTAACCCTCATCAGCCCATTCAGCAGCGATGGCTGATCACAAATCCTACTGGAAAAGAAGTATGGTCTATCTCACATACAGCCCACTTAGGGACCTTGTGGCCATCTCTCCACCCAGACATTTGTCAGCTGGCTATAGGTCTTTCCTATTGGGATATCCCAGATGAAGAGGATCCCACTATAATTCCATTAAATTCCTTCTGCACTATAGATAATGGAAACAATCATTATGGACGTAGGGACATGCGAGCCAGATACAGGTTGGCTAGCCTAGATTACTATGTTTGCCAGGCGGACTATCAAAGCCACAAACAGCCATGGCTGTGTGGGGGAAAAGCCAACTTCCTCTGTAAGTCATGTTGATTTGAGCATACAGGGGCTGCCTGATAGAACTCAAACTCCTCATCAAATTCAGTAGACAACATTGGCCATATTACCAATTAGATAACCAAAACTGATGGTCCAGAGAGGGGTCTCTGGATCTTCAAATTCTGCGTGACCTTTTTAACTTTGGCAAGTGCTCAAAGGGGTGAAAAGAGTTTCCCCTATATGGAGGCCTTTTCCCTTCTTTGCTCACATCCTGATACTCACCCTTAGCCTTCTGCTCCAGACTCTTTGCTGTAACTCTCACCTCAGCAACATGATTTCTCTCCTCCAGTTACTAGATCAAAAAACCAAACATCCACTGGGTTTCAGACCATTGTCCCCTTGCTGAGGTAGCAGGTACTGAGGCACCCCTCCACCCACTCACTCCTCTCTTCTCCTCTCAGTGACCACACTGGGTCCCACCAGGTCTTCTTACCAGCTAACCTAAAGCTCAAACCAGCTAAGGAGAACACTCAGACCCCTATCCAAGATGTAATGAAAATGGTCTTTAAAGTTGCTTGGTCATCACTGAAAACAGGTTACTAGGAATTTAAAGTCTCTCACAGGCTTTTTTGGATACTCACTCCCGTCATCCCCTCTACTCTACCTGTTCTACTGCTCAATATTTTGTTGATAGGAAGATCCCCAAACCCTTTCCCATTATTCTTTAACATCTCTCCATCCTCATTCTCAGATTCTCGGAACTGCTCTAAGCCCAGCCTTCCCCGTCTTCCCCCTCTGTTCCAGACCCACAGAAAAGTCTTAACTGATCTTCTCCAGAAGTCTTAACCATGGCTGACTTTAGGACTTTCAGCAAAAGAGTCCCTATGTAAGAGTTCAGTGTAGATAAACTTCGTCTTTTCGTGTTGCCCGGTTCTACTTGGCCACTTGCTAAAACAATCAGCACTCCTAAGCTAGATACCCCCATACTAGTTTTTCAAAAAATATGTGAACAAGGCCTCTGACCTTGAGCTGGGGCTTCACAGAAATGGCTACATTTCTAAGATAAAGAAGTTACCAACTGGTCTCATGGTAACAGCTGGCAAGGAGAAAAAAAAAGGAGAAAAAGCTCTCCCCCTTCTAGGTGTCCTTGAAAACTTAACTTGCGCAGAACAGAGTAAAAAAACAGAAAAAAAACTGCTTTTTGTGAACTTCTGCAGACTGTGAACTCCTGAGCCCCTTCCCTTACATGTTGGGTACAAAATTCTGAAGCTACCTAAACTTGGGGTTCATGGGATTAATTGGTTTCAACAGAAGCAATGCCCTCTGAATCCGTTTGCAACCGAATAGGACTGTTTCCCTAGCTTTGGTGCTATCTTAGGTGCCTTTTCTTGACCGTCCCTACAACAGTATAATTCCTACATACTTAAAGATTTTTATATTTTCATGAAATTGTCAACAGCTGTGATTAATTGTGTAATGGTGCAGATGTTTCCCAGAGTGCTCTATCATGACTCAGGTTCATTTGATGATGAAACAGGGGGGCATAAAACTCGGTTCCACTGGGAACATATATCCCTCACTTTAGCCATCCTCTTAGGAATAGGAGTTGCTTCAGAGGTGTTCACAGGAACTATTGCCCTGGTTCATGGTACACAACAAATGACCCAATTAGAAGCATCAATAGACCAAAACTTAACGATACTAGAAATCTCCATCACAGCTTTGCAGGAATCTTTAACCTCTCTCTCTGAAGTTGTTTTACACAACAGTCGAGGGTTGGGCCTCCTCTTCATGAGAGAAGGGGGCCTTTGTGCTGCATTGAGGGAAGAATGTTGTGTTTCTGCCGACCATACTGGAGTTGTAAAAAAAATATGATTAAAATAAAAGGATACCTAGAAGAGTGTCAACAGGAGAGAGAGGCCCAAAAAGGGTGGTTTGAGTCTTGGTTCACACAGTCCCCCTGGTTATCTATGCTTTTATCAACCCTGGCCGGTCCAATAATAATCCTCATATTATTTCTAACTATAAACCCTGTTTGCTAAACTGTGTAATTTCTTTTCTCCAAGCTCAAATTGGACAAGTTAAACTTATGGTAATACCCCACTGGCAGACATAGAATGTGGCACCCGGCAATGAACACTTTTATGATTAAAAGTAGCCAGAAGAAGACGTGGGGAATGAATGGTTAATAAAATTGTACTTGTCACTACCTCTTTTTCTGTATGCTTAACAAAACACTGTTGAAATCTTGAGAACTGTTTGCTAATCTTGTTCCCAGAATGTTCTGTCCCCAACTGCCAAACAGGAGAATGTTCTCCCTCACCCCATTGCACGCAAACCGCACACTTGCCCTGACCCATCAATAAACTTCCTTTCCTGCCCTCTCCAAGGAAAGTATATAAGCTCTGATTAAGCTGTACTCAGGACTCTCTGCTCTAATCAAGTGAGCTCTGAGCCCCAGCATGCTGGACCTCCCATAAACCCTTTGCTGTTACATGAGACAGTCTCTTGGTGGTCTTTTCCTCTGACACTCGCCCGAACATTACTTGGATGATTGAATATAGAAGAGAAAATCCATTAAAAAATGGATAGTCCGTAGGAATAGGAAGATAGTCGGTATATTTAGGAAGAAAAGTGAATATAGGATTTGGAGCAAAAGTTCTTTATCAATAGGGTTTCGGTTAGAGAGTGAATGTAAATGTCAGCACATGTGAACAGTCACAATGATGAACTGGGGAAAATATGTAGGAAAGCAGATATCAATAGAGACATTACGAAATCTGGCAAAGTATAAAGCGTGTGATAGGATTAGACATTTTCAACAGGGTTGAGATTCAATATATAATCTTAGGAAGAAACAAATATGTAGTCACGAATAGGATTGACATTTGAGAGAATTAGGCAATCTGGACATGGTTGTTTTTAGTAATCCATGCTCACTTTCCATTTAGGCTTTAGTACAATCATAAGTGTGATCTTTGCATTTTGTTTTCAGAATATTACTGTGATAAAATGTATATGTAGTTCAGGTTACATGAGTATTTCTTCCACAATTTCTGGGAGCACTATTTTGAAGATGTATAAATTAGTATTGGGGGTACAAAGAAGTGTACACTGTGTCATAGAATATATTGAAAATGAATAAATGACTCTCAGCTATAGCTGCCAAGTCTTTCAGAATAAAATAGTGATATCCTCGCTGAGATTCCCACTGCTCTGTGGAAAGCCACCCTGGATTCAGATCTCAGTTTCCAAGGGCAACTCTCATGAGTGGCCTCCTAAAATCATAACAGAATTCATGGCAATACTTCTCTGAGGTCAGTTCCAGAAATCAGTCTTCAAGGGGAATCCCACCAGAGTTCAAACCCATGTGGACGCAGTCATCTTTTCCAACCGCCACACAAATGAACAGAATTAAAATGAAACAGTTGCACAGGGCCCTCATCTTCTTGTATTCAGACACTTATCATAACCTCTGGCTGACGGTTTCCATGAGGGGCGCTGCCTAAGACAGTGTCAAAAATAAGCTCTCTTGCCCTCATTTGCCTAAAGTCAGGGTGGCCTGGACACCCTTCCTGTGAACCAAGAGTGATCAAATAAGCCTGGCGTTAATACTGTTCTGCTTCTCCAATTTGAGGCCTACTGACTTTCAGGTATAGATTATTTGTGTGATTTGGAGTCATCAGAAAACCCAAGCACTTCTGCAGGGATTTGAAGAACTCATTTGACCCAAAGGATCACTATTCTCACTAGATGGAGGTCAGGAATCTAATAGAGGAAGGAAAGAGACTCATCCAAAATGAATGATCTTTTTGCCATTTCTGTTTTGAATGCACACATGGAATCTATCTTTCGATGCATCAGGGGCTGAGAATCTAAGCCACAACCTCACACAGGGCCAAGAGGCTGATTCAGACACATCTCTTTCCAAAGCAATTAAGCAAAGAGCCACAGGTGATGCCCATTCATTTCCATTTGAAAACCATTTTCTTCAGGCTTCACAAAGGTGTGGCCTGAGGCAAAGACCTTTCTGACATTCAGAGCAACAGAACAATAGGTAAGCAAAAGGCCCAAAGCAGGGTTTCCCCACTGAGATATTCTTGGTTACACTGATATCTCAGTTCTCTGAGATGCTCCACATTCCCTTCAGCTATCATGAACATGGCCTTGTCACAGAGCTTGGAGGTGGTACATATCTTGGACACAAAACCATGAGCCTATTCTGGAGAGTAAGCAGTATTCAGGAAGAAAACAGGAACTTAGGAAGATAGCAGGTGTTGTCCATCCATAAGGCAAGCTGCAGTACATTCATAAATTTGGCAGGATTAATGCTGGTAAACTTTCTACTAGACAGGACTCATCCATTGATGCATTCTCTTTTCTAATGTCTACAACAACGAATACCGTCGGATACACAGACATAGAAACATTCACCTTGTCAAATGACTAATAGAAATAGTTTACTCCAAACAAAACAAACAGCCTTTCCTACCTATTCTCAGAACATGAGACAAAACCAGAAACCCACACTCATTCTCACAAAGGCACCTCCTTCCCCCAAGTAGGTCTGTGACTATCCAGAGTGTCCTCTGACTGGTGGGCCATACTATGTTTCCCTGAAATCGCTTGTCCTGTCTCAGATCTGGTCTCCATGGCGAACTCTGTGAAGTTGTCAGGAGCCAGCGGTGAGCCACTACCTGCTTTCTCAGGAATTGCCCCTCTTCAGAGCTTTCCTGGCAATTGGCCATCCTCACATCAGTAGGTACCAAGAAAAACTGACTCTGTCCTTGGTAAATCCAAACAAGGGAGACCACTGGGACTGGGACTGGGACTGGCTATGGGTGCCTTGCTTCCTGGATCCCAAGGTCAGAGAGTTCCATCACCAATGAAGTGAAGTCTGGTCACCTGCACACCACTGGTCTAGCCCCACTCCGCAAAACTACATGGAGAACTATTTCAATTAAAAATTAACTAGTTTTATAATACCTACCCTTTATCATGCAAAAGGCAAGTCCAACTATACAACATGCCTCCTCTGAACTCCTTGTATTTCAATTATGTTTCGGTTATTTTTCTTCATCATATTAGGATTAGTAGTCAGAGTCTACTGGGGTATGGGTTCGTGTCAGAGATCCAGTATTTCGAATGGAAAATGGAAAAATGAATACAATGTGTATGCAAATATGTGCTACACATAAATCTTCCAACACTCAATCAGAACAATTCCTTGAACTTACCTTCGCCACAAGTAAGACACAATTAGAGGAGAAGAGTTAGAAAATCTGTGAATACATATCTGGAATGGAAAGTGCTCAGGAGTTCACAACCTTGGAGGTGGTAGAGGAGTTTCCATATGTAAGGGACCGGGTACAAACTCCACAACCATGGAGCTCTGCTGACCTAAAGACTTCTGCAGAAACTGCCTCTGAGATTGGGCACTTAAAATATATGTTGTTGTCAGGAGGTTTAGCTTCCTTTGTAGTGAGACAATAAAAGCTGGGTCTGCATCTATGTGATCTGGAGGTTATGGATTCTTATACTCCAATGAACATGAGGCAGCAGTGCTGAATTCTCTCTTTGTAGGTAAACTGTTGCCACTGGGGGCTAAGATTCTCCCCGTGTGGACTGTGAAGTCATTTCGCCATCCTCCACTTTTCTTGGTGTTTCTTGCTGCTGCATTGGGAGTTTGGTATTTCCCTCATGAAATACAAGGATTTCAACTGAGAAACAGTGCTGGAGGGAGTTCTGTTACATGTGGTGGGTCAGGTTCTGCAGGAGAATTCAACAACCAGGCTTCTATCCCACATCGCTTGCTCCCTTGACCATAGCAACCTGATTCTGAACATTGTGCTGGAACCTTTCCATATAACAAGATGCCTTTATATACAAGAGTCGGCTGGCTGCACCATGTCAGTCACAAGCCATTTAGAAGCCAATGGCAGATCCACATGAAAACAAAACAGATGTTTTATCACACACCAGCACACCACTACTCTAGGCCCACTACTCTGCAGGTTCCAACTTAATGGCATCTCTGATCTACACCATTTTCATAAAACCCAGTAAATCATGGCACAGTCTGGTACACTCATGATCAGCAACAGGACATCCAAAGGTTCTCCAGTGCCACCTGGTCATGGGAATTTCAAAAAATTCATGGTATTTATCTAGCCATTTTTCAAGGATGAAGTTGGAAGCACTGTGGGTTTCAATTCATTCAGGAACCATTAAATGTTGAGGAAGCTCATTTCCATGAAAAGTCTGGAGAACTCTTGTAAGGGTCAGGCGAAGCGTCAGAGAAAGAGACCACCAAGTGACCACTCATGCAATTTGCAGAAGGGGATTTATTGAACCAGCATGCTGGGGCTTCGTGCCAACTCAAGAAGGGAAAACAGCCCAGAGCCCCGAGAAGGGGAAGAGCACTGCTTATGTACACTTTTGGGAGGGCGGGGATTTTACATACATCACAGTCTCCTTTAACAAATCATTATACACTGCGGGAAAATTAAGCAACTATTCCTAAAACATGATTAGTTCATTCATTCTGGAGAGATAGGTCATTTCTAAACGGGTTACACATTCAAACTGATTGTTTTTATGGCCTAAAGGACTATGTGACCAGTTACACAGAGTCCCAAGTTATTGGACAACCAGAGAGTCAGTGGGAATATTTACTGGGCAGTTCCTGTATTGTCCTAACAGCTACATGGATTTCAGGTTCTACAGGTAGCATAGAAACCTAACAATATCTAATCCTTTACATTTTAACTCAGACTTTGAAGCTTAGAAACTTTACAAAACCCGATCTTTTACTCTTTAACTTACGCTTTAACTTCAATTTCTTTTACGCTTAAACTCTCACAGGCAATGCTTCCCAAGGAGTGGCCAATATGTCACATGAAGCCAGGCCCATTGAAGTCTACAATGTGAGGTCCATGTATCTTTTGACTCTCAACTATGGCTGCAAAGTCTTACAGGATAAAATCTTGTGATACCCTCGCTAAGATTCCCAGTGCTCTGTGGAAAACCACCCTGGCACTAGATCTCAGTTTTCAAGGGTGATTCTCATGTGTGCCCTCCTAAATCCCAATCAAATTCATAGCAATACTTCTCTGACATCAGTTCCACAACTCATTCTTTAAGGGGAATCACACCTGTGTTCAAACCCAGGTGAACCCAGTCATCTCTTCCAACCACCACACAAAAGACCACAATTAAACACTCCCAATGGCCCTCATCTTTTTCCACATAGACACTCATCATAACCTCTGGCTGGAGGTTTCCATGAGTGCGCAGTCCAAGACAGTGTCCAAAATAAGCTCCCTTGCCATTCATTTGCCTAAAGTCATGGTGGCCTGGACACCCATCCTGTGAATCAGGAGTGATAAAATAGGCCTGCCATTAATACTTCTCTGCTTCTCCAATTTGAGGCATACTGACTGTCAGATATAGATTCTTTATGTGACTTGCAGTCATGAGAAAACCCAAGCTCTTCTGCAGTGGTTTGAAGAACTCATTTGACACAAAGGATCCATATTCTCACATGATGGAGGTCAGGCACCTAAAAGAGGAAGGCAAGAGTCTTCATTCACAATGACTGATTTTTTTCACATTTTGGTTTTGGATGCACACATGGGATCCTTGTTTAGATCTATCTGGTGCTGAGTATGTAAGCCACAACCTCACACAGGGCCAAAAGGCTGTTTCAGACTCATCTCTTTCCAAAACATTTAGCAAAGATCCACAGGTAATGCCCATTCATTTCCATTTGAAAACTGTTTTCTTCACGCTTCAAAGAGTTTGGCCTGAGGAAAAGACCTTCCTGACATTCAGGGCAACAGAATCATAGGTAAGCAAATGGCCCAAAGCAGGGTTTCTTCAATGAGACTTTCTTGGTCACACTGATATCTGAGTTTTCTGAGATGCTCCTATTCCCTTCAGCTATCCAGTACATTGTCATGTCACAGAGCTTGGGTGTGGAATATATCTTGGAAACAAAACAATGAGCATATTCTGGAGAGTGGCCAGAATTCAGGGAGAAAACAGGAACTTAGGATGGGTGTTGCCCATCTAAAAGGTAAGCCACATTCCATTCATAAATTGGGCAGGATGAATACTGGGAAGCATTTTACTACACAGGACAATCCACTGATGCATTCTCTTTTCTAATGTCTACAACAATGGACAGAGTGTGATACACACACATAGAATCACTCGCCTTGTCAAACAACTTACGATAAACAGTACACTCCAAACTAAACAAACTGACTTTTCTACCTATTCTCAGAACATGAGAAAAAAACAGAAACTCACTCTGACACCCACAAAGGCACCTCCTTCCCTCAAGTAGTTCTGTGACTATCTGCAGTGTCCTCTGACTGGTGGGCCATACTATGTTCCCACGAAATGACCTTTCCTGTCTTATATAAAGTCTCCTTGGCCAAGCCTGTGAAGTTGTCAGAAGCCAGCTTTGAGCCACTACCTGCTTTCTCAGGAAAGGCCCCTTTTCAGAGCTCTCCTGGCCTTTGGCCATCCTCACATCAGTAGGTACCAAGAATGACTGACTCTGTCCTTGGTAAATCCAAACAAGCGAGACCACTGGGACTGGAACTGGACTGGCTCTGGGTGCCTGTCTTCCTGGATCCCAAGTTCAGAGAGTTCCATCACAAAAGAAGTGAGATGAGGTAACTTCCTTCAGGAACTGAATCAGATTGTTGCCTTGGCAACCTCTTTTTCCTAACGGTTGCTTCCAAGGCTACCATGAGATGGAGGCTGCCCCTACTTCCTGTGACAGTTTCACAACTGAGAATTGTATATCAACCTTAGGCAGCTGGGAACAGCTCTCCACACAGTCCTGGTTTGGTCCATTTTCTCTACATTACAATAGTGAGGCTGATTCTGACACATCCCTGCATCCTGACCAGGTTGTTTGCCATGGAAGATGACTGTTGCTCTCTCAGGTCCTTCATTGCTGCCTACATCTTCTCCAGGGATCACTTTTACATCGAACTTTGAGGTTCTCAACAGGTGGAAGATCCCCTACATTCCTGTAATGGAAGACAAATTCTGTCCCACCTCTTCTGTAAAGTTAGATTGCGGGAACATTGTATGGTTAAGGTTAATAACAGGTTCCATTTGGGTTAGGAATCATTCTGCGGGACGAATTATGGTATTGGGATTTTGCGATACTTACAATAATATATAGGTGAAATATAAGTATGAAAACAGAAACCTAGGTAATTTTTGAAGCCCAGAAGGACATTGGGCCCATAATTGGGTTTCTAAATTTGAATCATGTTCTGCACAGGTGTCTTAGATAAATTGATATACAATGCAATAGGACCTTGTCCCTTGGATGATTGAATGTCGAAGAGAACATCCAGTTAAAAAGGGATAGTTGGTGGATTAGGAAGATAGACGGTTGGTTTAGAATAAAGAGAGTGTATAGGATTTGGACCAAAAGACCTTTAGCAATAGAGTTTTGGGTAGAGAGTGAAAGAAATGTCAGCACATGTGAAGAGTCAGTCCCAATGATTAACTGGGGAAAAAATATAGAAAAACAGATATCAATAGAGACATTAGGAAATCAGGGAAAGTATAAAGTGAGTGATAGGATTAGATATTTTCAACAGAGTTGTGGTTGAATATGTAATTTCAGGAAGAAACAAATATGTAGTAACCAATAGGATTCACATTTGAGAGCATTAGGAAACCTGGACATGGATGTTTTTGTAATCCATGCTCACATTCCATTTAGGATTTCGTACAATCATAAGTGTGACCTTGATTTTTGTTTCCACAATATTACTGGGATAAAATGTATATATAGATCAGGTGACATGAGTATTTCTTCCACCATATCTGGGATCAATATTTTGAAGACGTAATAATTAGTATTGGGGCTACAAATAGGTGTAATATGTGTTATATGAATATAGAAAAAATGCATGAATAGACCATAATGTGAATAAATAACTGGTTCCAAATTTAAATAATGGATTGATTTGATATCTGAAAATATACAGGGAATCTTATATTGATATCCATACATTCATTCCAACCTGTTATACATCTAATGGTAATATTTGTGTTATGGTTTATCATAAAGTGTGTGTGAGTTTTGCTTCTAAAATGATTATGGAAATCGACAATAATGTGTTTTTAGTGAAGTCGCCTGAAAAGAAAGGTATAGAGGTCCAAACCAAAGGAATGAGCAATCTATTCAATAAAATAATACGGAAAAATTTCCCCGAATTGAAGAATGAGACAGAATCCCAAATCTTAGAAACCTACAGGTCGCTGAATGTGCAAAATCATAACAGATCCACACCTAGATATATTATAATGAAGATGCCAAACATACAGAAAAAGGAGAGAATTTTAAAAGCTACAAGCGAACGGAAACAGACTATATTTATGGGTAAACCAATCAATATAACAGCTGATCTTTCAACACAGACTCTGTAAGCTAGAAGAACCTGGAATTAGATTTTTCAAATACTGAAAGAAAATGGGTTCCAACCAAGAATTGTGTATCCAGCGAAATTAAGCTTCAGGAAGGAAGAGGAAATTAAAACCTTCCATGATATACAAAAGTTAAAAGAATTTGCAGCTAGAAAACCATCTCATCAAAACATCCTCAGCAAAACATTACAGGAAGAGGAAATGGAAAATAACAATGAAAACCAACAATGGGAGGTAGTATAGTAAAGGGGGGGGAAATAATCAAAGAGGAAAACAAACCATGTTTAGTAACATAAAAAAACAAATATGGCTGGAAGAACAAACCATTTCTCAATAATAACCATAAATCTTAATGGCTTAAACTCACCAATTAAGACACACAGGCTAGTAGAATGGATCACAAAACAAGAACCAACAATATACTGCCTACAGGAGACGCATTTGATAGGAAAAGACATACATAGACTGAAGGTGAAAGGTTTGGAAACATCATATCACTTATATGGACTTCGGAAACAAGCAAGAGTGTCCATACTCACATCAAATAAAATAGATTTCAAGCCAAAGTTAATCAAAAAGGATAAAGTGGGACACTACATACTGCTCAAAGGAACCATACACCAACAAGACATAACAAACATAAATATATATGCCCCAAACAATGGTGCAGCTGTGTTCATCAAACAAACTATTCTCAAGTTCAACAGTCTAATAGACCACCATACAATAATTATAGGAGACTTCAACACATCTCTGTCACTACTGGACAGATCTTTCAAACAAAAGTTGAATGAGGAAACTATTGAACTCAATAACACAATTAATAACCTAGACTTAATTGACAAATATAGAATATACCACCCAACAACAAGCAGTTACACTTTTTTCTCAATAGCACAAGGATACCTCTCAAAAATAGATCAGATGTTATGTCAAAGGGCAACTCTTATACAATATAAAGAAGTATAGATATACCGGTCATCTTATCTGATCATAATGGAATGAAACTGAAAATCAATGATAAAAGAAAGAAGGAAAAATTATGCATCACTTGGAGAATGAACAATAGGTTACTGAATGATCAATGGGTTATAGAAGACATCAAGGAGGAAAATAAAAAAAAATTCTTAGAGATAAATGAAAAGACATAAACAACATATCGGAATCTGTGGGACACATTGAAAGCAGTTCTAAGAGGAAAATTCCTTGCTTGGAGTTCTTTCCTTAAAAAAAGAAAAGACCAACAAATAAATGATCACATTGTTCATCTCAAAATCCTAGAAAAACAAGAGGAAAACAACAGCAATTTAAGTAGAAGGCAAGAAATAATTAAAATCAGAGCTGAAATTAATGAAATCAAAACAAAAGAAACAATTAAAAAAACATTGACAAAACTAAAAGATGGTTCTTTGAAAAAATAAATAAAATCGACAGACCCTTAACCATGTTAACGAAGAGAAAAAGAGAGAGAAATCAAATTACTAGCATACGGGATGAAAATGGCAAGATCACAACAGACACTTCAGAAATACAGAAGATGACCAGAAATTATTTTGAATCCTTATACTCCAATAAATTAGAAGACACTGAAGGCATCGCTCAATTTCTTAAGTCATATGATCTGCCCAGATTGGTCAGGAGGATATAAGCAACCTAAACAGATCAATATCAATTGAGGCAATAGAAGAAACCATCCAAAGACTACCAACTCAGAAAAGCCCAGGACTGGATGGGTATACAGCAGAGTTTTACAAAACCTTTAAAGAGGAACTAATACCAATACTTTTCAAGATATTTCAGAAAATAAAAAAAGAGGGAAAACTTCCAAATTCATTCTACGAGGCCAATATCACCCTGATTCCTAAACCAGACAAAGACACTTAAAAGAAACAAAACTATAGACCAATATATCTAATAAACCTGGATGCAAAAATCCTCAATAAAATTCTGGCAAATCAGATACAAAACATATTAAAAAAATTGTGCAACATGATCAAGTAGCAGTCATCCCTGGGATGCAAGGCTGGTTCAATATACGGAAATCAAAAATTTGATTCACCACATCAATAGACTTAAAAATAAGAACCATAAGATCATCCTGATAGATGCAGAAATACCATTCGACAAAGTACACCATTCCTTTGTGTTCAAAACTCTAGAAAAACTATGGATAACAGGAACATTCCTCAATATTGTAAAAGCAATCTATGCTAAGCCTCAGGCTAGCATCATTCTGAATGGAGAAAAACTGAAGGCATTCCCTCTAAAATCTGGAACAAGATAGGGATGCCCTCTTCAACACTTCTATCTAACATAGTTCTCAAAACACTGGGCAGAGCAATTAGACAAATGAAAAAAAAAATAATGGCATAAAAATAAGAAAAGAAGAACTTAAATTATTACTATTTGCAGGTGACAAGATTCTATACCTAGCAGACCTAAAAGGGTCTACGAAGAAACTATTAGAACTAATAAATGCATTCAGCAAAATGGCAGGATATAAAATCAACACGCATAAATCAAAGGCATTCCTGTATATCAGTGAAAAATACTCTGAAATGGAAATGAGGACAACCACTCCATTCAGAATATCCTCAAAAAAAAAAAAAAATAAAATACTTGGCAATCAACCTAACAAAAGAGGTGAAAGACTGATACAATGAAAACTACAGAACCCTAAAGAGAGAAATAGAAGAACAAAAACACAAACCACCATTCCTACCTATTCTCAGAACATGAGACAAAACCACAAACACACAATCACACCCAAAAAGGAACACCCTTTTCCCAAGTAGATCTGTGAATATCCAGAGTGTCCTCTGACTGGTGGGCAAAACTATGTTCCCCCAAAATGGTGTGTTCTGTCTCAGACCTGGTCTCTTTGGCCAACTCTGTGAAGTTGTCAGGAGCCCGTGGTGAGCAACTACCTACTTTCTCTGGAAAGGCCAGTCTTCATTGTTTCCCGGCATTTGGCCCTCCTCACATCAGTAGGTACCAAGAAAGACTGACTCTGTCTTGTTAAATACAAACTTGTGAGCCCACTGGGACTTGGACTGGGACTGACTCTGGGTGCCTGGCTTTCTGGATCCCAAGATTACAGAGTTCCATCATCAAAAATGTAAGGTGAGGTAACTTTCTTCAAGAACTGAATGAAGTCACTACCTTGGAAACAAATTTGTTTTAACAGTTGCTTCCAAGTGTCCCATGAGATGAAGGCTGCCCCTACTTGCTGTGACTCATTCATAAGTTAGAATGGTATAACAACCATAGGCACCCGGGAACAGCTCTCCACACAGGCCTGGTTTGGTCCATCTTCTCTACATTAAGAAGAGAGAGGCTGATTCAGACACAACCGTTCATCCTGAGTAGGTTGTTTGCCATGGAAGATGACTTTTGCTCTCTCAGATTCTTCATAGCTGCCTACATCTTCTCAAGGGATCTTTTCTGCATGGGCATTTTAGGTTCTAAGCAGGTGGAAGATCCCTATATATTCCTGTATTTTAGGAACCACCTCTGTCCCTGCTCTTCTGTAAAGTTGGATTAAGGGAAAAGTGTTTGGTTAGGGTTAATAACAAGTTCTATTTGGGTTAGAAATCATTCTGTGGAATGAATAATGGTTTTGGGAACCTGCGACATTTATAAGAATATATAGGTGAAAGTATGAAAACAGAAATCTGGGTAACTTTTGAAACCCAGAAGGTCATTGAGCCCTTGATTAGAATAGTTAGCTTTGAATTATGTCCTGTACATTTGTCTCAGATAAATCGATATACAATGGCATAGGACCTTGTACCTTGGATGATTGAATGTGGAAGAGAACATCCAGTCAAAAAGCGATAGTCGAAAGGATTAGGAAAATTGTCTGTAGGTTTATAAAAAAGAGTGAGTACAGGATTTGGACCAAAAGTTCTTTAGCCACCGGGTTTCAGGTAGAGAGTGAATGTAAATGTCAGCACATGTGAAGAGTCATTCACAATCATGAACTGGGGAAAATATGTAGGAAAGCAATAATTTGAAGATGTATAAATTTATTGGGAGTACAAATGGGTGTACCCTGTGTCTATGAATATAGAGATAATGCATGAATAGACCGTACTGTGAATAAATAATATAACTGGTTCCACTTTAAATAATGGATTGAATTGATATCAGAAAATATATAAAAATTCTTTTATTGATATAAAATCCTTCATTCCAACGAGTTATACATCTAATGGTGATATTAGAGTTATGGTTTATCATGAAGTGTGTGTCAGTTTTGCTTCAAAAGTGATAAAGGAAATAAAAAATAATGTGTTTGGAAAGAAGTTTCATGAAAAGACCAGTCAAGAATCATGGAGGAATACATGTGTTCTGAAGCAGGAAGTGATTGAAAGTGAAACAAATGCCTATAAATTTGGTAACTTGTGGAGGAAATATATATCCTATGATGTGCATAAACTGAAGAAATTGTAATGAACCAGTTTTGAATATAAATGAACGTCAATATACACATCATGTCCAATAGGAATCTACTTGCATTGATGTTATACTGGGTAGGTTACTTTAGAAATATTAGGATCTGTATGCACCATTCACTGAAGTTAGTTTTTAGTACTAGGAAACAAATATGTATTTCAGGTGGATGAATGTTTCTGATATTAATCTTGTGAAAAGCTTATTATAAAAAAACACATATATTTCATATTTTGAAAAATCTGGAGAGTTTGTGTATATATATATATGTGTGTGTGTGTATATATATATATATATATATATACACACACACACACACACAGACACACACACAAATAGACATTAAAAATAGCAATATATGCCAATCGAAATTCACCATGAAATATATATCATCCACACATCCAAAAATATTTATTTTACTGAACATGGATTTATGAATAATGTTGTTCAACTAGGAAGCTCACCCATAGGTTGAATTTTCATTTCCAACAGCGTTTAGGAGGAGTGATCTCTTCTCACAATTTGTATCTGCCAAGTCAGCCACCTCACAAGAATGTACGTGTAGTACCAGGTAGGATTCTGTATGTGCATATAAAAATATATGTGCTGAGTAGGCTACGTAGAACGGGAGACAGGAATTCACATTTTTCTTATCTTTAAAATCACATGGGGAACTATTTCAACAAAAAATTGTCTAGATTGATAACTCCTAAGCTATATAATGCAAAATGCAAGTCCAACTATACAACTTGCCTCCTCTGAACTGCTTGTATTTCTATTCTGTTTGGGTTATTTTTCTGCATCATATTAGGATCAGTAGTCAGAGTCTATTAGGGTATGGTTTAGTGTCAGGGATTCAGTGTTTTGAATGGAAAATTCGAAAATGATTCCAATGTGTATGCAAATATGTGCTACACAAAAGTCTTCCCACTCTCATCCAGAACAATTCTTTGACATTACCTTCGCCACATTTAAGACAAAATTAGAAGAGAAGAATTAGAAAATCTGTGAATACATATCAGGAATGGAAAATGCTCAGGAGTTCACAACCTTGGAGGTGTTAGAAAAGTTTCCAAAAGTAAGTGACTGGTAAACACTCCACAAACATGGAACTCTTCTGGCCAAAAGACTTCATGAAAAAGTGCCTCTGAGGTTGGACACTTGAAATATATGTTGTTGTCCGGAGCTTTAGCTTCATTGCTAGTGAGACCATCAAAGCTGGGTCTGCATCAATGTGACCTGCAGGACATCGTTTCTTATTTTCAATTGAACAAGAGGCAGCAGTGGTGATTTCTCTCTTTATAGGTAAACTGTGGCCACTGGAAGATAAGTGTCTCCCCAAGTGGACTATGAAGCCATTTGGTCATTCTCCACTTTTCGTGGTTTTTCTTGCTGCTGCACTGGGAGTTTGGTATTTGCTTCACGAAATACAAGGAGTTCAACTGGAATATAGTGTTGGAGAAAGTTCTGTCACGTGTGTTGGGTCAGGGTCAAGAAGAGAATGCAACAACCAGGCTTCTGTCCCACATAACTTGCCCCCTTTACCATAGCAACCTGATTCTGAACATTGCCCTGAAACCTCTCCATACAAAAAGATGCCTGTTCATATTATGGTCTGCTGGGTGCACCAAGTTAGTCACAATCCATTTGGAAGCCAATGGCAGAACCACTTGGCTACACCACAGTTGTATTATCACACACTTGAACACCACTGCTCTAGGCTCACTACTCAGCAGGCTCCAACTTACTGATATCACTGTTCTACACCATTTTCATGAAACCCAGTCAATCAAGGCACTGTTACACTCATGATCAGAAAGAGGATATTTAAAGGTTCTCCAGTGCCACGTGGTCATGGGAATTTCAAAAATTTCATGGTATTTATCTAGCCATTTTTCAAGAATGAAGTTGGAGGCACCTTGGGGTTTCCATTCATCCAGGAACCAATAAATGGTGAGGAAGCTCATTTCAATGAAAGCTCTGAGGAACTCTCACAGGCAAAGCATCCAAAAGAGTGCCCAAAAGGTCACATGAAGCCAGGCCCATTGAGGTCTACAATGTGAGGTCCATGTGTGTTTTGCCTCTTAACTATGACTGCCACGTTTTTCAGAATGAAATCATGTGATATCCTTGCTGAGATTATCAGTTCTCTGTGGAAAGCCATCCTGGGCCTAGATCTCAGGTTTCATGGGCGAATCTCATCAGTGGCCTCCCACAATCTCAACACAATTCATGGCAATACTTCTCTGAGGTCACTTCCAGAACTCAGTTCCTAAGAGGAATCACACATGAGTTCAAGCCCATGAGGACCCAATCATCTCTACCAACCGCCACACAAATCACCACATTTAAAACCAAAATATTCCCACATGGCCCTCATCTTCATCCATATAGACACTCATCATAAACTCTGGCTGGAGGTTCCCATGATGAGCGCAGCTCAAGACAGTGTCCAAAATATGGACCCTTGCCCCTCATTTGCCTAAAGTCACGGTGGCCTGGACACCAATCTTGTGAACCAGGAGTGATCAAATAGGCCTGCCATTAATATTGCTCTGCTTCTCTAATTTGAGGCCTACTGACTGTCAGGTATAGATTCATTATGTGATTTGGAATCATAAGAGAACCCAGGCACTTCTGCAGGACTTTGAAGAACTCATTTGACCCAAAGGATCCCTATTCTCACTTGATGGAGGTTAGGAACGTAACAGAGGAAGGCAAGAGACTTCATTCACAATGACCGATCTTTTTGCCATTTTGGTTTTGGATGTACACAGAATCTTCTTTAGATCTATCAGGAGCTGAGAATCTTAGCCAAAGCCTCAAACAGGGCCTAGTGTCTGATTAAGACACATCCCTTTCCAAAGCAATTAAGAGCCACAGGTGATGCCCATTCATTTCCATTTGAAAACTGTTTCTTCAGGCTTCACAAAGGGGTGGCCTGAGGCAAAGACCTTCCTGACATTCAAGGCAAAAGAACCATAGGTAAGCAAATGGACCAAAGCAGGGTTTATCCACTGAGACTTTACCTGTCACACTGATCTCTATGTTTTCTGAGATGTTCCCATTCCCTTCAGCTATCAAGAACATGGCCATTCACAAAGCTTGGAGGTGGTACATATCTTGGACACGTAAACATGCACCTATTCTAGAGATTGGACAGGATTCAGGAAGAAAATAGGAACTTCAGAAGATCCAACGTGTTGCCCATCCATAAGGCAAGCTACAGTCCATTCCTAAATTGGGCAGTTTGAATGCTGGGAAGTTTTCTACTAGAAAGGACACATAAATTGATTCATTCTGTTTTCTAATGTCCACAACCACGGACACAGTGGGATACACAGACATAGAAACACTCGCCTTGTCAAACGACTTACTAGAAACAGTCCACTCCAAAAGAAACAAACTGCCTTTCCTACCTATTCTCAGAACATGAGACAAAACCACAAACTCACACACACACCAGCAAAGGCACCTCCTTCCCCCAATAGGTCTGTGACTATCCGGAGTGTCCTCTGACACTGAGTGGGCCATACTATTTTCCCCTAAATGGACTGTCCTGTCTCAGAAATATTCTCCTTGGCCAACACTTTGAAGTTGTCAGGAGCCAGCGGTGAGGCACTCCCTGCTATCTCAGGAAAGGGCCCTCTTCAGAGCATTCCTGGCATTCGGCCATCCTCACATCAGTAGATACCAAGAAAGACTGACTCTGTCCTTGGTAAATCCAAACATGTGAGCCCACTGGGACTGGAACTGGGACTGGCTCTCAGTGCTTGGCTTCTTGGATCCCAAGTTCAGAGAATTCCATCACCAAAGAAGTTAGATAGGTCACTTTCTTCAGGAACTGAATGAGGTCACTGCCTTGGCAACCACTTTGTCCTAACAGTTGTTTCCAAGATTCCAATGAGAGGGAGGCTGACCCTACTCTCTGTGACACTTTCACAAGTTCGAATGGTATATCAACCATTGGCACCCGGGAACAGCTCTCCACACAGGCCTGGTTTGGTCCATCTTCTCTACATTAAGAAAAGAGCGGCTGATTCAGACACAAGCCTTCATCCTGTCCAGGTTGTTTGCCATAGAAGATGACTTTTTCTCTCTCAGGTCCTTCATATCTGCCTACATCTTCTCCAGGGATCATTTCTGCATGGACTTTTGAGGTTCTCAGCAGGTGGAAGATCCCCTACCTTCCTGTATTGTAAGACAAAAATCTGTCCCTGCTCTTCTGTAAAGATAGATTGAGGGAACAGTGTATGGTTAGGTTTAATAGCATATTCGATATGGATTAGGATTGATTCTGTTGGATTAATAATTGTATTGGGAACCTGTGATATTTTAAGAAAATAGACGTGAAATATAAGTATGAAAACAGAAATCTAGGAAAGATTTGAAGCCCAGAACGGCATTGGGCCCTTGAATGGAATACTTAGCTTGAATTATGTTCTTCACCAAGGTCTCAGAAAAATCGATATACAATGGCGTAAAACCATGTACCTCAGATTATTGAATGTACAAGAGAATATCCAGTCAAAAAGGGGTAGTCCGTAGGATTAGGAAGATAGTCAGTAGATTTAGGAAGAAGAGTGAGTCTATGAGTTGCAGAAAACGTTTTTAGCAATAGGGTTTCAGTTAGAAAGTGAATGTAAATGTCAGCACATGTGAAGAGTCAGTCATAATTATGAACTGGGGAAAATATGTAGGAAAGCAGATATCAAAAGAGACACTAGGAAATCAGGCAAATTATAAAGTGAGTGATAGGATTAGACATTTTCAACAGGGTTGACGTTGAATATATAATCCTAGGAAGAAACAAATATGTAGTCGCCAATAGGATTTACATTTGAGAGCATTAGGCAACCTGAAAAAGTATGTTTTTAGTAATCCATGCACACTTTCCATAAAGGCATTGGTACAAACATAAGTATGACCTTTGCATTTTGTGTCCAGAATATTACTGTGATAATATGTATATGTAGATCAGGTGACATGAGTATTTCTTCCACCATTACGGGGAGCAATATTTTGAAAACTTATAAATTAGTACTGAGGATACAAATAGTTGTACCTGTGTTGATGAATATAGAGATGATGCATGAATAGTCCATATTGTGAATAAATTATATAACTATTTCCAACTTTAAAGAATTGATTAAATTTACATCTGAAAAAAAATAGAAAATCTTATATTGATATACATACATTCATTCCAACCAGTTATATATCTAATGGTAATATTAGGGTGATGGTTTATCATGAAGACAGTATCATAAGTCAGCTAACTTGCTCCTCATTTGCCTAAAATCATGGTGGCCTGAACACACTTCCTGTGAATCAGGAGTGATAAAATAGGCCTGCCGTTAATACTACTCTGCTTCTCCAATTTGAGGCATACTGACTGTCAGGAATAGATTCTTTATGTGATTTGGATTCATAAGAAAACCCAAGCTCCTCTGCAGTCGTTTGAAGAACTCATTTGACACAAAGGATCCCTATTCTCACTTGTTGGAGGGCAGGAACCTAAAGGAGGAAGGCAAGAGGCTTCATTCACAATGACTAATTTTTTTCACATTTTGGTTATGGATGCATACATGAGATCTTTCGTTAGATCTATCCGGTGCTGAGAATGTAAGCCACAACCTCACACAGGACCATGAGGCTGATTCAGAAAAATCCCTTTCCAAAACAATTTAGCAAAGATCCACAAGTAATGCCCATTCCTTTTCTTTTGAAAACTGTTTTCTTCAGGCTTCAAAAAGTTTGGCCTGAGGCAAAGACTTTCCTGACATACAGGGCAACAGAACTATAGGTAAGCAAATGGCCCAAAGCAGGGTTTCTCCACTGAGACTTTCCTGGTCACACTGATATATAATATTTCTGAGATGCTCCTATTCCCTTCAGCTATCCAGTACATTGTCATGTCACAGAGCTTGAGGGTGGTACATATCTTGAACACAAAACCATGAGCGTATTCTGGAGACTGGCCTGAATTCAGGAGGAAAAGAGTAACTTAGGAAGATAGTAGGTGTTTCCCATTTATAAGGGAAGCCACAGTCCATTTATAAATTGGGCAGGATGAATGCTGGGAAGCATTCTACTAGACAGGACAATCCACTGATGAATTCTCTTTTCTAATGTCTAAAACAACAAACAGAGTGTGATAAACACAGATAGAATCACTCGCCTTGTCAAAAGACTTATGAGAAACAGTACACTCAAAACCAAACAAACTGACTTTCCTACCTATTCTCAGAGACAAAACCACAAACGCACTCGGACACCCACAAAGTAACCTTCCCTCAAGTAGGTCTGTGACTCTCGGGAGTGTCCTCTGACTGGTGGGCCATAAAATGTTCCCATGAAATGGTCTGTCCTGTTTCAGATCTGGTCTCCTTGGCCAATCCTGTGAAGTTGTCAGGAGCCAGCTTTGAGCCACTACCTGCTTTCTCAGGAAAGGCCCCTCTTCAGACCTCTCCTGGCCTTTGGCCATCCTCACTTCAGTAGGTACCAGGAAAGACTGACTCTGTCCTTTGTAAATCAAAAAAGTAAGCCCATTAGGACTGGTACTGGGACTCTCTCTGGGTGCCTGGCTTCTTGGATCCCAAGTTCAGAGAGTTTCATCACCAAGGAAGTGAAGTGAGGTCCCATCCTACAGGAACTGAATGAGGTCACTGCCTTGGCAACCACTTTGTCCTAACAGTTGCTTCCAAGGGTCCCATGAGATGGAAGCTGCCCCTAATTCCCGTGAGAATTTCACAAGTTAGAATGGTATATCAACCATAGGCACCCAGAAAAATCTCTCCAGACAGGCCAAGTTTGGTCCATCTTCTATACATTAAGAAGATAGAGGCTCATTCAGATACATCCCTTCATCATGACCATGTTGTTTGCCATGGAAGATGACTATTGCTCTCTCAGTTCCTTCATAACTGCCTACATGTTCTTCAGGGATCATTTCTGCAAAAAACTTTGAGGTTCTCAGCAGGTGGAATATTCCCTACATTCCTGTATTGTAAGGCCAACTCTGTCCCTGCTCTACATTAAAGTTAGTTTGAGGGATCAGTGTATGGTTAGGATTAATAACAGGTTCGATTTGGGTTAGGAATCATTCTGAGGGGTGAATAATGGTACTGGGAACCTGCAATATTTATAAGAATATATATGTAAAATATAAGTATGTAAACATAAATCTAGGTAAGATTTGAAGCCCAGAATGGCATTGGGCCCTTGATTGGGATACTTAGCTTTGAATTATGTTCTGCTCAGATGTCTCAGATAAATCAATATACAATGGCATAGGATCTTGTACCTCGGATGATTGAATGTCGAAGAGAACATTCAGTCAAAAAGGGATAATCGGTAAAATTCTGAAGATAGTTGGTAGGTTTAGAAAGAAGAGTGAGTATAGGATTTGCCCAAAGTTCTTTACCAAAAGCATTTCGGGTAGAGAGTGAATGTAAATTTCAGAACATGTAAAAGGTCAGTCACAATGATGAACTCGGGAAAATATGTAGGAAAGAGAATATCAATAGAAACATTAGGAAATCAGGCAAAATATAAAGTGAATGATAGGATTAGACATTTTCAACAGGCTTGAGGTTGAATATATAATCTCAGGAAGAAACAAATATGTAATCACCAATAGGATTTACATATGAGAGCATTAGGCATCATGTACATGCATGTTTTTAGTAGTCAATGCTCACTTTCCATTTGTGCTTTGGTACAATCATAAGTGTGAATTTAGCTTTTTGTTTCCACAATATTACTGTGATAAAATATATATGTAGATCGGGTGACATGAGTATATCTTCCACCATTTCTGGGAGCAATATATTAAAGACATAAAATTAGTATTGGGGTTACAAATAGGTGTAACCTCTGTCTAGGCGTATAGAGATAATGCATGAATAGGCCATATAAGTGAATAAATAATATAACAGGTTTCAAGTATATAATGGATTGAATTTATATCTGAAAATATATAAGAAATCTTATATTGATATACAATCATTCATTCCAAAAAGTTATATATCTAATGTTAATATTAAAGTTGTAGTTTATCATGAAGGGTGTGTGAGTTTTGCTTCAAAAGTGATTATGGAAATCGAAAATAATGTGTTTCGAAAGAAGTCTCATGAAAAGTCCAGTCAAGAAACATGGAGGAATACGTGTGTTTTGAAGCAGGAAGTGATTTGAAGTGAAACAAATGCCTATAAATTTGTGAACTTGTGGATGAAATATGTATCTTATGATGTGCATTAACTGATAAAAT
Source organism: Callospermophilus lateralis (assembly GCF_048772815.1). NCBI lineage: Eukaryota > Metazoa > Chordata > Mammalia > Rodentia > Sciuridae > Callospermophilus > Callospermophilus lateralis. The sequence goes on along the minus strand of NW_027514169.1, from coordinate 136,115 downwards.
AGTAATGTACCAGTGTTGAATAAAAATGATTGTCAAAATACATATCATGTCCCAGAGGAATCTACATGCATTGATGTTAAACTGGGTAAGTTGCTGTACAAATATTAGGATATGTATGCACCATTCACTGAACTTAGTTTTCAGTACTGGAAACAAATATGTATTTCAGGTTGATGAATATTTTGAGAATAATCTTGTGAAAATTTGATTATAAGTTAACATACATGAACATGAATGAATATAGGGAGTGTATTAAGAGATATATTTCATATTTTGAAAAATCTGGAGAGTATATATATATATATATATATATATATATATATATATATATATATATAAATATATATGCAAAAAATAATACACACACAGATATTAAAAAGTAGCAGTATATTCCAATCGAAATTCATCATAAAATATATATCATCCACAGATGCAAAAATATTTATTTTACTGAACATGGATTTATGTATAATAGTGTTTAACTAGGAAGCTCACCCATAGTTTGAATTTTCAGTTACAACAGCTTTTAGGAGGAGTGATCTCTTCTCACAATTTGTATCTGCCAAATCAGCCACCTCACACAAATATTCGGGTGATACCATATAGGATTCTATATGTGCATATAAAAATACATGTGCTTAATAGGCTACAGAGAAAGGGAGACAGAAATTCACATATTTGTTAACTTTAAAACCACATGGAGAACTATTTCACTTAAAAATTGACTAGATTTATAACACCTACACTGTATCATGCAAAAGGCAAGTCCAAATATACCATGCCTCCTCTGAACTACTTTTATTTCATTTCTGTTTGATTGATTTTTCTCTATCATATTAGAATGAGTAGTAAGAGTCTAGTAGGGTATGGGTAGTGTCAAGGATTCAGTATTTCGAATGGTAAATTAGAAATTGAATCCAACGTGTATGCAAATATGTGCTATACAAAATGCTTCCCACTCTCATTCAGAACAATGCCTTGACATTACCTTTCCCACAAGTAAGACACAACGAGAAGAGAAGAGTTAGAAAATCTCTTAATATATATCTGGAATGGAAAACTCTCAGGGGTTCACATCCTTGGAGGTGGTAGAGGAGTTTCCAAATGTAAGGGACAGGGAAAACACTCCAAAAACATGGACTTCTGCTGGCCTAAGGATTTCTAGAAAACTGCCTCTGAGGTTGGGCCCTTGATGTATATGTTGTTGTTAGGAGCTTTAGCTTCCTTTCTAGTAATAAAATAAAAGCTTGGTCTGCATCTGTGTGACCTGGAGGACATGGTTTCTTATTTTCCAATGAACATAAGGCAGCAGTGCTGAATACTCTCTTTGTAGGTAAACTGTTGCCACTGGCGGCTAAATGGCTCCCCGTGTGGACTGCGAAGCCATTTGGCCATCCTCCACTTTTCATGGTGTTTCTTGCTGCTGCACTGGGAATTTGCTATTTGCTACACCAAATACAAGGGTTCAACTGTGACATACAGCTAGAGGGAGTTCTGTCACGTTTGGTGGGTCAGGATCTGCAGCAGAATGCACCAACCAGTTTTTTATCCCACATAGCTTTTCCCCCTTGACCATAGCAACCTGTTTCTGAACATGGCCCTGAAAATTCTCCATATAACAAGATGCCTTTATATACAAGGGTCTGCTGGCTGCACCCTGTCAGTCACAAGCCATTTAGAAGCCAATGGCAGATCCACACGAACCCACCAGAGATGGTTAATCACACACCTCCCCAAAACTGCTCTAGCCCCAATACTCTGCATGCTCCAACTTACTGGCATCTCAGTTCTACACCATCAAGGCACTGTCCAGTACACTCTTGATTAGCAGCAGGACATCCAAAGGTTATGCAGTGCCACCTGGTCATGGGAATTTCAAAAATTTCATGGTATTTATCTAGCCATATTTCAAGGATGAAGTTGTAGGCACAGTGGTTTTCAATTCATTCAGGAACAATTAAATGTTGAGAAAGCTCATTTCAATGAAAACTCTAGAAAACTCTCACAGGAAAGGCTTCCCAAAAAGTGGCCAAAAGGTCAAATAAAGCCAGGCCCATTTAGGTATATAATGTGAGGACCATGTGTGTTTTGACTCTCAACTATGGCTGCCAAGTCTTTCAGAATAAAATCATGGGATATCGTGGATGAGATTCCCAGTGCTCTGTGGATAGCCACCCTGGGCATAGATCTCAGTTTCCAAAGGTGAATGTCATGTGTGGCCTCCTAAAATCACAACACAATTCATGGCAATATTTCTCTGAGGGCAATTCCAGAACTCATTCTCTAAGTAGAATCACACCAGAGTTCAAGCCCAGGTGGACCCAGTCATCTCTTCCAACCCCCACACAAATGACCACAATTAAAACCAAAACACTCCCACATGCCACTCATCTTCTTCCATATAGACTCTCCTCATAACATCTGGCTGGAGGTTTCCATGAGGGGCGCAGCCCAAGGCAGTGTCCAAAATAAGCTCCCTTGCCCATCATTTCCCTAAAGTCATGGTGGCCTGGACACCCTTTCTGTGAACCAGGAGTGATCAAATATGCCTGCTGATAATACTGCTCTGCATCTCCAGTTTGAGGCCTACTGAATGTCTTGTATAGATTCTTTATGTGATTTAGTGTCATGAGAAAACACAAGGATGTATGGGCTAGCGTCTGCAGCGCTTTGAAGAACTCATTTGATTCAATGGATCCTATTCTCACTTGATGGAGGTCAGGAACCTAACAGAGGAAGGCAAGAGACTTCATCAACAATGACTGATCTTTTTCCCATTTTGGTTTTGGATGCACACATGGGATCTTTCCTTAGATGCATCAGGTGCTGAGAATCTAAGCCACAGCCTCACACAGGGTCAAGAGGCTGATTCAGACATATCCATTTGCAAAGCACTTAAAAAAGAGCCACATGTGATGCCCATTCATTTCCATTTGAAAAGTGTTTTCTTCACGCTTCACAAAGAGGTGGGATGAGGCCAAGACCTTCCTCACATTCAGGGGAAGAGAAGAATTGGTTAGCAAAAGGCCCAAAGCAGGGTTTCCCCACTGAGGCTTTCCTGGTCACACTGATATCTGAGTTATCTGAGATGCTAGACATTTCCTTTAGCTATCCAGTACATGGCCATGTCACAGAGCTTGGAGGTGGTACATATCTTGGACACAAAACCATGATCCTATTCTGGAGAGTGGCCACAATCAGGAAGAAAACACTAACTTAGAAAAATGGTAGGTGTTGCCCATGCATAAGGAAAGCCACAGTCCATTCATCAATATGGCAAGATGAATGCTGGGAAGCTTTCTACTAAACAGGAAATATCCATTGATGAATTCTCTTTTTTCATGTCGACAACCACGGACAAAGTGGGATGCACAGAAATAGAAACACGCGACTTGTCAAACGACTTACTAGAAACAGTTCACTCCAAACCAAAAAACCGCCTTTCCTACCTATTCTCAGAAGATGAGATAAAACCACAAACTCACACCCACACCCACAAAGGCACCTCCTTCCCCCAAGTAGGTCTGCGAATATCCGGAGTGTCCTCTGATTTGTGGGCCATACTATGTTTCCTGAAATGTCCTGTCCTGTCTCAGATCTGGTCTCCTTGGCCAACTCTGTGAAATTGTCAGGAGCCAGCGGTGAGCCACTACCTGCTTTCTCAGGAAAGGCCCCTCTTCAGAGCTCTCCTGAAATTTGGCCATTCTCACATCAGTAGGTACCAAGAAAGACTGACGGATCTTGGTGAATCCAAACATGTGAGCCCAGTGGGAATGGTCCTGGGACTGGCTCTGGGTGCCTGGCTTCCTGGATCCCAAATTCAGAGAGTTCTATCTCCAAGGAAGTGAGAAAGGTCACTTCCTTTATAAACTGAATGAGGTCACTGCTTTTGCAACCAATTTGTGCTAACATTTGCTTCCAAGGGTCCCATGAAATGGAGGCTGCCCCTACTTCCTGTGACACTTTCACAACTGAGAATTTTATATCAACCATAGGCAGCTGGGAACAGCTCTCCACACAGGACTGGTATGGTCCATCTTCTCTACATTAAGAAGAGTGAGTCTGATTCTGACACATACCTTCATCCTGACCAGGTTGTTTGCCATGGAAGATGACTTTTGCTCTCTCAGGTCCTTCATAGCTGCCTACATCTTCTCCAGGGATCATTTCTTCATTGAACTTTGAGGTTTGAAGCTGGTGGAAGATCCCCTACATTCCTGTATTGGAAGACCAATTCTGTCCCTCCTCTTCTATAAAGTTAGGTTGAGGGAACATTGTATGGTTGAGGTTAATAACAGGTTCCAGTTGTGTTAGAAATCATTCTGCGGGATGAATAATGGTATTGGGATTTTGCAATATTTACAAGAATATATAGGTAAAATATAAGTATGAAAACAGAAATCTAGGTAATTTTTGAAGCCCAGAAGGGCATTGGGCCCATGATTGGGATTCTTACCTTTGAATTATATTCTGTACAGGTGTCTCAGATAAATCGATATACAATGGCATAGGACCTTGTTCCTTGAATGATTGAATGTCGAAGAGAACATCCAGTCAAAAAGGGATAGTTGGTGGATTAGGAAGATAGTTGGTAGGTTTAGAATGAAGAGTGTGTATAGGTTTTGGACCAAAAGATCTTTAGCAGTAGGGTTTTGGGTAGAGAGTGAAAGTAAATATCAGCACATGTGAAGAGTCAGTCACAGTGATGAACTTGGGAAAATATATAGAAAATCAGATATTGATAGAGACATTAGAAAATCAGGCAAAGTATAAAGTGAGTGATAGCGTTAGACATTTTCAACAGGGTTGAGGTTGAATATGAAATTTCAGGAAGAAACAAATATTTAGTAACCAATAGGATTCACATTTGAGAGCATTAGGCAACCTGAACATGGATGTTTTTAGTAATCCATGCTCACTTTCCATTTAGGATTTGGTAAAATCATAAGTGTGACCTTGCTTTTTGTTTCCACAATATTACAGTGATAAAATGTATATATAGATCAGGTGACAAGAGTATTTCTTCCACCATTTCTGGGAACAATATTTTGAAGACGTATACATTAGTTTTGGGTGTACAAATAGGTGTACTCTGTGTTATATGAATATAGAGATAATGCATGAATAGACCATACTGTGAATAGATAATATAATTCGTTCCAAATTATATAATGGATTGAATTGATATCTGAAAATATACAGGAAATCTTATATTGATATTCATGCATTCATTCGAACCAGTTATACATTTAATGGAAATATTAGTCTAATGGTTTATCATGAAGTGTGAGTGAGTTTTGCTTCTAAAATGATTATGGAAATCAAAAATAATGTGTTTGGAAAGAAGTCTCATGAAAAGAGCAGTCAAGAAACCTGGGGGAATACATGTGTTCTGAAGCAGGAAGTAATTGAAAGTGAAAAAAAATGCCTATAAATTTGTGAATTTGTGGATGAAATATGTATCCTATTTTGTGCAAAAACTGAAGAAATATTAAAGTACCAGTGTTGAATAGAAATGAACCTCAAAATACACATCAAGTCCCATAGGAATCTACTTGCATTGATGTCAAAGTGGGTCATTTACTGTAGAAATATTAGGATTTGTATGCACCATTCAATGAAGTTAGTTTTCAGTACTAGAAAACAAATATGTATTTCAGGTGGATGAATATTTCTGAGAAGAATCTTGTGAAAAGTTGATTATAAATCCACATACATGAATATGAATAAATTTAGGGAGTGTATAAAAAGACACATATATTTCATATTTTGAAAAATCTGGAGTGTATATATATATATATATATATATATATATATATATATATACACATATATATATTTATACACACACACACACACACACACACACACACACACACAGACATTAAAAAGTAGCAATATATATGCCAATCGAAATACATCATGAAATATATATCATCCACAAATCCAAAAATCTTCATTTTAATGAACATCGATTTATGTATAATGTTGTTAAACTAGAAAGCTCACCTATAGTTTGAATTTTCAGTTCCAAAAGCATTTAAGAGGAGTGATCTCTTCTCACAATTTGTTTCTACCAAGTCGGCAACCTCACAAGTATGTACGTGTGATACCAGGTAGGATTCTATATGTGCATATAAAAATACATGTGCTGAATAGGGTACAGAGAAACGGAGACAGGAATTCACATATATGTTAACTTTAAAAACACATGGAGATGGGGAGGGACAGAGCTGCCAACCGCGCCTGCAAGGTAGGCGGACCTGCGACCCACTGGTAAAACAGGCCGAGCGGCTCACCAGCATGAAAGACACATCGCCCTGGTTGGGGGATGGTCAGAGCCGCTGTGCGCCTGCAAGTTACGTGGACCTGCAACCCACAGGCAGAACAGGCCCAGGAACCCAATGGAGAGGCAGAGACGCTCCTTGCGACTTCAAGGTAGGTGAAACTGCGAACCACCAGCAGAACAGGCCCAGTGGCCTTCAGAGGGGCAGAGCTGCTTCCCACGCCTGCGAAGTAGGCTGATCTGCGAACACCGACAGACTAGGCGCTAGGGCCTGCTAGGGTGCTAGACACATCACCAGGTTGGGGGAAGGGTCGAGCCACCGCCCGTAACTGCAATGCAGGTGGACCTCTCACCCAATGGCAGAACAGGCCCAGCAACCTGCCAGCGTGTTAGACACATCGCCCCGGTTTGGAGAGGGGCAGATCCACCTCCCGTGCCTGCAAGGTAGATAGACCTGCAACCCACAGACAGAAGAGGCCCAGTGGCATGCGGAGGGGCAGAGCCGACGCCCGCGCCTGCAATGTAGGCGGACCCGTGACCCACTGGCAGAACAAGCCCAGTGCCCAAAAAGGGGTAGAGCCAGTGCCTGCTCCTGCAAGGTAGGCGGACCTGCTACCGACCGGCAGAACAGGCCAAGCGGCCTGCTGGTGTGGTAAGCAAATTGACCCAATTGGAAGAGGGGCAGTGCCGCCACCCGTGCCTGTGAGGGAGACTTTGCAACTATACAAGAGCAATATAAATATTTAGGGGTAAAATTAACAGTTTCACCAAGCAGAAAGAAACACAATCAGTATGAATAGACAAAGAAAGAAAGGACCACAAGCAATGCAAGACAACTCAACATTAGAAGAGGTAATATCTACAGCAAATGGAATGTCAGATAAAGATTTCAGGATATACATGGTTCAGATTATCTGGAGTCTCAAGGAAGACATTAGACAGCAAAATCAGACCATGAAAGATCACTTTGACAATGAATTACATAAACAAATCCAAAAAGCAAAAGATCAACTATACAGGAAGAGAGAGGTTATAAAAAAAAAACAAACAGAAATCCTAGAAATGCAGTAAGCAATAAACCAACTTAAAAACTCAATTGAGAATACTACCAGCAGAGTAGATCACTTAGAATATAGAACATCAGATAATGAAGAAAAAGTATTTCAACTTGAAAAGAACATAGACAGCTTAGCAAGACTGTTAAGAAACCATGAGCAGAACATCCAAGAAATATGGGATAACATAAAGAGAACAAACTTAAGAGTCATTGGGATACAGGAAGGTATAGAGGTCCAATCCAAAGGAATGAGCAATCTATTCAATTAAATAATACGAGAAAACTTTACAGACTTAAAGAATGAGACAGAATCCCAAATCGTAGAAGCCTACAGGACGCCGGATGTGCAAAATCATAAGGGATCCACAGCTAGACATATTATAATGAAGATGCCAAATATACAGAATAAGGAGAGAATTTTAAAAGCTACAAGAGAAAGCAAGCAGATTACATTAAGGGGTAAACCAATCAGGATAATAGCTGGTCTTTCAACAAAGACTCTGAAAGCTAGAAGATCCTGGAATAAGATTTTTCAAACACTGAAAGAAAATGGGTTCCAACCAAGAATTCTGTATCCAGCGAAATTAAGCTTCAGGATAGAAGATGAAATTAAAACCTTTCATGATAAACAAAAGTTAAAAGAATTTGCAGCTAGAAAACCATCTCTTCAAAACATCCTCGGCAAAACATTACAGGAAGAGGAAATGGAAAATAACAATGAAAACCAACAGTGGGAGGTAGTACAGTAAAGGGGGGAAAATAATCAAAGAGGAAAACAAACCATAGTTGGTAACATAACTAAACAAATATGGCTGAAAGAAAAAGCATATCTCAATAATAACCCTAATGTTAATGGCTTAAACTCACCAATTAAGAGACACAGGCTTGTGGAATGGAACACAAACCATGACTCAACAATATGCTGCCTACAGGAGACACATTTTATAGGAAAAGACATACATAGACTGAAGGTGAAAGGTTGGGAGAAATCATGTCATTCATATTGACTTCAGAAACAAGCAGGAGTGTCCATACTCATATCAAACAAAATAGATTTCAAGCCAAAGTTAAACAAAAGGGATAAAGTGGGACACTACATATTGCTCCAGGGAACCATACACCAACAAGACATAACACTCATAAATATATATGCCCCAAACAATGGTGCAGCTATGTTCATCAAAAAAACTCTTCTCAATTTCAAGAGTCAAATAGACCACCATACAATAAACATAGGAGACTTCAACACACCTCTCTCACTACTGGACAGATTTTCTAAACAAAAGTTGAATAAGGAAACTATAGAACTGAATAACACAATTAATAACCTAGACCTAATTGACATATATAGAATATAGCACCCAACATCAAGCAGTTAAACTTTTTTCTCAGCAGCACATGGATGCCTCTCGAAAATAGATCATATATTATGACACAGGGCAACTATTAGACAATATAATGGAGTACAGATAATACGAGGCATCTTATCTGATCATAATGGAATGAATCTAAAAATCAATGATAAAAGAAGGAAGGAAATATCATGCATCACTTGGAGAATGAACAATAGGTTACTGAATGATCAATGGGTTATAGAAGACATCAAGGAGGAAAATCAAAAAATTCTTAGAGATAAATGAATAGACAGACACAACATATTGGAATCTATGGGGCACATTGAAAGCAGTTCTAAGAGGAAAATTTCTTGCTTGGAGTTCTTTCCTTAAAAAAAGAAAAAAAAAACAACAAATAAATGATCACATTGTTCATCTCAAAATCCTAGAAAAACAAGAGGAAAACAATAGCAATAGAAGTAGAAGGCAAGAAATAAATAAAATCAGAGCTGAAATTAATGAAATCAAAACAAAAGAAACAATTAAAAAAACATTGACAAAACTAAAAGATGGTTCTTTGAAAAAATAAATAAAATCGACAGACCCTTAACCATGTTAACGAAGAGAAAAAGAGAGAGAAATCAAATTACTAGCATACAGGATAAAAATGGCAAGATCACAACAGACACTTCAGAAATACAGAAGATAATCAGAAATTATTTTGAATCCTATACTCCAATAAATTAGAAGATAGTGAAGACATCGATAAATTTCTTAAGTCATATGATGAGCCCAGATTGAATCAGGAGGATATAGAAAACGTAAACAGACCAATATCAATTGAGGAAATAGAAGAAGCCATCCAAAGACTACCAACTAAGAAAAGCCCACGACTGGATAGATATACAGCAGAGTTTTACAAAACCTTTAAAGAGGAACTAATACCAATACTTTTCAAGATATTTCAGGAAATAGAAAAAGAGGAAGAATTTAAAATTCATTCTATGAGGCCAATATCACCCTGATTGCTAAACCAGACAAAGACACTTCAAAGAAAAAGAACTACAGACCAATATCTCTAATGAACCTAGATGCAAAAGTCCTCAATGAAATTCTGGCAAATCAAATACAAAAACATATTAAAAAAATTGTGCAACAAGATCAAGTAGGATTCATCCCTGTGATACAAGGCTGGTTCAATATACGGAAATCAATAAATTTTATTCACCACATCAATAGACTTAAAAATATGAACCATATAATCATCCCAATAGATGCAGAAAAAGCATTTGACTAAGTACAACATCCCTTCATGTTCAAAACTCTAGAAAAACTACAGATAACAGGAACATACCTCAATATTGTAGAAGCAATCTATGCTAAGCATCAGGCTAGCATCATTCTGAATAGAGAAAAACTGAAGGCATTCCCTCTAAAATCTAGAACAAGATAGGGATGCCCTCTCTCAACACTTCTGTTCAACATAGTTCTCGAAACACTCGCCAGAGCATTAGACAAATGAAAGAAATTGAAGGCATAAAAATAGAAAAAGAACTTAAATTATCACTATTTGCAGATGACAATATTCTATACCTAGCAGACCCAAAAGGGTCTACAAAGAAAGTATTAGAGCTAATAAATGAATTCAGCAAAGTGGTAGGATATAAAATCAACAGGCATAAATCAAAGGCATTCCTGTACATCAGAGACAAATCTTCTGAAATGGAAATGAGGACAACCACTCCATTCAGAATATCCTCAAAAAAAATAAAATACTTGGGAATCAACCTAACAAAAGAGGTGAAAGCCTTATACAATGAAAACTACAGAACCCTATAGAGAGAAATAAAAGATCTTAGAAGATGGAAAAATATTCCTTGTTCATGGATAGGCAGAACTAACATCATCAAAATGGTGATATTACCAAAAGTTCTCTATAGGTTTAATGAAAGCCAATCAAAATCCCAAGGGCATTTCTTGTAGAAATAGATAAAGCAATTATGAAATTCATTTGGAAAAATAAAAGACCCAGACTAGCAAATACAACTCTAAGCAGAAAGTGTGAATCAGGTGGTATAGCGATACCAGACCTGAAACTAAACTACAGAGCAATAGTAACAAAAAGAGCATGGTACTGGTACCAAAACAGGCGGGTGGACCAATGGTACAGAATAGAGGACACAGAATCCAAACCACAAAACTACAGCTATCTTATATTTGATAAAGAGGCTAAAAGCCTGAAATGGAGGAAGGATTGCATCTCCAACAAATGGTGCTGGGAAAATTGGAATTCCGTATGTAACAAAATGAAACTGAATTCCTTTCTCTCGGCATGCACAAAGGGTAACTCAAAATGGATCAAGGAGCTTGATATCAAATCAGAGACATGGCATCTGTTAGAAGAAAACTTTGGCTACGATCTACATTCTGTGGGGTCGGGCTCCAAATTCCTCAAAAGGACACCCATAGCACAAGAGTTAATAACTAGAATCAACAAATGGGACTTACTAAAACTAAAAAGATTTTTCTCAGCAAAAGAATCCATAAGAGGGTGGGGGATGTTGCTCAAGTGGTAGCGGACTCGCCTGGCATGCGTGCGGCCCGGGTTCGATCCTCAGCACCACATACAAACAAAGATGTTGTGTCCACCGAAAACTAAAAAAATAAATATTAAAATTCTCTCTCTCTCTCTCTCTCTCTCTCTCTCTCTCTCTCTGTAAAAAAAAAAAGAAACCATAAGAGAGGTAAATATGGAGCCTACATCCTGAGAACAAATCGTTACTCCTCACACTTCAGATAGAGCCCTAATATCCAGAGTATACAAAGAACTCAAAAAAAATTGAGCAATAAGAAAATGAATAACCCAATCAACAAATGGGCCAAGGACCTGAACAGACACTTCTCAGAGGAGGACACACAATCAATCAATAAGTACATGAAAAATGCTCACCATCTCTAGCAGTCAGAAAAATGCAAAACAAACCCACCCTAAGATACCATCTTACTGCAGTAAGATTGGCTGCCATTATGAAGTCAAACAACGACAAGTGCTGGCGAGGATGTGGGGACAAGGGTACACCTGTACATTGCTGGTGGGACTGCAAATTGGTGCAGCCAATTTGGAAAGCAGTATGCAGATTTCTTGAAAAGCTGGGAATGGAAACACCATTTGACCCAGCTATTCCCCTTCTCAGTCTATTCCCTGAAGACCTAAAAAGAGCATGCTAAAGGGACACTGATAAATCGATGTTAATAGCAGCACAATTCACAATAGCAAGACTGTGCAACAAACCTAGATGCCCTTCAATAGATGAATGGATAAAAAAATGTGACATTTATACACAATGGAGTATTACTCTGCATTAAAAAATACTTCTCTGAGGTCAGTTCCAAAACTCATTCTCTAAGGGAAATCACACCAGAGTTCAAGCCCATTTGGACCCAGTCATCTCTTCCAACTGCCACACAAATGACCACAATTAAAACCAAAACACTCCCACATGGCTCTCATCTTCTTCCATATAGACACTCCTCATAACCTCTGGCTGGAGTTTTCCATGTGGGGCGCAGCCCAGGACCGTGCCCAAAATAAGCTCCCTTGCCCCTCATTTGCCTAAAGTCAGGGTGGCCTGGACACCCTTCCTGTAAACCAGGAGTGATCAAATAGGCCTGCCATTAATACTGCTCCACCTCTCCACTTTGAGGCCTTCTTACTGTTGGGTTTAGATTCTTCCTGCTTTTAAATTTTTAAAAAAATTTAATTGGAAAGAAAAAAACTTGTGTTGCAGAATATTAAATATCTTATGGAATAGCCTTCATCTTGTTTGTGAAGGAAACCTTGATGCCTTGCCAATCTGGTTATATGGAGACACTCAAAATTTTCTGTTACATACTAGATGGATGAATGGCTACAGCACATAGTTTATTAAAACCGAAAGGCATATAACAGCAAGTAAGATAACAAATGAAAGACAATTTTATTAAAAAATAAAGTTGTAAAATGACTCAATTATTGAAAATTCAATTCTTTTTTTCCTTTTTTTTGGTTGTTCAAAACTTTATAAAGCTCATGATATATCATCTTTCATACATTTGACTTAATTGGGTTATGAACTCCCATTTTTACCCCAAATAGAAATCGCAGAATCACATCAGTTACACACTCACGTTTTTAAATAATAGCATATTAGTGATTGTTGTATTCTGTTACCTTTTCTATCCCCTACTATCCCCTCTCCCCTCCCCTCCCATCTTCCCTCTCTACCTCATCTGCTGCTATTCAATTCTCTCCCTTGTTTCCCCCCCTTTCCCCTCACAACCTCTTGTAAGTAATTTTGTGTAACATTTAGTGTCTCGTACCATTTCCATATGCTTTCCCTTCTCTCTTTCTTTCTCTCCCCCACTCATCTCCATTTAGTGTTTATATTTTTCTCATGCTCTTCCTCCCTGTTCTGTTTTTATGTGCTCTCTTTATATCAAAGAAAACATTTGGAATTTTTTTTAAAGATTGGCTAGCTTCGCTTAGCATAATCTGTTCTAATGCCATCCATTTCCCTGCAAATTCTATAATTTTGTCAATTTTTAGTGCTGCGTAATACTCCATCGTGTATAGATTCGACATTTTTTTTATCCATTCGTCTATTGAAGGGCATCTAGGTTGGTTCCACAGTCTAGCTATTGTGAATTGTGCCGCTATGATCATTGATGTGGCAGTATCCCTATAGTGTGCTCTTTTAAGGTCCTCAGGGAATAGTTCGAGAAGCGCCATAGCTGGGTCAAATCACCAATTTCCAGTCCCACCAGCAGTGTACAAGTGTACCCTTTTCCCCACATCTTCGCCAACACTTATTGTTGTTTGACTTCATAATGGCTGCCAATCTTACTAGAGTGAGATGGTATCTTAGGGTGGTTTTGACTTTCATTTCTCTGACTGCTAGAGATGGTGAGCATTTTTTCATTTACATGTTGATTGATTGAATATCATCCTCTGTGAAGTGTCTGTTCAGGTCCTTGGCACTTTTGTTGATTGGATTATTTGTTATCTTATTGTTTATTGTTTTTGAGTTCTTTGTATATTCTGGATATTAGGGCTCTATATGAAGTGTGAGGGGTAAAATTTTGTTCCCAGTATGTAGGCTCTCTATTTACCTCTCTTATTGTTTCTCTTGCTGAGAAAAAACGTTCTAGTTTAAGTAAGTCCCACTTGTTTATTCTTGTTGTTAACTCTTGGGCTATGGGTGTCCTATTAAGAAATTTGGAACCCGACCCACAGTATGTACCTTGTAGCCAACTTTTTCTTCTATCAGATGCAGTGTCTCTGATTTTATATCTAGCTCCTTGATCCATTTTGAGTTTACTCTTCTGCATGGCGAGAGAAAGGGATTCAGTTTCATTTTCTTGCATATGGATTTCCAATTTTCCCTGAACCATTTGTTGAAGATCCTATCCTTCCTCCATTGCATGCTTTTAGCCCCTTTTTCAAATATAAGAAAGTTGTACTTTGTGGATTGGTTTCTGTGTCCTCTTTTCTCTACCATTGGTCTACCTGCCTGTTTTGATACCAGTTCCACGCTGTTTTTTTTAATTATTGCTTTGTAGTACAGTTTGAACTCTGGTATCGCTATACCTCCAGATTCACACTTCCTGCTTAGAATTGCTTTTGCTATTCTGGGTCTTTTGTTTTTCCATATGAAATTTATGAATGCTTTATCTATTTCTACAAGAAATGCCATTGGGATTTTGATTGGCATTGCATTAAACCTGTAGAGGACTTTGGGTAATATCGCCATTTTGATGATGTTAGTTCTGCCTATCCATGAACAGGGTACATTTTTAAGTCCTCTAACATCTTATTCTATCTCTCTCTTTAGGGTTCTGTAGATTTCATTGTATAAACCTTTTACCTCTTTTGTTAGGTTGATTCCCACGTATCTTATTTTCTTTGAGGATTTTGTGAATGGAGTGGTTTTCCTCATTTCCATATCAGAAGTTTTGTTGCTGATATACAGGAATGCCTTTGATTTATGCGTGTTGATTTTATATCCTGCCACTTTGCTGAATTCATTCATTAACACTAGCAGTTTTTTTGTAGACCCCTTTGGGTCTGTTAAATATATTATCATGTCATCACAAATAGCGATAATTTAAGTTCTTCCTTTCCTATTTTTATGCCTTTAATTTCTTTTGTCTGTCTAATTGCTCTGGCTAGTATTTCAAGAACTTAATTGAGTAGAAGTGGTGATAGAGGGCATCCCTGTCTTGTCAAAGATTTTAGAGGGAATGCCTTCAGTTTTTCTCCATTTAGGATGATGCTAGCCTGATGTTTAGCATATATAGCTTTTCCCATGTGGAGGTAAGTTCCTGTTATCCCTAGTTTTTATAGTGTTTTAAACAGAAAGGGATGCTGTACTTTGTCGAATGCTTTTTCTGCATCTATCGAGGTGATTATATGGTTCTTGTCTTTAAGTCTACTGATGTAGTGGATTACATTTATTGATTTTCGTATATTGAACCAGCCTTGCATCCCAGGGGTGAATCCTACCTGATCACGAAGCACAATTTTTTTGATTTGTTTTTGTATTGTATTTTGTATTGAGAATTTTTGCATCCAAGTTTATTAGAGATATTGGTCTGTAGTTTTCTTTCTTTGAAGTGTCTTTGTCTGTTTTGGGATTAGGGTGATGTTGGCCTCATAGAATGAATTTGGAAGAACTCCTTCTTTTTCCATTTTTTTGAAATAGCTTGAAAAGTATTGGTATTAATTCTTCTTTGAAGGTTTTGTAGAACTCCGCTGTATACCCATCCGGTCCAGGGCTTTTTTTGGTTGGTGGTCTTTTGATGGTTTCTTCTATTTCTTCCTTTGTTATTGGTATTTTTAAATTGTGTGTGTCTTCCTGACTCAATCTGGACAGATCATTTGACTTAAGAAATTTTTCGATATCTTCATTATCTTCTATTCTATTGGAATATAGGGTTTCAAAATACTTTCTAATTATCTTCTGTATTTCTGTAATGTCTGTTGTGACATTGCCCTTTTTATCCCATATGTTAGTATTTTTAGTTCTCTCTCTACTTCTCTTCTTTAGCACGGCTTAGGGCCTGTCGATCTTATTTATTTTTTTAAAGAACCAACTTTTATTTTTTTCAATTTTTTCAATGTTTTTATTGGTTTCAATTTGGTTGATTTCGCCTCTAATTTAATTATTCCTTGTCTTCTACTACATTTGCTGTTGTTTTCTCTTCCTTTTCTAGGTTTTTGAGGTGTAGTGTGAGTTCATTTTTTTTTTTGTTTTTTTTTTCTTTTTTTGAGGCAAGAATTCCAAGAAATGAATTTCCCTCTTAAAATTTCTTTCATTATTTCCCATTGAATCCAGTATGTTGTGTCTGTATTGTCATTTGTCTCTAAGAAATTTTTTATCTCCTCCTTTATGTCTTCTGTAACCCATTGATCATTCAGTAACATATTGTTCATTTTCCATGTGATGTAGGATTTTTCCTTCCTTCTTTTATCATTGATTTCAAGTTTCATTCCATTATGATCAGATATGTTGCATGGTATTATCTCCATACCTTTATATTTACTAAGAGTTTCCCTAAGGCATAATATATAGTCTATACTTGAGTAGGATCAATGTGCTGCTGAGAAGAACGTGTATCCACTTGACGATGGTTGATATATTCTGTATATGTTGGTTAAGTCTAGGTTATTGATTGTGCTATTGAGTTCTATAGTTTCTTTATTCAGCTTTTGTCTAGAGGATCTGTCTAATGGCGAGAGCTGTGTGTTGAAGTCACCTGTAATTATTGTGTTATAGCCTATTTGACTCTTGACCTTGAGGAGTTTGTTTTATGAAATTTGTAGCACCATTGTTTGGTGCATCCAAATTGATAATTGTTATGTCTTGTTGGTGAATGGTTCCTTTTAACAGTATATAGTGTCCTTCTTTATCACTTTTGATTAACTTAGGTTTGAAGTTGATTTTATTCGATATGAATATGGCCACTCCTGCTTGCTTCCAAGGGCCAATTATGGCTGCCATGTCTTCAGAATAAAATTATGTGATATCCTGGCTGAGATTCCCATTGCTTTGTGGAAAGCCACCTTGGGGCTAGATCTCAGTTTCAAAGGGCAACTATCAAGAGTGGCCTCCTAAAATACCAACACAATTCATGGCAATACTTCAATGAGGTTAGTTCCATAACTCAGTCTCTAACGGGAATCACACCAGAGTACAAGCCCAGGTGGACCCAGTCATCTTTTCCAAGCCCCACCCAAATGACCACAATTAAAACCAAAACACTCCCACATGGCCCTCATCTTCTTCCACATATACACTCATCATAACTTCTGGATGGATGTTTCCATGAGGGTTGCAACCAAAGACAGTGTCCAAAATAAGCTCCCTTGCCTCTCATTAGCCTAAAGTCAGGGTGGCCTGGACACCCTTCCTGTGAACCAGGAGTGATAAAAAAGGCCTGCCATTAATACCGCTCTGTTTCTCTAATTTGAGGCCTACTGAATATCAGGTATAGACTTTTTATGCGATTTGGAGTCTTGAGAAAACCCGAGCACATCTGCTGAGCATTGAAGAATTCATTTGATCCAAAGGTTCCCTCTTCTCACTTGATGGAGGTCAGGAACCTAACAGAGGAAGGCAATAGTCTTCATTCACAATGACTGCTCTTTTTGCCATTTTGTTTTTCGATGCACACATGGGATCTTTCTTTAGATCCATCAGGTGCTGAGAATCTAACCACAGCCTCATACAAGGCCAAGAGGCAGATTCAGACAAACACACACATGCACACACACACACGCATTAATATGTAGCAATGTATATGCCAATGGAAATTCATCATGAAATATAATTCATCCACATATCCAAAAATATTCATTTTACTGAACATGGATTTATTTATAATTTTTTTCACTAGAAAGCTCACACATACGTTGAATTGTCAGTTTCATCCGTATTTAGGGGGCCTCATCTCTTCTCACAATTTTTATATTCCAAAGTCAGTGAGCTCACAAGAATGTATGTGTGAATCCAGGTAGGATACTATATATACTATATATGCATTAAAAATGCATGTGCTGAATAGGCTACAGGAAAAGGGAGATAGGAATTTACGTATGTGATATCTTTTAAAACTCATGAAGAAATATTACAATGAAAAGTTGACTAGATTTAAAACACATACTCTTGATAAAGCAGAAGGCAAATCCAAGTATACGCCATACTTACTATGAAAGGCCTGTATTTCTATTCAGTTAGGTTTCTTTTTCTCCATGATATTAGGATTAGTAGTCATAGTCTAGTAGGGTATGGGTTAGTGTCAGGGATTCAGTATTTCAAATGAATCCTGTGTATGGAAACATGTGTTACACAAAAATCTTCCCACTCTCAACCAGAACAATGCCTTGACATAACCATCACTATAAGTAAGACCCAATTAGAGGAGAGGAGTAAAAAAATCTGTGAAAACATAGGTGGAATGGAAAACGCTAGGAGTTCACAACACTGGTGGTGGTAAAACAGTTTCCAAAAGTAAGCGAGAGGGTAAACACTCCACAAACAAGGAGCTCTGCTGGCCTAAAGACGTCTTGAGAAACTTCCTCTTAGGTTGGGCACATGAAGTGTATGTAATTTGACTTCCTTTGTAGTGACACCATGAAATCTGGCTCTGCATCTATGTAACCTGGAGGACATGTTTCCTTATTTTCTAATGAACATGAGGCAGCAGTTCTGAATTCTCTCTTTATAGGTAAACTGTGGCCACTGGGAGCTAAGTGTCTTCCCGTTTGGTCTGTGAAGCCATTTGGTCATCCTCCACTTTTCATGGTGTTTCTTACTGATGCACTGAGAGTTTGGTATTGCCTTCACAAAATACAAAAGTTCAACTGGGACACAATGCTGGAGGGAGTTCTGTCACGTGTGGTTGGTCAGGGTCTCCAAAAAAATGTACGAATCACGCATCTATAACACATAGATTTCTCCCTTGACTATAGCAACCTGATTCTGAACATTGCCCTGAAACCTCTCCATATAACAAGATGAATTTACATAGAAGGATCTGCTGCCTGAACCATGTCAGTCGCAATTCTTTTGGAAGCCAATGGAAGATCCAGGTGGTCCTACCAAAAATATTTATTTACACACCTAGAGTTCACTGCTCTAGGCCCACTACTCAGCAGGCTCCAACATACTGGCATCTCTGTTCTACAGCATTTTCATGAAACCCAGTCAATAAAGGCACTGTTTGGTACACTCATGATCAGCAACAGGACATCCAAAGATTATCCAGCCTCACCTCGTCATGGAAATTTCAAAAATTCGATGGTATTTATCTAGCCATTTTTCAGAGATGAAGTTGGAGGCACTGCGGGTTTCAATAAATTCAGGAACCATTAAATGGTGAGGAAGCTAATTTCAAGAAAAGCTCTGGAAAACACTCACAGGCAAGCCTTCCCAAAGACTGGCCGAAAGGTCACATGAATCCAGGACCATTGAGGTCTAAAATGTGAGGTCCATGTGTGTTTGGACTCTCAACTATGGCTGCCAAGTCTTTAAGAATTAAATTATTTGATATCATGGCTCAGAATCCCAGAGCTCTCTGGAAAGCCATCCTGGGCCTAGATCTTACTTTCCAAGGGCGACTCTCATGTGTGGCCTCTTAAATCCCAACACAATTCATGGCAATACTTCTCTGAGATCAGTTCCAGAACACAGTCTCTAAGGGGAATCACACCAGAGAACAAGCCCAGGTGGACCCAGTCTTCTCTTCCAACTACCACACAAATGACCGCAATTAAAACCCAAACACTCCCATATGGCCCTCATCTTCTTCCATATACACACTCATCATAACCTTGGCTGCAGGTTTCCATGAGGGGCGCAGACCAAGACAATGTTCAAAATAAGCTCCCTTGCCCATCATTTGCCTAAAGTCAGGGTGGCCTGGAAACCCTTCCTGTGAATGAGGAATGATCAAATAGGCCTGCCGTTAATACTGCTCCAATTCTCCAATTTAAGACCTACTGACTGTGGGGTTTAGATTCTTTATGTGAATTGGAGTCATGAGAAAACCTAAGCCCCTATGGCTAGCCTCTGCAGGTTTTGAAGAACTCATTTGACCCAAGGGATCCCTATTCTCACTTGATGGAGGTCGGGAACCTTACAGAGAAAGGCGAGAGACTTCATCCCAATGACTGCTCTTTTGACCATTTTCGTTTTGGATGCACACATGGGAACTTTCTTTAGATCTATCAGGTGCTGATAATCTAAGCCACAGCCTCACACAGGGCCAAGAGGCTGATTCAGACACATCCCCTTCCAAAGCAATTAAAGAAAGAGCCACAGGTATGACCATTCATTTCCATTTGAATGCTGTTTTCTTCAGGCTTCAGAAAGGTGTGGCCTGAGTCAAAGACATTCCTGCCAATCAGGGCAACAGAACAATAGGTAAGCAAAAGGCTCAAAGCAGGGTTTCTCCACTGAGACTTTCCTGGTCACACTGATATCTGAGTTTTCTGAGATGCTCGCCCTTCCTTTCAGCCATCCAGTATATGCCCATGTCACAGAGCTTGGAGTTGGGCCTACTCTGGAAAGTGGTTAGAATTCAGGAAGAAAACAAGAACGTAGGAAGATAGCAGGTGTTGCCCATCGATAGGGCTAGCTACAGTCCATTCATAAGTGGCGCCATATGAGAAGCTTTCTACTAGACAGGACACATCCATTGATGCAGTCTCTTTTCTAATGTCTATAACCACGGACACAGTGGGATACACAGACATAGAAACACTCGCCATGTCACACGACTTACTAGAAACAGTGCACTTAGAACCAAACAAACCGACTTTTCTACCTATTCTCAGAAAATGAGACAAAACCACAAATCCATAACCACACCCACAAGGCACCTCCTTCCCCCAAGTAGGTCTGTGACTATCCGGAGTGTCTTCTGACCTGTGGTCTATAATATGTTCCCCTGAAATGGCCTGTCCTGTCTCAGATCTGGTCTCCTTGGCCAGCTGTGTGAAGTTCTCAGGAGCCAGCAGTGAGCCACTACCTGCTTTCTCAGGAAAAGCCCCGCTTCAGAGCCTTCCTGGCATTTGGCCTTCCTCACATCTCTGGCTACCAAGAAAGACTGACTCTGTCCTTGGTAAATCAAACAAGTGAGACCACTGGGACTGGGACTGGGACTGGTTCTGGGTGCCTGGCTTCCTGGATCCCAAGTTCAGAGAGTTCCATCACCAAGGAAGTGAGGTGAGGTCACTTTCTTCAGGAACTGAATGAGATGACTGTCTTGGCAACTACTTTGTTCTAACTGTTGCTTCCAAGGGTCCCATGAGATTGAGGCTGCCCCTACTTTCTGTGACACTTTCACAAGTTAGAATGGTATATCAACCATAGGCACCCAGGAATAGATCTCCAAACAGGCCTGTTTTGGTCCATCATCTCTACATTAAGAAGAGAACCTGATTCAGACACAACCTTTTATCCTGACCAGGTTGTTTGCCATGGAAGATGACTTTTGGTCTCTCAGGTCCTTCATAGGTGCCTACATCTTCTCCAGGGATCATTTCTGCATGGACCTATGAGGTTCTCAGCAGGTGGAAGATTAAATACATTTCTGTAATGCAAGATCTACTCTTTCCCTGCTCTTCTATAAAGTTGGATTGAGGGAACAGAGTATGGTTATGGTTAATAACATGTTCTGTTTGCGTTAGAAATCATTCTGCTTGATGAATAATGGTATTGGGAACTTGCTATGTGTATAAGAATATATATAGGTGAAATATATGTATAAAGACAGAAATCTAAGTAAGATTTGAAGCCCAGAAGGTCATTAGGCCCTTGATTGGCATACGCAGCATTGAATTACGTTCTGCAGAGGTGTCTCAGATAAATCGATATACAATGGCATAGGACAGTCTTCATTTGAACCATGAGTGATCAAATATTCCTGCTGTTAAAGTGTTCCACTTCTCCAATTTGAGGCCTACTGGCTTTAGGGTACAGATTCTTTTGGTAAATTTGAGTAATGAGAAAACCCTGCAGAGGCTAGCACCTATGGGCTAGCCTCTGCAGGGCTTTGAAGAAATTATTTGACCAAAAGGATCTGTATTCTAACTTGATGGAGTTCAGGAACCTCACAGAGAAAGGGGAGAGACTTCATCCACAATGACTGCTCTTTTGGCCATTTTGGATTTGGATGCACACATGGGATGTTTCTTTAGATCCATCAGGTGCTGAGAATCTAAGCGACAGACTCACACAGGGCCAAGAGGATGATTCAGAAACATCCCTTTCCAAAGCAATTAAGCAAAGAGGCAAAGGTGATGCCCATTCCTTTCCATTTGAAAACTGCTTTCTTCAGGGTTCACCAAGGGGTGGCCTGAGGCAAAGACCTTCCTGACATTCAGGGCAACAGAACAATAGGTAAGCAAAAGGCCCAAAGAAGGGTTATTCCACTGAGACTTTCCTGGTAACACTGATATCTGAGATATCTGAGCTGGCCATTCCCTTCAGCTATCCAGTAGATGGCCATGTCACAGACCTTGGAGGTGGTACATATGTTGGACACAAAACCATGAGCTTATCCTGGATAGTGCCCACAATTCAGGAAGAAAACAGGAACTTAAGAAGATAGCAGGGGTTGCCCATTGAGAAGCCAAGCCGCAGTCCATTCATAAATTGGGCAGGATGAATGCTGGGAAGCTTTCTACTAACAGGACTCATCAATTGATGCATTTTTTTTTCTAATGTCTACAATCAGAGACACAGTGGGATACACAGACATAGAAACACTCGCCTTGTCAATCGATTTATTAGAAACTGTTCCCTCCAAACCAAACAAATAGCCATTCCTATCTATTCTCAAAACGTGAGATAAAACAACAAACCCACACGCACACTCACAAAGACACCTCCTTCCCCAAGTAGGTCTGTGACTATGGAGTATTCTCTGACTGGTGGGCCATATTATGTTCCAATGAAATCGCCTGTCCTGTCTCAGATCTGTTCTTCTTAGACAACTCTGTGAAGTTGTCAGGAGCCAGCAGTGAGCCACAACCTGCTTTCTCAGAAAAAGTCCCTCTTCAGAGCTTTCCTGGCTTTTGGCCATCCTCACAACATTAGGTTTCAAGAAAGACTGACTCTGTCCTCTGTAAATCCAAACAAGTAAGACCACTGGGACTGGGCCTGGGACTGGCTCTGGGTGTCTGTCTTCCTGGATCCCATGTTCAGAGAGTTCCATCACCAAAGAAGTGAGTTGAGGTCACTTCCTTCAGGAACTGAATCAGATCACTGCCTTGGCAACCACTTTGTCCTAACAGTTGCTTCCAAGGCTACCATGAGATGGAGGCTGCCCCTACTTCTTAACTTTCAAAAGTTAGAATGGTATTTCAACCATAGGCACTGGGGAACAGCTCTCCACAACAGCCTGGTTTGGTCTATCTTCTCTACATTAAGGAGAGAGAGGCTGATTCAGAAAAAACCCTTCATCCTGACCAGGTTGTTTGCCATGGAAGATGACTTTTGCTTTCTCAGGTTCTCCGTAGCTCCCTACATCTTCTTCAGGGATCATTTCTGCATGGATCTTTGAGTTTCTCAACAGTTGGGTGATCCCCTACATTCCTGCATTGTAAGACAAACTCTGTCCCTGATCTTCAGTAAAGTTGGATTGAGGGAACTCAGTGTATGGTTAGGGTTAATAACCTGTTCGATTTGGGTTAGGAATCATTCTGCTGGATGAATAATGGAATTGGGAACCTGCAACATTTATAAGTATAAATAGGTGAAATATATGTATGAAAACAGAAATCTAAGTAAGATTTGAAGCCCAGAAGGGGATTGGGCCCTTGATTGTGATACTGAGCACTGAATTATGTTCTGCACAGATGTATCAGATAGATCAATATACAATGGCATAACACCTTGTACCTTGGATTATTGAATGTAGAAGGGATAATGGGTAGGATTAGGAGGGTAGTCTGTAGGTTAAGGATGAAGAGTGAGTATAGGATTTGGAACAAAATTTCCTTAGCAATAGGGTTTTGATTACAGTGTAAATGTAAACGTCAGCACATGTGAAGAGTCAGTCACGATGATGAACTGGGGAAAATATGTAGGAAAGCTGATATCAATAGAGATATTATTTAATCAGAAAAAGTATAAAGTGAGAGATAGGATTAGATATTTTCAACAGGGTTGAGTTTGAATAAATAATCTTGGAAAAAAACAAATATGTTGTCACAAATAGGATTGACTTTTCAGAGCATTAGGCAACCTGGACATGGATGTTTTAAGGAATCCATGTTCACTTTACATTTAGGCTTTGGTACAAACATAAGTTTCACCTTTTTTTTTGTGTCCGGAATATTACTGTGTTGAAATATATGTGTAGATCAGGTGACATGAGTATTTTTTCCACCATTTCTGGGAGCAATAACTTGAAGACATATAAATTAGTATTGGGTTTACAAAGAGGTGTACCCTGTGTATTTGAATATAGATATAATGCATGAATAGACCATAATGTGAATAAATAATGTAACTGGTTCCACTTTAAATAATGGATTGATTTGATATCTGAAAATATATAAGAAATCTTATATTGATACACAATCATTCATTCCAACCAGTAATACATCTAATGCTAATATTAGGGTTATGGTTTATCATGAAGGGTGTGTGAGATTTGCTTCAAAAATGATTATGGAAATCGAAAATAATGTGTTTGGAAAGAAGTCTCATAAAAAAAACATTCAAAAAACATGGAGGAATACATGTGTTCTGAAGCAGAAAATGATTGAAAGTGAAATAAATGCCTTTAATTTTACTAATGTGTGGATGAAATGTATATCATGTAATGTGCAAAAACTGAAGAAATATTAACGTACCAGTGGTGAATAAAAATGAACTTCAAAATACACATCATGTCCCATAGGAATCTACTTGCATTGATGAGAAACTGGGTCAATTATTGTAGAAATATTAGGATTTCTATGCACCATTCACTGAAGTTAGTTTTCAGTACTAGGAAGCAAATATGTATTTCAGGTGGATGAATATTTCCGAGAATAATCTTGTGAAATCTTGACTATAAATCCACATACATGGATATGAATGAATTTACGGAATGTATAATATGATATATATATATATATATATATATATATATATATATATATATATATATATATATATATTTTATATTTTAAAAAATCTAGAGTGTGTGTGTTTGTGTGTATATATATACACACAAACACACACACACATTAAAAAGTAGCAATATATATGCTAATCGAAATTCACCATGAAATATATATCATCCACAGATCGAAAAAAATTCATTTTCCTGAACATGGATTTATGTATAATATTGTTCAGCTAGGAAGCTCACACATAGAATGAATTTTAAGATCCCACAGCGTTTGGAGGAGTGATCACTTCTCACAATTTGTATCTTCCAAGTCAGACACCTCACAAGAATGTACATGTGATACCAGGTAGGATTCTATATGTGAATATAAAAATACATGTGGTGAGTAGGCTACATAGAATGGGAGAGAGGAATTCACATATTTGTTGCTCTGGAGAACTCTCACAGGCAAGGCTTCCCAAAGAGTGGCCAAACGGTCACACGAACCCTGGCCCATTGAGGTCTACAATGTGAGGTCCATGTGTGTTTTGACTCTTAACTATATCTGCCAAGTTTTTCAGAATAAAATCATGTGATATCCTGGCTGAGATTCTCAGTGCTCTGGGAAAAGACAACCTGTGCCTAGATCTCAGGTTTCAAGGGCGACTCTCATGCGTGGCCTCCTAAAATCCCAACACAATTCATGGCAATACTTCTCTGAGGTCACTTCCAGAACTCAGTCTCTAAGGGGAATCACACCAGAGTTCAAGTCCATGTGGATCCAGTCATCTCTTCCAACCGCCACTCACATGTCCATAATTAAAACCAAAACACTCCCACAGGGCCCTCACCTTCTTCCATATAGACACTCAACCTAACCACTGGCTGGAATTTTCCATGAGGGGCGCAGCCCAAGACCGTGTACAAAATAAGGTCCCTTGCCTCTCATTTGCCTAAAGTCATGGTGGCTTGGACACCCTTCTTTTGAACCAGGAGTGATCTGTAAGGGTAAAAGAAATTGAAATTAAAGTGTAAAAGTTAAAGTGTGAAAGACCGGGTGTTGTAAAGTTTCTAACCTGCAAGGCCTGAGTTAAAATGTAAAGGACTATGTATTGTTAAGTGCCTATGCTACACGCAAAACCTGAAATTCCTGGAGCTTGTTGGACAATTCCCAGACTGCCCAGTAAATATTGCCCTGACTGCCTGGTTGTTTAATAACCTAGGACTCTGTGTGGCCTGGCACATAGGCATCACAGGGCCTAAACCAATCTCTTTGAATGTGTACACCGCTTTAGAAGTGACCTATCACTCCCGCCCTACTTGTTTACATCAATGAATGAACTAATCATGTTTAGAAATTGTTGTTTGATTTTCCCGTGGTCTATGATGATTTGTTAAAGGACACTGTGATGTATGTAAAGTCCCGCCCTCCCCAAAAAGTGTACTTAAGCACGTCTCAACCCCTGCTCGGGGCTCTGGGCTGCTCTCCCTTCTTGAGTGAGCATGGAGCCCCAGCATGCTGGATTGGATCCTCAATAAACGTCTTTTGCTTTTGTATGAGCCGCGGTCTCTTGGTGGTCTTTTCCTCCAACGTTTGCCGGACACTTACATTTGGTGTGTTGGTCAGGAATCGCACAGCGCTGGACAAGGAGACCTCAACGGACCCCTCTGGGGGTAAGTAAAGAGCCTCTTTCCATTTTTCCTTGCAATTGCACAGAACTTTTTGTTCAGGTTCGGTTTTTCAGTTTTCAGTTTGGGTTGGCAAAGTGACTACGAGCAGAGTGCGTAAGTTCCCCATGGCGGTGGTGGACAAACATGTCCTGAAGCCACAGGCCACGTCCTTGCAAGGGACGCCTTGGAGGATTCGGGGAGGGACGGATGTGCCCTCTTTAGGTGAGGAGGAACGAAAGTGCCCTCATTAGGTGACGAGGGATGGATGAGCCCTCATTAGGTGACTCTGCTGCCAACCCATCAGGTCTTGCTGGCTACTTTTTTCTCTCAGGTTGAATTCACTGTCTGTCTTTGAGGTCTAACCCATCAGGTTTTGCCACTTAGTGGGTTCTAATCATTACTTCTGAACTTGTGTTAAACGTTAACTGTGTGTTCGTGTTTGTGTCACGTTTGCATAGTTCTTGTCTCTGTTTTTGTTTAATTTTTATTTTTTTTTGGTTGTTCAAAACATAACAAAGCTCTTGACATATCATATTTCATACATTAGATACAAATTGTTTATGAACTCTCTATTTTACCCCAAATACAGATTGCAGAATCACATTGGTTACACATCCATATTTTTACATAATTCCCTATTAGTAACTGTTGTATTCTGCTACCTTTCCTATCCTCTACTATCCCCCCTCCCCTCCCCTTCCATGTTCTCTCTCTACCCAATCTACTTTAATTCATTTCTCTCCTTGTTTTTTTCTCATTCCCCTCTTATATGTAATTTTGTATAACAATGAGTTTCTCCCTCCATTACCATGCAACTTCCCTTTTCTCTCCCATTCCCTCCAACCTCATGTATCTGTTTAATGTTATTCTTTTCATTCTGCTCTTCCTCCCTGCTCTGTTATTAGTTGCTCTCATTATATCAAAGAAGACGTTTGGTATTTGCTTTTTAGGGATTGGCTAGCATCACTAAACATAATCTGCTCTAGTGCCATCCATTTCCCTGCAAATTCCATGATTTTGTCATTTTTTAGTGCTGCGTAATACTCCATGGTGTATAAATGCCACATTTTGTTAAAATAATTCATCTATTGAAGGGCATGTAGGTTGGTTCCACAGTCTAGCAATTGTGAATTGGGCTGCTATGAACATCGGTGTAGCAGTATCCCTGTAATATGCTCTTTTAAGGTCTTCAGGGAATAGTCTGAGAAGGGCAATAGCTGGGTGAAATGGTGGTTCCATTCCCAGCTTTCCCAGGAATCTCCATACTGCTTTCCAAATTGGCCGCACCAGTTTGCAGTCCCACCAGCAACATACAAGAGTATCCTTTTCCCCACATCCTCGCCAGCACTTGTTGTTGTTTGACTTCATAATGGCTGCCAATCTTACTGGAGTGAGATGGTATCTTAGGGTGGTTTTGATTTGCATTTCTCTGACTGCTAGAGATGGTGAGCATTTTTTCATGTACTTGTTGATTGATTGTATGTCCTCCTCTGAGAAGTGTCTCTTCAGGTCTTTGGCCCATTTGTTGATTGTGTTATTTGTTTTCTTATTGTTTAATTTTTTGAGTTCTTTGTATACTCTGGATATTAGGGCTCTATCTGAAGTGTGAGGAGTAAAAATTTGTTCTCAGGATGTAGGCTCCCTATTTACCTCTCTTACTGTTTCTCTTGCTGAGAGAAAACTTTTCAGTTTAAGTAAGTCCAATTTGTTGATTCTTGTTATTAACTTTTTTGTTCTATGGGTGTCCTATTAAGGAATTTGGAGCCCGAACCCCCAATATGCCAACTTTTTCTTCTATCAGATGCAGAGTCTCTGATTTGATATCTAGCTCCTTGATCCACTTTGAGTTAACTTTTGTGCATGGCGAAAGGAAGGTATTCAGTATCATTTTGTTGTGTATGGATTTCCAGTTTTCCCATCACCATTTGTTGAAGATGCTATCCTCTCTCCGTTGCATGCTTTCAGTTCTTTTATCATATATAAGATAGTTGTAGCTTTGTGGATTAGTCTCTGTGTCCTCTATTCTGTACCATTGGTCAACCCGCCTGTTTTGGTACCAGTACCATGCTGTTTTTGTTAATATTGCTCTGTAATATAGTTTGAAATCTGGTATCGCTATACCGCCTGATTTAGACTTCCGGCTTAGAATTGCTTTTGCTATTTTGGGTCTTTTATTTTTCCATATGAATTTCATGATTGCTTTATCTATTTGTACAAGAAACGCCTTTGGGACTTTGATTGGTGTTGCATTAAACGTATAGAGAACTTTTGTTAATATCGCCATTTTGATGATATTAGTTCTGCATATCCGTGAACAAGGTATATTTTTCCATCTTCTAAGATATTCTTCTACTTCTTTTTTTAGGGTTTTGTAGTTTTCATTGTATAAATCTTTCACCTCTTTTTTTAGGTTGATTCCCAAGTATTTTATTTATTTATTTATTTTTTGAGGATATTGTGAATGGAGTGTTTTTCTTCATTTCCGTTTCAGAAGTTTTGTCGCTGATATAAAGAAATGTCTTTGATTTATGCATGTTGATTTTATATTCTGCCACTTTGCTGAATTCATTTATTAGTTCTAGTAGTTTTCTTGTAGACCCTTTTGGGTCTTTTAGGTATAGAATCATGTCACCTGCAAATAGTGATAATTTAAGTAATTCCTTTCCTATTTCTATGCCTTTAATTTCTTTCGTCTGTCTAATTGCTCTGGCCAGTGTTTCAAGATCTATATTGAATAGAAGTGGTGATAGAGGGCATCCCTGTCTTGTTCCAGATTTTAGGGTGAATCTCTTCAAATTTTATCATTTCAGAATGATGCTAGCATGAGGCTTAGCATAGATAGCTTTTACAATGTCGAGGTAAGTTCCTGTTATCCCTAGATTTTCTAATGTTTTGAACATAAAGGGATGCTCTACTTTGTCGAATGCTTTTTTCTGCAATATTTGAGATGATCATATGCTTCTTATCTTTAAGTCTATTGATGTGGTGAATAACATTTATTGATTTCCGTATATTGAACCATCCTTGCATCCCAGGGATGAATCCTACTTGATCATGGTGCACAATTTTTTTCATTTGCCTTTGTATCAGATTCGCCAGAATTTTATTGAGGATTTTTGCATCCAGGTTTATCAGAGTTATCGGTGTGTAGTTTTCTTTCTTTGAGGTGTCTTTGTCTGGTTTCGGAATCAGGGTGATGTTGGACTCATAGAATGCATTTGGCAGAGCTCCCTCTTTTTCTATTTCCTGAAATAACTTGAAAAGTTTTGGTAATAATTCTTCCTTAAAGATTTTGTAAAACTCCGCTCTATACCCCTCTGGTCCTGGGCTTTTCTTGGTTGGAAGTCTATTGATATTTGTCTGTTTAAGTTTTGAGTATCCTCCTGGCTCAGTCTTGGCAAATCATATGACTTAAGGATTTATGGATGTTTTCACTATCTTCTAATTTATTGGAATATAGGTTTTCAAAATAATTTCTAATCTTCTTCTGTGTTTCTGTAGCATCTCTTGTGATATTGGATTTTTCATCCTGTATGTTAGTAATTTGAGTTCTCTCTCTTCTTCTCTTCTTTAGCATGGCTAAGGGTCTGTTGATCTTATTTATTTTTTCAAAGAATCAACTTTTCGTTTTGTTAATTTTTTCAATAGTTTCTTTTGTTTCAATTTCATTGATTTCCGCTCTGATTTTAATTATTTCTTCCCTTCTGCAACATTTGCTGTTTTTTTGCTCTTCCTTTTCTAGGGCTTTGAGATGAAGTGTGAGCTCATTTATTCGTTGATTTTTCCTTTTTTTTTTTTTTTTTTTTTTGAGTAATGACCTCCAGGCGATCGATGAATTTCCCTCTTAAAACTGCTTTCATTGTATTCCATAGATTACGATATGTTGTGTTTGTATTTTCATTTATCTCTAAGAATTTTTGATTTCCTCCTTTATGTTTTCTGTAACCCATTGATTATTCAGTAACATATTGTTCATTTTCCATGTGATGTAGGTTTTTTCCTTTCTTCTTTTATCATTGATTACCAGTTTTATTCTATTATGATCAGATAAAATGCATGGTATTATCTCCACCCCTGTATATTTACTGAGGGTTGCCCTATGGTATAATATATGGTCTATTTTTGAGAAGGATCCATGTGCTGCTCAGGAAAAAGTACATCCACTTGATGATAGTTGATATATTCTATATATTTCAGTTAAGTCTAGGTTGTTGATTGTGATATTGAGTTCTATATTTTCTTTATTCAAGTTTTGTTTCTAGGATCTGTCCAATGGTGAGAGAGGCGTGTTGAAATCACCCATAATTATGGTGTTGTGGTCTATTTGATTTTTGAACTTGAGTAGAATTTGTTTTATGAACATCGCAGCACCATTATTTGGTGCATAAATATTGATAATTGTTATGTCTTGTTGGTGAATGGTTCCTTTTAACAGTATATAATGTCCTTCCTTATCCCTTTTGATTAACTTAGTCTTGAAGTCAATTTTATTCGATATGAGGATGGCCACCCCTGCTTGCTTACGAAGACCGTGTGTGTGGTATATTTTTTTCCCAAACTTTCACCTTCACCGTGTGTATGTCTTTTCCAATCAGATGTGTCTCCTGGAGGCAGCATATTGTTGGATTTGTTTTTTCAATCCATGTTACCAGCCTATGTCGCTTTATTGGAGAGTTTAAGCCATTAAAGTTTAGAGTTACTATTGATATATGGTTTGTACTTCCAGACATGTTTGATTATTTATCTTTTTTTTTAAATTAGTTTATTTTTCCATGATTAGCTTTTCCCCCGCCCTCTGTCTTTACAGAGGCACTTCCCACTGAAGGTTTTGTTTTTTTTTTTTTTTTCTTTTATTTCATTTCTTCTTCGTGTAGTGTTTTGCTCAAGATGCTTTGCAATGCTGGTTTTCTGGCTGCAAATACTTTTAGCTTTTGTTTATCATGAAAGATTTTTATTTTGTTGTCATACCTGCAGCTTAATTTTGCTGGATATAGAATTCTTGGTTTGCATCCATTGTCTTTCAAAGTTTGAAATACGTTGTTCCAGGATCATCTCGCTTTCAGCGTCTGTGATGAAAAATCCGTTGTTCACCTTATTGGTTTATCCCTGAATGTAATCTGCCTCCTTTCTCTTGTAGCTTTTAATATTTTCTCTTTGTTCTGTATATTGGATATCTTCATAACATTGTGTCTTGGCGTTGGTCTACTGTTATTTTGTGTGCTCGGTGTCCTGTATGCATCTACAATTTGTATATCTGTTTCCTTTTTTAATTCTGGAAAGTTTTCTGTAATTATTTCATTCAGCAGGTTACTTATTCCCTTGGTTCGAATCTCTGTACCTTTTTCTAGTCTGATGACTCGTAAGTTTGGTTTTTTTATATTATCCCAAATCTCTTGGATATTTTTCTCGTGATTTTTTACCAGCCTTTCTGAGTTGGCTAGACTCTATTCAAGATGATATATTTTGGTTTCATTATCTGACGTTCTGGCTTCTACTTGCTCCATTCTGTTAGTGATACTCTCAATTGAGTTTTTAATTTGGTTTATCGTTTCCTTCATTTCTAGAATTATTGTTTGATTTTTTTATAATCTCTATCTGCTAATAAAGATGCTTAACTTTTTCTTTTATATGTATGTAATTCACTTTCAATGTGTTCTTTCACTGTTTGGATTTGCTGTCTCGTATCCTCTTTAAGGTTCCATTCCATCTGTCTGAGGTATTCCTTGAGTTCTTTATATGACCATCTTTATAATGACTCTATATCTTCCTAAATATTTAGGATGTCCTTCATTGTTTGTACTCCTTTTCTTCCTTGCTTTTTTATGCTGCGCATGTTACTTCTTTTTCTGTTTGATTGCTGAGTTACTATTTACTCTTATAAATTTATTTTATGCTTGGGAGGAAATATATTAGAAGGGAAGGGAAGAAGTCACTAAAAATAATGAGAGTAGGCAGGTAGAGTTCAAGGAAGAAGGAATAAGAACATTGAAAAGAAATGAAAAGACATAAGAAAAAGAAAAAAATAGAAAATAAAGAAAGGAAGAAATTTTTTTTAAAAAAATAATAATGATAATAAAAAAATGAAAATGAAAATTTAAAGAAATAATACTAATAATAAAATAAAAAAATTAAAAACATAAAAATGTTAAAGAACAACTACACCAACAAAAAATGAAAATGAAAGAAAAAGAAAAAAAATAATAAATGCAAGCATAGATTTCAATTAACTTCTCATCCAGTAGGTGGTGCTGTGCCCACTGGGCCAAGCTTCTCCTCTCAAAAGGTGGGAACCATTCACTGTGCAGCAGCTCTTCGTCACAGACTTGGCGGGTCTCCAATCCTGAGTGCCTAAGACCTTCTCTTGTGTTTCCTCAAGCCAGGCCCCACTCACTACAATACTGGCTACACGCCAGGTCTGCTGCTCCTGGGAGCCCTGATTTCATGAACGCCTGGGCACACTCTCCCTCTTTGCCTCCCTCAGACCCTAAGTTTGTAGAGCTTGGGGCTGAGAACCCTCAGCGAATTTACTTGCCTTCCAGGAGCCACGCCCCTGGTAGTTGGTTCAAGAGTCCTCAGTTGTCAGCACTGGTGGGAGCGGTAGCCGAGAACTCTGCGCCGCAAGTCCCATGCCACTCCTGATTCCCTCGGTCTGGCTGTGGAGCTCACAGGAGAGCTAGGAGGGGCCCTTACGGGAGAGCTTGGAGGGGCTCTTAATGTTTCCCGCTGTGTGGAGAGAGATGGCTAGGGGATTACACACTTGTCACGAAGGTTTCAATGAAGTTATCTCCTCCGCCCGTGACGTCAGTTCTCTGCCATGGTGGTATCCCGTGCAAATGGTGACCGTCCTTTCCCTTTGCTGGGTGACCAATGCAATGGGAGATCCTGTCTGACTTTCCCAAGCCACATTTCAGTCCTTTGGCCACTGCCTATGAAGGCTCAGTTGGCTTTTACCTCTGTAAATTCAGAAGGGTCGACCAGTTATTTCAGCGGGATCTTTAGTGCTGAGTCATGAGAAGCAGGCGAACCGGAGGTTGATTGCAGCCGATCCGGACTCAGTGTGTGTGTTCTGAGGGGCCCAGACTGTACGCCCCAGATTCACGTCAGCTCAGCATTGCCTAGTGATCCTGAGCAAACAGCATTTAGACAGTTTACGGCTCCCTATGCCCACACAATTGATGATGTCAGAAACTTGATCTCTCCACGCCCGCAACCATGTTAGATAACCTCAATGATATTCATGTTACCCTTACAGCTTCCTGGCATAAGCAAGTTCTTGGGATAATAACACTACTGCTTCTGTTTCCAGTCCAGATTTGTAGAAATGAAACCCTGCCGGCATTGCCTCTGCCTCTGGACCGCGCTCATGGTTGCCGCACTCATGGGTGCTGCGCTCGACTGTGACCATAGCGGAGCCACCGCGGCCTCCGTCACTCCTCATCCCGGTGCCCGTCCCCTGGGGCCCAAGCAGCTGCCGCCATGGCTCTCTGGACCCCTCCTCCAGAGCACAGGTCCCTTCGCAGGG
Organism: Callospermophilus lateralis; assembly: GCF_048772815.1. Classification (NCBI taxonomy): domain Eukaryota; kingdom Metazoa; phylum Chordata; class Mammalia; order Rodentia; family Sciuridae; genus Callospermophilus; species Callospermophilus lateralis. The sequence goes on along the minus strand of NW_027514169.1, from coordinate 102,099 downwards.
GGATGCAGAATGACCCCAGAGCAGGCTCTGCCCGAAGGTGCAGGAGACCTAGGTGCTCGAGGCCACGGTCCAGCCTTCGGAGGACAGGACTCGGCACGCAGCCCAGCTCCAACCTCTAGATGCGACTGACGGACAATGTAGACAGAGTCATCAAGACAGCCAGCAGAAAGCAAATGGCGGCTCCCGTGGAGTGGATTTTCGGCACAGAAACCACAGCCCAGCGAATAATCCCAGTCCACAAACTCTCCTTGTATATAAAAATATTTTTTAAAAAAAGGGAGCGGGGGTAACTGAGCTTTCTTTGCCTCAGGTATTTACAATTCACTGCTGATTACACATTCAGGTTCTCTGCCCATAGTGAAGTGAAAGAGGAAGCAGATGGCAGCAAGTCGCCCGCGGCTCTGAGCAGCCAAGCGTCTCTTTTTCCATCTCTTTGTTCTTCCTGCTGCTTGGCAAGTGGTCTGCTACAGATTAACGGTGAAAGGAGCTCTAACCAGCTGCACGAAATCTCAATTCAAGTCGCTGCTCTGAGCACCACACTCAGTACTTCAGCAACCCCCGTATGCAGCGGCCATCTTCCCTACCAGGTTTGGTTTTTTGGTTTTCGGTTTGTGTTGGCAGAGTGGCTGCCAGCAGAGAGCATAAGTTCCCCCTTGCGGTGGTGGACAGACGTGTCCTGAAGCCACAGGCCACGTCCTTGCAAGGGACGCCTTGGAGGATTCGGGGAGGGACAGATGTTTCCTCATTAGGTGACTCTGCTGCCAACCCGTCAGGTCTTGCTGGCTACTTTTTTCTTTAAGGTTGAATTCACTGTCTGACTTTGTGGTCTAACCCATCAGGTTTTGCCAGTTACTAGGTTCTAATCTTTACTTCTGAACTCATGTTAAACGTTAACTGTGTGTTCGTGTTTGTGTCATGTTTGTATTGTCCTTGTCTCTGTTGGTGTAACTCTCATTATGGGACAAAGCCATTCCATGCCTCTGTTCTTGAAGCCTTTCCTGGTCCCTGGCTCCAATCTGACCCCTTGACCCACGATCCTATCACTCAAACCTTCTGCACCTCCCCCTATTCCCTCCATTCTCCCTGAGTCACAAGATTGAAGATCTTGGGGTTGTGAACAAACGGGAGCTGCATGATGGTCTTTGTGTGTCTTTTTGTCTGTGTTTCTGTTAAATGTGATGGCATTGTTTGGACCGATGCAGAGTCCCGAGTTCCAACCTGCCTTAGATGTGTGGAAGTAACTTTAGCTAAATTTTAACCTAATTCTTCTCCTGTGAGGGACAAAAAGGCAATAGAACCGCCAGCTTTTCTTTTCTCACCTTTTACACCTCTCTTAGCTGTATTTTAAGGAACTTTGATGAACTTTACTCCCCTTTGTTAAGCGAGATTAGGGAAGCCCTTTTTTCTTTTCTTCCCATAGTTCGCTAGAGCACGCCCACTGCAGGGTGAAATGCCTGGGGTCTAAGAACTTTGATATCTCTCTTAAACTTTTCTCAAAACCCTGTCCTCATTATTAAATTGGCATTAATTGGCTTTGGGGATGGGAACCAAAGCTTCAGTAATAAATTTTGACACCCCAGAGGGGACTTTAAAGGAATCCCCACTCTACCCTCTTGGGGAAGCCTAGCACTCAAAACAACTGCAAGCAGAAAATGAACTTTTGGCGAGTTAACTATTGAAACGATAAGAGATATACAATATGCCTGGTGCCTGGGGTCAAATCAAACTGGAGGAACTAATCCTATAAGTAAAAGGTGAGGCTAAGGGACTCCCAGCAGCTGCCAGAGCCATTTTGATGTGGGAAACTCCCTTATTCCTTACCTGCACTTTAAGGATTACTCCACCTCTGCTTACTTAACAAAAGGGACAATGAATGCAGTAATATGTTGATATTATAGATTGTTTCTTGGGGATGATCTTGGCTGAATGTGTATCTAAAAGTTGATTTTTTTATTGTAATAATCTGGTATCTAAATGGGTTTCTAAAGCATTGCAATATCTTACAGTTAAAAGTTGGGTTTAAACAATTGTTTAGTTTGATTTCAGAGAGTTCATGCTAGAAAACTTAAATACTTAGGATAAAAAATAAGAGTTTTAATTTTGAACTATGTAGCCTGAGAAAATTTCACTTGATATACCAGTGCGTTAACTTGGGCAAAGATAATAAATTATGATACGATATCTGTTCCCCTCAGTGTGTAAGATTTTTAAAAAAAGGTGCTAAATTAAAATGTTGTTCTGGCTTATTGAAATGAAATTAATTAGCAACAGTTTTGGAAATTTTAAAGCTTAAATTCTGATGCACATGGTAGTGTGTGGTTCTTTTTAAAATTTTTTCAGCCAATTTAATGTAACTTAATACTACTTTAGAAACTTCAGAACAAAGAAAGTGGCTTCATGAACCTAAAGAAACTTCTTCTAATGGAGGCTTTATATTATCAAAAATGATCCTATTTTCAGTTTTGTGTGAGCAAGTTTTTCTAGTGTAGATAAATCTAAAGATATAAAATTTTGACAATTATATCTTAATACTGCATCATTATTTTCAACATCCAAACTTGGAAATTGTGACTTATAGCTAAAATGCCTTAGGCATAAGGTTTCTGCTCAGAATTGCAGCCTTTCCAGTTTTCCAGACCTCAGCCAGGACTTACGTTGATATGCAAATAAAAGAAGCCTGCAGCACTCAGCAGGAGACAGATAAAAAGAGGTAAAAATGTCTTTTTTCCTGAACTCAACTAGACCCAACCAAAAAGTACATTATATGGCATTTACTAATTACTGGCCAGTCATATTTTTTAGGACTCTTGCTTTTACTTAGATTCTGTATTTTTTTTTTTTTTTTGAGCTCATGATCTTGATCCTGCAGATGGGTTAATGTTTCCTGATCAGTTCTATTTTTGATCAACTGTGGAATGTTTAAACATTGCAAAGGAGATTTCACCTGAAAAAGCTACAAGGCCTTTACTATTGTGTTATGTGTTACACTTGTGTTACGTGTTGTATGTCGGTATGTCTATAAGTGTGTATGTCCATATATCATGCAGTGATATGACAAATGACAGATGAGGAGTGCTCATAAAAAATTTAAAAATGGATCCAAATATCTTTGATTCATGTGATTCAAATGGTTCAATTCAAATTGGGTAAACAGATAAAAATAAAGATGTCTTTAAAATTAGGGCTATACGTTTTCTAGTTGTTCAAAAAGGCCCTAATAAAATGTTGATGTCTATAAAATAATCTGCTTAAATTCAAAAATTTACATGTATTGTTTCAAAATGTGAACAGAAAAAGGTTAACAGATGAAAAAGAGAAACTAAAAGGTTCTAGATATAGATTTAATAGAGGGAAAATATGTTTCTGGATAAGAGAGTCTATATGATTAGGTTTGTGTAAGTTGGTTATATGTGTAAGTTTTGAGCAAGTAATCTTAAAAAATTAAACAGCTGGTTAAACAAGTACTTTTTAAGAAAATTGTGCCATGTTATTTCTTTAAAAAACTAAAATTAGTTAATACAAAAACATCAATGTAATTGTGGTGTTAATGTGTTCATATCTTCTAGGAATACATGTCTGTTAGATAGAAGCTTCAAAAGAGCATTGTATCAAGCTGGTGTTCAAAGTTTTTATGGTAATTCTAGGCTTAAATGAAAAACATGTTGGAGATTTATGTATATCATTTGTGTTCTATAATTGGACTTGTTATCAATAAGATATGTACAGTTCCATTATACTTTCTACACTGAGATACAATCTAAATGTATTTTTAAGTTTATGAGAGCCTAAACTCTAAAGGTTTTATTTTAAAGCACAAAGGTGATGCCCATTCATTTCCATGTGAAAACTGTTTTCTTCAGGCTTCACAAAGGGGTGGCCTGAGGCAAAGACTTTCCTGATAATCAGGGCAACATAACAATAGGTAATCAAAAGGCCCAAAGCAGGGTTTCTCCACTGAGACTTTACTGGTCACACTGATATCTGAGTTTTCTGAGATGCTTGCCATTCCCTTCAGCTATCCAGAACATGGCCATGTCACAGAGCTTGGAAGGGGTACATATCTTGGACACAAAACCATGAGCCTATTCTGGAGAGTGGCCAGAATTCAGGAAAAAAACAGGAACATAGGAAGATAGTAGGTGTTGCCCAGTGATAAGGCAAGCCACAGTCCATTCATGCATTGGGCAGGATGAATGTTGGGAAGTTTTCTCCTTGACAGGACACACCCACTGAGGCATTCTCTTTTCTAATGTCTACAACAATGGACACACTGGGATACACAGACATAGAAACACTCGCCTTTTCAAAGAACTAACTAGAAACAGTCCACTAGAAACCAAACAAACCACCTTTTCTAACTATTCTCAGAACATGAGAAAAAACCATAAACCCACACACACACCCACAAAGGCACCTCCTTCCCCATGTTGGTCTGCAACTATCCAGAGTGTCCGCTGACTGGAGCACCATTATATGTTCCCCAGAAATGTCCTGTCCTGTCTCAGATTTGGTCTCCTTGGACAACTCTGTGAAGTTGTCAGGAGCCAGCAGTGAGTCTCTACCTGCTTTCTCCAAAAGGTCCCCCCTTCAGAACTTTCCTGGTATTTGGCGGTCCTCACATAAGTAGGTACCACAAAAGACTGACTCTGTCGTTGGTAAATCCAAACAAGTGGAATCACTGGGACTGGGGCTGAGACTGGGTCTGGGTGCCTGGCTTCCTGGAACCCAAATTCGGAGAGTTCCATCAACAAGGATGTGAGGTGAGGCTACTTCCTTCAGGAACTGAATGACATCACTGCCTTGGCAATCACTGTTTTCTAACATTTGCTTCCTAGGGTCTCATAAGATGGAGCATGCCCCATCATCCTGTGACACTTTGACAAGTTAGAATGGTATAAAAACCATAGGCACATGGGAACATCTCTCCACACAGGCCTAGTTTGGCCAATCTTCCCTACATTAAGAAGAGAGAGGATGATTCAGACACATCCTTTCATCCTTACCGGGTTGTTTGCCATTGAAGATGACTTTTGCTCTCTCAGGTCTTTCATGGCTGCCTACATCTTCTCCAGGGATCATTTCTGCATGGACCTTTGAGGTTCTCAACAGGTGGAAGATCCCCTACATTCCTGTATTGTAAGACCAACTCTGTCCCTGCTCTTCTGTAAAGTGAGATTGACAGAACTGTGTACAGTTTGGATTAATAACATGTTCGATTTGTGTTAGGAATCATTCTGCTGGATGAATAATGGTATTGGGAACCTGCAATATTTATAAGAATATATAGGTGAAATATAAGTATGAAAACAGAAATCTAGGTAAAATTTGAAGCCCAAAAAGGTATTGGGCCCTTGATTGGGATACTTAGCTTTGAATTACATTCTGCACTGAGGTGAGATAAATTGATATACAATGGAATAAAACACTGTACCTCAGATTACTGAATGTAGAAGAGAACATCCAGTTAAAAAGTGGTAATTGGTAGTATTAGGAAGATAGTAAGTTTAGGAAGAAGAGTGGGTCTAAGAGTTGGACCAAGACTTCTTTAGTAATAGGGTTTTAGTTAGAGTGAATGTAAATGTCAGCAAATGTGAAGAATCAGTCACTATGATGCACTGGGCAAAATATGTAGGAAAATAGATATGAATAGTGACATTAGGAAATCAGGCAAAGTATAAAGTGAGTGATAAGATTAGACATTTTCAACAGGGTTGAGGTTGAATATATAATCTTAGGATGAACAAATTTGTCCTCACCAATAGAATTGACATTTGAGAGCCTTAGGCATCCTGGACATGGATGTTATTAGTAATTCATACTCGCATTCAATTTAGGCGTTGGTACAAACATAAGTGTGATCTTTGCATTTGTTATCCAGAATATTACTGTGATAAAATATATATGTAGATCTGGTGACATGAGTATTTCTCCCACCATTATAGGGAGCTATATCTTGAAAACTCATAAATTAGTATTGGGGATAAAAATAGGTGTACCCTGTGTCTATGAATATAGAGATAATGCATGAATAGTCCATATTGTGAATAAATAATGAAACTGGTTCCAAATTTAGAGATTGGAATAAATTGATATCTGAAAATATACAGGAAATCTTATATTGATATACAATTATTCATTCCAACCAATTATAAATCTACTGGTAATATTAGTGATATGGTTTATCATAAAGAGTGTGTGAGTTTTGCTTCAAATGATAATGGAAATCAAAAATAATGCGTTAGGAAGAAGTATAATGAAAAGACCAGTCAAAAAAAAAAAAAAAAAAAGGAGGAATACGTGTGATCTGAAGCAGGAAGTGATTGAAAGTGTACCAAATGCCTTTAAATTTGTGAACTGTGGATGAAATGTATTTTCTAAGATGTCCATAAACTGAAGAAATAGTAATGTACCAGTGTTGAATAAAAATGAACATCCAAATATACAACATTCCCCATAGAAATCTACTTGCATTGATGTTAAACTGGGTCAGTTACTGTAGAAATATAAGGATTTCTATGCACCCTTCACTGAAGTGAGTTTTCAGTACTAGAAAACAAATATGTATTTGAGGTGGATGAATATTTCTGAAAATAATCTTGTGAAAAGTTGATTATAAAACCACATACGTGAACATAAATGAATTTAGGGAGTGTATCATAAGAGACATATATTTCATATTTTGAAAAATCTAGAGAGTGTAGATTTTTCACAAAACACACACAGAAATATTAAAAGGTAGCAATATATATGCCAATCGAAATTCATCATGAAATACATATCATACACAGATTTAAAAATATTTATTTTACTGAACGTGGATTTATGTATAATGTTGTTCAGCTAGGAAGCTCACCCATAGGTTGAATTTTCAGTTCCAACAGCGTTTAGGAGAAGTGATATCTTCTCCCAATTTGTATCTGCCACGTCAGCCACGTCACAAGAATGTACGTGTGGTACCAGGTAGGATTCGATATGTGCATATAAAAATACATGTGCTGAATAGGCAACAGAGAAAGGGAGACAGTAATTCACATATTTGATACCTTTCAAAACACATGGAGAACTATTTCAATTAAAAATTGACATGATTTATAACACCTACAGTTTATCATGCAAAAGGCAAGTCCAACTATACACCATGCCTCCTCTGAACTGCTTGTATTCTATTCTGTTTGCGTTATTTTTCTCCATTATATTATCATCAGTAGTCAGAGTCTAGTAGGGTTTGGGTTAGTGTCAGGGTTTCAGTAATTCAAATAGAAAATAGAAAAATGAATCCATTGTGTATGCAAATATGTGCTACAAAAAATCTTCCCACTCTCATTCAGAACAATACCTTGTCATTGCCTTCACCCCAAGTAAGACACAATTAGAAGAGAAGAGTTAGAAAATCTGTGAATACATATCTGGAATGGAAAATGCTCAGGAGATCACAAACTTGGGGGTTGTAGAGGAGTTTTCAAAAGTAAGGGACAGGATAAACACTCCACAATCATGTAACTCTGCTGGCCTAAAGACTTCTTAAGAAACTGCCTCTGAGGTTGGGCACTTGAAATATATGTTGGTGTCAGGAGCTTTAGCTTCCTTTGTAGTGATACCTTTTGGGGTTTGAGTGTGCAGAGTTTAGCTCCCTCAGGCCTCACATTTTGCAAGAGCTGTGGCTGTGACTTAGGTCAGCTGAGGCAAACCTCAGCTAGGAAGAGGAAAAGTTCTCTTCCCCTTATCGCAAGTCACATGTTCTGCATGGTTTGGCCAAGAGAAAGAAGCTTCCTGCATACTTGTCCTGGGGACAGTACATTCTAAAGAAACAAATGCATTCTCAGGGGATTAGATAATGTCTACAAAGAAATTTAAGAGGGTACTTATCAAATAAACAAGAACAATCTGAATTTAGCTCTGTGTATCCACTGAGGCATGATATATGGGCAATGTGCGTAAAGTGTTATTGAAGAATTGCTTGCTTTGTAAGAAGAAGAATATAAAAGGAACTTGCAAATAAACCTCAGCATGCAGTTGCAATTGCTGCCTTTGCTCTGCATCCCCTGTGTCCTGGTTATTTCGTGACCCTTATCCAGGAACCCAAACGCTCTAGACATTCACAACTGGCGCCCGAACAGGAACCCTGCTGGATTGACAGGAAGGGTAAGTTCTTTTTCTTTATATTACAGGGTGATGGGACAATCTTCATCTTCTCCTTTTTTTTACATATTCTTAGGCATTCACTTGCCCTCTATGGTATTAACATTTCCCATTCTGATATAGAGATGTGTCTTAAGGTGGTCAGGGAATGGAATCCCTGGTTTCCAGAGGAAGGATCTATGGATGTGGATAATTGGAAACGGGTCTGTCACAATGTTGAAAAGGCCATGAGGCAAGGTGAAAAAATTCCGATTCGGTTTTGGTCTATCTGGTCTATTTTATATACAATGTTTAAAGTTATGGAGGAAGAAAGGTTGATTGGCAATTTACAAAAGGAGCTAGCTCTCTCTATTCTAGATCTCCCTCAGGATATTAGTGAAATAAAAAAGAGGTAGTAAAAGTTACGCAACAATTGACTCATAAATCTTCATAAAATTCTGCTGACTTAATTGGTAATGATACTGAAACAAAAACGAAAGTAAAAACGACGATTGACGATCACTCCATTTCAGAGCAATTCAAGCTTGTTATGGAGGAGGTTCTGGGATGTCTTAATAAATTAGAAGCTAAAATGGACCCTTGGCCTTTATCGAGAACCAGGCCTTCTGCCCCTCCGGCCACTGTTCCTTTTTTGGCAGCTTCTTTAAAGACTTTCCAGGAAATGGACTCAGAACCTAGTGACGATGAGGACAAAACTCCCTTCTTTGCTTTTCCTATAATCAGGCCTGATCCAGGTAATTGAATGGCACAGCCACCTCGGTATGAGGGGATTGATATTGATCATATTGGCAGATTAAAAAAGGCAGTGAATTGCTTAATGCTTTTGCTACTCATTACAATAATTTTGCTCCTGAGGATTGGAAGATTGTGGGCCATGCTCTTCTACGGGAACCTGAATATCTTCAATGGCACATGTGGTTTTTAGAAGGATGTGCCACTAAGGCTAGAGAAAATGGTAACAGTCAAAACCCTGTTATTCGTGCCATAGGATACCCTATGTTTTTTGGTACTGGTATGTATGATGACATTCAACATCAAATTAATATTCCTCCTGAGATTCATGAGCAATTGAAGGAAATAGCTTTAGAAACTTGGGAAAAAATTAGACCTACTGGAGAACATTATGGCTCATGGACAAAAGTTTCACAAAAACCCAATGAACCTTATGTAGAATTTTTGTCTAGATTAAAATTGACAATTGAAAGAACCGTGGTAGGAGAGGCTGCCAGGCAACAATTACTGTTTTCTGGCTTATGAAAATGCTAATGAAGATTGTAAATGAGGCATTTTACCGAATAAAGATACAGGAGATATTCAGACATACTTAAAGGTGTGCAAAGATATAACATCACAATCGAGAAAGATGCAATTATTTGCTGAAACCATGGCCTCTACATGGCATGCTTTGCAGAATACAAATCGAAATTTGGCTAACATAAAGTGTTTGGGGTGCAGCCAGACTGGACATCTAAGTAAAAATTGTAAACAAAAGAATGATAAGGAAACTAGGGGACCCGGAATATGTCCTAATTGCAAAAAAGGTAAACATTGGACTCGATAATGTAGAACAAAAAATGCAGCCACTCATGCATTTCAGGGAAATGGTCCATCGGGCCGGACCCCAGGCCCTGGACAAATAAACGGGGGCAACCCACAATCTTTTCCCTACAACCCGCAACCCAACATAGTGCGGCCGTGGACATCCAAGCCTTAAGAGATTTTGATCTCCAGGGTGGTGCTATGCCTAAAAGAATACCTACAGGAATATTTGGGCCACTACCTCCAGGGACTTTCGCTTTGCTCACAGGACGCTCCAGCCTTAATGCTAAAGGTATTACTGTCCATTTAGGAATTATCGATGCAGACTATGAAGGAGAAATTCAGATTTTAATGTCTTCTCTTGCTGATGTTCATTTTTCCAAAGGAGAAAGAATTGCCCAACTTCTCTTATTACCTTACCTCCCTATAGGGGATTCCTCTAATCAGAGGCGGGGCAGATTGGCAGTGCTGACACACAAAGTGTTTTTTGGGCCACACAAATTACTAAAATGCAACCCCCTATAAAAGTAAAGCTAGAGACTAAAATGATTAGTGCTTTAATTGATACAGGATCTGATATTACTATAATAAAAACTCAAGATTGACCGTCTAATCTTCAGTATCAAATTATACCCTGTCAGATTAAGGGAGTTAGCTCGGCTCCCGTCCAAAGTATTGGCCAAGCTTTAAACCATATAACAATTCAATCAGAGGACGGACAAATAGCTGTATTAAAACCCTACATTCTAGAAGTTCCTCTTAATATAATTGGAAGGGATATTTTAGAACAATGGGGAGCTTATATTCAATTTTAACTAATTCTTGATGGAGTCACTGAAAATTATGTGGAAATCCGAGGATCCTTTATGGATTGAACAGTGGCCCTTAACAAAAGAAAACTTAGATGCTGCTCTCCTGTTGGTCAAGGAACAATTACATCAAGGCCATATCGAATTCTCTACATCCCCATGGAACTCACCTATATTTGTCATAAAAAAGAAGTCTGGTAAATGGAGATTATTAACTGATTTAAGGGAAGTGAATAATTCCATGTACCCCATGGGGGCTTTGCAACCTGGAATCCCCTCTCCCACTATGTTACCAAAAGATTGGCATATTGTAGTTATTGATTTACAGGATTGTTTCTTTACCATTCCTGTTCATCTTGTTGATCGTAAGCGTTTTGCTTTTTCTTTACCGCAAATTAATCATAAAGGACCTCATCTTCGGTATCAATGGAAAGTATTACCCCAAGGAATGATGAATTCCCCTACTATGTGTCAAATTTATGTCGATGCAGCATTAAAACCTATCCATAAAAATTGGCCTCAGTTATATATTTCTCATTATATGGATGATATTCTCTTTCAGGACCTGATAAACAGAAACTTAATGACCTATTAAAAAAATTGCCAATTTATTTTCAACCTAATGTGTTAATAATTGCCCTTGAAAAGATACAGAAGGAGGATGTCATTAATTACTTGGGATATACAGTTACTAGACAAAAGATAATTCCTCAAAACTTATCAATCAGGAGAGATAATTTAAAAACACTTAATGATTCTCAAAAACTATTAGGGGATATTAATTGGTTACGACCGTCTTTGGGGATACCTACTTATCAATCAAATCATCTGTTTTCATTGTTACAAGGAGATCCTGCACTTAATAGCTCTCGTATAATTACTAAAGAAGCCTCTGATGAATTAACCTCTGTAGAACAACGAGTTAAATATGCATTTTTTCAGAGAATAGATTTACAAGCCCCTATTTCTCTTTATATTTTAAATACATTTCAATATGCTACTGCAGTTCTGGGACAGCATGAGCTTCCTTTAGAATGGATTTATACAAAACAGATTCTCCAAAAATATTATGCCATATGCTGACCAGATCACATTATTAATTGAACAAGGAAGACAGAGAAGTATAACCCTGACGGGCTATGACATTTCTCACATAATTACACCATTACCTAAAGACCAATGGACTTACTTGGTACAAATGACTTAAATGCTACAAATAGCGTTGGCTGAATATACTGGAGGTATTTCCTATCATTTCCCCAAGGGCAAATTATGCGACATGCTAAAATGTCAATGATTTGTAATTAATAATATTATTAGTGAATATCCTTTAGACAATGTTGTTACTGTGTTTACTGATGGATCAAAAACTAAAAGTGCTTATTGGACAGAAAATCAATATTGGGTTCAAATAACAAACTATCAATCTGTCCAACAAAATGAATTATTTGAAGTCATTCAAGTTTTAAATGATTTTGATAATCAAGACATTAACATTCTTACTGACTCTGCATACACGGTGGGAGTAGTTAAAATATATATTCACTACAGTAGCCTATTCTAATAAACCTGTTCTACAAAATCTTTTTCTTACCTTACAAAAACTTTTACAAGCTCGTAATGCTCGCATATTTATAGATTATATTAGATCACACTCTAAATTACCAGGATTTTTGACATATGGTTATGCTTAGGTAGACAAATTAGTGATGTTCAAAACTCCTCAAGAATAACATAATCTGTATCATTCTAATGCCAGACATTTACATATTAAATATAAGATTCCATACAAACAAGAAAAACAAATTATTAAAAATTGCCCAATTTGTCGACCTTTCCATATTAGGATTATACCTTCCGGAGTAAATCCTAGAGGGATTCAACCTAATGAATTATGGCAAATGGTTGTTACACATGTTCCCTTGTTTGGAAGTTATTCTTGTGTTCATGTTACTATTGACACATACTCTAAATTTTTGTTGGCTACCGCTCAATTTGGAGAAACCACCCGTCATGTTATTCAACACTTAGTGGAAACATTTGCTATTATGGGAATTCCAACTATGATTAAAACTGATAATGGTCCGGCTTATACTAGTAAAAATTTTGAAGATTTTTGCAAATTATATGATATTGTTCATCTAACCGAAATAGAATATAATCCACAAGGACAAGCTTTAGTAGAACGTGTACATGCTACACTTAAAATACAAATTAAAAAATTAAAAAGGAGGAAAATGACAGATTTAAATATGCACTTGTTTAGACATTTACAAAATCAACCTAAAGCATTGTTACATCAAGCCTTATTTATTTTAAATTTCCTTAATCTTCAACAAGGAGAAATATTGACAAGAGCAGAACGACATTTTGAGCAAAAAAACCTTAGAAATAGTTCATGAACCAATTTGGATATAAATTGTGGCAGATGCTGAATGGCAGCCAGGGATTTTATTTTATAGAGGAAAGGACTATGCTTATGTTTCAACAGAAAATGGACACCAGCAGTGGCTCCCAGGGCAGTGGATCCAGACCCATCACAATCAGAACGGCACCAAGGGGGGTACCCTATCCTTTACCCTAGCCGAGAAATCAAGATCCTGAGCTTGATGTTCTGGTGGCAGCAATGTCACGTCTTCATCTTGGGGCCCGACGTCGTCGACGTCCTAATTTCTCTCCCTTACCTACGTTGGGTCAAATTAAAAAGCTGAGTGGGGAAGGGCAAAAGGTGCTGCAACGAACAGGGAAGAGTTGCACCCCAGAAAATTTATTTCTGGCCATGTGTGCATTATTGACAGTGTCTTCCACTTCTGAGGTACAAAATAATAATACTCACTATTGGGCCTATATTCCCAATCCACCTTTGCTGGAATCTGTTTCTTGGGGTGACATAGTTATTGCCTAATGTACTTCTCCTGCTCTTTTATCTCCCCCTTGGAACAATTTAACATATATGAATACTAATGATGGAACACCATTTAATTTCACTTATAAGAATAATAACAGTAAACCTATATGCTTGGGCATTCCTCCTTGCTTACAATTAGATTGGCAACATTGGATACTAGCTGGAAACTGGAGAAATGTTTCTCGAACCCGTTTACAACGGTTGTCTGCATGGTCCGTCAATATGACCTGGGATAATATAACTGAACAAAAATACCCTATGTTCCCTGAGTGTCCCGATTTTACTTATCAGGACTTGAGATACTCCCCTTTCATATGGCAGGAGTGTTTAGGCAAATTTGGAAAGATATTTCAGGATATTATCATGTGGGGTCCTTACGGGATGTTCTTAAAAAATTGTTCAGAATGGAATATTACTGCTTGTGATTTATCTTCTACATACTGAATCCCGCCGAAAGAGAGATGGAATGAAACCATTCAGAATGACAAATTGATGGCCTGGCGTCATGGCGGAATAGACGACCCATGCTTGGCTTCAGTGCAGTACCCTCCTCATTTACAAACACAGTTATGGAAAATTGCTGCTGCAGCTAAACCTGTAATTTTGTCTAATGGCTCTTTCTCTGAGACTAGTCAATCTGCTGCTTCTTATAATTTTACTGTAATTAAAGAATATAGTATAACCACATGTGCGCCCATGCCATACCTGTTCTTAATTGGAAATGTTACTTTTGATGAGGGAATTTTATGCTTTAATTGTAAATTGTATACCTGTATTAATACATCTGTTTCTATTCCTTCTCGTAATTCCATTGTGCTGTTACAACAGCGCTCTCACATTTGGCTTCCTGTGAACTTACAAAGACCATGGTCCCAAGATCCTGTAAATACTTTGGTTCTGGAATGTTTTAGACAATTGTTAAGACGTACTAAACGGTTTGTGGGAGTTGTTGTTGCTGTAATTCTAAGTCTTATTGCAGTGGCTACAGTTGCTACAGTTTCAGGGATACCTTTACATACTTCTTTACAAACAAAACATTTTGTTGAGGAATGGGATAAAGATTCGCATGAGTTATGGCTATCCCAGGATCAGATTGATTCTAGACTTCAAACTCAAATAGGTATTTTAAAACAAACAGTTAATTGGTTAGGAAAAAAGATACTCACCTTAGAACAAGAAATTAGATTAAAATGTGACTGGAATTCAACTTCTTTCTGTATAACTAACATACAATATAATCAAAGCTTACAGAAATGGAGTCTCATACAAAATTATCTCGATGGTAATGAAACAGCTCAATTAATGATTGATTCTTTACAAAAGGATATATTTGAAATTTTTGGAAAAGGGTTTCAACATGATGATGCTGTACAAATAGCTGAATTGTTTTTAAAACAGTTAGAGGGATTAGATCCAAAAGAGATTGATCAAAGTCTTACCATACGGCTGGAGGAGTTGGAATAGTGTTATGCTTAGTTATTATCATTTTTGTGATTATATATTGCATGTGCATAAGACCATCTCAAAACTTTATATTAACTTTGTGAAAAACTGTTTTAGAAAAACAAAAGAAAAAGGAAGGAATTGTTGGGGTTTGAGTGTGCAGAGTTTATCTCCCTCAGGCCTCACATTTTGCAAGAGCTATGGCTGTGATTTAGGTCAGCTGAGGCAAACCTCAGCTAGGAGGAGAAAAAGTTCTCTTCTCTTTATCGCAAGTCACAAGTTCTGCATGGTTTGACCAAGAGGAAGAAGATTCATGCATACTTGTCTTGGGAATAGTACATTTTAAAGAAACAAATGCATCCTCAGGGGATTAGATAATGTCTACAAAGAACTTTAAGAGGGTACTTATCAAATAAACAGGAACAATCTGAATTTAGCTCTGTGTATCCTCTGAGGCATGATATTTGGACAATGTGAGTAAAGTATTATTGAAGAATTGCTTGCTTTGTTAGAAGAAGATTATAAAAGGAACTTGCAAATAAACCTCATCATGCAGTTGCAATTGCTGCCTTTGATCTGCATCCCCTGTGTCCTGGTTATTTCGAGACCCTTACCCAGGGACCCAAATGCTCTAGACGTTCACAATACCATCAAAGATGGGTCTGCATTTATGTGACCTGGAGAACTTTGTTTCTTATTATCCAAAGAACATGAAGCAGCAGTGCTGTATTCTCTCTTTGTAGGTAAACTGTGGGCACTAGGGGATAAGTGTCTCCCCGTCTTGACAGTGAAGCCAATTGGTCATCCTACAATTTTCGTGGTGTTTCTTGCTTCTGTACTGGGATTTTGGTATTTGCTTCATGAAATACAAGGAGGTCAACTGGGATACAGTGCTGGAGGGAGTTCTGTCACTTGTGGAGGGTCAGGGTCTTCAGGAGAATTCACCAACCAGGCTTCTATCCCACATAGCTTGCCCCCTTGTCCATAACAAATTGATTCTGAACATTGCCCTGAAACCTCTCCATATAACAAGATGCCTTTACATATAATGGTCTGCTGGCTGCACCATGTAAGCCAAAAGCCATTTGGAAGCCAATGGCAGATCCACATGGCCCCACCACAGATGTTTTATCATACACCTGCACACCACAGGTCTGGGCCCACTTCTCAGCAGGCTCCAACTTAGTGGCATCTCTGTTCTACACAATTTTCATGAAACCGAGTAAGTCAAGGCACTGTCTGGTACACTCATGATCAGCAAGAAGATATCCAAAGGTTCTCCAGTGACACCTGGTAATGGGAATTTAAAAAATATCATGGTAATTATCAAGCCATTTTTTAAGGATGAAGTTGGAGGCACTGTGGGTTTCAAATCATACAGGAACAATTAAATGTTGAGAAAGTTCATTTCAATGAAATCTCTAGAGAACTCTCACAGGTAAGGCTTTCCAAAGAGTGGCCAAAAGACACATATATCTCATATTTTGAAAAATCTGGATATATATATATATACACACACACACACACACATTAAAAACTAGCAATATATATGCCAATGGAAATTCATCGTGAAATATATATCATCCACGTATTCAAAAATATTCATTTTACTGAACATGGATTTATATTTAAAGTTGTTCATCTAGGAAGTCCACCCATAGGTTGAACTTTCAGTTCCAACAGCGTTTAGGAGGAGTGATCTCTTCTCACAATTTGTATCTGCCAAGTCAGCGACCTCACAAGAAAGTACGTGTGATACAAGGTACGATTCTATATGTGCATATAAAAATACATGCACTGAATAGGATACAGAGAAATTGGGGAGAAAGAAATTCACATATTTGATAAGTTTAAAAACACATGGAGAACTCTTTCAACAAAAAATTGACTAGATTTATAACTCCAACGCTATATAATGGAAAAGGCAAGTCCAACTGTACACCCTGCCTCCTCTGATATGCTTGTATTTCTATTCTGTTTGGGTTACTTTTCTCCATCATGTTAGTATTAGTAGTCAGAGTCTAGTAGGGTATGGGATAGTGTCAGGGATTGATTATTTCAAATGGAAAATTGGAAAATAAATCCAATGTGTATACAAATATATGCTACACAAAAATCTTCCCACTCTCATCCAGAATAATGCCTTGACATTACCTTCGCCCCAAATACCACATTTAGAGGAGATGAGTTATAAAATCTGTGAATACATATCTGGAATTGAATATGCTCAGGAGTTCACAACCTTGGAGGTGGAAGAGGAGTTTCCAAAAGTAAGTGACATGGTAAACACTCCACAAACATGGAGCTCTGCTGGCCTAAAGACTTCTGGAGAAAATGCCTGTGAGGTTAGGCACTTGAAATATATGTTGTTGTCAGGAGCTTTAGCTTGCTTTGTAGTGAGACCATCAAAGCTGCCTCTGCATCTATGTGACCTGGAGGACATGGTATCTTATTTTCCAATGAACATGAGGCAGCAGTGCTGAATTCTCTCTTTGTAAGTCAACTTTGGCCACTGGGGTCTAAGTGACTCCTCATGTGGACTGTGATGCCATTTGGTCATCCTCCAATTTTCGTGATTTTTCTTGCTGTTGCACTGGGAGTTTGGTACTTGCTTCACGAAATACAAGGAATTCACCTGGGAAACAGTGCTGGAGGGAGTTCTGTCACGTGTGGTGGGACAGGGCCTGTAGGATTATCCACCAACCAGGCTTCTGTCCAACATAGCTTGCCCCCTTGACCAAAGCAACCTGATTCTGAACATTGCCCTGAAACCTATCCATACAAAAAGATGCCTTTACTTATAAGGGTCTGCTTACTGCACAATATCAGTCACAAGCCATTTGGAAGCCAATGGTAGATCCACATGAAACCACCACAGATATTATATCTCACACCTGCCCACCTTTGCTCTAGGCCCACTACTCAGCAGGCTCCAACTAACTGGCATCTCTGATCTACACCATTTTCGTGAAACCCAGTCAATCAAGGCACAGTCTGGTACACTCATGATCAGCAACAGGATATCCAATGGTTCTCCAGTGCCACCTGGTCATGGGAATTTCAGAAATTTCATGGTATATATCGAGCCATTTTTCAAGAATGAAGTTGGAGGCAATGAGTGTTTCAATTATTTCAATAACCATTAAATGGTGAGGAGGCTAATTTCAATGAAAGCTCTGGAGGACTCTCACCGGCAAGGCTTCCCGAAGAGTGCCCAAAAGGTCACATGAAGCCAGGCCCATTGAGGTCTACAATGTGAAGTCCATGTGTGTTTTGACTCTCAACTATGGCTGAAAATCTTTCAGAATAAAATCATGTGCTATACTGGCTGAGATTCCCAGTGCTCTGTGGAAAGCCAACCTGGGCCTAGATCTCAGTTTCCAAGGGCGAATTTTATGCGTGACCTCCTAATATCCCAACACAATTCATGGCAATACTTCTCTGAGATCAGTTCCAGAACTCAATCTCTATGGGGAATCACACCAGAGATCAAGCCCATGTGGACACAGTCATCTCTTCCTACAACCACACAAATGACCACAATTAAAACCAAAAAACTCCCACATGGCCCTCATCTTCTTATGTATAGACACTCATCAAAACCTCTGGCTGGAGGTTTCCATGAGGGGTGCAGCCCAAGGCAGTGTCCAGTATAAGCTCCCTTGGCCCTCATTTGCCTAAAGTCATGGTGGCTTGGACATCCTTCCTGTGAACCAGGAGTGATCAAATAGGCCTGCCATTAATACTGCTCGGCTTCTCCAATTTGAGGCCTACTGACTGTGCGTTTTAGATTCTATTTGTGAATTGGTGTCATGAGAAAGCCCAAGCAAATATGGGCTAGCCTCTACAGGATTTAAAGAATTCACTTGACCCAAATGATCTCTATTCTCACTTAATTGAGATCAGGAACCTTACAGAGGAAGTCGAAAAACTCTGTCCACAATGACTATTCTTCTGGCCATTTTGGTTTTGGATGCACACATAGCAGGATTTGGCCATCCATAAGGCAAGCCACAGTCCATTTATAAATTTGTTAGGATTAATGCTGGGAATCTTTCTAATAGACAGGACACATCCATTGATGCATTATATTTTCTAATGTCTACAAACACGGACAGTGGGATTCAGACATAGAAACACTCACCTTGTCAAAAGTCTTACTAGAAACAGTCCACTCCAAACCAAAAAAACCGCCTTTACTACCTATTCTCAGAACATGAGACAAAACCACAAACTCACACCCACACCCACAAAGGCACCTAATTCCCACTATCCGGAGTGTCCTCTGACTGGTGGGCCATACAATGTTCCCCCGAAATAGCCTGTCCTGTCTCAGATCTTGTGTCTTTGGCCAACTCTCTGAAGTTGTCAGGAGCCAGCGGTGAGGCACTACCTTCTTTCTCAGGAAAGACCCCTCTTCAGAGCTTTCCTGCCATCTGGACATCCTAACATCAGTAGTTACCAAGAAAGAATGACTCCGTCCTCGGGAAATCCAAAAAGTGAGAACACTGGGACTGGGACTAGGACTGGCACTGTTTAACTGGCTTCCTGGATCCCAAGTTCAAAGAATTCCATCACCAAGGAAGTGAGGTGATGTCACTTCCTTCAGGAACAGAATGAGTTCACTGCCTTGGCAACCATTTTGTCCTTACATTTGCTTCCAAGGGTCCCATGAGATGGAAGCTGCCCCTGCTTCCTGTGAGATATTCACAAGTTAGTATGGTATATCAACCATAGGCACCCGGGAACAGCTCTCCACACAGGTATCATTTGGTCCATCTTCTCTACATTAAGAATAGAGAGGCTGATTCAGACACAACCCTTCATCCTGACCAGGTTGTTCGCCATGAAAGATGACTTTTGCTCAATCAGGTCCTTCAAAGTTGCCTACATCTTCCCAAGGGATCATTTCTGCATGGACCATTGAGGTTCTCAGCAGGTGGAAGATCCTCTACATTCCTGTATTGTAAGACCAACTCTGTCCCTGCTCTTCTGTAAAGTTAGATTGAGGTAACAGTGTATGGTTAGGACTGATAACATATTCTCTTTGGGTTAGGAATCATTCTGCTGAATGAATAATGATATTGGGAACCTGCAATATGTTTAAGAGTATTTGGTAAAATATATGTATGAAAACAGAAATCTAAGTAACATTTGAAGCCCAGAAGAGCATTGGGCCCTTGATTGGAATACTTAGCTTTGAATAAATCGATAAACAATGGCAAAGAACCTTGTACCTTGGATAATTGAATGTAGAAGAGAACATACAGTCAAAAAGGATATTCGGTAGTGAAAGGTTAATAAAATAGTTACTTTTCACTTCCTGCTTTTCTATATGCTTAACAAAACACTGTTGAAATCTTGAGAACTGTTTGCTAATATTGTTCCCAGAATGTAATGTCCCCAACTGCCAAACTGTAGAATATACTCCCTCACCTGGTTGCACGCAAACCACCCAGTCACCCTTACACATCAGTAAACTTTTCTCCCTGCCCACTCAAGGAAAGTAAATAATCCCTGCTTAAACTGTTCTCAGGGCTCTCTGCTCTATTTAAGTGAGCTCTGAGCTCCAGCATACTGGACCCCCAATAAACCCTTTGTTGTTGCATGAGACAGTCTCTTGGTGGTCTCTTCCTTCCATGCTCACCCAACATTTACATATAGAGGTTACACCAAGTTCCAGCAGCGGCGGACAAGAGACCCTACCGGGCTCCTCTCAGGGTAAGTAAGGCGCCTCTTTCTGCTTTCAGTTTTAAGGTTAGGGCTTGGAAAAATGGCTGTCGATGAAGAGCGTGAGCTCTCTCCGATGGTGGCTGACAGACGTGTCACAGAGCCACAGGCCACGTCCCTGGGGAACGCCACAGAGGACTCGAGAAATCGAGGAACAATAGTCTCCTCGACTCAGGGATATTTTGTTTCAGATTCGGTATTGCTAGCCCATAGGGTTTTGCCTGCTACTCAGTCCTGGTCTCAGTTTTGGATGTCCATTGCCTGTCTTTATTGTCTTGTCTTGTCTGTGTTGTGTGTTGTTGCATTCACTGTTTGTGTATCTTTCATTATGGGACAGAGCACTTCAATGTCTCTGTCCCTGACCCTTGATCACTGGATCAAAGTTCGCTTAAGGGCTCCGAATCTTTCTTTTTCAGTAAAACTCCAGACCTGTCAGACTCTCTGTGCCTCAGAATGACCCACTTTTGTAGTCAGATGGCCCCTAGAAAGATCTTTCTATTTCCCACTAATTTAAAAAGTCAGAGATATTGTCTTTCAGCTAGGCACACACAGACATCCGGATCAACAGCCATATATCTTAACTTTTCATGACCTCTGCAAATCTCCTCCTCCATGGGTGAAGCCTTTCTTTGTCCCTTCCCCTGCTCCTACTCCTTCCCCCATGATCTGTCAAACCCTCTGCTCCTCCTCCTCCTCCACACTGTGTTCTTCATGAGTCACAAGATTTGACTCTACTGGACACTCCTCCCCCTCCTTATACCCTGCCCTCGTCCCCCAACCACCAACACCCTCTAAGTGATTCCCCTGCAGCTGACTCAGCCTCTCCGCCATTGGAGAAATCTAAGCTGGCCAAGCGCCCTCCAGAAAACTCCCCCGCGGCACACACAGCCCCTCCTCCCCAGGAGGAAGCTGGCCCGGCTAAGGGAACTCACTGGCTGCGAATGATTGAAAACCCTGGAACTCCCGTGATACTCCCCATTATGTCCCTATGGACCATTGATTGACGAAGGCCATGGGGGGAAAATGCAAGCCTACAAATATTGGCCTTTCTCCTCTTTCGACCTATATAACTGGAAAAATAACAATCCCCCTTTTTCCGAGGACCCCACCCGGCTCACAGTTCTGGTTGAGTCATTGATGTTTTCACACCTGCCTACTTGGGATGACAGTCAACAATTCCTAGGGACTCTCTTCATGACAGAGGAACAAAAGAGAATCCTCCTGAGAGCTAGAAAAAAATATCCTTCAACCAGATTTGAGGCCGACACATCTTCCCAACTTAATCAAAGCTGATTTTTCCTTGAAACAACCCAACTGGGACACCAACACCTTTGAAGTTAGAAAGCATCTGTCCACTTATCACCAGGTTTTAATAGTGAGCATCCGAGTGGCCGCTAGACGACCAACTAATTTGGCCAAGGCAATAGAGATTATTCAAAGCCCTGATGAATCTCCCTCTATGTTTCTAGAGAGAATTATGGAGGCATATAAGAGATATACTCCTTTCGATCCTCAGGCAGAGGATCAAAAGGCATCTATCATGATGGCCTTTATTGGGCAAGCTGCCCTGGATATTAAAAGAAAGTTACAATGCTTAGATGGATTACAAGATATGACTTTGAGAGATTTAGTCAGAGAAGCCAAGAAAATATACCTTAAGAGAGAAACTGGGGAAAAAAAGGGAGCAAAGGGAGGATAAAAGAAACAAAAGACAGACTAAGGCGTTGACTAATGTCCTGGTCACAACAACAAAAGGGCCAGAAATTAAGAAACACGGAGACAGGAAGGGATACCTGGTCCCATGCCAGAGGCCACCCCTGGCCTCAGATCAATGTCTACTGTAAAGAAAAAGGACACTGTGCCAAAGAGTGCCCTAGAAATAGACAGCCATGCCAGTCAGCCATTCTGACTCTGAAGGATGACTATGAAAGTCGAGGCTCAGATCCCCTCCCCGAGTTCAGGGTAACTTTTGAAGTGGAGGGGACCCCAGTAAACTTTGAAGTGGATACAGGGGCAATATACTTACCCCTAAGGCCACATTGGGCCCTCTATCAAAAAAAAGGTCTCTAGTTCAAGGGGCTAATGGCAGTAAATATCAGGCTTGGATAACTAAGAGGATCATGGACCTGGGGAAAGAAAAAATCCATCACTCCATCCTAGTAATCACAGAATTCCTGGCCCTATTATTGGGCAGAGATCTTCTCACCAAACTCTGGGCCAAAATAACTTTTAACATTGAAGGTCCCCAAATGGAATTTGTAAATGCTTCAGTAAAGACTCCTATAGTCACAGCTCTAACTTTCAGTAGAAAATTCACATCAACTCACTCACCTTGGTTCAAAGAAACTGCAGGTATTTCTGAAGTATCAAGAACAGAGTTTTCAACTAACTGACTCACAGCACAAAGAAATAACTGAATGGGTAAAAAAAGCCTGTCGAGTTCATCAATTGGTTAATGCTTACCCTTCCAAGCTTCCTGCAGGAAAGCACCTATGCGGAAATAGACCAGGACAATTCTGGGAAGTTGACTTTACTGAAATTAAGCCAGCAAGGTATGGACATAAATATCTTCTAGTCTTTGTAAATATATTTTTTAGGATGGATTGAAGCCTTCCCCACTAAAAGAAAAAGAAAAAAAGAAAAAGTGCAAATGGTGCTCAAGAAGATCCTGGAAGACATTTTTCAAAGATATGGCCTGCCAAAGGTAATACAGTCGGATAGTGCACCGGCGTTCATGGCCCAGGTAAGTCAGGGATTAGCCAGGAACCTGGGGTTTAATTGGAAGTTATATTGTGCTTACAGACCCCAGAGTTCAGGACAGGTAGAAAGAATGAATAGAACCATTAAAGAGACCTTAACGAAATTAAGCTTAGAGACGAGCATAAAAGATTGGACTATGCTCCTGCCTTATACAATGTTTCCTGCAAGAAATACTCCCTCTGTTTCCTTGGGTAACCCCACCCCCTGTGAAATTCTCTAGGGTGCCTCTCCTCCAGTAAGGGACCTAAGCCCAATTCTAAGACCTAAGGATCCCATCCACACCCCCTTGCTTGACAGACTTAAAGCTCTTGAAAGAACTCAGCGATACCTGTGGAAACAGCTGGCCACTGCTTACCAAACTGGGGATGAGGGGACTCCACATCGATATCAAGTAAGAGACTTCATCTACGTAAGACGATATCAGGTGTCATCCCTGGAACCCTGCTGGAAAAGACCATACCAGGTGCTACTTATAACATCTACAGTGATAAAGGTAGACGGAATCACTTCCTGGATCCATGCCTCTCATCTCAAGCCTGCGCCCTGTCCACACTCTGGCTGGAATCTGGAAAAGACTGGTAACACTTTCAAATTGCATTTTCACCATGTGCATAAGGCTATAGACTCTCCCCTTTACCACAAGTAGTCCTAACCCTCATCAGCCCGTTGAGCAGCGATGGCTGATCACAAATTCTACTGGAAAAGAAGTATAATCTATCTCGCATACAGCCCCCTTAGGGACCTGGTGACCATCTCTCCACCCAGACATTTGTCAGCTGGCAATAGGTCTTTCTTAGTGGAATATCCCTGATGAAGAGGATCCCACTAAAATTCCACTAAATGCCTTCTGTACCATAGACAATGGAAACAAACATTATGGATGTAGGGACACACGAGCCAGATGCAGGTTGGCTAGCCTAGATTACTATGTTTGCCTGGCCGACTGTCAAAGCCACAAACAGCCATGGCTGTGTGGGGGAAAAGCCAACTTCTTCTGTAAGTCATGGGGATGTTAGCATAAAGGGGCTGCCTGATGGAACCCAAACTCCTCATCAATTTCAGTACACAGCATTGGCCATATTACGTATTACATAACAAAAACTGATGGCCCCCAAAGGGGTCTTTAGATCCTCAAATCCTGCATGACCTTTTTAAAATCTGCTAGTGCTCAAAAGGGTGAAAGGAGATTCCCCTATGTGGAGGCCTTTTCCCTCCTTCGCTCACATCCTGAACTATGCTTATCCAATAGATCCTCACCTTCAGCATTCTGCTCCAGAGTCTCTGCTGTCACTCCCACCTCAGCAACCTGATTTCTCCACTACAATTAATAGATCAAAAACCAAAACCTCTGCTGGTTCTCAGACCATTGCCCCATTGCTGAGGTAGCAGGTACTGAGGTACCCCTCCACCCACTCACTCCTCTCTTCTCTTCACCAACTCACTCCTCTCTTCTCCTCACTCCTCTCACTGCCCACACCGGGTCTCACCATGTCCTCTTACCAGCTAACCCAAAGCTCAAAAAAGCTGAGGAGAGCCCTCAGACCCCTATCCAAGATGTAATGAAAATGGCCTTTAAAGTTGCTTTGTCATCACCGAAAACAGTTTACTAAGAATTTAAAGTCCCTCACATGTGTTTTGGGATACTCACTACTGTCTTCCCCTCTGCTCTACCTGTTCTATTGCTCAAGTTTTTGTTGCTAGGAAAATCCCAATCCACTTTCCCATTATTCTTTTACATCTCTCCTTCCTCATTCTCAGATTTACGAAGCTGTTCTCAGCCCCACATTTCCCATCTTTCCCCTCTGTACCAGCCCCACAGAAAAATCTTAACTGACCTTCTCCAGAAGTCTTCACCAAGGCTGAATTTAGGACTTTCAGCAAAAGAGTCCCTATAAAAGATTTCAATGTAGTTAAACTTCCTCTTTTCATGTTTTCCTGTTCTACTTGGTCACTGGCTAAAAAAATCAGCACTCCTAAGCTAGACACCCCCTTACTAGTTTTTCACAAAAATATGTGAACAAGGCCTCTGGCCATGAGCTGGGGCTTCACAGAGATGGCTACATTTCTAAGTTAACGAAGTTAGCAACTGGGGTCTGTGGAAACAGCTGGCAGGGGGATAATAAGAAAGAGAAGAAAAAGCTCTTCCCCTCCCAGGTGTCCTTGAAAAGTTAACTTGCCCAGAACAGAGGAAAAAACAAACAAAAACTGCTTTTTTCAACTTCTGCAAACTGTGAGCTTCTGAGCCCCTTCCCTTACATGTTGGGTACAAAATTCTGAAACTACCGAAACTTGGGTTTAGGTGGATTACTTGATTACAACAGAATCAATGCCCTCTGAATCTGGTTGCAACCAATTAGGACTGTGTCCCTGTCTTCAGTGCTATCTTAGGTGCCTTGCCTTGTGCGTCCCTACTACACCATAATTCTATATACTTAAACATTGTTTATGTTTTCATGAAATGGTGAACAGATGTGATTAATTGTGTAATGGTGCAGATGTTTCCCAGAGTGCTCTATCACGACGCAGGTTCATTTGAAGATCAAATAGCGGAGCATACAACCCGGTTCCACTGAAACTATATATCCCTCACTTTAGCCATCCTATTAGGAATAGGAATTGCTGCACTGGTGGGCATGGGAACCACTGCCTTTGTCCATGGGACTCATCAAATGACCCAACAAATGACAGCAATAGACCAAAACTAAGACATTAGAAATCTCCATCAGAGCTTTGCATGAATCTTTAACCTCTCTCTCTGAAGTTGTTTTTCAGAACACTCGACGGTTGGACCTCCTCATCATGAGAGAAGGGGGCCTTTGTGCTGCATTGAGGGAAGAAAGTTGTTTGAATGCTGAGCATACTGGAGTTGTAATAAAATCTAAGAGTAAATTAAAAAGATGCCTTGAAAAGCATCAACGAGACAGAGAGGCCCAAAAAGGGTGGTTTGAGTCTTGGTTCACACAGTCTTCCTGGTTAACTACGTTTTGATCAACCCTGGCCTGTCCAATAATAATCCTCATATTATGGGTAACTATAAAACCCTGTTTTCTCAACCGTGTAATTTCTTTTCTCCAGGCTCAAATTGGACGAGTTAAACTTATGGTAATACCCCACTAGTAGACATAGTAGACCCCCCAATGATCATTTTTATGATTAAAAGTAGCCAGAAGAAGAAGTGGGGAATAAAAGGTTATTAAATAGGTACTTGTCACTTCCTGTTTTTCTCTATGCTTAACAAAACACTGTTGAAATCTTGAGCAATGCTTGTAAATCTTGTTCCCAGTATGTGCTGTCCCCAACTGCCAAACTGCAGAATGTGCTCCCTCACCTAGTTGCACGCACATCGTCCACTCGCCCTGATCCATCTATTATCTTCCCTCCCTGCCCTCTCCAGGTAAAGTATATAAGCTCTACTTAAGCTATTCTCAGGGCTATATGCTCTATTCAAGTGAGCTCTGAGCACCGGCTTGCTGGACACTCATTAAACCCTTTGCTGTTGCATGAGATAGTCTGTTGGTGGTTTCCTCCTGCGAAGCTCGCCCGACATTTACTATAATGATTTAATGTAGAACAGAACATCCAGTCAAAAAGGGATAGTTGATAGAAATAAGAAGATAGTCAGTACGTATAGGAAGAAGTGTGAGTATAGGATTTGGAACAAAAGTTCTTTAGCTATAGGGTTTCGGTTAGAGAGTGATTGTTAAAGTCAGCAAATTTGAAGAGTCAGTCACAAGGATGAATTGGGGAAAATATGTAGGAAAGCAGAAATAAATAGAGACATTACAAAATCAGGCAAAGTATAAAGTGAGTGATAGGATTAGACATTTTGAACAGGGTTTTGTTTGAATATATAATTTAGGAAAAAACAAATATGTAGTCAACAATAGGATTGACATTTGAGAGCATTAGGCAAATTTCAGTTGGATGAATATTTCTGAGAATAATCTTGTGAATAGTTGATTATAAATCCACATACATGAACATGAATGAATTTAGGGAGTGTACATAAGACACATATATTTCATATTTTGAAAAATCTGGAGAGTACACAGAGACAAAAAAAGTAGCAATATATATGTCAATCAAAATTCATCATAAAATATATATCATCCACAGATCCAAAAATATTCATTTTACTGAACATGGATTTATGTATAATGTTGTTCAACTAGGAAGCTCTCCCATAGTTTGAATATTCAGTACCAACAGGGTTTAGTAGGAGTGATCTCATCTCACAATTTGTATCTGCCAAATCAGCCAAATCACAAGAATGAACGTGTGGTACCAGGTTGGATTCTATGTGTGCATAAAAATACACATGCTGAATAGGCTACAGAGAAAGGGAGACAGGAATTCACATATTTATTAACTTTAAAAATACATGGAGAACTATTTCAACAAACAATTGACTAGATTTGGAACTCCTACTCTATATCATGCAGAAGGCAATTCCAACTATACACCATGCCTCCTCTGAACTGCTTGTATTTCTATTCTGTTTGGGTTATTTTTCTCCATCATATTAGGATTAGTAGACAGAGTCTGGAAGGGAATGGGTTAGTGTCAGGGATTCAGTATTTTGAATGGAAAATAGAAAATTGAATCCAATGTGTATGCAAAAATATGCTATAGAAAAATCTTCCCACTCTCATTCAGAACAATGCCTTGATATTTGCATCGCCTCAAGTAAGACACAATTAGAGGAGAAGAGTTAAAAAATCTGTGAATACCTATCTGGATTGGAAAATGCTCCAGATTTCACATCATTGGAGTTGGTAGAGGAGTTTCTAAAATAAATGGACAGGGTAAACACTCCACAAACATGGAGCTCTGCTGGCCTAATGATTTCTGAGACTGCCTCTGAGGTTGAGCACTTGAAAAATATGCTGTTGTCAGGAGCTTTAGCTTACTTTGTAGTGAGACCATCAAAGCTAGGTCTGCATCTATGTGACCTGGATGACATGGTTACTTATTTTCATATGAAATGAGGCAACAGTGCTGAATTCTCTCTTTGTAGGTAAACTGTGGCCTCTGAGGGCTAAGTGTCTCCCCGTGTGAACTGTGAAGCCATTTGGTCATCCTCTAATTTTCGTGGTATTTTTGCTGCTGCTCTGGGAGTTTGGTATTTGCTTCACAAAATACAACGATTTCAAATGGGACACAGTACTGGAGGGAGTTCTGTCAGGTGTGGGGGGAAGGGTCTGGAGGAGAATGCACCAACCAGTGTTTTATCCCATGTAGCTTGCCCCCTTGACAATCGCAACATGATTCAGAACATTGCCCTGAAACTTTTCCATATAACAAGATGCCTTTACATATAAGGGTCTGCTGGCTGCACCATGTCAGTCACAAGCCATTTGGAATCCAATGGTAGATCCTCATGGCCCTACCACTGATGTTTTATCAAACACCTGCCCACCACTGCTCTGGGCCACTACTCAGCAGGCTCCAACATACTGGTATCTCTGTTCTACACCATTTTCATGAAACCCAGTCAATCAAGGCACTGTCTAGTTTACTCATGATTATCAACAGGACATCCAAACGTTTTCCAGTGCCACCTGGTCATGGGAATTTCAAAAATTTCATGGTATTTATGTAGCCATTTTTCAAAGATGAAGTTGGAGTCACTGTGGGTTTCAATTCATTCAGGAATCATTAAAAGTTGAGGAAGCTCATTTCAAGGAAGCTCTGGAGAACTCTCACAGGCAAGGCTTCTGAAAGAGTGCTCACAAATGTCACATGAAGCCACGTCTATTGCGGTCTACAATGTGAGGCCCATGTGTGTTTTGACTCACAACTCAGCCTGCCAAGTCTTTAAGAATAAAATCATGTTATATACTGGCTGAGATTCCCAGGGCTCTGTTGAAAGCCACCCTGGGCCTAGATCTCAGTTTCCAAGGGCGACTCTCATGCGTGGCCTACTAAAATCCCAACAAAATTCATGGCAATACTTCTCTGAGGTCAGTTCCATAACTCAGTCTCTAAATGGAATCACACCAGAGTTCAAGCCCAGGTGGACACAGTCATTTCTTCCAACCGACACACAAATGACCAAAATTATAACCAAAACACCTCCACATGACACAAATCATCTTCCATGTAGTGACTCTTCCTCACCTCTGGCTGAAGGTTTCCATGAGGGGTGCAGCCAAAGACAGTTTCCAAAATAAGCTCCCTTGCCCCTCATTTGCCTAAAGTCAGGGTGGCCTGGACACCCTTCCTGTGAAATAGGAGTGACCAAATAAGCATGCCTTTAATAATGCTCTATTTCTCCAATTTGAGGCCTACTGATTTTCAGATATAGATTCTTATGTCATTTGGAGTCTTGCGAAAACCCAAGCACCTCTGCAGGGCTTGGAAGAACTAATTTGACCCAAAGAATCCCTATTCTCACTTGATGGAGGTCAGGAACCTAACAGAGGAAGGCAAGTGACTTCATCCACAATGACTGATCTTTTTACAATTATGGTTTTGGATGCACACAAGACATTATTCTTTAGATCCATCAGGTGCTCACAATCTAAGTCACAGCCACACACAAGACCAAGAGGGTAATTCAGCCACATCCCTTACCAAAGCAATTAAGCAAAGAGCCACAGGTGATGCCCATTCATTTCCATTTCAAAACTGTTTTCTTCAGGCTTCACAAAGGTGTGGCCTGAGGCAAAGACCTTCCAGACATTTAGGGCAACAGAACAACAGTTAAGCCAAAGACCAAAAGTAGGGTCTCTCCACTGAGTCTTTGCTGGTCACACTGATATCTGACATTCAGGACAACAGAACAATACGTAAGCAAAAGGCACAAAACATGGTCTCTCCACTGAGATTTTTTGGTCACACTGATATCTGAGTTTTCTGAGAATCTCGCCATTCTCTTCAGCTATCCAGTACATGGCCATGTCACAGAGCTTGGAGGTGATACATATCTTGGAAACAAAACCATGAGCCAATTCTGGAGAGTGGCCAGAATTCAGGAAGAAAACGGGAATTTAGGAAGATAGCATGTGTTGACCATGGATAAGACAAGTTGCAGTCCATTCATTAATTGGCCAGTATGAATTATGGGGAGATTTATACTAGACTAGACATCCATTAATGCATTATCTTTTCAAATGTCTACAACAACGGACACAGTGGGATACACAGTCATAAGAACACTAGTCTTGTCAAACGACTTACTAGAAATAGTCCACTCCAAACCAAACAAACTGACTTTCCTACCTATTCTCAGAACATGAGACAACACCACAAACACACACTCACTTCCCAAAAGGCACCTCCTTCCCCCAAGTAGGTCTGTGACTATCCAGAGTGTCTTCTGACTTGTGGGCCATACTATGTTCTCCGGAAATGGGCTGTCCTCTTTCAGATCTGGTTTCCTTGGCCAACTCTGTGAAGTTGTCAGGAAAATGTGGTGAGCCACTACCTGCTTTCTCAGGAAAGGTCCCTCTTCAGAGCTCTCCTGGCATTTGGCCATCCTCACATGAGTAGGTACCATGAAAGACTGACTTGTCCTTGGAAAATTCAAACAAGTGAGCCCACTGGGACTGGGACAGGGACTGCCTCTGGGTGCCTGGCCACATGGATACCATGTTCAGAGAGTTCCATCACCAAGGAAATGAGGTATGTCACTTTCTTCGGAACTCAATGAGGTCACTGCCTTGGCAACCCCTTTGTCCTAACAGTTGCTTCCAAGGGTCCCATGAGATGGAGCCGGCCCCTACTTCCTGTGACACTTTCACAAGTTAGAATGGAATATCAACGATAGGCAACCGGGAACAGCTCTCCACACAGGCCTGGTTTGGTCAGTCTTCTCTACAATTAAAAGAGAGAGACTGATTCAGACACATCCCTTCGTCCTGACCAGATTTTTTTCCATGGAAGATGACTTTTGCTCACTCAGGTCCTTCATACCTGCCTACAACTTGTCCAGGTATCATTTCTGCTTTGACCTTTGAGGTTCTCAGCAGGTGGAAGGGCCCCTTCTTTCCTGTATTGTAAGAACAACTCCGTCCCTGCTCTTCTGTAAAATGAGATTGAGGGAACAGTTTATGTTTTGGGTTAATAAAAGGTTCGATTTGGGTTAGGAATCATTCTGTGTGATCAATAATAGTGTTGGGGACCTGCGATATTTACAAGAATATAGAGGTGAAATATAAGTTTGAAAACAGAAATCTAGGTATGATTTGAAGCCCAGAAGTGCATTGAGCCCTTGATTGGGATAATTAGCTATGAATTATGTTCTGCAAAAATGTCTCAGATAATTTGATATACAATGGCATAGGACCTTGTACCTTGGATGATTGAATGTAGAAGACAACATACAGTCAAAAAGGGATAGTCGGTAGGATTATGAAGCTAGTTGGTAGGTTTAGGAAGAAGAGTGAGTATTTGATTTGGACCAAATGTTCTTTAGCAATAGGGTTTCGGTTAGAGAGTGAATGTAAATGTCAGCACATATGAAGAGTCAGTCACTATGATGAGCTTGGGAAAATACGTAGAAAAGCAGATATCAATAGAAATTATGAAATCAGGCAAAGTATATAGTGAGTGATAGGATTAGACATTTTCAACCCGGTTGAGTTTGAATATATAATCTTAGGAAGAAAAAAATATGTAGTCACCAATAGGATTGATATTTGAGAGCATTAGGCAACCTGGACATGGATGTTTTTAGTAACCCATGTTCACTTTCCATTTAGGCCTTGGTACAATCATAACTGTGACAATTACATTATTTGTCCAGAATATTACTGTGAAAAAATGTATATGTAGATCAGGTGACATGAGTATTTCTTCCACCATTTCTAGGAGCAATATATTGAAGATGTAAAATTAGTATTGGGGTTACAAAGAGGTGCACCCTGTGTCTATTAATATATAGATAAAGCATGAATAGACCATACAGTGAATAAATAATATAACTTGTTCCAACTTTAAATAATGGATTGAACTGATATCTGAAAAATTACAGAAAATCTTTTATTGATATACAATCATTCATTCCAACCAATTATAACATCTAATGGTAATATTAGTGTTTTGGTTTATCATGAAGAGTGTGTGAGTTTTGCATCAAAAGTGATTATGGAAATCGAAAATAATGTGATTGGAAAGAAGTCTCATAAAAAGACCCGTCTGGAAAACTGGAGGAATACATATGTTGTGAAGCAGGAAGTGATTGAAAGTGAATCAAATGCCTCTCAATTTGCTAATTTGTGGATGAAATATATATCCTATGATGTGCATAAACTCAAGAAATAGTAATGTACCAATGTTGAATAAAAATGAACGTCAAAATACACATCATGTCCCATAGGAATCTACTTGCATTGATTTTAAACTGGGTCAGTTACTGTAGAAATATTAGGATTCACGTGCATCATTCACCGAATTTAGTTTTCTTTCTTTTTAATTTTTTATTTATGGTTGTTCAAAACATTACATAGTTCTTGATATATTATATTTCACACATTGATTCAAGTGGGTTATGAACTTCCATTTTTACCCCGTATACAGATTGCAGAATCACATCAGTTACACATCTATTGATTCACATATTGCCATACTAGTGTCTGTTGTATTCTGCAGCCTTTCCTATCCTCTACTATCCCCCCTCCCCTCCCCTCTCCTCCCCTCTTCTCTCTCTACCCCCTCAACAGTAATAAATTTTTCCCCTTGTATTATTTTTCCTTTCCCCTCACTTTCTCTTGTATGTAATTTTGTATAACCCTGAGGGTCTCCTTCCATTTCCATGCAATTTCCCTTCTCTCTCCCTTTCCCTTCCACCTCTCATCCCTGTTTAATGTTAATCTTCTTCTCATGCTCTTCGTCCCTACTCTGTTCTTAGTTACTCTCCTTATATCAAAGAAGACATTTGGCATTTGTTTTTTAGGCATTGGCTAGCTGCACTTAGAATTATCTGCTCTAATGTTATCCATTTCCCTGCAAATTCTATGATTTTGTCATTTTTTAAAGCACAGTAATACTCCATTGTGTATAAATGCCACATTTTTTATTCATTCTTCTATTGAAGGGCACCTAGCTTGGTTCCACTGTCTTGCTATTGTGGATTGTGCTGCTATGAACATCAATGTAGCAGTGTCCCTGTAGCATGCTCTTATTAGGTATTTAGGTTTTAGACCGAGAAGGGGAATAACTGGGTCAAATGGTGGTTCCATTCCCAGCTTTCAAGAAATCTCGATACTGCTTTCCCATTTGGCTGCACCAATTTGCAGTCCCACCAGCAATGTACCCGTGTACCTGTTTCCCCACATGCTCGCCAGCACTTGTTTTTGTTTGACTTCATAATGGCTGCCAATCTTTCTGGAGTGAGATGGTATCTTAGGGTGGTTTTGATTCACATTTCTCTGACTGCTGGAGATGGTGAGCATTTTTTTATGTACTTGTTGATTGATTGTATGTCCTCCTCTGAGAAGCGTCTGTTCAGGTCCTTGGCCCATTTGTTGATTGGGTTATTTGTTATCTTATTGACTAATTTTTTGAGTTCTTTGTATACTCTGGATATTAGGGCTCTATCTGAAGTGTGAGGAGGAAAGATTTGTTCCCAGGATGTAGGCTCCCTATTTACCTCCCTTACTGTTTCTTTTGCTGAGAGAAAACTTTTTAGTTTGAGTAAGTCCCATTTGTTGATTCTAGTTATTAACTCTTGTGCTATGGGTGTCCTATTGAAGAATTTAAAGCCCAACCCCACAGTATGTAGATCATAGCCAACTTTTTCTCCTATCAAACACCATGTCTCTGATTTGATATCAAGCTCCTTGATCCATTTTGAGTTAACTTTTGTGCATGGCGAGAGAAAGTGATTCAGTTTCTTTTTGTTAGATATGGATTTCCAGTTTTCCCAGCACCATTTGTTGAACATGCTATCCTTCATCCATTTCATGCTTTTAGCCCCATTATCAAATATAAGATATTTGTATTTTTTTGGATTGGTTTCTGTGTCCTTTATTCTGTACCATTGGTCCACCCACCAGTTTTGGTACCAGTACCATGCTATTTTTGTTACTATTGTTCTGCAGTATAGTTTGAAGTCTGGTATTGCAATACCGCCTGATTCACACTTCCTGCTCGGCATTGTTTTTGCTATTCTGGGTCTTTTATTTTTCCATACGAATTTCATGATCGCTTTCTCTATTTCTACAAGAAATGCCGTTGGGATTTTGATTGGCATTGCATTAAACCTATAGAGAACTTTTGGTAATATCGCCATTTTGATGATGTTAGTTTTGCCTATCTTTGAACAGGGTACATTTTTAGATCTTCAAAGATCTTCCTCTATTTTTCTCTTTAGGGTTCTGTAGTTTTCCTTGTATAAAACTTGCACCTCTTTTGTTAGGTTGATTCCCAATTATTTTTTTTTAGTATATTGTGAATGGAGTGGTTGTCCTCATTTCCGTTTTAGAGGATTTGTCGCTGATATACAGGAATGCCTTTGATTTATGCGTGTTGATTTTATATCCTGCCAATTTGCTGAATTCATTTATTAGCTCTATTAATTTCTTTGTAGACCTTTTTGGGTCTGCTAGGTTTAGAATCATGTCATCTGCAATAGTGATAATTTAAGTTCTTCTTTTCCTATTTATATGCCTTTAATTTCTTTTGTCTGTCTAATTGCTCTGGCCAGTGTTTCGAGAACTATGTTGAACAGAAGTGGTGAAAGAGGGCATCCCTGTTTTGTTCCAGATTTTAGGGGGAATACCTTCAATTTTACTCCATTCAGAATGATGCTAGCCTGAGGCTTAGCATAGATTGCTTTTACAATATTGAGGTATGTTCCTGTTATCCCTAGTTTTTCTAGAGTTTTGAACATAAAGGGATGCTGTACTTTGTCGAATGCTTTTTCTGCATCTATCGAGATGATCATATGGTTCTTATTTTTAAGTCTATTGATGTGATGAATAACATTTATTGATTTCCATATATTGAACCAGCCTTGCATCCCACGGATGAATCCTACTTGATCATGGTGCACAATTTTTTTGAAATGCTTTTGTATTTGATTCGCCAGAATTTAATTGAGGATTTTTACCTCTAGGTTCATTAGAGATATTGCTCTGTAGTTTTCTTTCTTTGAAGTGACTTTGTCTGGTGTAGGAATCAGGGTGATGTTGATCTCATAGAATGAATTTGGAAGTTCTCCCTCTTTTTCAATTTCCTGAAATAGCTTGAAAAGTATTGGTATTATTTCCTCTTTAAAGGTTTTGTAAAACTCTGCTGTATACCCATCAGGTCCTGGGTTTTTCTTACTTGGAAGTGTTTTGATGGTTTCTTCTATTTCCTCATTTGATATTGGTCTGTTTAGGTTGTCTATGTCCTCCTGACTCAATCTGAGCAGATCATATGACTTAAGAAATTTATCGATGCCTTTAATGTCTTCTATTTTATTAGAGTGTAAAGATTCAAAATAATTTCGGATTATCTTCTGTATTTCTGAAATATCTGTTATGATATTGTCTTTTTCATCCCGTATGCTAGTAATTTGAGTTCTCTCTCTTCTTCTCTTCATTAGGATGGCTAAGGGTCTGTCAATTTCATTTATTTTTTCAAAGAACCAAATGGGTTGACATGTCTGAAGTGCTGGCAGGCCGCTGGGCCTGTTCCGCCAGTTAGTTGCAGGTCTGCCTACCTTGCGGGAGCGGGTGGTGGCTCTGCTCTGCCCCTACTGCAATTGGGGTGTCGTGACTACCATGCTGGCAGGTTGCTGGGCCTGTTCCGGGCACGGGCATAGGCTCTGGTCTGCCCCTACTCCAATTGGGTTGACGTGACTACCACGCTGGTCGGCTGCTGTATTTGTACTGGGCGCGGGAGAAAGCTCTGCTCTGCCACTACTCCAATTGGGGTGTCATGTCTACCACGGTGGCAGGCCGCTGGGCCTATTCCGCAGGTCAGTCACAGGTCTGCTTACGTTGCAAGCGCGGGCGGCGGCCTGCTTGGGCCCTACTACAATTTGGGTGACGTGACTACCACGCCAGCAGGTGGCTGGGTCTGATCCAGGCCCGGGCAGCGGCTCTGCTCTGTCCCTATTCCAATTGGGGTGACGTGACTACCATGCCTGTGGGCCTGATGAATCTTCCTCTATGTTTCTAGAGAGAATTACGAAGGCATATAGGAGATATACTCCTTTCGATCCTCATGCAGAGGATCAAAATGCATCTGTCACAATGGCCTTTATTGGGCATGCTGCCCTGGATATTTAAAGAAAGTTACAATGCTTAGATGGATTACACGATATGACTTTGAGAGATTTAGTTAGAGAAGCCGAGAAAGTATACTATAAGACAGAAACTGAGGAAGAGAAGGGAGCAAAGGGAGGATAAAAGAAACAAGAGAAAAACTAAGGAGTTGACTAAGGTCCCGGTCACAAAAACAAAAGGGCCAGAAATTAAGAAACAGGGAGACAGGAAGGGATAACTGGTCCCACGCCAATGGCCACCCCTGACCTCAGATCAATGTGCCTACTGTAAAGAAAGAGGACACGGGGTTCAAGAGTGCCCTAGAAAGAGACAGCCACGCCAGCCAGCCATTCTGACTCATCAGGATGACTATGAAAGTCAGGGCTCAGATCACCTCCCCGAGCTCAGCGTAACTTTTGTAGTAGAGGAGACCCCCGTAAACTTTGAAGTGGATACAGGGGCAATAAACTCAGCCCTTAAGTCCCCATTGGGCCCTCTATCAAAAAAAAGGTCTCTAGTTCAAGGGGCTAATGGCAGTAAATATCGAACTTGGACAACTAAGAGTACCATGGACCTGGGGAAAGGAAAAATCCATCACTCCTTTTAAGTAATCCCAGAATGCCTGGCCAACTTTCTCTGTATGTCATGGAGATGTGAGCATACAGGGGCTTCCAGATGGAACCCAAACTCCTCATCAAATTCAGTACACAGTACTGGCCATATTACCAATTAGATAACCAAAACCGATGGCCACGAGAGGGGTCTCTAGATCCTCAAATTCTGTGTGTCCGTTTTTTTTTTTTTTAAAGAGAGGTGAGAGAGAGAGACAGAGAGAATTTTTAATATTTATTTTTTAGTTTTTGGCGGACACGACATCTTTGTTTGTATGTGCTGCTGAGGATCGAACAGGGGCCGCACACATGCCAGGTGAGCGTGCTACATCTTGAGCCACATCCCCAGCACTGTGTGACCTTTTTAACTTCTGCAAGTGCTCAAAAGGGTGAAAGGAGATTCCCCTATGAGCAGGCCTTTTCCATCCTTCGCTCATATCCTGAACTATGCTTATCCAATAGATCCTCACCTTCAGCCTTCTGCTCTAGAGTCTCTGCTGTCACTCCCAACTCAGCAACCTGATTTCTCCCCTCCAATTATTAGATCAAAAACCTAAACCTCTGCCGGTTCTCAGACCATTGCCCCCTTGCTGAGGAAGCAGGTACTAAGGTTCCCATTCACCCACTCACTCCTCTCTTTTCCTGTCCATGCCCCACCGAGTCCCACCAGGTCTTCTTACCAGCTAACCCAAAGCTCAAACGAGCTGAGAAGAGCCCTCAGACTCCTATCCAAGATGTAATGAAAATGGCCTTTAAAGTTGCTTTGTCATCACTGAAAACAGGTTACTAAGAATTTAAAGTCCCTCACATGCATTTTGGTATACTCACTCTTGTCTTCCTCTCTGCTCTAACTGTTCTAGTGCTCAAGGTTTATTGCTAGGAAAATCCCAAACCCCTTTCCCATTATTCTTTTACATCTCTCCTCCCTCATTCTCAGATCCTCGGAGCTGCTGTCAGCCCCACCTTCCCTGCCTTCCCCTTCTGTACCAGGCCCACAGAAAAGTCTTTACTGACTTTCTACAGATGTCTTCACCATGGTTGATTTTAGGACTTTCAGGAAAAGAGTCCCTATAAAAAATGTTCAATGTAGATGAACTTCCTCTTTTAGTGTTGCCTTGTTCTACTTGGCAACTGGCTAAAAAAATCAGCACTCCTAAGCTAGACACCCCATTAATTGTTTTCCACAAAATATGTGAACACGGCCTCTGGCCATGAGCTGGGGCTTTACATAGATGGCTACATTTCTAAGATAAAGAAGTTACAAACTGGGCTCCATGGTAACAGCTGGCAGGGGGGAAAATAAGAAAGGTAAGAACAAGCTCTCCCCCTCCCAGGTGTCCTTGAAACTTTAACTTGCCCAGAACAGAGGAAAAAACAGAAACAGCAACGGCTTTTTTGAACTTCTGCAGACTGTGAACTTCTGAGTCCTTTCCCTTACATGTTGGGTACAAAATTCTGAAACTACCTAAACTTGAGTTTCAGGAGATTAATTGATTACAACAGAAGCAATGCCCTCTGAATCTGGTTGCAACCAAATAGGACGGTTTCCCTGTCTTCGTTGCTATCTTAGGTGCCTTGCCTTGTCCGTCCCTACAACAGCATAATTGTATATAATTAAACATTGTTTACGTTTCAAAGAAATTGTCAACAGATGTGATTAATTGTGTAATGGTGCAGATGTTTCCCCGAGTGCTCAATAATGATGCAGGTTCATTTGAAGATCAAATAGGGGGCATACAACCCATTTCCACTGGGAACATATATCCCTCACTTTAGCCAGCCTAAGAGGAATAGGAGTTGCTGCAGGGGTGGGCACAGGAACCACTGCCCTGGTCCATGGGACACAACAAATGACCCAAGTAGAAGCAGCAATAGACCAAAACTAAGATATTAGATAACTCCATCAGAGTTTTGCATGAATTTTTAACCTCTCTCTATGAAGTTGTTTTACAGAACAGGCGAGTGAAACAAAACACACACACACACACACACACACACACACACACAGAAAAAAAAATCAATATATATGTCAATCAAAATTCATCATAAAATATATATCATCCACAGATTCAAAAATATTCATTTCACTGAACATGGATTTATGTATAATGTTGTTCAACTTGCAAGCTCACCCATAGGTTGAATATTCAGTTCCAATATGGTTTAGTAGGAGTGATCTCTTCTCAGAATTTGTATCTGCCAATTCATCCACCTTACAAGAACGTATTTGTGGTACCAGGTAGGATTCTATATATGCATATAAAAGTACATGTGCTGAATAGGCTACAGAGCAAGGGAGACAGGAATTCACATATTTGTTAACTTAAAAACACATGGAGAACTATTTCAACAAAAAATTGACTAAATTTAACTCCTACTCTGTATCATGCAAAAGGCAAGTCCAAATATACACCATGCCTCCTCTGAACTGCTTGTATTTCTATTCAATTTGTGTTATTTTTCTCCATCCTATTAGGATTAGTAGTCAGAGTCTGATAGGGTATGTGTTAGTGTCAGGGATTCAGTATTTTGAATGGAAAATAGGAAATGGAAATCAATGTGTATGCAAATATGTGCTACACAAAAATCTTCCCACTCTCATCCAGAACAATGCTATAACATTACTTTCGCCTCAAGTAAGGCACAATTAGAGGAGAAGAGTTAGAGAATCTGTGAATACCTATCTGCAATGGAAAATGCTCCAGATTTCACATCTTTGGTGGAGGTAGAGGAGTTTCTAAAAGTAAGGGACAGGGTTAACACTGCACAAACATGGAGCACTGCTGGCCTAAAGATTTTTGAGAATCTGCCTCTGTGGTTGGGCACTTGAAATTTAGGTTGTTGTCAGGAGCTTTAGCTTCTTCTGTAGTGAGACCATCAAAGCTGGGTCTCCATCTCTTTGACCTGAAGGACATGGTTTCTTATTTTGCAATGAACATGAGGCAGCAAGGCTGAATCCTCTCTTTGTAGGTAAACTGTGACCACTCGTGACTAAATGTCTCCCCATGTGGACTGTGAAGCCATTTGATCCTCCCCCACTTTTTGTGGTTTTTTTCCTGCTGCACTGGGAGTTTGGTATTTTCTTCATGAAATACAAGGAGCCCAACTGGGACACAGTGCTGGAGGGAGTTCTGTCACGTGTGGTGGGTCAGAGTCTGCAGGAGAATGCACCAAACACCCTTCTATCCCTCATAGCTTGCCCTATTGCCCCCTTGTCCATATCAACCTGATTCTGAACATTGCCCTGAAACCTCTCCATTTAACAAGATGCCTTTACATATAAGGATCTTCTGGCTGGACCATATCATTCACAAGCCACTTGGAATCCAATGGTAGATCCACATGGCCCTACCACTGATGTTTTATCACACACCTGCCCATGACTGCTCTAGGCCCACTACTCAGCAGACTCCAACGTACTGGCATCTCTGTTCTACACCATTTTCATGAAACCCAGTCAATCAAGGCACTGTCTGGTATACTCATGATCAGCAAAAAGACAGTCAAAGGTTCTCCAGTGCCACCTGGTAATGGGAATTTCAATAATTACATGGTATTCATCTAGCCATTTTTTAAGGATAAAGTTGGAGGCACTGTGGGTTTCAGTTCATTCAGTAACCATTAAATGTTGTGGAAGATAATTTCAATGAAAGCTCTGGAGAACTCTCACAGTCAAGGCTTCCCAAAGAGTGGCCAAAAGGTCACATGAAGCCAGGCCCATTGAGGTCTACAATGTGAGGTCCATGTGTGTTTTGACTCTCAACTATGGCTGCCAAGTATTTCACAATAAAATCATGTGATAACCTGGCTGAGATTTCCAGTGCTCTGTGGAAAACCACACTGGGCCAAGATCTCAGTTTCTAAGGGCGACTCTCATCGGTGGCCTCCTAAAATCCCAACACAATTCATGGAAATACTTCTCTGAGGTCAGTTCCAGAACTCAGTGTCTAAGGAGAATCACACCAGAGTTCAACCCCAGGTGGACCAAGACATTTCTTCCAACCGCCACACAAATGATCACAATTAAAACCAAAACACTCCCACATGGCCCTCATCTTCTTCCATATAGTCACTCATCGTAACCTCAGGCTGGAGGTTTCAATCAGGGGCTCAACCAAAGACAGTGTCCAAATAGGCTCCCTTGCCCCTCATTTGCCTCAAGTCAGGTTGGCCTGGACAACCTTTCTGTGAACCAGGAGTGATCAAATAAGCCTCCCGTTATTACTGCTCTGTTTCTCTAATTTAAGGCCTTCTGACTTTCAAGTATAATTTCTTTATGTGATTTGGAGTCATGGGAAAACCCAAGCACCTCTGCAGGGCTTTGAAGAACTCAGTTGATCCAAAGAATACATATTCTCACTTGATGGAGGTCAGGAACCTAACAGAGGAAGGCGAAAGGCTTCATCCACAATGACTGATCTTTTGGCTATTATGGTTTTAGATGCACACATGGAATCATTTTTTAGATCCATCAGGTGCTGAGAATCGAAGTCACAGCCACATACAAGGCCAAGAGGCTAATTCAGACACATCCCTTTCCAAAGGAATTTAGAATGAGCCACAGGTGATGCCCATTCATTTCCATTTGAAAACTGTTTTCTTCAGGCTTCACAAAGTGGTGGCCTGAGGCAAAGACCTTCCTGATATTCAGGGCAACAGAACAATAGGTAAGCAAAAGGCCAAAAGCAGGGCATATCCACTGAGACTTTCCTGGTCACACTGATATCTGAGTTTTCTGAGATGCTGGCCATTCCCTTCAGCTATCCTATACGTGGCCATGTCACAGACCTTGGAGTTGTTACATATCTTGGACACAAAACTATGAGCCTATTCTGGAGAGTGGCCAGAATTCAGCAGAAAACAGGGACTTAGGAAGGTAGTAGGTATTGCCCATCCATAAGGCAAGCCGCACTCCATTCATAAATTGGGCAGGATGCAAACTGGGAGGCTTTCTTCTAGACAGGACACATCCATTGTTGCATTTTCTTTTCTCATGTCTACAACCACGGACTCAGTGGGATACACAGACATAGAAACACTCATCTTGTCAAACGACTTACTAGAAACAGTTCACTCCAAATCAAAACAACCGCCTTTCCTACCTATTCTCAGGACATGAGACAAAACAACAAATCCACACTCACAAAGGCACCTCCTTCCCTCAAGTAGCTCTGTGACTCTCTGGAGTTTACTCTGACTGGTAGGCCATACAATGTTCCCCCGAAATGGCTTGTCCTCTATCAGATCTGGTTTCCTTGGCTAACTCTGTGAAGTTGTCAGGAAATAGTGGTGAGCCACTACCTGCTTTCTCAGGAAAAGTGCCTCTTCAGAGCTTTCCTGGCATTTGGCTATACTCACATCAGAAGGTACCGAGAAAGACTGACTCTGTCCTTGGAAAATCCAAACAAGTGAGCCCACAGGGACTTGGACTGGGATTGCATCTTGGTGTCTGGGTTCTTGGATAGCAAGTTCAGAGAGTTCCATCACCAAGGAAATGAGGTATGTCACTTTCTTTGGGACTGAATGAGGCCACTGCCTTGGCAACCACTTTGTCCTAACACTTTCTTCCAAGGGTCCCATGAGATGGAGGCTGCCCCTACTTCCTGTGACACTTTCACAAGTTAGAATGGTATATCAACCTTTGGCACCCGTGAACAGCTCTCCACACAGGCCTGGTTTGGTCCATCTTCTCTTGAATGAGAAGAGAGAGGCTGATTCAGGCACATCCCTTCATCCTGACCAGGTTGTTTGCCATGGAAGATGACTTTTGCTCTCTCAGGTCCTTCATACCTGCCTACAACTTTTCCGGGTATCATTTCTGAATGGACCTTTGAGGTTCTCAGCAGGTGGAAGGTCCCCTACTTTCCTGCATTGTAAGAACAACTCCGTTTCTGCTCTTCTGTAAAATGAGATTGAGGGAACAGTGTATATTTAGGGTTAATAACAGGTTTGATTTGGGTTAGGAATCATTC
The DNA here is from genome assembly GCF_048772815.1 of Callospermophilus lateralis. Lineage (NCBI taxonomy): Eukaryota > Metazoa > Chordata > Mammalia > Rodentia > Sciuridae > Callospermophilus > Callospermophilus lateralis. Next base: position 58,989 of record NW_027514169.1, on the reverse strand, counting down.
TGTGCGATAAATAATGGTATTGGCAATCTGTGAGATTTACAAGAATGCAGAGGTGAAATATAAGTATGAAAATAAAAATCTAGGTATTATTTGAAGCCCAGAAGGGCATTGGGCCCTTGATTGGGATACTTAACTTTGAATTATGTTCTCTAAAGATGTCTCAGATAATTCAATATACAATGGCATAGGACCTTGTACCTTGGATGATTGAATGTAGAAGAGAACATCCAGTCAAAAAGGAATAGTCGGTAGGTTTAGAAAGATTGTTGGTAGGTTTAGGAAGAAGAGTGATTATAGGATTTAGACCGAAAGTTCTTTAGCAATATGGTTTCGGTTAGAGAGTGAATGTAAATGTCAGCACATATGAAGAGTCAGTCACTATGATGAACTGGGAATATATGTCGAAATGAAAATATCAATAGAGACATTATGAAATCAGGCAAAGTATAAAGTGAGTGATAGGATTAGACATTTTCAACAGGGTTGAGTTTGAATATATAATCTTAGGAAGAAACAAATATGTTGTCACCAATAGGATTGACATTTGAGAGCATTAGGCAACCTGGACATGGATGTTTTCAGTAAACCATGTTCAATTTCCATTTAGGCTTTGGTACATTCATAAGTGTAAACTTTTCATTTTGTGTCCAGAATATTACTGTGATGAAATGTATATAGAGATCAGGTGAAATGAATATTTCTTCCACAATTTCTTGGAGAAATATTTTGAAGTCATATAAATTAGTATTTTGGGTACAAAGAGCTGTACCCTGTGTCTATGAATATAGATTTAATGCATAAATAGACCATACTGTGAATAAATAATAAAACAGGATCCACTTTAAATAATGTATTGAATTGATATCTAAAAATATATAAGAAATCTTATATTGATATGAAGTTAGTTTTCAGTACTAGGAAACAAATATGTATTTCAGGTGGATGAATATTTCTGAAAATGATCTTGTAAAAAGTTGATTATAAATCCACATACATGAACATGAATGAATTTAGAAAGTGTATATAAGACACAAATATTTTATATATTGAAAAATCTGGAGAGTGTGTGTGTATATGTATATATACACACACAAAACCCCCCCACCACACACACACAGATATTAAAAAGTAGCAATATATATGAAAATCAAAATTCATAAGTAAATATATATCATCCACAGATGCAAAAATAATTATTTTACTGAACATGATTTTATGTATAAAGTTGTTGTACTAGCAAGCTCCCCCATACTTTTAATCTTCAGTTCTAACAGCGTTTAAGAGGAGTGATCTCTTCTCACAATTTGTATCTGCCAAGTGAGAAGCCTCACAAAAATGTACCTGGGATACCTGGTAGGATTCAATATGTGCATATAAATATACATATGTGAATAGGCTACAGAGAAAGGGAAACAGGAATTCACATATTTATTATCTTTCAAAACACATGGAGAACTATTTCAATTAAAAATTGACTAGATTTATAACTCCTATCTTATATAATGCAAAAGGCAAGTCCAACTGTACAACATGCCTCCTCTGAACTGCTTGAATTTCTATTCTGTTTGGGTTATTTTTCTCCATTATATTAGAATGAGTTGTCTGAGTCTAATAGGTATGGGTTAGTGTCAGGTATTCAGATTTTTAAAAGGAAAATTGGAAAATGAATCCAATGTGTAAGCAAATATGTGCTGCAGAAATATCCTCCCACTCTCATCTAGAACAATGCCTTGACATTACCTTCGCCCCAAGTAAGACACAATTAGAGGAGAAGAGTTAGAAAATCAGTGAATACATATCTGGAATGGAAATGCTCAAGAGTTCATAACCATGGAGGTGGTAGAGAAGTTTCCAAAAGTAAGGGACAGGGTAAACACAACACAAACAGGGAGCTCGGAGAGCCTAAAAACTTTTTGAGAAACTGCCTCTGAGTTTGGGCACTTGAAATATATATTGTTTTCAGGAGATTTGGCTTCCTTTGTAGTGAGACCATCAAAGCTGGTTCTGCATCTATGTGACCTGAAGGACATGGTTTCTTATTTTCCAATGAACATGAGGCAGCAAGGCTGAATCCTCTCTTTGTAGGTAAACTGTGACCACTGGGGACTAAGTGTCTCCCCGTGTGGACTGTGAAGCCATTTGGTCCTCCTCCACTTTTTGTGGTGTTTTCCCTGCTGCACTGGGATTTTGGTATTTGCTTCACGAAATACCAAGAGCTCAACTGGGACACATTGCTGGAGGGAGTTCTGTCACGTGTGGTAGATCAGGGTCTGCAGGAGAATGCACCAACCAGGCTTCTATCCCTCATAGCTTGTCCCATTGCCCCCTTGTCCATATCAACCTATTTTAGAACATTGCCCTGAAACCTCACCATAGAACAAGATGCCTTTACATATAAGGGACTTCTGACTGCACCATGTCAGTCACAATCCATTTGGAATCCAATGGTAAATCCTCATGGCCCTACCACTGATGTTTTATCACACACCTGCCCACCACTGCTCTAGGCCCACTACTCAGCAGGCTCCAACTTACTGGCATCTCTGTTCTACACCATTTTCATGAAACCCAGTCAATCAAGGCACTGTCTGGTATACTCATGATCAGCAAGAGGACATCCAAATGTTCTCCAGTGCTACCTGGTCATGGGAACTTCAAAAAATTCATCGTATTCATCAAGCCATTTTTCAAAGATGAAGTTGGAGAAACTGTGGGTTTCAATTTATTCAGGAAACACTAAATGTTGAGGAAGCTCATTTAAATGAAAACTCTGGAGAACTCTCACAGGCAAGGCTTCCCAAAGAGTGGCCAAAAGGTCACATAAAGCCAGGCAGATTGAGGTGTACAATGTGAGGTCTATGTGTGTTTTGACTCTCAACTATGGCTGCAAGTTTTTCACGATTAAATTATGTGATATCCTGGCTGAGATTCCCAGTGCTCTGTGGAAAGCCACATTGGGCCTAGATCTCAGTTTCCAAGGGCAACTCTCATGCGTGGCCTGCTAAAATCCCAATACAATTCATTGCAATACTTCTCTGAGGTCAGTTCCAGAACTCAGTCTCTAAGGGGAATCACACCAGAGTTCAAGCCTAGGTGGACCCAGACATTTCTTCCAACCCCCACACAAATGACCACAATTAATACCAAAACACTCCCACAGGGCCCTCATCTTCTTCCATATAGTCACTCATCATTACCTCTGGCTGGAGGTTTCCATGAGGGGTGCAGCCATAGATAGTGTCCAAAATAAGCTCCCTTGCCCCTCATTTGCCTAAAGTCAGGGTGGCCTGGACACTCTTAATATGAATCAGGAGTGATCAAATAAGCCTGCCATTAATGCTTCTCTGTTTCTCCAATTTGAGACCTACTGATTTTCAGGTATAGAATGTTTATGTGAAATAGAGTCATGAGAAAAGCCAAGCACCTCTGCAGAGATTTCAAGAACTCATTTGACCAAAAGGATCCCTATTCTCATTTGATGGATGTCAGTAACCTAACAGAGGAAGGCGAGAGACTTCATCCGCAATGACTGATCTTTTGGCCATTATGGTTTTGGATGCGCACATGCGATCATTCTTTGGATCCATCAGGTGCTGAGAATCAAAGTCACAGCCACATACAAGGCCAAGAGGCTAATTCAGACACATCCCTTTCCAAAGCAATTAACCAAAGAGCCACAGGTGATGCCCATTCATTTCAAATTTAAAACTGTATTCTTCAGGCTTCACAAAGGGGTGGCCTGAGGCAAAGACCTTCCTGACATTCAGGGAAACAGAACAATAGGTAAGCAAAAGGGCCAAAACAGGTTTTCTCCACTGAGACTTTCCTGGACACACTGATATCTGAGTTTTCTGTGATGATCTCCATTCTCTTCAGCTATCCAGTACACGGCCATGTCACAGAGCTTTTAGGTGGTACATATCTTGGACACAAAACCATGAGCCTATTCTGGAGAGTGGCCAGAATTCAGGAAGAAAACAGGAACTTAGGATGATAGCAGGTGTTGCCCATCGATAAGACAAGGTGCAGTCCATTCATTAATTAGGCAGGATGAATTATGGTAAGATTTATACTAGACAGGACACATCCATAAATTCATTCTCTTTTCTAATGTCTACAACAACGAACACAGTTGGCTACACAAACATGGAAATAATCACCTTGGCAAACGACTTACTAGAAACAGTCCACTTCATTCCAAACAAACCGCCATTCCTACCTATTCTCAGAACATGAGACAAAACCACCAACCCACACCCACTCCCACAAAGGCACCTCCTTCCCCCAAGTAGGTCTGTGACTATCTGGAGTGTCCTCTAAATGCTCGGTCATACTATATTCCTCCAAAGTGGCCTATCCTCTCTCAGATCTGGTTTCCTTGGCCAACTCTGTGAAGTTGTCAGGAAAAAGTGGTGAGCCACTACCTGCTTTCTCAGAAAAGGTACCTCTTCAGTGCTCTTTTGGCATTTGGCCATCCTCACATCAGTAAGTACCAAGAAATACTGACTCTGTCTTTGGTAAATCCAAACAAGTGAGCCAACTGGGACTGGGACTGGGACTGCCTCTGGGTGCCTGGCCACTTGGATACCAAGTTAAGAGAGTTCCATCACCAAGAAAATGAGGTATGTCACTTTCTTTTGAACTGAATGAGGTCACTGCCTTGGCAACCACTTTGTTCTAACACTTGCTTCCAAGAGTCCCATGAGTTGGAGGCTGCCCCTACTTCCTGTGACACTTTCACAAGTTAGAATGGTATATCAACCATAGGCACCTGGGAACAGCTCTCCACACAGGTCTGTTTTAGTCCATCTTCTCTAAAATAATAAGAGAGAGGCTGATTCAGACACATCCCTTCATGCTGACCAGGTTGTTTGCCATGGAATATGACTTTTGCTCTCTCAGGTCTTTCATACCTCCCTACTACTTCTCCAGGTATTATTTCTGCATGGACATTTGAGCTTTTCAGCAGGTGGAAGGTCCCCTACTTTCCTGTATTTTAAGAACAACTCTGTCCCTGGTCTTCTGTAAAATGAGATTGAGGGAAGAGTGTATGTTTAGGGTTAATAACAGGTTCAATTTGGGTTAGGAATCATTCTGTGCGATGAATAATGGTATTGGGAACCTGCGATATTTACAAGAATACAGAGGTGAAATATAAGTATGGAAACAGTAATCTAGGTATGATTTGAAGAACAGAAGGAAATTGGGTCCTTGACTGCGATACTTAGCTTTGAAGTATGTTCTGTAAACATGTCTCAGATAATTCGATATACAATGGTACAGGACCTTGTACCTTGGAATATTGAATGTAGAAGATAATATCCAGTCAAAAAGGGATAGCCGGCAGGATTAGCAAGATAATCGGCATTTTTAGAAAGAAGAGTGAGTGTATGATTTGGACAAAAAGTTCTTTAGCATTAGGGTTTCCGTTAGATAATGAATGTAAATGTCAGCACATGAGAAGATCAGTCACAATGATGAACTGGGAAAAATATGTAGAAAAGCTGATATATATAAAGAAATTAGGAAATCATGCAAAGTATAAAGTGAGTGTTAGGATTAGACATTTTCAACAGGCTTAATGTTGAATATATAATCTTAGGAAGTAACAAATATGTAGTCACCAATAAGATTGACATTTGAGAGAATTAGGCAACATGGAGATGAATGTTTTTAGTAATAAATGCTGACTTTCTATTTAGGCTTTGGTTCAGTCATAATTGTGAACTTTGAATTTTGTGTCCAGAATATTACTGTTGTAACATGTATATGTAGATCAGGTGACATGAGTATTTCTTCCACCATTTCTGGGATCAATATATTGAATACTTATAAATTAGTATTGGGGGTACAAATAAGTGTACCCTGTGTCTATGAATATAGAGAATATGCATGAATAAACCATATGGTGAATAAATAATATCTCTGGGTCCAACTTTAAATAATGGATTGAATTGACATCTGAAAATATTCAAGGAATCGTATATTGATATACATACATTCATTCCAACCAGTTAGACATCTAGTGGTAATATTAGGGTTATGGTTTATCATGAAAGGTTGTGAGTTTTGCTATAAAAGTGATTATGGAAATCGAAAATAATGTGATTGAAAAAAAGTCTCATGAAAAGACCAGTCAAGAAACATGAAGAAATACATGTTTTCTGAAGGAGGAAATGATTGAAAGTGGAACAAATCCCTATTAACTTGTGAACTTGAGGATGAAATACATATCCTATGATGTGCATAAACTGAGGAAATAATACTGTACCAGTGTTGAATAAAAATGAACTTCAAAATACACATCATGACCCATAGAAATCTACTTGCATTGATGTTAAACTGGGTCAGTTGCTGTAGAATTATTAGGATATCTATGCACCATTCACTGAAGTTAGTTTTTAGTACTAGGAAACAAATATGTATTTCAGGTCGGTGAATACTTCTGAGAATAATCTTGTGAAAAGTTGATTACAAATCTAGATACATGACCAAGAATGAATTTAGGGAGTGTATACATGACAAACATATTTCATATTTTGAAAAATCTGTAGAATGAATATATATATATATATATATATATATATATATATATATATATATATATATATATATAACACAGAGACATTAAATGTAGCAATACATATGCCAATCGAAATTCATCATGAAATATATATCATCCACAGATGCAAAATATTTTATTTACTGAACATGGATTAATGTATAATGTTGTTCACTAGGAAGCTCACACATAGGTTGAATTTTCAGTTCCAACAGCATTTAGGAGGAGTGATCTCTTTTCAAACTTTTTATCTGCCAAGTCAGCAACCTCACAAGAATGTACGTGTAATTTTAGGTAGGATTCTATATGTGCATATAAAATTACATGTGCTGAATAGGCTCCAGAGAAAAGGAGACAGGAATTCACATATTTGTTAACATTAGAAACACATGGAGAACTATTTCAGCAAAAAATTGACTAGATTTATAACTCCTACCATATATAATGCAAAAGGCAAATCCAAATATACACCATGCCTCCTCTGAATTGCTTGTATTTCTATTCTGTTTGGGTTATTTTTCTCCATCATATTAGGATTAGTACTCAGAGTCTAGTAGGATATGTGTTAGTGTAAGGGCTTCAGTATTTCGAGTGGAAAATTGGAAAATGAATTATACTTAGAACACCCACAGAGGTAAAAGAAGACGGAATCACTTCCTCGATCCATGCCTCTCATCTCAAGCCTGTGCCCTGTCCAGACTCTGGCTTGAAACTTGAAAATTGTGCTAACTTTTTAAATTGTGTATTCGCTATGTGGATAAGGCTATAGACTCTCCCTTAGGCCACAAGTAGTCCTAACGCTCATCAGCCTGTTCAGCAGTGATGGCTGATCACAAACCCTACTAGACAAGAAGTATGGTCTATCTCGCATACAGCCCGCTGAGAAAACTGGTGGCCATCCCTCCACCCATACATTTGTCAGCTGTCTATAGGTATTTCCTATTGGGATATCCCTGATGAAGAGGATCCAACTAAAATTCCATTAAATCCCTTCCGTAACATAGATAATGGGAACAAACATAATGGATGTAGGGACACGCGAGCCAGATGCAGGTTGGCTAGCCTAGATTAGTATGTTTGCCCGGAAGACTATCAAAGCCATAAACAGTGACGGCTGTGTGGGGGAATAGCCGACTTCTTCTGTAAGTCATGGGGATGTGAGAATACAGGGGCTGCCTGCTGGAACCGAAACTCCCCACCAAATTCAGTACACAGCATTTGCCGTATTACCAATTGGACAAGCAAAACCTATGGCCCCCAGAGGGGTCTCTAGATCCTAATATTCTGCGTGACCTTTTCAACTTCGACAAGTGCTCAAAAGGGTGGAAGGAAATTCCCCTATGTGTAGGCTTTTTCCCTCCTTTGCTCACATCCTGAACTATGCTAATCCAATAGATCCTCACCCTCAGCCTTCTGCTCCAGACTCTGCTGTCACTCCCACGTCACCAACCTGATTTCTCCCCTCCAATTACTAGATGAATAACCCAAACCTCGGTTCTCACACCATTGCCCCCTTGCTGAGGTAGCAGGTACTGAGGCACCCCTCCACCCACTCACTCACTCCTCTCTTCTCCTGTCGGTGCCCGCACTGGGTCCCACCAGGTCTTCTTACCAGCTAACCTAAAGCTCAAACCAGGTGAGAAGTGCCCTCAGACAACTATCCAAGATTTAACGAAAATAGTTTTTAAAGTTGCTTTGTCATCACTGAAAACAGGTTACTAAGAATTTAAAGTCCCTCACAGGCTCTTAGGGATACTCACTCCCATCTTCCCCTCTGCTCTATCTGTTCTACTGCTCAAGTTTTTCTTGCTAGAAAAATCCCAAACACCTTTCCCATTAATCTTTTACATCTCTCCTTCCTCATACACAGATCCACGTAGCTGCTATCACTTCCCGCCTTCCCCATTGATGCTTTCTCTTTTCTAATGTCTACAACCACAGACACAGTGGGATACACACACATAGAAACACTCACCTTATCAAAGGACTTACTAGAAACAGTTCACTCCAAACCAAACAAACCGCCTTTCCTACCTATTCTCAGAACATGAGACAAAACCACAAACTCACACCCACATCCAAAAAGGCACCTATTTCCTACAAGTAGGTCTGTGATTATCCAGAGTGTCATCTGATTGGTGGGCCATACTCTGTTCCTCCGGAATGGCCAGTCCTGTCTCAAGTCTGGACTCCTTGGCCAATTCTGTGAAGTTGTCAAGAGACAGCGGTGAGCCACTACCTGCTTTCTCAGGAAATGTCTCTCTCCAGAGCTCTCCTGGCATCTTGCCATCCTCACATCAGTAGGTACCAAGAAAGACTGACTTTGTCCTTGATAAATCCAAACAAGTGAGACCACAGGGACTGTTACTGGGACTGGCTCTGGGTGCATGGCTTCCTGGATCCCAAGTTCAGACAGTTCCATAACCAAGGAGGTGAGGTGAGGTCACTTCCTTAAGGAACTGAATGAGGTCACTGCCATGGCAACCACTTTGTCCTAACAGTTGCTTCCAAGGGTCCCATGATATGGAGGCTCCCCCTACTTCCTGTGACACTTTCACAAGTTAGAATCGTTTATCATCCATAGGCACCCGGGAACAGCTCTCCACCTAGGTCTTGTTTGGTCCATCTTCTCTACATTAAGAAGAGAGAGGCTGATTCAAACACGTCCCTTCCTCCTGACTAGGTTGTTTGCCATAGAAGATGACTATATCTTCTCCAGGGATCATTTATTTAGGGACCTTTGAGGTTCTCAGCAGGTGGAAGACCCCTACATTCTGTATTGTAAGACCAACTCTGTCCCTGCTCTTTTGTAAATTTAGATTGAGGAAACTGTGTATGGATAGAGTTTATACCAGGTTCAATTTGGGTTAGGAATCATTCTGCAAGATGCATAATGGTATTGGGAACCTGCGATATTCACAAGAATATATAGGTGAAATATAAGTATGAAAACAGAAATCTAGGTAAGATTTGAAGCCCAGAGTGGCATTGGGCCCTTCATTGGGATACTTAGCATTCAATTATGTTCTGCAAAGATGTCTCAGATAAATCAATATACAATGGCATAGGACCTTGTACCTTGGATGATTGAATGTCGAAGAGAACATCCAGTCAAAAAGGCATAGTCAGTAGGATTAAGAAGATAGTCGGTAGGTTTAGAAAGAAGATGAGTATAGAATTTGGACCAAAAGTTCTTTAGCATTAGGGTTTCGGAAAGAGAGTGAATCTAAATGTGAGCACATGTAAAAAGTCAGTCACAATGATGAACTGGGGAAAATATGTCGGAAAGCAGATATCAATAGAGACATTAGGAAATCAGGCAAAGGATAAAGTGAGTGATAGGATTAGACATTTTCCATAGGGTTGAGGTTTAATATATAATCTTAGAAAGAAACAAATATGTAATTACCAATTGGATTGACATTTGATAGCATGAGGCAATATGAACATGGATGCTTTTAGTTATCCTTGCTCAGTTTCCATTTAGGCTTTGGTAGAATCTTAAGTGTGATCTTTGCTTTTTTTGTCCAGAATATTACTGTGATAAAATGTATATGTAGATCAGGTGACCAGAGTATTTCTTCCACCATTTCTTTGAGGAATAATTAGAAGACTTATAAATTAGTGTTGGGGGTACAAAGAGGTGTAACCTGTGTCTATGAATATAGAGATAATGCACAAATAGTCCATACTTTAAATAAATAATATAACTGGATCCACTTTAAATAATGGATTGAATTGATATCTGAAAATATATAGGAAATCATATATTGATATACAATCTTTCATTCCAACCAGTTATACATCTAATGGAAATATTAGTGTTATGGTTTATCATGAAGGGTGTGTGAGTTTTGGTTCAAAAATGATTATGGAAAACAAAAATAATGACTTTGGAAAGAAGTCTCATGAAAAGACCAGCGAAGAAACATGGAGAAACACATGTGTTCTGAAGTAGGAAGTGATTGAAAGTGAAAAAAATGCCTATAAATTCGTGAACTTGTGGATGAAATATATATCCTATGATGTGCATAAACTGAAGAAATAGTCATGTACCAGTGTTGAATAAAAATGAACGTCAAAATACACATCATGTCCCATAGGAATCTACTTGCATTGATGTTTTACTGGATCAGTTACTGTAGAAATATTAGGATTTGTATGCACCATTCACTGAAGTTAGTTGTCAGTACTAGGAAACAAATATGTAGTTCAGGTAGATGAATATTTCTGAGATAATCTTGTGAAATTTTGATTATAAATCCACACATATGAATATGAATGAATTTAGGAAGTGTATAATAAGACACATATATTTCATATTTTGATAAATCTGGAGAGAGTGTGTGTGGGTGTGTATACACACACACACACATACACACACACACACACACACACAACCAGATATTAAAAACTAGCAATATATATGCCAATCGAAATTCATCATGAAATATATATCATAAAGATCCAAAAATATACTTTTTACTGAACATGGGTTTATGTATAGTTTTGTTCTACTGGGAAGCTCACCCATAGGTTGAATTTTTAGTTCCAACACCGTTTAGGAAGAGTAATCTCTTCTCACACTTTGTATCTGCCAAGTCATGTAACTCACAAGAATGTACGTGTGATACCAGGTAGGATTCTATTTGTGCATATAAAAATACATGTGCTGAATAGGCTTCAGAGAAAAGGAGACAGTAATTCACATATTTGTTAACTTTTAAAACCCATGGAGAACTATTTCAATTAAAAATTGACTAGATTTATAACACCTACCCTTTCTCATGCAAAAGGCAATTCCAACTCTGAACTGCATGTATTTAAATACTCTTTGGGTTATTTTTCTCTATCTTATTAGGATTAGTAGTTAGAGTCTAGTAGAATATGCATTAGTTTCAGGTATTCAGAAATTCGAATGGAAAATAGGAAAATTAATCCAATATGTATGCAAATATGTGCTACAAAAATTCTTCCCACTCTCATCCAGAACAATGCCTTGACATTACCTTCGCCCCAAGTAAGACACATTTAGAGGAGAAGAGTTACAAAATCTGTGATTACATTTCTGGAAATGAAAATGCTCAGGAGTGCACAAACTTGGAGGTGGTATAGGAGTTTCTAAAAGTAAGGACAGGGTACACACTCCACAAACATAAAGCTCTGCCAGCCTAAAAATTTGAGAAACTGCCACTGAGGTTGTGCACTTGAAATACATTTTGTTGTCAGGAGATTAGCTTCCTTTGCAGTGAGACCCTCAAAGCTGGGTCTGCATCTATGAGACCTGGAGGACATAGTTTCTTATTTTCCAATGAACACTTTTCAGCAGTGCTGAAGTCTCTCTTTGTAGGATAACTGTGGCCACTGGGGCTTAGTGTCTCCCCATGTGGAATGTGAAGCCAAATGGTCATCCTCCACTTTATGTGGTGTTTCCTGCTGCTGCACTGGGAGTTTGGTATTTGCTTCACGAAATACAAGGAGTTCAACTGGGACACAGTGCTGTAGGGAGTTATGTCAAGTGTGGTGGGTCAGGGTCTGCAAGAAAATGCACCATCCAGGCTTCTATCCCACAAAGCTTGCCCCCTTGTCCATAGCAACATGATTCTGAACATGGTCCTGAAACCTCTCCGTATAACAAGATGCCATTACAAATAAGGGTCTGCTGGCTGCACCATGTCAGTCAGAAGCCATTTGAAAGCCAATGGCAGATATACATTGCCCCACCACAGATATTTTATCACACACCTGCCCACCACTGCTCTACGCCCACTACTTACTGGCATCCCTGTTCTAAACAATTTTCATGTAACCCTGTCAATCAAGGTACTGTCTGGTACACTCATGATAAGCAACAGGACATGGAAAGGTTCTCCAGTGCCACCTGGTCATGGGAATTTCAAAAATTTTATGATTTTTATCTAGCCATTATTCAAGGATGACGTTGGAGGCCCTGTGGTTTTCAATTATTCAGAAACCATTGAATGTTGAGAAAGCTAATTTCAATGCAAATTCTGGAGAACTCTCACAGGCAAGGCTTTCCAAAAAGTGGACAAAAGGTCACTTGAAGCCTGGATCATTTAGGTCTACAATGTGAGTTCCTGTGTGTTTTGACTCTCACCTAGGGCTGCCAGCCTTTCAGAATAAAATCATGTGATATCCAGGCTGAGATTCCCAGTTCTTTGTGGAAAGCCACCCTGGGTCTAGATTTCAGTTTCCAATGGTGACTCTCATGCGTGGCCTCCTAAAATCCCAACATAATTCATTGCAATACTTCTCTGAGGTCAGTTCCAGAACTCAGTCTCTAAGGGGAATCACACCAGAGTTCAAGCCCAGTGGACCCAGTCATCTCTTCCAACCACCACAAAAATGACCACAATTAAAACTAAAATACTCTCACATTGCCCTCATCTTCTTCCATATAGACACTCATCATAACCTTGGCTGGAAGTTTCCATAAAGTGCTCAGCCCAAGACAGTGTCAAAATAATCTTCCTTGCCCCTCATTTGTCAAAGTCAGGGTTTTCTGGACACCGTTCCTGTGAACCAGGACTGATCCAAGAGGCCTGCCATTAATACTGCTCTGCTTCTCCAATTTGCGGCATACTGACTGTAGGTTATAGATTCTTTGTGTAAAATTTAGTCAAGAGAAAACCCAAGAACCTATGCACTAGCCCCTGCAGGGCTTTGAAGAACTCATTTGACCCAAAGGATCCCTATTCTCACTTGATGGAGGTCAGGAACCTTACAGAGGTAGGCTAAGGACTTAATCCACAATGACTGCTCTTTTGGACATTTTGGTTTTGGATGCACACATGGGATCTTTCTTTAGATCCATCAGGTGCACCCACCATTGCTCTAGGCCCCCTACTAAGCAGGATGCTACTTTCTGGAATCTCTGTTAAACACCATTTTCATGAAAACCAGTCAATCAAGTCACTGTCTGGTATACTCATTGTTGGGAAAAGTATAAACGTCAGCCATACCCCAGAGAAATTCCCCAACATGGCGCCTAAGGACTTCTTCTTCCTACCTTCTTCTTTTCTGCAGTGGCGCAAAAATTTCCCGCTGGTGTGAACTCTCCCGCCGGCGCCATTTTCAAATCTTGCTGGTGGGGAACCTGAGCCCCAATAAGAACTGACTGATTCCAGGGCTCTGGAGCTGATATCTGAAAGACCTTGCCAATAAACGGGTTGCCTGCCATTTATCTAAGCCCTTCCATCTCCCCCTTAGTTCTATATTAGCACACGGCTATTTGCAATGAAATTGGAATTCTCCCGGTGAAGTGTCTTTGCGTGGGGAGTTCTTTCATTCTGGTGCCCCGTGTAAGGATAGGGGTGAGCTCTTTCCAACAAGAGCCCCGTCCCCCGCTCCGCAGAGACACTCCGCACTGGTCCACTCTTTTCAGACACTGGCTTCCTGCACTCACCACTGATCTGATGTAGGTAAGCCTCCCCTGACCCTGGCTCGCCAACTCCCTTTGGTCTACCGCTGGTTTTGTGACTGTGATCCTCCAGCACACTCCAGACGCCCAGTAGGGGGGAGGGAATTCCTCCCACTAAGACCTTTACTGGTGCAGTGGACCCTCTGGTGATCCGTTTCCCTTTGGGGCGTGAGGCTTCTGAGTTTACAGGAGAGGCTCTGTGGTTTTTCCTCCTCCACTGCCGCTGCCGCTCCTGGCTAAAGTTGCTGTTTCCTGTGGGGCTGCTGTGTCTGGCTGAAGCTGCCTCTCTGCTCGGGGAAAACTGAACTCCCGGCCTGGAACTGCATTCTGCCAGAGCCAGAGTTCTGTTTTCATTACTGGATACTTCCGCTGCGGTCGAAAACTTTCCTGACTTCAGGTTGCCCATAGCTCCAACCCCATTGGGTCTCACAGATTGCACTTCACTGGTGACAACCAGGTAGTGCCCTCTGTATTTTCTTGCGATGGCTGGTCATTTTGGGGATGCCCACCTGACCCCCGTTCACCCTGAGCTTCCTGGAAGCCATTCCAGCCCGGGTATTCTCTTTGTCTTTCTCGCTTACTCTTATTCTCTCTCTCTCTCTCTCTCACTCTCTCTCTCTCTCTCTCTCTCTCTCTCTCTCTCTCTCTCTCTCTCTCTCTCTTTCTCTCTCTTCCATCTCTCCCTGTGACTATGGGCATCTCTTCGTCTGTACCTGAAGCCTCACCTCTCAAATGTTTAATTAAAAATCTGGCCACACTCTCCCTCACACCAGACATCAACCCAAACTTCTAATCAAATGCTGTACCCATGATTGGCCTACATATCCACTGGATAATGGCAATCATTGGCCTTCAGAAGGCTCCTTAGATCCAAACCTCCTCCGGGACCTTTTTAACTACTGCCAACGTCTGAAAAAGTGGATGGAGATTCCCTGTGTTGACGGTTTTAGCCTTCTCTCACAGCACCCTGCTCTCTGATCCTCCTGCCCTCCCTCTCAGGTCCTCCTTGCTTGCAAACCCCTCTCATCCCCTACTTCTACTCCTGACTTCGCAGATTCTTCCTCATTCAACCCAGCAGATGAACCCCCACCATATCCCCCAGCCCCATCTGCCCCTTCTCTCCCGCTATACCCTCCTCTTCCTCTGCCTGATTCAATGGATCATCAGCCTTCTGTTTCATCCCCCTCCCCTCCGCCCTCTTCTGCCTGCTCCACCTCCTCCTCCTCCTCAGAGATACTCCCTTTCCCTCCCTCTCCTTCCTGTCCACTGCCTGCCTCTTTCAGTCCTCCTGTTACTAGGTCTAAGGGACTCCTTCCCACCCCCAAGACAATTGCACCCCTTCGTTAGGTAGCTGGTCCAGAGGGTGTCATTAGAGTCCACGTGCCTTTCTCCATGCTGGACATTACTCAGCTAGAGAGGAATTTAGGCTCATTCACCACTGACCCCACCACTTACATTCGGGAGTTTCAATGGGTCCTGCAAGCATATAGCCTCACTCATCATGACATCTACATGCTCTTGGCCAATGCACTTCTCCCTGAGGAAAGGCGACGGGTCTGGGAGCTAGCCCAAGCCCATGCTGATGAAAATCATAGGACCAATCCTAACAACCCCACGGGCCCTCATGCTGTCCCAGAGCAGGATCCCCTATAGGATTACAACACCCCTGAAGGCTTACAGTCTCGTGACATTTTTACATCCTGCCTCTTGGCGGGCCTGAAAAAGGCCATTCGCAAGGCTGTTAACTTTCAAAAGGTGCAGGAGGTCATTCAAAAGAAAGAGGAAACACCTTCAGAATTCCTGGATAGACTAACCAAGGCCCTTCAACAGTACACAAACCTCGACCCAGAAACCCCTGATGGCCATCATGTCGTAATGACATATTTTCTGGCCCAAAGCTACCCTGACATTAAAGCCAAGCTTAAAATGCTTGAACAGGGCCCTGCTACTCCTCAGACCGAAATTTTCACTGTTGCTTTCAAGGTTTTTCATGGTAGAGAGGATGAAAGTGAACGCTGTAGGCAGAGGGCTGTAAATGCCAAATTCCAAATGTTGCCCCAGCTCATTCAGAGAAGGCCATCACCATGCCGTCCCAATAAGACACCCCCTGGAGCTTGCTTCAAATGTGATAGGGAGGGACATTGGGCCAGGGATTGTCCTTCACTGAGGACACCCTCCAACCCCTGCCCAAAATGCCATCAAAGGGGACACTGGGGGGCAGACTGCCCAACAACCTGGAAGGAAGGTTGGTCAGCTGCCCGGCAACCCCAGCCTCTCCTGGGCTTGGCAGAGGAGGATTGATGGAGCCCTGGGCCTTCCCTTCGACTATTACCATCAAGAAGCAAGAGCCTAGGGTCACCTTCCTTGTGGATGGACGCTTCATTACTTTCCTCTTGGATACTGGTGCCACTTTTTGGGTCTTGAGGGAGTATTGGGGTCCTTCCACACCCTCATAAACTCCTATTGTCGGGGTTGGAGGTAAACAGATTTTCCCTCTAAAAACTCCCCCCCCCTTATCATGTTATATGCAGGGATCCCTTTTGTCCTTCACACACTCCTTTCTCATTATGAGCCATTGCCCCATTCCCCTTCTGGGAAGGGACATACTCTCAATATTAAAAGTCACCATTCACATATCACCCCACACCTCTCCTACCTCTCATTTCCTCATGATGTTCCTAGGGGCAGATACACCTCCTTCATGCACTCTCCCACGACTATCTAAACCAGTTAACCCTGATGTTTGGGACACAACTACACACTCTATGGCTAAATGCAATCCTATTCATATTTTCTTACGGGACCCTTCAAGATATATTAGTCAACCACAATATCCACTCACAACCACAGCCCTCCTCAGATTAGAACCCATCATCCAGTATTTATTATGAAAGGGGTATCTTAGGCCTACACACTCTCCTTTCAATACACCCATTCTGGCAGTTAAGAAACCTAATGGGTCCTACAGGCGGGTTCAAGACTTCGCCTTGTCAACTCCTTTGTGGTTCCCATCCACCCGCTAGTGCCCAACCCTTACACCCTCCTCTCTCAGATCCCTGCCACTACTACCCACTTCTCGGTCCTAGATTTAAAAGATGCATTCTATTCTATTCCCTCGTCCTCAGAATCTCAGGATATCTTTGCTTTTACGTCGACTGACCCTCATACCCGCCATTCTCGTCAGCTTACATGGACTGTCCTCCCACAGGGATTAAGGGATAGCCCCCATCTCTTTGGCCAATTTCTTGCCCAGGACCTCACATCATTTCACCCGACCTGTCCTGACTCTACTATCTTCAATATGTCGATGACCTTCTTCTATGTAGTCCCTCCTGGGAACATTCTCAATCCCACACCACACAGCTTCTTAATTTCCTAGCAGACAAGGGATATAGGGTGTCTCCCCACAAGGCCCAGGTTTCCCAGTTTTCTGTCACCTATCTTGGTTTTCACCTTACACCTGGTAGAAAGGAAATAACACTGGATAGGAGGCAACTCCTCTCTGTCTTCCAGTGCCCCATACAAAAGCCAAAATACTATCATTCCTAGGACTAGTAGGATATTTTAGGGCCTGGATCCCAAATTATTCTCTTCTAGCCAAACCCCTGTATGACCTAGAAAAGGGACCCCCTAGTGAATCTCTTGCCTCCTCCCCCAACTACCAATTCCGCAGGCTTCAGCAACTCTTCTTAAAGGCACCTGCCCTTCACCTTCCTGATTTCTCAAGACCATTTCATCTATATGTCCATGAAAATGGGGGGCAAGTATTTGGGGTCTTAGGTCAAAACTTTGGGCTTACGTTTGCAACTGTGGCATATTTGTTCAAGGAACTAGACCCTACCATCCGTGGGTGGGCCCCTTGCTTAAGAGCTCTGGCTGCTGGACAAGTTATACACAAAGAAGCCTCTAAGCTGACTTTTGGGGCCCCTTTAACTATCCACTCCCCACATCACTTGAAGAATCTTTTAACTTATAAGAGCCTTCAAACCCTTCAACCATCCAGAGTTCTGTAGCTCCTCACTTCCTTTTTGGAAAACCCTAATATTACTTTTCTCCCCTGCTCTTTACTAAACCCTGCCTCACTGCTCCAATGACTCCCTCGTCTAATATACCAACTCATTATTGCTTAGAAACCTCAGATGATTTTCTCCCCTGTCATTCTTCCATTTCTGAGGGACCACTCACTAAGCCTGACCTTATCTGGTTCACTGACGGCAGTTCCTTTAGGCAGAATGGCACTCATTACTCTGGATATGCTGTAGTTTGAGCCACTGAGATTATAGAGGCCAAAGCTCTGCTTTCAGGAACTACCAACCAGCAGGCTGAACTTATAGAAACCACTCTTGCCTACCTTCTAGCACAAGGCAAATCCCTCACCCTTTATACTGACTCAAAATATGTCTTCCATATCTTATTATCCCATGCTGCAATATGGAAGGAGCGAGGCCTACTTACCACCAAAGGTAATGCAATCACTAATTCGGCTCTAATAACCAATCTGATAGAGGCCTCCCACTTACCAACTAGTTGGGAGTTTTCCATTGTAGGTTCTATCAGAAGGACGGCTCTTTTATCACTGAGGGCAATGCCAAAGCTGACCAGGAGGCACGAATGGCTGCTACCACTACCAATTATGACCCCCCTGGGGGACATATAATGACCACTTTAGACAGCTCATCTGAAGACACTACTTCTTCCAGTAAGAACAAGGATCTTTTCAAGTTCCTTCATACTCTATTCCATTCCAATTCTCAGTCTTTGACCCTGTTTTTACAGAGCTTCTTCTCCCTCACTCCCTCTGACAAAGCCATGGTACATAATATAGCCTCTAATTGTCAGATCTGTAAGTGGACCAACCCTCATACTCCTTTAAGGCCCAAACCTGTCCCTTCCCACCAAGCCTGGGGACACATTCCCGCTGCTGCCTGGAAGGTAGACTTCACCAACATGCCCACAGTACGGCACAGTAAATACCTCCTTGTTTTCGTGGTCACTTTCTCTGGTTGGGTTGAGGCATTTCCCACTTCCAAAGAAAAGGCTTCCACTGTAGCTTCAATCTTTCTGACAGACATCATCCCCAGGTTTGGTATGCCCACTTCCCTACAATCTGACAATGGTCCTGAGTTTATTTCTAGGATCACACAAAAGGTCTCTCAAGCTCTCTCCTTCAAGTGGCATCTCCACTGTCTATATTACCCCCAGGCTTCAGGGAAAGTGGAAAGGATAAATCATACTCTAAAGGAAGTCCTTACCAAATTGACAATGGAATTAAACTTAGACTGGGTCAAACTCCTTCCCTTGGCTTTGCTTCGAATCAGAGCTCTCCCTATGAAACCATCTTTACTTTTGAGATAATGATGAAAGACCTATTATACCCCCAGGGTTGGTCATTTCACAAGAACCTCTCACCCGAGATTTGTCTTTGCCTGTCTTGTTTCATCTCCGCTCAGAACTCTGGAAATATCAGGACTGCCTTCTTCCAGACCCAGTCTCCTATCCAAACACTCCTCCCTTAACACCTGGGAGTCTAGTCTATTATAATACCCTAGAGGAGAAAGGGCCTCTTTCTCCAAAATGGGAAAGACCCTATCCTGTCATTCTCTGTACCCCCACCGCCGCCAAACTCTCCTTACCAGACAACCGTCTCACTCCCTGGATTCACATTTCTAGGTTGAAGCCATATCACCAGGAGTCTCCACATGCTGACGACAGGACCACCCCAGAGGAACTCCAAGAATCACCTCTTGAACCTCCCCTTTACTCCTGCTCTCCACACCCATCTCGCCCATTTAAGTTGCTGCTAACATGGTGTTATCCTCAGCCCGATTCCTCTTAAAGAAGGCACAATGAGCTCTCCCAACAGCCTAGTCTTCTCTCTCTGCTTGTTTTTTGTGCTCTGCTTATTTTCTGTGCTCTGTTGGGACTGGTCTTTACCCTCCTCTCCTACCATGTATTTATTCACTCTTCGGGAACGATACTCAGAACATGGGATGCAGAAGGTCCTCGCAGTGGATGCAACTACTTGCTTCATCCACAACTGCACCTCTATTTCCCTAAAATTGTTACTTTCAAGGACCTTCATCCCTGGTAGCTGGAGCTGGCCTTTCATTTGCTTCCTTTTTGATCAAACCAAAGACTATTGTCATTGGTGGCCTGAGATATATAATGGGTGCCCCTATAGGTCATGCAGGTTCTATGATGAATGTGGTAGCTATTCTTACCACTCACTTGGTTACCCTGAAGGGTGGACTTCTAGTTACCTAAAGTGGCATAAAGGCTCTTCATCTGATAACAATGGATGGTATACTTTAGATATACCTCACCCCAAGGCCAAACGTTGGGAATATGTTGAGTTTGCTGTCTATGCTCGGACAACCTCAGCCAGACCCACAGGGTGGATGACTGTTGGCTGCACCCTGATTACGCCACCTAAGGCAACCATCCAGTTAGTTGAACACATTAAGGAGTCAGAATCAAAACTTCGAGATCTTATCCATAGCTCATCCAAAGAGGATTCAGAGCCTTCAACCCCCTCAGGTCCCCCTCTCTCATGGCTCAATTTGCTACACCAAACTCTTCGATTATTAAACTCCACCCCTCTTTCACTGCCTACTTCTCAGTGCTTTCTCTTTTCTTCACTTAGTCGTCCACTTCTATAAGCCGTCCCATTAGCAGCAGAAAATATTTCAGCAAAAACCTACAATTTCTCTAAGATAGGAAAACCCCTACATGTGACACGTATCCACTGTGGGAAAGTTATTCCACCAATACTTCATTTCATTTCATCTGTTTCCACCTGACAATAATGAATCCTTTACCCATTTGTTCCTTGAGCCATAGCACCCCATAGAGCCCTGCGTTTATGCAACCTGGACATATTCTCTGGTGTAACGGGTTTTTAAGTACCTCAACGATCAATGTCTCTGGCACCTCTTTCTTGGTTACTGTAGTTCCTCAGCTGTCTTTGTATACTCCCACGGAATTCTGACAGTTGGCCCTACCTTCCCGCACCCGTAGGGCAGTCTTTCTGCCGGTTCTGGTAGGCCTCACTTTAACAACCTCAGTGGCGAGTCTTGGACTCTCTGGTGGAGCTATAGATATTGCTCCATGGGCATCCAATGACCTGCAACAAAAACTGCAGGAAGCACTCTATACCACTGCTGAGTCTCTGGGCTCCTTGCAGTGGCAGGTTACTTCATTGGCACAAGTGGCTTTACAGAACCAAAGGGCAATTGATATTCTCATTGCAGAAAAAGGGGGTACTTGCCTGTTCCTCAGAGAGGAATGTTGCTATTATGTTAATGAATCTGGGCTAATAGAAAAAATGTTGTTAAATTGTAGGAATTATCGACCCAATTTCTCAAACCTATTTCCTCCAATCCCATAAAGGGGTTCTTCCAATCCTCTCTTGCCATGTACTTAATACCTATCTTGGGGCCCCTTATTGGGATGCTCCTTTTTTGTGCTCTCTTGCCCTACATAATGAACTTCCTTCAAACCCAACTGCAAAAAATTTCTATTCAAACTTTCAACCAGCTGTTGCTTAGGCACTACCAGCCTCTGATGAGTGATGAACCACCAACATCTCCAAGAGAACAGTTCACTCAGTGCTGAAGCTCACTAACAGGCATGATGGAATGCAACGGACATCAGACAGCGGGAAACAATGAGCTCGGAGAACCTCTTAATCTACCATGCTGAATTAATGAGTCTTTATGTCCTTCTAAGCTTCCTCATGGCCGTTGGCCTCTTCTCTGTCAATCCACCAACAGGAAACTTCTGCCAAAAATTGAACTTTGCTTTATTTTTTATCTTAATTCTGTTTTTATTCGCTATGATCTTCTTCAGGTGCTGGTGACGCCATGTCCAGGCAACGCTTCCAGTATTTCCCAGAGTCTCTGTAACACTACAAGTGACTGATACCAACAATCTCCTCCATCGAGGACTGGTTCCATGCCATCAACAACTTGTGGCTTCAGGGAACTTTCATAGACTTCACCACTATGGAAGTAGCTGTCTGTAGCCACTGGGTTTTCTTTCTGGCTGCCATGATATCCCCAGACCTGCCCCTCAAGAATTCCTCCACTTCCTTTTCTAGGCCAAACAGCGCCCCCAAACAGCAGGAAGCAGCCGGATCTGACCAGCGACAACACACTTCCTAAGAAAACAAAAAGGGAGGAATGTTGGGAAAAGTATAAAAGGCAGCCATACCCCAGAGAAAAAAACCCAACATGGCGCCTAAGGACTTCTTCTTCCTACCTTCTTCTTTTCTGCAAAATTACATCCACACCTACAAAGGCACCTCCTTCCCCCACGAAACTCTGTGACTATCCAGAGTGTCTTCTGACTGGTGGACCATAGTATGTTTTCCCAAAATGGCCTGTCTTGTCTCAGATCTGCTCTTCTTTACCAACTCTGTGAAATTTTCAGGAGCCAGTGGTCAACCACTACCTACTTTCTCAGGAAAGGCCCCTATTCAGTGCTCTCCTGGTATTTGGCCATTCTCGTATCTTAAGGTACCAAGAAAGACTAACACTCTCCTTGGTAAATCCAAACAAGTTAAACCCCTGGGACTGAGACTGGACTGGCTCCGGGTGCCTGGCTTCCTGGATCCCAAGATCAGAGACTTCCATCACCAAGGAAGTGAGGTAGGTCAATGCTTCAGGAACTGAATGAGGTCACTGCCTTGGCAACCACTTTGTCCTAACAGTTGCTTTCAAGAGTCCCATGATATGGAGGCTGCCCCTACTTCCTGTGAAATTTTCACAAGTTAGAATGGTATATAAACCATGGGCACCCGGGAACAGCTCTCCACCTAGGACTGGTTTGGACCATCTTCTCTACATTAAGAAGAGAGAGGCTGATTCATACACATCCCTTCATGCTGACAAGGTTGTTTGCCATAGAAAATGACTTTTCTCTCTCAGGTCTTTCAGAGCTGCCTACATCTTCTCAAGGGATCATTTCTGCATGGACCTTTGATGTTCTCAACAGGTGGAAGATCCCCTACATTCATGAATTGTAAGACCAACTCTGTCCCTGCTCTTCTGTAAAGTTAGATTGAGGGAACAGTGTATGGTTAGGGTTAATAACATGCTTAATTTGGGTTAGGAATCTTTCTGCACGACGAATAATGGTATTGGAAAACTATGATATTTACAAGAATATATAGGTGAAATATAAGTATAAAAACAGAAATCCAGGGAAGATATGAATCCCAGGAGGGCATTGCACCCTTAATTGGCATGCTTAGCTTTGAATTATGTTCTGCACAAATGTCTCAGATAAATCGATGTACAATGGCATAGGACCTTGTACCTTGGATGATTTAATGTCGAAGAGAACATCTACTCAAAATGGGATAGTAGGTAGAAATAGGAAGATGGTCGGTATGTTTAGAAAGAAGGGTGAGTAAAGGATTTAGACCAAAACTTCTTAAGCAATAGGGTTTCGGTTAGAGAGTGAACTAAAATGTCAGCACACGTGAAGTGTCAGTCACAATAAGGAACAGGGGAAAATATGTAGAAAAGCAGATATAAATAGAGACATTACTAAATCAGGCAAACTATAAAATGAGTGATAGGATTACACATTTTCAACAGGCTTGAGGTTGAATATATAATCTTAGGAAGAAAAAAATGTGTAGTCACCAATAGAATTGATATTTGAGAGCATTAGGCAACCTGGACATGGAAGTTTTTAGTAATCCATGCTCAGTTTCCATTTAGGCTTTGGTACAATCTTAAGGGTGACTTTTGTTTTTTTTTTTTTTGTCCAGAATATTACTGTGATAAAATTTATATGTAGATCTCGTGACATGAGTATTTCTTCCACCATTTCTATTAGGAATATTTTGAAGATGTATTAATTAGTATTGAAGGTAAAATAGGTGTACCCCTTGTCTATGAATATAGAGATAATGCATGAATAGACCATACAGTTAATAAACAATATAACTGATTCCACTTTAAATAATTGATTGACTTGATAACTGAAAATACATAAGAAATCATATCTTGATATAAAATCATTCATAACAACTAGTTATACTTCTAATTGTAATATTAGTGTTATGGTTTTACATGAAGAGTGTGTGAGTTTTTCTTCAAAAGTGATTATGGAAATCAAAAATAATGTGTTTGGAAAGAAGTTTCATGAAAAGACCAGTCAAGAAACATGGAGGAATACATGTTTTTTGAAGCAGGAAGTGATTGAAAGTGAAATTAATGCCTATAAATTTGTGAACTTGTGGATGAAATATATATACTATAATGTGCATAAACTTAAGAAATAGTAATGTACCAGTGTTGAATGTAAACGAACTTCAAAATACATATCATGTCCCATAAGAATCTACTTGCATTGATGTTAAACTGGGTCAGTTACCGTAGAAATATTAGGAGTTATATGCAGCATTCAATGAAGTTAGTTTTCAGTACTAGGAAAAAAATATGTATTTCAGGTGAATGAATATTTCTGAGAATTATCTTGTGAAAAGTTTATTATAAATCCACATACATGAACATGAATGAATTTATGGAGTGTATAATAAGACACATATATTTAATATTTTGAAACATCTGGAGAGTATATATATCTATACATCTATATATATATCTATATATCTATATCTATATCTATATAACTATATCTATGTCTATATCTATATCTATACCTATATCTATCTATATCTATCTATCTATCTATATATATATCTATATCTATCTATCTATCTATATATATATATATACAACCACACAGACTTTAAAATTTAGGAATATATATGCCAATCGAATTACACCATTAAATATATATCATCCACAGATCCAAAAATATTCATTTTACTGAATATGGATTGATGTATAACTTTTTTCAACTAGGAAGCTCACCCCTGGGTTGAATTTTCAGTTCCACCAGCATTTAGGAAGAGTGATCTCTTCTCACACTTTGTATCTGCCAAGTCATGTAACTCACAAGAATGTACGTGTGATATCAGGTAGGCGTCTATATGTGCATATAAAAATACATGTGCTGAATAGACTACAGAGATAGGGAAACAGGAATTCACATATTTGTTAACTTTAAAAACACATGTAGATCTATTTCAACAAAAAATTGACTAGATTTATAACTCCTACCCTATATAATGCAAAAGGCAATTCCAAGTGTACAACATGCCTCATTTTAACTGCTTGTATTTGTATTCTGTTTGGGTTATTTTTCTCCATCATATTAGGATTAGTATTCAGATACTAGTAGAGTATGTGTTAGTGTCAGGGATTCATTATTTCAAATGTAAAATAGGAAAATGTATCTAATGTGTATGCAAATATGTGCTAAACAAAAATGATCCCAGTCTCATCCAAAACAATTCCTTGACATTACCTTCGCCCCAAATAAGACACAATTAGAGGAAAAGAGTTAGAAAATCTGTGCATACATATCTAGAATGGAATATGCTCAGGAGTTCACAACCTTGGAAGTGGTGCAGGAGTTTCCAAAAGTATGGGACAGGGTAAACACTCCACAAACATGGAGCTCTGCTGTTCTACATACTTCTTGAGAAACTGCCTCTGAGGTACGGCACTTGAAATATATGTTGTTGTGAGGAGCTTTAGCTTTTTTCTAGTGAGACCATCAAAGCTGTGTCTACATCTACGTGACCTGGAGGACATGGTTTCTTATTTTCCAATGAACATGAGGCAGCAGTGCTGAATTCTCTCTTTGTAGGTAAACTGTGGCCACTGGAGGCTAAGTGTCTTCCCATGTAGACTGTGAAGCCATTTGGTGATCTTCCACTTTTCGTGGTATATCTCGCTGCTGCACTGGAAATTTGGCATTTGCTTCATGAAATACAAGGAGTTCAACTGGAACACCGTGCTGGAGGCAATGATGTCAGGTGTGGTGGGTCAGGGTCTGCAGGAGAATGCACCAACCAGGCTTCTATCCCACATAGCTTGGCCCCTTGTCCATAGCAACCTGATTCTGAATATTGCCCAAAAAAATCTCCATATAATAGGATGCCTTTACATGGAAGGGTCTGCTGGCTGCACCATGTCAGTTACAAGCCATTTGGAAGCCAATGTCAGATCCACATGGACCCACAACAGATGTTTTACCACACACCTGCCCACCACTGCTCTAGGCCAACTACTCAGCAGGTTCCAACTTCCTGGAATCTCTGTTCTACACCATTTTCATGAAACCCAGTGAATCAAGGCACTGTGTGGTACACTCACGATCATCAACTGGACATCCAAAGTTTCTCCATTGCCACCTGGTCATGCGAATTTCAAAAATTTAATTGTATTTATCTAGCCATTTTTCAAGGGTGAAGTTGGAGGCACTGTGGGTTTCAATTCATTTTGGAACCATTTAATGGTGAGGAAGCTCATTTCAATAAATTCTCTGGAGAACTCTCACAGTCAAGGCTTCCCAAATAGTGGCCAAAAGGTCACATGAAGCTAGCCCCATTGTGGTATACAATGTGACGTCCATGGGTGTTGTGACTCTCAACTATGAATGCCAAGTCTTTCAGAATAAAATCATGTGATATCCTGACTGAGATTCCCAGGGCTCTGTGGAAAGCCACCCTGGGCCGTGATCTCAGTTTCCAAGGGTGATTCTCATGCGTGGCATCCTAAAATCCCAACAAAATTCATTTCAATACTTCTCTGAAGTCAGTTCCAAAACTCAGTCTGTAAGGAGAATCGCACCAGAGTTCAAGCCCAGGTGGACCCAGTTATCTCTTCCAACCACCACACACATGACCACAATTCAAACCAAAACACTCCCACATGGACCTCATCTTCCTCCATATAGACACTAATCATAACCTCTGGCTGTAGGTTTCCATGATGGGAGAAGTCCAAGACAGTGTCCAAAATAACTCCCTTGCCCCTCATTGGCCTAAAGTCAGGGTGGTCTGGACACCCTTCTTGTGAACCAGGAGCGATCAAATATGCTAGATGTTTATACTGCTATGCTTCTCCAATTTGAGGAAAACTGACTGTCAAGTATATATTTTTATGCTATTTGGAGTCACGAGAAAACACAAGCACCTCTGCAGGTCGTTGAAGAACCCTTTTGACCCAACGGATCCCTATTCTCACTTGATGGAGTTCAAGAACCTTACAAAGGAAGGGGAGAGACTTCATCCACAATGACTGCTATTTTGGCCATTTTGGTTTTGGATGCACACATGGGATCTCTCTTTACATCCATCAGGTGCTGAGAATCTAAGCCAAAGCCTCACACAGGGCCAAGAGGCTGATTCAGACACATCCCTTTCCAAAGCAATTAAGCAAAAAGCCACAGGTGATGTCCATTCATTTCCATTTGAAAACTGTTTTCTTCAGGCTTCACAAAGGGGTGGCCTGAGGCAAAGCCCTTCCTGACATTCAGGGCAACAGAACAATAGGTAAGAACAAGGCCAAAAGCAGGATTTTTCCACTGAGCCTTTCCTGGTCACACTGATATCTGAGTTTTTTGAGATGCTCGCCATTCCCTTCAGCTATCCAGTACATTGCCATGTCACAGAGCTTGGAGGTGGTACATATCTTGGACACAAAACCATGAGCCTGTTCTGGAAAGTGGCGAGAATTCAGGAAGGAAACAGGAACCTAGGAAGATAGCAGGTGTTGCCCATCGATAAGGCAGCCATAGTCCATGCATAAATTGGGCATGATGAATGCTGGGAAGCTTTCTACAAGACAGGACACATCCATTGATGCATTCTCTTTTCTAATGTGTACAACCATGGACACAGTGAGATACACAGACATAAAAACACTCTCCTTGTCAAAGGACTTACTAGAAACATTTCATTCCAAATTAAAAAACTGCCTTTCCTACCTATTCTCAGAACATGAGACAAAACCACAAACCCACACCCACACCCACAAAGGCACCTCTTTCCCCAAGTATGTCTGTGACTATCGGAGTGACCTCTGACTTGTGGGCCACACTCTGATTATCTGAAATTGCCTGTCCTGTCTCAGATCTGGTCTCCTTGGCCACCTCTATGAAGTGGTCAGGAACCACTGGTGAGCCACTACCTGATTTCTCAGGAAAGGCAGCCCTTCAGAGCTTTCCTGGCATTTGGCCATCCTCACATCACGTGTGATAATTCAGGGTCTGCAGGAGAATGCACCATCCAGGCTTCTATCCCTCATAGCTTTTCCCCTTGACGATAGCAAACTGATTCTGAACATTGTCCTGAAAACTCTCCATATAAAAAGATGCCTTTACATAGAATGATCTGCTGGCTTCACCATGTCAGTCACAAGCCATTTGAAGCCAATGGAAGATCCACATTGCCCCACCACAGATGTTTTATCACACACCTGCACACCACTGCTCTAGGCCCACTATTCATTAGGCTCCAACTTACTGGCATCTCTGTTCTACACCATTTTCATGAAACCCAGTAAATCAAGGCACTGTCTGGTACACTCATGATCAGCAACAGGTCATCCAATGGTTCTCCAGTGCCACCTGATCATGGGAATTTCAAAAATATCATGGTATTTATCTAGCCATTTTTCAAGGATGAAGTTGAAGGCACTGTGGGTTTCAATTCATTCAGGAACCATTCAATGGTGAGAAAGCTCATTTCAATGAAAGCTCTCGAGAACTCTCACAGGCAAGGCTTCCCAAAGAGTGGCCAAAAGGTCACATGAAGCCAGGGCCATTGAGGTCTACAATGTGAGGTCCATGTGTCTTTTGACACAAAGCACATTTCAAGACCAAGTGGACGCTCTCATCTCTTCCAACTGTGACACAATGACCACATTTGAAACCAAAACACTCCCACATGGTCCTCATCTTCTTCCATATAGACACTCATCAAAACTTCTGGCTGGAGGTTTCAATGAGACGCGCAGCCAAAGACATTGTCCATGTAATCTCCCTTGACCTTCATTTGCCTAAAGTCAGGGAGGCCTGGATACCCTTCCTGTAAACCAGGAGTGATCAAATAGGCCTGCCCTTAATACTGCTCTGTTTCTCCAATGTTAGGCTTTCTGACTGTGCTGTATAGATTCTTTGTGTAAATTGGAGTCATGAGAAAAACCAAGCACCATGGTCTAGCCTCTGCAGGGCTTTGAAGAACTTATTTGACCAAATGGAACCCTATGCTCACTTGATAGAAGTCAGGAACCTAAGAGTGAAAGGCAAGAGACTTAATCCACAATTACTGATCTTTTTGCCATTTTGGTTTTCGATGCACACATGGGATCTTTCTTTAGATCCATCAGGTCCTGAGAATGTAAGCCACACCTCACGTAGGGCCAAGAGGCTGATTCAGACACATCCCTTTCCAAAGCAATTAAGCAAAGAGCCACAGGTGATGCCCATTCATTTCCATTTGAAAACTGTTTTCTTCAGGCTTCACAAAGGGGTGGCCTGAGGCAAAGACCTTCCTGACATTCAGGGCAACAGAACAATAGGTAAGAAAAAGCCCAAAACAGGGTTTCTCCACTGAGACTTTCCTGGTCACACTGATATCTGAGTTTTCTGAGATGCTTGCCATTCCCTTCAGGTATCCAGTACATAGCCATGTCACAGTGTTTGAATTTGGTACATGTCATGGACACAAATCCATGAGCCTATTGTGGAGATTGGCCAGAATTCAGGAAGAAAACAGGATCTTAGGAAGATAGCAGGTGTTGCCCATCCATAAGGCAAGCCCCAGTCCATTCACAAGTTAGGCAGGATGAATGCTGGGAAGCTTTCTACTAGACAGGACAAATCCATTGATGCATTCTCTTTTCTAATATCTACAACCACGGACTCAGTAGGATACACAGACTTAGAAACACTCGCCTTGTCAAAAGACTTACTAGAAGTTATTCACTCCAAACCTAACAAACCGCCATTTCTACCTATTCTCAGAACATGAGACAAAACCACAAACCCACACCCACACCCTCAAAGTCACCTCCTTCCCGCAACTAGGTCTATGACAATCTGGAGTGTCCTCTGACTGGTGGGCCACACTATGTTCCCCCGAAATGACCTGTTCTGTCTCAGAACTGGTATCCTTGTCAAACTCTGTAAAGTTGTCAAGAGTCAGCAGTGAGCCACTACCTGCTTTCTCAGGAAAGACCCCTCTTCAAAGATTTCCTCACATTTGGCCATCCTAACATCAGTAGTTACCAAGAAATAGTGAATCTGTCCTTGGTAAATCCAAATAAGTGAGACCACTGGGACTGGGACTTGGACTAGCTCTGGGTGCCTGGCTTCCTGGATCCCATGTTCAGAGAGTTCCATTACCAAGGAAGTGTGGTTACTTTGAGGTCACTTCCTTCAGAAACTGAATGAGGCCACTACCTTGGCAACCACTTTGTCCTAATAGTTGATTCCAATGGTCCCATGAGATGGAGGCTGCCCCTACTTCCTGTGAAACTTTCACAAGTTAGAATGCTATATCAACCATAGGCACCCAGGAACAGCTCTCCACATAGGCCTGGTTTTGTCCATGTTCTCTACATTAAGAAAAGAGAGGCTTATTCAGACACTACCCTTTATCCTGACCAGGTTTTTGCCATGGAAGATGACTTTTGCTCACTTCGGTCCTTCATATCTGCCTACATCTTTTCCGGGGATCATTTCTTCATGGACCTTTGAGGTTCTCAGCTGGAGGAAGACACTGTCTGGTACACTCATGATCAGCAACAGGACATCCAAAGGTTCTCCAGTGCCACCTGGTCTTGGGAATTTCAAAAATTTCATGTAATTTATCTAGCCGTTTTTCAAGGAAGATGTTGAAGGCTCTGTGGGTTACAATTCATTCAGGAACCATTAAATGGTGGGGAAGCTCATTTCAATGAAAATTCTGGAGAACTCTCACAGGCAAGGCTTCCCAAAAAGTGGCCAATACGTCACATGAAGCCAGGCCTATTGCAGTCTACAATGTGTGGTCCATGTGTGTTTTGACTGTCGATTATGGCTGCCACGTCTTTCAAAATAAAATCATGTGATATCCTGGCTGAGATTCCCAGTGCTCTGTGGAAAGCCACCCTGTTCCTTAATCTCAGTTTCCTTTTCAAGGGTGACTCTCATGCATTGCCTCCTAAAATCCTAACACAATTAATGGCAATATTTCTCTGATGTCAGTTCCAGAACTCAGTCTGTAAGGGGAATCACACCAGAGTTCAAGCCTGGTTTGGTCCATCTTCTATACATTAAGAAGAGAAATGTTGATTCAGACACATCCCTTCATCTGACCAGGTTGTTTGCCATGGAATATGACTTTTGCTCTCACAGGTCCTTCATAGCTGCCTACATCTTCTCCAGGGATCATTTCTTTATTGACCTTTGAGGTTCTCAGCAGGTGGAGGATCCCCTACATTCCTGTATTGTAAGACCAACTCTGTCCCTGCTCTTTCGTAAAGTTAGATTGAGGGAACAGTGTATGGTTAGGGTTAATATCATGTTCCATTTGGGTTAGGAATCATTCTGCGGGATGAATTATGGTATTGGGAACTTGCAATATTCATGAGAATAAAAGTGTAATATAAGTATGAATACAGAAATCTAGGTAAGATTTGAAGCCCAGAAGGTCTTTGGGGCCTTGACTGGGATACTTAGCTTTGAATTATAATCTGCACAGATGTCTCACATTAATGAATATACAATGGTAGAGTTCCTTGTACCTTGGATGATTGAATATCGAAGAGAACATCCACTCAAAAAGGGATAGTCGATAGGATTAGGAAGATAGTCGGAAGAGTGAATATAGGATTTGGTCCAAAAGATCTTTAGCAATAGGGTTTCGGCTAAAGATGAATGTAAATGTGAGCAAATGTGAAGAGTCAGTCACAATGATGAACTGGGAAAAATATGAAGGAAATCAGATAATAATAGAGACTTTAGGAAATCAGACAAAGTATAAACTGAGTGATAGGATTAGACATTTTCAACAGGCTTGATGTTGAATATATAATCTTAGGAAGAAACAAATATGTAGTCACCAATTGGATTGACATTTGAGAGCATTAGGCAACCTGGGCATGGATGTTTTTCGTAATCCATGCTCACTTTTCATTTAGGCCTTGGTACAAACATAAGTGTGGATTTATGTATAATGTTGTTCTACTAGGAAGCACACCCATAGGTTGAATTTTCAATTCCAACAGTATTTAGGAGGAGTGATCTCTTCTCATAACTTGTATCTGCCTAGTCAGCAACCTCACAAAAATGTACGTGTGATAACAGGTAGGATTTTATATGTGCATATAAAAATACATGTGCTAAATTGTCTACAGAGAAAGGAGACACCAATTTGTTGAGAGCCACAGCTGAAGGGGCCCCATCAAACTTCCAGCTCCCAGAAAAATTCCCCTGCCAGATGATTATTGGCTCACAGTGGCCGCAGCAACATCTAGCTGATTG
The DNA here is from genome assembly GCF_048772815.1 of Callospermophilus lateralis. Taxonomy (NCBI): domain Eukaryota; kingdom Metazoa; phylum Chordata; class Mammalia; order Rodentia; family Sciuridae; genus Callospermophilus; species Callospermophilus lateralis. The sequence continues at coordinate 26,590 of NW_027514169.1, read as the reverse complement.
GCTGCTCTGTGGTGATGCTCATTGGAGATGCTCATTGAGCTTTTTCCCCGCTCTTTCCGACTGCCAGCTGATGATTGGCTCACAGCAGCCCCAGCAACATCTAGCTGATTGGCTCCTCTGCGGTGATGCTCATTGGGGTGTTTCCCTGCCTTTTCAGACCACAGAGCTGCTCATTGTGGAACTTTTTTGGCTCCATCCACCTAACCCAGCCAAACGGCCTCAAGAGCAGGAGGATTGTGGGAGGTGGAGAGGCTTGTGGGTGTGACAGAAACATTGCAAGGAAGCCAGTGGTGGCATTTGGGCTCTGAGGGTTTTTCCTGAGGAGCTGTTTTGTTTGGCGTGTGTGGTTCTAAAAATAAAGTTTGTTTGTTTTGAAAAGTGGCTCTTGAATCATGCCCAGCCAGACTGCAGCATTTGGTGGCTCATACGGGGAGCCACTGAGGGTAAGTTATAAGGTAAACTGCTCACCCCTGAGGGCAGGGCGAGAGGATGGGTAGCCATTTTAAGATTCCTCTTTTGTCTTGCTTCACTTTTGTTTCCTGTCCATGGAGATGAGTGAGACGGAAGGAAAACCTCTCACATCTGAGGAAAACTTATTTACTTCTTAGGAACAGATAGGGAGAAAGGACGGATGCAAATGTCAGTAGGATATAAAGGCTATAATGACTTGTTGTTGTTCCATTTTATTTCATTCTGTCTCGGTTTTGTTTGGCATCGTCTTGTTGGATTGTATTATAGTAGAAATACAGGATCAGAAATTAGTAAAAAACAAACTGAAAGAGTGTTAAGTAAATTGTTAGAGGAAGGAGGCATCTCAGTAAAGTCAAGAACAGTCAGAGCATACGTTGATACAATACAAAAATGTAGCCCATGGATGTTTAAGGAGGAGTTGTTAAATATACCATGATGGAACCATCATGGTGAAGATTTAAAAAGAGGAGAAAAGAACAGCCCAGGGACTCTGCCAGTTGGCACATTGCCATTGAGGACGTTCATATCTGGTTTACTTAGTCCCAAGACTTCAGTTCAGACAAAGATAGAGGAACAAAGCTTAGGGCAGAAAAAGCCATCAGGGGCAAAGTTACAAAAGGAGACTGCTACTAACAACTTTCTATCACCAGAGGGCGTAAGTGTCCAACCAACAGCGCCACCTCTACAGGAGACTGTTACTAACACCTTTCTATCACCAGAGGATGTAAATGTCCAAATAACAAGGCCACCTCCATATGCTGGGAGGCCCCCAAACCCCGCAGTTGATAGTTCGGATCCTGAGACAGGATGTCAAGTATTAACATGCCCTGTATTTGAGGTAGGAGGGCAGCGAATTCACCATGCTATAAATTTCAAAACAGTGAAGCAGCTAAAAGGGGCTGTAACAACCTATGAAGGGTCCTCAAGCACCCTTCATTGTAAGTGTTGTCGAATCCATTAACAACTTGAATATGACGCCAGTAGATTGGGCTAATATGTGTAAAGCTGTGCTAAATGGTGGTCAATACCTTTTATGGAAGGTTGCCAATGAGGAATATTGTAAGGAGACGGCTAGGCAAAATGCAGAAGCTGGTTATCCTCAGAGAAATCTAGATATGTTGTTAGGAAAGGGACCTTATGAGGATCAGCAGCAACAAATTGCATATGATCCTGGCGTATACGCACAAATTGCTGCAGAGGCGATTAGGGCATGGAAGACTTTACAAGGACATGGAGGTTTACAAGGTCAATTATCTAAGGTAATACAAGGAGCTAATGAATCTTACACTGAATTTGTAGATAGGCTTATTCAAACAGCTACCAGAGTTTTGGGGAATACAGAACAAACAATGCCATTAATAAAACAACTGGCTTATAACCAAGCGAATCGTTGGTGCAGAGATATCACTAGACCATGAAAACATGAAGATTTAAACACATATATTAAATTATGTAAAGACATTAATGAATAAGAGCAAGTCATGGCAGCTGCAGTAAAACAGGCTTTAGATGCCAGAGACATCAATGAACAAGCACAATTTGTGGCAGCTGCAGTAAAACAGGCTTTAGATGCAAGGCCAGGAACATGCTACAATTGTGAACAAACAGGACATTTAAAAGGAATTGCTCCATAGGAAGAGGGTTTAACAAATCTAGGTACCAAAGGAGTAGAATATCGGGTATTTGCCCACGATGCCGTAGAGGGAGACATTGGGCTAATGAATGCCGTTCTCAAACCACCATAGAAAGTACTTCATTATCAAAAACTAACAAGGACCAGCTGTTTATCCACGATATCATGGAGAAAGGCATTGGGCTCCATTGCCAAAAAATGGACAGGGGGGTCCAATGCTCTGTGGCCCAAAACCACAAATATACGGAGCACTGGACGAACCCTGCAACCCCATCAGTGTAGTGCCCAGGACACATTGTCCATCAGACGCCTCATCAGACAAATCAGAGGGAGTGCAGGGTTGGACATCTGCACCTCCATCAGATCAGTACTAACTGCAGAGATGGGGGTTCAAATCATTCACACAGGGGTTAAAGGACCTCTTCCCAAAGGAACAATAGGCTTATTATTGGGATGCAGCTCTTCTAATCTAAAAGGACATATGATAAGTCCTTGGGTAATTGATCCCGATTATGTAGGTGAAATAAAATTTATAGCCAGTTCTCCAAAGGATATATCAGTAATTTCACCAGGAAATAGAATAGCACAGTTACTAATAATACCCAGTCTGCATGATAAATTTTCCAGTCATGCTGTAGAAAGAGGTTCCAAGGGATTAGGCTCCACAGGTGTAGATTTGGTTATGCTGTCTTTAAATTTAGATTCTCGCCCCATGCTAAAACTAAATATTCAAGGACATGAATTTAATGGGCTACTTGATACAGGTGCAGACGTTAGCATCGTCTCTCATAAAGAATGGCCAAAACATTGGCCATTACAACAAGCCACTCAAACACTTTGAGACCTAGGAGTGGCAACTAATCCCCATAGAAGTGCAATGGTATTAGATTGGAAGGATCCTGAAGAATGTGAAGGAACTATACAGCCATATGTATTGGATCATCTTCCCGTAAATTTATGGGGATGAGGTGTCCTAGATCAATTAGGTTTGACATTAACAAATAACATCAATCAAAATGCAACCACAATTATGGCTAGAGAAGGTTTTAGGAAAGAAAAAAGATTAGAAAAACAAGAACAAGGTATAGCAGCACCAATACAAATAGACCAAGCAACAGACAGACATGGGTTGGATTTTCAGAAAGGGCCGCTGAGACAATAAAAATTACTTGGAAATCATAAAGACCAGTATGGGTTCTTCTGTGCACCCTGACTAAAGAAAAGATACAAGCAGCCCAGTTCCTAGTCAAACAACAATTAGCAGAATAACGTATACAACCTTCTGTATCTCCCGATTATACTTCCATTTTTGTTATCAAAAAGAAATCTGGTAAATGGAGAATATTGCAAGATTTGAGAGCCATTAATAATGACTTGGTTCTTTTGGGACCTGCTCAATCAGGGATTACTCAATTGTCTGCTTTGCCAAAAACTTGGTGTGTTTTAGTTATACATATTAAAGATTTTTCTTTTTCATTTCCAATTCTTCCTGAGGATAGTCCAAGTTTTGCATTTACTATCCCTGCACTGAATCATGAAGGTCCTGATCAGAGGTATGAGTGGAAAGTACTCCTTCAAGGGATGGCTAACAGCCCAACTATTTGTCAAATTTATGTTAACAAAGTAATCCAGCCACTTAGAAATCAAAATCCTGAACTACAAATATTTCACAATATGGATGATGTATTATTAGCACAGAAGTTAAAAACCCATTGCTAGAATCTTATGCCACACTTACAAACTTATTAAAAAAATTATAATCTAGAGATATCAATTGATAAAGTACAATTAAATTTTCCAATTAATTATTAGGATTTCTATTATCCTCAACCATGGTCAGTCCACCAAAAATTCAAATACGAGTAGATCAACTCAAATCAATTAATGACTTTCAAAAGTTATTAGGAGACATAAATTGGATAAGGCCTTTTCTAGGTATACCAACAGGAGAGTTGGGACCTTTATTTGATATCCTAAAAGGTCCATCTGATCCAAATTCACCCAGAATCTTAACGCCTGAAGCAAGAAAGGCATTAAAAATCATTGAAACATATATGGGAAATATGCATTTGGATAGATTTGATAAAATATTGCCTTTATTATTTATTGTACTACCAACAAAAATATTCCTACAGGAGTATTTTGGCAAGAAGGTCCATTATTATGGATACATTTATCTTATTCTTCTAACAGTATTATTACTAGGTATCCTGAGGCTGAGGAACAATTAATACTCATAGGAATAAAAGCAGCAAAGGGAGTGTTTGGAATTTCTCCCAATAAAATTATTACTCCATACACTATGAATCAATTTGATGAATTAGCTAATGAGTTAAATACTTGGGCAATAATCATGTGTAAATCTAATGTTTCATTTGATAACCACTTACCATCTAATCTTTTATTGTCTTTTTGGTCATCACATTCTGTAATTTTTCAAAAAATTACAAGAAAACACCTATCATGAATGCTCCAAATATATTCACTGATGGGTCAAATAATGGTACAGCAGCAATAGTTACACCTGATCAAACTTTTACATTTTTAGTACCCCAACAATCAGCTCAAAAGGTAGAGCTTAATGCAGTATTATAAGCTTTTGTGATGTTTAAAGATTCTGTGTTTAATTTATTTTCCAATAGTCAGGATATAGTTAATGCTATAGTATCCCTTGAAGATGCTGGTAGGATTTCCCCTTTTTCTACTGTTTTCTCTTTGCTTTCCACTATACAAAGTCTAATCTGGGACAGAAAAGATCCATTCTTAATAGGACATATCTGGGCACATACAGGATTGCCTGGAGCCCTTAGTTTGGGCATTGATTTAGCAGATAAAACTCCACATGACATACATACATATTTTCTCTACACTCGAAGAAGGTATAAATTTTCATTAAAAGTTCCATATCAATGCTAATACTTTACAAAAGCATTTTAAAATAACTAAGGAACAAGCTAGACAAATAATAAAACAACGTCAAAATTGTGTGACCATTTTACCACATTTTAATCTTGGAGTCAATCCTAGAGGATTGATACCTAACCATATTTGCAGATGGACGTCACACACTTGCCAGAATTTGGAAAATTAAAATATTTGCATGTTACAGTTGATAGTTCTTCTGGATTCTTGATGGGCTCCCTTCATGGCGGAAAAAAAACTAAAGATGTTATAGCTCATTGCTTACAAAATTTTGCCACTGTGGTCATTCCAAAACAGTTAAAAACAGATAATGCCCCCGGTTATACTTCTACCTCTTTTAAACGATTTTGCTGATCATTTGGCATTACTCATATAACAGGAAACACATTCAATCCACAGGGACAAGCCATAGTTGAAAGAGCACATCAAACTATTAAAATGTACTTATTAAAGTAAGAAGACGGAATTGGGAAGGGATATAAATTCCCCAAAGGTAAACTTAAAATATCCCTTTTTACTCTAAACTTTTTAAATTTGGATTTTCAGGACTTAGTGCTGCAGAAAGGCATATGTGTCCAAAAAATATGTATAAGTCCAAGGTACTTTGGAAGGATATTCTAACAGGACAATGGAAAGGTCCTGATCCATTAATTTTCTGGAGTTGGAGGTCTGTTTGTGGGTTTCCACATGAAGAACAGCAGCCGATTTGGATTCCAGAGAGATTAACTAAGGGCCTGACCCAGTGATTGCCTGGAGTCGGGAGTCTGTTTATGTGTTTCAACAGGGAGAACAGCAGCCAATTTGGATTCCTGGGAGATTAACTAAAGCGATTTCTATAGACCAAAATAAGATGATTTGGCTCAAATCCATAACAGCTGATATCCAAACTCTGGTTTGGCTATCCTTACATCTGCAACAGAACAGGGATGCTTTTTTCAATATCTATTTTATTATTCCCCTTTCCCACATCATGAAGTTCTCTTTTGTTTTTTTGAGCTCATACAGACCTAGGTTAATGTTTTGCTGATCAGTTCTATTTTTTGACTATAGAGTTTTTAAACATTAGAATGATGATTTCACCTGTGAAAAGTTATTAGGCCTTTACCATTATATTATGTGTTGTATGTATTTATTATGTGTGCACACTTGTGTTTTGTGTTCTATATTTGAATGTGCGTATGTCCATATATCATATATGATGACTGCTAATGAAATAATGTATCCATTTTTTTTATTCACGTGAATTAAATGGTTTAATTTAAATTGGGTAAACAACTGTTCAGGATTGTTTTAATATGTGAAAAAATAGGAGGTTAACAGACCTGTTTGTTTACTTTCACCTTTCCTTTTCATTATATTTAATTATTCTCATCAAGATAATGTAAATTGTTAAGAAAATTGTTTTCTTTTAGTGCCTTCTGGAATGTTACATAATTTTTTCTTTAGCCATTATTGCCAGAATTCCTATCTTCATTCCAGTGCCGGTGAAGACAAAGATAGAACCAATCTACAGCTTCTGCAATAGCCATCACTGAACTCCTTGCAGAACTTGCCTGGATTATGTATCACTTGTATGCTTTGTGAACTCACTTGTATGCATTGTGAACTATCTGCTGGTGCAGCGAATTGTGGTAGTGTTGGGGTACTTATGCTGATGCTGTCATCAGTGATAGAATTTTTCCAAAAGGAGACATCAATTGGCTTGGTGTATCTTCCTTAGTTTCACTTGATAGAGGTCAGGAAACTTACAGAGGAAGGCAAAAGACTTCATCCGCAATGACTGCTCTTTTGGCCATTTTGGTCTTGGATGCACACATGGGATGTTTCTTTAGATCTATCAGGTTCTGAGAATCAAAGCCACAACCTCACAAAGGGCCAAGAGGCTGATTCAGACACATCACTTTCCAAAGCAATTAAGCAAAGAGCCACAGCTGATGCGCCTTCATTTCCATTTGAAAACTGTTTTCTTCAGGCTCCACAAAGGGGTGGCCTGAGGCAAAGTCCTTCCTAACATTCAGGGCAAGGGAACCATTGGTAAGCAAATTGACCAAAGCAGGCTTTCTCCACTGAGACTTTTCTGGTTACAGTGATATCTGAGGTTTCTGAGATGTTCCCATTCCCTTCAGCTATCCAGTACATGGCTATGTCACAGAGTTTGGAGGTGGTACATATCTTGGACACAAAACCATGAGCCTATTCTGAAGAGAGGCCAGAAATCAGGAAGTGAACAGAAACTTAGGAAGATAGTAGGTGTTGCCTATCCATAAGGCAAGCCACATTCCATTCATATAAAGGGCAGAATGAATGCCTGGAAGCTTCCTACTAGTCAGGACACCTCCATTGATGCATTTTCTTTTCTAAAGACTACAACCACGGACACAGTGGATACACAGACATAGAAAAACTCGCTTCTAAAACAACTTACTAGAACAGTCGACTCCAAACCAAACAAACCACCTTTCCTACCTATTCTCAGAACATGAGACAAAACCACGAACTCACACCCACACCCACAAAGGCACCTCCTTCCCAGAACTAGGTCTGTGACTATCCGGAGTGTCCTCTGACTGGTGGACCATATTTTGTTCCCCCAAAAATGCCTGTCCTGTGTCAGATCAGGTCCCCTTTGCCAATGCTGTTAAGTTGTCAGGAGCCAATAATGAGCCACTCCTTGCTTTCTCAGGAAAGGCCCCTCTTCAGAGTTCTCCTAGCATTTGGCCATCCTCACATCAGGAGGTACCAAGAAAGACTGACTATGTCCTTGGTAAATTCAAACATGTGTGCCCACTGGGACTGGGACTGGGACTGGCTCTGGCTGCCTGGCTTCCTGGATCCCAAGTTCAGAGAGTTCCATCACCAAGGAAGTGAGGTAGGTCAATTCCTTCAGGAATTGAATGAGGTCAATACCTTGGCAACCACTTTGTCCTAACAGTTGTTTACAAGGGTCCCATGAGATGGAGGGTGCCCCTACTTCCTCTGACACATTCATAAGTTAGAATGGTATATCAACCACAGGCACCAGGTAACAGCTCTCCACACAGGCCTGGTTTGGTCCATCTTCTCTACATTAAGAACAGAGCAACTCATTCAGACACAATACTTCATCCTGACGGTTTTTTTTTTTTTTTTGCCATGGAAGATGATTTTGCGCTCTCATGTCCTTCATAGCTGCCTAAGTCTTCTTCAGGGATCATTTCTGCGTGGACCTTTGAGGTTTTCAGCAGGTGGAAGATCCCCTACATTCCTGTATTGTAAGATCAACTCTGTCCCTGCTCTATTGTAAAGTTAGATTGATGGAACAGTGTATGCTTAGGGTTAATAACAGGTTTGATTTGGGTTAGGAATCATTCTGTGGGATGAATAATGGTTTGGGGAACCTGCGATATTTACAAGAATATATAGGTGAAAGATAAGTATGAACACAGAAATCTAGGTAAGATTTGAAGCCCAGAAGTGCATTGGGCCCTTGATAGGAATAATTAGCTTTGAATTATATTCTACACAGATGTCTTAGATAAATTGTTATACAATGGCATAGGACCTTCTTCTTTGGATGATTGAATGTCGAAAAGAACATTCAGTCAAAAGGATAGTCGGTAGGATTAGGAAGATAGTAGGTTTAGAATGCAGAGTGAGTATAGGATTTGAAACAAATGTTCTTTAACAGTAGGGTTTCGGGTAGAGAATGAATGTAAATATCAGCACATGTGAAGAGTTAGTCACATTGATGAACTCTGGAAAATATGTAAGAAACCATATATCAATAGAGACATTAGGAAATCAGGCAAAGTATAAAGTAAGTGATAGGATCAGGCATTTTCAACAGTGTTGAGGTTGAATATATAATCTTAGGAAGAAACAAATATGTAGTCACCAATAGGACTGACATTTGATAGCATTAGACAACCTGGACACAGATGTTTTTAGTAATCCATACTCACTTTCCATTTAGACTTCGGTACAGACATTAGTGTGACCTTTGCATTTTGTGAAAGAAGTCTCATGAAAAGACCAGTCAAGAAACCTTGTGGAAAACATGTGTTCTGAATTAGGAAGTGATGGAAAGTAAAACAAAATGCCTATAAATTTCTGAAATACTGGATTAAATATATATCCTATCATGTGCATTAACTGAAGAAAAAGTAAAGGACCAGTATTGAATAAAAATGAATGACAAAATACACATCACGTCCCATAGGAATCTACTTGCATTGATATTAAACTGGGTCAGTTACTGCAGAAATATTAGGATTTGTATGCACCATTTACTGTTACTTTTCAGTACTAGGAATCAAATATGTAGTTCAGGTGGATGAATATTTCTCAGAATAATCTTGTGAAAAGTTGATTATTAATCCACATACCTGAATATGAGTGAATTTACGGAGTGTATAATAAGACACATTTATTTCATATTTTGAAAAATCTGTAGAGGGTGTGTGTATACATATAAACACACAAACATACACACACACACACACAGACATTAAAAATAGCAATATATGCCAATTGAAATTCATTATGAAATATATGTCATCCACAGATCCAAATACATTCGTTTTACTGAACATGGATTCATGTATAATGTTATTGTACTAGGAAGCTCATCAATTGTTTGAATATTCAATTTCAACAGTGTTTAAGAGGAGTGATCTCTTCTCACAATTTGTGTCTGCCAAGTCAGTCACCTCACAAGAATGTACGTGTGGTACCAGGTAGGATTCTATATGTGCATATAAAAGTACATGTGCTGAATAGGCTACAGAGAAATGGAGACAGGAATTCACATATTTGTTAACTTTAAAAACACATGGAGAACCATTTCAACAAAAAATTGACTAGATTTATAACTCCTACTCTATATAATGCAAAAGGCAATTCCAATGATACACCATTCCTCCTCTGAACTGCTTGTATCTCTATTCTGTTTGGGTTAATTTTCTCCATCATATTAGGATTAGTAGTCAGAGTCTAGTTGGGCATGGGTTTGTGTCAGGAATTCAGTATTTCGAATGAAAATTTGGAAAATGATTCCAATGTTTATGCAAATATGTGTTACAAAAATAATTTCCCACTCTCATCCAGAACAATGCCTTGACATTACCTTGGCCCCAAGTAAGACACAATTAGAGGAGAAGAGTTAGAAAATCTGTGAATACATATCTGGAGTCGAATATGCTCAGGAGTTCACAAGCTTGGAGGTGGTAGAGGAGATTCCAAAAGTAAGGGACAGGATAAACACTCCACAAACATGGAGCTCTGCTGGACTAAAGACTTTTTGAGGAACTGCCTCTGAGGTTGGACACTTGAAACATATGTTGTAGTCAGGAGATTTAGCTTCCTTTGTAGTGAGACCATCAAATCTGGGTATGCTTCTATGTGACCTGGAATACATGATTTCTTATTTTCCAATAAACATGAGGAAGCAGTCTTTAATTCTCTGTTTGTAGGTAAACTGTGGCCACTGGGGGCTAATTGTCTACTCTTGTGGACTATGAAGCCATTTGGTCATCCTCCAGTTTTCCTGGTGTTTCTTGCTGCTGCACTGGGAGTTTGGTATTTGCTTCACAAAATACAAGAAATTCAACTGGGACACAGTGCTGAAGGGAGTTCTGTCACCTGTGGTGGGTCAGGGTCTGCAGAAGAATGCACCAACCAGGCTTCTATCCCACATAGCTTGCCTCCTTGACCATAGCAACCGGATTCTGAACATTGGCCTGAAACCTCTCCATATAACAAGATACCTTTATATAGAAGCGTCTGCTGGCTGCACCATGTCAGTCACAAGCCAATTGGAAGCCAATGGCAGACCCACATGGCCCCACCACAGATGTTTTTTTTATCACACACCTGCCCATCACTGCACTAGGCCCACTACTCAGCAGGGTCCAACTTCTTGGAATCTCTGTTCTACACCATTTTCATGAAACTCAGTCAATCAAGTCACTGTCCTGCATAATCATGATTAGCAACAGGACATCCAAAGTTTCTCCAGTGCCATCTGATCATGGGAATTTCAAAATTTCATGGTATTTATCTAGCAATTTTTTCAAGGATGAAGTTGGCAGCATGTGGGTTTCAATTCATTCAGGGACCATTAAATGTTGTGGAAGTTCATTTCAATGAAGTTCTGGAGAACTCTCACAGGCAAGGTTTCCCAAAGATTGGCCAAAAGGTCACATAAATCCAGGCCCATTAAGGTCTACAATGTAACGTCCACGTGTGTTTTGACTCTCAACTAAGACTGCCAAGTCTTTAAGAATAAAATCATGTGATATCCAACCTGAGATTCCCAGTGATCTCTGGAAAGCCACCCTGGGCTTAGATCTCAGTTTCCAAAAGTGACTCTCATGCTCGGCCTCCTAAAATCCCAACACAACTCATGGCAATACTTCTCTAAGTTCAGTTTCTGTACTCAGTCTCTAAGGGGAATCACACCAGAATTCAAACCAAGGTGGACTCAGTCATCCCTTCCAACTGCCACAAAAATGACCACAATTAAAATCAAAATACTCCCACATGGCCCTCATCTTCTTCCATATAGACACTCATCATAACATCTGGCTGGAGATTTCCATGAGGAATGCAGCCCAAGAGAGTGTCCAAAATACGCTTTCTTGCCCCTCATTTATCTAAATTCTGAATGACCTGGACACCCTTCCTGTGAACCAGGAGAGATCAAATAGGCCTGCCATTAATACTGATCCACTTTTCAAATTTGAGACCTACTGACTGTGGGGTTTAGATTCTTTATGTGAATTGGAGTCATGAGAAAACCCAACCACCTATGGGCTAGCCTCTGCAGGGATTTGAAGAACTCATTTAACCTAAAGGATCCCTATTCTCACTTGATTGATGTCAGAAACCTTGCAGAGGAAGGCGAAAGACTTCATCCACAATGACTCCTCTTTTGCCATTTTGGTTTTGGATGCACACATGGGATCTTTCTTTAGATGCATCAGGTGCTGAGAATCTAAGCCATAGCCTAACACAGGGCCAAGTCGCTGATTCAGACACATCCCTTTCCAAAGCAATTAAGCAAAGAGCCACAGCTGATGCCCATTCTTTTTTATTTGAAAAAGGTTTTCTTCAGACTTCACAAAGCGTTGTCCTGAGGCAAAGACCTTCCTGACATTCAGGGAAACAGAACAATAGGTAAGCAAAAGGCCCAAAGCAGGGTTTCTCCAATGAGACTTTACAGGTCACACTGGTATGTGAGTTTTCTGAAATGCTCGCTATTCACTTCTGCTATTCAGTACATGGCCATGTCACAGAGCTTGGAGGTGGTACATATCTTGGATACAAAACCATGAGCCTATTATGGAGAGTGGCCAGATTTCAGGAAGAAAACAGGAACTCTGGAAGATCGTAGGTGTTGCCCATCATTATGGCAAGCCGTATTCCATTTATAAATTGGGCAGGATGAATGCTGGTAAGCTTTCTAATAGACAGGACACATTCATTGATGCATTCTCTTTTCTAATATCTACAACCACGGACACAGTGGGATACAGCAACACAGAAACACTCGCATTGTCAAATGACTTACTAGAAACAATTCACCCCAAACCAAACAAACCTCATTTCCTACCTATTCTCAGAACATGAGCCACAACCACAAACCCACACCCACACCCACAAAGGCACCTCTTTTCCCCGGGTAGGTTGTAACTATTTGGAGTGTCCTCTGACTGTGGGCCATTCTAGGTTCCCCCGAAATGGCCTGTCCCTGTCTCCGATCTTGTGTCCTTTGCCAACTCTCTGAAGTTGTCAGGAGCCAGTGGTGAGCCACTACCTGTTTTCTCAGGAAAGGCCCCTCTTCAGAGCATTCCTGCCATTTGGCCATCATAACATCAGTAGGTGCCAAGAAAGACTGACTCTGTCCTTGGGAAATCCAAAAAGTAAAACCACTGGAACTGGGACTGGGACTGGCAATGTTTGACTGACTTCCTGGATCACAAGTTCACCTAGTTTCATCACCAAGGAAGTGAGGTGAGGTCACTTCCGTCAGGAACTGAATGAGTTCACTGCCTTGGCAACCAATTTGTCCTAAGAGTTGCTTCCAAGCTTCCCATGAGATGGAGGCTGCCCCTGCTTCCTGTGACACTTTCACAAGTTAGAATTGTATATCAACCATAGGCACCCAGGAACAGCTCTCCACACTGGTCTCATTTGGTCCATCTTCTCTACATTAAGAATAGAGAGGCTGATTCAGACAGAACCCTTCACCCTGACCAAGTTGTTTTCCATGGAAGATGACTTTTGCTCTCTCACGTCCTTCAGAGTTGCCTACATCTTCTCCAGAGATTATATCTGCATGGACCTTTGAGGTTATCAGCAGGTGGAAGATCCCCTATATTCCTGTATTGTAAGACCAACTCTATTCCTGCTCTTCTGTAAAGTTAGATTGAGGTAACCATGTATGGTTAGGGTTAATAACATGTTTGATTTGGGTTAGGAATCATTATGCTGAATAAATAATGGTATTGGGAACCTGCAATATGTATAAAAATATATAGGTGAAATAAATGTATAAAAACAGAAATCGAAGTAACCTTTGAAGCCCAGTAGGGCACTGGGCCCTTGATTGGGATACTTAGCTTTGAATAAATTGATATACAATGGCATAGGACCTTGTACTTTCGATCATAGAATGCAGAAGAGAACATCTAGTCAAAAAGGATAGTCGGTAGTGAAAGGTTAATAAAATAGGTACTTGTCACTTCCTGTTTTTCTGTATGCTTAACAAAACACTGTTGAAATCTTGAGAACTGTGTGCTAATATTGTTCCCAGAATGTACTGTCCCCAACTGCAAAACTGTAGAATATACTCCCTCACCCGGTTGCATGCAAACTGCCCACTTGCCCTTACCCATAAGTAAACTTTCCTGCCTGCCCTCTCAAAAAAAGTAAATAATCCCAGCTTAAACTGTTCTCAGGGCTCTCTGCTCTATTCAAGTGAGCTCAGAGCCCCAGCATACTGAACCCCCAATAAACCCTTTGCTGTTTCATTAGACAGTCTCTTGGTGGTCTCTTCCTTCCATGCTCACCCAACATTTACATATGGAGGTTACACCAAGTTCCAGCAATGGAAGACAAGAGACCCTACCGGGCTCCTCTCAGGGTAAGTAAGGCGCCTCTTTCTGGTTTCAGTTTTAAGGTTAGGGCTTGGCAAAATGGCTGTCGATAAAGAGTGTGAGCTCTCTCCGATGGTGGCTGACAGACGTGTCACAGAGCCACAGGCCACGTCCCTGGGGCACGCCACAGAGAACTCGAGAAATCGAGGAACAATAGTCTCCTCAACTCAGTGATATTTTGTTTCAGATTCGGTATTGCCAGACCATAGGGTTTTGCCTGCTACTTAGTCCTGGTCTCAGTTTTGGATGTCCATTGCCTGTCTTTATTGTCTTGTCTTGTCTGTGTTGTGTGTTGTTGCATTCACTGTTTGTGTATCTTTCATTATGGGACAGAGCACTTCAATGTCTCTGTCCCTGACCCTTGAGGTTTGCTTAAGGGCTCTGAAAATCTTTCTTTTTTAGTAAAACTCCAGACCTGTCACTCTCTGTGCCTCAGAATGACCCACCTTTGGAGTCAGATGGCCCCTAGAAGGATCTCTCTATTTCCCACTAATTTAAAAAGTCAGAGATACTGTCTTTCAGCTGGGCACACATAGCCATCCGGATCAACAGCCATATATCTTAACTTTTCATGACCTTTGCAAATCTCCTCCTCCATGGGTGAAGCCTTTCTTTGTCCCTTCCCCTGCTCCTACTCCTTCCCCCATGATCTCTCAAACCCTCTGCTCCTCCTCCTCTTTCATCCTCTGTTCTTCCTGAGTCAGAAGATTTGACTCTACTGGACTCTCCTACCCCTCCTTATACCCTGACCTCGTCCCCCAACCACCAACACCCTCTAAGAAATTCCCCTGCAGCTGAATCAGCCTCTCCGCCATTGGAGAAATCTAAGATGGCCCAGCGCCCTCCAGATAACTCCCCTGCGGCACACACAGCCCCTCCTCCCCAGGAGGAAGCTGGCCCGGCTAAGAGAACTCGCTGGCGGCGAATGATTGAAAACCCTGGAACTCTCGTGATGCTCCCCCTATGTCCCTACGGACCATTGATTGATGAAGGCCATGGGGGGAAAATGCAAGCCTACAAATATTGGCCTTTCTCCTCTTCCGATCTATATAACTGGAAAAATAACAATCCTCCTTTTTCCGAGGACCCCACCCGGCTCACAGTTCTGGTTGAGTCATTGATGTTTTCACACCTGCCTACTTGGGATGACTGTCAACAATTCCTAGGGACTGTCTTCATGACAGAGGAACAAAAGAGAATCCTCCTGAGAGCGAGAAAAAAATATCCTTCAACCAGATTGGAGGCCGACACATCTTCCCAACTTAATCAAAGCTGGTTTTCCCTCGAAACAACCCAACTGGAACACCAACTCCTTTGAAGTTAGAAAGCATCTGTCCACTTATCACCAGGTTCTAATAGTGGGCATCCGAGTGGCCGCTAGGTGACCAACTAATTTGTCCAAGGCAATAGAGATTATTCAAAGGCCTGATGAATCTCCCTCTGTGTTTCTAGAGAGAATTATGGAGGCATATAGGAGAAAAACTTCTTTCGATCCTCAGGCAGAGAATCAAAAGGCATCTATCATGATGGCCTTTATTGGGCAAGCTGCCCTGGATATTAAAAGAAAGTTACAAGGCTTAGATGGACTACAAGATATGACTTTGAGAGATTTAGTCAGAGAAGCCTAGAAAATATACCTTAAGAGAGAAACTGGGTTTCTTTTTCATTCTTTAAGTCTGGGAAGTTTTCTAGTATTATTTCATTGAATAGATTACTCATTCCCTTGGTTTGGACCTCTGTACCCTCTTGTATCCCAATAACTCTTAGGTTTGGTTTCTTGCGGTGTTCAAATTCCTTAATAGGACACCCATAGCACAAGAGTTAAAAACAAAAATCAACAAATGGGACTTACTTAAACTAAAAAAGTTTTTTCTCAGCAAGAGAAACAATAAGAGAGGTAAATAGGGAGCCTACATCATGGGAACAAATTTTTACTCCTCACACTTCAGATAGAGCCCTAATATCCAGAGTATACAAAGAACTCAAAAAATTAAACAATAAGAAAACAAATAACCCAATCAACAAATGGGCCAAAGACCTGAACAGACACTTCTCAGAGGAGGACATACAATCAATCAACAAGTACATGAAAAAATGCTCACCATCTCTAGCAGTCAGAGAAATGCAAATCAAAACCACCCTAAGATACAATCTCACTCCAGTAAGATTGGCAGCCATTATGAAGTCGAACAATAACAAGTGCTGGCGAGGATGTGGGGAAAAGGGTACTCTTATACATTGCTGGTGGGACTGCAAAATGGTGAGGCCAATATGGAAAGCAGTATGGAGATTCCTGGGAAAGCTGGGAATGGAACCACCATTTGACCCAGCTATTGCCCTTCTCGGACTATTCCCTGAAGACCTCAAAAGAGCGTACTACAGGGATACTGCCACATCAATGTTCATAGCAGCACAATTCACAATAGCTAGACTGTGGAACCAACCCCGATGCCCCTCAATAGATGAATGGATAAAAAAAATGTGGCATTTATACACAATGGAGTACTACGCAGCACTAAGAAATGACAAAATCATGGAATTTGCAGGGAAATGGATGGCACTAGAGCAGATTATGCTAAGTGAAGCTAGCCAATCCCTAAAAAACAAATGCCAAATGTCTTCTTTGATATAATGAGAGGAACCAAGAACAGAGCAGGGAGGAAGAGCAGGAGGAAAAGATTAACATTAAGCAGAGTCATGAAGTGGGAGGGAAAGGGAGAGAAAAGGGAAATTGCTTGGAAATGGAAGGAGACCCTCATTGTTATACAAAATTACATATAAGAGTTTGTGAGGGGAATGGGAAAAAATAAGGAGAGAAATGAATTACAGTAGATTGGGTAGAGAGAGAAGATGGGAGGGGAGGGGAGGGGGGATAGTAGAGGATAGGAAAAATAGCAGAATACAACAGTTACTATTATGGTATTATGTAAAAATGTGGATGTGTAACCGATGTGATTCTGAAATCTTTGTAATGTTTTGAATAACCAATAAAAAAATTTAAAAAAAATAAAAAAAAAGATGCAGGAAAACCCCCAAAAAAATAGATTATGACCAACTTGGCTCCCAGTGAGAGATGAATAGGGCTGAGTCTAGTGAACTTGCATTTGGGAATGAAGAAGAGCAGAGAAAATCCAGCAGGGAGAAATGCAATTCCCACTGTCTCCACAGCCTGGTCCCAGGGTGAATCCATAGACTCATCTTTTCCAGCAACTTGAAGCTGCCTGCATTCTGTGGTTTCCTTTAATGGTACCAGCTACCACCATGAGAGCTTCCTACCACACCAGAAGCTTCTACTCAGTGGTTCCAGTTCTACATTTTGATGCCACACAACATAAGTCGAACCTTTAATGTCAGCAGTTCCATGATTAGAAGCGTAAATATTTGTCCCTTAAACTATTACTTCAGCCCATACTGCCCTTTCTTCATTTGTTGCTCAGGACACTTTTGAAGGGTCACAGAGATGAGGCCCTCATTTTATATGTGACTTGGCTGACTCCATGAGAAGAAACAAAAGGCAGAAGCAGGTTCCACCTGGCGGGATAGGATGTTGACAAGGACATAAATCATGGGGTGGAACGATCCCTTCTGGGCACCTCTAGTCTGACAGTCTTCAGCTTTAAGAGGTGAAGGTCTGGGTTGGGGATGTGGCTCAAGCGGTAACGTGCTCGCCTGGCATGTGTGCGGCCCAGGTTCGATCCTCATCACCACATACAAACAAGGATGTTGTGTCCACCTAAAACTAAGAAATAAATATTTTTTTAAAAAAGAGAGAAACTGGGGAAGAGAAGGGAGCAAAGGGAGGATAAAAGAAACAAAAGACAGACTAAGGCGTTGACTAAGGTCCTGGTCACAACAACAAAAGGGCCAGAAATTAAGAAACAGGGAGACAGAAAGGGATACCTGGTCCCACGCCAGAGGCCACCCTTGGCCTCAGATCAATGTTTACTGTAAAGAAAAAGGACACTGGGCCAAAGAGTGCCCTAGAAATAGACAGCCACGCCAGTCAGCCATTCTGACTCTGGAGGATGACTATGAAAGTCGGGGGTCAGATCCCCTCCCCGAGTTCAGGGTAACTTTTGAAGTGCAGGGGACCCCAGTAAACTTTGAAGTGGATACAGGGGCAATATACTCACCCCTAATGCCACTTTGGGCCCTCTATCAAACAAAATGTCTCTTGTTCAAGGGGCTAATGGCAGTAAATATTGGGCTTGGACAACTTAGAGGATCATGGACCTGGGGAAAGAAAAAATCTATCACTCCTTCCTAGTAATCCCAGAATTCCTGGCCCCATTGATGGGCAGAGATCTGCTCACCAAGCTCCAGGCCAAAATAAATTTTATCCCTGAAGGCCCACAAGTGGAATTTCTAAATCCTTCAGTAAAAACTCCTATAGTCAAAGCTCTAACTATGTCAGTAGAAAATGCACATCAACTTACTCACCTTGGTTCAAAGAAACTGCAGGTATTTCTGAAGTATCAAGAACAGAGTTTTCAAATAACTGACTCACAGCAAAAAGAAATAACTGAATGGGTAAAAAAAGCCTGTCTAGTCCATCAATTGGTTCATGCTTACCCTTCCAAGCTTTCTGCAGAAAAGCACCTACGAGGAACCAGACCAGGACAATTCTGGGAAGTTGACTTTACTGAAATTAAGCCAGCAAGGTATGGACATAAATATCTTCTAGTCTTTGTAGATACATTTTTAGGATGGATTGAAGCCTTCCCCTCTAAAAGAAAAAGAAAAAAAAAGTAACAGTGCAAATGGTGTCAAGAAGATCCTGGAAGACATTTTTCATAGATACGGCCTGGCAAAGGTAATGCGGACTGATAATGCACCGGCGTTCGTGGCCCAGGTAAGCCAGGGGTTAGCCAGGAACTTGGGGATTAATTGGAAGTTATATTGTGCTTACAGACCCCAGAGTTCAGGACAGGTAGAAAGAATGAATAGAACCATTAAAGAGACCTCAACAAAATTAAGCTTATAGACCAGCATAAATGATTGGACTATGCTTATGCCTAATACAATGTTTCGTGCAAGAAATACTCCCTCTGTTTCTTTGAGTAACCATACCCCCTGTGAAATTCACTAGGGTGCCTCTCCTCCAGTAAGGGACCTAAGCCCAACTCTAAGACATAACGATCCTTTTCACACCCCCTTGCTTGATAGACTTAAAGCTCTTGAAAAAACTCAGTGATACCTGTGGAAACAGCTGGCCACTGCCTACCAAACTGGCGACGAGGGGACTCCACATCGATATCAAGTAAGAGACTTCATCTACGTAAGATGATATCAGGTGTCATCCCTGGAACCCTGCTGGAAAGGACCATACCAGGTGCTACTTATAACATCTACAGTGGTAAAAGTAGACGGAATCACTTCCTGGATCAATGCCTCTCATCTCAAGACTGCGCCGTGTCCACACTCTGGCTGGAAACTGGAAAAGACTGGTAACACTTTCAAATTGCATATTCACCGTGTGGATAAGGCTACAGACTCTCCCCTTGGCCACAAGTAGTCCTAACCCTCATCAGCCCGTTCAGCAGCGATGGCTGATCACAAATTCTACTGGAAAAGAAGTATAATCTATCTCGCATACAGCCCCCTTAGGGACTTGGCGACCATCTCTCCACCCAGACATTTGTCAGCTGGCTATAGGTCTTTCCTAATGGGATATCCCTGATGAAGAGGATCCCACTAAAATTCCACTAAATCCCTTCCATACCATAGATAATGGAAACAAACATTATGGATGTAGGGACACACGAGCCAGATGCAGGTTGGCTAGCCTAGATTACTATGTTTGCCCGGCCGACTGTCAAAGCCATAAACAGCCATGGCTCTGTGGGGGAAAAGCCGACTTCTTCTGTAAGTTATGGGGATGTGCGCATATAGGGGCTGCCTGATGGTACCCAAACTCATCAAATTCAGTACACAGCATTGGGCATATTACCAATTAGATAACAAAAACTGATGGCCCCATTGGGGATTCTAGATCTTCAAATCCTGCGTGAACTTTTTAACATCTGCTAGTGCTCAAAAGGGTGAAAGGGGATTCCTCTATGTGGAGGCCTTTTCCCTTCTTCACTCACATCCTGAACTATGCTTATCCAATAGATCCTCACCTTCAGCCTTCTGCTCCAGAGTCTCTGCCGTCACTCCCACCTCAGCAACCTGATTTCTCCACTACAATTAGTAGATCAAAAACACAAACCTCCGGTGGTTCTCAGACCATTGCCCCCTTGCTGAGGTAGCAGGTTCTGAGGTACCCCTCCACCCATTCACTTCTCTCTTCTCCTGTCAGTGTGCGCACCAGGTCCCACCAGGTCCTCTTACCAACTAACCCAAAGCTCAAACCAGCTGAGGAGAGCCCTCAGACCCCTATCCAAGATGTATTGAAAATGGCCTTTAAAGTTGCTTTGTCATCACTGAAGACAGTTTACTAAGAATTTAAAGTCCCTCACATGCATTTTGAGATACTCACTACCATCTTCCCCTCTGCTCTACCTGTTCTACTGCTCAAGTTTTCTTGCTAGGAAAACCCCAAACCACTTTCCCATTATTCTTTTACATCTCTCCTTCCTCATTCTCAGATCCTTGGAGCTGCTCTCAGCCCCACCTTCCCCGTCTTTCCCCTCTGTACCAGGCCCACAGAAAAGTCTTTAACTGACCTTCTCCAGAAGTCTTCACCATGGCTGACTTTAGGACTTTCAGGAAAAGAGTCCCTATAAAAGAGTTCAATGTAGTTAAACTTCCTCTTTTAATGTTGCCCTGTTCTACTTGGACACTGGCTAAAAAAATCAGCACTCCTAAGCTAGACACCCCCTTACTAGTTTTTCACAAAAATATGTGAACAAGGCCGCTGGCCTTGACCTGGGGCTTCACAGAGATGGCTACATTTCTAAGTTAACGAAGTTAGCAACTGGGCTCCATGGTAACAGCTGGCAGGTGGAAAATAAGAAAGGGACGAAAAAGCTCTTCCCCTCCCAGGTATCCTTGAAAAGTTAACTTGAGCAGAACAGAGGGAAAAACAGAAACAAAAACTGCTTTTTTAAACTTCTGCGGACTGTGAACTTCTGAGCCCCTTTCCTTACATGTTGGGTACAAAATTTTGAAAATACCTAAACTTGGGTTTCAGAGGATTACTTGATTACAACAGAATCAATTCCCTCTGAATCTGGTTGCAACCAAATAGGACTGTTTCCCTGTCTTCAGTGCTATCTTAGGTGCCTTGCCTTGGCCGTCCCTACTACAGAATAATTCTATGTACTTAAACATTGCTTATGTTTTCATGAAATGGTCAACAGATGTGATTAATTGTTTATTGGTGCAGATGTTTCCCAGAGTGCTCTATCACGACGCAGGTTCATTTGAAGATCAAATAGGGGGGCATACAACCCGGTTCCACTGAAAATATATATCCTTCACTTTAGCCATCCTATTAGAAATAGGAATTGCTGCACTGGTGGGCACGGGAACCACTGCCTTTGTCCATGGGACTCAACAAATGACCCAACAAATGACAGCAATAGACCAAAATAAGATATTAGAAACCTCCATTAGAGCTTTGCATGAATCTTTAACCTCTCTCTCTGAAGTTGTTTTTCAGAACACTCGAGGGTTGGACCTCCTCATCATGAGAGAAGGGGGCCTTTGTGCTGCATTGAGGGAAGGAAGTTGTTTGTATGCCGAGCATACTGGACTTGTAATAAAATCTAAGAGTAAATTAAAAAGATGCCTTGAAAAGCATCAACTAGACAGAGAGGCCCAAAAAGGGTGATTTGAGTCTTGGTTCACACAGTCTTCCTGGTTAACTACGTTTTTATCAACCGTGGCCGGTCCAATAATAATCCTCATATTATTGGTAACTATAAAACCCTGTTTTCTCAACCGTGTAATTTCTTTACTCCAGGCTCAAATTGGACGAGTTAAACTTATGGTAATACCCCACTAGTAGACACAGAATGTGACACCCCCCAATGATCATTTTTATGATTAAAAGAAGCCAGAAGAAGAAGTGGGGAATAAAAGGTTAATAAAATATGTACTTGTCACTTTCTGTTTTTATGTATGCTTAACAAAACACTGTTGAAATCTTGAGCAATGCTTGCAATTCTTGTTCCCAGTATGTGCTGTACCCAACTGCCAAACTGCAGAATGTGCTCCCTCACCCAGTTGCAAGCACATCATCCACTCGCCCTGATCCATCTATTATCTTCCCTCCCTGCTCTCTCCAGGTAAAGTATATAAGCTCTACTTAAGCTATTCTCAGGGCTATATGCTCTATTCAAGTGAGCTCTGAGCACCGGCTTGCTGGACACTCATTAAACCCTTTGCTGTTGCATGAGATAGTCTGTTGGTGGTTTCCTCCTGCGAAGCTCGCCCGACATTTACTATAATGATTTAATGTAGAACAGAACATCCAGTCAAAAAGGGATAGTTGATAGAAATAAGAAGATAGTCAGTACGTATAGGAAGAAATGTGAGTATAGAATTTGGAACAAAAGTTCTTTAGCTATAGGGTTTTGGTTAGAGAGTGATTGTTAAAGTCAGCGCAGGTGAAGAGTCAGTCATTGATGAACTGGGGAAAACATGTAGGAAAGCATATATAAATAGAGACATTACAAAATCAGGCAAAGTATAAAGTGAGTGATAGGATTAGACATTTTGAACAGGGTTGAGTTTGAATATATAATTTAGGAAGAAACAAATATGTAGTCACCAATAGGATTGACATTTGAGAGAATTAGGCAAATTTCAGGTGGATGAATATTTCTGAGAATAATCTTGTGAATAGTTGATTATAAATCCACATACATAAACATGAATGAATTTAGGGAGTGTACATAAGGCACATATATTTCATATTTTGAAAAATCTGCAGCTTACACTCAGACAAAAATGTAGCAATATATATGTCAATCAAAATTCATCATAAAATATATATCATCCACAGATCCAAAAATATTCATTTTACTGAACATGGATTTATGTATAATGTTGTTCAACTAGGAAGCTCTCCCATAGTTTGAATATTCAGTACCAACAGGGTTTAGTAGGAGTGATCTCATCTCACAATTTGTATCTGCCAAGTCAGCCAAATCACAAGAATGAACGTGTGGTACCAGGTAGGATTCTATGTGTGCATATAAAAATACACATGCTGAATAGGCTACAGAGAAATGGAGACAGGAATTCACATATTTGTTAACTTTAAAAATACATGGAGAACTATTTCAACAAACAATTGACTAGATTTACAACTCCTACTCTATATCATGCAGAAGGCAAGTCCAACTATACACCATGCCTCCTCTGAACTGCTTGTATTTCTATTCTGTTTGGGTTATTTTTCTCCATCATATTAGGATTAGTAGTCAGAGTCTGGTAGGGAATGGGTTAGTGTCAGGGATTCAGTATTTTGAATGGAAAATAGAAAATTGAATCCAATGTGTATGCAAACATATGCTATAAAAAAATCTTCCCACTCTCATCCAGAACAATGCCTTGACATTACCTTCGCCTCAAGTAAGACACAATTAGAGGAGAAGAGTTAAAAAATCTGTGAATACCTATCTGGATTGGACAATGCTCCAGATTTCACATCATTGGAGTTGGTAGAGGAGTTTATAAAAGTAATGGACAGGGTAAACACTCCACAAACATGGAGCTCTGCTGGTCTAAAGATTTTTGAGACTGCCTCTGAGGTTGAGCACTTGAAACATATGCTGTTGTCAGGAGCTTTAGCTTACTTTGTAGTGAGACCATCAAAGCTAGGTCTGCATCTATGTGACCTGGATGACATGGTTACTTATTTTCCAATGAAATGAGGCAATAGTGCTGAATTCTCTTTTTGTAGGTAAACTGTGGCCTCTGAAGGCTAAGTGTCTCCCCGTGTGGACTGTGAAGCCATTTGGTCATCCTCTAATTTTCGTGGTCTTTTTGCTGCTGCTCTGGGAGTTTGGTATTTGCTTCACAAAATACAACGATTTCAAATGGGACACAGTACTGGAGGGAGTTCTGTCAGGTGTGGGGGGAAGGGTCTGGAGGAGAATGCACCAACCAGTGTTTTATCCCACGTAGCTTTCCCCCTTGACAATCACAACATAATTCAGAACATTGCCCAGAAACCTGTCCATGTAACAAGATGCCTTTACATATAAGGGTCTGCTGGCTGCACCATGTCAGTCACAAGGAATTTGGAATCCAATGGTAGATCCTCATGGCCCATCCACTGATGTTTTATCAAACACCTGCCCACCACTTCTCTGGGCCACTACTCAGCAGGTTCCAACTTACTTACGTCTCTGTTCTACACCATTTTCATGAAACCAAGTCAATCAAGGCACTGTCTGGTATACTCATAATTAGCAACAGGATATCCAAAATTTTCCAGTGCCACCTGGTCATGGGAATTTCAAAAATTTCATGGTATTTATGTAGATATTTTTCAAAGATGAAGTTGGAGACACTGTGGGTTTCAATTCATTCATGAATCATTAAATGTTGAGGAAGCTGATTTCTATGAAAGCTCTGGAGAACTCTCATAGGCAAGGCTTCCGAAAGAGTGCCCAAAAAGGGCACATGAAGCCAGGCCCATTGAGGTCTACAATGTGAGGCCCATGTGTGTTTTGACTCTCAACTCAGCCTGCCAAGTCTTTAAGAATAAAATCATGTTATATACTGGCTGAGATTCTCAGTGCTCTGTTGTAAGCCACCCTGGGCCTAGATCTCAGTTTCCAAGGGCGACTCTCATGCGTGGCCTACTAAAATCGCAAAAAAAATCATGGCAATATTTCTCTGAGTTCAGTTCCACAACTCAGTCTCTAAGGGGAATCACATCAGAGTTCAAGCCCAGGTGGACACAGTCATTTCTTCCAACCGACACACAAATGACCAAAATTATAACCAAAACACCTCCACATGACACTAATCTTCTTCCATGTAGTGACTCATCATCACCTCTGGCTGAAGGTTTCCATGAGGGGCGCAGCCAAAGACAGTTTCCAAAATAAGCTCGCTTGCCCCTCATTTGCCTAAAGTCAGGGTTGCCTGGACACCCTTCTTGTGAAACAAGAGTGACCAAATAAGCATGCCTTTAATACTGCTCTGTTTCTCCAATTTGAGGTCTACTGATTTTCAGATATAGATTTTTATGTCATTTGGGTTCTTGCGAAAACCCAAGCACCTCTGCACGGTTTGGAAGAACACATTTGACCCAAAGAATCCCTATTCTCACTTGATGGAGGTCAGGAACCTAACAGAGGAAGGCAAGTGACTTCATCCAAAATGACTGATCTTTTTGCAATTATGGTTTGGATGCACACAAGGCATCATTCTTTAGATCCATCAGGTGCTGAGAATCTAAGTCACAGCCATAAACAAGACCAAGAGGGTAATTCAGCCACATCCCTTACCAAAGCAATTAAGCAAAGAGCCACAGGTGATGCCCATTCATTTCCATTTCAAAATTGTTTTCTTCAGGCTTCACAGAGGGGTGGCCTGAGGCAAAGACCTTCCAGACATTCAGGGCAACAGAACAATAATTAAGCTAAAGATCCAAAGTAGGGTCTCTCCTCTGAGACTTTCCTGGTCACACTGATATCTGAAATTCAGGGCAACAGAACAATACGTAAGCAAAAGGCACAAAACATGGTCTCTCCACTGAGACTTTCTTGGTCACACTGATATCTGAGTTTTCTGAGAATCTCGCCATTCTCTTCAGCTATCCAGTACATGGCCATGTCACAGGGCTTGGAGGTGGTACATATCTTGGACACAAAACCATGAGCCTATTCTGGAGAATGGCCAGAATTCAGGAAGAAAACAGGAACTTATGAAGATAGCAGGTGTCGCCCATTGATAAGACAAGTTGCAGTCCATTCATTAATTGGCCAGGATGAATAATGGGAAGATTTATACTAGACTAGACATCCATTAATGCATTATCTTTTCAAATGTCTACAACAACGGACACAGTGGGATACACAGACATAGGAACACTAGTCTTGTCAAACGACTTACTAGAAATAGTCCACTGCAAACCAAAAAACCGACTTTCCTACCTATTCTCAGAACATGAGACAACACCACAAACACACACCCACTCCCACAAAGGCACCTCCTTCCCCCAAGTAGGTCTGTGACTATCCAGAGTGTTCTCTGACTTGTGGGCCATACTATGTTCCCCCAAAATGGCCTGTCCTCTATAAGATCTGGTTTCCTTGGCCAACTCTGTGAAGTTGTCAGGAAAAAGTGGTGAGCCACTACCTGCTTTCTCAGGAAAGGTCTCTCTTCAGAGCTCTCCTCCATTTGTCCTTCCTCACATCAATAGGTACCAAAAAAGACTGACTCTGTCCTTGTTAAATTCAACCAAGTGAGCCCACTGAGACTGGGACTGGGACTGCTTCTGGGTGCCTGGCTTCTTGGG